>NC_083236.1:10517412-11926425 GCF_032191835.1 Heteronotia binoei
CTTTTCTGCCCCCCCCTTTTTTTTTTTTTTTTAAAAAAAAAATCTTTTTCTTCTACAGTGCTCCAAAATTAGTTCCAATCATATAATCCAATAAATCCAATCTTCTAATGAAAATATTTGCCGGCTCTGCTAAATTTTAAAGCCCTGTTGTATTTTTAAAATTTTTTAAACTTTTGACCTTCTTTCAATGGCCGCCGATGTTTCTCTATGATTATAGTCCTAGAGAGGGCTAGGAGTCCAAGAATTTTCCCTTCTCTTAATGGCCACTTCCTTCCTTTCTTGCCATGAAGCCTCGTTTTCTATAGTTAAGAAGTCTCGCGATACTTCTATGGTTCCTTAGCATGAAAGGATACCCGCTCACCAACTGAAGAAGAGGTCCCTTCTGAGGGCATATTCCCCTTATCCTCAGCATGGTGTCCTGTTCCCGCTCAACCCTCATGCTCCCTGGTAGCAACGGGGCTGCCACGTTTAGAGTGGGGCTCATCTAACACGTCCCCGAGAGTCTTCTCCGAGTGCCTAACTGACTGTCTCTGCTTCTCCAGGTCAGTCACCTCGGCCTCAAGGGTACGAACTTATGCTCAGAATGGCAAATGGTGCTCAGAATGGTAGGGAGTGCTCAGGGTAGGGAGTTCCTGAGATTAGCATAGAAGTACTACATAAACACCTAGTTTCTTTAAATGAAACAAAGTCCTCAGGACCAGATGAACTGCATCCAAGAGTACTAAGAGAACTTGTGGATGTAATTTTTGAGCCTCTGGCTATTATTTTTGAGAATTCTTGGGGAACAGATGAGGTGCCAGATGATTGGAGGCAGGAAAATATTGTTGTCCCATCTTTAAGAAGAGGAAAAAGGAGGATCCAGGTAAATACTGATCTGTCAGCTTGAACAGTTTTAGAACAAATAGTCAGTCCTGGAACATTTAGAGAGGATGGCTGTGATTACTAAAAGCCATCATGGGATTTTCAAGAAAAAGTAATGTCAGACTAACCTTATCTCTTTTTTAAAATCCAAAAAACCTAAACAAAAAAAAAGTGACTACCTTGTTGGATCAGGAGAATGCTGTAGACATAGTTTATCTTGATTTCAGTAAGCCTTTTGATAAGGTTCCGCATCCTATCATTGACAAGTTGGTAAAATTTTGTTTGGATCCTGTTTTTGTGAGGTGGATCTGAAACTGGTAGACAGATTGCACCAAAGAGGAGTGACAAGTGGAGTGCCTCTGGCCATTATTTTTGAGAATTCTTGGGGAACAGATGAGATGCCAGAAGATTGGAGGCAGAAAAATATTGTTGTCCCATGGTCCTGGTTTGTTCAACATCTTTATGGATGATTTGGATGAAGGAATAGAAGGAATGCTTATTAAATTTGCAGATGATACTAAATTGGATGGCATCGCAGATACAATAGAAGACAGAAACAGGATACAGGATCACCTTGACAGGCTGGAAAACTGAGCTGAAACCAGTAAAATGAATTTTAACAGGGATAAATGTAAAGTTTTGCATTTTGGTAGGAAAAATCCAATGCATTGTTATCGGATGGGGGAGACGTGTTAGCAGTAGTATGTGCCAAAAGGATCCAGGGGTCTTAGTGGACCATATGCTGAAAATGAGTCAACAGTGTGATGTGGTGGCTAAAAAGACAAATGTAATTTTGGGCTGTATCAACAGAACTATAGTGTCCAGATCACGTGAAATGATGGTATCACTTTGCTCTGGTAAGACCCCACCTGGAGTATTGTGTTCAATTTTGGGCACCACATTTTAAGAAGGATATAGACAAGCTGGAACGGGTTCTGAGGAGGGCAACAAAGATGGTGAGGGGTCTGGAGACCAAGTCCTATGAAGAAAGGTTGAAGGAGCTGGGCATGTTTAGCCTGAAGAGGAGGCAGCTGAGAAGTGATATGATCACCTTCTTCAAGTACTTCAAAGGGCTGTCAAATCCAAATCATATAGAGGATGGTGTGGAATTGTTTTCTGTTGCCCCAGAAGATAGGACCAGAACCAGTGGGTTGAAATTAAATCAGAAGAGTTTCCAGCTCAACATTAGGAAGAACTTCTTGACAGAGCAGTTCCTCTGTGGAACAGGCTTCCTCAGGAGGTGGTGGGTTCTCCTTCCTTGGAGGTTTTTAAACAAAGGCTAGATGGCCATCTGACAGCGATGAAGATCCTGTGAATTTGGGGTAGGTATTTATGAGTTTCCTGAATTAAGCAGGGGGTTGGACTAGATGATCTTGGGGGTTACCATCCAACTATGCCATGGAGCCCATGGGCACCACATTGGGAATTCCTGGACTAGATCATACTGGACTATGCCAATCAGTGTTCAGGCTCATTAGTTGGTGCTTACATATGTTGATAAATATAGACCAATTTTGAAAGAGATTATGGGAAGATTTGCTGCTGTTTTGGAGATTCTGCATTCAGTATTACTATTTGCTTGTTAATGTTACTATCAGCACCATTCTTCTGGTTCTGGGAATTCTCGTTTTTTATTTGGCCTCTGTGTACTTCAGTGCCTTCCAATCATTTAACAACAAAGCACCCAAATTGCTTGCAAGGCATTTGTTAAACTCAGAAATTTCTAATAGATTGAAGCGAGGAGGCTAAGCATATTTCTTCTGCCACAAACAATTGCCTTTAGGAATCATTCCACTTGACTAACAATGACAAAAAACTAGTGTGTTACAAACTCCGTTCTAATCATCAGAAACTTTTATAAAAGTGCCATACAGTTGGTGCTTATTTATTCTAATGTGCCAGCACAGAGAATTGTTATTCACTAAAGCAGAAAATGGAGTTGGTTTTCCAAAGTGTTTAAAATCAGGCGGCTCTGAAGTCATGAGCTGATCACTTAGGTAATTGTTTGGTGGTAAGGCAATCAGCTTTCATTACTGAGTGGTGCTCTTTTCCAAAGTAATGAGAAGCCAAGATGGAATCCTTCCTACTGGAAAGCATTATTAGACTATACTGTGCATTCACTAGGATGCAGTCAGTTAAGTGACCCTGTGGCTCACCAGCTAAATATTCACAGTAGTTGCTGTACAGGTAGGGTAGCCAACTAATCCAGTCCCCAGGAGTTTTCCACCTAGCCTTCAACATGGACGGCCACCCCTTATCATGCACCTCCACTGCTTTCCTGTGTGCAACTTCAGACACTGCCAAACGACACTTCAAACCCTTGGTCCTCAATATGAACAGTAAGGGAGTCTTAACCAGAGCTTTCCCTTTACAATCTTAGTTTGTTATCCAAAGACTTAGGTGAGCATTACTTCTTAGGAGAGCCAGTTTGGTGCAGTGGTTAAGTGTGTGGACTCTTATCTGGGAGAACCGGGTTTGATTCCCCATTCCTCCCCTTGCAGCTGCTGGAATGGCCTTGGGTCAGCCATAGCTCTTGCAAGAGTTGTCCTTGAAAGGGCAGCTGCTGTAAGAGCTTTCTCAGCCTCACAGGGTGTTGTGTGGAAAGAAGATAAAGGAGATTGTAAACCACTCTGAGTCTCTGATTCAGAAAGAAGGGCGGGGTATAAATCTGCATTTTTTCTTCTTCTTCTTCCTCCTCCTTCCTCACCTTGAAAACTATGGATACCAATGTGAAGAAAATCCACTGAAGAAAAACCATCACAGTTTTTTATAACACATTAACCACAAATTTAATTGAATAAATATCAAGAAAGTAATAAAAGATAATCACAAAACACATAGACAGAGCTGGTGGTAACAACTCAGGCAACCAGGAAGTGCTCACAGCCGCTTAGTGAGATTTAAAGTTACAGACACAATAATTGTGTATGTTTTACAATACAATCAAGATGCCAATATCTATAAGTAGAAGGTTCTCTTGAGAACCAAAAGTAGTCCTGAAGTCCACTAGAAATAAACATTCTCAAGGGTTCTCAAGTAACAGGTCCCTCCATTTCCAGTTAAAGCTCCATTAACCAATGGCCAGCAGGTGCATTTTTCCAGATCTCTATTTCAAAACAGTTCTTCAAATGAAAGAAGAAAACTCTAAACATTGATTCAAACCAAATGGAGCAAAGGAACACAATTTAAAATGAATTCAACCTCCTTCTGAAGTAAAATTTGGGAAATATTTTCTGAGCTATATGTTTTGACCTTATGTGTGTAAATCACACAGAATTTAAGATTCAATGCTGTATGGCCAAGACTGTGGTGACATCAAAAAAAGTGCAAGAGGTGGAAGGGATAGTGAAAGTACATGATTCCACCTTGTTAAAAATACAAGAAAAAGTGGCAGTTCATGACTGCAAATTGATGGAGACCAGATACGTCTGAGAGGAGTACCTGAGGATGAAGAAACTGATTTGAAAGAATATATAATAAAAATAATTGCAGAATTTTTGGAGGAAGATTCTGAAGAGACTAGAAACATGTATGACTATATCTATAGAGTGAACTCACTATATGAAAAAAAAAATAATCTACCAAGAGATGTGGTTATAAGATATATGACAAAAGAAATGGTGGGAAAAATCAAGAATAAAAACTTTGAAAAGACATTGATAGTGGGAATTATGAAGGAATTGCCAAGACAAGTGATAAATGACAGAAGAGCATATAAGAAATTGACAGAAAAATTATGGGACAATGAAATGGGTATAGATGGATAATACCTGAAGGTTTGAGCTTTGAGCTACAAGGAAAAAGGATTACAATTACAAGCACACAGGAACTGCGTGGATTTTATGAAGAACATAAAGAATTTGCACCATGATGGATTACAAATTATTATCTTGAAATGTAAATGGAGTAAATTCACCACAAAAAAGAAAGGCAACGTTTCATTGGATTAAAAAGCAAAATTGTAATATAGTTTGTTTACAAGGAGTACATATCAAACAAAAGGATTACAATTTTTTATGGAATAAACAATTGGGACTAGAATTTCATTCATTGGCTGAACAGAAAAAAAGGGGAGTGATTTTTTATATTAAACAAGAATTGGACTCGAAACTAGTGTTTAAAGATAAAGATGGAAGATGTGTAGCGGTAGAAATAATATTAAATGCAAAAAAAAAGTTGTTACTGGGACTGTATGCACCAAATGGAGCAAAGGATGCTTTTTAAAAAGACATTATACAACAATTTGATGAAGTGACATATGATCAAGTTTTGATAATGGGGGACTTTAATGGAACAATTAAGAACACGCTGGATAGGTCTGGGGGGGGAAGGAAGGAAAATTGCCAAAGTCTTTTTTTGAATTGGTCAAACAAGAAAACTTGGAGGATATATGGAGGAAATTTAATTCTGAAGTGCAGGACTATACCTTTTTTTCAGCAAGACATAAAACTTTTTCCAGAATTGACATGTTGTGGGGTACTAAAGATTTAGGCCTTATAACAAAGAAAATAGAGATTTTAACCTAAAATAGGGGCTGATCATAACTCAATAATGTGGATTACAAAATTGTCTAAAAAGTCGAGAAGATGGAGATTGAATGAAGATTTACTACAGAATAAAGAAATAGTGACATCTCTAGAAAATGTAACTAAAGCTTTCTTCCAAATAAATGATAAAGAAGATATAGAATTTAGAAGGTGTGGGATGTCACAGCACCCATGACATGGGATGCTTATAAAGCAGTAATGAGAGGAATATTGATTACATTGAATAATAAAGACAAAAGGGGAAAAGAAAAAGAAATGCTGGACATTCAAAATGAAATAAAGAAAAAAGAAGTGGAACTGAGAACAAGGACAGGGAAAAAGAAAATTATGAGGGAGATTGCAATATTACAAACATAAATGAGACATTTGTTAAATAAAGAATTGGAATGGAATCTGAAAAGGTTGCAGCAAAAATATTTCGAGGGAGCAAACAAACCCGGAAAATATTTGGCCTGGCAATTGAAGAAAAAGAGAGAAAATAAAATTATTAATAAAATTGTGGTGGAGGGAAGAGAGGTGGTAGATCAAGAAGGAATAAAAAGAGAATTCTTTAAGTAACCAAATTATTTAAGGGTGTTAAAATAAAGAAAGAAAAGATGGAAGAGTATTTACAAAAAGATTAAAATAGCTCCCTTAGTAGAAAATATGGGAAAAGTCTTGAATGATCCAATTGAAAAAATAGAAATTGAAGCAACAATTAATGCAATGGAAAATGGAAAAGCACCTGGGCCAGATGGATATACAGCTAAATTTTTTAAAACCTTCAAAGAGGAGTTAATTCCGAAACTTCAGAAATTGATGAACATGATAAGAATAAAAGGGAAAATACCAAATACATGGAAGGAAGCTGTTGTTTTGTTGATTCCTAAGGAAGATAGAGATGTCACGAATGTAAAAAAATTATAGACCAATCTCACTATTAAATAATGACTATTAAATATATACAAGAATCTTGGCAGAACGGCTTAAACAATATTTGATAAATTTTATAAAGGAAGATCAAGCGGGGTTTCTCCCCAAAAGGCAAATAGGAGGCAATATTAGAACTGTTGTAAATATTGTAGAATATTATGAAAGACATCCAGAAAAGGAAGTAGCATTATTCTTTGCGGATGCAGAGAAAGCATTTGATAATTTAAATTGGGACTTTATGTTTGCAGTAATGGAGAAAATGGAGTTGGGGGAAAACTTTATAAGGATGATAAAAGCAATATATACTGAACAACGTGCAAGGTTATGTATAAATGCAGATCAGATAAGTATGCGGACTCTTATCTGGGAGAACCGGGTTTGATTCCCCACTCTTCCACTTGCACCTGCTAGCATGGCCTTGTGTCAGCCATAGCTCTGGCAGAGGTTGTCCTTGAAAGGGCAGCTGCTGTGAGAGCCCTCTCCAGCCCCGCCCACCTCACAGGGTGTCTGTTGTGGGGGAGGAAGGTAAAGGAGATTGTGAGCTGCTCTGAGACTCTTCGGAGTGGAGGGCGGGATATAAATCCAATATCATCTTCTTCTTCTTCTTCTATCTTACAGAAGACATGATAATTAGCAAAAGTACAAGACAAGGCTGTCCGCTTTCCCCACTGTTGTTTATAATGACTCTTGAAATCTTACTGATGCAAATCCAAGAAGATAAAGAAATAGAAGGATTAAAAGTAAAAGGATTTACTTACAAATATAGAGCATTTGCAGATGATATAATGTTTATAAATGAAAATCCCATAAAAGTCACACCTTTGTTGTAAGCTAAAATACAAGAATATAGGGAATTGGCGGGACTGTGTAATAATAAAGAAAAATCAAAACTTCTATGTAAAAATATTCATGTAAGCAAACAAAAGGAACTGCAGAAGATAACGGGATGTTACACCACAGCACTCCTTCTCCCTCCTCTCCACCTTCCGAAGCACAAAGATGAGTACGTATAAGCTCTCAATGCATTCGTCGACTTGGCTTGCTGCGTGTTTTGAAGAACTGCCCAAAGGCAGTTCCAACCTTTTCAAGAGCAAATCAATGAAAACATCCTTCTGCATTTAGGAAAACATTTCTACAGTGTTTGCCTTGTGCGTGAGCTTCTGTACTCATGAGCTTCTACATACTCATCTTCGTGCATATGCTGCAGTATGCCATGTCACAGTCATCCTCTGAGCACGTTTTCACCATTCTGTTCATGTTTGGAACAGCTTTGGTCTGACCACACCTTAGTGATTTTTTACAAGCTTTTGGACTTTGAGACTATTTATGTGGTGCCTTTTGCCACTTTGAACTGAATAGGACACTTTTGTATAGAAAGGGCCAAATATTTAGACTACCTGCAGGGAGACGAGGAGGGGGACATGGGGCTTTTAAGGGTGATCCATCCAGTGTTAGCAGGTGGAATGGAAGGTATGATTGGCATTCAGAGTAACCAACAAGATAGAGACTGACTACTGAGGAAAGTAATGGTGAGGGGCAGAGACAGAAGCATGCAGCATTCCCTGGCAGGGACCGGAGCAAGGTCCTGGCTGGGGAAACCTAGAATGCAGGCTAGGGCTCTGTGGTGGGGGCAGCCACAGAGCTTCTGCAGTGTGTGAGCGGCAGTGGAGGTGCAGGAAGAGAACCCAA
Source organism: Heteronotia binoei (assembly GCF_032191835.1). Lineage (NCBI taxonomy): Eukaryota > Metazoa > Chordata > Lepidosauria > Squamata > Gekkonidae > Heteronotia > Heteronotia binoei. The sequence continues at coordinate 10,525,422 of NC_083236.1, forward strand.
GCCATCAAGTGCATGGTGGTAGGGTCTCCTCAGAAGGAGATGAAATCCTTCCAAGCAGCCTAAGAAGGGTTTGCAAACATGCTGGGCATGTGCACTCTTGCTTGATAGCTAGTTATGTTTTTCAGTAGCTGCACATTTATCTGACCCTCCCCAACAGCTCCGTCCTGCTGCCGTCCTCCTTGCCTGACAGACCACAGTGGTTCCTGATCCACAGGGGAGTGGGCTCCTATGGGTGCCCTCCCACCTACCCACCCAGTTTTGGGGAAGTCAGTGGATGTCACCTGGGGGTGGCCCTTTGTGGCCAGCTGGGATGGCTCCTGCTGCCTTTGCAACCATGGGTGGGGGGTAGGGTTTCCAGCCTCCAAGTGGGGCCTGGAGTGCTCACAGAATTCCAAGAGAGCTACAGGTGGCAGAGATCTGTTCCACTGGAGAAAGTGACAGCTTTGGCAGGTGGACTTTGTGGTTCACAGACTTGCTGGGCTCCTACTCCAACTCCCCCCAAATCACCACAAGTTGGAGTTGACAACTCTAGCCAAATGTGCACTGCATATGGTTAAAATCTGTAATGGTGTTTTGGAGTCTGGCATTATGCCAGCCTCATGGAATTTTGCAGATATTGTTGCAATATATAAAGAGGGCAAAGATCCACTGAACACCAAAGCTTATAGGCCGATTTCTCTCCTTAACTGTGACTACAAGATATTAGTCTCAATTCTGGCCCGCAAACTTAATTCCTTTTTAGGCAATCACATTCATGAAGATCAGATGGGTTTTCATTAAAAATAGAGATATTATGGATAACATCCATAAAACAATATTATTCAGTATGCTAGACACCACAGTTTGCCCTTATTTGTTTCAGTAATCAATATAGAGAAGGCATTTTATAGTGTAGAGAAAAGGTACTTATTGTTAAAGTACATGAATTTTGGCCCAAGATTTAATACTGCTGTTTCTATCTTATATTACTTGCTTTCAGCATGCTTAAGGCTTAATGACTGTAGCTCAAAAGATTTTATCATTAGGGAGGGGCACTAGACAGGACCGTTCCCTATCACCATTGCTATTTGCTTTTGTAGTCAAACCCTTGGCTTCTTTGATACGTCAAACTGAGTCAATTTGTGGTATCTCAACTGGTGAAAGAGGCATGAAAATAAGCATGATTGCTGATGATCTTACTATGTATCTAACAGATCCCAAGGTCATGCTCCCTGCAGTTTTGGATCTCTTGACACAATTTGAGAGGGTTTCTGGTTTGAAAGTTAATGTAAACAAAATAACCTTTTATTCAATGACTGTATCAGAAGTGGATAAAGTTTATTTCAATACTAATTTTAATTTCATTTGGATCAATAATAATGGGAGGTATCTTGGGGTGATTATTCCATCAAGGCTGTCTGAATTTATTAAATATAACCATTCAACTATAGTGAAACCTATTCAAAACAATACAGAATTGGAAAAAATGCAATTATCTTGGCCTAAAAGAGTTTCTTTTATAAATTCCTTCTTATTTCCCAAGCTGCTATATATTTTCAGGGCTTTACCGGTTAATATTTCCAAGTCATTGTTATCCAAATGGCAAGCTTTATTACTTAAATTTATGTGGAATTACAAGGCTCCTAGGATTACTTTTAAGGCACTGAGACAGCCAATAGAATCAGGAGGTTTGTTAATTCCAGATATTAAACTTAGTATGAGGCCATTATCCTTATAAATATACTTAAATATAATGAGGTTGGGATATGAACTGAGTGGAAATACACTGATGAAACCTATACTGCTCCTTTACAATTGAGAGAAATCTTGTGGGTACCAATGTCAACTAATGTCAACATATTTAGGGACCACCGTAATTGTGTGGGATAACTTCAGGAAAAGATACTTAACAAGGGTGTCCTCTTACTCTTCCTTCACCAATCCATTGTACTTCCCTCCTGCGCAGGATAGAACTTCTTATATGCTTTGGAAAAAAACCTAAAAATATAAGATTGTTAAAAATAGAATAATATGCAGCAAATTGCAATTAGAATCTAAAATCCAGGAGAAAATCCCTTGGATAAAATATTTCCAATAACAGCATTTATGTAATACACCAGAGATTAAGAAAGACTTCTTAAAAGCTGTTACTCCCTTTGAAAAATTACTTAGTACTCCATTGACTTCCTCAAAAGGCTTGATTTCAAAAACTTATAAAATCTTAAATTAGCTATGGCAGGTCTACTTTGTTATTCTTTCATAAAGCCTGGATGCATGACTGTGAGAATTCCCTAACAGATCAAACTTGGGGGGAAATCTGGTCTTCTCATTCTTTACATTCTAGTTCTTTAAACTCTGTGTACCAGGCATATAAATTTATCACCCAATGGTATTCCACACCTACTAAAATAGCACATATAAATTCAAGATATAGTGCTCATTGTTGGTGAGCATGTGGAGAGGAAGGAACTTACGTTCACTGTTGGTGGTTTTGTCCAATTGTTCATAAGTTTTGGAAAGATATTGTGCAAAAAATAACTTACATTACTGGATGTATACTTACTTTTACAATACAATCAATATTGTTGAATGTTTGGCCTGACTTAGATATTCCCGATATATTAAAAAAAATTAATTGAAACACCATTACTGGTAGCCAAGGAAGTAATTGCCTCCCACGGGAAGGCCTCCCAGCTGCTTGAAATAAAGGAGTGGTATATGCGTCTCTGGGATTATATAATTTTTGATAAGATAGCGGATGTTAAGAGGTTGAATGAATATCCAGTGTCTGAGTCAATTTTCATGAGTAACTGGTACCTGATTCTGGAAGAACTTTTAAATAATGAAGATTCTCCAGATTCTTTTAGTGATCATCGCTCTTTCAAATTTATTTCACTAATGTAATAATTAAGATTTGCATAAGATAATAATGGTAAGTTTAATTCTGTAATAGTTTTAACTTTCTCATTGCTGATGTTATGTCGTTGTGTAATTGTTTTTAATTAAATTTATTGGGGGGGGGGTTAAACCCTAGCCAAATGTGGAGTAAACCCAAGAGCTGGTGGTTTGCTCTTTCCTTCCTTCCTGGGGAGGTGTTAGAAACATTTGAAGAGGGGCCATGGCTCAGTGAAAAAGACTCCACGGCTGAGGTCTCCTCTTCCCTCCCCTGCAAAGGAACAGAGGGGAAGGGAAAGAGTGGCCCCACATGAGAGGGAACAAAGTCAGAGATTGCCTGTGAGTGACTCCTGTTTCCAGGGCCTAAAGCAGCAAAGTGCTGAATGGCTTCAAGACTAGAGGAGTAACCAGGTCTACTCAGAAGTGAGCCCTGTGTTCTTCCTTGGGGCTTACTCCCAAGAAAGCTGAGTAGGAAGAACACTGAAAGGTTACAAGGCTCTCAGAGCAAGCAGGACTACTCATCAGTAAGCCCCCATCCATCTCTGAAAGTTACAATTAGGAAAGCCAGGGACCAAGTTGGTCTACTCAGGAGTAAGCCCCTATGGACAATGTAATACCTCATCTCTGCCCAGCCCTCTCCTCTCCTCCCCTCCCCTCCCCACAGCCATCTGCCTCCTGTCACCCACCAAGATGCACTAGCGCTGGAGCTCTCTCCACTGGCCAGGGGAGGCTCTCTTTGCAAAGCTGGTGGACTTTACCTTCAGGTCTCATGCCTGCTTTCTGAGGGAGCCTCCATCAAGGCTTTGGCACACAGGTGAGTGAGGGATGGCCAGGAGGTGCAGAGAGTGCAAGGCTCGCCTGCTGGACTTTGTTGGGAGGAGAGAGCATTGTGGTATTCACCACTTTATCAGGAGCAAAAAGAAAAAAAGGATTTCTGCCCTACTTTGCACCCTGCCTTTCCTTCAGAGGAGTTCAGAGGGGTCTGTGGAGGACCGCTCCTATTTTAACCCTACAACAACCCTGTGAGGTAGGGTCAGAGGAAGAGGGATACATTTGTTCATTTGCTGACTTCATTTCTGATCTGCCTTGCCTCCCTCTATCTTTCCTTTCCCTCCCCAGCCTCGCTTTCTTGAGACCATTTTATTTGTTCTCACAATGGGCCTTATTCCTAGTTGTTCCTATATTTAAAATAGCCAAACAAATTGATCCAAGTAATTATTGGCCAATTCACTTGGTACCGTTGACCAATAAACTATATGCATCCTATTTATATTATAAACTATTTATATTATAAGACAGGAGCCTCAGCAGTTGATTATTTTAAGAAGAAGAAGAAGAAGATATTGGATTTATATCCCGCCCTCCACTCCAAAGAGTCTCAGAGCAGCTCACAATCTCCTTTCCCTTCCTCCCCCACAATAGACACCCTGTGAGGTAGATGAAGATATTGGATTTATATCCCGCCCTCCACTCCGAAGAGTCTCAGAGCGGCTCACAATCTCTTTTATCTCCCTCCCCCACAACAGACACCCTGTGAGGTGGGTGGGGCTGGAGAGGGCTCTCACAGCAGCTGCCCTTTCAAGGACAACTTCTGCCAGAGCTATGGCTGACCCAAGGCCATTCCAGCAGCGGCAAGTGGAGGAGTGGGGAATCAAACCCGGTTCTCCCAGATAAGAGTCCGCACACTTAACCACTACACCAAACTGGATCTCCGGTACTTGGTACTGTTGACCAATAAACTATATGCATCCTATTTATATTATAAACTATTTATATTATAAGACAGGAGCCTCAGCAGTTGATTATTTTAAGAAGAAGAAGATATTGGATTTATATCCCGCCCTCCACTCCAAAGAGTCTCAGAGCAGCTCACAATCTCCTTTCCCTTCCTCCCCCACAACAGACACCCTGTGAGGTGGGTGGGGCTGAGAGGGCTCTCACAACAGCTGCCCTTTCAAGGACAACTTCTGCCAGAGCTATGGCTGACCCAAGGCCATTCCAGCAGGTGCAAGTGGAGGAGTGGGGAATCAAACCCGGTTCTCCCAGATAAGAGTCCGCACACTTAACCACTACACCAAACTGGATCTCCGGTACTTGGTACCGTTGACCAATAAACTATATGCATCCTATTTATATTATAAACTATTTATATTATAAGACAGGAGCCTCAGCAGTTGATTATTTTAAGAAGAAGAAGATATTGGATTTATATCCCGCCCTCCACTCCAAAGAGTCTCAGAGCAGCTCACAATCTCCTTTCCCTTCCTCCCCCACAACAGACACCCTGTGAGGTGGGTGGGGCTGGAGAGTGCTCTCACAGCAGCTGCCCTTTCAAGGACAACCTCTGCCAGAGCTATGGCTGACCCAAGGCCATTCCAGCAGGTGCAAGTGGAGGAGTGGGGAATCAAACCCGGTTCTCCCAGATAAGAGTCCGCACACTTAACCACTACACCAAACTGGATCTCCGGTACTTGGTACCGTTGACCAATAAACTATATGCATCCTATTTATATTATAAACTATTTATATTATAAGACAGGAGCCTCAGCAGTTGATTATTTTAAGTCATTTGGCAGAAAAAATATACCCACTAAAGGACAAGCTATGTGTGGCTTTCATGGATCTGAAATCAGCATTCAATTCTATTGTAAAGATGCATTTATGACAAAAAATTCAAGAAAACAATCATTGATTTTAGATTGCTGTGGTTGATGTGGATGCTTTATGATAAACCAACAGCCTAGGTTAGATGCAAGCCAGAAGGGCAAAAGGCAGGAAAATTTACTATGAAGACTGGAGTCAAACAGGGATGTCTGATGGCTCCACTACTTTTAAATCTGTTTTCAAATGATTTAGCACCTACTGTTAAACAAGGTGAATTTCACTTGCCAAGACTTGGGGCCCTAGAAATACCCATTTTATTATATACTATAATGCAGCACTGTTATCATGATCTCATATAGGGCTACAAAGATTAATATAATCCTTTTGTTACTGTCTGGAAGAAGGCCTGACAATTAACTTGGTAAAGTCAAAGATACTGGGTTTTGTTTTACAAAAGTGAGAAGAGATTGAAGATATAAATGGATTTTAGAGGGTAAGAACTAGAGCAGATTAGGTATTTTAACTATCTGGGAGTAATTTTCAATGCACATTAAACTTGGAAATCTCAATGTAAGCCTGTGATGGCATCAGCGGTCTGCTCTTGTGCCAGCAATAGAATGTTTTTTCTACAGGAAAGGTGGACGGTTCCTTCTGGCAGTAATTTCAGAGTTCAATGCTAAGGTGCTGTCTCAACTACTATATGGAGTAGAAACCTTGGTTCACAGGATAAATGAGACTTTAGATCAGCCATGAACATTCAGAGAGGTGGTTCTATTGCCTGCTCTGGGCTTCAACTAGTGTGGTTTCAAATAGCTTCCAAAAGTCAAGGGATCTGACTCTTTTGTGTTTCCCTTTCTGCTTCCCTTTAAATATTCCCCTCAGTTTTGTAAAGTTCACGCTTTTGAAATCAAAATGTTACAGTTTTGGACTTTAGGGGTAACTTTCCACTGGGCTTGCCTTGGCTCCCCAGGTTAGGGCCACCCATATAATTTCTTTTGGGGAGTTAATAACCATTATGTTTTCTAACTTATTGGATTCCTTGCCCTGAATGTGGAACTTAAAAACATTGTGGCTTCTTTTCTCAATTGGTGCAACAACCTCTACATCTTTTACCAGGTCTTCAGACCTGCTCAGAACCATGTCTAAGATTACTACCCCTCTGGTTGGCTCTGTGACCAACTGTTAGAGTGCACAGTCATTCATGATGTCTAGGAAATTAATTTCTACGTAAACACATGACTTAAGCACATGCTTACACAGTCAGTGTAAGGTAGTTGAAGTCTCCCGGTATAATAACAGTATCAGCTTTAGTCACCTCCCCATTTCCTTCTTCATCTCAAGATCAGCCTGAAGAGTTTGATTAAGTGGGCAATGGTTAGGGTTGCCAAGTTCAATTCAAGAAATATCTGGGGACTTTGGGGGTGGAGCCAGGAGACATTGGGGGGGGGGAGCCAGGAACAAGGCTGTGACAAGCATAATTGAACTCCAAGGGAGTTCTGGCCATCACATTTAAAGGGACTGCACACCTTTTTAAATGCCTTCCTTCCATAGGAAATAATGAAGGATAGGGGCACCTTCTTTGGGGGCTCATAGAATTGGACCCCCTGGTCCAATCTTTTTTGAAACTTGGGAGGTATTTTGGGGAGAGGCACTAGATGCTATACTGAAAATTTGGTGCCTCTATCTCAAAAAACAGGCCCCCCCCCAGAGCCCCTGATACCTGTGGATCAATTCCCCATCATTCCCTATGGGAATCATTCATGGAGGTGCATGATCGCTGTGGGGGTGGGGCTTCTCCCGCCGGCCAGCTGGTTGGGGGAGGGGGGAAGCCTGTAAAACCGGGGGATCTCCCTCTGGGACCTGGGGACTGGGAAGCCTAGCAATGGTACACCATTACTGTTAAGTAGACCATAGAGCTCAGTATTTCCACCCATATAACTTCTTTTGGTGAGGTATTTTTGTATTTTTAAAATATGTGCATGTGTGTGTGAGAGACAGAGTGTATGTATGGACTTGGAAGTCATGGTGACTGATCTCTACTGGGAGCCTAGAGAATATTCAGGGAGGTGGCTGAATAAAGTACTTCCCAAACTACTAGTATTCCAAGGAGGGCTCCCATTCAAGTGCTTGCCAGAGTTGACCTTGCTTGGCTTCCAAGATCTGATGAGACTGGGCTTGCCTGGGCTATCCAGGTCAGGGTGACCCATATAATTTCTGTTGGAAAGTTAATACCCATGATGTTTTCTAACATTGAATTCTATGCCCTCTTTGATGTACAATGCAACACCTCCCCCAGCCAGCTCCTCCCTGCCCTGCCTATAGAGCTGATACCCAGGAACGACTGTATCCCATAGATTTCCCTCATTCTACCACGTTTCTGAGATACCTAGTGTGTTTGCAGACCGGCACTTCGGACCTACTCAGAAATGCCTCAGAAATCGACTAGAAAAACCCTTCCAAACACTAACAGCTGCTGCCCGTCCCCATCCTGTACTCACCCTGTCCTCTGGCATCCTGAGAGCAGCTCAAAAAACTACCACTTTACAAGTGGTAGCAAAGTTTTTAGCCACATGCTAGTTGCCTCCTCTGTGTTTGGAAGTGGAGGGCGCAAGCAAGACGCCTTGGTGGTGTGAAACCACCAAGCCGCTCCAAGCCGCATCGGGCTTTTTTTTTTGTTTGTTTGGTAAAAACTACCCCTTCTAAAGCTTTCTATTCCTGTGGCCACTGCCGCATCCTCCGCCAGCAAATTCTACATTTTAATTACATTCTGTGTGAAGTAGTATTTTCTTTTGTCCATCCTGAACCTACTGCAATTAGCTTTATTGGTTGCCCTTGAGTTCTAGTATTTTGGGAGAGGAGAGAAATTATCTTTCTCACCTCTCTCCACCCCACGCTGGATCTTATTTTTGGGATGGGGATAACAATGGATCTGTTGCATACTTATGTGGTGCTGTGGTCAGGCCACTTCACCCTTAAGGCCCAGGTGAACATTCCAAACCCTCCCTGTTTGGGCAGTGAGCAGATTTATGCTTGCCAGTGGGGCCTGATGGATTCTACTGGTTTCCAGAATGCTCTGTGGGAGCCGAGGCCCCCTGATGATTCACTAGATGAGTTGGTGAAAGACTGGCAAAGCTGTCATTCTGATGCCATCAATGTGATCGGTCCCCAGCACCCTCTCTGCCTCCGTGCCAAACTAGCTCCATGGTATACCCCAGAGCTATGGAGGATGAAACAAGACCTGAGATGGCATGAGTGAGAGTGGTGGTGTTCTCATTATGAAGCTACAGAAACATCTTATAGGGTAGGGGTGGTCAAACTGTGGCTTAGGAGCCACATTTGGCTCTTTCACACATGTGTGTCACGAGGAGAAGCTGGAAGGGTTAACAGACCTCCAAGCTCTCCTCCTTCCATCTCAAGAGTTTGAAGCAGGCTCTGGAAAGAACTTTCAGAGCGAAGACATGAGGCACGCTGATGCTTCAGCTCTCTCAGTCCTGAGTTCTAGCAGAGTCACTGCCACCCAGGGAGCAGGCTCATTGAGACTCCATATAGCTCCCACCCAGGACCTTGTGGTAACCCTGTGGAAACAACAAGTCTATTCTCTGGCTTGCATCCATGCTTCTTCCTGATCCTGACCTGCTTGATTTCCTTGGCACCCTGACCTTTTGGCTTTTGGACATTGACTTCTGATTCCGGGTTGTGACTTGTGCATTGGTGACTTGGCTCCTGCTTGACTTCCTGGACTTTGACCTTGGACTGCCTGCACCCTGAGAATGTGACAGATTGCTTCCACCACACACACACTCCACAAGATGGATGAGGAGTCAAGCGGAGGCTCTGGGCAGCTAGCAGCCTTGCTCACTCAGATACAGCACCTCACTCAAATGGTGGCTCCCCTGCAACAGCAGCAGCAAGCCACTGTCGCTGCCCCACCCAAGTGCCCGGTGCTTCCCCCAGAGAAGTTCACTGGGAAGGTGGAGGAGTTTCCTGCATTCCGGGCACAGTGCAAACTGTATATTGAATTACGTGCCAGAGACTTCCCCAACGAAAAAACCATGGTATGCTTCATTGTCAGCCTCTTAAAGGGGCAGGCAGCTAAATGGGCTCCCCTTTGCTTCTAGTCCCATCACCCCTGCTGACTGACTACTAGGGCTTTCTGGATCATATGGCGGTAGCCTTTGCTAACCCCCAGCAAGCAGCCACCACCAATCAGAAGATCCGGACCCTGAAGCAGGGTAGGGACTCGATTTCCCATTACTCCACCGAGTTCAAGCTTCTGGCCCAAGACCTGGCCTGGAATGAGGCTGCCCTCATGGACCCGTATACAGAGGGGCTGACTGATGAAGTCTTTGATGAGCTGGCACGAGTAGACCGACCAGCCACACTGCAAGGCCTAATCACACTGTCTCCGCATCGATGGCCGCCTGGAAAGCCACCGCCAAGCACGGATCAGCGCCCGTCCCTCTTAGCTGCCCCGCCGCCTAGTGACGGTGACAACCCCGATGCACACCAGTCCCGAGACTGATGACCCTGAGCCCATGCAACTCAGAGCTTCACGACTGCAGCTCACCCCAAGGAAAAAGCACGTCGCTGCTCACAGAATCTCACCTGTACCATGGAGGGGCGGGGCACTTCCCCAGCTGCCCCACCAAGCGCACCCAGTCCAGTACCGTGCCACTGCTGCCAGTAAAATACCAGCCCCAAGTCTAAGTGGACCCGCCCCTGTTCTCTTTGTCAAGAAGAAAGTCGGTGTGCTCCGGCCCTGCAATGACTACCGGGCCCTGAACAAAATCACTGTCCAGGACTGCTACCCTTTGCCACTGATCCCAGAACTACTGGATCGCCTTAAGGGGGCCCAGGTCTATACCAAGCTGGACCTCCAGGGTGCGTACAACTTGGTGCAGATCAGCACAGGAGACGAATGGAAGATGGCTTTTGGGACCCGCTATGGCCAGTATGAGTATCTTGTGATGTCCTTCGGCCTGACCAACGCCCCCGCTGTTTTCCAAAGGCTGATGAATGACATCTTCCGCGACCTGCTCAACCGCTTTGTGATCATTTATTTAGATGACATTTTAATTTATTCCCAAAGCCCCGCCCAGCATGCAGGGCACATTTGCCAGTTTCTTCAACGCCTGCGTGAGCATGGTCTCTACGCCAAGCTAGAAAAGTGTGCCTTCAACTTAACAGCAGTCGAGTTTCTTGGCCACATTGTCTCACCCCATGGGACTTGGATGGACCCGAACAAAGTCAAGGAGGTCCTGACCTGGCAGATGCCGTGGAACCGTAAGGACATACAGTGGTTCCTTGGCTTTTCCAGTTATTACCGCCAGTTTACCCCTGCCTATGCCAATGTAACTACGCCTCTGACACAGCTCCTCCAGCCCAAAAAGCCATTTCACTGGACTTCAGGCAGACCATGCCTTCACCACCCTGAAAACCTGCTTCACCACCGAGCCGCTCCTGCATTACCCAGACCCACAGTTGCCGTTCACAGTAGAGACCAATGCCTCCAGCATGGCCCTTGGAGCAGTGCTATCCCAGCGGGAGGACCCCTCCCAGCCGCTACAACCCTGCACATACTACTCATGGCAGCTGATGCCCGCAGAGCGCAATTACACCATCTGGGAGCGGGAACTCCTGGCCATCAAGACCGCCTTCGAAGTTTGGAGGCATCACCTTGAAGGGCCCCCCCATCCTATCCAGGTCCTGACTGACCACTGGAACCTGGAACATCTATAGACTGCTCGACCTCACCCAGCATCAGATCCGGTGGTCCCTCTTTTTTCCCCCGTTTGACTTCCGAATCATCTACATCCCACAGAACCAGAACGAGGACGCCCTTTCCTGAAAACCGGAGTACACTGTGCCTCTAATGGAGGAGACTCCAACTGGGCTTATCCTTGCACCCTCGGTCTTCACTACCACCACGACTCGCCTGACCTTGGCTGCAGACATCCAGGCCAGCCAGGCCCAAGACCCCTGGGCTCAGCAACACCTCCTGGAAGTGCAAGATGGCCTGGCCGGGGACCTCTCTACCCACCAAGGTCTCCTCCTGCACCATAGGCACCTATATGTGCCTCCAGGGCCACTCTGGGCCGATGTGCTGCCCCTCCTGCAGGGCACTTCGGCCAACACAAGACCCTGCACCTGCTCATGCAGGAGTTCTGGTGGCCTCGAGTCCATGCCGACGTGGCCCACGTCGATTCCTGTGAGGTCTGCCAGCAGACCAAGGATGTACTGGCCAAGCCCCCAAAGCTTTTGTATCCCCTACCCACGCCTGCAGGACCATGGGACACCGTCTCCCTGGACTTTATCACCAAGCTCCCCAGGTCCAAGGGGCACACTTGCATCCTGGTGATGGTGGACCTCTTCACCAAGATGGCTCACTTTGTTCCATGTCCCAAGCCGTCCACGGCTCCTGAAACAGCCAAGCTCCACCTCCAGCACATCTTTCGCCTGCACGGGCTCCCAGCACACTTGATCTTAGACCGAGGCCCCCAGTTTACCTCCCGATTCTGGCAAGCCCTACACTCCAGCTTAGGCACCCAGGTGCATTTGTCCTCAGCGTACTATCTCCAAAAGGATGGGCAGACCGAATGCGCCAACGCCACACTGGAACAATACCTGCGTTGTTACACCAGCTACCAGCAGGATGACTGGACTGCCTTGCTACCCCTGGCCGAATTTGCCTACAACAACACCGTACATGTGTCCATGCAACAGACCCTATTTTCTGCCACCTCTGGGTACCACCCTCGCTTCTTCCCCGCAGTCCTGCCCCCCTCAGCAGTCCCTGATGCTGATGTGCACCTACAGGAACTACGGGCTCTCCAGGACTTGCTCTGAGAGCAGCTCCAACAGACTAAAGAGGCCTACAAGACAGCTGCCAACCGAAAGCGACAGGTGGGACCCCCACTGAAGCCCAGGGACCACGTCTGGCTCTCCACCCACTACCTGCGTCAGCCTGGCTGGTCTCACAAGCTGGACCCTCGCTTTGAGGGGCCTTACCTGATCACGGACCAAATCAACCCCATTGCTTTCCAGCTACAGCTGCCGGCCATCCTTCACATCTACCCAGTCTTCCACTGGTCCCTTCTTGTTCCTGCTACACCACTGGATCCCATCTGACCACCACCTCCAGTGCCACCTCCTCCTGTCCTGGTTGATGACAAGAAGGAATACGAGGTCTGTCAGCTTCTGGACTCCAGAATTCACTGCGGGGACCTCCAGTACCTCGTGGACTGGGCCTCTAGGACTGTTCCTGGAAACCCGCAGATAACCTACACGCCCCTGACCTTGTGCAGCAGTTCCACATGGCCTACCCTGACTGGCCTGGCCCATCTGTGGGGGGGAGTTTCTGTGGGGGGGGATAGTGTCATGAGCCCTGATGAGGAGGAGCTGGAAGGGTTAACAGACCTGGAAGAGTTGCCAGCCAGTTCCTCAGCTGAACGAACAGCAGCTGGCCCATCAATCACTTTCCAGGCACCAGTGTCAGCTGTTGACGATCAATCTCCTCCAAGCTCTCCTCCTCCCATCTCAAGAGTTCGAAGCAGGCTCTGGAAAGAACTTTCAGAGCGAATACATGAGGCACGCCGATGCTTCAGATCTCTCAGCCCTGAGTTCTAGCAGAGTCACTGCTACCCAGGGAGCAAGCTGATTGAGACTCCCATATAGCTCCCACCCAGGACCTGGTAACCTTGTGGAAGCAACAAGTCTATTCTCTGGCTTGCATCCATGCTCCTTCCTGATCCTGGCCTGCTTGATTTCCTTGGTACCCTGACTTTTGGACATTGATTTCTGATTCCAGTTTGTGATTCTGCATTGGTGACTTGGCTCCTGCTTGACTTCCTGGACTTTGACCTTGGACTAGCTTTGGGCTCCTGCCTACCTGCACCCTGAGAACGTGACATTGTGTGTCTTTCAAAGCCCCCACCATCCCATCAGCTGGCTTGGAGAAGGCATTTTTCTTTTTAAATTGCTTCTCCAAACCAAGCCAGCCAGTGGTTGGGGAATGCATTTAAAGTTAAAGTTGCTTTCTTTCTACCTCCCCTACCTCCCCATCTCTTTGCTTCCCTCCCTCCCTTCCTCCCTCCTGAGTGGGCTGTGAGGCCTGTGGCTGGTTGGTTGCAACAGAGCCAGCTAAAGTTGAATCCATCAAAGGTGGAAGTCCTGTATCTGAATTGTGGGGGTCTGGATGGGGGAATCTGGCTTCCAGCCCTGGACAGAGCACCACTGACACCAGCACCTAGGGTGCAGAGCCATGGTGTGATACTGGATGCCTCAGTATCAATGGAGGCTTAGGTCACAGCAACTGCCAAATCTGCCTTTTTCTACCTCTGGCAGGCCTGGCAGCTGGCACCTTACCTTTCCACCCATGATCTAGTTACAGTGATCCATGAAAATGTCACTGCCAGTGTCAAGCATTGATATTTCTCAATAATCTTTTGTTGTGAAATCAAAAGTTGCTTTATTGTAGAAACCCTGAAGCTTTACCAAGGACAGAATCCTTGGAAGTAATGATGTATACATGATTATACTGTTATTATATAGGATTAGTTCAAAGGATAACATACAGATGCTTTTTGAGTCATGGGTTCAAAGGTTAGTACATAGTATCTAGTTTACTACTAAGGAATGTAGATTATTAAAAACATCTCTGTTTCTCACGCTTCTTCCAGACCTGATAAGAGCTGTCTGTGTGAATGTGGGGGAGAGGCACCTCACAGCTTGGCTGCAGCGAGAACATCCTTGGGCTAGATGGAATTACTGTTTGCCCAACCTTTAGAAAAAAAGGGAGGGAGGCAGTGGATACTAACGGCCTCCTTTCTGTTTAAGAATCCACCATTGTGCTTAGAAATATGCATGCTTGACAGCCAGGTTGGACAGTTGTAACTTGCTCTGTATGGCCCAACCCTTGCACCTGATCCAGAAATTGCAGCTAGTACAAAATGTGGCAGTGTGCCAGTTGACTGTGACACCTCCATGCACTGCACTGGCTGCCAATAGAGTTCTGGATCCATTTCAAGGTGTCGTTTTAACCTTTAAGGCCCTGAGCAGCCAGGGACCAATATACTTATGGGACCCCCTCTCTCCCTATGTACCATGAAGGGCCTTGCGTTCGGCTGGTCAGCATCTTCTGGATATCCCCAGCCCAAAGACTATGGCCAGGACCTTTTCATCCTTGGCCCCGACCTGGTGGAATAAGCTCTGAGTAGAGATCAGGGCCCTGCAAGATCTTTTACAATTATTTCCAAAGGGCTTGTAAAAAGGAGTTATTCCACCAGGCTTTTAGTTGAGGCGGCAGACATCCAACTATCATTCTGGCCCCTCCTGCTTAAACTGCCTGCCAAACCAACTTGGAGTAGTATTGGCAAGGACTTAATTATTACATGGACATGGACCCATTGTATTGGACCTATGTTGTCCTATGTTTTTTTAATTGACCAGAGCCAGAATCTGATCCTGGCATAATGCCATCTTACGATCGTTTTGTGATTTTGTTGTATTATTATTTTAAAAGTGGAGGTCTATTGTGAGACCTCCAAGGATGTGACCTGCCCTGAGCCTGCTTTGCAGGAAGGACGGGATAGAAATTAAATTAATACAATAAATAAACCAATAAACCTCTATCATGTCCCCCCCTTAGTAGTCCCAGACTCTTCAGCCCTTCCTTATAGGGAAAGCGCTCTCATTAAGCTCCTGTTAAAGGAATGGGACTTTTTTCCTCCATGCAGTTGACAGCCCTAAATGGTACTCGCTCAGATATGACTGCACTGTCTGATGCAATTCATAGGCAGAAAAGCCACATCCCAGACATATGCTCCAGGCTTGGATAATGGAGACATTTTTCTGTTTAAGCAAGAGGCAGCCTCTCACGTGTTTCAGTGATAGCTTTGAGTTTATGTACAAGACATTTCTTAACATACAGAGTAACATCCATTTAGTACACAACAAATATTTTCTCTTTTGAGCCTTTTCCCTTCTTCCTGTCTGACCTCCTAAAGCAATTTACAGGATGTGGAGAAAATGAAAAGGACAGCTCTGTGGGATGATATTGCATTTGATGCATGAGAATCAGCTGGAATTGTATTCACACTTCATTGGCAACTGGTTTCCTGCAATCTAAACTGCAGACTATGCTTCCCTCCAGTGTCAGAAGAGAAGTTTGGAAGTTAGAATCCTCTCCCAATGTATTCATTTAAAAAGCTTGCTTCCTGTGGAGGTGGAGAAGGAGGAATGAAGTTCACCCAAAGGCTTGCTTGTTTAAATGCAGACCTCATCCATTTCTAGTACAAGTTGACTGCATGTGGTCAGGGGCTCAGAGAAGAATGGATCTTATTTAGCGACTATAGAATATGGCATTTCAAAAAATTTTAAAAACTGGATTTTGTGTCCAGTTCTCCAGTAGGTAATGTACTGAGGTAGCAAAAGATGGTCAACAGTCCTCATACATACACATGATGCTATCTTATTCCAAGTGCTATTGTAGATACTCGGTGTCCATCGATTCCGATTTGCCACAAGTCTCCAGACGCCTTTCTTCAAGAGCTTCCTTGGACACCACCATGTGCTCCAAACTCTATCATCTGTTATGAAGAGTCAACAGGCAAATAACGTGAACTAAGAGTCAATTGGGGGCCTAACTCCATCTCTCTTACCCACAGCCACCCAGTTCCCCAATCTTGTACTTCCCCAGAACTTCCATGTAATGTAGGCAGCTATTGGGAAATAACCATCTTTCATTTGATGTGGAGTATCAAGTTTACTTCATTACTTTCCTGAGCAAACCACATAACAGCAGTGCTCTTTGCACATGATGGAATATGCCAAGAATTATGCCAAGAATCTCAGAACAGGAGTACCCATGCAGTCTAACCCAACGGTTAGGGTCAACCCAATCGCCTCAAACCCTGCACTGTTGTGGCCATTTGCCAGAAGAGGAAGCTGCAAAGAGGCTTATGTAGCTCGCCTGGGTAGCACCAGCTACCGCTGGCTAAAAGGAGGTACTGCAGCTTGCTAAAGCAATGGATGTCAAGTGACATCACCATCTAAGAGGATCTCCTCTGCTTCTGCAAAGCTTCAGATAATACTAACTCTGAGACATTGGTCTTTACTGGGGGGAGGGATGTTAGATCAGACTAACTATTTGGAATAATAGATCCAGGTGGGCAGCCATGTTGGTCTAAAGCAGGAGAACAAAGTTCGAGTCCAGTGTCACCTTTAAGACCAACAGATATCTGAAGAAGTGTGCATGCACACAAAAGCTTATACTTTGAACTAAACTTTGTTGGTCTTAAAGGTGCCATTGAATTCAAACTTTGTTCTATTTGCAATAATGTCTGCTTGTGAGGACTGGGAAATCATACAATTAGCACCCGGGTTCTTAAAAGATGATAATGCAACATATGCTTCACCTTGGTTTTTTTAAAAGCTGGAGGAGAACTTTCCCATTTCAAGCTCTTGACAAATTATTGTAGTTGAAACAAGCATATTACTCAGACTCATCTCGGACTCTCATCCTTTCCTGTAGTGATGCAAATGCACCTTTGTTTTAGACAGTAAGCACGTCTTTTAAAAGCACAGCACGAGAAAACGGCAATCAGAATGCAGTTTGTTTGGAGAGACTGGCTTGAAGTCAACACTATGGGAAAGGAGTAAAATGAAGGTCATGTGTAAGCATCTGGGCAAGGAGATAGGGATTTCACAGTCCAAAAGAATTAAAGACTATACTGGAAACTCTTCACTGGGCCAACTTCTTTTGGAGCTCAGAAGGGATAAGCTGTGCTACTTGGGAACAATCTCAATTTGTATATATCTCCAATAAAACAACTGCATAATTATTTCTCCTTCAAACTTTCTGAAGACAGACAGATTCCAGTTTGGCCAAGTGCAAAATCACAGAAACTTGGACTGGAAGCTTTGAGAACCTGGCGTATTTCAGTTGCACTCCATGAGGAGGAAGGAGGGGGAAGGGCAGGGCAGGACGAGCACCGCTAACAAGCCAGGTTCATAGTCAAAATGTCTGAAGGTGGCTCTTGGCACCAGCAAGCAGGCACTCTAAATGCAAGTGGAGGAAAAAGAGTCCTAGTGAGTTAAGTGAGGATTTGTGAGCAGGAAGTTCTTCGGTTGTGCTTTGAGCATCCATATATCTAGCATGAAGGCCACAATAGTTGTGCAAATGGTGGTTTGGTATGTGCAGAACCACTGTGAAATGCTGCCGCTATGGACTGTGCGGGGACATTCCCACATGAAACGCAGGACACAGAAATTCCAATGAAATCAGTGAGACTGCCACATTCAGGGGCAGCCCTAGGGCACACGGCACCCTAGGCAAACCTGTTGCCTCCGCAAACCTGCTGCCTCCGCAGCCCACAGCCCCTGCCACCCCCTGGGGCGTGTGTGGCAAAGTAAGGTGGGGAGCATGCCTGGGCGGCTCCTGCCCTCTGATCTGCTGCGGAGAAGTTGCACACCAGCCAGTTGGCTTTGTTTTGCCTCTCTTTGCTGCAGAAGGGAAGTCGAGCGAAGTCAGCAGGCAGGCATGCAAGCTCTCTGTGGCTCTTAAAAGAGACTGCAGCAGAATAGAGGCTGGGAGCTGCCTGGGCGAGCTCCCTGTCCTACTTTGTCACGCACATCCTGGGGGGGTGGAGGGTGGGGTGCAGTGTAGTGCCACTGCAGAGGAGGGCGGTAGGTGGCAGGCAGTTGTCGAGTCATTTGCCTAGAGCACCGTGAGTGGGGGGAGGGCCCAATTTGGCACACCCTTGGCTTGGTGCCCTAGGCAAATGCCTAATTTGCCTATTGGCAGGGCCACCTCTGGCCACATTATTATGTTGAATGACTCCTGCACCATCATGCATGGGGCTGTTTGTGTGTTTAAAACCTCATGGATGCTCTTTCTAGTACCCTTTCATGTGGTAACTTCATAATCAAAGGATTATGGGTCTGTTGGAAAAATCAGCAGGGGTTTATTCACATTGATTTCTTCCGGTATCAGTTCAAGCCTCCCCCCCCCTCCCCAACACACACCGTTGAAATACTTATACGCAGCTGTCAAAATGGCACCGACAACCCCAAGGCTTTTAATTGCAGTGGCCACAATCAGTTGACTGAAGCACTGCCTTCAGCCCAGTAGAATGAATGGCCTTAAAGAAGTTTCATGCTTTGTGCAGGACTGGCAGAGGACGGGGTGGGAGATAGCAATTGCATTGGTAGGCAGCAAACTTGTTTGAACAGATAGTGTAGCCATTTCAAATATGGGCGCTGCTTTTAGGCTCCAATACTTCTGACTAAACTAGGGTTGCCAGACACACAACCCCCCAGTGGGGGCGAGGTGTCAAGAGTCTCTTGCCATGTTGTTTTGCATTTGCTTCCAGATTCTGCTGTGCTAGCGTACCATTACTTTGTAACAAGTCAAGCATACTTCTTCCTGGTCTCAGAGCCAGTCAAGGTCACTGGCTGTCTCCTGTTGATTATGTGCACACCTGCGAGGGGCCTGGAAATGGAACTTTGGTGGGAGGGAAGGCTTGCTTGGCGCCATTGCATTTGAATATGTAACGGACCCGGTGAAGAGTATTAAGTGTGTGGCAACTGCCCGCCATAATCAGTTTTCGCAAGAACCATCTTGCCTTATGAATGTCAGTATTTCAATAAAGCCATTTCAATGAATGACGCATGTTGATAGCTGAACGACCAGGGACTTGACACAAGGGTCCCCCTGCTTGCGGGATCCACCTCTCTGACTATAATACAGTGGGTTCTAGGCAATGATGAGGTGAGGTGATAGTGCAACATCTGCTCTTTATTGATTTCAGCATAATCAAGGCTAAGCATGAGACTGGCCAATGGGGCCAACTATATACACACCCGTGTTCCTGCACGTGTTGAATTGGTCCATTCCAACCAGTGGTGGGATTCAAATAAATTAACAACAGGTTCTATGTCCTAATGACCATTTTAACTATACCAAAAGATATACTGAAAGGTAGTTTAATAATTCACGCATTAAATACTGCAATAAGAACAGTAAAAGAGGTAAAGACAACTAGATTATGTTTAAAGAAAGATTTATTGAAGATATTTCCATATTGGGAGTTCTGGCCCTCACATTTAAAGGGACGGCACACCTTTTCAATGCCTTCCTTTCATAGGAAATAATGAAGGATAAGGGCACCTTCTTTTGGGGCTCATAGAATTGGACCCCCTGGTCCAATCTTTTTGAAACTGGGAGGGTATTTTGGGGAGAGGCACTACCGTCCTCCACTGCGAAGACTGCCCATTTATACTCACTCTCTGTTTCCTATTACTCAGCCAGTTTTTGATCCACAAGAGGACCTGTCCTTTTACTCCATGACTCTCAAACTTTCTAAGGAGCCTTTGATGAGGAACTTTATCAAAAGCTTTCTGGAAGTCAAGGTAAACAACATCTATTGGGTCCCCTTTGTCCACCCCCTCAAAGAACTGTAAGGTTAGTGAGGCAAGATCTTCCCTTACAGAACCCATCCCGAGTCTTCCTCAATAACCCGTGTTCATCAATGTGCCTGCTCATTCTGTCCTTGATAATGGTTTCTAACAACTTTCCCGGTATTGAAGTCAGACTGACTGGCCTGTAATTTCCCGGAAATCCTCTGGAACCCTTTTTAAAGATGGGGGTGACATTTGCTACCTTCCAGTTTTCAGGAATGGAGGCAGATTTCAATGAAAGATTACATATTTTTGTCAGAAGATCAACAAGTTCAACTTTGAGTTCTTTCAGAACTCTCGGATGTATGCCATCCGGACCTGGTGACTTATTAGTTTTTAATTTGTCTATCAGTTGTAGGACCTCCTCTCTTGTCACCTCAATCTGACTCAGGTCTTTCAACACCCCTTCCAAAATTAGTGGTTCTGGATCAGGCAAACACTTCTCGTCTTCCACAGTGAAGGCAAAAAATGCATTCAACTTCTCAGCCATTTCCCTACCCCTGATGTAGCCCATCTTTGTATTCAGGTACTCATGATGTTATACATGGTTTACTAGCCTTCCCCTTTAAATCCGCACAACCTTGTGCAGTAGGTGGGGCTGACAGACACAGCACCATCCTTAGGAGATCTAACTCAGACTCTCACGCAGGTCTATGCAACTGGGCTGCATAGGGAAATGGCTTTAGGATTGCGCTGATAGTGACTGATTGAAATCAGCCTGTGAGCTTTGCAAGAATCTGACCTTCAGTCTTCCCAGTCCAGAATTCTGATTGCAACAAATCTTGGCTTCTTCTTCTGGCCACTTAAATAAAACACGATTGCTCCTAACTCTGAACAATTTGAACAATTGCTTTGAACAATTTTGAGGAAGAGAAGAAGAAGAAAAAAAAGAAGACCATAGATTTATACCCCACTCTTCTCTCTGAATCAGTCTCAGAGTGGCTTACAATTCCCATTATCTTCTTCCCCCACAACTGACTCCCTGTGAGGTAGGTGGAGCTGAGAGAGCTCTTCCAGAAGCTGCTCTTTCAAAGACAACCTCTGCAAGAACTATAGCTGACCCAAGGCCATTCCAGCAGCTGCAAGTGGAGGAGTGGGGAATAAAACCCAGTTCTTCCGGACAAGAGTCCGCACACTTCACCACCACAACAAACTGGCTCTTGATAGAAAGGATAAACAGGATAGAAACCTGGTAAACTAGTCACTAACTGCTGTTAATACACCTATGTCCTTAGTAATGTTTGATTTTTTCCCTCTTCAGTGTTGGATCCAACCATTTTCTCGCCATAAATACCAACAACTGTCCATAACAATATAATTCCCAGGGTCCTGGGTGGGACGTGCCAAAAAAGTACCTTTTCAGGTTCAGGTATATTGGACTGGGAATATATTGGTAATTCCAATATTCCTGAATTCCAGATACCTGTATGGTAATTGGATTTGGAGGGTCCCCCCCCCCCATTTCCAGTTTTTTCAGGACCATTATTCTGTATGGGGAATGGCTGGGGAAATGGAACAGTTGTTTTGAAAGATTTCCAGGTGGCCGGGGGAGTTGTTTTTAGAAGAAGAAGAAGAAGAAGATATTGGATTTATATCCCGCCTCCACTCCAAAGAGTCTCAGAGGGGCTCACAATCTACTTTCCCTTCCTCCCCCACAAAAAACACCCTGCAAGGTGGGTGGGGCTGGAGAGGGCTCTCCCAGCAGCTGCCCTTTCAAGGACAACCTCTGCCAGAGCTATGGCTGACCGAAGACCATTTCAGCAGGTGCAAGTGGAGGAGTGGGGAATCAAACCCGGTTCTCCCAGATAAGAGTCCGCACATTTAACCACTACACCAAACTGGCTTTTAGAGGCACAAGCACCACAATCGCAGGGAAGCTGCTGGTGCCTGTCCTTTCAATCAGTGGCTCCCAACCTTTTTGGCACCAAGGACCAGTTTTGTAGCAGACAATTTTTCCACGGACTGTGGGGGGTGGTGCAGGGGTTCTTGCTGCCCCAGGCCACCCTGCTCCCATGTCCCTGCCCCACTGGGGGTCTTTAAATACAGGGGGGACTGGGGCTGCTTCTGGCCACCTCCCCTGGAAGGGGAGGCAGTTTCAGAGCGAGGCCACACTGCCTCTTTCATCCACCACGGTCTTTGGAGTGAGGCTGTGTGGGTGGGCAAAAGGGGTGGTGGAGCAAGCCTGCTCTCCTCTATGCCTGGGAAGCAGGGCTTGGAGGAGAGCACACGCCGCTGATCCATCCCACCGCTCTCAGCTTCCCAGATCTGTGACCCAGGAAGCCAAGAGTGCTGTCCCTGTGCAGCCTGGATGCTAACACACCACGGACTGGGACCGGTCCATGGCCTGGGGGTTGGGGACCCCTGCTTTAAATAACCCCCAAGTTTCAAGTCGATTGGACCAAGGAGTGAGTCCAATTTTATGGGCCTCTGAACATTATTTCCAGTGGAAGGGGGGACAGAAAACCCTGCAAGCTGCTTCCAGGGCAAACCCCACCCCCATGTCTGCAAGTAGGAATCACTGACAGACAGCAAGTTCAGCAGAACTTCTACAGAACTCAGTAATCCCAGAGGAACCACAAGCCAATGTGTCAAGCCAGAGAACCAAAATCAAACCAGAGAATCTTGCAGTGGAACCTGAAGCGGGGTGGGGGTGGGAGGTTCAAGCCCGTTACAACCAGTGTACAGACTGCTATGGAAGTGTCAAACTCATTTTGTTATGAGGGCCGAATCTGACATAAAGGAGACCTTGTCTGGCTGGGCCATGTCAGGCTGGGCTATGTGTGTTCTTATTTAAAGATTAGGTAGCAAAGATACAAACTTTATAAAGGACACAAACACAAATATATTTCCTAAAAAACTTAAAACATGCTAAAAGCATTAGCACTTGTTGGTCTTAAAGGTGCTTTCTTTGTATTTCTCCCATGGGATCCAGGGAACTGGGCAAAGGAAGCTCTGGCTCTTTCCTTCCTTCCCCAGGGGACTGGGGGGGGGGGAGCCTCAGCAAATAGAAGGAAGAGAGGCTTCACTCAGTATCTCTGCTGTGCAATTGAGGGAGCCTGGCAAAGCAAGCTATTCCTCCTCCTTCCTCCCCAAGGGAGGAGCCTCAGCCAATGGAGAAAATAGAAGTTTTGCTCTGCAGTTCCTGTGCAATTGAGGGAGCCTTGCAAAGCAAGCTGTTATACAGAAAGGAGAAAGAAGGAAGCAGATGACAGTCAGTTGCTCAGGGGCCTGATAGGAGCCCTCCGAGGGCCTGATTCGGCCCCCAGGTCAGATGTTTGACACCCCGGCTTTGCAGAACCAAGTGTCACTCTGGCAATGTGAGCTTAAAAGGCTGGCCTCCCTAAAAAAGCAGTGTGCCAACCAAAGCTGGTTATACAAGCTTGAGCAAACACAGGTGGAGGACTCACATGTCCAGGCAGAGGTTTTTTTTTACCATCACCTGAAAGCTACTACAGTTGGGGCACCCAAACGCATGCCACAGAACCCATCTGAACAGATCAACCGTTGGCTGGGGAAAAGCCCGGCTATCAAGCCTTGTTTTGCATACATGGCAACACGCTCCAATATTTATCTCTCTGCAAAAAGAAAAATCTGTCACCTAATTTGACTGCCATTTGCAAAAAAACCAAACAAGCCCGACGCCCCACAAGTGTTTGCAGCCCACAGACCTTCGCCTACTCATCCTTCCAGGAATGAAAGTGGGCGGGGCTTCCTGACTCCGCGAGCGCGCACGAGCGAGCGGAGCCCTTCTTTGCCGAGGGGCATGCCGGGTCTGGTAGTCTTTCGAGCCTCCTGCCCGCTGCGCTACCGAGCGCAAGAACTACGAGTCCCAGAAGGCGCCGCGGTGGTTAGCTTGAGCTGCTTTTTCCTCGGCGCCTGGGTTTTAATCACACGTGGGAGTGGTGAAGCTGGAAGGGGCTGGAGGGAGTGAGATGCAATTCCTGGCACGGCGCGCGTCTAACTTGTTCGTTTGGGCTTTTTTGCAGTCTGGTGGGGAAAAGAAACTGGTGAGTTTTAGGCACTTAGAGGTGAAAGTCCCCGTTGATCCGAGGGCGCCCGACCAATAAACGGTTCTATAGAACCGATAGCGCATTAGGTAACGGTTCCATAGAACCGGTGCGAACCGGCTGAATCCCACCACTGATTCCAACCAATAGGGGGCCCGTGATTGTTCCCAAGTCCCCAAGCTCTGGTCGTCAGGCTCCAATGAGCCGGGCAGGAACACCCAACTCAGTTCTCACTTGAGTCCACTTACATAACACTGCAAATAATCATCTGGGGAGGGGCTTACTGCAAAAAAGGGGAGGAATACATGCTGTTTTAGTGATATGCCTATGCGATTTCAATGTGACCCGGAATTAGCTTCTATCGCAGAATTTTTGCCTAGAACCAGAGTGTTGCTTGACATAACTAATGTACATACATCACTTCCAGGTCAAGTTGGAAGTCATGTGGTGCATTGCTGAAACATCAGGGAAGACTCGCTGCTCCTGGTAAGCCCACTCACCACCCCCTACTGGCTGCCCAGAGGGACCTGACAGCCCTAGACTAAACATGAGCAGGACTGGACTACCAAAGGCTGACAGATCTGACCCAGGGTTTTGTCCAGCTCAAGCTCCCTCCCTTCCAGGACCAGCCTGGGAAGTGAAAATGGCCCCAGAGCCTAAATAGTGCTGGGACCACTCAACTTAACTACGCCAACGGGATGCATTCAGTACCCCATCGCTTCTGGCCACAAACTAGCTGCAGTGTGAGAGGAGAGAGTTCAGAGACCATTTACCATGGCCAATGAAAGGTCTGCGTCAACTGGCCCCTGAGACATTAGCAGAGTTGCTGGAGTTGGCTCTGCTTGCTTCTGGACACCAAAGAAAAAACAGCAACATGGGATCACAGTTCATATTACAGGAAATAAAAACAAACACTGTGATATGTTGGCTAACACATTTAGTAAAAATTTTTTCAAGAATCATACGAATATTTTGCCACATTATAAGGAAGTAAAACCTTACAACATTACAAAGAAAATACAGAGCCCCAGATACAGGCTCATTTTATCAAAGTCTTCCTCAGGAGCATTCCTATTTAAGAAGAAGAAGATGATGATATTGGATTTATATCCCGCCCTCCACTTCGAAGAGTCTCAGAGCAGCTCACAATATCCTTTACCTTCCTCCCCCACAACAGACACCCTGTGAGGTGGGCGGGGCTGGAGAGGGCTCTCACAGCAGCTGCCCTTTCAAGGACAACCTCTGCCAGAGCTCTGGCTGACCCAAGGCCATGCCAGCAGGTGCAAGTGGAGGAGTGGGGAATCAAACCCGGTTCTCCCAGATAAGAGTCCGCACACTTAACCACTACACCAAACTGGCTCTCCTACCTTACTTTAAAGTAACCCTCTTGTTACCATTCAGTGTGTATACTGGGAGCAACCTCTTCTCCAAACAAATGCAAAAGCCTTCTGAATTTCATCAAAATTATCATTCTGGAATTTCTTCAAAATTATCATCCTGGAATAAACCATGGCAATTATAATGAGATACAATATAAAGCTGAATGGAAGTGAATATTTTAAATTAATTTTATTTATTAAATGTTATTAACTTCCCTCAAGTGTTTATTTTCACATTTGGACTAACCAAAAGTTCAGGACTGGCTAACCAGAAGATCAGGACTGGCTTGTTTCTAATAGAAACATAAACACTTAAGTGGCATTGAGAGGTAAGTTCTTAATAATACTTAATAAATAATTTTTTAAAAAAACCTGAGATGAGCCTCATTGCTCATTGGATGGGCTTTTCTTTGTAATATTGTAAAGGTGGTAGGTTTTTTTGTTGTTGTACTTCTTTCTAATGTGACAAAAGATTTGTATGATTCTTGAAAAAAGTTTCACTAAATGTGTTAGTCAACCTATCACAGTGTTTGTTTGTTTGTTGCTCCTGGACACCAGCAGCTCTCTAAGGTACTGACCCATCTGGGAAATTTCCATGGAAGTTAAATGGTCAGTCCCTCACCCCGTCCTTCCCTCCTCTTTCTCATCTCATCTCTGGTATCTGAAGAAGAGTGCATACAGACAATAGCTTATACCCAGGATAAAACTTTTTTGGTCCTAAAAGTGCCTTTGGACTCAGGCTAGACTACTGTAATTTGCTCAACAATGGCCTGCCCTTGAGACTGACCTGGAAGCTCCAACTGATCCAGAATGTGGCAGCATGAGTCCTGATGGGAATGCCATGGATGGCACATATACAACTTGTGCTGCACCAGCTACACTGGATTCCAGTGGAGTACCAAGTCAGGTTCAAGGTTTTGGTGTTGACCTGTAAGGCCTTGAGTGGTCTGGGACCTGCATATCTCTGGAACTGCCTCCTCTGGTATGTCCCCAGAAGAGTATTACACTCCACTGAGAACGATCAATTGGTGATTCCTGGCCCCAAAGATATTTCGCTGTCCTTGACCAATCTGGTGGAACTCTCTGCCAAATACCACCAGGGCCCTGTGGGAATTAATGTAATTCTTTAGGACCTGTATGGTAGAGATGTTCTGCCAGGCTTTTGGTTGAGGACATTAATGGTTTCCATGTGGCTGGCACCCTCCTCTTTTCTCCCCCCCCCCATCTTTTTCACTTAGGGTTGCCAATCCCCAGTTGGGTGCAGTAAGAAACAGGCTCCAGTGTATAGGCAACAAAGATGTATAAATAAAGTACGTAGAACAGAAGAATCCACAGAACAATATAAACACTGACAAGAGATAGAAAACTCATCCTTTCTGGAACTTCCCAACGGTTTTGATAGTCTTCGTCTGCTTGATGTCTTGTAAAATCACAATAATTTCTCTTGGAGTTATTGCAATATAAAAACCATTATGATAAGAACCCATACATGCCATGTTAATATCTAGTAACAATTAACTCACCCACAGAATAACACTCTCTCACATGGATCAACGCATAGTCTTCAGAGTTTCTGCACATGGCTCTTACCTCATCATTCCCTACCTACAATAAATAGTACTGCTGCCTTTCTCTTAAAGTGATGCTATGTTACAGAAACGAATACCCAATGTTAGCATTCATTTCTTAGGTGATACTGTTTGGAGTTTGTGTATCCAATAAGATTCTTGTTGTAAAAGCACTCTATTGACATCTTCTTTCATTAATAGACTGATATTTAAGCAATACAAAAAACCTAAGGTTTTTTATTTGATGACCTATCTCTTTAAAAAAATTAAATTAAAAAAAAAATTAGAGAGCCCTGCAGAGTGTTAAAGCTGCAGTACTGCAGTCCTAAGCTCTGCTCATGACCTGAGTTCGATCCCAGCAGAAGCTGGATTCAGGTAGTTGGCTCAGGTTGACTCAGCCTTCCAAGGTCGGTAAAATGAATACCCAGCTTGCTGGGGGGAAAGTGTAGATGACTGGGGAAGGCAATGGCAAACCACCCCGTAAAAAGTCTGCTGTGAAAACGTTATGAAAGCAACATCGGAAACGACTGGTGCTTGCACAGGGGACCTTCCCTCTTTTTCCTTTCCTCTTTAAAATGTGAAAATACTGGTGATTCTGGGACCCCTCTCTCAAGTCTTGATTCATGTTCCAGTACACTAACTTTGTTCTCCTGCTTCAGACCAACATGACTACCCACCTGCATCTATTATCTCTGACTCTTTAAACTAGGATTGTTCAGGATAACATAAGAATCTGACTTACAGTAATGGTATTGCCTCCTCTGATTGAAAACGGCTCTCCTGGTCTCAGATGAAGGTGTATTCCAAGATTGGCTGCCTAAGACTCTTTAAAAATGGCATGTCAAGGACTGAACCCAGAACCTTTTGAACGAAGGGAATGTGCCCTGTCACTCAGCTATGGCTCCCCCTCCCCTTCCTAATGCATTCCCTATAGCCCTATATAAGCCCGTCAGGGGAGGGCGGCAGCAAGACATTCTGAGGCAGATTTACACTGAAGAAAGAACTATTTTAAATATTTGGGACATAGATGCATAGACTTCTCAATTTTCTAGAGCAGGTACTGAACTTGGCCAAGGCCCATATTTAGTAATAAACTATATTAAATTGTTTAAATGTAAAATCACTTGTATTTCCAAAGATCATATGTGGTTTTTAAAAATTCACTTGTAATAGTCTGTAAGAGGAATTCACTTGTAATAGGGCTCCGTAAGAGGAAAGGAAAGATGTCATGAACTGCTTCGCTGAGACAATTAAATATTTCATTTGTGTATGAAAGAAAATATGTCTTCCCCTTTTCTCTTTTCCTCAGAACTTAGGCTGAGGATGTACTGGCTCAAGGTCACATAGTACACTTCATGGCTAAGTGGAGATTGGAACTCTGGTCTCTCTAATTTAGAACAACACTCTAACCAGCACTCACAAACTGGATACTCAGTATAAATCTCGGGCAGCCCAATCCAGAGAACTGCCATATAGCTGCGCTCGAGTGCAGAACTAGCGTAGACAGCCGCAGTAGGCTCCCAAAAGGGAGACATTATGGCACACGTGGAGGGGGAGCATGGGCCTGACGAGAGCGGGTGGAAAGCCCACATCTGAGAGACGGCCAATCCCCTCACACCCTCCTGCTGTCAGAGACTCTGCCAACGGCAGACAGACAAGCAGATGCATGCGCAGACAAACAAGAACCACAAAGTGCAGGAGTTAGCTGTCCTAAACAATGGCTGGAATGTGTGTCTGGGAGCAGGCAGACCACCAAGTCCAGAAGACACCCCCATCCCCATCCGGAGCCCCCCCCCCTGGTGTAGCCCTGCCGCCGCCCCCTGCTATGTGCATGGAACACCTCCCCTGGGGGCTGCAGAACTCAGAGTGCGAGCCGCTGGGCATGCATCCACTGCATCAGCCCCCCCTTTGTGCCCTGCACACAACAGCCCTGTGGGGTCGGGTAGGCCGTCAGCCTGGGCAGGCTGAGGGGTGGTACCCCCCCCTCCCCAGCCACGCGGGGGTAGAGTGGCGGCTCGTAGCCCGCTCCCCCCCAAAGAACCAAGTCTGCCCACCCTCCCAGGCATCCCCTCGGAGAGGTCACTGACAGAGTGTGGGGGGGGGGCTGCCCAGGGAACGTGCAGCAGATGCCAAGCAGGAGAGGCAACAGAGGGCACAGCTCAGACTTTATTTTTCCAGAACAGAGTGCGACAGTTTCCCCGGTGTGTGCTGGGCAGTCTCGTCATGGACGGGGCCCCATTCAGAGAAGCGGGCAGAAACAACTGAGGGAGGAGTAGTAGTACTTTATTCACGGTCATCCGACCAGCTTAATACAAACAGAAACAAAATCATAAAAACAAACCCATCACCTCTTACACAAAGTTCCTTACGCCAACTATTACACATATTGTTAAAAATCATAGCCAAGATTTACATTCTCAATTTCCCTCCTTTCCAACTGAGCAACATAACAGAAACGGGCAATCTTAGTTGAAACATCAGAGTGAGTGTCAGACAGGAGGAAGGCAATCTGCTCATCCTCCGGCCTGCCCGCCAAGGACCCGAGAATTGGAGAGATTAATCTTGCCCTCAAGTCATTGTAATTTGGACACCGCAAAACGATGTGGAGAGTTGTTTCGACCTCATTGCAATTACAGGGGCACAATCTTTCCAGATATGGGGACCCAGCGTAACGTCCCAAAAGCACCGAAGAGAAAAGTGCGTTGAGTCGTGCTTTTGAGAAAGCTATCCGATATTTTGGGATAGTGATGTTGAAAAGATACCTGGCTGGGGACAGTACTTCAGCTTGCTTCCCTAAGAAAATGTGCGCAGAAAGACTAGCTCTAGCAGATCTCAGTTCCAGCTCAACCAACCTCAGGCGCAAAAGTTCTTTCGCATCCCTCAGTTCCATCATTGCTAGGGACTCAGGGGAGAGATCACAGAGTCTAAAATAATCTAGACACCTTTTCTCCCAAGTTCCCACAAAAGAGTCGAAGAAAATCAGATGGGGAAGGCCACCTGGCTTTGAGAGAACCCTCAAAAAGTAACAAAGGGTGTTTAACCACATAGACGTCTCGATGCTTGGGACGCCAGATTCCAACCTGATGGCAGTGTTTGGCACACAACTGGGAACGGACAGAAGCTTGCGCAAGAGTTTGGTTTGTACTATCTCCAACGGCTTGGTGGTTGAATAAGGGCCAATTTCAGCGCCATAGAGCAACTGGACCCTGAAACAACTGAGGGAGTGGGGGGGGGGGAGTGGAGCGACACATGCGGAAGCCGGACACATGCGGGGCCGGACTTATGTGGGCACAAATGCTACTTACGCCCACGTAGCAGATCGTCTGCTCCCACAAGACTTTCCGCCTCCCCCCTTAGGGTTGTGCTCCAAATGCATCTCAGAATCTAAATAAACACTGGTTTCTCAGATTGCCTGGCCTGAAAACATTGAGACCTTTGTTGTTGTTGTTGTTGTTAAGTAGGGTCCAAGACATCTGAATCATCTCGCTTTCCATATTTGGGAAATCATTTATCTCCTTCCCCCCATGTACAAATGTACAGAGACCAAAAAAAAGTGGCTAAAGACAAAAATATTCCCATCTTCTCAATTTCTTTTTCTCTAAAGCAAGTCACAGGATATCAAAACCAACTTAACTTCCATCATTTGAGCCACAGAACTCTGCTCAATCCCCTTCCCCACACTAGTCTCAGCCTCTCCGGGCTTTTTCTATGGGGGCATCATGTCTGTGACACCCCTCCAATAGCCAGACTCAGAGTTGCTGCAGAGAGACGATTTGCAAACCCCTCTGAAGCCAAGATGACGGATCCCGGAAGTTTTCCTAGCCTCTGTTTAAAACCTCCTAGGAAGGAAGGCCCACCACCTCCTGAGGAAGCCTGTTCAATTGAGGAACCGCTCTGTCAGGAAGTTCTTCCTTATGTTTAGTCAAATCTTTTGCTTTAATTTCAACCCACTGATTCTGGACTGACCTGGGGCAATAGAAAACAACTCAGCACTGTATGACAGCCCTTGAAGTACTTGAAGACAGTGATCATATCACCTCAGTCATCTCCTCTCCAGGCAAAACACACCCAGTCTTTACTCATAGGACTTGGTCTCCAGACCCCTCACGATCTTCATTTCCCTCCTCTGGACACATCCCAGCTTCTCTATATCTTTCTTAAATTGTGGTGCCCAAAACTGAACACAATACTCCAGGTGAGGTCTACCCAGAGCAGAGTAAAGCGATTCCCTCACTTTATGGGATCTGGACACTGTACTTCTGTTGATATAGCCCAAAATCATATGTGCTGTTTTAGCCACCACATCACACTGCTGATGCATGTTCAGTGAATGGTTCACTAAGACCCCTAGATCCTTTTCACAGGAACTACTGCCAAGACAAGTCTCCCCCATCCTATAATGATACATTGGATTTTTCCTATCTAAATGCAAAACTTTACATTTATCTTCGTCAAAATTCATTTTATTGGTTTTTGCCTAGTTTTCCAGCTTGTCAAAATCATCCTGTATCTTGACTTTGTCTCCTACTGTATTTGCTACCATGTCAGGATCCTTGCAATGTCTTCTATCATGCATTCCTTCCTCAGTGGTCTTACATGTAACTGTTACTGTTTTGCTGTGTAGTATATTATGAGATCATGCTGTATTGAAAGCCGCCCTGAGCCTGCTTTGGCGGGGAGGGCGGGATATACCGTAAATGCGAGAAGTAAATAAATAAATATACAATGTTCTTAAGCTAGCTTGTAAAAGGTTATCTTGTCTCTCACAGTGGAGATGTTGGTAGCTGCCTGGGAATGTGGGGTGCCCCTCCTTCCTCTCCACCATCTGGAGACAGAAGCTAGGAATAGCCTTCACTTCTCAAGAACCGAAGAGATGTGTTCCCTTTTGAATTGCTATGTGCTACTGGGGGTGGGGAAGCCCATGCTTTTCTGAACTACTTAATAATGTTCAGAATAATATTCTGAACTACTTAATAATGTTCTGAACTACTTAATGATGTTAATAATTCTTACTTTCAGTTCTTGCCAGGCCTCCCCAAGGAAGAGGTCCGCATATCAATAAAGCTTCACCTATGCCTGTATAGCTGAAGTCTATCTTGGTGTTACTTGGCAAAACCTCACATACTACTCCCAATTTAGTATCATATGCAAATTTGATAAGCATTCCTTCTTCCTTATATTCCTTCATCCAAATCATTTATAAAGATATTTTAAAAGCCAGGTCCCAGACAGTGTTCCATCTAAACTGAGTTAGTGTGAGCTACCTCACAGTTTTTTAGCCTCTGGCTCAAACATTTTTGTTTTCGCTCAGGAAAAATGTAAACTAATTTATGCAGTAGTTCAGAACTGTAATGCCAATAGTTCATGAAGTAGAATTTGCTCACAAGACTCCACAGCTTACAGGGAGTATTGGTCCCAGGACAGATCTTTAAGACACTCCACTTGTCATTCCTCCCCAGGAAGGTAAGGAACCATTCACAAGCACTCTTTGGGTCTGATCTGTCAATAAGTTACAGATCCACTGAACAGTAATAGCATTCAAACCACATCTTACCAAATTGGCAAAAAGTCAACCACCTTATCAAAAGCCTTACTGAAATAAAAATAAACAATGTCCACAGCATTCTCCTAATCCAGCAAGGTAGTCACTTTCTCAGAAAGAGAAAGACAGACAGACAGACAGGGAGGAAGAAAGGGAGGAACAAAGGGAGGAACAAAGAAAGGGAGGAAGAAAAGACATGACTTGGTCTTGAGAAACCCATGCTGGCTCTTAGTCATCACAGCTGTCCTTTCTAAATATCAAAGACTGACTGCTTGATTATTTGTTCTAAAACTTTATAGATGACAAACTGACAGTTACCTAGATCCTCATTTCCCCCTTCTTGAAGACAAGATAACATTTGCCCCTCTCCAGTCTTCTGGAACCTCACCTGGTCTCCAAGGATTCTCAAAAATAATGGCCAAAGGCTCTGAAATTATATCCACATGTTCTTTTTAGTGTCCTTGGATGCAGTTAATCTGGCCCTGAGGACCTAGTTTCATTTAAAGAAACTAGGTATTTATCTACTCCTCCTATGCTGATCGTGGGTTGCAATTCCCTTCCTTCACCACGTGTTCTGTTATTGCCACATTGAGCACCATTTTTCTTGCAAAGGAACAGAAGGAATTGAACCGTTCTGCCCTCTCTTCATCACCTGTTACAATTTCACTTTCCTGTCCCCGCAATGGACCTACCAGTGTCCTTGCTCTTTTTCTTACTTTGAATGTTACAAAAGAACCATTTTTGTTGTTTTTAGCATCTCTTGCTAGCCTGTGCTCATACTGAGCTTTAGTTTTTCTAACTCTAGCTCTACAAGCACAGGTAATATGTTTTTATTCATCCTTAAGGCCCTCTTTCCATTTCCTAAATTAGACCTTTTTTTTATTTCTCAAGTCATTAGAAAGCTGTTTATGGAACCACCTTCTCTTCTTTCGGCTTCTTCCATTTTTCATTCTCATAGAAATCATTTGTGATTGCGCCTTCAATATTCCGCTTTCAAGACACTCCTACCCCTCTTGAACTCCCTTGTCCTTAAACATTTCTGACCACTGGATTCTACGCAGCATAACTTTAAGTTTGTCAAAATTTGCTTTCCTAAAGTCCAACATATATGTACAGCTTTTCCTTTCCCCAAGACAGTAAATTCCAAAATAACATCATCACAATTAAATGGAGAGAACAATGTAATCTGCCAGGGCTGGATTGGCCATTAGAGCTACTAGAAAAAATCCTGGTGGGGCTGGGGGGAACACCCATCTCCGAGGCTAAGGCTGGCTTTATGTAGAGTCTCTCCAGCGGAGGTGACAGTGCTCTTTCTCCTCTCCCCCTTCCCTTGGGGGCCAGAACCAGAGGCAGGCTGGGGGCAAGGCCCTTTTCCAGGACTGCTTTGGCCTCCCAATCTGCCACGTAAACTGCTTTGTATCCCCTTTGAGGAGAAAGGCAGGGTATAAATGAAGTACATTGGTCCACATACTGGGGGAAGGAGCACATGGGTGCCAGGAGATACATCAGTGATGCACTGAGGACCAATCGGTTCTGACCAATCGTGGTCAGAAATACTTAAGGAGAAGAGAGTTCAAGAAGAGTGAGTCATAAAAGCAGAATATTGAAGGCGCAATCACGAATGTTTGGGGGGGGGGGAGAAGATCAAATGAGACATCTCTCCTATCCCACTTCCTCCCCTTTGCTTTCCTCATTCTTTCCCTTCCGCACTTCTTCTGCAAACTAGCTCACTACACCCAGAATGATTTGGCTGCGGCATTGTGCAGTGCGCGCCTGGTGTGGAAGGAGCCTGCGTGCTTGTTGAAATGTCGAAGGAGCCTCGATCCTCCCTGCAACTCTCTCAGAGCCCCCCCCTGGTGTGTGTGAAGAGCCCACGTCACGCATTTCCACAGGCTGGAGCTTCTGCCCAGGAGAGGGATCGCTGCACCCGAGCGGCTCCTTCCTGGAGCACTAGTCAAGCATCTCTTGCAGCCAGGCTGAAAAGTGATGGACACATCCTTATTTCTTAGTATTTAATGTTTCTTAGGAGGCACTCCTCAAAGAAATTGGTATGTAATGGCAGCACTCACTGGAAAAACAGGCCGATTAGAAAATGCACTAACTTATCTAGTATTCATTTGAAAAGTAAATGGATGCAAGCAAAGGTGAGAGTTCACTACCAATTCAAATATTTTTGCTTTAACAGGCTCTAGCACTCCTGCTTTAATTCAAGCAGAAACACAAGTATGAATAATCAAAGTGGATGATGCTCCTGCAGGAGGGGGGGGGATCCTTTGTGCTTTTGCACCATTTCCAATGGCCATTGAAGCTTTAATGGCACGAAATTTACATTCTTCCCTTTAATTTGTATTCCATTCCTTCCTTCCTTCCTTCCGAGTGATGTGATTGTGATTTTTCTCTTGCCCGCCGTATTATTTTGATGCAAATATTATGTTCTGTGTTGCTCCAATCCAATTTCCTGCTTTGCTTCAAACAGCAACCCTCCCCCCACCCCCCCCACCCCCAGTCCTCTCCCCTCCTTTCTCTCTTTCACGCCGAGGCAGGGAAAAAACAGAGCGAAACATTTGGGTGAGGGAAAGAAAAGTTCCCCAACTCCTACCTCTCATTAAGACAAAACGAGGCGGAGATCCTGGAACACCTTGAAAGGGAATCATTATCTCCCACCCCCCACCCCGAAATGTGCAAACTCGGGGCTGCGTCCTGCCTCCCCCCGCCTCCCCCAACGGGGGATCCGAATTCTGCCGACCGTAATGCGCTTGCAAAGTCCTCTGGCTGGCTGCTAATCACCCGGGACGGCCGCTTTATTGAGCTGCGTCGGGCTTTCACGCCAAAGCCTGCGCCCGCCAAGCCCCGAGGGGGCCCACCGCCCGCCTAATATATGCAGCGGCTAATTTCTCATCCGGTGACTAATTTCCATTCCTTGTGCTCAGAGTTGGCTGGCTAATTACAGGGATGTTGTCTTAACTTTTGCTAATTACGCCTGCCTGCTTTTTTAGCAGGCGGCGGCGCCAATGGAGGAGGCCGCCGCGCGCGCTGGAGCCTCCGAGGCCGCGCCGAGTGCCAGCAAAGGAGGGCAGCGGCGGCGCTAGGCGGCTCCGCGCTGCTTTGATCCTCGTAGCCGGCCAGCGGGTAATGAGATGGACCGGCCTTAATGAAGCGGCGGCCAGCGCGTCTGCGCGCCTGCCCCGCTTCCAGGCTGAGCCTCGGCGAGGCCTCTGCCGCCGGGGTGGGCCTTCCTAGACGCGCGCTGCAAGGCCGCGAGAACACAAAACAGCACACCGAAGTGTGCCTGTTTCTGCCGTCCCGCCTGCAGCCTTTGTGCGGAAAGAGCCCTCGAGTCGCAATCAGCTTTTGGAACCCTGGAGGGGTTTCAAGCCAAGATGCTTAACAGGTGATTGGCCGTTGCTTTCCTCTGCATAGTAACCCTGGGCGTCTTGGGTGGTCTCCCGTCCAAATACTAAGCGGGGCTGATGCTGCTTAGCTTCCGCAGTCGGGCTAGCCTGCCCATCGAGAAAGGCTTTTGTGCAACCTGGTCGCTTGTGGTTTGCTATAAGGTGTGGCTCACGTGTCTTTCTCTGATTTCTAAAAGACTCCGAAGTTGCAAGGCAATTGCAGGAGGATAGTTAAACCAGAGGTGTAGTTCGGAACCTGACGACCTGCAGCAGGCTAGCCCTGGTTTCTCAGCGTTCTGCAGCAGAAGCGACTGGCCCGCTGTTTACGGGGCTTGCCTTGCGGTTGGCGTATGCACAGTTCGGCTTTCTTTTTTTAATTTCCCCCCCCCTGTACGCAAATGCCAAGGACAGAAGCAACGAGCCAAAGGAGGGCAGCAAACAATGGGCATGCGAACGCACTGCTTGTATTAGAGCACCGGGCAGCAGTTTCCAGATCTCTACTTCCTTTCACACAAAGCAATCTGGGGAAGGGCCGGAGCTGAGAAAGAAAGAGTTCTTTTCAGACAGAGGACTGTATAGCCAGCCTTAATGGGCTTGGATAACGTTGTCCCGCAATAGCTTCTGTTGTGAGGGAATCACAATTTGCCGGCAACCTAGCCACTAAATCAATTATTCCTGACTCACCACTTGTCCCTATTCCCTCACTAAAGTGCTATGGAAACCCTCATGCATAGACACTTACTGGACAGTGCCAATAATGTCATTGTAAGTCACATCGAGAAACCCTCCCCACCCAACCAGGGCCTTTTTTTTTTTTTGAGCAGGAATGCAGTTCCAGCTAGCTTGATGTCCAGGGGTGTGGCTTGAAATGCAAATGAGTTCCTGCGGACTTTTCTACCAAAAAACCCTGCACCCAGCCAAGCTAGAGCGACCCCATTTCAAAATTCCCTCTTTTCCTGATTGGTTCCTATAGGAGACTGTGAGAGCCCTTCCTCTGGAGTGAATGCACACACCTTTTACAATACTAAAATGCAAACAAAAAGGCCACCAGATACAAACGCTCCTTGTCCATACCGTTAAAGCTCTCTGAGGCCTCTGGACTCCCACCTGTAATTTCTCCTTTAACAGATGCTTGGAAGACCCATTCATGGATCTTATAAATCAGTTCCTGCTGTAGAAGATGGGTGTTTAAAAAGGTGGTGTATGCCAAACCAGACTTGTAGGCCAACATATGCATTACAGTTTGTTTTGTCTGCCAACGGTCTATCTCAAGACACCCTGCTTATTGTATGGAGGAAACATGCTTGCTTCAAAGCTCAGGCCAGGAGATCAAGACATGAATCTCCCAGATAATATGAGGCTTGGTCCTCAGTGCTTTCAAGACTAATAACATTTATTAAAATATTTATTTATTTTACAAAATTTCTACACTGCCTTGAGACCTTTTAGCTGGCAAAGCCAAGGAGTGAACCTGAAATCTTAGGGTTGCCAGCTCCAAGTTGGGAAATACCTGGAGCTGCCGGCGCTGGGAGCTAAAGTTCATTGAGGGAACCATGAATGCCAACATGTACTGTGACATACTGAAGCAGAGCATGATCCCCTCCCTTCGGAGACTGGGCCGCAGGGCAGTATTCCAACATTATAACGACCCCCAAACACGCCTCCAAAACCACTGCTTTGCTAAAGAAGCTGAAGGTAAAGGTGATGGACTGGCCAAGCGTGTCTCCAGACCTAAACCCTATTGAGCATCTGTGTGGCATCCTGAAACGGAAGGTGGAGGTGTGCAAGGTCTCTAACATCCACCAGCTACGTGACGTCATGGAGGAGCGGAAGAGGACTCCAGTGGCAATCTGTGAAGCTCTGCTGAACTCTGTGCCCAAGAGGGTCAAGGCAGTGCTGGAAAATAATGGTGGCTACACCAAATATTGACACTTGGGCCCCATTTGGACATTATCACTTAGGGGTGTACTCACTTTTGTTGCCAGCAGTTTAGACATTAATGGCTGTGTGTTGCGTAATTTTGAGGGGACAGAACATTTACACTGTTATACAAGCTGAAGATTCACTACTTTACATTGTAGCCAAGTGTCATTTCTTCAGTGTTGTCACATGAAAAGATATACTTAAATATTTACAAAATGTGAGGGGGTGTGCTCACTTCTGTGACATACTGTACGTGTTTGTACACCAGTTTTATTTCTGAGGACTGCAAAGAACACACCAATTCTGTTGCTTGTTATTTGTAGGTGTGAGGTACGCAGGGCCAATATATTGGATAAAGAAGCTGTATCCTGTGGAGGAAGGACCAAATATAACTTTTTGATGACGTCTTGATCTAGCATAGCTGTCAAACTAAATGTACCGCACCCCAAACCACCACATTGCTCTCAAAAAATTTCTGATGACTTTTCTTCAAAATCTTACTTGTGCGTGTGTGTTTTGTAGCTTGATAACAAAAAAGGCTTATTTTTTTTTTAACCAGGAGGGCACATAGCGAGAATGCCTGCATCTTTCCAAAGGAGAACTAGGATGCTAAGAAAATCACAAGGGGCTCAGGCTCTCTAAAGCTGAAGAGAGAGGACTGCTTTTTGGAGCATCTTATGTAGAAATAGATCCCACAGACACCATGGGATTAACTTCCACACTCTGTTTTTGCACATAGATAACTGGGGGAGGCAATGGCAAACCACCCCGTAAAAATTTTTGCCATGAAAACGTCGTGATGCGACGTCACCCCAGAGTCGGAAATGTCTGGTGCTTGGACTACCTTTACCTTTTACTAGTCTAGTGCCTGTTGCCAGGAAACCAGGGTATCACTTTGCCTCATGAAGAAGTCTCCATCTCTTGACAATTTCTCAAGATTCCAGTTTTGCAAATACGAAAAGCCCCTGCCTTTGCCCAGTGCCAGTTGTGCCTGCCTGCCAGGCACCCCTCATTAGCAATCTATTTGTCCCCTCTTGAAAGTCTGCTGTGAAAAACAAGCCATGCTCTCAATGGGCCCATTGAACTAACACGAGACTCTAAATAGAGCTTTGTTGGATGGAAAGTGTGAATAGTGTCCTTTGGATCTGGGCGAACTGGCCCACACGCCCCTTGTGATCGCCAATTGTTCCGGTCTATTAATAAATCTGCTATCTCAGTGCCTCCCTTTAACAAACACACAGAGGCAAGAGAGATCTTGTTTGCCTAACAGTGATGGGCTGTTTTTGTGCACAATCCCCTAAGCACTTGTAATTGAAGACAGCTTTCTGCATAAAGAATTGCCAACGAAAATGTTGGATCCCTTTTGGGAAAACATCAGCAATGTATGCACATTATCATGTACAAAAAGAAGAAACGTATCTATTTAACTGCAGCCAATCACACATTCACACTCTGGGGCAAATGCACACCCACAATGTGATCACAAGATTGTGTTAATAGTTCACTTCAGATCTTTCTGAGCTTTGGCCAAGAGATCTGCAATGGATTTCCCTCTTCTCCCAGTGATTTCCCAGCTCTCTCAAAGAACTGGCCTCCCCCCAACAAATGTACTAGTTTTCTCCCACCATTTTAATTCACCCTTTCTGCTGGTCTCCTCAGAGAGCAATGAGAGGGATTGTGTAAGCTCTTCAGATGTTGATGCCTGCCAGGAGAGAAGGCATAAATTACACCTTTTCTGTATGTAGTGGTATCCCTGCAACAGCACGAGAGAGCTGGTGTGACAGAGTAAATGTTATGAAAACAACCATAGAGTCCTGGGTTCAAATCTCCAGTCCTGTAAAGTGTGCTGGGTAACCTTGGGCCAGTCATTCTTTCTCAGCCTAAACCTTCTAGGAGAGTAGGGTTGCCAGGTCCAACCTAGGAAATATCTGGGAACTTTGGGGGTGGAGCCAGGAGCAAAGCTGTGACAAGCACAATTGAACTCTGAAGGGAGTTCTGGCCATCACATTTAAAGGGACCACACTCCTTTTAAATGCCTTCCCTCCATTGAAAATAATGTGGATGGGGGAACCTTCTTTTGGGACTCATAGAATAACACCCCCTGGTCCAATCTTTTTGAAACTTGGAGGGGGATGGGGTTGAGGAGAGGCACCAGATGCTATGCAGAAAATTCGGTGCCTCAAAAAAACAGGCCCCCCAGATACCCACCAAATGATTCCCCATTATACCCTATGGAGACCAGTCTCCATAGATAATGGAGTGCCCGGCAGACATTCTGATAACCCTGAAGTGGGGGGAGGGCCTTAAAACCAGGGGATCCCCTGCCCTCAGTTGGGGATTGGCAACCCTACCATGATCTCTTTGCAGGAAGGGCGGCATAAAAATTGAATGAATGTATGGACTACAGAGCTGAGCATTCTTAAGCTAATTACAAGCAATGTGTTTAACAGTGCTGAACACTATGTTGGATTATGGCTATCATGAAGTAGCTTCAGATCCAGCTGATGTCAGTGAAATGTATTTTCAGGTGTGCTTGCAGTGCGGGTGTGTGTGTGTGTGGTTTCTGTCTTATGCAAGCTGAAGCAAACCACTCCCAACATTCAGGCTTCAAGAGGAAGCCAGTCATAGGGGCTTTCAGGAAAACAAAAGGTAAGGAATGGATACTTCTGTCCCTCTGAGATAAAGAATGTCTTGAATAAGTCCATGACACTTGCAAGAGCGTTGCATTATGAACATCTTTACATCACTGTCTTAAAAACTGCATGTAAGATGTGCCATTAATGTTGATAGGACTTACTTATATAATATTGGCATGCTCTATAGTACATGTTGAACAAATGTCATGTCTCCCAGGCAGGGCAGATTCCCAAAGCTTAAATGGGAGTGAACCATGGGGGTGGCCCCAATCATCCTCCAAGTAGCCTTCCTGCAGCTTGGGATTTCCACCAAAAGTGGTTATTCTTCCAGTAAAAGAGACGTTTGAATTGGAGACAGCAGTCAGACTTGAGCCAAACTAAAAGTGGGGTATAAAAATTTAACAAGTCAATAAACTCTGCTCAGCAGAGTAGTGGGATACAGGTAGAATCTACCCATGGGCACATAGTTGCTTGTCCTCGAATACAGAAGTGGGCGATTCATAAGCAGTGTGTTTTGTGTAGCAAAAGACAGCAGGAGCTCATTTGCATATTAGGCCACGCCGCCTGGCCTGGAAGGACGTGGCTGCCACATGGTGGGTTGGACCAGCCTGAACTGTGGCCAGCCCAGGCGGAGTTCTGATCCTTTAGGCTCCTGCAGAAAAAAAGCCCTGTTCATAAGTGTCATAGGACCATCTTTGATACAGCTGCTTCCATGTCACTCCATTATGTACAGTTGCTATTAGAAGTGACCCCATTAGCTGGCCTTCACACAACCAGTCCCTGCAATGCTAATGTTGTATGGGACACAGCCATACTGAAGAAGGTATGCACCACCTGCATATCGAATTGGGGCTGAGCCAGTCTAAGTCAATCATCAGCCACCCCTGACCCAGTTGCAAATCATTTTCAAAACAACCAAGAACACCTCCTTCCTAAGTGCACCACAGGGCTGTAGATTCAGACTATGTATTTGGTATTCTTTGCACAAAAGGATGCAAAGAAGTGCATGTGCCCCTGCCCACGTACCACGTCATCTCTGGTTTTCCCTGCAAATGCAGCATACAGTGTAGCTTAGTTTCCTTGCCGTTACCCGCCCCCCCCCCCAACTTCTCCTGTCTGTTGCTATTGTCAGAAAGAACAATTATCTCCTAAACCACCTTTCAAAAAAATCAGTAACATCTATAGAGCTGTGCTGCATTTCACATGTTACAACAAAACTAGGAATATGATATCGCAGCAACCTTAATGTTTATATGCTGAAATCATCCATTTAAAACTATTACGTGGATAATCACTTCCTTGAAATCATGTCAGCACTTATCTATAATAAAAAAAAAAGAGATTTCTTTCAAAGGACTCTTAGGTAAATGGGCTCAGTGCTACTTTCTGTATATGCAGGTCAATTTAATTCCGCTCTATACACACTATGCAGCTAAACAATTGCTTTTCACAAACTAGAGAGCAGAGTAAATGCAGTTTGTAATATCCATCTAGAGATGGCCTTGAACATTCTCTTTAATAAAAAGCTTGACACCTGAAATTCTGCTTCTTTATTCATCCTCTATCAAAGAGTTACTCAAGATCTAAGAAAATTAATGTTCTATTAATCAGTGCTAATAATCTCCAAATGAATGGCATCTGATATGAAAAATGCCAAGAATTCTAGGTCTGTTCTATGCCTAGCCCCATCATAAATGCACGCGGGGCATCTATAAATATTTAAGTGCTTACGCAGGAGGCCCAGGGATGCAGTTAGTTCCATGAACCCAGAGCAAGAATAGCAAATGAAGATTTCAATTCATGCAAATACATAGGACAAGCAGTTGGAGGAGAGGGGAATTTACAATT
Organism: Heteronotia binoei; assembly: GCF_032191835.1. Taxonomy (NCBI): domain Eukaryota; kingdom Metazoa; phylum Chordata; class Lepidosauria; order Squamata; family Gekkonidae; genus Heteronotia; species Heteronotia binoei. The sequence goes on from NC_083236.1 coordinate 10,567,652, forward strand.
GACCTGGACCTGTTTGAGCAAGTAGTTAAGCCAGGCAGCAGTCAAGTCTGAATGCTTTTAAATTGGATAAATTGTGTATTTCAGAGTATTCTGTTTTAATTTTGTTAATGCAAGATGAGCACATTCTGAGACTCTGGAACTGAAAAATTTAGATCTTTGAGGTGAAGAGTCAAAATCAAGCTGCCAATAGAAACTGGTTTTCTTAAGATCAAACTAGATGAGATGGCACCCTCAAGTTCACTCCAGGGACACACCTCAGTTTTGTAGAGTGAATTCTCAACAGGGAGCTCCTTTTAATGGGGGCACTTGTGTTTGGGACCAGCATGGTGCAGAGAGAGGAGTGGTTCCTGCCTTTTCTCCAGGCCATTTTTTTCAGACTAAAATGGTGCTAGGGCCATTATTTGGAACACACAACCAGCTGCTTATTCACTTGTGGGGGAAAGGAACTTGGGAAGGAAAGTTTTGAATGGGCAAACAGCAGGAAAGGAAAGGGTTAAGCAATCATTCTTCTACTAACACTGGCAGCCTCCAAGCCTACTTAACATTTTTAAAGATGGTCAGGGAAAGGCATCATGAATAGACTGCCCTTCCATCCCTGGCTGCCTGAGCACCTCTACTTTATGGTGACCAATGTTCCCTCTAAGCTAGTGTGCTGTGGGCAAACATTCTACTTTGTGAGCCAAAAGAGCTATTAAAATTAAAGTTGTGAGTGAGCCTACATTTGACTTTTGCGTAAATTCATTTTTAGAAGATTATTATCATAACCTTGTAAGAATCTCAGAATGAAAAAAAAATGAATTATAAAAATCTTTTAACTATATTTTAAGAATGATTTAAACTTTATAAGTGAAATTTCGTTACAGAAAAAAATTAACTTCTTCTTTCTTTCTTTCTTTCTTTCTTTCTTTCTTTCTTTCTTTCTTTCTTTCTTTCTTTCTTTCTTTCTTTCTTTCTTTCTTTCTTTCTTTCTTTCTTTCTTTCTTTCTCTGTTTTCTAGAAGTAAACAATGTCAATATTAATATTATTCCCCTTAGATATAGATGCTAAGATTAGGTTTAATTCTCATTATGTTTAGCCTGGAGAGGAGGCAGCTGAGAGGTGATATGATCATGACCTTCAAGTACTTGAAGGGCTGTTATATAGAGGATGGTGTGGAATTGTTTTCTGTGGCCCCAGAAGGTAGGTCCTGAACCAATCGGTTGAAATTAAATCAAAAGAGTTTCCGGGTCAACATTAGGAAGAACTTCCTGACTGTTAGAGTGATTCCTCAGTGGAACAGGCTTCCTCAGGAGGTGGTGGGCTCTCCTTCCTTGGAGGTTTTTAAACAGAGGCTAGATGGCTATCTGACAGCAATGAAGATCCTGTGAATTTAGGGGATGGTATTTGTGTGTTTCCTGCATTGTGCAGGGGGTTGGACTAGATGACCCTGGAGATCCCTTCCAACTCTATGATTCATTAAGTTATCCAGGTAATCTGTGTCTAGCTGATTTTAAATCTTAGTTTTAATGGCATTCATCAAATGAAAACCTCTCTCACAATTAGCACTTGATGCTTGAAAACTTCCACAAACACCTAGGAGAAGATTTAGTTCACTTACCAAATGCACACGCCACAAAGGGAATTTACTTCCAAAATACATGGTACACTTCCCAGATACAGGTGCAGACCAATGGGGTTTGCAACCCATGAGGTCTCCTCTATACTTGAGTAAGCCAGGGGCAGGAAGACTGACTCATCCTATGCTGGTTGCAGAAGCCCTTCCAAATTCAAGGCAAATCAAAACAAATGTGGACTCACAAGTAAAGACATTATGAAGAAAACTTATTATATTATTTTTGTTTATATAAAAATCTCATTATACAAAATAGAAATGATACCAAAGTCCCCAGTAGCAAAAAACTCCAAAAGGGGCGATGATTCCACTAAGAATGTCTTCACAGAATAAGTCCAAACAAGGAATGGCAGTAATTTTCAACTCTTCCAACAGTTCATATGTGGAATCCACTTCCCTTAAAAGGTCTGGCTCAAAGGACAAACGTTCTTCCTTACATGTCTGTTGACGATGCTCAGGTCCCCTAGAGCTCAAGAATAGATTTGAGGCGCTTGAGATGTTGATGGAATCAAGGGTGGAAGAGGAACCACAAGGACTTGGAAGAGGGAGTGAAGAGGGCATGGGACAATGAGGAAGTGGAAGGAAATGGAAAATGGTGGTTGTTGGGGACTCTCAGTTCAGGGGTATCCAAGATATTACACATCAACTGCTGAAGCTGATCAAACCTACTAATCAATACCCATTTGTGATGGTCCATGTGGGGACAAACTACACAGCCACGAATACCATTGAGAGAATTAAGGAGGACTATGAAGCTCTTGAAAGGCAGCTGAAAGTACAGGGAGAGCAGGTGGTCTTCCCATCTATCCTTCCTGTCAAAGGAAGAGGAAAGCATACTTGAAGTGAATTATTGGCTGTGATGGTGGTGCTGGAGGGATCACTTTGGATTCTGGGATCATGGGATAAGCTTTCTTAAAGAAGGCCTACTAGCACATGATGGCCTTCACCTCTCAAAATGGGGGAAGAAAATCTTTGGAAAGAACCTGGAGAACCTCATCTAGAGAGCTTTAAACTGATGCCACTAGGGAAAGGTGACGATCATCATGGGGATCATAATGTAGAAGAACAATCACCAGGGACCCATCTGGAGAAGACAGGTCAAACAAAGTCAAGAGTATGAGGCTACAAGTGCCTATATAGTAATGCCCGAAGCATGGGTAATAAGGGTGAGCTTGAGCTTCTCTTGCAAACAGTAAAAGGAGAAACTCTGACAGAGGACAGAGAAAAAGCAGACAGGCTTAATGACTTTTTTGCCTCAGTTTTCCCACTGAAGAAGAATTTGAATGCATCTAGAAGTCTTAACAGAGTGCCTGAGAGGCTCGTTGACATGGACAGCGAAATTGTGGAGAGGCACCTGGCTGCACTGGATGAGTACAAATCCCCTGGGCCACATGGTGTGCACCCTATAGTACTCAAAGAACTTTCTAAAGAACTAGCAGAGTCTTTGTCCATCATCTTCAAGACCTCCTGGAGAACTGGGGATGTCCCACAAGATTGGAAGAGAGCAAAAATTATCCCAATCTTTAAAAAAGGGAAGAAGGATGAACTGGGAAACTACAGGCCAGTTAGTCTGACTTCTGTTGCTGGAAAGATATTTGAGCAGATTTTAAAGGGGTCGATCTGTGAGCATCCGAAGGATAACTTGGTGACTTGAGGAAGTCAGCATGGATTTGTCTCCAACAGGTCTTGCCAGACCAACCTGGTTTCCTTCTTTAATGGAGTAACAAGCTTACTGGATTGTGGGAACACTGTTGATGTGGTTTACCTGGATTTCAGTAAAGCATTTGATAAGGTTCCCTATGACATTCTGATGGGCAAACTGGAAGACTGTGGACTGGACTATAGGACAGTTCGCTGAATAGGAAAATGGTTAGAGGACTGTACCCAAAGAATGGTTGTCAATGGAGTTTCGTCAGATTGGTGTCCAGTGGGGTGCTGCAGGGCTTGGTTTTGGGCCTGGTTCTTTTCAACATTTTTATCAATGATCTGTATGAAGGGGTGGAAGGGCTGCTCATAAAATTTGCTGACGATACCAAATTGGGAGGAGTAGCAATCACCTTGGAGGAGGACAGAGTTAAAATTCAACAATATCTGAATAATCCGGAGAAGTGGGTGGTTGTGAATAAGATGTAATTCAACAAAGATAAGTGCAAAGACTTACATCCAAGCCACAAAAATGTGAAGCACTTGGGTGTGCCCTTTTGGGAAGTATTGTGTACAAAAGAGATCTTGGGGTACTAGTGGACTGTAAACTAAATATGAGCAGTCAGTGTGATGCCGTGGCAAAAAAAAAGGCATATTCAATCCTGGGTTGCATCAAAAGTGTTATTACATCAAAATCACCAGAGGTCATAGCTCCACTGTATACTGCCTTGGTCAGGCCATACCTGGAATTCTGGAGGCCTCACTTTTAAAAAGATGTGGACAAAATCAAGCGGGTGTAGAAGAGAGCAATGAGGATGATCGAGGGCCTGGAGGAAGAACCCTCTGAGGAAAGGCTGAGGGCCTTGGGAATGTTCAGTCTGGAGAAGAGAAGACTGAGGGGGAACATGATTGCTCTCTTTAAATATTTTAAAGGCTGTCATTTAGAGGAGGGGAAGGAGCTGGTCCACTTGGCAGCTGAGAACATGACCCAAAGCAATGGGCTCAAATCACAAGCGGAAAGGTACCGGCTGGATATTAGGGAAAATATTTTTTACAGTCAGAGTAGTTCAGAGGTGGAACCAGCTGCCTAGGAAGGTGGTGAGCTCCCCTTTATTGGCAGTTTTCAAAATTCGGGTGGATGATTATTTGTCGGTGATGCTTTAGGCTGATCCTTCATGGAGCAGGGAGCTGGACTAGAAGCTCTGTATGGCCCCTTCCAACTCTGATTCTATGATATGATATGATGATTCTAAGCCCACATTTCACATAGGATTGCTTTTTCCAGAGCCAATCTAATTCTATAAAATGCAACAACCTACATCCAAGACTGTATAAATATAAAATAAGTATGTTACATATCTGTACAAAGACAATTATTGTTAAGCAAAATGTCTTACTATATTCTCATCAGGCACAATCTCAATTTCCACCTCATCATTATAGTTTATTACAGTCTCGAGATCAGAATACAGTATAAACATAATATGAAAAAATAAAAACAGACATAGTATACTAAAATGGAGATCAAAATTTAAGAACTTTTAAAATGCAATTCCCGCAGTCTTAGAATTAATGCACAAAACTCAGCAACTGAATGCGTAATCTCTGAATTCTTATCTGATAGGAACCAATTAAGTCTTGCTTTGTTTGTATTAATATAAGCAGGTGTTCTATCGACCAATGGAGTAATAATTCTAAAATGAGCCTCCCTATAATATGGGCAACTGAAAAACATATGCTCCACAGATTCAACCTCACTTAGAGGGCATGAGCCTCTAAGAATAGGGGATTTTATTGTACCTGCCTTGCATAAGTACAGATGGAAGGGCGGAACATCTAGCTAGAGCAAATGCCCTTCTAAAATTTCTTCCTTCCAATGAAGTCAGATATGATGCCAGCTCAGTAGTGCTTTTGATATTTAACAGCACCCCAAGTTTGGATGCACTAGAGATATCAGACTGTCGCTCTATGTCCTCAGTTCTATGTTTAATTAGCCCTTTAGCTTGCTCAAGTTCGTAAAATAAAAGTAACTGAGGTGAAAAGCCATTTCTGTGAATATGGCTGTAGACTGCCTTGAGCCAACTGGATTGGAAATCATCCTGGAAAATCAAAGGAAACAGGCTTGTGGGTTAAAATGACCTTTCAGTCACATATAGATGGATAGAATACAAACCCTAGCTTCAAACCTGAGATTACCAGACTCCAGTCATATCCAAGCATTGGAGACACAGTTTGGAAAAATCCACCTGATTACATATTTACTTAAAGGGACCTACAGGTGTTGCACATTATTATTATTATTAAATGAATCGCCCTATCTCGGCTAGTGCCAGGCTCTTGGCAATGTACAATAGTAATATATATATATAATCAATTACATTAAAAATTAAAAACCCTGATGGCATCTTTAAAGTGCTCTTATTCAGTTATTGCATCACATCAGGGGTGAGAGGATCCCCCCAAGAGGGGGTGGGGAGGGGGAAAAATAATATCCCTGTAGCAGGTATCATAAGGCAACTTACAAAACTTACATAGTAGCCAGCGTTCCACACAGCATTCATAACAGACATATTTAAATAAAGCAGGATAGATCATTGGATTGATTGAGGACGAATGACTGCACTGTTTTTGAACAATGTATCCATCTAGCCTCCATTTGAAGTAAAGTTTTTTTTAAAATCCACCTGTTTAAATGCCTCCTAGGAGGAGCGGCTTGAGCTGGCAAGTCAGCTTTAACTAGCATGTCATGTAAGTTGTGAGTTCTGAAGCCAACCAAAGGAGGTTCTGAGCAACCAGGGATATCAGAAACAATGTTCCAATGTTTCATGATAATTTTCTTTAGCCAGGGCATGTGGGGAATATTGTATAGAGCAAGAGATCCTTTTTGATAACGTTCTTTTGGCCCCCGTGATTAGTAAGCAAGTCACCTCTCACCTTCCTACCAGCCTTACTGCATGCTGTTCTTATCACCCGTGTTGGATAGCCACGTTCAGAAAACTGCTCCATTAAAGCATTGCTTGCTCCCAAGCTATCTTTTTCAAAAGTGCTATTCCTCTTTAAATGCAAGAACTGCCAGTAAGTTCTGTAATGAGTTTTTACATGGTGTTTCATATCTTTCAGTAAATGTTAATCTTTGGTTAATACGTTATGTAATGTCATGGAAGATGTAACTGGCCATAGTAAGAACTTGTGAAAGTTGGGAAATGATTTGGAACATGGCGTTTTGCACCTTGAAGAAAATGTAATTGCTGTTGAATATGCTGTAATTTAATGGGAGCTGTAGCCAGCCAAGGTGAGTACATGGAGCCTAGTGAAAATGAAGAGTGGCTGCATATGCTGTTTTCATGTTATTTTTCTAGTATACAGGAGATTGAGATATTTTAAAACTTGTTTATAGACAGATTCTGGACCAGAGCTCTTGAAAAAGAAACCTCTGATTTAGAATAATAGAATAATAGAAAAAGAATAATTAGAATCATAGAATCATTGGAAGGATTGGATAGAATGTTCCAGGACTGGCTGTTCTAAAACTTTTCCAGGTATAGATGTCAAGCTGACGGGTTGGTAGTTACCTGGATCCTCCTTTTCCCCCTTCTTTTGAGGTATAATCAATTTTATTAGTAACATATGGTAGCAAATCTATATCAATATCTTACAACTTAAAAAGAAAAATTTATCTACCCCATATCTTACTTTTCTCCTACCCCTCCCCCCGTTATTTGACCCCCGCCAGTTTTATTTACTTAAAAAAAGAAACAAATATTAAAAGTACCTTTAATTATTAAAAAACCCCAAAGTTATATTCTTCTTTTAAAACGTAATCATTATCAAAAATTGTCCAATTTCCTCTTATTTTCCACTCTTTTTCTACGTATCTTCTGAACTTCTTCCACTCCATCTTAAAAACTTCCAAATCATAGTCTCTTAATATTCTTGTTAATTTGTCCATTTCACTCCATGTCATAACTTTTATAATCCAATCCCATTTCTCTGGTATTTTTTCTTGCTTCCACAACTGCGCATACAATGTCCTAGCGGCTGAGAGCAAGTACCAGATTAAAGTTCTGTCTTCTTTTGGAAATGTTTCCATTTGTAGTCCCAACAGAAAAGTCTCTGCAACTTTGTTAAACTCATATCCCAAGATCTTAGAAATCTCTTGCTAAATCATCTGCCAAAACATTTTAGCTCTTTCACAAGTCCACCACATATGGTAGAAAGAACCTTCATGCTTTTTACATTTCCAGCATCTGTCTGGCATCTTATTATTAATCTTTGCCAATTTTTTAGGAGTTATATACCATCTATACATCATTTTAAAACAATTTTCTTTAATACTTTGACATGTTGCGAGTTTCATAGAGTTCTTCCACAGATATTCCCAAGATTCCATCTTTATTTCTTTATTTACATTAATTGCCCATTTAATCATTTGAGATTTTACTACTTCATCTTCTGTAGACCATTGTAAAAGTAATTTGTATACTTTTGAAATTAGTTTATCATTGTCTCCAAGCAGAACTTTTTCCATTTCTGTTTGCTCTTTCCTTATTCCTTCAGTTTTAATGTCATTCTCTACCAAGCTCTTTATTTGTTGCATTTGAAACCAATCATATTTGTGACTCAATTCTTCAGCAGTTTTCAGTTCTATTTTTCCACTTTGTATTTTTAACAATTGATTATATGACAACCACTTTTCTTCACCTATCTCAGCCGTTATCTTTATTACTTCAGCTGGCACTATCCATAAAGGTCTTCTCTCATTTCCATATTTCTTGTATTTTGTCCATGTATTTAATAAATTGCTTCTTATATAATGGTGAGAGAAAAGACCATCCATCCTCTTTTTTCTATAATACAAATATGCGTGCCAGCCAAATTTATTTCCGTGACCTTCCAACGCTAGAAGTTTTTTGTTCAACAGCATTATCCATTCTTTCATCCACACTAAGCAAACTGCTTCATGATATAATTTTAAATCTGGTCATTGAAATCCTTGGCTTCTTCCCAGCCCACACAAATTCTGAAATTTTCCTATGCCATTTATCAAATTGTTTAGCATCCTTCACAATAGGAATAGTTTGAAACAAATACATTATCCTTGGTAGAATATTCATTTTAATTGCAGCTATTCTGCCCAGCAATGACAAATTAAGCTTATTCCATTTTAGCATATCTTCATCCATTTTATGTCATAACTTCTCATAATTATTTTTAAACAGATCAATATTTTTCATTGTTATCTCCACCCCTAGATATGGCCGAGGACCTGCCTACCTTAGGGACCGCCTCTCTCCACACGTTCCCCAGAGAGCACTAAGATCTAGCTCCCAAAGCCTATTAAGGATCCCTGGACCAAAGGAGGCCAAATTGAAAGTAACGAGGGAGCAGGCCTTCTCCATAATGGCACCTCACTGGTGGAATCAACTACCGGAGGAAGTGCGAGCCCTGCGGGACTTTAATTAGTTCCGCAGGGCTTGCAAAACCACCCTCTTTCTGCAAGCTTATAGGGAACCCTGAATACGACATCCAGCCATCGGAACACATCTAGTGAATAGCACCTTAATTTACTGTAGTTTTAAATTCTTATGTAACTGTTTTTAAAATGTATTTATTAATTGTATTTTAAAATTGTTTTATGTAAAATCATGGTGCATACCATGTCCTGTTAGCCGCCCTGAGCCTGCTTCGGCAGGGAGGGTGGGATACAAATAATTTTTTTATTATTATTATTATTATTATTATTATTATTATTATTATTATTATTATTATTATTATTATTATTATTATTATTACTACTACTACCTTGGAGGTAACTTCACAACCCGTTAGTTTCTGTAATTCTTGACGTCTATTCATCTGCATATTTTTACACATAATTTTAGATTTTTCTCTATTTATAGAAAGTCCCGCCAACTCCCCATATTCTTGTATTTTAATTAACAGCAAAGGTGCAACTTGTATGGGATTTTCATTTATAAACATTATATCATCAGCAAACGCTCTGTATTTGTAAGTACATCCTTTTATTCGTAAACCTTGTATGTCTTTTTCTTCTTGAATCTGCATCAATAAAATTTCAAGAGTCATTATGAACAACAGTGGTGAAAGCGGACAACCTTGTCTAATACCTTTGCTACTTTTCATTTCTCCTGTAAGATCTGCATTAACACACAACCTTGCCCTTTGTTCGGGCAAGGGCTTGCCCTTTGTTCGGGATTTTATCATTCTTATAGAACTTTCTCCCAGCTCCATTTTTTCCATTACCGCGAACATAAAGTCCCAGCTTAAATTGTCAAATGCTTTCTCTGCATCTGCAAAGAATAATGCTACTTCTTTTTCTGGATGTCTTTCATAATATTCTACAATATTTACAACAGTCCTAATATTGTCTCTTATTTGTCTTTTGGGAAGAAACCCTGCTTGATCTTCCTTTATAAAATTTATCAAATGTTGTTTAAGCCGTTCTGCCAAGATTCTTGTAAATATTTTATAGTCATTATTTAATGACTATAACGAAATTGGTCTGTAATTTTTTACATTCGTGGCATCTATCTTCTTTAGGTATCAACAAAATGACAGCTTCTTTCCATGTATTAGGTACTTTCCCTTTTATTCTTATTATATTCATCAACTTCTGCAATGTTGGTATTAATTCATCCTTAAAAGTTTTAAAATATTTAACTGTATATCCATCTGGCCTAGGAGCTTTTCCATTTTTCATTACGTTGATTGCTGCTTCAATTTCTATCTTTTCAATTGGATCATTCAAAACTTTTTTCATATTTTCAGTTAGGGGTTCTATTTTTAACTTTTGTAGATATTCATCCATCTTCTCTTTCTTTATTTTAACACCTTTAAACAGTTTGGCATAGTACTTGAAAAATTATCTTTTTATTCCCTCTTGAGTGACCACTTCCCTTCCATCTACCACAATTCTGCTAATAATTCTATTTTCTCTCTTTTTCTTCAATTGCCAAGCCAAATACTTTCTTGGTTTATTTGCTCCCTCAAATGATTTTTGCTGAAGTCTTTTCAAACTCCATTCCACTTCTTTATTCAACAAATGTCTCAATTGAGTTTGTAGTATTGTAATTTCCTTTAAATTTTTTTCCCCCTGGTCTTTTTCTCAGCTCCCCTTCTTTCTTTTTTATTTCATTTTGAATGTCCAACAACTGTTTTTCTTTTCTTCTCTTGTCTTTATTATTCAAAGTAATCAACAATCCTCTCATTACTGCTTTATAAGCATCCCAGACCGTCTGAAAATCAATATCCTCTTTATCATTCACTTGGAAAAAAGCATTAGTTTCTTTTTCTATATATGTCACTGTTTCTTCATTCAGTCTCCATCTTCTCAATTTCTTGGACCATTTTGTAATCCACATTATTGGGTTATGATCAGCCCCAATTTTAGGTAAAATCTCTATCTTCTTTGTTATAAGACTTAAGTCTTTAGTACCCCACAGCATGTCAATTCTAGAAAAACTTTTGTGTCTTGCTGAAAAAAAGGTATAGTCCCGCACTTCAGGATTAAATTTCCTCCATATATCTTCTAAATTTTCTTGTTAAACCAATTCAAAAAAAGACTTTGGCAGTTTCCCTTCTTTCCCATCATTTTTTTCCCCTCCAGATCTATCCAGTGAGTTCTTAACTGTTCCATTAAAGTCTCCCATTAACAATACTTGATCATAGGTCAGTTCATCAAATTTTTGTGTAATGTCTTTGAAAAAAGCATCATTTGCACCGTTAGGTGCATACAATCCCAATAACAACTTTTTTTTCCATTTAATATTGTCTCCACTGCTACAAATCTTCCATCTTTATCTTTAAACACTAATTTTGGCTCCAATTCTTCTTTGATATATAAAACCACTCCTCTTTTCTTCTGTTCAGCTAATGAAAAAAATTCTACTCCCAATTGTTTGTTCCATAAAAATTTATAATCCTTTTGTTTAATATGTACTTTTTGCAAACATATTATATTACAGTTTTGTTTCTTAATCCAATGAAATGTTGCCCTTCTTTTTTGTGGTGAATTTAGTCCATTAACATTCCAAGACAATAATTTGTAATCCATCATGTTGCAAATTCTTTATTTTCTTAAAAAAATCTACGCAACTCCTGAGCATTTGTAAGTGTGACTCTTTTCCCCTGGAGTTCAAAACTCAAACCTTCAGGTATAATCCATCTGAACCTCGTGCCATTGTCCCTCAATTTTTCTGTTAGCTTTTTATATGTTCTCCTATCGTTTATCACTTACCTTGGCAACTCCTTCATGATTCTCACTTTACTGCCTCCCACTATCAGTGCCTTTTCAAAATTTTTATTCATGATCCTTCCCACCATTTCCTTTGTCATATATCTTATAACAACATCTCTTGGTAGATTATTTTTCTTGGCATAAAGTGAGTTCACTCTGTACATATAATCATACATATTTTTAGTCTCTTCAGGATCTTCATCTAAAAATTCTGCAATTATTTTTATTATATATCCTTTCAAATCCCCATCTTCCACTTCAGGCACTCCTCTCAGACGTATCTGAGTTTCCATCAATTTGCAGTCATGGATTGTCACTTTTTCTTGAATTTTCAACAAGGTGGAATCATATACTTTCATTTTTCCTTCTACTTCCTGCACTTTCTTAGATGTTTCCCCAGTTTCCTTTCTGAGATCTTCCATATCCTTTTTAATCTCTGCAATAATTTCTTCTTTCGATTCATCTATTATCTTCCTCACCCCTCTCATCATTCTGGCTTCCATCATGTCCAATTGTTCCTGCATCTTTTCCAATAAAAGAGCCCTTGTTTGGGGCTGCTTGGCTTCAGACATTTAAAAACACCAAAATTTTTAACTTCACAGATTTTGGATTTAACTGTCAGGTTCAAAAGATTAGGACATGCTTTTTATAATCAGCTTAGTTTCACCTTCCTCAGAGCTTCCTAGACCAAGATATAAATTTTTAAAACTTTTAAACCCTTCCAAAAACAACGAAATTTTAGAGCTCACCAATTTTCATTTTGACTATCAGATTCAAAAGAGTAGGACTTGCCCTTCATGGCAAGCCCAATTTCGCCATCCTCTGAACTCCCAAAGTCCAGATATTTATTTTTAAAGTTTTTCAATTTTCCAAAATGGCGGCCGCAACTTTTTATTACTTCTTGCAATTTCTTTTCCCTTTTAAAAAATTCCGAGGACCACACAAATAATATAACCAATAGTTCTTATCTTCTTACCCTCTTTTCAGTTGATTCCAACAATTTATACTGTCCCGAATTCTTTTTATAACAATGTTTTTAATTTAGCCTCCCAGCAATGGCCGCCGATGTTTCTCAATGATATATATTCCTAGAGTAAGTTTTCTTTCCACTACTTCCTGTTTTTGTTACCACAAAGTCACAAGGAGATCTCACGATACTTGATGTATTTCCTGTCTTGCTCAGATGTGCTGCAGGTCTGTTCCAGTATGACGATGTTGCTTTTACTTCCAAAACTGCAAGTAGAAAAAACAATAAATTCCTTCTCACTTTTTAGCAGTTTTAGCAGAGCCAGTTTGGTGTAGTGGTTAAAGTGTGCGGACTCTTATCTGGGAGAACCGGGTTTGATTCCCCACTCCTCCATTGCACCTGCTAGCATGGCCTTGGGTCAGCCATAGCTCTGGCAGAGGTTGTCCTTGAAAGGGCAGCTGCTGTGAGAGCCCTCTCCAGCCCCACCCACCTCACAGGGTGTTTGTTGTGGGGGAGGAAGGTAAAGGAGATTGTGAGCCGCTCTGAGACTCTTCAGAGTGGAGGGCGGGATATAAATCCAATATCTTCTTCTTCTTCTTCTTTATATTTATAAAATCCAAATTTCACCTTTTCCTTCCCTCTTCTTCCCAGCTCTCTATATTTTCTTTCCCCACCTTTTAACTTTGTCCCTTTAAGCTATAAATAGCTCCAGAATGAAAAAAATAATCTTCTGTACCTTTTCTTCCAATTATCCAAGTTTTCACTGGTCTTTCAAAGCTTTAGATATTTAGCAATGTCCAAGAAGGTTAGGATCCTGACGAGCTTATGTCAAATAAATGATTCTGGGCACTTCTGCAGACGATGACTATGCAACTTCCCCTGAGACCCCTCAAAGCCTCAAAGAAGTCCCCTCCGGGGCTCCCTTTTAGCCAAGGTAAATCTCCTTAAAGTTTTTTGTGCATGTCTTGGACTATTCTCTAACTGAGAAAAGTAGGAAGTAGGCATTAATTTGCCTTCCACTACCCCGAACAGAAGTTCCAGCCTGCTCCCGTTATGAGAGACAGCTCAGCTCGGCATTTTCCTCCCCTGGAAGTCCCTTCTTTTTCCCCTTCTTGAAGATGGGGACAACATTCACCCGCCTCCAATCTTCCGGCACCTCTCTTGTTCTCCAAGAATTCACAAGAACAATAGCCAGAGGCTCAGAAATTACATCCACAAGCTCTTTTGGAACCCTTGGATGCAGTTCATCTGGCCCTGAGAGATTCATTTAAAGAAACTAGGGGCGTTTTCGCACTGACCTTAATCGGCAGCGATGACCCTCTTCACCGCACAGGATCTGTGCAGATTTCGCACCAATTGCCGCGGAGCACCCGGACGAGCCGGAAAGTCCCGCGGCTTTTGCGGCGTAAATGGAAACTGGTTTTTGGCGGTTTCCATTTGCGCCGCAAAAGCCGTGGGACTTTCCGGCTCTTCCGGGTGCTCCGCGGCAATTGGTGCGAAATCTGCACAGATCCTGTGCGGTGAAGAGGGTCATCGCTGCCGATTAAGGTCAGTGCGAAAACGCCCCTAGTTTCTTTAAATGAATCTCTCAGGGCCAGATGAACTGCATCCAAGGGCTCCAAAAGAGCTTGTGGATGTAATTTCTGAGCCTCCAGCTATTGGTCTTGTGAATTCTTGGAGAACAGGAATGCAAACAAGTGCCAACTTAAATATGCTTATACACTAATGCAGTCATCCCCAAATTTTTGGAGCCTGCGAGCACCTGGTTGGCATGAGCCTAACATGGCTCAACCCACATTCTAATAACACTTTGTGGGCACCAGGAAAAGTATTGATGGGTGCCCATATTGGGGTCCCTGCACTAAAGAGAACAGTCTGACAGAATTATAGTACAACTAGGAATAAATCCCATTGTGAATAAAAATACAATGGGCTCTAGAAAGAGGCTCTTCCCATCCACCCACTCAAGTGAAGGCATTTACACCCACCTTTGGTGTCTTCCCACACACCCTTCAACTACCACCCACCCCAACCACCTCTTCCTCTCAACTACCCCCATACCCTTGGCACTCCTCTACTCCCCCACCCATGACATTCACTCACTCCCATCCTTGCTGTCTTTCCACCTACCCTGCAGCTGAAACAAATGCCATCTTCCCCTCTGCATTTGTGTGTCCCAGTGCCTGCGGTGGCTCAAAGCCCTGAAACAGGCCCAGAATGGATATAAGAAAAAATAATTACCAGGGGGGGGGGTGTTGCGGGGAAGCATGATGACGGTCACACAGATGCTGTGGGGACCAAAGGGGCTTACATCATTCTCCTTTCCCCCCTTTTGATCTGCACAAAAACCCTGTGAGGTAGGTTAGGCTGAAAAGCCATGACTGGTCAATCATCCAGTCAGCTTACACAGCAAGGACCTGGATCTGGCACACCGTGCTCTGAAGCACTAACTGCTATGTCACACTGGCTGTCTTGGGGGGCCGCTGCTGCCTCAAAGGCCAAAAGAGGCCTGGAAAGGGCCTCTCCCTTATCTTTTACTCACAGAACCAAGCTTGGGATACTATGGATGCCTCACAACAGCCACTGAGGGAAAATGGAGGACCCAGAAGGCTGGGGAAGCTGCCAAATAGGACACGAAGGCAGCTTCCCCAGATGGGCTGCCCAGGCAGCAACAACAGCCTATTCACACGGCTCAGGCCTCCTTTAGATGGCCTCCCCTGCCAGACTTGCCACCACCTGAGGAGAAATGGGTATTTTGGTTTTTTGGGCCAGGGAAGACTTGGCCAGGCCAGCAGTGGGCAGGGGGGAGGAGTGGACCCAGCCAATGGCACATAAGTACAGTTGAGTAACTGTTGACAGGATTCCCACCTATAGCTGAATTTATCTGGCCATGGCAGTTTAAATCAGGCCTTGACAAATTTTCTTTGATTCTAAGAGCCAGCCCCAAAATTTATGGGTTAAACTCATTTTTTAGCCTTCAGAGTTTTATATATTAATGACAATACTTTCTAATTATTGCTGCCACAAAGCCTAACCTTCCTAATAGCTTTACATTTGCATGTAATTTTATTAAAGCTATGACGAAAGAGTTGTAGTATCTAAATAAATATCAGCATAATCCTGATTGCCATCACCACATCACAGCAAAAAGCTAACCTCTCCTCAATTTCTCAGTTCTTTCATTACCTTAAAAAACTTCAGTTTAGTTTAGAAAGCAGCCAGTTAAGAAATTAATTCATCCTCCACCACTGAAAGCTGTAAAGCTTAAGTGTACATATAGAATCATAGAGTTGGAAGGTACCTCCCAGGTCATTTAGTCCAACCCATTGCACAGTGCAGGAACTTCACAAATACCTTCATACACACACTGGCCTGGAGAAAAAAGGCTTTTTGACTCCAAAGTGGCAATCAGCATTTCCCTGGGCATGTAAGGAAGGGCCATGAGAACTAAGGACTGATGCAACCCTCCAAAATAAGTATATTATATTAGCAAAACAATCAAATTGGGAAAATAATTAACTATTATGAAAACTTCAAATTTATGTTTAATTTTAATATTTTATTAGGGTTTCCAAGTCTAATTCAAGAAATATCTGGGGACTTTGGGGGTGGAGCCAGGAGACATTAGGGGTGGAGCCAAGATCAAGGCTGTGACAAGCATAATTGAACTCCAAAGGGAGTTCTGGCCATCACATTTAAAGGGACGGCACACCTTTTCAATTCCTTCCTTCCATAGGAAATAATGAAGGATAGGGGCACCTTCTTTTGGGGCTCATAGAATTGGAACCCCTGGTCCAATCTTTTTGAAACTTGGGGTTTTTTGGGGGGAGAAGCACTAGATGCTATACTGAAAATTTAGTGCCTCTACCCCCAAAAATTTTGTGCCTCTACCCCAGAGCCCCAGATACCCACGGATCAATTCTCCATGATTTTCTATGGGAATAAATCTCCATAGGGAATCATGAGTTCCCAGCAGACATTTCCCTCCCCTCCTCCCGCTTTCTGACGACCCTGAAGTGGGGGGAGGGCCTCCAAACTGGGGGATCCCCTGCCCCCACCTGGGGATTGGCAACCCTATGTTTTATAGATAGTAAATTTTATGACTTAAATGTATTTTGGACTGATTTTGTATCTTTTATACACTTATGATCATATGGCCTGTGAGCTTCAATAAATGATGATGATGGTGATGATGCAGCCCTCCCTGCCCCCCCTCTCATGATCTGCCTAATTCACAGAATGAGCATTGCTGTCAGGCCATCTAGCCTCTGTTTAAAAACCTCCAAGGTTCTTAAATAAGCAATTTTAAGTAAATAAGTAATGGCAAGAACTTATTTTTATTTTATACAACAAAACATTCTGAGGCAAATTGGTAATCATCATACCATTTTATAAGAAAGGGAGGAGAGAAGATCCAGCCAATTATAGACCTATTAATTTACTCAGCATTATAGGTAAACTATATGCTAGCCATTTACTGGATAAACTAAAATGCTGGATTAAACAAGACGATATCCTTGTCCTGGAACAGGTGGGTTTTAGGGAGGGAGGAACCACATTGGAACATTGTATAATGTTGCAACATCTGATAGAGAAATTTGTGTCCCATACACTGCCTTTATTGACTTAAGGTCAGCTTTTGATCTCATATCCATCACCACCACATTGTGTGAAAAACTGAACGATATGAACATAGACCAGAGGCTATTATATCTTATATGTATCCTTTACTCCAACACATCCCTTAGAGTTAGATGTGACATAGCCAGACAACTCTTTAATGTGGTAGCCACAGCTAGAGGAGTAAAACAAGGACGTGTTCTAACACCAGTGTTGTTCAATTTATACATCAATAATCTGGTTAGCAGCATAAATTCTGTTGATCCTCCCTATTTTAGCAAACAGGAAAATTCCAGTTTTGCTATTTGCTGACAATACGCTTCTTCTGTCCAGAACCCCAGTAGGCCTGAAAAGTATGCTTAAAACGTTCAGTTTCTACTGTGAAGAGACCCTACTTGAGATTAATACTAGAGATTTATAAAACTAAAATCCTATCATTCGGCAAAAGTCAGGAAAAAAGGTCCTGGTATATCAATGACCATAGGTTAGAACAAGTGTCCTATTTTAAATATTTAGGGATGATGATTCATTCTTCTGGGAGTAGAACTGTTCACCATGACTATGCTGCAACAATTGGCCAGAAAACAGCGCAGGCATTCTGAAATTTGCTTGCAACAAAGGAGGCATGTGTATACCAGCAGTTTTAAAGTTGTTTTTGGCAAAAACATTGCCCCAATTAATGTATGGGACAATTCTTGGATCTTTCTCTTCTCATTTTGCTCCTTTAGAAAAAGTCCAGTCAAGATTTTTGAGAGCTTTATTCCAGGTTCCAAGATGTGTGTCCAATGCCCGCCTACGTCTTGAGTCAGGTTTGGTAAAGGTGGAAGCTAGGGTAAGTCTAGCCTCTATTAACTTTTGGTTAAAATTAGTACACAATTCAAAGGGTTTGATAGTCCTGCAAGACAATTTTCAATCCTTTTGGGAGAGGGCTATTTACTCTAAACTGCTCCTCTTTAGAATTTGTTTTACAAATGGGTTATGATCAAGCAAAACCAATTATCAAACAAACATAGAGCACCAATGATATCAATAATACCCCTAATTTCCTAATTTCAGAGAAGCTAAAATATATTACTGCTCCGGCATCTTACCTCTCCGTTCTGGAGGTACCCAATCAACAGAGGGCTTTCACCTTGGTGAGATGTCTGCAGTTTTAGAAGGGAGATTTTAGAAAACTCCCATCAAGAAGATAACCTGTCCATATGACAATGAAGAGGTAGAATCTGTATAAAATGTACTGTTTTGTTGTTTCTATCAGGAAGTCCAGTCTAATGTAATTTTTTTCTCTACTTAATAATTATCTAGGTTGTTCTGATGTCGATATTTTGATGGGTGTGAATCTGCAGGTCACTATTAGCTGTGCTAAATTTTTCTCAGCAGCCTGTAGAATTCAGCATGAAATTTTATGTATAGATTCTAAATTTTAGAGATTTCTAACTGGTGGCAGATCTAAAGTTCTTACGTATGGATTTTAAATGTTAAATTTTAGAGATATTTCTATTATTTTTAGACCTATTCTTAAATGTTTTATTGAATAGTTCTTGCTTTTGACTTGTACTGGTCATTGACTGAATAAATTGATGGATTGATTGAATTGGTAAGTAAGTTAAGATCTAGCCAGCATTTCAGCTCACTCTTGGCCAGTTCCACTTTTTATTGGTGGTCAAGGAAAGCCATTCCTCCCTTTTTCAGCAGCAAAAAAGGGATTGAATTCAACCTTTTGACTTCCCCTGAACTTTGTTGAAAGGCATTACAATAAAATTACTGCTAATAGTAGGTGCCACAATTAAATTTCCAGGCACTGTGGGAACATGGCACCTGGGATTTCTCAAACCCTGGTTTAAATTCAAATTTGACTACAGACAAGGTACAGAAACCCCCCTCTTTATCCATCTAGCTATCTGACTATCTGCATATCTTTTAAAAATAATTTTAAAATAATATCTGTGATGCAGTTAAAACTTTAAGCATTGTACAGAACACATCAAAATAAAAGGCCTTACCCAAAGAGCATATGCTCAAATTTATGTAAAAATATAACTTTGATTATATTACAAACAACTGAAGGAACCAGTGGAATAGAATTCAACTGAGGCTGCTCAGGATATTAGTCAATCAAACAAAGCAATTGATTTTCTTTGGTTTCTGAAGGGATTGGTTGCCACTTTGCCCTTGGGCACTGGTGAGGATTGGGGTAGATAGGGTTGCCAGATTCAGATTGAGAAACCTCTGGAGATTTGTGGATGAATCCTGGGGCCAGGGCCGGCCCGCCCACTAGGCAAACTAGGCATTTTCCTAGGGCACCGGCAGGGTGTGGGCTCCAAAATTGGCCCTCACCCCCACCCCCTAGGGAAATTCCTATTTGCCTCCCCCTCCCTCCCTCACAATTTTAATGCCCAGGAACAGGCTGTGAAGCACTGTGCACTTGGGACTCTTTAAAGGCTGCCCCCCCCGACTGATCAGCTGATTGGCAGGTAAAGTGGCACGGAGGCCAGCGGCTCCTATGCCAGCCTTCCAGGAAGGAAGTGGGGGTGAGGCAACGGCGCAGCCGCTTTTCAGCAGCTCACTCGTCCTTCCCGCTGCTGCAAAGGGGGGCAAGTGGAACAGCAAGGGCACGGCACAGGGGAGCGGTGGGCAGTGAGGCTGCCTGGGGCACCATGCGCCCTAGGGGCAACTGTCTGGGGCCCTAGAGTTCACCCTCCAAAGCATCCATTTTCTCCAGCAGAAGTGAACTCTGCAGTCTGGAGATGAGCTGTGATTTCAGGTGATCCCCAGGCTCCAACCTGGAGGCTGGCATCTCTACCTAACTCATGAGCTTACACTTGGGCAGGTCTTGGTGCAAAGGCAATATTAGATCTGTGGTGGAGTCCCGATCATGGGCCCTTGTGAGGATTGGGGTAGGTAGGGTTGCCAGATTCAGATTGAGAAACCTCTGGAGATTTGTGGATGAATCCTGGGGCCAGGGCTGGCCCGCCCACTAGGCAAACTAGGCATTTTCCTAGGGCACCGGCAGGGTGTGGGCTCCAAAATTGGCCCTCACCCCCACCCCCTAGGCAAATTCCTATTTGCCTCCCCCTCCCTCCCTCACAATTTTAATGCCCAGGAACAGGCTGTGAAGCACTGTGCTCCTGGGACTCTTTAAAGGCTTGGTCGGGGAGGGCGCCGCTTGGTCGGGGAGGGCAGGATACAAATAAAATGTGACTGTGACTGACTGACTTGTGACAGAGGACATTATCAAGAGACCATGATTCCATCTGCTCCAGTTTTGCAGAGTCTCTGTGTTAATGTGTTTGCTGAAAGACATGTGCATGCACAAACCTCTTTGTGACTGACTGAGGTGCGCGATGGTGTAGCTGAATATCTGTTGGTAGTGGTAGTTGAAGAGAACAAGAGTCCAGCAGCACCTTAAAAACTAACAAAAATTGTGGCAGGGTAGATACTCCTGGGCTCTTGATCTTTTCTACAGCTACAGACAGCCTAACACAGCTACTCATCTTGATCTATCTTTGTTGGCAGTGGTGATATTGACATATACAACTGGGAACATGACAATATGCAATTTCTTCTTAGTGATGGACCCAAATATTGCCTTGCAGGTCAGACTACCTTGTCTCCTAAAGCAGTCAGCTAGATACTTTCGGAAGCTGACAGGCAGGGGCATGAAGTAAAAGTCAGGGAGTTGTTTGCTCCAGAAGGCAACTGCTACCATATAGGAACTTAGGGAAGCAAAAGGAAACAGCCTCTGGCTTTTCCCCTGGAGAAGGCGGGCATGTGCCTTCTTTATGGAGCAAAGTGCCCGGCTGCACTTCCCATGGCAGAACAGGCACACCCTTCCCCTAATCACTTCCCAACATGAAAATGGCCCCATTGTCATTACAGTGCTGAGATTGAATTCACCTCATCAAAGCAGAGGGTGACAGGTGCCTCAATAGCCTAGTGCCAAGCGCAGAGGCAAGGAGATTAGCAGGCCACTGATATCATTATTTCCGCCTATCACAGATTCGGCAGGGAGGCAATTGTAATTTCTGGGTTTATTAGTCTGCATTCGGAGGAGGAAAAACAGTGATAAACCTCGGTGTGACAGCAGGCATTTGTGCAGCAAGTGCTGTCATAGCGACACTTACAAAATGCCAATGTGGTTGTGTCCTCCTAATCCCCCCTAATAGAGGTTAAAGCACCGCACAAAAAGCACTCTTATCAACGATCAGGGCACTAATAACATTTGCATTTTTAACTTCAGTGCAAGAAGTAAAGAATCTTCCACGCAGTTTGGGCAATTAGCTTTACATTGCAACGATTCACTGTAATACTTGGCAGAAATCTGATTACCTCCACCTTCCTTGTCTGCCTGCAGAATTTATAATACTGAACATGGCATTCTCTCAATCTTTGATGAGATTGGTGACTCCCCAAATATTCTTTGCTAGTGGTGGGGGGTGGGGGCTAACTAAATGGCAGCACTTCTGTTTTAACAACCCTGCTTAAATAATTTCTGAAAGTTCTGAAGAGCAATACTCTCAACTTAGAGATACAAAAAGCACAACTCCTCCTGGCATGTGGGGCCTCGAGGAACACCTCACCATTGTGGGAGGGATGTAAAATTTTTATGATGCATTTCTGAGAAATAAGGTTACCAACTCTGAGTTGGAAAATTCCTGGAGATTTTGGGGGTGGAGTCTAGGGAGGATAGGAGGGGAGGGAACTCAGAGTGGTAAAATGCTGGAGTCCACCCTAGGATTGCCAGCTGTGGGTTGGGGAATACCTGGAGATGTAGGGGGTGATACCTGAAAAGGGAAGAGTTTGAGGTATAATGCTATAGAATCCAACTTCCAAAGCAGCCATTTCCTCCAGATGAACTGACCTCTGTCACGTGGAGATCAGTTTTAATAGTGGGAGATCCCTAGCCATCACCTGGAGGTTGGCTACCCTAGTCCACCCTCCAAAGCAGCCATTTTCTCTATTGCTCTAATGTCTGTGGATAAGTTGTAATAGCAGTGGACCTTGCAGGCCCCACCTGGAAGTTGGAAACTCTATTGTAGAAGATAGGGCAGAAGGTTGGAAAGTTTTCCATCTCCAGAAAGTTGGTGGTGGCTGATGTTTTTTGGGGCTGGCATTTTCCTTGACACCCCCCTCCCCCAATCAGTAGATTTTAGTCCAAGACCAGAACTGTAGTGGACCTTCCTGTGGCTATTTTTAAAGCATACATGCAGACCTAAGGAATGACTTCTTTAAAATATATATCCAGGTGGTAAACTGATACTTTCCTCCACATTTAAATAAGAAGACCAATTAAGATGACTCTGTAATTCAATTCTCGACTGACTGCCACTGAATTCAGTTTCTTTCAGGTCAATGAATATAATGTGAAGTCATTAACTAAAAGGTCAGGGATTGCATATAAAATATAAACACATGACACAGGCAGCCATAATTAGTACACACATCACATGTCCAGTTGTTTTGACATATGGTGTAGAAAATCTTAACATAATAAATGTTTGGCTCTTAATCTGACTGAAATGGGCTTTTAAAAACTGTCACTTTGGTATTTTTCCAATCCCTTGGTAGTTCAGCAGAGAGTATGATGAGTTTCACCAGAGATTGTTGAATGTTTATGGGGGTTCCTCACTTAGAAGACCAGCAGCAATGGACAGTTTTCCATAAAGGAGAGCTTGGATGCCATGATTGATCCTTCCCTCATAATATGCCACTGAGAAGCTCTGGGAACTTGAGGGTAGTGATTAATTTATGGTCAGGGAAAGGTAGTGGGAGCTCATAGTGAATTTCCAACCCCATCCCCTGATTAATCTCAATTGTAGCCCCACCCATTGGTCCTTGAGCCACAACTGCTACTGTATTCTCACAAGGTTATTATTCAGATAACTAGGAATAGGGCCTGTTGTGGGAATAAATACAATGGGTTCTAGAAGGAGGCTCTGGGCAAGTGCCCTGGTCTTAGGCACTTAACGTCAATTTGCTGTGGTGTCATACCATGACATGAACATGCAGATGCTGAAGCTCAGCATTCCTTTCATTTGCAGTGTGTTGTCATCACCTTTTCCTGTCATATTTGGCCTTGTGCCATTTAGCATCATTGTGTGCTTGTGGTGTGATCAGGATCCTTTTTTGTCCTGACCTAGTTGTGTTATGGTATACCATTGAGTATGTGCCTCAAGGTGGCTATTTTCTGTAGGCAACTTGATCTGACTTCAGTTTTCCATCTCCTTTCCTTCCCTGCAACTAGGAAAAGTACAGCCTTTCTCCACACTGTGGACCAAAGAATGAGGGAAATGACCTTAGCAGGGTATAATGACACAGAGTCCACTCTGCAAAGCAGCCATTTTCTCCAGGGGAAGTGATCTCTGCCATCTGGACAGCAGTTGTAATTCTGAGTGATCCCCAGCCCTCATCTGGACATTGTCAACAGTGGTTTCCCAGGAGGAAATGGCTGGTTTGGAGGGTCTAGTCTATGATATTGTACCTGTCTAAGGTCTTACCCCCTCCTCAAACCCCACCTTCTCCAGACTCCACCCCTTAAATCTCCTTTTCCAACCTGGAGTTGGTAACCCTATCTTCTTCCCAGCCAACCATCAATCTACCTTTATCTGCCCCTCTGATTTCAGCTTTCTATCTCCTCACCCCTCGCTGCAGGCCTACCTAAGAAAAGCACAATATTTCTACACAGGGGGGACCAAAGCAGCTTACATCATTCTCCTCTCCTCTCTTTGATCTGCACAACAACCCTGTGAGGGGTAGGTTAAGCTGAAAGGTTGTGACTGGTCCAAAATCACCCAGTTAGCTTCCACAGTGAGAGCCTGGGTATGGCAGAACCTGCTCTGAAGCACTAACTGCTATGTCACACTGGCTGTTGTAGGGAGGCTGCTGCTGAACAGGAGGAAGTAGCAAGGCCTAGTTAAGTCATGCCAGTCAGGTGGCATCAAGTCACCCAGAGGATGCTGCCAGGCCTAGGGTAGCCAACCCCCAGGTGGAGACTGAAGATCTCCTGGTATTACAACTGAACTCCAGACAATAGATCTGTCTCCTCCTGGAGAAAATAACTGCTTTAGAGGGTAAAATCTGGCATTATATGCATCTGAAACCTCTCACCTCCCCAAACTCTAGCTTCTGTAGATTCCACCATAAAATCTCCAGGAATTTCCCAACCTGGAGCTAGCAACTCTTGTCAGCAGCTTTCCCAGTGGCCCAGTCCTCGTCTGTCATGAGGCTGGAGGGTAGACTTGCTCTTTGAGTGACACACAGCTCAGCCAAAGGGAGGGTATATGCTTCATTCCCAATACAGTCAGGCTTTTATATCTTTAGGATTCTGGGGATCATTGGGAACAGAATTTAGCAGGACGTTTCAGTAAAATGCTTGGGAAATTTATGATCTTTCCATTTCAGACTACAAACTGTACCAAGAGCAACAAGCTCCTGTTTTATTTTGCTGAAATGTGAGGAAGCAAATAAGATACTGGGAGTTCTATCTATGAATCTTCCAACATTTCCCCTCTTCTTAATAGCTGGGGTATTGGGCACAACTTGGACTGGGACCTTGGCATAGGGAAGGGAGATTAAGCATTCTCTACCACATCATTTTCCCTCTTCCCTCTTCCCACGATTGTTTGCCCCATCAGGGCAAACTGAGCCCTGCAGCGTTGTTTTAGTTTTTTTTAAGAGAGTTCACAGTTTGAAGAGAGTTCAAATCAAGAACTTTGGCTCACAATGGCCTTTTCTGCACTGACGACTTGCTCCAGAGAATCTGAAGAGCTGAGCCTAAAAAGTTGACTTCAGATTTGCCCGCATTTCCTCTGCACTGGTTTTTCCCCATCCAGCATATTTATTTATTCTGCATCTACAAGCAAAACCCACATTAAACAAATTACCAGTGCTTGTAGAGAAAAAGTTAGGAAAGCTAAAGCTCAGTATGAGCTTAGGCTGGCCAAAGATGCTAAAAACAACAAAAAAAGGGTTCTTTTCTTATGTCCAGAGTAAGAAAAAGAGCAAAGACATGGTAGGCCCATTAAGAGGCAGGAAAGTGATATTGTAACAGGTAATGAAGACTTTTCCTCAGTCTTCTCTTCTGAGGGAAACAGTGCTCATCATGGCAAAAAACAGAACTTATAAGGAGGGTATGAAGCAGCATAGGGGTAGTACATAACCTAGTTTCTTTAAATGAAACTGAGTCCTCAGGGCCAGATGAACTGCATCCAAGGGTTCTAAAACAGATTGTGGATGTAATTTCTGAGCCTCTGGCTATTATTTTTGAGAATTCTTGGAGAACAGGAGAGGTGCTAGAAGATTGGAGGCGGATGAATGTTGTCCCCATCTTCAAGAAGGGGAAAAAAGACGATCCGGGTAACTACTGACCCATCAGCTTGACGTCAATACCTGGAAAAGTTTTAGAACAAATAATCAAACAGTTGGTCCTGGAACATTTAGAAAGGATGGCTGTGATTCCTAAGAGCCAGCATGGGTTTCTCAAAAACAAGTCATGTCAGACTAACCTGATCTCTTTTTTTGAGAAAATGACTACCTTGCTGGAACAGGGGAATGCTGTAGACATCGTTTATCTTGATTTCAGTAAGGCTTTTGATAAGGTTCCACATACTAACCTTGTTGACAAGTTGGTAAAATGTGGTTTGGATCCTGTTACAGTTAGGTGGATCTGTAACTGGTTGACAGATCGCACCCTAAGAGTACTTGTGAATGGTTCCTCATCCTCTTGGAGAGGAGTGACAAGTGGAGTGCCTCAAGGATCTGTCCTGGGACCTGTTTTGTTCAACATCTTTATAAATGAATTGGATGAAGGAATAGAGGAAATGCTTATTAAATTTGCTGATGATACTAAATTGGGAGGGGTTGCAAATACAGTAGAAGACAGAAACAGGATACAGGTTGACCTTGACAGGCCGGAAAACTGTGCTAAAACTAATAAAATGAATTTTAACAGGGATAAATGTAAAGTTCTGTGTTTTGGTAGGAAAAATCCCATGCATAGTTATAGGATGGGGGAGACTTGTCTTAGCAGTAGTATGTGCGAAAAGGATCTAGGGGTCTTAGTGGATAATATGCTGAACATGAGTCAACAGTGTGATGCGGTGGCTAAAAAGGCAAATGCAATTTTGGGCTGTATCAACAGAAGTATAGTGTCCAGATCACGTGATGTGATGGTATTCTAGGGGCACCCAAAAAGGCCCATTTCATCCAATGGTGGGGAAAAAAGCAGTCATTCAGTGAAACTCATCATACTTTTATTGTTATATCATGATATTTTATATCATGTCTTCTAAGCCGCCCTGAGCCTGCTTCAGCGGGGAGGGCAAGGTATAAAGAAAAACTTATTATTATTATTATTATTATTATACTCTCTGCTGAACTGCCAGTGGATTGGAAAAATACCTAAGTGACAGTTTTTAAAAGCCCATTTCAGTCAGATTAAGAGCCAAACATTTATTATGCTAAGATTTTCTACACCATATGTCAAAACAGCAGTCAGTCAGTTTTCCCTGCTGTAATAGCAGCGGGAGAAACTGAGTCTGAGGAGCAGAGGTTTGAGGGAGAGCCCCCAGATTTTCAGGGCAGCTGCAGGGGCCTCTCCCCCACAGGCAGTGCCATGTCCCCAAGCAGAACCAGTGCCACCATGCTACTGCCATTGGCGTAAACAGTACATTAGATCAAACTAGAGAATCTCTCTCATTCAAAAATTAGGGCGGTGGCTCGCTGCAAGGACTGCTGCACAGAACCAGTGCATTGAATGCACTACTGCCATGCGGCAGAGATGAGGCATAGACTTCCTGCATGTCAAGCATCTGCCCATTGAACCACAGCCCCACAGAAGAAATACCTGTGTGAAATCCCTCAACACTTCACTTGTTGTTTGTCACTGAAAGAAAATCTTGGAAACTGGGGTACTTGGGTTTTAAAAGAAGCTGTTGAAAAATCAAGGCTGCTCGAGGGGAACCTTGACTGGAATGCCAAGTGGCATGCAAATATCATCTCTGCTTTCCTTTTAAAAACTAGTATCTTGGGAACTTGTTATTGCACCATACTTACCTTATATCTTGGTTCCGGCATGGCTTATTCCCAAAGAGAAAAGCTTTCTTTTTCTATCACAACAAAGCCAAGAGACCAGTCATCATAAAAACAGTCAACACAATGAAACCCCCAGGACATAGCAGAGATATCAGCTTCCTATCTCGGTGGACATAATAATTAATAACTAAGTTGTTTAGTCTTCATCTTTTCACAGAAAACAGACTATGTTGATTTTAAAGGTGCCATGGCAGTCAAACTTAGTTCTCAGGCATGTTATTAACCCCATCAGTACCTGTTCTGAATCCAAAATTGCAGCTTTTTTGTTCTTGTTTAATATGTTTATCCATTTCTAGCTGCAGTTACCAATCTGTAATTTTGGCATATAGATTCTAATGGTGCTTCCTGGCAACAAATCCCCTCCATAAGTAATATGAGGGGACACCATTTTCATTGAATCTCACAGAGGTCTGGTGTTGCGTATACCACCTAGCACTGATCTTTGCTTTTCTTGAGGTGCCACTGGCACACTTCTGTCATTCTTTCACATTTAGGTGTTCAGGTTTTTAGTTGTATGCAGCTGTATTCTTCCCTTGCTCCATTCTTAGTTATTCTCAGTGAACACCCAGGTCTTATTTTGAATCTTGACTCTTAACTGGTTCTTTCTGCCCATCAACCAACCCTCACCCCACAACCTATGTGTTATGGCCGGGGCTTTTTTTGTAGCAGGAACTCTTTTGCATATTAGGTCCAACACCCCTGATGTAACCAATCCTCCAATTTTACTGGGTTTATATTCTGCCCTCCCCACCGAAGCAAGCCAGTTTGGTGTAGTGGTTAAGTGCGTGGACTGGGAGAAGCGGGTTTGATTCCCCACTCCTCCACTTGCACCTGCTGGAATGGCCTTGGGTCAGCCATAGCTCTGGCAGAGTTTGCCCTTGAAAGGACAGCTGCTGTGAGAGCCCTCTCAGCCCCACCCACCTCACAGGGTGACTGTTGTGGGGGGAGAAGATACAGGAGATTGTAAGCCGCTCTGAGTCTCTGATTCAGAGAGAAGGGTGGGGTAAAAATCTGCAATTCTTCTTCTCTTCTTCTTACAGGGCTCTTAGTACTGGGCTGATTGTAAGCTCCAGGAGGATTGACTACATCGGGTGGGGGGGGGGCTGCCTAATATGCAAAGGAGTTCCTGCTCCAAAAAAAAGCCCTGGTTATGGCTGAATACTAAACCTTTGCTTATCTTAAAAATTACAATGGACTCTAACTTTGTTTTTATCTGTTATGGTGGCCTAGCTCTTTGGTGTTACTCAGGATGCACCATGTAGAGGCAAAGTAGGGTTGCACCCCAATCGTATCTTGAACCAAACAGAACCGGACTCCTTTTTAAAAACCCTCCCACCCAAACTCTGGTTTTTATATGTTCCAAGCCTGTGTTGTGGACCTGACTCTTCCTGGCTAAAGTTTTTAAAAAGCTATCTTGAGATAAAGGCAAACCTTTTTAGAAGCACTGGTGTACTCTTTCTTAAACTTCTTCTGACTAGAGTATGAGACAAACCAGATTTCCTTGTAAACTAGAAATCAGGTATCCTCTACGACTAGAGAAAAGCTAGGGTTCAACCTATGGAATGTAAAAATGCACTAGTTTTCAGTAATTGCACACACACCCTATTCTCTTTTAAATGGAACCTATTCTGGCCTAATTGCACTGCTTTTTGGAGAAACCTACACACTTTTGAAAACATCCCCTATCTGGCCTGGTCAGTTGAGAATGAGAAACTGATGCCCTAACTTGGATTTCTTAGACATGTTTAAAAGAAGAAGAAAAATTCTCAAAACACATTTATTACTGGAGCAACCTTTTTACTGGCCCTAATCAAACCAAAAACACCCTCAGATGCCACTGCATTCTTATAAAACACAGTGAAAGAAAACCAAACTAACACAGGAGCAGAACAAGACCACTGAGAGAAGCCACACAAAATCTAAACTAACCTTTCCCTAAGGCTAAACAACTGAAGAACAGAACAGCAACCCAACAACAATGCCCCCTCCCACAACAAGGCCAAAATCAACTGAACCCAAACCTGTTTTCAATTTGCAACAAAGATAGAAAGATTCATGTCAGGCAACCAGAGGAAACAAGTCACAAAGAGTAACACATGCCTATATCAGTAACACCATCTGCAAGGCCCACCCAGGAGAAAACGGCAAAAACACAAGTCTGTATAAGACAAAACAACACAGAGAAACACAGCAACCCACTGATACCCACCACCACTCCCCTCCCCAGCAACCAGAATGAGAAAAAGGAACTTTAAAAAACCAATCCTAAATTCACAACAAATCACACTGTGCAGCAAAAAAGAAAAGAAAAAAAAAGCAAGTGTCCAGGAGAAGCAAACCACAAGACACAATTCCACAACAGCAGCTGCCCATTTACCCCCAAAGAAGGGAAACACCAGTAAACTCTTTAAAAACATTTGTCAACATCCACAAAACAGTAATAATAATTAAATCTGCAAACAACCACTAACACAACGTGATCAGAAATTTAACCAAACAATTAACAACAGTGAACAAAACACCCTGCCCCGCATCCAGCAACAAAATGATAACAGCAATAATCGTAATATCTTGAATGACAGTTTTGAAATATTTCTACAACAAACTTTTAAACTCCGCACAAAATTTTAATTTCTAAAGACTTGACCAAACCTCCCTCCCCAAAAAAAGAAAACCCCAACCCACCTCAAGTAGGCACTCACCCTAAACAGGGACACTTTATAAAAAGAGACCCATTGCTCTTTTAAAACCAACAGAATCTGCATTCTGGGGAAAATTAAGTGCTGAGCAAGTTATTATGTCCATTGAGATAGGAAGCTGATATCTCTATGAAGCCCTGGAAGTTCCTGGAGTATTTTTGCAGTGACTGGTCTCTCAGCTTTGTTATCATAGATAAAATGCTTCTTTCTTCAGATGTGTGCCATGCCAGAACCAAGAACTAGAAGTACAATGCAGTGACGAATCCCAAGTTACCCGCTTTTAAAAGAAGACTAGAGGTGATATCCATGCAACTTATTGCCACATAAGGTTCCCCTTGAGCAGCCTTGACTTCACAGAAGCTTCTTTTAAAACCCAAGTGTCCTGTTCTAGTTTCCAAAATGTTCTATCTTACCGTGCAGTGTTACAGGATTCCCCACAGATATTTCTTATGTAGGGCTACGGTTCAGTAAGCAACTCCTTTGCATGTGGAAAGTCCATGCCCCATCTCTGCTGCTTGGCACTTGTGCATTCAATGTGCTGGTTCTGTGCTGCAGTCCCTACAGAAAGCCCCCATCCCAATTTTTAAATCTGAGAGATTCTCTAATTTGAACTAAGGCCCTGTGCATTGCACTACTATTGACACAGTAGCACTTGTTCTGCTGAGCAACTATGTTCCTTGCAAGCTAGCACCAGCGCCGGATTAACAATTAGGCAAATGTGGACTTCCGGGGGTTGGAAAATGGAGAGCTGAACTGCTTCTAATAATATAATAATAATAATAAATTTTATTTATATCCCGCCCTCCCCGCCTAGGCAGGCTCAGGGAGGCTAACAACAAGTTCAATAAAATTATACAATATATAATAAGTTTAAAACAGCATCTAAATTGTACAATAATTTAAAACAACAATATCTAAAACCAGTTCCGGTTGTCTAAGCCATTCCATAATTTAACAGCGGCGGTGATGTTCCTGATGTTATTCTGTGCATTTATATAATGGCAGAGATCACTAGATAAATCATTTGGTGGGTTGAACAGCCATCCTGTCAGCGGTCTACAAAGGCCTGCTTGAAAAGAATGGTCTTACAGGCCCTGCGGAATTGGTCCAGATTCCGCAGGGCCCGCACCTCCTCTGGGAGCTGATTCCAGAGGCACGGGGCTGTAACAGAGAAGGCCCATGCCCGGGTGCTCTGTAATTTTGCCTCCTTTGGCCCAGGGATAGTCAGCATGTTCTTCCCTGCTGACCTCAGTGCTCTTTGGGGCTCATATAGGGAGAGACGGTCCCTCAGGTAGGCAGGTCCTCGGCCATATAGGGCTTTAAAGGTGATAACCAGCACTTTGTAGCGGACCTGGTATGTAACTGGCAGCCAGTGCAGTTCACGCAGCCCCGGCTGTATATGCTCCCATTTCGGGAGACCTAATAGTAGCCTGGCCGCTGTGTTCTGCACTAGCTGCAGCTTCCGGGTTCGACACAAAGGCAGCCCCATGTAGAGGGCATTACAGTAATCCAATCTTGAGGTGACCGTCGCATGGATCACTGTTGCCAGGTCCTGGCGCTCCAGGAAAGGAGCCAACTGCCTTGCCCGCTTCAGGTGGAAAAATGCCGACTTGGCAGTGGCCGCTATCTGGGCCTCCATTGATAGTGAAGGCTCCAGTAGGACTCCCAGGCTCCTGACCCGGCCCGCCGCTTTCAGCGGTGCACCATCAAAAACCGGGAGAGGTATTTCCTTCCCCAGAGCGCCGCGACCCACGCAAAGGACCTCTGTCTTCGTCGGGTTCAACTTCAGCCCACTCAGCCTAAGCCAGGTTGCCACGGCCTGCAGTGCCCGGTCTAAATTCACTGGGATGCAGTCAGGCCGGCCATCCATTAGCAGATAGAGCTGGGTGTCATCCGCATATTGATGACAACCCAGTCCAAAACTCCGGGCAATCTGGGCAAGGGGGCGCATGTAGATGTTAAATAACATCGGAGAGAGAACTGCTCCCTGAGGCACCCCACAATCTAGTGTGCGCCTCCGGGAAAGCTCACCCCCGATTGCCACCCTTTGTCCCCAACCTTTGAGGAAGGAGGAAAGCCATTGTAAGGCCAGCCCCCTAACACCTATGTTGGTGAGGCGGAGGGTCAGTAGCTGGTGGTCGACCGTATCGAACGCCGCCAACAGGTCTAACAACATCAGCACCGCCATGCCACCTCGATCCAGTTGCCGCTGGAGGTCATCTGCCAAGGCGACCAGCACTGTCTCCGTCCCGTGGCCCGGGCGAAAGCCGGACTGGCAAGGGTCTAGGACGGAAGCGTCATCCAGAAAACCCTGTAGTTGCAGCGCCACTGCCCTCTCAATAATTTTACCTAAAAACGCTAAATTAGACACCGGTCGGTAATTTGCCAATTCGGCCGGGTCTGCTGTACATTTTTTCAGGAGGGGGCGGACCAAAGCCTCTTTAAGAGGTGATGGAAAACACCCCTCCGAGAGGGATCTATTTATTATGTCCCGTAAAGGACATCTAAGCTCCCTCTGGCAAGATTTAATCAGCCAGGAGGGGCAAAGGTCCAAATCGCAAGTTGTTGGGCGCGCAGCAGAGAGAATTCCGTCGACTTCCTCCAGGCTGAGTGGGTCAAACCGACCCAACTCCAAACTAGAAGACAGGCACGGAGCCTCAAGTTCCCGTACTGCATCCAATGTGATAGGCAGGTCTTGGTGGAGCGACGTGATTTTATCTGCAAAGTATTTCGCAAAAGCCTCACAGCCTATCTCTAATTCCCTAACATTTGGTTTGCCTTGAGGCAATGTGGTAAGATCTCCAATTATTCTAAATAATTGTGCTGGGTGCGAATTTGCAGATGCAATCTTGGCTGCAAAGTAATCTTTCTTTG
This sequence comes from Heteronotia binoei, assembly GCF_032191835.1. Taxonomy (NCBI): domain Eukaryota; kingdom Metazoa; phylum Chordata; class Lepidosauria; order Squamata; family Gekkonidae; genus Heteronotia; species Heteronotia binoei. The sequence goes on from NC_083236.1 coordinate 10,600,417, forward strand.
CAGCCTTGACTGCCATCTCATAAGACTTCATAAACGTTCTATAAGATGTTCTCGTCGCTTCGTCCCAAGTATGCCGCCACTGCCTCTCTAGTCGTCTGAGCCCCTGTTTCAGCCGGCGTAGCTCCAAGGTATACCATGGAGCCAGCCTCCTGCGAGGGCGCAGAGGACGTCGAGGTGCGATCTCGTCGATAGCCCTGGTTAGCCGGCCTTGCCAGGCCTCCATCAGGTCATCGAGGGAATCGCCAGGGGGCCAGGCGCTGCAGGAAGGGGCAGACCTTGGGCGGCCGGGGAGCATCTGGAATGCTCCCACAAGAGAGCCAGTTTGGTGTAGTGGTTAAGTGTGCGGACTCTTATCTGGGAGAACCGGGTTGGATTCCCCACTCCTCCACTTGCAGCTGCTGGAATGGCCTTGGGTCAGCCATAGCTCTGGCAGAGGTTGTCCTTGAAAGGGCAGCTGCTGTGAGAGTCCTCTCAGCCCCACCCACCTCACAGGGTGTCTGTTGTGGGGAAGGAAGATAAAGGAGATTGTGAGCCGCTCTGAGATTCGGAGTGGAGGGTGGGATATAAATTCAATACCATCATCATCACATCCCGCTCGTGGCTCCCCAGGCGCTCTCCGGGTGCCTCCTGGCTTTCCAGACAGCTGGGAGGCGCCTCAGAGGCACTGCAGTGAAAAGATACCACTTTGAAAGTGGTACCTTTTCGAGCCGGCTCCCAGCCAATCTGGGACGTGACCGGGGCGGGATGGGGACGGCAGGCAGATGTGCATGTGTGGACACGCTTGTTTGGTCCACCTGCCTCCCGTTCCCCGGGCGGCTTTAAACGCCCGTCTGTTCTCACCCATGATGGCTCAATTCAGTTTTCAGCTTCCCATTCTGGTCTGTACCACCGCTTCATGGGCGGAGTGTGGGTAGGGAGGGAAGTACACAGAAGGGAACAGGAAGGGCACCAGCCATGATAGAACCCATCACTGTCCTCAACCAAAAGCCTGGTGGAACATCTCCACCTTGCAGGCTCTGCAGAACTAAAAAAGGGTTAGGGTTTGTAGAATCTTTTGGGCTCAAGTGCCGTGTTCTACTGGAGAAAGTTTTCCTTCCAGACGTTTCGTTCTCAGCTGCGGAGAACATCCTCAGTGGCGTTGCAGCCGGAGCAGGCGCTCTGACCTTCTTGGCTGCTGTGCATTGCTCTGACCTTCTTGGCTGCTGTGCATTGATCAATTGATCTGTGCATCTCAATGCACAGCAGCCAAGAAGGTCAGAGCGCCTGCTCCGGCTGCAACGCCACTGAGGATGTTCTCCGCAGCTGAGAACGAAACGTCTGGAAGGAAAACTTTCTCCAGTAGAACATGGCACTTGAGCCCGAAAGATTCTACAAACCCTAATAATGTTACCAGCCGTGAAAACCTGAAATCTTTGATAAAAAAGGGTTATTTAAAACAATACAGTGATGGGGTAACCTCGCCTTTCAGGAGAGGAAAAGGTGGAAATGGGAAGGAGAAAAGTGCAGAGTGGGAGAAAAAAACCCATCAAATCTAGGGAGACATGACAGAAGAAGGGAAGGGTGTATGGAGATGGGTGGGAAATGGGTGGTGTCACACAGTCCAAGGAAACGTGTCTGCTTACTGGAATAATTTTTAAGTCCATGGCAAAAACACTCTTGGAAAACCCGGGAGGTGGCATAAAAAAAAGTGATCTGTCAGCTGAATGCCCCAAAATAAATGCAGAAGCAAAAAAAGAAAAGCTGGCAGGGAAATGAGGTTAATACAGAAACAAATTTAAACGGCAACTGAAATCTGCAGAGGAAGTGGGGGAACAATAATGCATAAAAAGCCAATGTCAACTGTTACCCTAAGGACGCTTTCCTGGGAGTAAGCCTCAATGCGTAACATGGGGTTTCTTCTAAGCAGACTTTGCATCGTTTTTTAGCTACTGCTCTAAACAATTGTTCAAAGTTTCTAAAATAACGTCTTGTTATTCGGTCAACAAAAATTTGTCTGTGGCTTTGCTGAAGCACAAGCCGGCAGCTGAGTCATCTGGTGCAGAAGGGAGTGATGGATAAACAGTGTTGCCAAACAGATGGTAATTTATTGTCCTGGCCGTTGTTTTGATTTACTGGCAAGCTGACCGGGCTGCATTTCGTTGAATGGATGTCTCTGAGTTTATTTCTTGGTTTTCAGCTATGCGATGCATGCGTGTGGGGTGTACACCAATTTGTACAGGAGCAAGAATTTGCAAGAGGCAACTGCTGCATTCTGCATCTCCCTCTGTGCTATTGGTCTAGATCAGATTTAACCAAGAATTGGAATTTAGTAGAATTCCTAAATTCCAAATGGCTGGATTTTCCTTTGAACTTCCTTTTAAAAAAGGAATTGTAACTGAACCCCAAGTTTAATTTTGATGGAGTTCAAGTTATTTCCATCATAAATTGTCACTTTTTGCCTCTAGTCTCACGTGTCTGAAATTTCTCTACTACAAGTTCATTTTACCTTTGGAACAGTAGGGTTGCTAGTTCTGAGCTTGGAAATATCTAGACATTTGGGGGGTGGAGCTTGAAGAGGGTGGTGTTTGCAGAGGGGCCTCAGCAGGGTATAACGTCCACCCTCCAAAGCAGCCATTTTCTCCAGGGTACTCCTCTTGGTCATCTGGAGACCAGTTATAATAGTAAAAGATCTCCAGGTGCCACCTAGATGTTGGCAGCCCTGTTGAACATACAAACAAAAACAGTTCAACATCTCATAGATTGTTGTTGAAGAGTTAAGCAGGTGTTTAAACCAATCAAATATAAGTTGAAATCAATATAAGTTAAAAAATTCTCACATAGAGCATTAATCCACCAGAGGTTTTCCCCCCCCTTTCCACTCTGCAACTGCACTGTGGCTTTTACAAATACTTTGGATTCTGATGTACCAGTAGAGGCTTGTAACACATTTCCATTTCTTTAATCAGGGGCAGAGTGTCCATTAGGCAATCATAGGTGGTTGTCCTATGGGTACTATGTCCTTGCCGAGACCATAGACCTCACTGTTTGCTGTAATTCTGATGAGAATGTTGTGAACTTGTGGAAGGATGTGGGGTTGTTTTCGCCTGCTTGCCTTCTCTTTTGCCTGTAACACTTGGAGTATCCACTCCGCCCTGCCAGGGAGGCTTGTGTCTAGTTTTCAAGGACATGATATCTCCTAACAGAGACTGTCTTAGCACCTGCTGGCACTCAATGGGGGGGGGGGGAGGTGGTGGTGAGAAACTGTTACCTTTGCTTTGTGCAAGCTTTTAGCCATGAATTTTGGTGGATGAATTTTGCCATGAATTACAACTTATATTTGATTGGTTTGGTGCCATGAATATAAGAACCTAAGAACATAAGAGAAGCCATGTTGGACCAGGCAAATGGCCCATCCAGTCCACCACTCTGTGTCACATAATGGCCAAAAAACCCAGGTGCTATCAGGAGGTGCATCAGCGGGGCCAGAACACTATAAGTCCTCCCACTGTTGCCCACCCCCCCAAGTACCAAGAATACAGAGCATCACTTGCCCCAGGCAGAGAGTTCCAATAATATGCTGTGGCTAATAGCCACTGATGGACCTCTACTCCATATATTTATGCAATCCCCCCTTGAAGCTGGGTATGCTTATAGTTGCCACCACCTTTTGTAGCAGTGAATTCCATGTGTTAATCACCCTTTGGGTGAAGAAATACTTCCTTTTATCCGTTCTAACCCAACTGCTCAACAATTTCATTGAGTGCTACAAATTCTTGTATTGTGAGAAAGGGAGAAAAGTACTTCTTTCTCTACTTTCTCCATCCCAAACATAATCTTGTAAACCTCTATCATGTCACCCCTCAGTCGATGTTTCTCCAAGCGAAAGAGCCCCAAGCATTTTTAACCTATCTTCATAGGGAAAGTGTTCCAACCCTTTAATCATTCTAGTTGCCCTTTTCTGGATTTTTCCAGTGCTATAATATCTTTTTTGAGGTGCGGTGACCAGAATTGTATCATAATGAGGCTGTATTCCAAATGAGGCTGCACCATTGATTTCTACGGGGGCATTATGATACTCACGGATTTGTATTCAATTCCCTTCCTATTAATTCCCAGCATAGTGTTGGCTTTTTTTATTTCAGTCGCACACTGTCTTGACATTTTCAGTGAGTTATCTACCACAACCCCAAGATCTGTCTCTTGGTCAGTCTCCTCCAGTTCACACCCCATCAACTTGTATTTATAGTTAGGATTTTTGGCCCCAATGTGCATTACTTTGCAGTTGGCCACATTGAACCTCATTTGCCTTGTTGACGCCCACTCGCCCAGCCTTGACAGAACCCTTTGGAGTGCCTCATAATCCTCTCTAGTTCTCACCACCCTGAACAATTTAGTCATCCACACACTTAGCCACTTCACTGCTTACTCCCACCTCCAAATCATTAATGAGCAAGTTAAAAAGCATCAGACACTGGGTTTTAGCCAGTTTTTGATCCACAAGAGGACTTTTCCTTTTACCCCACGACTCTTGAGCTTACTTAGGAGCCTTTGATGATTAACTTCATCAAAATCTTTCTGGAAGTCATGGTAAACAACATCTATTGGGTCCCCTTTGTCCACATGTTTGTTCACCCCCTCGAACTCAAACAGGTTAGTGATACAAGATCTTCTGTTACAGAACCCATGCTGAGTCTTCCTCAATAACTTTTGTTCATCAATGTGCCTACTAATTCTCTCTTTAATAATGGTTTCCACCAACTTCAACCAACTTTATACAGCTCTGGCTGTAGAGGTCATAGCCGCGTTTGACACCAAGTGTCAAACCTGCAATATTGTGTCTATCAATAAAAATCCTTTTCTGAACATCAGCAAGGGGACTGATGATTGAGGACAACTCAGAAGCTGACAGTGCCCCCCTCCCTGAAGTTTAGCTTAGTTTATTAGTTTATTTACGATTTATATCCCGCCCTTTCCACCAAGGTGGCTCAGGGTGGCTCACAGCACATAAAATCTAACATAAAAATATCAATTTTAAACATTTTACACAGTTAAAACATTAAGAACATTAAAAAACATCACAGCAGTCTAATACAACTACGCTCAGTTTCCGCCAGTTAGTTATTAGCCAGCCGGAAGAGGGCTGTCTTGCAGGCCCTGCGGAACTGAGCAAGGTCCCGCAGGGCCCTCACCTCTTCCGGCAGCTGGTTCCACCAGGAAGGGGCCATTACAGAGAAGGCCCTGTCCCTGGTAGATTTCAGGCGAGCTTCCTTTGGCCCAGGGACAGCGAGAAGATTTTGGGTTCCCGATCTCAGTACTCTCTGGGGAACATGTGGGGAGAGATGGCCCCTCAGGTAGGCAGCTCCTGAAGTGGGTGGAGGGAATGAGCGATCATGCGAGGAAGGGAGAGCCACTGCCCTTCCTGCTTGCAAATAAAGGCACTGCTGATCAGCTAATTGGTGGTCCCTTCCAGTGCCCTCCCCTGCATTTTAAATCACATGGGAGGGAGGGGGAAGTAGAGGTAGGGGCATGTGTCCAGACATGCATCTGAATTGCAGCTCTTGTAATTGGCCCTATCGTGCCACGCTGTGCTACCTGAGCTCCGGCTGGTAAGGCAGCTGCGGCGAGACTAGCTAGGCACATGGGAGGAAACCGCAGGTGGGGAAAAGTGCTTTGCAGGCAGAGGGCAGGTGGCGCCTTGCCTGGAGTGGTAAGCATGGTGGGGTACCCTAGCACCGGCGCTGTCTTTAATGCAGAAGTGGATCTACTGTGAAACTAATGAAGGTTAAGCTGCAGGGCCCCTAATCCCAGAGGGCCCCTGAAGCAACTTTTTTTTAAATGAGTGATTTTTTTTTCCTCCAACAAAAGTTAATGGAATTTTTAAAATGGTTTATTATTAAAATAAAGGTATTTTAGGGATGGAATCACAGGCCAGTGGGTTGAAGTAGTTAATATTGACCTTAGATTGGAGCATGCTCAGTGTTGTAGCTTCCCCTAAAGTGGGCTGGTTATTCCCAGCAGCCTAGCAGCTCATCTTGGCCCAGGAAGAAGCAACAGCATCATAAAGGGTAGGGAAGGCCTGCACAGATCTTCTTGGTTTGAGACCTGCTTTGAATTATTGCAGGTACGTGTTGGTAAACTGTGCAATTATTAGAGATCTTTTAAAACAAAGATGACGGAAAACTCGGCCACACTGTATTCAGGAAACCCACACACACCGACCGCTATCTAAATAAGAATTCCAATCATCATCCTTGCCAAAAACGTACAGTTGTAAAAACCCTCATCCACCGAGCATCACTCATCTGTGAACCAAGCCAACTCCAGCAGGAAGTACACCACCTCAACCAGTCACTGCAGGCCAATGGATACTCCCTACAAGAAATTAGAAGAGCCCTCCATCCCAAGAGACCATCCACACCAAATCCCGAGCCACACACAAATGTAGGTACAGCCTTCCTGCCCTACATAAAATCTGTCACCGACCGCATTGGCAAAATTCTCAAACGCCACAATGTTGACACAGGCCGTTTTCGCACTCACGTTTTACTGGCGCCACGACCCTCCTGACGCCGGCGAATCTGCATGGATTTCGCACCAGAAGCGCCGGCGCTCCCAGAAGCGCCGGCTACTTCCGTCGCTAAGCCAGCGCAAACGGAAATCGCAAAGATGCAGGAAAACGTTTGCGCTGGCTTAGCGACGGAAGTAGCCGGCGCTTCTGGGAGCGCCGGCGCTTCTGGTGCGAAATCCATGCAGATTCGCCGGCGTCAGGAGGGTCGTGGCGCCAGTAAAACGTGAGTGCGAAAACACCCACAGTCTTCAAACCCACACAACAGATCCGCCACTTGCTGCGCTCGGCCAAAGATATGAGAGATCCACTTTCAACCCCTGGAGTCTACAAAATACCCTGCTCCTGTCGTGCAGTCTACATTGGCACTACCCAATGCAGTATCAACACTTGCCTCACCGAACACAAGAGACACTGTCACTTGTTTCAGCCAGAAAAATCAGCTGTAGCTGAACATACACTTCAAGAAGGAGATCACGTCATCCACTTTGAAAGAACTGAAGTCCTTTCTACGGTCTCACATTATCATACCTGCCAGAACAGAGAAGCTATTGAGATTTACAAACACCAGCACAACTTTAACAGAAAGGAAGAAGGCATTTCCATCCACCAATCTTGGTATCCAGCTCTGCAAAACACCCTACAGACTATAAATTGCAGAAATTCACAGAACAACCAGTACATTCCACAGAACAATCAGCACAGTCAACAACCATCTTCCTTTTCTTCACAACCCTCCCAGCAATTAACACAGAACAATGGTCACATTCAACAGCCAGTTTCCTTATCACTACCCTTCCAGGAAGCCCCACCAAACAATGGGCACATCCACAAACCTATTGCCCTTTCACCACACCCCCTCCAGCCTAGAAATAGCAGCTCTCCAGCAGCCCTGGCCTCACTCAATGCACAGCAGCCAAGAAGGTCAGAGCGCCTGCTCCGGCTGCAACGCCACTGAGGATGTTCTCCGCAGCCGAGAACGAAACGTCTGGAAGAAAAACTTTCTCCAGTAGAACACGGCACTTGAGCCCGAAAGATTCTACAAACCCTAAAGATGAAGTTACTTCTTAGGAAGCTATTAAATGTTGGTTTGAAATTATTAAGACTTTTAATGGGAAAATCATATGACTGAAAATATGCAGTTTTGTAGTTATTAACCCTTTTACAACTGTTGTAATGCATCTTTCTTAGTATTCTATTTGTTAATGCTTCTTAGGAGTTCGGACTGGCCCAAGAAGAAGCTACATCACTGCCTCTTCACCTATTTTGAAACAAAGTAATGTTGTCTAACCATTGAAATGGCCATGGCAGCAGTCACTTTAGATGTTGCTTTGAAACTGGAGAAAAGAAAAAGCTCTGCTCCAGCCCTTTCTATTAATATACGAGCAACACCAAATATTCTGTAATGTTTTGTCCCATTGAGATTTTGAGCCTTTAATGGCAGGTGGGGTTCACCCCACAGGGCCAGAAAGAAACAAAGATTATACATTATTAAATCCTTAATTTTTCTCTCTCTTAATTACCCTGTGACAACTGGTTCCTCCCCCCCACTACCTACCGGCTGTGCTTCCCATATGTAGTAGATCAAGACATGGTGTTCTGTCCATGGTGTGAGTGTGAGGTGAGCTTCGCGTGGTTTCTTAGGTAACCTCCTATTCATCATGTAAAGCAGCACGCCTTTCTCTCCAATTATTTTTTTGCTGTCCTCCACTTATCTCCTTCTGATTTCTAAGCGCAGCTTTGGAAACACTGTACTGGGAAATGAATGCAAAAGTCCACCCCACACCTCTTCACACAAAACAAAACAAATTTGAGCCAGCTGTGGAAATTCTCACCACTTTGAGCTAGAGTTTTTCCTTGAAGCAGTTAGAAATAAAATCATGGCTTGCAATTTTGGGATGGGTAGGCAAACGCAAGCTACCATTTGCTTGTTTGGACATGCAGGGCTGGCACATGGAGTTCTGCTGCCCAAAGCAAAACCCTGATGTGTGCCCAACCCCCTCCCGCCGGGGAAAAGTTTTCGCTCATGTGCTTTGCGTGCACGGTATGATGACATCACCCAGAAGTGATGTCATCATGTCGGTCACTGAAGTGCCATTGTTTCTGGGCACAGAGGGGCCAGGGGAGTTCCTCTGACCCCTCAGTGCCCAGAAAGAAGTGCAGTGCTTTCAATCATTGGCGCTCTCCAAGTTCGGAGAGCACTGAGGACTGACAGGGCCATTGTTTCTGGACACTGAGGGGCCGTGGGAGCTCCTCTGACCCCTCAGCATCCAGTCAGAGACTCAGGGACAGTGCGAGCAGGGAGGGGCACCCGCTCTCTGTCACTGTTGGGATCTGGTCTAGGTTGCCTACTCCCACACGCCAGCCCTGTGGACATGATGACAAAGATGGCTTTACATCCCGCTCCCACAGGATTGTAGAGACATCCCTGGACTAAGACTTCTTTGCCTCAGAAACACATTTCATAGAATCATAGAGTTGGAAGGATGTCTGAGCCTGGGGGCACAGTTTTACCAAGGCACCGTCTTGGAACTGTAATGTCTTCATTTAATGAATAAACTTTAGAATAACAGAATCATAGAGTTGGAAGAGACCTCCAGGGTCATCTAGTCCAACCCCTATACAATGCACCCCCCCCCCCCAAATTTACAGAATCCTCACTGCTGTCAGATGGCCATCTAGCCTCTGTTTAAAAACCTCCCAGGAAGGAGAACCCACCACCTCCTGGGAAGCCTGTTCCACTGAGGAACTGCTCCAACTGTCAGGAAGTTTTTCCTAATGTTGAACCAGAAACTCTTGATTTAATTTCAACCCATTGGTTCTGGTCCTACCTTCTGGGGCTACAGAAAACAATTCCACACCATCCTCTATATAACAACCCTTAAAGATGGTGATTATATCACCTCTCAGCCACCTCCTCTCCAGGCTAAACATGCCCAGCTCCTCCAACCTTTCTTCATAGGACTTGGTCTCCAGACCCCTCACCATTTACAGACTATGTAAGGAAACCCAACCATTAAGAAGGAAAGAGAGAGGACAGGGGTATACATAATCATAAGTAAAGGGGAATAAGCCCCAAAACTCAGTATGATTTCCTTCTAATTCATTAACCACATGAAAAAGCAGAGAAAGCCCCCACTGATACACACAAGCCACAAGCTTTAACAACATCCTGGTGGGGCCAGTTATCTCCTGGAAATAAAACTGATATCCAGGCCTATGAGTTCAGTTCTGCTAGAGAAACTGGATGCTTTGGAAGGTGGGCTGTACAGTGTTATACCACACTGAGGTCCCTTGTCAGTCTCCACCCCCCAAATGCCAGGAATGTCCCAGCCCAGAGCTGGAAACCCTATCCCAAGCAAAAACCACAGACACTCAATTTGGCGAAGGGAAGCAATTTATCAGTGCTTAAGGGGACAGCCTCTCTAGAATTTAACCCTTTGCTTAATTGAAAACGCCCAAAGCGAATTCCCTCTTTTTCTTGAAGTGTTCTTAACTGGTATTTGACTTAACTGATATTTTTAATTCATATTGTTATTTGTTTATTGAATGTTGAGACCCACTTTGAGCACCACAATAACAGGAGAAGAAAGGAAAAAAGGAAAGGTCCCCTGTGCAAGCACCAGTCGTTTCCGACTCTGGGGTGACGTTGCTTTCACAATGTTTTCACAGCAGACTTTTTACAGGGTGGTTTGCCATTGCCTTCCCCAGCCATCTACACTTTCCCCCCAGCAAGCTGGGTACTCATTTTACCGACCTCGGAAGGATGGAAGGCTGAGTCAACCTGGAGCCAGCTACCTGAAAACCCAGCTTTCGCCAGGGATCGAACTCAGGTCGTGAGCAGAGCTTAGGACTGCAACACTGCAGCTTTAACACTGCATCACAGGGCTCTTTTAACAGGAGAGAGTGGGATACAAATTGAATAAATAAAGAAATGATGACGATTTCTGCAGTATGGTCTTACTTCTTTACTGGCAAGTTGAATTCCCATTTGTTGCTTTGACTTTGCAGCAATCCTTCTGCGATAGGGTTTTTACTTTGTCATTGGTCCTGGATTGGACCTGCTCCATGCATTTTGCATTTACTTTTAAAGGGGGCCATGTCGCCTTCGATCATAAGAACATAAGAGAAGCCATGTTGGATCAGGCCAATGGCCCATCCAGTCCAACACTCTGTGTCACACAGTGGCCAATATATATGTGTGTGTGTGTATATAAGCACACACATATACATACACACACACACACACACATATATATATATATACACACACACACACTGTGGCTCATAGCCACTAATGGACCTCTGCTCCATATTTTTATCCAATCCCCTCTTAAAGCTGGCTATGCTTGTAGCCGCTGCCACCTCCTGTGGCAGTGATTTCCACATGTTAATCACAACCTGGGGATGGAGTTGGGTAGGGTTGGATTGGGGGAGTGTAGGTTCATCAGCAGGGTAGAATGCCATCGAGCCCACCCTCCAAAGCATTTCCCACAGGGAGCTGATCTTGGCCATCTGGAAATCATAGGATTGCCAGCTCTCTCCTGGCCACCAATGTGGGATGGGAGGGAGTAAGGTTGCCAGATCCAGGTTGGGAAATTCGTGGAGATTTGGGGGTGCAGACTGGGGAGATCAGGAACCTCAGTGGGGTACAATGCCACAGAGTCCACCCTCCAAAGCATCCATTTTCACTAGGGGAACTGATCTCTGCACTCTGGAGATGACTGATAATTCTAGGGGGTCCTCAGGTTCCACCAGGAGGTTGCAGTATAACCAAAGAAAACTGTGGAGAATATCAAAAAATATTTAACAATCAACAATGTGAAAATTATATTTGAAAGAAATAATCCCTCAGTATCTATTCAATAACATTCATAAAAGTCAATATACAAAATCTACATAGGGAAGTTCACAGTGAGATATATCAACATTTAAAATTCATGTATACACGTCAATGTCTGACTTTAAACTTTCAAAATCATTCTGCCCGCACCTGCGGGTTAATTGAAGTGCTAGTGCTTCAAAAATTCTGTACAAAACAGTTCCTTAGATTTTCTGTTAGTTTTCTTCTGGCATTTTTCAAAACACATAACTTCCAAGCTTCAACTTCTAGCAAGAGAATTATTTAAACGGTGGGTTTGAAATAGCCTCAACAGCAATGCTCGCATTTGTTACTGTTTCCGTAATGTCCTTCAGAAAGCCATAGCCCACACATCTAAAATTATACAATTACACAGAATGTCTTATAGAGTAACAAAAAGTACAATTTTCAAGATTTATAACTTAATCCATGTAATCACTCACCAACATATCACGAATCAATCCACACAGCACTAGACACAGAGAAGAATCTCAGAACTTTCACACAAATGCACTCTCCCATGTACTCCATTAATTAGAAGCAGCTGCACAGGCTTAAAGATACACAACATCAATAAAACCTCTAGCAACCCGGGGTTCAAGGGAATGAGACAAGGTTTTATAAAAAACCCAAGATAATTCCAAAGCTGAGTTAAGACCTGTGGGTTCAAGTACATTCATCTTAAAAATCAAGGCTGCCTCTTCTCTAAAGAATTTTCTGGATTTCACCCTGTGCGTTATTACTTCCTTGATTCTTATAGAGAACGCAGAACCTCATGTCATTTTCAGTATGGTGATCAGCCAGAAAATGCTCCATAAGTGGAGCTTCCAAATTTTTCAGATGCACCCTTGATTGGTGCTCCAGGATCTGGACCTTTAGTTGTGTTCCCTATGTAGATTTTCCCACACCCACACAGAATCATGTACACCATCTTACGAGATGAACACGTGGTGAAATGTCTCCATTTAATTCTTATACCACTACTTGGGTGCACAAATTCCTTGGTATGAATTACCAGGGGACACACCTTGCGCTTTCCACATGGAAAATTCCCAATCACTGGTTCAGTGGTAACCAACTTTGCTGTCTAATATCTGAATGTACAATTAAATCACTAAGACTCTTTTTCCAAGTCCTATAATTGCTATAACCTCTCTTAACATGTGCCAATGTTTGTTCACAATGGCCCTGATTTTATTTGAGAGAGGGGTATAATCAAAGGCACAAACAATCCTGTCCTCTGTTCTAATTTCTTTATCCACAAACAGTTGTACTCTATTGAAACCTTTCGTACAACTACTGAGACTATCGGAACTGGAAAACCCCTCTTAACAAAATCCTGGGCAAGAACTTCCCAATCTCTAATGTAATCCCGTTCTTCTTGCATTTAATTCTCAGTAACTGACTTAACGGGAGACTCCTCAATTGTAATGGGTGAAAAGAACAGTAGTGAAGGAATGAACTCCTATCCAGGAATTTCTTATACAGTTTGACAGCTAATTGATTAGTGACCGTTCTATAGACTATAAGATCTAAATAAGGTATCTCAAGTCTGTCACTCCTCCCAGTAAACTTAATGTCAGAGTGTACAGGGTTCATCCAGTTAATCAGAGAGATCACTATCTGATAATTGTCTATCATAAGGAACAAATCATCAATAAAACGAAAGTATACTAAAAAATTTTTTTTTAAAAAGGGGGTTTGCGGATTACAAATATTTTTGTCTCCAGGCACACCATAAATAAGTTGGCAACTGAGGGCACCACACTGCTGCCTATGGCCACATCCCGCTTTTGTAAATAAAACTCACTCAACCTAAAGTTGTTCTTCTCAAAAACAATATCAGTCAATTTCATAAGGAAGAATGTTAGGTGGATGTAATTCACTTCTCATCTGTAAAGTTTCTTCCACCACTAGTCTAGCCTCATCCAGAGGAATACAGGTATAAAGTGATGTTACATCAAGGGTTAGGAGATAGGCATCCTCTGGAATATTCATTCCTTCAATTTTTGAAATAAAATCTTGCTGTCTTTAATATATGAAGGAATCCGAAAAACAAAGGGCTTCAAGAAAAAGTCTATGTACTTATCCAGAGGTTCTAACACAGAACCAGAACCAGAACCAGAAATAATCGGTCTTCCCGGAGGAGGTAGAATTCCTTTATGAAGAAGAAGAAGATGATATTGGATTTATATCCCGCTCTCCACTCCGAAGAGTCTCAGAGCGGCTCACAATCTCCTTTACCTTCCTCCCCCACAACAAACACCCTGTGAGGTGGGTGGGGCTGGAGAGGGCTCTCACAGCAGCTGCCCTTTCAAGGACAACCTCTGCCAGAGCTCTGGCTGACCCAAGGCCATTCCAGCAGCTGCAAGTGGAGGAGTGGGGAATCAAACCCGGTTCTCCCAGATAAGAGTCCACACACTTAACCACTACACCAAACTGGCTCTCCTTTGGGGGTGTATAAATCACTGGAGTCCTAGGAGAATCATTATACAAATATTTTGAGGTTTTGCCAGTAATGATGCCCAGCTGTTCTGCTTCCACCAAAACTACCTTAATCACATTTTGTATATGTCTAGTGGGATCAGCTTTAAGAAGTGTATAAGTGTGTAAGTTATTTCATCAGCCCAGTTGTCTTTTAGCTTCATTTATATAGTCCACTGTATCCTGGATGACAACTGCCCCACCCTTATCAGCTGGCTTAATCACAATAGCAGGATCTTTTTGTAAATTTTCCACAGCCAGTCTATGACTTAAATTCAAATTCCTCCAAGAGGGGTGTAGGATTTCAGGCGTAGGTCACTTGCTAGGCTTGTTCAACTGTTCTGACTCCACTCCAACAGGTAAGGCAAAAGGTACTTTATTGGTGAAGGGAAACCCAAAAGACCTCTGTCAAGTCTGCTGTATTGTTGTTAACATGTTATCCAACTCTGGTTCAGAAGCAAAGGATTCTGGACTCTTACTGAACACCAAATGCTGCTAGCAACCTCTCCTCCCCCATCCCCTCTTAGCTATGTCTTTGTTGTGTAGCCTGCTTTGAAATGCTGATATGGTAACAAGATTTCGGAGCCTTCTCAAGCTGGGTGTCTGTGGGAGTGTTAAGCGCCAAGGCCTTTTGTTGGGAACGAAGGAGTAACATCCTAGTGCGAAAATCTACTGCATAGAGTGCCCCTCCCGTAGGAATCCTTTGATCTTTACCTTAAAACGCTTGGTTAATTTCTGTGTACCCCAGTCCTTCAATCTCTATCATGGTCTTCAGCTCTGTTTTCAATAAACTAGTAAACTTTGATACCAAAGACTCGTTATTGAATCCAGCCGACTTGACAACCTCAAGTGCCCGTCATTCAGGCCTCAAATTCAGTGGGAGCTCACAGGAGTGCAGCTCCTGCACCTTTCTGAGAGTTCCACCACCTCCTCCTGAGAGTTCCACCTCCTTGTCCATTGAATAGTATGTGCAGCTGCATAACAATCCCTGGATGAGCTCCACCACCTATTTTTCTACAAAATGATCCCTTCTGTTGGCAGTGTTAATGTTTGAGATGGCCCCTCTTTGTCACTGGTGGCACAGAAACACAGTGTTGTACAAACTAGGCCTGTATGGTACTAGAGAGAGCCCAGCCAATTTTAATTGGCCCTAAAATTATGATGTCCCCTGCAGACTTCATCTACCTGACAGTGGGTTTATATATATATATATATATATAAAAAATCCTTGCTGTGTATACACTCACATTATAGCCACCTTTGTAAGCTGCTATTAACCATGAGGAAAGGCATGGTATAAATGTTTTAATTAATAAATAAATAAGAATGTAGTTCATGCTTCTCATTTCATGGAACCTTGCAACTGAGTACCAGATTTGGTTCAAGGTTATGGTGATGACATTTAAAACCCTATGTGGCCGGGGACCAACATACCAACAGGATTGACTTTCCCTGTATGTTTCCCAGCGAGCCCAAAAAACCTGCTTAGCTTCAACCAGGGCCAGGGCTTTCTCTGTCCTGGCCCCAGCATGGTGGAACACATTCCCAGCTGAGATGAGGGCTCTGTGGGACTGCATGCCCTGCAAAATGGAACTGTTCTGCATGCCCTGCAAAATGGAACTGTTCCTCCAGGCCTTCAGCTGAGGTGGCAAACATCTAAGCATCCTGGCCTCCCCTAGCCACAGCAAGACTAACATCTTGCAGGAGACATTTGGGATTACTTGAATCGTATTGTTAAGTTGCCATTTTGTTTTGCATTGGTTTAAATTTGGTTTTAGATTATGCTTTTAACAATTGTTATGTTTTGTATGTTGTGACAACCCTGAACCCACTTGTGAGGTAGGGTGGGATATAAACCCAATAAAATAAAATATAATCTGATTGGCCCTAATGTCCACACAGCCACATCCTCAAACAATCCAGATCGCAGGACTTTATAAATAGAGAGAAACAAGCAGCATACAGTACTTCAAAGATCATTCAAGCAAGTCAACCAAGCTGTGCGCCACACAGCACAAAAGCAAAGAATGCAAGCATGGCCATTAGCAAGTCTGAACTCTTATGAAATTCCTTCAAGAACAAGAAGGCTATTTTAACACTAGATCTTCACTGCTGATTTAGGGCTGGAGTTTCCCATCCAAAGAGATCATGTCATTCTGCTAGTGGCTTGAATGGCATCTTGTCATTCAGAATAAGGAAGGAAATGCTAGCATTGCTTCCATTTCCCATTAAACAACCCATCTCAGTCACAAATACAGAATCTGCATTTATGCCAATTAGAAAATAGCACTTCAGCAAATATTGAGAGATTTTTGAAGTGGTACTTGGGAACAATGGAGTTTCAGGGGATGATGTCACTTCCTCTGTGCAGCTCTAGGAATTCCCCCATCTCTATGGTCTTTACCATAGAGATTGGAGCATCATCTGACGGTGACATCACAGTCTGCAGCCCTCTACCTTAAAGTGATATCACTTCCACCATACTTTAGGTATTTCTTCAGGTTCTTTGCTGTACATCGCCCAGAGCTCAGCACTGGTTGGGATGGGGTGATTCATCAAATTAAAGATATAAATATGATCTCTTTTTCATATAAGATTTTATTAAATAATAAAAGCATTTACAAAATAAATGAAAACATATAAATAACATACAGGACCTGTGAAACTCATGCAAAAATAAAGCGTTGCTTGGTGAGAAGTCAATGGTCTAAATGATCAAAAGGTTTATAATGGTACTATTTCCCATAGAGACGTAAATATATAATCAGCAGAAAAGTGGAACAGCAAAAGTTATCGTCTTTAGTGACTAGATAGAAAATTAATTTTTTTAAAAAAACACAACAACATCCTGCACCATCCCAAGCCCAAATAGAAAACAACATGTAAAGGAAAAGAAAAGAGACAGAAAAGCAAAGGGAGCGAGGATGAAGCAAGTTCAGAAGATCGGAGGGAACAGCAAGGAGACAAACTGACGATACATCATGCTTGTGGGCAATACTTTGTGGGTTGCAGTATAATCCAGAAATGGATACCATTTTTCCATAAAAGAGGTCGTTCTGGGATAGATTTCAGTTGAAACCAGTTGGTCAGCAATCTTTTCCATGAGAAGTTTTTTTCAAATCAGAAAGAGATTGTGGGAACAGTATTCGATTTCCAAAGAGAAGCAATAACAGGCTATTTATCAGCTCACATTGTATTAGTGGGATTGAAGTATCTTGCCAAAAGTTGTAAAAAAGATTATTTCAGGTGAGAGGGTAATGGTATGAGTGGTAATGAGTTTGATGTGGTCAAGAACAGTGCACAAAAAGAGTTCTATATGTGGACATTGCCACCAGCAGTGAGCAAAAGATCCAATAGAGCCACATCTTTTCAAACACTTCAAAGATAGATTAATAATTATAGAGCCCAGCTTGCGGGGGGGGGGGGAGAGATACCACCTCCTTAATATTTTAAATTTTTGCAATTTTGTGTGACTCAAAGGTGAGGAAGCTAAAGTAGAGTCCCAGATCTTAGACCAGTGATCTTCCATGAATATTCTATTACAGTCTCTACTCAGCTGTTTGGTTGTAATTTTGTGCATCAGCGGTTTATAAACTTGTGATGTTAAACCTTGAAAGATGTTGTCAGGGCCATCCAGTAATATTTCAAGTTCAGTTTGTGGTGAGCAAACTATTGCAGGAAGTTGAAGTTGTGTAATTACATAATGAAGTTGGAGATAGAAGAACCAGGGTAGGTTCACTTCCAGCTTATGTTCAAGGAGGTGTTTGGTAAGAAGGTCATGTTTGGAACAGAGATCTTTAAGATGTATAACTTTAGCAACTTTCCATTTGATATAAGGTACAGGGTTGGAGGAGGCAGGAAACCAAGGCTGACATTTGAACATAGACTGACTGGAAAGTTTTGGCAACAGTTTTCTTTTAAGAGAGTTCCATTTTGAAAGTGGCTGACAGAATCAGATTCTGATATATTAACTGAGATCTAGAAGATAAGAACATAAGAGAAGCCATGTTGGATCAGGCCAATGGCCCATCCAGTCCAACACTCTGTGTCACACAGTGGCCAATACACACACACACACTGTGGCTAATAGCCACTGATGGACCTCTGCTCCATATTTTTATCTAACCCCTCTTGAAGTTGTCTATGCTTGTAGCCGCCACCACCTCCTGTGGCAGTGAATTCCACATGTTAATCACCCTTTGGGTGAAGAATAGGGTGGCCAGACCGTCCCGGGAGCCCGGGAATGTCCCGGTTCTGGCCCCCTATTCCCGCCTCCCGGGCTGGCTATACCGGGACCATTTAGAGGTCCCGGTTTAGCCAGCCCCGGAGGCGGTGGGCCGCGGGCGCCGGCGGGGAAGGCGGCGAGTGAGGGAGGGAGCCCCCTGGGCCCCACAACGATGGGACCGATGCCACAGGGACGGGCTCGAAACACTCTATAACCCCTCAAAAGAACAGCAGTCTAGCTCGCTTCCCCCGAGCCCTGCCGCCATAAGCCTCAAGGGGGCTCATTTTGCGGCATCTCCCGGCGGGAGGGTGGCACCCGCACGGGACACATATCAAATGAAAGAGGGGGCGCAGGGCTATCAGAAACAGCTGGCGGAGGGAGTCGGGAGACCACCCCACTGGGGGATCCACACCCCGAAAGTGATGAAGGTGGCGCAGATAGAGCCAACAGAGCAAACAGGACAAAATAAATAGGCTGCATTATGCAGCACAGTTGAGAAAGTGCCTTATCCCATATACTGATGAAGTATATACAGGATTTCAGAACAAAATTGTTTCCGGCAGTGATATTTGGGGGATTTTTGGGGATGTCACAGGAAGTGCTGTGAAGTCACTTCCTGTTTCCGGCAGTGGCATTTGGGGGAAATGATGTCACTTCCCATTTCCGGCAGGTGACGCGGGGAAATGATGTCACAGGAAGTGATGTCACTTCCTGTTTCCTGTGGTGGCATGACGTCACCGGAAGTGACATCACTTCCTGTTTCCGGCGGTGCGCGCGAGAAGCGCGCGCGCACCCCTACCTTCCCCCCCCCCAACGTGTCCCTGGCTGGCCTTCAGACATTATGGTCACCCTAGTGAAGAAGTACTTCCTTTTATCCGTTTTAACCGGACTGCTCAGCAATTTCATTGAATGCCCACAAGTTCTTGTATTGTGAGAAAGGGAGAAAAGTACTTCTTTACTTTCTCCTTCACATGCATAATCTTGTAAACCTCTATCATGTCACCCCGCAGTCGACGTTTCTCCAAGCTAAAGAGCCCCAGGCGTTTTAACCTTTCTTCACGTTCCAACCCTTTAATCATTCTAGTTGCCCTTTTCTGGACTTCTTCCAATGCTATAATATACTTTTTGAGGTGCAGTGACCAGAATTGCACACAGTATTCCAAATGAGACCGCACCATCGATTTATACAGGGGCATTATGATACTGGCTGATTTGTTTTCAATTCCCTTCCTAATAATTCCCAGCATGGCGTTGGCCTTTTTTATTGCAATCGCACACTGTCTTGACATTTTCAGTGAGTTATCTACCATGACCCCAAGATCTCTCTCTTGGTCAGTCTCTGCCAGTTCACAACCCATCAACTTGTATTTGTAGGTCGGATTCTTGGCCCCAATGTGCATTACTTTGCACTTGGCCACACTGAACCTCATCTGCCACGTTGACGCCCACTCACCCAGCCTCAACAGATCCCTTTGGAGTGCCTCACAATCCTCTCTGGTTCCCACCACCCTGAACAATTTAGTGTCATCTGCAAACTTGGCCACTTCACTGCTCGCTCCCAACTCCAAATCATTTATGAACAAGTTAAAGAGCATGAGACCCAGTACTGAGCCCTGTGGCACCCCACTGCTTACCGTCCTCCACTGCGAAGACTGCCAATTTATACTCACTCTCTGCTTCCTATTAATTAGCCATTTTTTGATCCACAAGAGGACCTGTTCTTTTACTCTATGACTCTCGAGCTTTCTAAGGAGCCTTTGATGAGGAACTTTATCAAAAGCTTTCTGGAAGTCAAGGTAAAAAACATCTATTGGGTCTCCTTTGTCCACATGTTTGTTTGCCCCCCTCAAATAACTGTAACAGGTTAGTGAGGCAAGATTTTCCCTTACAGAACCTATGCTGAGTCTTCCTCAATAACTTGTGTTCATCAATGTGCCTACTCATTCTGTCCTTGATAATGCTTTCTACCAACTTTCCCAGTATTGAAGTCAGACTGACTGCCCTGTAATTTCCTGGATCTCTTCTGGATCCCTTTTTAAAGATGGGGGTGACATTTGCTACCTTCCAGTCCTCAGGAATGGAGGCAGATTTCAATGAAAGATTACATATGTTTGTCAGAAGATGCACAAGTTCAACTTTGAGTTCTTTCAGAACTCTTGGATGTATGCCATACGGACCTGGTGACTTATTAGTTTTTAATTCTTCTATCAGTTGTAGGACCTCCTCTCTTGTCACCTCAATCTGACTCAGGTCTTTCAACACCCCTTCCAAAAGTTCCACACTGTAAGGAGAATGAGGTAAACTTTGTTCCATTCATTCTAACCCAGGCCAAAGGTTTAGTGTAAACTGTATTCACCATTCTGATAAAACTATCCCCAAAGTTCATATGGTGTAGTAGCTGTTGTAGATATGTAGTTTTCAAAGTATCAAATGCTTTTTCCATGTCCAGAGAGAGTAGCATTGTCTCTGGACAAGGTTTAGAACAGGATGCAATGATACTGATTGTTTTATATTTATTATTTATTTATTTATATTTAGACTTATATCCCGCCCTTCTCACCGAAGTGGCTCAGGGCAGCTTACAACATTGTAATTCACATAAATTCAACTTAAAAACATTTACATAGTAAAGTTAAAACCATAATTAATAAAACAGAACAAAAGTAAGAATAAAAACCAGCGGTCTGTAAATACATTTTTAGTTCCATCCAGAAGATATTCTCATTGTCAGTTAGATGTTATAGGCCTGCCGGAAGAGGGCTGTCTTACAGGCCCTGCGGAACTGCCCTAGGTCCCGCAGGGCCCGCACCTCTTCCGGCAGCTGGTTCCACCAGTAAGGCGCCATTACCGAGAAGGCCCGATCCCTGGTGGATTTTAGGCGGGCCTCCTTTGGCCCGGGGATTACCAACAGGTTTTGTGAACCCGATCGTAGTACTCTCTGGGAAACGTGTGGGGAGAGACGGTCCCTAAGGTAGGCAGGTCCTAGGCCATATAGGGCTTTAAAGGTAATAACCAACACCTTGTACTGGACTCGGAATATTACTGGCAGCCAGTGCAGATCCCGAAGCCCCGACCGAATGTGCTCCCATCTTGGGAGCCCTAATAGCAGCCGGGCAGCGGCATTCTGCACTAACTGCAATTTCCGGGTCGGGCACAAGGGTAGCCCCATGTAGAGGGCATTACAGTAGTCCAACCTCGAGGTGACCGTGGCATGAATCACTGTTGCTAGGTCGTCGCGTTCCAGGAAGGGGGCCAATTGCTTCACCCGCCTAAGATGAAAATATGCGGACTTGGCAGTGGCCGCTATCTGAGCCTCCATTGTCAGTGAAGGCTCCAATAGTACCCTGCTCGCCGCTGTCAACGGCGCGCCGTCAAAAACTGGCAGGGGGATTTCCCTTCCCGGGCCGCAACGACCCAAGCAAAGGACCTCTGTCTTCGCCGGATTCAGCTTCAGTCCGCTCAGCCTAAGCCACCTAGCCACTGCCTGTAGCGCCCGGTCCAGATTTTCTGGGGCGCAGGCAGGCCGGCTGTCCATGAGCAGATAGAGCTGGGTGTCATCAGCATATTGATGACAACCCAGCCCATACCTTCGGGCAATCTGGGCAAGGGGGCGCATGTAGATGTTAAATAACATCGGGGAAAGTACCGCCCCTTGAGGCACTCCGCAATCAAGCGTGTGTCTCTGGGACAGTTCTTCCCCAATCGCCACCCTTTGTCCCTGACCGTCAAGGAAAGAGGAAAGCCATTGCAAGGCCAGCCCCTGAATCCCCGCGTCGGCAAGGCGGCGCGCCAGAAGCCGATGGTCGACCGTATCGAACGCTGCCGATAGGTCTAACAACATCAGCACCGCCGAGCCGCCTTGATCCAGATGCCGCTGAAGGTCATCCACCAGGGCGACCAGCACCGTCTCCGTCCCGTGGCGGAAGCCAGACTGGCAGGAGTCAAGGACAGAAGCATCCTCCAGGAAACCCTGTAGCTGCAACGCCACTGCCTCTCAATAAGTTTACCCAAAAAGGGCAAATTCGAGACCGGCCGATAGTGTGCCAATTCGGCCGGATCTAACGTTGGTTTTTTCAAGAGGGGACGGACCACCGCCTCTTTAAGCGCTGATGGAAAATGCCCCTCCAATAGGGATCTGTTTATGATATCCCGTATAGGATATCTTAGCTCCCTCTGGCAGGTCTTAATAAGCCAGGAGGGGCACGGGTCCAATTTACAAGTTGTTGGGCGTGCAGATAGGAGGATCCTGTCAACTTCTTCCAGGCTGAGCATGCCGAAGCCGTCCAGAACACAATCCGAGGACAGGCATGGAGCCTCAGGTTCGCTAGCTGTATCTAATATGGCAGGGAAGTCGGAACGGAGCGATGCGATTTTATCCACAAAGAAATTCGCAAAAGCCTCACAGCCAATTTCCAATTCATTAGAATTTGGTCTGCCCTGTGGCAGTGTTGTAAGGGTCCAAATTGTATTGAACAGTTGTGCCGGGCGCGAAGTTGCAGACGCAATCTCCGCCGCAAAGTATGTTTTCTTTGCGGCCTTGACTGCCATCTCATAGGACTTCATAAACTCTCTATAAGATGTTCGAGTCGCTTCGTCTCGAGTACGCCGCCATTGCCTCTCTAGTCGTCTGAGTCCCCGTTTCAAATGCTGCAACTCCTGGTTATACCAGGGTGTCGGCCTTGAACGAGGGCGCAGAGGATGTCTAGGTGCTATCTCATCGATGGCCCCGGCGAGCCTATCATTCCAAGACTCTACCAGGTCATCGAGGGAATCGCCAGGAGGCCAGGGATCCTGCAGGGCCGCCAGGAACCATTCCGGGTCCATCAGGCTCCGCGGGCGAGCTAAAATAAGCTCGCTGCCCAAACGGGCTTGGGGTGGGAAGGGGCCAGATGCCATGATATTAGTTTTTTTGATGTTGAGTTTCAAGCCTACTTTTGTGCTCTCCTCATTCACCCTCAACAAGAGGTTCTTTAGGTCTTCCTCACTTTCTGCCATCAGAGTGGTGTCATCTGCATATCTGAGGTTGTTGATGTTTTTCCTGGTAATCTTAATTCCGGTTTGTGCTTCATCCAGGCCAGCATTCCGCATGATGTACTCTGCATATAAATTGAATAAGCAGGGTGACAATATACATCCTTGTCGAAACGCCTTTCCTATTCCAAACCAATCAGTTGCTCCATATCTCATTCTGACATTTGCTTCTTGACCTAATATACATCCTTGTCGAAACGCCTTTCCTATTCCAAACCAATCAGTTGCTCCATATCTCATTCTGACATTTGCTTCTTGACCCTTATATAGGTTTCTCTGGAGATGTGAGGTGGTCTGGTACTCCCATCTCTTTAAGAACAATCAAGGGCTTTAGCATAGTCAATGAAGCAGAATAGACGTTTTTTCTGATACTCCCATGCTTTCTCCATAATCCAGCGAATGTTAGCAATTTGATCTCTAGTTTCTCTACCTCTCTGAAACCCAGCTTGAGCTTCTGGTAGTTCCCAATCTACATACTGCTGAAGCCTAGCTTGTAGGATCTTTAACATGACCTTGCTGGCATGTGAAATGAGTGCAATGGTGCGACAGTTTGAACATTCCTTGGCATTACCCTTCTTTGGGATTGGAATATAAACTGACTTTTTCCAATCCTGTGACCACTGTTGCGTTTTCCAAATTTGCTGACATAATATGTGCATCACTTTAACACTTTTAATGCCTCCTTATCTCTCCTTGCTGTTCTCTGGAAATCTGCATTCAGTTGAGTGAATCTTTCTTTTTCATCTTTGCCTTTCACTTTCCTTCTTTCCTCAGCTATTTGTAAAGCCTCCTCAGATAGCCACATTGCTTTCTTGCATTTCTTTTTCTTTGGGATGGTGTTGATTGCTGCCTTCTGTACAATGTCATGAACCTCCATCCATAGTTCTTCAGGCACTCTATCAACCCTAGTTCCTTAAACCTATTCTTCATCTCCACTGTATATTCATAAGGGATGTGATCAAGGTCAAACCTATATGGCCTAATAGCTTCCCCAGTTTTCATCAATTTAAGCCTGAATTTTGCAATGAGTAACTCATGATCTGAGCCGCAGTCAGCTCCAGGTCTTGTTTTTGCTGACTGTAAGGAGCTTCTCCATCTTTGACTGCAGAGTATATAATCAACGTTTCTGTGTTGCCCATGAGGTGATGTCCATGTATAGAGCCGCCTTTTAGGTTGTTGGAAGAGGGTGTTTGCTATGACCAGCTTGTTCTCTTGACAAAACTCTATTAGCCTTTGCCTAGCTTCATTTTGTTCTCCAAGACCAAACTTGTCAGTTGTTCTGGTTGTCTTTTGACTTCCTACTTTGGCATTCCAGTCCCCTATGATGAGGAGGACATCTTTTTTTGGTGTTAGTTCTAGAAGGTATTATAGATCTTCATAGAACTGGTCCACTTCAGCCTCTTCTGCATCAGTGGTTGGGGCATAGACTTGGATTACTGTGATATTGAATGGTTTGCCTTGGATACGGACTGAGATCCTTCTGTCATTTTTGAGATTGTATCCCATTACTGCTTTCCTCATGCTCTTGTTAACTATAAAGGCCACAGGATTTCTTCTACGGGACTCTTGCCCACAGTAATAGATGTAGTGATCCTCTGAGTTAAATTCACCCATTCCTGTCCATTTTAGTTCATTGATTCCCAAGATGTTGATTTTCAGTCTTGCCATCTCTTGTTTGACCACATCCAGCTTGCCTTGATTCATAGATCTTACATTCCACGTTCCAAATGCAGTATTGTTCTTTGCAGCATCGGACTGTTCTTTCACCATCAGACACATCCACAGCTGAGCGTCCTTTTGGCTTTGGCCCAGCTGCTTCATTCTTTCTGTGGTTATTTGTACTAGCCCTCCGCTCTTCCCCAGTAGCATATTGGGCCCCATCTGACCTAAGGAGCTCATCTTCCAGTGCCATATCTTTTAGCCTTTTGTAACTGTCCATGGGGTTTTCTTGGCAAGGATACAGGAGTGGGTTGCCATTTCCTTCTCCAGTGGATCACATTTAGTCTGGGATCTCAGCTGTGGCCTGTCCATCTTGGGTGGCTCTGCATGGCATAGCCCACAGCCTCACTGAACTGCGCAAGCCCTCTCACCACATCAAGGCAGCAATCCATGAGAGAGAGTAAAATTGTGTAGATGGATATTTGGAAGGATTCAGAAGGTAAGGGAGCAGAGCACAGTATGTAGGTGTCCATATCCTTCAGTGTCAATGCCATGCCCCTCCATACATATGATCTTTACCACAGACATCAGAGGAAATTTCTAAACCATCACCATTAATAAGACACCCCCCCCCATTTTTTCTCCCTATGTTAAAATTAGGAAGGGTGGTGGCCTGAGATCAAGGGGGGAAGATTGCCTGCTGCCTTGGGACAAATGGCAACCCTGTTGAGAGCCAGTTTGGTGCAGTGGTTAAGTGTGCAGACTCTTATCTGGGAGAACCGGGTTTGATTCCCCACTTCTCCACTTGCACCTGCTGGAATGGCCTTGGGTCAGCCAGAGCTCTGGCAGAGGTTGTCCTTGAAAGGGCAGCCCTCTCCAGCCCCACCCACCTCACAGGGTGTCTGTTGTGGGGGGAGGAAGGTAAAGGAGATTGTGAGCCGCTCTGAGACTCTTCGGAGTGGGGCGGGATATAAATCCAATATCTTCATCTACCTCACAGGGTGTCTGTTGTGGGGGAGGAAGGGAAAGGAGATTGTGAGCCGCTCTGAGACTCTTCGGAGTGGAGGGCGGGATATAAATCCAATATCTTCTTCTTCTTCTTCTTGAGGGAAGAGGTTTCTTCTGCTATGGAGATAACTTGTAAAATCTCCTAGGGGAATTGTAAAAGTTACAGATGACCTCCAGAGACACCTGGATCAAGGCTAGTTGGCACTGCTGTTGCTTCTTGCTCTGAAAGCAGCATTCAACATTCAGTTACAATCTTTTGACCCACCACTTCACCAATGTAGGGATTTGAGGGTTCAATTTGCAACGGCTTTCCTCCTTCCTCTGTGGTCAGGGGCAGAAGGCGGCACTCGGAGGGATAGTTTTATTTATTTATTTATTTATTTCTGCCCTCCCCTAATGGGCTCAGGGCGGCTTACAACAGTTCAAAACAAACATAACATTTTAAAACAAGATATACAGTAAAATCATTTTCATAAATTTTACAATCATCATGTCCAAGATGCACATTGAATTTCTGTGTTTTAAGATTTTTTTTTATCAAGTTTGATTATGAAAAGGGTAGGAAATGCGGGATTACAGAAGCAGAAAGGGAAGGGGATACAGGATAGACAAACATAAGCAAAAATACAAGGAGAAGCAGTATATATACCTGTTACATTTCTACCTCAAGACAAAATACCAAATTCTTTCTACCTGAAAGCCTTAAAATTTTACCCATTAGAACCCTTTAATTCTACAGTCTTCTTATTTTTTATATGCTTTTAACTATTCTGTAGCTTATAATGTAAATCTAAACTTTTCATCTTCAGTACATACAAATGAGAAAAGCAGAAGAACCAACCCTGAAACAGAGCTGACTGGTTAAATTTAGCATCATTAAAAATAAAAGCTAACTAATTAGTTTAACAACATTGGCAGTTAACATAAGCATAAAAGGTAAATATAGTTCCTTTATCCTTAATGTTAATTTACTTATTTTTAGCAGAGAGAAAGCAGAAACAAAAAACACAGTAATTTATCTATTTCGTTATAGACAGTTCCTCTTGTCAGAAATATCAAGAGCAGATTTAAGATTACAAAATATTTGTGTAGCCTGTCTTATTACAAATTTACCCAGATTGACTTTTTATCTACTTTAAACATTTAGAAGTCTTTAAAAATTTTGGAGACTGTAAACCCTATTTTCATAGTGCTCTGAAAAACACGTTAATATGCAGTAGTTACCTCATCTCCCATACTTGTTTATTTTTAGGTAAATAAAAACCCATACAATCTCCTTAGCCCACTCTTAATTACATTATTCTATTTAACTTCCATAGATAATTATAACAAACTGAAAAAGGCATCCCAATTCTTAAAGCCTCAGTTGCCATTACAGAGTCACTTATTAGCTCCTTTTATTGATTCAATATTAACCAGCTAGGTGTAAAAAAAGGCGGAGCAAACCCCCCCCCCCAAAAAAAACAGTTTAAAACCTCTTCTTTTTGAACACTTTCCAAAATTTAATCCTCTTGCTGAAATTTGCCTTTTCTCCTCTTGATATCTCCATTCTTTGTGCTGAAAGTGGTACAAATCACAGCTTCGTCACTTCCTCCCATGCAAGCAGTAGTCGATGTTGATTTCCGTTTCAACTTTATAACTACACAGGCTGTCTCCATTTTAATGTTCTTCCAGACCTTTCCCAACGAATCTTTAGCTTTTTTTCTCAGCTTGACAGACATCACTGGGGACTCTTTATTACTCTGCTCATGTAGATTTTCGTTTTCGCTGCATTTCAAAATAAGAGTCTCCGTCTGTTGTTTCATCAACTCTGCTAAATGACCAAGTTCCTGCTTTAAGGTGGTTATGTTAATCATAATATCACACACTTTGGTTTGAACTGCCATTACCTCCACAGAAAAAACTCAGTCTGTTAATCAAAGTCAGAGAATAGTTCAAAGACCCAGTTAACCTGTTTCCTTCAGCTTCAAATTTTCCTCCTGCATTTCAATTGTAACCATTTCAGTCCTAATTAAGCATCACATATATTTCTCTTGTAAGCATTTCCCATTTTTGTTCAGACCTTGTTATAATCAGAGGGTGATCTCATTGACACTTATTTATTTATAAACCAAATCAGTTCAAATATTTTTGCTCAGTCCAGTTTAAATTGTTGAAATTTTTCCAATTTGTTCTTTGCTTTCTGAAGTTCAGAAAAGGGCAACTAAAATGATTAAAGGGCTGGAACACCTTCCCTATGAAGAAAGGTTGAAACGCTTAGGGCTCTTTAGCTTGGAGAAACGTCGACTGAGGGGTGACATGATAGAAGTTTACAAGATAATGCATGGGATGGAGAAAGTAGAGAAAGAAGTACTTTTCTCCCTTTCTCACAATACAAGAACTCGTGGGCATTCGATGAAATTGCTGAGCAGACAGATTAAAACGGATAAAAGGAAGTACTTCTTCACCCAAAGGGTGATTAACATGTGGAATTCACTGCCACAGGAGGTGGTGGCGTCCACAAGCATAGCCACCTTCAAGAAGGGGTTAGATAAAAATATGGAGCAGAGGTCCATCAGTGGCTATTAGCCACAGTGTGTGTGTGTATGTATATATATATATATATATATATATATATATATATATATATATATATATATATATATATATATATATATATATATATATATATATATATATATTTGGCCGCTGTGTGACACAGAATGTTGGACTGGATGGGCCATTGGCCTGATCTAACATGGCTTCTCTTATGTTCTTATGTTCTTAAGCCTTCCTTGCGGAGAAAAAAAAAGGGGGGGAATTCTCCTCTTCACCTTTCCTTTAGAACAGTTCCAATTGTTATGTTAAAAGATCCATTAACTGGTATTGTTAGAAAGCTGACTTACTTTCATGGTAGAATTCCAGTGATTAAGGTAGAAGAATGATGCATCAGAAGCTTATTGGAAGAGAAAAGCAGTCAGGCAATCACCTCTTGCTGCCATCATGACGTTCTTGGCGGCAGGAGCACTGGAGCAAACAGGAAGAATAGGGAACAACTGCCGTTGTTCCTCTGGGTCCTGTAAAGTTTCTTGCTGACAGGGGACCCCCCCAGGTCCCCCTTCAGGATGCTACGGCTGTAGCACCCCTCCTACCGCCTAATTTGGGGGGGGGGTCATTGGAGCTGAGCTCCTCTGACCACCTCTGAGCACGAGGCGCTGAAACCCACATTGAAATTCTGATTATTCCGATGTTTCTGGTTTTGCCATGGTACCCACTGGAACGTGGTTTACCATAAGGGGCAATCCTTCCACCATTGTTGTTTAACATCTATATGAACCTCCTCACCCAGTTGGTCCAGGGGCTTGGGCTGGGTTGTCAGCAGTATGCTGATGACAGCCAGCTCCATCTGTTGATGGATGACCAACTGTACTCCATCCCAGATATTTTGGACAGGGTACTGGGGACCATGGCTGGATGGTTAGGGCAGAGCTGATTGAAATTAAATCCAGCAAAGATGGAGGTCTTATACCTGAGCCATGGGGGTCTGGAATCAGGAATCCATCTCCCAGCCCTTGGTGGGACATCATTGAGGGTGAGGAGGTTGGGGGTGATTCTGGATGCCTTGATTTCTATGGAGGCCCAGTCAGCAGTCACCATTGTTGCCAAGTCATCCTTTTACCATCTACAGCTGGTCAGGCAACTGGTTCTCTACCTCACCCCACAGTAATTGGCTACCGTGATCCATGCAATGGTCACTTACAGGTTGGTTTACTGTAACTTGCTCTACATGGGGCTTCCCTTGAACCTGATCTGGAAAATGTGGCAGCATGCCTACTGACAGTGCTGTCTGTGTGGGTACACAGTAACTTGGTGTTGTTCCAATTGAGTGCCAGATCCAGTTCAAGGTTATGGTGATGACCTTTAAAGCCCTATGTGGCCAGGGACCAACATACCAACAGGATTGGCTCTCTTCATACGTTATGCCAATAAAGGTTATGTGACTGTGACTCTCTTCATATATGCCCTGAAGAGCTTTCCACTCAGCTGACCAAAACCATCTGGTAGTCCCTGGCTGAAGGATGTCCAACTAGCCTTCACAAGGGCCACAGGTTCCCACTTGAAATCAGGGTCCTGCAGGACTTTGTACAGTTCTGTAAAAAAACCCAAGCACCAGTCATTTCTGACTCTGGGGTGACGTCGCATCACAATGTTTTCACGGCAGACTTTTTACGGGGTGGTTTGCCATTGCCTTCCCCAGTCATCTGCACTTTCCCCCGGCAAGCTGGGGACTCATTTTACCGACCTCGGAGGGATGGAAGGCTGAGTCAACCTTGAGCTGGCTACCTGAACCCAGCTTCCCACTGGGATCGAACTCAGGTCATGAGCAGAGAGCTCAGACTGCAGTACTGCAGCTTTACCACTCTGCGCCATGGGGCAGTTCTGTAGGGCCTGCAAAATGGAGCTGCTCCACCAGACTTTTGAGTGAAACAGCTGATGTCAAGTCCATCTCCGCCTCCCCTGCTCACACTGTTTGTACGATTCATATGCTGGGAGTACTTATAGTATTTGCAATGTATCTTGTTTAAAAGATCAACGTCTAATCATCTTAATCCAGGAGGCATCCTGAACTACCTGTATAGTAGCCATCTAACTGTGATTCAAATAGATTTTGGCTCTTATGTGAAATCTTTTGTTGCTTTGTTTAATTTATTTGTTTTGAATGTTTTTAACCATTCTGTTTCACCAACTTCTGTGACCTACCTTGAGCCTGCTTGCAGGGGAGGGTGGGATATAAATTAAATAAATTTTTAAAAATACTTGGAGTATACTGTTGTACAATGAACAGGAAGCACAGCGAACTTACGCTTCTTCTTCCTGCACAGCAAAATAAAGTGCTCATACCATATCTCTATTGACTGGACAAAGATCAGTTTGGATCTGCAGTCCTATCTTTTAGTATGCTCTGGTAAGACCTCACCTGGAGTACTGGGGGAGGGACGGTGGCTCAGTGGTAGAGCTTCTGCTTGGGAAGCAGAAGGTCCCAGGTTCAATCCCCGGCATCTCCAAAAAAGGGTCCAGGCAAATAGGTGTGAAAAACCTCAGCTGGAGACCCTGGAGAGCCACTGCCAGTCTGAGAAGACAATACTGACTTTGATGGACCAAGTGTCTGATTCAGTATAAGGCAGCTTCATATGTTCATATATGTTCATATGTACTGTGTTCAGTTTTGGGCACCACATTTTAAGGATATAGACAAGTTGGAATGGATTCAGAGGAGGGCAACGAAGATGGTGATCATAGAATCATAGAGTTAGAAGGGACCTCCAGGGTCATCTAGTCCAACCCCCTGCACAATGCAGGAAACGCACAAACACCTCCCCCTAAATTCACAGGATCTTCATTGCTGTCAGGAGGACAGACACCATGCTGTTCCTCCTGATGCATGCAGGGAAGAAGAAGAAGGAAGAAAAGGAGGACAAGAAGGAAGTTTCCTGAGATTACATTCTACTGGTTAGAGAGGGTGAGTGAAAGCAGAGCAGATAGGGAGGAGATTGATACTGTCCTAGCTATCTAGCTTGATCTATGGAGTTTGTAGTCTTGGAAGATTGAGCAAGAGATATTTCCAGTCTGTTCTTCTAACAGGAAATTCCTAAATATTTGAGGGTGGAGCTTGGGGAAGGTATAATGCTGTATAGTCCACCATCCAAAGTAGCTATTTTCTGTAGTCTGCAGTTCAGTTGTATGTCTGGGAGATCTCAAGGCCCTGCCCGGAGGTTTGCAACCTATCCGAACCCAGAGTGCTTTTATTGCATCCCAGTGGAAGCAGATCAACGTTGTCTGTCTTCCAAATCAGAAAAAGTGCAGCTGATCTTGAGATTTACACAGACCGTTGCTTCTTTCCTCTGGGACAGAGAAAGCTCGGTAGAATATCCTGCTGAGCAGCTGACTGTGTTCTCTTTTAGTCTTTGCAAAGGGAGCAGGGAAGGATCACAGCGCTTTATTCTCATTCTTAGCAGGAGAAATGTAGGAAAAGATGTAGAACTCGATGGCAGTGGGCACGGGGACTCTATGGAAGTTAACACAAAAAACTGTTGCCCAGCCACAAGGAGCTTTTAAAATAACAAGGCTCTATTATGCCTCTGCTCTTGCTGTCGCCCTTCTTGTTCCACTGGAAGCAGCTCCCTCTACGCTTGGGACAATGGGAAGAATCAATCGCCTGCAAATAAACCAGTGTGGTAAACTTTACACACTCAGCCCACTCCTTTTTTGCAGACCATTAGGGCCAAAAGATAAATGTTGACACATTAGACTATTTTCTCAAATTTGTTTTTTTGTCAATTGCTTCTGCAATCTGATGGGGACGGGGGCCAAATTCCACTCTTCTGATGGCGGAGATTGCTTGGCTAATAGAAACAAATAAAGTCAAAGCTTTTGTCCACAGTGGGTTCGGCACAGCCATTGTTGGGAAGTACTAATCGGATTAAACAGGAGCCTGTTTCCATTGCTTAGAAGCGAACTCATTCCAAAAAATGTTCACATCTCAAGGAGATGTGTCATTGTGGCTGTCTTGCAATTTGAATCTGATAGGAAGATATAACGGCAGGCTTGAGACTGCTACACTGTCTGCCACGAAGTAAAATTATGACCAATCTACCCGTTGCAATTAAATTCACCCATGGGAAAGAAATGATGAGATGTGTGTATTTACAGCTCCTCTTCACGGACAGCCAGCCACGGCTGGGGGCAGGAGGAGATATTAAAAGAAACAGTGAATATATAAATAACAGAGAAGCATTTTTTTTTAAGAAAGTACTGTTGACTTCTTTCTGACAGCCCTGCTAGGTGTTATTCTGTCAAAAAAAATAATCAAAAATGCTAATGAGGAAAGGTAAATGGATCCATTTTCTATTTCAGGTTGTTTTTTATTGGTATTTTAATACATATCTATATTGCTTTTGGTTCCCCCTAAAAGAAACAAACACATTAACACAAAGGATTTTTTTTTGTTTTGTTTTGTTAAGGCTTAATAAACAAGAGCCTTAAACACAGTAACTCATCTCTTCATTTGGACTTGAGCCTGTGAGTCAGAGTGGTAACTCTGTCTTTCTCTCCCTTTTTGCCTACAGTCTGATAATTTTCAAAGCTATTGGCAACCTGGGAATTTTCTTCCCTTATCGCCGGGGCTCAGCTAACTTCACTAACACTAATCAGAGCTGGAATCATTCATTCAAGGATTGCATGATCATGTTTTCCTTTAGCAGTGACAGCTGCCTAGGCGCCATTAGCAATGCAGATGAGTCAGCCTAATAGGTTAATGCAGAACATGCGAAAATTAGGTTTAATCCCCAGTGAAATAATCTAACATTTTCACATTTCTTGATGTTAGGACAGAGTCGGTGGTGGTGACTCAATTAGTTGTAATGTAGATCAAAAGCAAATTTACTTTCCAGTGGAACCATCCCAATAGTTTAGATAGCAGAATATAAGGGTTCTATTTTATACTAATTGGCCAAGGCTGTAGGGGAAATTACGCTAAAAGGACAGGTACAGCTAAGAATTGCTTTCAGGTTTCATCCCACGCTTGCTGGATTTTGCAAACAGCCCAAGCTGCCAACTGAATAAAAAATAAAAATGCAATTTTCCCCCCTGTATGGCATTGCTACAAACATTTATATCAATGCATCTGAAATACAAGATGTGAAACTCCTTCTACTTCCTTGCTCCTTTAAACACCACCTATTTATTTGTAACGTCCCATAGAGAAATATCACCACTGAGGTTTGAAAAGGCCCCCTTAATTATATGGGACCATAAAGGAGAGTCGGTGTGTGTGTATCGCTAATGTTTTCATTCTTGGGGAATAACATATCAAACGGCTGTCTCCATCAGCCATAAAGGAAGGGGGGGGGGGACAAAAATTACAAGCCCTCTGTCGCCAAATAATATATATATATTTTTGCCTTGACATCTTAATTCTTAATCCTTGTGTGTGGCCAAATCAGTCTACTATAGACAACCAATCAAGCAATTATTCCTAAATTATATTTGCCTAGCTCACATTGATTGGTTATTCTTTTCTTATTGGGTAAGCTCATTAATTCCGAGCAGCTTGCTTATTATGCGTTACACATCATTTTCTTTCTGAGCCTATCTCCGCTCACCAGTCTGCTGATGTTTCAAGATGCCAGGCGGGGTGGGGGGGGGGAGAGAAGGGGCCCAGTGATCTATTGCATTGTCTCTTCCAGCAATTACAATTCACATTGCTGATTAACTTTGATGTGAAAACTAATGAGATAAGGCAAGTTATCAAGGCAGAACCTGATCGTCATCTCATTTATACAGCATTTGCCATCGGTGAATGACAAAAACTAATGAAGATGTATCTGACAGCAGGCCCAGCCAAGGCGGAATTTCGTTTCTCATCAGCAAGTGCTTTTGCTTCTTACTCATCAGTCTATCTGAACCATGTCAAAATTAGCTTAATAATGAAAACACTTCATCTAAACAGGCAAATGTTTACATTAAAATAACATGATAAATAGATGCGAAAGATTTTGTGTTTGTATGTGTGTTCCAGAGTTTAAACAAAAGAGTTTAATATGTTCACTTAACATTCTTTGGACTCTTGAGTAGTTATTTTCCAGTTGCAATTTATACCTGATACAACGCAGGGCTCCCTTCCTTCGGTCAAACCCTATATTGTTATTTTTCCATTAGTTGTGCTGGAAATGCTTTAATGTAAGCAGAAAAACAAAAATGTATGAGCATTGCATATATTCTCCCTCCCAAAAGAAAGTAATTGTATTATATTCTGGAAAGCATTTTACCCCAACTCAGTTTCTGCTAGATTTTTCCTTTGAAGTGCATGTAAAAGACATTTTTTATGATTTAAAAAGGTGTGATGGTATCTTTTCCAGTGATAGCACAGTGTATACAAGTGTGGGAACTCATGTATTTAGGCAAATCTGTCAGATATCATGCAATGATAGTTATAGAAGAAAATCTTAAAAGGTCTCCTGACTAAATACTTTATTTCAAAAAAGTTAATAGAAAATAAAATCTGAAGACAGCCTCAGTTCTTTACACAGTTTAACAACTGGACTTCAAGATCTCTATCTATGAGAAGTTATTTTATATAATTAGTGCTGGGACCCATTACATCTCTGAAACATTTTCCAATCATGAATTATATATCTGGAACAAAAAAAGTTGTCTATCTTGTGGCCAGGGTATTAGTTCTTAAGATGGATAATATATTTTATTTTTAAAATACAGTTTCCCCCAAAGTAACTATTTTAATGTTTAAAAATTTGAATTGACTCTCTTGCAGCTTTTAAGAGGTAATTTTCTTTATTTTTCACTTTCACAATAAATGCCATTCTGTGCTACTAAGCCCCGTGCTACAAAATTCACTGTCTTTATTAGACTGGAACATATATTTGAATGAATAGAATGGTGCAGTAATTTGAAGCAGCTCCCATATCACATCCAATGTTAGGCAAATACCCTGATTTGAGCCACATTCATTTCAGATTGATTGAAGTGCATATTCGCTCCTAGAATTGTGCTGAAAGTTGCAGTCGTAATTCATGAAAGACACAGACAAGTTTAATCTTCCAAAATAAATAGTTTAATTTTAAAAAAACCTAAATGTAAGAATAAAAATGGTAACAATGATTTTTTAACATCTTTAAAAATGTCTGACTTTTAGCATTTGGATGGTGTTAAGAAAACTTTGTTGTGGTTACCAGTCTGGAAAATTCTTCTTGAATCTAAAGCATCACTCCTAGTCAATTATACAGTATCCTTGTAACAATATAGTCCTATATTTTAAGAGTGTCTGAGTTCCAAAATGAGACACAATACACACACACACAAACACTTCATTTTCAGACTGCCTAGACAAAAGTGTCTGCATCTTGAAAAAGTTAAAAGAAAATCTTGTTTTAAAGCTGTAGCAACAAATTGCTTCTCCAGTGCTGGATTAAATTTAAAAGCTCTTCACTAGACTGAAGATAAATCCTATATATTAGAGGAAACCATAAAAGTACTTGCTGAAGAGGCAAGGCACAAGTGGTGAATTGACCCCTTAAGATTTTTGTTTAAATG
Source organism: Heteronotia binoei (assembly GCF_032191835.1). Lineage (NCBI taxonomy): Eukaryota > Metazoa > Chordata > Lepidosauria > Squamata > Gekkonidae > Heteronotia > Heteronotia binoei. Next base: position 10,636,318 of record NC_083236.1, read on the forward strand.
GTCTACTAAATTTATAATTTGTTCCTGCTTGCAGGGCAAAGCCTACCATGTTACTCCCTTGACCAATATTGAGAAATATGATGGGAGAGAATGCTGTTTAAGTGATGGAACAAAGTCAGTTCATCACAATGACTGCATTTCATTCAACAATGTAATACCCTTGTTTTTGCTATCCAATTCACCATCACTCCTAGGATTATATGGGAATTTATGCTCTGACTATTTATTATTTATTCATTTGGTGGGGGATGGTTATGTTAAATGTTTGCATGTTAAAAATCATACATGCGAAAACCTCTTGGCCTGGCGTGGCAAGAAACCTTATATATTACAACTGTCCCATAGCTAAATGAACCTGGAATGTTATTTCAATATTTTTCTTGCAGACCTTAGCACAGAGCTATAGATGAAGGGTTGAGCCAATATTTTCCCTACTAAGTTTGAAAAGTTATTTATGTCCGCTTCATTACATGCTGATTTCCCTCCCTTCTTTCCATCCTCTTTCCCTGAGTTCTGTCTTAATCAAATAATTATAGTTAGTGAAGGATTTGTGCATACCAAAAGGTCTCACCTTCACATATTTCAGAGGCTCTGCTCAAGGAGACAACCCCATAATAAGACTGACACGGGAATCCCTTCTTTACAAGGTCATTAGAAGCTAGCCTTTAAAACTTGTATCTGTGTGCAAGGAGAGAGAATGTGCATTATATCTAAAAGCATTACAAGGTTACAGTCTCATCTCCAGGAATAAGGAATGTTGATTGAGAACAAGCAGCTGAGCTAACCTCAGAAAAAGCTATAGGAGGAGACTGTACCAAAACAAATTGGTATACACTTTATATTTTAAAACGCTCATTTACATATACAATGGCCACAGTTAATCCTCTGCTCGCACAATGCTTTCATATTATTTTTCCTAATTATCTTCGAAGTTGCCTGCCTGGTAGCATTTTCTCTCTCCTCCCCCAACCCTTCTCTGCTGATTTTTTCAGGTCTTTTATTATCTGATTTTAACACTACACAACAAGTCATTACTAACCAATGAAATTTTGTCCCTCAGAAACATGCTGCAAGGATTATGTGGTGTGACTCCGCTCTGTATATCCAGGGAGACGGCCCAACTGGCTGACAGTTTCCACCCTGATTGTGAACTCCCATGGAATGATGAAAAAGAAAATGAGTTGAGAATTTGGCTGGCATCCAGCTTCTTAAAATCACAGCAAATGAATATAATGAGCAAACCTATTGAAGAATTTCCCTATATTCAGCTGAAGCTGACAGATCCTGCAAAGCCCAGCTCAAAATGATACTTGAGAGAAACCTAAATATATAGCAATCTCTTAATTTTAGCTTATAAAAATCACTGTTTAATGCTTGCTCACTCCACTTTCTAAGAAGTTATCTTTGCAAATAAATTATTAAGCAAAAATGAAAGTCCTACTTTGAATATGTGTGCGTATTTGTGTGTACATGCATGCACACACACACACACACACATATATATTTCATGAAAGAACAATATTTTATTTAAAATAGTTACAGTGTGCCGTTTGATTTAGAGTTTAAAGTAAATAATATTTGTACATCTGAAACATACTCAAGACAAATGAAAAGCTTCTAGATGCTTTTGTATGAGACGCTGAAGAGCTCTACAAACTTAAAAGCACAACCTCAATTAAGCCCATCTTCATCGGGGGGAAAAATTAGCAACTGAAAGCTGAATATATTAGATAATGCACACTTCCAGAAGAGCTTTCTCTTAGGGAAAAAAAATTCTTGATAACCAGCCTAACGCAGGCCTCAGAGTTTCTCAATGCTAATTTTGTTTGAAACTGTCTAACTAACTCTGAATAGCTATCCATATTCAACAAAGGCATAATTAATGGCAACCTTTTATTCCGCTTATAAGACATCATAACAAGTAGGAAAGTACAAAAAGATTTTTATAGTAACTAATTTAAGGACAAAGGGTTGACCTCTAGCATTTCATTAAATAAACGGAGTGAATAAAAGGAGACAGGCAGCATTCATCCTTGTTCAATTCAAGCAGTCTATTTCAAAATGCTAATCAGTATCTGCAGATGTTGAGGCTGATTTCTCCCCCTTCAAATATCATTTGTTTAATTTAAGAACATCAGACATTTGAATTTTAAATAAAAATCAAAAACCGATTTTGGGCATAGGCACCAGTTATTCATGGTACAGAGTAAGTTTCCAGTTTCGCTTTCTTCTCTTCGAGTGTTTAAATTTTTTATTGTAAACCATTCATTTATGATATTATTTCTAAAACCCTTTAATGGAGAATTTCTGTTAGGAAACCCTTTTTTCCGCCTGGATTACCACACCAAAGAATTTTCAGTTTCATTTTGAACTTTATACTGAGGAAGGAAAGAAAGAAAAACAGCAGCTCTCTAGCCTACAAGATATTTCATATAGAAATGCAAGTGTAAACTTGGCCAGACAGTCCCAAGACGACAGTGTTTAAGGGCCATGCTCCATGCATCGTAGAGATACCCCCTCTCATTTCCAGCTCATGTGCTTTTGTACTGGACAAATGAAAATGTAGTACAGACCCTTCTGTGTGCTGAGATTATGTTCATAGGGAAAATTGCACACGGGCAAGTATCACATGTTTATTAGAACAACAGTTTACAAACTTTCAGTCTTGGAGGGACCTTGTCTTCTGAAGAAAGTGGGTTGCTGCTGGCTGGCAACTGGTGGAAGTCCAGGGTGTGTGGGGATATGGGGGCCACCACCAATAATGATGTGATATCATTTCCAGGCAGGGCCAGTGCCAGGCTTTTTTGTGCCCTAGGTAAGGCCAACCATTGGTACCCCCATGCACACACACTAACCAATTCTCAAAAAATTCCCAGAAGAACCCCTCTTGCTTCGCTTGCTCCTTATCTCTTTCTGCCTTTTGATCATGGAACTGAGCTCCAGATGGCTGTTTTTTAATCAGCTATAGCTCCCTAGAAAAATTACCATATTTTCTAAATAAGTTTAAGATCAGTTCAGGGATAAGCCAGAACTGTAGCCAGCACAAACCCACTTAGTCCAAGCCAAGCAAGACCACATGACAGTTGGGTTTAGGATGGAGCATGCTGAGTGGGAGTGAAGCTAGCCAGTCATAGGGTGAGCAATAGTGAGGTTATAGCAACACGTCATGTGACCCTTCACTCCAGGATTTGTTGCTGGTGAAGAACTGATCAATTTATTAGATTTGTATTCTGCTCCTTTCCCTGCCAAGCAGGGAAGATAAAATAGAAACAGAGCTAGAAGGTGCCTCAAGGGTCATCTAATCCAACCCCATGAGGCAGGAAATTCACAACTACCTTCCCCCCCCACCAGCTCCCCCAGTGATCCCCTGCTCTATGCCCAGAGGAAGGAGAAAAACCCTCCAGGATCCCTGGGCCAATCTGACCTGGAGGAAAATTCCTTCCTGACCCCAAAGCAATTGTTGGGATATAAGAAAGGGCCACGAGAGCCAAGCACTGGCTCACCTCTTCCTGTGCTCCATCTCACGATCTAGCAATCTATCAACCTGGAGTTGGCAAACTTAGGTAAATGGCATAAAATAAAAACTACCTTCCACTGACTGTTCAGAATCCATGACAAGTGGAAAGAGGGGGCTGAATCCAAGTGTTGATCCCTTGCCTCCCTGATTTATCATTGCTCTGAGAAGCCCATACAGCACCCATTAAAAACCACAAGAATAGAATCAAGTACTTCTTCATACATTTAACTTTGCTGTTACTGGTTCACATTAAAATAAGAAGAAACTGATATTTCACGGAAGATGGATCAGTTGCCATTAGCCAGAACAGCTAAACAGAACCTCCACATTCAAAGGTAGTGCCACTTTGGGACCAGTCAGCAATTCTTCTCCAGTTTGGCAAGAGATCCTTGAGGTTCTCCAGGCCAGTTTGGCCGGGGATCCGAGATGAACCTCTTCCAACTCAATAATAGATTCTGTGCTTCTGCTGCCAGAGGAAGGGGCTATTTATATCCTCAGAACCACAGTGTCTCACTCCACTATATTTCCCTACTCGGGAAGCTTATGCATTAGAATACAAGGTTTGACTTGCCTTCTTCCATAGCAGACTTAATTCGTGCCTGTATAACTTATAACTGGGGGTGCCATTTGCCTACTTTCAGGGGGCACTTCCTCCAAAGCGCCCCCATTCCCCTACTGGCATTCAGTGGATCAGTGGGAGAAAATGGCCAAAAAACCAGTGTCTGGTAAGTATCAAGTAATCTTCCACGTCATTCCATTGCTGACCTAAGAGCGGCAGTCCCCAAAGAAATTTCAAAGGGAACTCAAGTTAATTCACAAGTTCAGAATAATGACTCCCATCCCAGGATGAATAGAAAAATAAGATTTTTATCTCACTACAGATGCTAATTTCCCCCCTACTCTGATCTAGCAGATTACAAACACGGGTCATTTTGTTAGAAAAAGAGGTGCCAGAGCTCATTAGCACAACTCATTTGCATATGCCACACACCCCTGACATCACCAGAAGGTGTATTAATAATAATAATTTTTAATTTATATCCCGTCCTCCCCGCCGAAGCAGGCTCAGGGCGGCTGAGCCCTGAATTAAATTGTATCAGCTCAGCCTCTACCTTAAAATGCTTCTTGAATTATAATTGTCATAATTCATTTTATTTTATTGGATTTATATTCCGCCCTCCCCGCCGAAGAAGGCTCAGGGCGGCTCACAACAGTAAAAGCATTTACAGGTTAAACATTAACTATTTAAAATCTTACAATAAAACAATTAAAATATTTTAAAAACAGTTTGGTGCTAATAATAATAAATCCCACTAATTTCAGTCTTCTTGAGTACCCGCATATGTTGCTATCCATTAAAAGCAAGTTGAAATAAAGCTGTCGTGCAAGCCTTGCGGAATTGAACAAGGTCCCGAAAGCCTCTTGTTTCTTCTGGTTTGCCAAGAGGTTTGAATAATAAAACCTTCCTCTCATCATACTTTTAAAATTACTTTCTCCTATGTGGCCACCGTGACATGATGAAGATTTCCATCTGTCTGCTTTATATGTTTTGGTCATTTTCCCTTTGTTTGTGGGGGGAAATGTTAGAAAATTTGTCAAATCTTAGAGTTCAGCAAAATTCTCACAGGAGGTTTGAACAATGAAGCCCAGAAGCAAGTACTGGGGGGGGGGGAGGGGTAAGAAAGAAAGAGCACAATAAAATTTAGAGGTTCTGAAGCTCTTCTCCTGTGAACTCCTGCCCAAAATGAGGCCAACAACCAAGATGGCAGAATGGTAGAAGCTTAGTGTGATAGCTTCCGTGTGTCTGATCTCTTACACCCTTAAAAAAAGGAAATTACAGCGACTAAAAACGGCGAACATACCAGGTGATGCCGAGTGCACTGATATCAGCTGAACTGTGCTCTCAATTCTCTGGCTACCCTGGAACAATAACACAACTGGACTATCTAACACAGCACCCAGCCCAGCCTGACTACTCCACTGGAACTTGAGGTGCTGCGGGGTGGAGAGCGAGCATGGCCGGCAAAGCTGTGAGCGCTTTTGGATGGTGGAGGTGGGGTGAGATGATGTCAGCCACGATGGTGGTGCTGTGAGAGAGAACTGGAGCGCCAATACTTTTTGAAACCAACAACCCCCAAAGAGTTGCCGAGCCTTGTGTGCCTGCATCAGCTTAAGCTGAACACAAGGGTGGGGGCTTCATCTCCTAGGGTTACCACGGAAGAGGGGCTAAACTTTCCACACCAGCCCGAAGCATATCTCCCTATAGAGATACTACTACAGCTACCATTGAGGACGCTTGGTCCCTTTGGACATTGCTCACTGCCTGCCTCGTTGACACTAATTAGATTAACTTTGTTGCTAAATTAATTGTTGTAAATTTTTAATTGTTTGGATTTATATTCAATTAGTAGTTAGGGGTGGAGTTTTATTGATTTAGCTAGGATAATTTAGATTAGATTTTAGTGCCTAAATTGTATTGCAATTTATAATTAATTGGGACCTTATAATTGCTACTAGTTAAATAGAATGAATTAATTGGAAAGGTAGAATTAGTTTGGGGGGGTTGTGATATCCAAATTATTGACTGTTAATTAATTAGTAGGGACCAATCAGGTTTTATTAGATTAGGCTAAAGGTACGATAAATTAGAAGCAGATATAGAAATGAGTATTAGCATAGAAAATAAGAACTACTGCTGTATTCAGTCCTGCACCAGTCATGGGCTAGCAGGCCGGGGGGAGGGGTGGCACTGCTGATATGGGAGGCTTACTCCTTTTGGGTGCTTCTACCTCCCATGATCACCAGCATAGAGTGTGTCAGCCTGTTATGGGGTGTGGGGGAGAGGTTGGCTATCTGGCTGGTATACCGACTGCCTAACGCACTGGCCAGTGTCTTACCATCCCTGATGGAGGCTATAGCAGGCTGGGCACTGGAATACCCATGGCTTTTAGTCCTGGGCAATTTCAACATCCATGCCGATGACACAGACTCCATGAGAGCAACGGATCTGGTGTCATCCATGGCAACACTAGGCTCTCCCAATATGTTACAACCACTACCCATCAGGCTGGGCACACACTGGATTTGATCTTTGCGGCAGGAGTTATGGTGGACTGGATTACTGCCATGGCAGTGTTATGGTTGGACCACTATGCCCTGAAGGCCCGAATGGTCATTTTCACCACAACCCTGTTTAGGTGGCGAGCGTATTTTGGCTCACCTGTGGAAACAGATGGACCCTATGCAGTTTCAGATGGCACTGTGGGATCCTTGGCCCCCTGGTGACTCACTAGATGAACTAGAAGGGACGTGGCACCAACAACTCTCTGCATTCCCTGAAGGCCTGTATGGTCATTTCACCACAACCCTGTTTATCTCTTTATTTATAATTTCATTTTATATACTGCCCTTCACTGAGTTCACAGGGCTCAGGGCAGTTCACAACAAAAAGTATAATAGAACCCGGGATTCAAACAATCAGGTTAAATTTTTCAAAATAGTTAAAAACGTTAGATGGCACCAACTAAGTACAGTATGCATTACTGTCCCACAAGTGGGAGAGAGCAAAGTGCGGCGGGGAGGGCCAGATAAAGTGGCAACTGTTGCTGTCTGCAACCAAAAGCCTGCCATACATGCCCTCGGAACTGCATAAGGTCCCTCAGGGCACGGATATTATTTGTCTGAGAGTTCCACCAGATAGGAGCCAGGGCAGAAAAATGTTTTAGGAAACATTGTAAGCAAGGATGTTTTAAAAGGGCGTTTGATTAGGTTAGTTATACGTTTTCTGGCAGACACTGAAGTTTTATTTGTTTTAAAATCAGTGTGAGGTTGGTATCGTTTTAACTATCATTATCATTGTTAGTTGCCTTGGAATCTTCATGGAAGAAAGGCGGACTTTAATCAAATAAATAAATAAAAGGCTTTGTCAACAAGGGAGTCATGGGGAAACTTGAAGGCAGGTTAGCAGACCACTCCTTTCACTGAGGGGCAGTGGAAGCCAAGCAGTGCATTGCAGCTTATTATATATGCACTCCCTGGCATGGAATGACACAGATTCGACTATATATTGACTATTTATTTATTTATTTCATTAGATTTATATCCTGCCCATTCTGCAAAGACTCAAGGTGGATATATACACACACACACACACACACAGTCAAATTTGTGTCATTCCAGGCCAGGGAGTGCATATATAATAAGCTGCAATGCACTATCCGGCATGAAATGACACAAAATGAATGCCAGCCAGGAGGAAATCTAGACATATGGACATAGAGTTCAAAGTGTGGGAAAGAGCAGCTGTCCCACTAACAACCTCCTCCCCACCCTAAAAGTTAAAGGTCCCCTCTGCAAGCACCAGTTGTTTCTGATTCTGGGGTGATGTCGTATCATGACATTTTCACGGCAGACTTCTTATGGGGTGGTTTGCCATTGCCTTCCTCAGACATCTACACTTTACTTCCAGCAAGCTGGGTACTTATTTTACTGACCTTTGAAGGATGGAAGACTGAGTCAACCTTGAGCTGGCTACCTGAACCCAGCTTCCGCTGGGATCGAACTCGGCTCATGAGCAGAGCTTGGACTACAGTACTGCAGCTTTACCACTCTGCACTACAGGGATCTTCCTCCCCACCCTAGAGAGACGCATAGTTTAGAACAAAAACATCTCGCCTCCCTTTGAATTAATCTCATCAAGACCCACCCTCACTTCCCTTCAACCATTTGCCCTAAATCAGCCACACTTAATACTATGCAAAGAACCTGGTAGCTTTTCCTGTCCAGTGTTTAGAGCATCATCAAGAACAATTGACACCTATAGTTCACCTCAGATAAACCTATCAAGGTTTTCCCAGATCACTGTCCAACTCCAACCCACCCCCCCCCACCTAAAGTTATTGTTTGGGTGACAAACACATCAGACTGCCCAGAGAACATTTTCCCCTATAATTGTAGCACTCTGCTCCATAGCAGTTTATGTGTGTTCTCGATGTCATACGTCACACCTCACTTGCATGTGGGTCCTCTCCTTCTCAATGAAATGCTGGTAATTCCCCTGCAGCCTCTATGGACCTTACTCTTTGAGAGTGGTATTACTTTCTCCCATCTCCCCCACTCCCATTTTTCCTCTTTGCAAGCTTGTGTTTTATCTCCTTTTATTCTTATTTCAATAAAACCTTTTCCAGTTGAAGATCAGACTGGTTTATTTCAAGAGTCCTCTAAGGGAAAGATCCCTGTATATATAGATAGAGAATCTCAATTATCTGCCTCTTGCTCTGTTTTCTTAAGCTAATTCCCCCAATTAAATAGGAGATTGTCTGTTTGGGTAACAACATACAAAAGTGGCAACACAGTCTGTAGTAGAAAACAACAACCACTGTGTACAAAACCCACCATAAAATATATACAAAATAATTCTTAAAGTCTTTATTCATTTTAAATAATACCAAATACACAGTATATCGAAAAGTTGCACAAAAGGAAAGAATCCACAGTATATCAGTGTCCAGAGAATGTCCAGTCCTTCTCCCTTCTTGTTTAATCCTGTGTGATATCCAAATTCCTTACTCCAAAATCCTGGCTCCAAAGGTGATGTTCCCTAATGCGCCCGTCAACTTGGATCATGTTTTGCATACAATGCTTCCTCGAAGAGCCAGTCTATTGTGTAAAGGGTAACACCTAGTAAACAAAAAATCTACAAAATATACAAAGATACAAAAGATATAACACATATCTGCTCAATTTTTCTCTTTGACGTCAACTAAGACTACTTAATCAAATTTCTAATAGTCATAAGAACATAAGAGAAGCCACACTAGCTCAATACTATATCATTACACCAAATCCTTATATAAGAAGTTACAGGCGTTACTAATCAACTTCTTAAAGGTATCTTATATCAATTTCACGTTTCCAAGAGCTCTCCAGCCACCACCTGGAGAATAAACAGAAAGAATCCAAAATCATTGTGAACAAATAGCTGCTATAATAATAATAATAACTGTATTTCTCATTTCTCAAATTCCATGTATATATCCATAAAAATACAATTCATAAATATTTCTTATAATAATAAATATATCCACAATTCTTATCAATAATCCATTCTTATCCACTCCTTTGAATTAAAGTGTTCATACCACTCCATGATCAATTAAAGTGCTTGTGCTGCAATGAAGTTTCTCTTCTTTTACTTTTTCAAACCAATCCCTGCAGATGGTTGTATGGACATTTCAGTTTATTTTATTCTATTGGATTTATATCCTGCCCTCCCTGCTGAAGCAGGCTCAGGACGGCTCACAACAACAAAAACATTTTCAAATATTAAACATTAATTAATTAAAACCTTAAACAATATAACGGTTAAAACATATTAAAACAATTTGGTGCTAATGGTATATTTCAATAACTTCAGTCTTCTTGAGTATCCTCATATGTAGCTATCGATTAAAAGCAAGTTGAAATAAAGCTGTCTTGCAAGCTTTGCGGAACTGGACAAGGTCCTGCAAGGCTCTTGCTTCTTCCGGAAGTTGGTTCCACCAATAGGGGGCTGCTATAGAGAAAGCTTTCTTCCGAGTGGTTTTCAATCTTGCCTCCCTCGGCCCAGGGATCGATAACAGGTTCTGTGTCCTTGATCTAAGTACCCTTTGGGGAACATGCCTCTGACAGAGCCTGTCTGATTTCATTTCTTCCACTTTCACAAAGAGCACAGGAATAATGTCCATATGTATTCAAATCCAATATATCTACAATACTGTCAAGCATGCGATTTTCAAAAGAATGAGTCAAGTAGATACAAAACTACATTTATTGCTAAATCGAGATGCTCTCTTGGTGCAGGACCTTGAGAGTGATGCCAACAATACATTGATACACATCTTTTAAGACATACTTCAAAGGGTTCTCACGGGAAGGGGTGAGGAATGCCAACCGGCGCATAAACTATCATAAAAGTCTACATTCTCACTACGTTATCAGTATCTCGTCCTTGCTTTCCCAGATGGTCTACACTCCCATGCAGGAATTTATGGGAAGGTGTCACTCCTTCTCTTCTCTTCTAGTTTCCTTTCCTAATTCACTACAAAAGCCATAAAGCAGAAAAGGGCGGGGGGAAGAATAACAGAGCCATGTTACCTCGGCCCTCCATGATGTTTTACAAACCAGCTTTATGGAGGGCACTAAAACCATATATCACCATTGAATTTTACCATGCATGTATTATGATATGACAATCCATATCTGAAGTTCCATAATAATACAATAATCATATAATTTTTAAATCAAAGCACTTACCATTCAGAAACAGGTAGCATTCCAATAAGCACAATTTTTGGAGAAGGACATCTCAGTGATTTCACCAGAGCATATTGCTTATAGCAATTGTTGACTACTCGAATTAACAATACCTGCAATGTTTCTTAAAGGAACATTAATATAAAAATATTGGCAGAACGAACTTAACTTACAATATTACAATCTATTAAAAAGAGGAACAGTCAACAGTGTGATGCGGTGGCTAAAAAGGCAAATGTAATTTTGGGCTGTATCAATAGAAGTATAGTGTCCAGATCACATGATGTGATGGTATCGCTTTACTTTGCTCTGGTAAGACCTCACCTGGAGTATTGTGTTCAGTTTTGGGCACCACATTTTAAGAAGGAAATAGACAAGCTGGAAAGGGGCCAGAGGAGGATGATGAAGATGGTGAGGGGTCTGGAGACCAAGTCCTATGAGGAAAGGTTGAAGGAGCTGGGGATGTTTAGCCTGGAGAGGAGGCATCTGAGAGGTGATATGGTCACCATCTTCAAGTACTTGAAGGGCTGTCATCTAGAGGATGGTGTGGAATTGTTTTCTGTGGCCCCAAAAGGTAGGACCAGAACCAGTGGGTTGAAATTAAATGAAGAGTTTCCGTCTCAACATTAGGAAGAACTTCCTGACCGTTAGAGGGATTCTTCAGTGGAACAGGCTTCCTCGGGAGGTGGTGGGCTCTCCTTCCTTGGAGGTTTTTAAACAGAGACTAGATGGCCATCTGACAGCAATAAAGATCCTGTGAATTTTGGTGGAGGTGTTTGTGAGTTTCCTGCATAGTGCAGGGTTTGAACTAGATGGCCCTAGGGGTCTCTTCCGACTCTATGATTCTATGAATACTGAAATTCAGACCAGAGGGAGCCAATAAATTTAATGTATATATCCTGAAGGTCTCTTCTCTGAGCAGTGTCTTATCTGTGTTAACATCAGGGTCACTCTTGTATTTAATTATAACAAAGAATTTCATATAATCAACTGTATGGTTACATTCCACATAGTGCACTGTATGAGACGCTTCCATAATTTTTTTTTTTTATATAGGAAGGGTGTTCCAAAATGTGAACTTTAACAGGGTGGGTGGTGCTCCCAACATAGATTTTTTTCACAGGAGCAGACCACCATGTAAACAACATTGTGGGAATTACAGTTGCTAAATGATCCTAATGGCACATAAAAGTTTGCATTAGGCAGAGTGAACTCTTGCATTTCCAATGCCAAAGGGCATATTAGGCACCCCCCACATAGATGATGACCCAAGAGCCAAGCTGTCTCTACATGGTTTTTAACATGCCAAAATGGTCTACAAGATCTTTTATATTTCTTGTGCGTCTAAATCCTATGTAGGGCAAAAATTCACACCCTGGGATCCCATTCAGTAAGTGCCAATGTTTTAGCACTGTCCTTCTGATAGAGTTAGAAAAGGTCATAAAATCAAAGGCACATGCAATTTTGTTATCTTTTACCCTTTCCTGTAGTGCAAACAAACCAGCACATTCATCCCTATTGACTTGGTCTCTTGCCTGTTGAATGACCACAGTGGGTTATCCACATACCCTAAACTCTTCTGTCATGATTCTGCAGTCATTTACATAATGTCCCCTTTTGGTTGAGTTCCTTTTGATAATCAAAAATTGGCTGCATGGGAGATTCCTAAGATGTCCTGGATGAAATAAATGAAAATGTAAGTAAGAACTCTTATCTGTTAGCTTTTTAAACACCCACATTGCCAATTTATTATTCAAAGCCTGATACATTAACATGTTGAGGAATGAGATGGAATTTGTCAGTCATCCCAAAAATTCTGATATTCACATGAATGCTGTTTATTCATTGTAAAAATGGTTCAGTATGCTCATAACTTTCAAAAATCATGAAGAGATCATCTATATCTTATAAACCAACAAATAATTTTTAAAAAGTGGTTCTCCTTATTACAGATTATATCAATCTGTAAACTTGCCATGAAAAGATTGGTCATGCTGGGCTCAAAACTACTGCCCATTGCGACTCCCCTGGTCTGCAAAAAGAAACCTTAAAAATGTAGAAAAAAGAAACTTAAAAATATTTTTTCTCAAAGATTATATTTATCAACTCTAAAAGAAAATATGTTGGAGGGCTGAGATCAGCCCACTTGTCCAAAACATTTTCTAAAACCCGACAAGCCTCCTCCAATGAAATATTTGTGTATTGGGAGGCTACATCAAGGGTTAATAATACAGGTTTACTTGAAATTTCTATGTCCTCCAATTCAGATATGAAATTTCCCATGTCTTGAATGTAGGACTTAGTTTTAAACAAATGGTTTGAGGAAATGATTGGGTAGTCAACAATTGTTATAAGGAATGTGCTACACCTATGGTTGGCTAAACTAGTTCCCCAGGAATGCTAAAAATGCTGTGCATTTTTAAAATGTATATCCTTTTTTTTCCATTGTTCAGTGCAGCTTAAAATCTTGAAAATATGACAGTAAAAATATGAGAACATGTGGCTGAGGTTGAGGGCCAAAAAGTGATAGCTATTGGTAATTTCGGCAGTTGGGTGTATAAGGCAGCCACCTTTTCTTCTATAAAATCGCAATAGTCCCACTGCAGCTTTTTCAATATTATGCTTAGCATGGTCTATATGAGCGGCCCAGGAGCATGACTGATGAAACATGACACCCAAGTATTTAAACAAGGGAACCTGTTCGATTGGCATATAATTTGCTCCAACCCCGCAAATTATAGGCCAATAAGCTTGCTAGATGTTGCTGGTAAATTGTATGCTAGACATCTTTTATCTAAATTGGAATCATGGGTCTTTGGGAAGGAACTGTTAGCACCACACCAAGCAGGTTTTAGACAGGGGCACTCTATTACTTCATCATCTGGTCAATAAATATAGAACGCGCCCTTTCAAAAAACTATTTGTGGCATTTGTTGTTGACCTATTGGTAAAGAACTTCCATACTAGATTGGATTAAGGACTAGGGTTGCCAGCCTGGAGATCTCCTGGTAGTACAAAGGATCTCCAAATGAAAGAGACCAGTGTCCCTGGAGAAAATGGCTGCTTTGGAGGGTGGACTGTATGGCGTTGTTCCCTGTTGAGGTCCCTCCCCAAACCCCACTCTTCCCAGGCTCCACCCCAAAATCTCTAGGGATTTCCTAACCCAGAGTTGACAATGTTATCGAGGACCAGTGCTCTGTGACAAACAGTTGCCAGCCCAAGCAGGAAATGAAGTCCACAACTCTTCTTAAACTAGTATTCAAAGTCAACACAGGCATTTAGTCGCACTATTGTAGCTCTTAGTTGCTGACAGATCTATCTGCTGTGAATTTCTCTAATCCCCTTTTAAAGTCATTTACTCTGGTAACCACAGCTGCCACATTTGGCAGTGAATTCCATAAATAAGAAATGAAGATGTACTTCCTTCTGTCTCTACAGAATTTACTGCCCACCAATTTTATTAGGCAGCCTTGAATTTAATATACACTTTATAGTGATACAAAATGACATTCATTATCTCAGTCAGGGCTTTTTTGGAAAGGACAATTGGAAAGGACCTCCAGGGTCATCTAGTCCAACCCCCTGCACAATGCAGGAAATTCACAACTACCTCACTTACACACTCCCAGTGACACCTGCAGTACGCCGAGAAGATGGCAAAAAAAAAAACAACCAAACCACAACATCCAGGATCCCTGGCCAAACTGGCACGGAGAAAAATTGCTGCCTGATCTCAAAGTGGCAATCAGCATTTCCTTGGACATGTAAGAAAGAACAAGAACTAAGCATTGATGCAACTCAGATGGCCATCTAGCCTCTGTTTAAAAACCTTCAAAGAGCCCACCACCTCCCAAGGAAGCCTGTTGCACTGAGGAACTGCTCTAAGTGTCAGGAAGTTCTTCCTAATGTTTAGCCAAAAACTCTTTTGATTCAATTTCAACCTGTTGGTTCTGGTCCAACCTTCTGGTGCAACCAAAAACAACTCCACACCATCCTCTATATGACAGTCCTTCAAGTACTTGAAGATGGTGATCATATCACCTTTCAGTCATCTCTCCTATCCAGGCTAAACATACCCAACTCCTTCAACTTTCCTTGTAGGACTTGGTCTCCAGACCCTTCAACACCTTCATTGCCCTCATCTGGACATGTTCCAGCTTGTCTATATCCTTCATAAATTGTGGTGTCCAAAACTGAACACAATACTGTAGGTGAGGTCTAACCAGAGCAAAGTAAAGTGATATCATCACTTTTCATGATCTGGGCACTATACTTCTGTTGATACAGCCTAAAATCTCATTTGCCCTTTTAGCTTCCACCACATCACGCTATTTACTCATTTTCAATGTATGGTCCTAGATCTGGGTGGGGAACAGTGGCTCTCCAGATGTTTTTGCCTACAACTCCCATCAGCCCCAGCCATTGGCCATGCTGGCTGGGACTGATGGGAGTTGTAGGCAAGAACATTTGGAGAGCCACTGTTCCCCACCCCTGTCCCAGATCCTTCTTGCACATACTACTGCCAAGACAAGTCTCTGCAATCCTATAATTATGCATTGGATTTCTTCTACCTAAACGCAGAACTTTACATTTATCCCCATTAAAATGCACTGTATTTTTTAGCCCAGTTTTCCAGCCTGTCAAGATCATCCTGTATCCTTACTCTATCTTCTAGTGTATTTGCTAGTCCTCCCAAATTAGTATCATCTGCAAATTTAATAAGCATTCCCTCTATCTTTCATTCAAATCATCTATAAAGATGTTGAACAAACCAGGTCCCAGGAGAGATCCTTGAGGTGCTCTGCTTGTCACTCCTTTCCAAGAGGATGAGGAACCATTCACAAGCATTCGTTGAGTGCAATCTGTCAGCCAGTTAAAGATTCACCTAACACTAATAGTATCCAAACCACATTTTACCAACTTGTCAACAAGAATATTATGTGGAACCTTATCAAAAGGTTACTGAAATCAAGATAAACTATGTCTACAGAATTTCCATGATACAGCAAGGTAGTAACTTTCTAAAAAAAAGATCAGGTTAGTCTGACATGATTTGTTCTTAAGAAACCTATGCTGGCTCTTATTAATCACAGCCATCTTTTCTAAATGCTCAAGGACTGACTGTTTAATGATTTGTTTTAAATCTTTTCTAGCTGTTGCAATCAATATTGATTCAAGCATAATGTAGAGTGAACATACAGGATAAGACTAGAGTTGACTGACAGAATACATCCAAAACAAAATGGATCTGTTCTTTCTTATCTATTTCCTAAATAATAATTTTCAAGATATATAAACATTTCACACCCCTCAATCTCTCTCCTTGCAAGATAGATTCAGGTAGGTAGATTCAGGTAGGTAGATTCAGGTAGGTAGTTGTTGCTCTGAAGCAGCAGAACAATGACACCTTTAAGACCAACAAGGTTTAATTCAGGGTATAAGCTTTTGAGTGCATGCACACTTCTTCAGATACAGATATGTCTGGAGAAGTGTGTATGCACATGATAGCTTATTTATTTATTTTGTTTGATTTATATTTCACCCTCCCCTTCAATACATTGAATAATAGTACCTTAAATAAAACTCTGTTGGACATAAAGGTGCTACTGGAGTCAAATTTTGTTTTCTTCTTTTAAATTAGACAAAATTAGCTAGCCTTAAATGCCATGAAAACATCTCCTTTGTTCTCTACTGATCAGTTAATTCCTCATGTCTTTATTTTTGTTAGATTTTAGAAAACCATAATAATCACAGAATGTATAACTTTTAAAAATATTTCATTTTCATCAGATTATTTGTGACCCATTTCCCCTGCATCTGGGAGACCCGAGTTCAAGTCTTCAGTCTGCTATGGTGACTTTGGACCAGTCACACACTTGCAGTCTAACTTACTTTACAGGGTTGTGAGAATATGGTGGAGGTGAGGAGAACAATGTAAGCCACTTTGGGGAGAAAGGTGGGTATCAGTGAAGTAAAGAAAAAAGAAAAGGGAGGTATAGTGTAGTGAAACAATGGCGGACACCTTTTGAAGATGCTCCTGAACCTTTCCCTTTAAAACCTGTCCTTAGGCAATGTTGCAGACGAAAGTATAGATGGGTAAACCTTTCAGGGCTAAGACCAAACCTTCACAGCAGACAACCACATTGGTAAGGTCTTTTTTTCAATCAGGACTTTCTTCTCCACAAATGGGCCAGCCTGATCATTCTGTCTCCAAAATAGCTCCTGGAGCAAAATGCAGATGAAAATCAATTGGAAGAGGACCATGCCTCTATTAGTTGGAAGGACGTACTCCTACTATGCCAAGATATTCATAAATATTTCCAAGACTCTTTTGACAAATACTTGGTGCCTATTAATGCTAAACTTACTGACATTTCAAATGAGTTAGAAGTTACTTCCAAAATGGTGGAGCAGGCAGCTGAACTGAGTCTCTCCCTGCAAGGGGAACTGAACAACATCCAGGCAAAAGAATCTCTTTTGAATAACTGAAATCCATGCTTTAGAGAACCAATGGCATGTCCTCAACTTCAGATTGAGAGGGATAGAGGAAGAAGCTGAGGGAAATATGGATTTGGCAATCTTTATTTCTAAATGGCTAGTCAATGTCCTCCAGCTTGAAGAAGGATCGGCCCCTGCAGTTGCAAAAGCTGTCAGGCTGGTCCGCTGGTCTCGGCACGGAAGGGAAGACTGAGAGACATCTTGGCTCAGTATGTATATCCGAGAACCAGAGATAAAATTCTCAAGGAAGCTAGTTTAAAAGGTATAATGGCCAGAAAGTACTAGTTCTTCTCAGGGGTCATTTTGTAGAAAAATAGGTTGTGGAGCTCATCCAGGGATTGTTATGCAGCTGCACATACTATTCAATGGACAAGGAGGTGGAACTCTCAGAAGGAGGAGGAGGAACTCTCAGAAAGATTCAGGAGCTGTGCTCCTGTGAGCTCCCACTGAATTCGAGGCCTGGTTCTTCTTGATTTATCACAATATCTTTATTGCATTAGCAAAATATTGCCATAGCAACCAACCAAATACGACAATAAAATAAAAGAGAACAAAGAGAAAACACAAAGCAACATCCGGTACCTCATTCCATACTACGATAAAAAGTCATACAATCCTAAAAGTATCTAGAATAAAATATCAATAAAATTTTAAAGCCTAAAAATCTATACATTCTAAACTTTTAGAACCTTAACAATCTAAATTTAAAATTTAAAACATCAACAAAATTTAACCAGGACTACACTAGAAAAGAACTGAGAGTGATAATAGAGAGCGATCAATGAGGCGTAATCTTCATTTTCTTTTCCATAACGACAGCCGCAAACCTTGCAACTTGAAAAGTAGTGTATTTATCTCTATCAGATAGTAAAAAAACTAGTTTCTCCTGATTTGACTTCCCAAGAAGAGACAACAGAATAGGACCCAGAAACCTATTCTGTTCAGAGTTAAAATCAGGGCAATAAAACATGGCATGAGGAAGGTCCTCAATAGAAGTTTGGTCAAAAATACAAACTCTTTTCCAATAAGGAATCTGCCTAAAGCGACCTTCATTGGCCAATAAAGGTAATAAATCAAAGCGAGCCCTCGTAAATGCTTTCCGAAGCTTGGGATTCACTAAAGTAACAAAATATGAAGAAAATATCGGATACGATAAAGATAAGTGATTATAAATCACAGCTGTTTTCAATTCACCTATAGTTCCCATGTCAGCTTGAATAGATTGATCTAACAATCTTTGCTTGACCAAGGATTTAGCCGTGTCATACCCAAGAGAACCCAAAAAATCAACTGAAAACCCAAGCTTGGCCACTATATTCAGAACAAAGCTGCGCCAAGACCTATCCTTCATTTCCCCATATGCCAAGGTTAACAGTTCCGGTGCCATATGAAAAATAATCTTCAACCAAAAGTTGATAGTTATTTTATAAATTAAAGTAGTTATCTGAGGTAGAGATAGCTCCAATCTAGTCATTGGCGAAGGTGTTGAAGGGGGAACCGCAAGAAGCCTGTGCGTAAATTTATTCTGGGAAACTTGAAGAGGGTGGAGATTACCAGGGGCCCACACTGGCGCTCCATAAAGCAGCTGCGGTAATAATTTCCTTTGATATATCTCAACAGTTGGGCGAACCAGGCATCCACCTATTCTTCTATAAAATCTCAGTAGCCCCATCATCGCCTTTTCAATATTATGGTTAGCAGAATCAATATGAGGGGCCAAAGAACCTGAGTGGTGGAACAGGACATCTAGGTATTTAAAAGAGGGAACCTGTTCAAGTGGTATCCCTTCCATCTTCCAATTATAGTATTTAGGTCTTCGAGCAAAGACCATAATCTTGGTTTTATCATAATTTACGTGTAATAGGTTATCCTTGCAATACTGGCTAAAGCGACCCAATAATCTCCTTAGACCAATGTGGGTATGAGAAATTAAGAGGGTGTCATCTGTATATAGCAGAGTAGAAATGAATTTCTCACCAACTTTAACTGGAAAAAAGTGGGGACCTGCCAGGAATTCTACTATGTCATTCAAATATAAATTAAAAAGAAGGGGAGCCAAAATACACCCTTGGCGAACACCTTTTGTTGTTTTAACTGGGCTGGACAATTGGCCATACGGGCCAAATCGGATCCTCAGGCTTGTATTGGAATACAGGCCTATTATCTGTGCAAGGAGCCTTGGGTCAATGTGCAATTTAGTTAGCTTTGCCCGTAGGCAGGTTCTCGAAATTGAATCAAAGGCCGCTTTAAGGTCAACAAATGCCACAAACAATTTTTTAAAAGGGCGAGTTGTGTATTTATTAACCAGGTGTTATAGTAATATACAATGGTCCAGGGTGGAATGACCCTGCCTGAATCCTGCTTGATATGGTGCTAACAAATCGTTGTCAAAGACCCATGATTCCAATTTGGATAAAAGATGTCTAGCATACAATTTTCCAGCAACATCTAACAAGCTTATTGGCCTATAATTTGCAGGGTTGGAAAGATCATCCTTCTTATAGATTGGAACCACAATAGAGGAGGACCATTCCCTAGGAAATCTTCCAGTCTTGTCAATAGTAGTAAAGAGAGTGGCTAGTACGGGCGCCCACCAAGATTGAAAAACCTTAAACATATCTGGCGGGATGAAATTTTCACCTGGGGCTTTATTACTCTTCATAGAGGAGATAAGAGATTTAATTTCACACAAAGTTACAGGTGACCACTCAGGCAAACCAGTTGTCAGGGAGGGGGATACACAATTTGTTATTGTGTTATCCTCGAGCTGGTTTACAAAATAATGCTCCCATTGTTGCTTGGAAATATAAGAATCTGAGTCGCACCGAGCCCTCCCTTCTAAAGCTGCTAGAATTCTCCAAAACTTTGATGTGTCTCTCTGGTTCAGAGCCAGGGCAAGTTCTTGCCAACATTCTCTTATTGACTTTGTTTTTTTCTTCCTAATTAGAGACTTGTAACTACTACGAAGCTCAAAAAAAGATTTAGGTAAAAAAATTACCTCTTTTTGTTTATAGGTTCTGATGGCACGCCTAAGCTGTTTTTTCATATCAGTACACTCTCTATCAAACCATTTGTTATTAATATGTTGACTTCCAATTAATGGTTTGCCTTTCTTTACCAGGTAAGGTTTTAAAAACTCAGTTAATTCTTCATAAAGTGACAAGATAGCCTCCCCATCTTCTTCAGCCAAAATTTTCCTTTTGATTTCCAGAAGTTGGTCGCTATCAAGCACTTACTGTAATTCATTTTGGAGTACTTCCGACCATCTCAAGCATATAGTGGTCATAATCTCAATTTCAGGAGACTCTATCCCGGGGGGACATATTGGGTCTCGAGACAAAAAGAAAAATAGGAGAGGTTGGTGGTCACTCTCCGGGAGCGATCCAACTTCGAAGTGAACCAACTTACTCCAAAGAGATGGAGAAATTAATAAATAGTCAATCACACTGGCCCCCATAAAACTAAAATAAGTAAATTCGCCAAATTTATCACCTTCAGAGTTACCGTTCACTATCGAAAGACCCAACTTATCAACCAATCGATTGAAAAACCAACCATGTCTGTTCACAACAAGGTCTTTCGACTGCCTCTTACCATAGTAAAATTTGCTATTAAGCCCAGTGCCAATATGAGCATTAAAATCACCAAACAAAATTAATTGTGTGTCAGGGTAAATAGCTTCAAGATCGCATATATAGTCTTCCAGGTCTGACCAACAATTCTTATCATAATGGGGAGACGAGTAAGGTGGAATATAAACATTGACTGCCAAAACAGTCCATTTCTTAAATTTCAAAAGGCAGACCATAGCTAGAGGAGACAGGGACGGAAGAGATATCACCTCACAAATCAAAGCAGTTGAAACCAGACAAACCAAACCCCCACTAGGTCGCCCTTTAGCAGGGGGAGATAGGGCATTTAACGAGTAGGTAAGAAACCCATTTAACATCAATTTTGACATTAGCCAGGACTCTTGAATAAAAATTATGTCATACCCAGTTATAAATTGCAAAAACATGGGGTCACAGATTTTGTTAAACCAGCCTGACACGTTCCAGGAAATACAGTTAATATTATACTCACTCTGATTTGCATATTGTCAATCTGACTTCTCTATTTTATCCAATTCCTTTGAATCAACTAATATTGATCCATTCCTATATGTATAAGCAGGAACTATATTGGGGCTCTCAACAGAGCCAGCAGGGAGAGGGCCAGTTGTGCCAATCTCATGCTCCTCTAAAAAGCAATTAAAATGTTCCCCAATTACAAGGTCAGATTTAATTTGGTGTTGGAGTGGGGTATAATCTGTATCTAGAATTAACAGTTCACTACTCAGTGGGACATCCGATAGTTTACCAGGCTCTATTTCTAGATGCATTTGGTGCAGTTCTTCCATAACAACCGGCTTAACAATTGGGGGGGCAGGGACTGGCTTCTGGGGGAGCTCATCTAGGTTCACTAGTGTATTCCTCAAGCACTCAAGCCTATCCATCTCCTCTTTCCCTCGGTGAGCTTGATGGACTTCCTCCAACCTTTTATATACACCCCCCAGTCTAGTGAGTATGACAGTTTGATCCCTTTCTGGGAGATATGCAAAATCCTGTAGCAGTGTTTTTTCCTCAGGAATCTCAAGCCAGCCATTTCCTTCTTCTTCACAACGAGTTTCCAGGCCACTCTAGCAAGCTGGAGTAATAAAATCCTTCGTAGACTGACCCAATAAAGGGCCCTCAGTCTCCATTCTCATATCAAGATGTTCATTCCCAGCTTGCTTGCCTGTGAGTGGAACACCAGCAGATGGTAAGTTCCTTTGGCCTAAATTTAAGGAGCTATCAGAGCTCCCAGTCTCAGATCTAATTTTTAAGTGGGAACCACCACAGGGTCTCCAGGAATATAGATCCCGCACTATGATGTCTTTGAATACGCGCACTGGGAAGACTCCTCTTGTACTCAAGTTCATTTTTTGTCTGATAAGCAGGGAGGGGACCCTGGCGGAAAAGAAGGAGAGTAAGACTTTCAGCGTTTCCTAACCACAAGTTAGGAAAGGCACAAACAGGCATAAGAAAAGGCCTGCGTGGTTAACAAACAAAGTAATGGAAGCTTTAAAAGGTAAGAAGGACTCCTTTAAGCGGTGGAAAACCAGTCCAAGTGAGATTAGTAAAAGGGAACATAGGCTGTGGCAAATCAAATGCAAGACTGTGATCAGGCAGGCAAAAAGGGACTATGAGGAGCATATTGCAAAAAACATAAAGACCAACAATAAAACTTTCTTCAAATATATTAGAAGTAGGAAACCAGCCAGGGAGGCAGTGGGGCCCTTGGATGACCATGGGGTAAAAGGATTACTGAAGGAGGATAGGGAAATGGCTGAGAAGCTAAATGAATTTTTTGCCTCCGTCTTCACTGTGGAAGACGAGAACTTTTTGCCCGCCCCAGAACCACTAATTTTGGAAGGGGTGTTGAAAGACCTGAGACAGATTGAGGTGACAAAAGAGGAGGTCCTACAACTGATAGACAAATTAAAAACTAATAAGTCACCGGGTCCGGATGGCATACATCCAAGAGTTCTGAAAAAACTCAAAGTTGAACTTGTGGATCTTCTAACAAAAATCTGTAATCTTTCATTGAAATCTGCCTCCGTTCCTGAGGACTGGAAGGTAGCAAATGTCACCCCCATCTTTAAAAAAGGTTCCAGAGGAGATCCGGGAAATTACAGGCCAGTCAGTCTGACTTCAATACCGGGAAAGTTGGTAGAAACCATTATCAAGGACAGAATGAGTAGGCACATTGATGAACACGGGTTATTGAGGAAGACTCAGCATGGGTTCTGCAAGGGAAGATCTTGCCTCACTAACCTGTTACATTTCTTTGAGGGGGTGAACAAACATGTGGACAAAGGAGACCCGATAGATGTTGTTTACCTTGACTTCCAGAAAGCTTTTGATAAAGTTCCTCATCAAAGGCTCCTTAGAAAACTTGAGAGTCATGGAGTAAAAGGACAGGTCCTCTTGTGGATCAAAAACTGGCTTAGTAATAGGAAGCAGAGAGTCAGTATAAATGGGCAGTCTTCGCAGTGGAGGACGGTAAGCAGTGGGGTGCCGCAGGGCTCGGTACTGGGTCCCATGCTCTTTAACTTGTTCATAAATGATTTAGAGTTGGGAGTGAGCAGTGAAGTGGCCAAGTTTGCGGATGACACTAAATTGTTCAGGGTGGTGAGAACCAGAGAGGATTGTGAGGAACTCCAAAGGGATCTGTTGAGGCTGGGTGAGTGGGCGTCAACGTGGCAGATGCGGTTCAATGTGGCCAAGTGCAAAGTAATGCACATTGGGGCCAAGAATCCCAGCTACAAATACAAGTTGATGGGGTGTGAACTGGCAGAGAGTGACCAAGAGAGAGATCTTGGGGTCGTGGTAGATAACTCACTGAAAATGTCAAGACAGTGTGCGTCTGCAATAAAAAAGGCCAACGCCATGCTGGGAATTATTAGGAAGGGGATTGAAAACAAATCAGCCAGTATCATAATGCCCCTGTATAAATCGATGGTGCAGTGTCATTTGGAGTACTGTGTGCAGTTCTGGTCGCTGCACCTCAAAAAGGATATTATAGCATTGGAGAAAGTCCAGAGAAGGGCAACTAGAATGATTAAAGGGCTGGAGCACTTTCCCTATGAAGAAAGGTTGAAACGCTTGGGACTCTTTAGCTTGGAGAAACGTCGACTGCGGGGTGACATGATAGAGGTTTACAAGATAATGCATGGGATGGAGAAAGTAGAGAAAGAAGTACTTTTCTCCCTTTCTCACAATACAAAAACTCGTGGGCATTCGATGAAATTGCTGAGCAGAAAGGTTAAAACGGATAAAAGGAAGTACTTCTTCACCCAAAGGGTGATTAACATGTGGAATTCACTGCCACGGGAGGTGGTGACGGCCACAAGTATAGCCACCTTCAAGAGGGGTTTAGATAAAAATATGGAGCACAGGTCCATCAGTGGCTATTAGCCACAGTGTATGTGTGTATATAAAATTTTTTTTGCCACTGTGTGACACAGAGTGTTGGACTTGATGGGCCGTTGGCCTGATCCAACATGGCTTCTCTTATGTTCTTATGTTTGGGTCTGGTGATTAAGCGGCTCTATCGCAGCAAGATCAATCACAGCTGGATTAATCCCCAAAAGTTCACTGAGTCATCTCTTAGTGATATACTTGTTTCCCCAGCTTGGATATGCTCCTCTGTATTTGCATATCATCAAACAGATTTTACATGATTGAAGAATCAGTTGCTGGCGATTCTCACCTTTCTCACTCTGCAACTTAGACAGCCCAAACCTCCGCGAGTTGCTGTAGCCATGAGTGGATGCCGGTTTGATAGCCCAGAGTTGACTGGTATTCTCTGGGAGAGAGAGCCCAGCAATTGCTTCCGTAAGAGCTTTGAGTTTTGTTGTGATCTCTCCCATGTCTTTAAAGATGCAGTCAACAGTTCTTGCAATTAAATCAAGCAGGCTACAGCTTGTGAGAGCAGACTTTGCCTTCTCTGCTGATTTAATGTTGGGTGGCTGCCACGCCCCAGCACCATCAACAGCCATTGTCCTCCCATCCATCCGAATAGGCGAAACACACTCCCCCTCATCTGGGAAATCCAAATCCTCCGCAAGAGGAGAAAAGCAGTTTGATGTCTTAATATTATATTCCACCGAATGCCCAGATTGCTTTGGCTGTGAGGAAAAAAAGTTCTTGATTTTCGTCTGCTTGGACTTTGGCGAGACGCCAGAATCGTCAGCGTCTCTGGGTCTCTTTGCCGCCATTTGGTGAGGTTTAAGTTCCTCCCACAGATAGCATCATCATAAAATGTGATGGAAATAATTATAAAAATGCCTGGTGTAAATCAGCCGCAAAGCCTTGCCCTGGGTCGAGGCCAAAGATAAGAACTGCAACGAATAAAACAACAACGGCTGCTATTTCAGTATCAGGTCTGAGTACTGGCATTATCAGCAGTCCTCCAAAACCTCAGATACATGGCAAACTCCTAATAAAAACATAGGCACACAAACAGGTTTCTATGCCAAAGGAACTTAATTAAAACCTTTTAAAAGTTAAAAGCCTTGGAGCACCGACACAAGCCAGCCGCCAACGTCCACACATGCCCAGTCCTCCCGAGAGCCGATTTATCAGCAGAGGCCCTGGATAAAAGATGACATTTAAAGATCTTTGTCATGAAGTTTCACAACTCAGACATTAGGTTTAGATGGAGTCCTTTATCAGATATATTAGTTTACAGGAGTGGGACCTTGTACAAAACCTCTGATTTAACTACAGGGAAATTGTTACTAGACAACTGAACATCAAACTCACTCATGCAGAAGAAGAGGAAATGCTTTCAGCCTTTCCTAATGCTGCAGAACTGCTTTCTACAGAATCAGAATGATCTTGTCAATATGGCTTGGTATCTTGTACTGTCTGTGGTTTTATCTGGTTTATTTTATATATTACATTTTCAACTTCAAAAGTCTTCTTGACAGTACAACCTTAATATACTTAATATTCTTAGCTTTATTGATGCTACTATAGGAAAGATTCTGTACCCCCGATAAGAGCCTAGACTCCAGTCCATTTGTTAGCTTTTATTAGTATTTTGACAGTTTGCATAGTATTGTTATAATCTAAGGCAGGGGTCCTCAAACTACGGCCCACGGGCCAGATGCGGCCCGCTGAGGACGTTTATGCAGCCCGCCGGGTTATGGCAAAATCAGACCGGAAGTGACGTTCGACCTAAACTCGCGTTAGCAACGCACACTTCCGGCACTGGGCTGACGCGGCGGAGACAGAGTGTGAGGTGATACCGAGGTGAGGTGAGTTCCCAGCCCGGGGTGTGTGGTGTGGGGAAGGGAGAGAGATGCAGAAGACGGAGAACTGATGGCCCGCAGCCTTGTACAGTAACGGCAGTCCGACCCTCCAACAGTCTGAGGGACAGTGAACTGGCCCCCTATTTAAAAAGTTTGAGGACCCCTGATCTAAGGGTTTCTTAACAGAGGCACACAATGGAAGTTGTGATCCACAATGAATTCACATTTATTATTAGCATATGTAACAATACCTTCTTATCATGAAGTTTAATTTTGCTTAATTTCCAGATAGATTTTTATGGTTCATCTGTTAGTGTGCTTATGTGACTTCATATATGTTCATACTTCTTATGATGGGACTACTGATGCACATATATGTTGTGGATAGCTGAAGTTATTTTTTGTCTATGCCTTACAAATTTTTAAATTTGTTTCACTTCAAGACATTCTTTTATGATCAAAAAGGGGAAGGAAAAAAGAAAAAGGGAGAGGGAAGGAGGGATTTTTTTTATTTTCTTTTTGTAATGTTTGGTATTTGATAAATTCTTCATATACTTGAAAAAGGATGTTAGAACCACTATAGTTCATTGATTTTCTTCATTGTACTTTGATAGTCTATGAAATTTTGCTACTAATTAATTATTCAGAAGGGGGTTTTTTGGGGGGGGGAGGAAAAACTAAATTTTAATAATTTAATTAATTAATTTAATATATGGACACCTAAGTAAAATTTACAGTTCTACAGTTGGTTGCTTTTAACTTATTATAGGAAATAAACTGTACTTTGGGTCTTAATATGGATCTTCATTTTAGTGGTTTTAAATAATGTAACAATTCCATAATATTTGGCTTACTATGGATCAGGTTTTATACTGTGGTTATACTTGAGTGTGTACTGAATAATCTAATTAACTGTTATAATAATATATTTAGGTCAGTCCTGTAGAGGAGACATGGTAGAGAATACGAATTGATTTTGATGCTCCTTAAAATTACATTATTTTTCCCCTTAGGCCTGGAAATTTTTATGGGTTATTACACTATAAAGTCTTATTTTATTAATTATTATTAGTATTTCATTTCCTAGTTTGATTAACAAGGTTTTCAGTATTAACTAATCTGCAGTGGCTCTGCTTCTATTTTGTAACACTTACTTTACTAGTGCATTCTCAAGTATTCCGTTTTCCTCCTTTATCATTATTAATATTATAGTCATTATCACTATTATTATTATTCGTATCACTATTATTTCTATTTCTAGGATAACATTCTTACTTTAGACTGGGAAAGAAAGATCTGCTATGATTATTATTTTCCTTTGATGGTTTTCAGAATGGAATGGTAACAAAGGGAGGGGAGAAAAAAGAAGTTATTAATTACTTATGTTGCTGCAAGTTAGATAGTCTTCAATCTTTTGCTCAGGTTACCTTATTTCTTTGCTATATAGCTTTACTGCAGACAATTTACATTTATCTATTCTCTCATCTGCTTAGAATTTGTAGATATGAGGGAGAGAGAGGAGCATATTTAAAATAAATAAAATTTAATAAATTCCTCTATCCAGAGCATATAGCATTCCTGGACAAACCAGTTACCTCTTCAGAACTCAATACAGTTCTAACAAAAATTAAAAACAACAAAGCAACTGGTAGGGATGGTTTCCCTATCAAATTTTATGAGAAAATTCAAATCAAGTCTGATGGACCCCTTATTAAATACCTATAGACCTATATCTATCCTGAATCATGATTTTCTCCACACTTTTAGCTACAAGATTGAATCGAATTATAATGTATTATGTTCATACTAACCAAGCAGGGTTTATGGACACTCTCTGATAATATTTGGAGGTCCTTGAACTTAATTCATCACTGTAGAACATTTAATATCCCTTCACTTATTCTTTCACTTGATGCTGAAAAAGCATTTGACAAACTTGAATACCATTCTTGTGCCTCTTGCCATCATTAAAATCACAGCAGTATAAATGACTCTACGTAACCTCTCAGTTTCCTACTTAGCTCATCAGCTTGCTCTGCCTATTGTGTAATTGGTAGATTTTGGTTCTTAGCTTTTTGAATGTATAATGAATGGACCCAAATCTATAAATGAGGGAACTGAGACCTAAAGTCTTAGCTTCATCAAGTAGTATCATGTATGCTGTACCTGCTTGATCACTTATTAAACCACCCTTATTCAAAAGATGAAGGAGTGATTATTGGTGATAGCTTTGCAGAACATGACAACAGGAAGTGTTGGAATTTATGAAATTTGGCCCTAATTTCTTACATTCTATTGAGGCTCTATGTAGTAATCCTAATGAACAAATTATTACCAATTATTATAGAATGGATAATCTAACTCTGACCAAGGAACTCATCAAGGTTACCCACTTTCCCCTATCTTGTTTGCCTTATCCTTGAAGCCTATGGCCCATGTTATCAGAGAAACCCATGTTATCAGAGAAACTTATTAATAAGGAATTCCATAAAATTAGCATGTTTGTGGAGAATGCTGTTTTTTACTTTAGCAATCCCTTGGTTTCGTCCAAATTAAAGTTAGTGGTTGATCTCTTTAGTAAGTATTCTGGGTTTATTATTAATTTTTCAAAGTCTGAGATATATTCTATTGTTACTTCTCTGGATTTACAACACAAAATTAGAGAGACATTCCCTTACAAATGGGTAGAAAAAACATGGTGGCATTTAGGAATATACATTACTCCTAATCTAAAAGATGTATATAAATTTAATTATAACCAGCCTTACACTTCAGTTAAGGCCTCATTAGCAAACTGGTCCAGGCTTACTTTGTCTCTGGTAGAAAAAAATTGATGCGGTTAAGGCATTTATACTACCAAAATTTTTGTTCCTTTTCCAGCATCAAACTATTCCAGTGATGAAGAAAGATTTACAAAGATGACAAGCCCTATTGAATAATTTTTTGTGAATAAAAAGCATCACATTTCTTTCTTTTTTGTTATCTTGACCTGCAGAATTAAGTGGTCTGAGAGTACCTATCATGGAAAATTCTGTCTCAATTTAAAAATGTTATTTTGTATTCTCTCCCAGAAAGTAAAAAGGCTTGGCTTAATATTGAAACAGCCTCACTGCCTAACATGTTTCTGCATGAAGTGCTTTGGAATGAAAAGTTGGTAAGACTGAGGTCTATTTTATATACGGTAATCCATATTTAGTGCACACCTTGGATTTGTGGGATAAATACAGGGAGAGGTGTTTTAGCGGTTTACGTTTGCTACGCAAAAGCACGGCACTTCCTGTAACTCCGGCGCAGATGGTGGGAAATCCGACAGACGCTGCGGAGGGAACAGGATTGTGACTGCGAGGTAAGCTGTGTGCGAAAACGTTGTGCATTAAAAAATGCAGTCTTTACTGCTGGCAACACAACAGCCTGAACCAGAAAGTAACCAGCTTTGAACAATACTGAGGGAGACAGCCATTACCAGCCATGATCCAAACACTGTTAATTAAAAAGTAAAAGAAAAAAAAATGTTTGATGACAATAATAAAAGTATAAGTCAGGAGTGGCCAAACTTGCTTAACATAAGAGCCACATAGAATAAATGTCAGATGTTTGAGAGCCGCAAGACATGGGCATCAGATGACTGAGAACCATAAGTTGGGCAGGCAGTGAGGGAGGGAGGAAGGGAGGGAACTAGATTGGGGAGGGAGAGGTGACAAGCAAGCAACTTTAACTGCATTCTCCAAGCTGCCTCCTGGCTTGGCTTGGTGAAGTGATTTAAAGAGACAGATGCCTTCTCCAATCTGGCTGACAGGGTGGTGGGGGCTTGAGAGTCACACTGTATGTGTGAAAAAGTCACTGTGGATTCCGAGCCACAGTTTGGCCACCCCCGGTATAGAGCAAGATGGGCAGCTGTGTTAGGCTGACTGTAGCAGTAGAAAAGAGCAAGAGTCCAAGAACACCTTAAAGACTAACAAAATTTATGGCAGGGCATAAGCTTTCATGAGTCACTGCTCAGTGACACATAAAAGCTCCTACCCTGTCACAAATTTTGTTGGTCTTTAAGGGAGGGCATCAGTGCTTAGTTCTCGTGGCCCTTTCTTACATGCCCAGGGAAATGCTGATCGCCACTGACAGCCAGTTCGGTGTAGTGGTTAAGTGTGCAGATTCTTATCTGGGAGAACTGGGTTTGATTCCCCACTTCTTCACATGAAACTGCTGGAATGACCTTGGGTCAGTCAAAAATCTGTCAGAGCTCTTCTGGAAAGAGCAGTTTCCGTCAGAGCTCTCTGCTCCACCAACCTCACAGGGGATCTGTTGTGGGGAGGGGAGGGAAAGAAGATTGTAAGCCACTCTGAGACTCCTTCGTGTAGTGAAGGGCAGGGTATAAATCCAATCTCTCCTCCTCCTTCTGGAAACAATTTTCTTCAGGCCAGTTTGCCCAGGGACCCTGGACTTTTTTTTTTTTACCATCTTCTGGGCACGGAGGTAGGGGTGGCAGGAGATATTTGTGAATTTCCCACATTATGGAGGGGGTTGGACTAGATGACCTTGGAGGTCTCTTCCAACTCTATTATGATTCTAGGTGCTACTGGACTCTTGCTCTTTTCTACTGCATATGAAATATAGTTATTGTTTAGGGAAAAAAAACACTCTTGAAGACAACCACATATAACCTTGGCTGCTATGTTTTGGGAAGGGAATGGTAGACAAGCAGGAAAGAGACATAGCTCTCTGCATTATCCAGAATCAAAAGATGCTATCATACCGTTGAGAAACAATGAGCAATTCATTCTCTAATATTAATAGTAGCTTCCTAATGCCACAAGGCAGTCTTCAAGGAAAGGGCTTTTTAATAAAGAACAATTCCAAGCTATGCACAACAAATTAATTCCAATCACATCTTTATGCTCTTTAGCAGAAGTCCACCCCTTCCGTCAGCTGTTGACTTTCTGAGTGTCTCGGACAGCTGCACATCTGTCTATAGCTCCCTCAAATGACTTGCTTTGCCCCGATTTGATTTTTTGTTTCTGTTTCTTTAGGGCTGCTGACTTGTAATGGGGCTTCCTGACAAAGGCCTCACTTTGAGTCGAATGTGTACTGGGCTCCCAGCCAAGATGTGGGATGAGACCGAGGGCCAGGACAAGGCAGACCAATCCGTCGTAACTGCCTCTTTAAAACCATGTCACGCTCATGTGACAACTGCTCCTCTGTGCTTGTTTGAACTGTCCCTCCCAATTAGTGGTAATAAGTGACTCTAAAGATGAGCAAACATAGTGCATTCATTAGCTCCCTGCCAACCTCAAACCTTCCTCCCCCCACACCTCATCCTCTTCTTCGTGGCCAATCAGTGCCACAAATCTCCCCGAGGGCTGAGCTCCGTACTAGGAGGAAGCTAAACGCAGCTCATTTGGCGTGAACAAGTGCTGGCACAAGGCAAATTAATGACAAGTCATTTGGGAGAGTTGGCTTGAAATTATTTTATTCTGTCCTTCCACTGAAGGATCATCTTCTTCTCGTAGTGAAAATATGCCCAGATCAATAAGCTCAAGCATAAGAGCCAGAAAGGCATGCTCCAGCCCCATTTATTTAAGCCCTTTTTTTGGTGTAAAGGGGGACATAATTTACGGGAGAGGACTGCTAGACTGTTTCAGAATATGGACTAATGACAAGTTCTGGGAAGCCTGTGTTGCTATCCATCTCCTGGGTGAACTGCAGGTCACCACATTCTCCAACTACAATCTCAGCAGTGGCAAAAACTTCACAACATGGCACCCGACCGTCTTGCCCTCCTTATCACTTGTGAACTATTGAGAGCAACCTGTGACAAAAATTACTAAGTACTCTAAGGTATGAACTTATATAAAACTTTAAATGCTCATGTCAATGTACCAAAACAATACATAAACTGATCTCAAGAAAGAGTCCAAAACACATTAACCCACAAGTTTGCAAGGGATAATCTTCTAACTGCTCTCAACTTTTAGCTCCCTATCAGTCAAGCATATGTGGAGATGGGCAGCTTCAATGTTCAAACCAGGGAGACAATTTCAAATATCTCATTTAGGTGAACAATCAGAAAAGGCACAATTACCACTATATAATGGTGTGTCCTTTATATTCAGACCTAAGAAGCAGATTCCTATCTGGAATCTTAAGCCAAGTACATAACTTACCTGACAATGAAAAGTCGGTTTTCCTACTGTTGGTAGCGCTCTTTGCACTTGCAGCTAGAAAAGTTAGATTCCAGGTGGCTCCTAGTGATGCATCACACTGAGCTCTATAGTTCAGCATAGTTAATATTATTGGATTATTTTAAATGTTGTATTCTTGACATTTTAGAAGCACCATGTAGTTTTAACCTGAAAACTCGGGGTTTTTTAAATGTAATTTCTATATTTTTGAATGTAAATTCTATATTGTGTTTTTTTTTTCATAATGTGCTTTTATATTGTAATGGCCAATGGCCAAGTACAATAGACCATTCATTCATTCAATTAACAGTACAGCAAAATTATAATAATACAGCTAACATGGACATCCATTTGTATGATACAGTACACAATTCCAAAATCCAACCTGTTTTTATATTAGAAAATGTTGGTTTGTTAAGAAGGTGGTTGTAAGGTTAGAACATTCTTTGCAGTGGTGGGAATGGTGGCAAAATTGAGCTCCCTCATTGGTTGGAACTGAGGGGCATCAAGAGTCAGACTGTTGAACTATCAATCAACAGTACTTCCATGCTAATGGTTCAGTCTGCTCCTCTCTCCTGCCCAAGTGGCTGTTGCTAGCCAGCAAAGCTGATTCTCTCAGTGAAATGCAACCAACTTTAGTCCTGGCAGTTACTGGCTCTCCCTACTCTCCCATTGGCTGTTGCACATTCACAGAGCAGAGAAAGAAACCCTAACCTAGATTGGCTGAGAGAGGGAGGAGAAAGGAAACAGCCAGAGAGATGCTTTCCTTGATTGGCTGAGAACTCCTCCCTATCCTCCTCTGAAAGGGGAAAAAAATGTTATCAGAGAGTCCTGGTCTGAAAGGTATCACTATAGGCCTCTAAGGGAGCACTCATTGGGGCCAGTCCTGACTATGGCTGCCAGTTCTAGGTTGGTGGACATTCTGTGGTGGAGTTTGAGGAAAGCATAGGAGTCAGGGCTTCAGCACGGGGCCTGCCAGACACAGGTTCTTTCTGTGGAAGCTGACTGGGTGATTTTGGACCAGTCACAGACTTCCTGCCTAACCCACTGCACAGGGTTGTCTGAGAGGATAATGTCGTAAACTGCTTTGGTTCCCCCTCACTGTGAAGAAAGACTACTTTTCCTACATAGAGGCTGCAAGGAAGGGAAGGTGATGATCAGCTAAAGTCAGAGGGGAAGATAAATGGGAAGAGATAGGGTTGCCAACTCTAGGTTAGGAAATTCCTGGAGATTTAAGGGATGGAGCCTGAAGAGGGTGGGGTTTGAGGAGGGGTGGGACCTCAGAGAGGTACAATGCCATCTCCTCATGGGGAACCATTATTGCCAATCTCCAGGTGAGACCAAACCAAACCTAACAAAAGTATGTGACCCAAAATTAATAAGAATGAAATTATAATTAGAACAGGCATCCAAATAATTCATATACAGAAGTTTCTGAAAAAATAATTCGAAGTCCATTCTCAAAAATCCATATTAGGTAATCCATTCACAGTGCAAAATTCATTCTCTTTCAAACTCAAGATAGTTGTGACAGGACTGTTAACTTTTATTTCCTGTTTCAGTCATTTCATCAGGTGTGGGATTAACAAAACTGTGAACAAAAAATACCTATTAACAAATCACACCCAAAATTTACACATATAAAAACATATTCAGTTACACTTACTTACATTTCATGAATCAATGAAGACAAAAGATTTACAAAATTCCAATGGGATGAAAAGTTTCTGTAATATTTTTCACCCAGCATCCACTTAGAAAGGCTATTGGCTTTGTTAGGTTTGGTTTGGTTGCAACTTTCAGTGAGCTTTCTCTGATTTTTTTGTGAAATCTCCAGGTGAGGGCTGGAGATCACTCAGAATTACAACTGCTCTCCAGTTGGCAGAGATCAGCTCCCCTGGAGAAAATGGCTGCTTTGCAGGGTGGACTCTGTGTCATTATAACCTCCTGAGGCCGCTTCCCTTTGGTCTCCGCTGTGAAGAGCAGGGCTGGCTCGCCCACTAGGCAAATTAGGCATTTGCCTAGGGCGCTGGGAGGGAGGTGCTGAATTGGGCTCCCCCCCTCCTGGTACCCCAGACAAATGCCTAATCCCCCCCCCACCCCACCCCCAGCGTGCTCAGAAGCATGACACCAGCAT
This sequence comes from Heteronotia binoei, assembly GCF_032191835.1. Taxonomy (NCBI): domain Eukaryota; kingdom Metazoa; phylum Chordata; class Lepidosauria; order Squamata; family Gekkonidae; genus Heteronotia; species Heteronotia binoei. The sequence goes on from NC_083236.1 coordinate 10,670,778, forward strand.
CCCCCTTACCCACTTCATTTTGGGTATTTCAGTAAAGCATTCTCTGAAGAGAGTGCATGACCACAAGGCTTTCCTCTGTCCTCCCATGGGAGGGGGGAGCGAAGCCTCGTCTTCATGTGCTTTCTTAAGAGAACGCTTTACTGAAATGCCCACAATGAATCAGGTAAGGGGGAGGCTGGCGTCACTCCTCTGAGTGCACCAGGGGGATAGAAGATGGCCTGCCTACCACCCTTGCTCCCTGGCATGCTCAGTGGAGTGATACCAGCCTCCCCCTTATCTGCTTCGATATGAATTTCTCAATAAAATGTTCTCTAAAGAAAGCACACGATGACAAGGCTTCACTCCGCCCTCCCTTGGAAGGGGAGGACAGAGCAAAGCCTCGTTGTCATGTGCTCTCTTCAGAGAATGCTTTACTGAAATGTCCATGACAAAGCGGACAAGGTGGAGACTGGCATCACTCCTCTGAGCATGCCGGAGGGGGTGGGGGCTGGAGCAAACAAGAGAAGAGGGGAGGAGTGGGAGGAGGTGTGGGCAGAGAGGAGGGCAGTATGGCATGATACTGCAGGGCAGCACCACGAAGGGGCTGTGGTGTAGCAAGTCTGCCATGCACCCTAGGGCTGGCCCTGTGGAGGACTGTCCTTTTCCTATGTAGAGGCTGCAGGGAAAGGGGAGGGGATGGAAAGTTGAAGTCAGATCACTTTCCCTACTGAAAACAGCCACCTTGAGGTGCATGTGCTATGGTATACCATAACAAAACCAAGTCAAGCAAAAAAAACCCAGATCATGGCACAAGCTCACACTGATGCTAAACACCACAAGGCTGAATGTGACAGGAAAAGGTTGCAAAAATTCACTGCAAAAAAAAAAAAAGAAAGAAAAGGAATGCTGAGCTTCAGCATTTGTGTGACTGTCATCATGCCCCCCCCCCCAATTATTCTTCCTTATCTCCATTCTGGGCCTCTTTCAGGGCTTTGAGCCACCACAGACACAGGGACACACACACACACACACGCACATGTGAAGGTGGGGAAGCCAGCATCTGTTTCAGTTGTGGGGTGGATGGGAAGATAGCAAGGCGGGATGAATGAATATTATGGGTGGGAAGGACTGGGAAGACAAGGGTAAATGTGACTGAATGTCATGGGTGAGGGTAGTGGCATGCCAGGAGTGTGGGGGTAGTTGAAAGAAAGAGGTGGTTGGGGGGTAGTATTAGGATGGGGAGTAGTGGTGGGAAGTTGGGAGTGGGAAGAGATGAAGGGTGGGTGGGGAGTGAATGCCTTGACTTGGGTGGGTGGGTGGATGGATGGGAAGACAGCAAGGGTGGGGGGGGCACTCACCCCAAACCTCCTTCTAGATGGCATTTTATTTTCCTTCACAATGGGCCTTCTTTCTAGTGTCCTGGCATTTTCCAGCTCTCCCATTGGCTGTCGTGCATACCACATCAGCCATTGGACCGTTAAACGGTCAAGACAACATGTGCCATTGGCTGGGTCCACTCCTCTCCCCCACCCACTGCCAGACCGAGGACATATGAGGACTGGGCCACAGGGGAAGCTACTAAGTAGTAGCTGTTGCTGTTTTTAGGCAACCAACAGAAGCTATTACTTCTGCCAGTAAAACACAATCAAGCTTAGTTTTTTCAGTAAAAGGTGGGGGAGGCCCTTCCCAGGCCTATTTTGGCCTTTGAGGGAGAACATTGGGCCCAGTCCTGACTACAGTTCCCAGGTTCAGATTGGTGGGAAATTCCCTGAGATTTTGTGGTGGAGTCTAAGGAAGCCAGAGTTTGGGGAGGGGAGTGGCCTCAGCTGAATATAATGCCATAGGATCCACCCTCCAAAGCAGTTATTTTCTCCAGGGGGAGACAGCTCTGTTATCTGGAGTTCAGTTGTGATACCAGGAGATCTTCAGGCTGGTTACCCTAGGCCTGGCAGCAGCATCTAGGTGACTTGATACCGCTTGACTGGCATGACTTAACTAGGCCTGGCTGCTAGTTACTGTTCAGCAGCAGCCCCCCAGGACAGCCACTGTGGCATAGGAGTTAGTGCTTCAGAGTGGGGTCTGCCTGACACAGGTTCTTGCTATGAAAGCTGGGTGATTTTGGACTAGTCACAGACTTTCAGCCTACCCTACCTCACAGGGTTGTTTTGCAGATCAGAGAGGGGAGAGAAGAATGATGTAAGCTGTTTTGGTCTCCCCACACACACACACTGTGGAGAAAGACCTTTTCCTAGGCAGAGGCTGCAGGGAGGGAGGAGGAGATGGAAAGTTGAAGTCAGAAGGGCAGATAAAGGGAAGGAGATAGGGTTGCCAAATCCAGGTTGGGAAATACCTGGAGATTTGAGGGGTGGAGACTGGAGAGGGTGGATTTGAGGAGGGATGGAACCTCAGACAGGTACAATGCCATTCCCTTCACCCTCCAAACCAGCCATTTCCTCCTGCAGAACCATTGATGCCACTCTCCGGGTGGGCTGGAAATCACTCAGAATTACAACTGCTCTCCAAATGGCAGACATCAGGTTCCCTGGAGAAAACAGCTGCTTTGCATGGTGGGCTCTGTGTCATTATACCCTGCTGAGGTTGCTTCCCTCCTTTGGTCCACATTGTGATTTTTGACCACTCACAGACTTTTAACCTGACCTACCTCACATGGTTATTGTGAAGATCAAAAGGGGGAGAGGAGAATGACGTGAGCTGCTTTGGTCCACACTGTGAAGAAAGACTGTCCTTTCCCTAGGTAGAGGCTGCAGTGAGGGAGGAGATAGAAGGCTGAAATCAGATCAATTGCCTGACAGAAAACAGCTGCCTTGAGTGCGCGGGAAGACACCAAGGTTGGGGGGAGTGAATGCCTTCACTTGGGTGAGTGGGTGGGAAGACAGCAAGGGTGGGGGGTGCTTGCTCACAACCTCTTTCTACACCTGTTGTATTTTCCATCGCAGCAGCTGTTATTCCTAGTAAATCTCTGTACCTAATGGACCTTGTGGTACCTCCACTGATTACAATAGGTCCATTCTTCTCAGGGGCTAGGATTTTCATTTCACCATTTTAAAGCTTTTCTTCAGAAAAAAAAATGTTTTGATTCCTAAGAGCTGATTATCTAGGAAACTTGACCCTAGGAATTTAGGGGTGAATTTGAAATTAAGAATGGTTCTGGGGATTGTTGTTTCATGTTTGTACATGAGAGGTAATCCCAATAAGTACTAATACCTTGTAAGTGTCTGAAACTATGACCGTTTTCGCACACAGCTTACCTTGCAGTCACAATCCTGTTCCCTCCGCAGAGTCTGTCGGATTTCCCACCATCTGCGCTGGAGTTACAGGAAGTGCCGCGGCTTTTGCGTAGCAAACGTAAACTGGGTTTTAGCGGTTTATGTTTGCTACGCAAAAGCTGCAGCACTTCCTGTAACTTCGGCGCAGATGGTGGGAAATCCAACCAGATGCTGCGGAGGGAACAGGATTGTGACTGCGAGGTGAGCTGAGTGCGAAAACGATCTACGTCATTTGTCAGTCTCAGGTGTTATTTCGATGATACTCCCCACACAAGTCGTGACACTTTTGCACACTTTGAATATTCCACTTTAGCATTCATTTTGCAACTGGGCTTTCCAGTGTGGAACAGGAAAATCCACTTGCAAATGATTGCTAAAGTGCATTTAAAGAGTATTATCCAACATGTGTGCAAGCAGTCAAAGAGAGCTATTTCTCCACCAATTTTTCTATGGAAATCAGGATTAATTCTCCTGACCCCAAGCACACAAGCACAAATGCAGAGAATGGCAGTTCTAGAACAAAAAAAAAATCAAAATGTAGAAGTAAATGGCATCCATGTATCTACAACAATCTTGAATGAATCTTTCCTCCACTTTCTTGATTTCAATGACTGTTGTGTGATAACTTCCATGCTCTGGATTCCTGCAACAGATCTCTCCACTACAAATTTATATCACTTTTGTACCCACAGCTTCCCTTGCAGAACCCTGGATGTGGTGGTTTGATTTAGATGCTGAGAATTCTCCCTTTTAAAGGTTCCCTGAGGAGAAAGAATTACTTTTAAATCAATTTGAGTATCAATATTCTACAGCAGATATCTATAACTTCTGAATCCAGCTCTGATTTCATTGTATATCATTAACAGCATTGTCATACTCGCAATGTTGTGGCCCCTACAATAAGTAGGGGAGCCCTTAGGTAGGCAGAAAAAATGGTGGTGGAAAGTGACATCAAGTCACTGTTGACTTCTGGGAACCCCATAGAGTTTTCAAGGCAAGAGATGAACAGAGGTATTTTGCCCATTGCCTCCCTCTGCATAGCAGGCTCTCATCCAAGTGCTAACCAAGGCTGGCCTTGCTTAGTTTTGAAGAGCTGATGAATTTGGGCTAGCCTGGGATGGGGTGTAAATTAACCAAAAAGACTACAAAAAAAACCTTGCTAAAATTTAAAAAATTTGCAGATAGGCGAGAATGTTGGAAAGAGCTGAACATCACTTAGAAGGAGGGAACTGGAAAGGAGCCCCTGATGGTTTAGATGCAACTGGAAGGGAAGATTTGGGTTGAGGGAATATTAAATTCCACCCCCCCCCCCAGGGTTCCTCCTTCTTAATTCTATTCTGTTTCTATTATGTGGTAATCAGCCCAGTTACAATGGAAGCCAGTTTTTAAAATGCTGGTCATAGACTGACAGACAAGCATCAAAATCAGCTTTAGAGTTCAATTTTTCTGGCCCTGAAAAGGCAGAAACCCATCATTCAGTTCTGAATACACTTTGTGAAGATACACTACAGTAACTACCATTCTCAGAGGGATTGCTCAAATGTCAGCAGAACCAGCGCAGACTCAAATTTATTAGCTGGTGGAGACCTCTAACAGTTTCACACAGGCCCTGATCAGGCCAGCTGGGACTTCCTTTCAATACTATTGTGATTTACAGGCCCCATAGAAACCTCATTGCATTTCAGAATATGTAAACAGTTTCTCAGTAGTGAATAATACCAGACCAAAATAGCAACAATACAGTTGTTTATAGTGTATGCCATTTGTTTCAACACAGTTTGAAAATTTGCTGGCATTGCATAGAACACTGTTTTTTAAATAATAAACATAATTAAATATTCCTATATGCATTTGTAAAGGGACATGCAACTTGAAACATATGGTTTTAATACTTATTACTGCTCTGCATATATACATATATCCTATTTCCACTACAGTTAATTGGTACATGTTACTAATTAACAGCACAGTTTGGATCACAAAGGTAGATCAGTAAGAGTCCCAAGGGGTGTTATAAAGGGGGAAAAAAACTGGTGTTCCAGGAACAATGGCCATTCCATTTACATCACCCACATTTATTACAGATTAGATTGGAAAAAATTAGACAGATGATTGATAGATAGATGATCGATGACAGAGAGAGAGAGAGAGAGAGAGAGAGAGAGAGAGAGAGAGAGAGAGAGAGATAGATAGATAGATAGATAGATAGATAGATAGATAGATAGATAGATAGATAGATAGATAGATAGATAGATAGATAGATAGATAGATAGATAGATAAACACCCAATACAGTTATTTAAAAGACAATCCCCAACTGTTAACATTTTTATTGGTCTTCTACAGAGGACTTTGCTCAACATCTAGCTATGGCATAGGGTTGCCAGACCTCTCAGTAGAGGTGGGGGTTCCCCACTGCCAGGCCCCACCTCCCCGCCACTGATCAGCTAGCCAGCAGGAGGGAAACATACCCCCCCCCCATAAAGCAAGAATCATGCAGTGACATGCCCATGTCACTGCCCACATGACCTGGAAGTGATGTCATCACATCTGGGACATTGGGTTGATGCTCTGGTATTGGGGGAGGGATGTTATAGTAGAAGCCAAATTTACTATAGAGTTTTTGCCCAAATACCAGAGTGCCACCCCAATGTCTTGGACATGATGACAACTTCTGAGTCATGTGGGCACTTGTGTAGGCACATCGCTGTACATTGGCTGTGTTAGTATTATTAGCCTGCTGTGAAGAATGCTAGATCAAGAACTGTCAAAGTGACAGCTAATCACATGACAAGAGTCACAGGACTACTCAACCTGGCTGATGCAAGAACTGGCAATATCTGGATCTGTCCAGAGGAGTCATCATGAGTCAGCAGTTTAGCTAATTGGTGGGCAGTACTATATAAGCAGCAGAGTACCAGAGTGGTTTTTCTCTCTATGTATATGGGTTACTGGCGAAGGACTTTGCTACTCTGGACTGTATCTGTATATAACTTCATTGTAAATATCTGTATAATACACGGTTTGTTATACAACCAAACTGGTGTGTTGGCTCTTCATATCTACATTCCTATTGCTAAGGCAAGTTACTGCTTTGGTCTACCTGCACTCAGTGCACGCTCCTGCTGTCAGGCTGGGCCTTCCACCTGCTCCTGGTAAGTCCTTCCTGTCAAGCATGCTATTTCTAAGTGCTGGTTTATCCATACCTTTCTTCTCCTCCCTTCCCCCCTCTCCCTCCTCTCTTTTCCTTCCCCCCTGTGGGTGCCTAATAAAACCTTCTCTTCTCAGGATGTGTAGCATAACCTTGTATTAAACGGTGTAAAGTGCCTCTCCCCCAGATTCACACAGCCTTCATCCCCATTTGCATCTTTATGTTATTCTTTGTAACTATGTAACTTTGTATTCAGGATTACTTCCAAAATGTCAAGCATCGATATTTCAAAATAATCAAGCTTTTGTTTTAAATCAAAGACTTGTTTTATTGAAACTCTGTGACTTGCTCCGAGGACAGATTAATTGGAAGTAATACTGAATACAAAGTTGCATAGTGTCTTATAGACTAGTTCAAAAGGCAGGGTTACAGATAACTTCAAAAGAATAACATAAAGATGCTTGACACTTCCCATCCCTTGCCAGTTGCCAGGAGGGACCTGCAACAATACTATGGCATGTTATTTCTCCTTTAGGTGAGACATATAGAAATGAACATGTCATCCAACATGCCATATATTTATTCTAGATTTTGGTGTGGTCTCAGTGGGGAAAAAGAAGTCCAGGGCCCTAGACACCCTGGCTCTATCCCAACTAGAAATGGGAAGTGCTTCCCCCACCTCAGTTCCCATCTTGCTAGTGTCAAGTTCTCTGAGAAAGCTGAGTTCAGCCAGGGTTATCTGCCTGGGTTGGATCAAGAACCTGGCTTGATATTGATGACATGCCTCCTTTCTGGAAGGTTTCCGATGTCTTAAGGACTTCCTTTCTCAATGAAGGCAGCTCCGACTCCTTGTCTTTCTTGAGCACTATACCTAGGAAGATCAGGCAGTTTCCCCACACTTTGGTTTTGAATGGTGGGACCCAACTGGACTTCATAAGATGTTGGACTACCCTGAGCTATGATGGCACAAAGATGTATCCAAGGATTTCTTCCAATGCTAGGGTGTGCACCATAAGTAATCCCTTGTCTGTAACTGGTACTGTTCTGGCCTTGTCACACCACCTGGAGATCTTCTATTGCCTATTGATGGACATGCTGCTGGGGTTTTCGCAAGTATTGTAGGTATTCATTTCCTGGGAGCCTGCTGTCGGTTGTCCCTGCTGGTCCATTCCTCCATCAAGAGGACCAACGGGCCTAATGGTTCAGTTTATTTATTTATACGGCACCAAGCCAACCATAAAAGCCTAACAATTCAAACAATTTAAACATTGAATGGCAAAATTATCCATGGTTAAAATAGTATAGTAAAATGAATGAAAGTATCTATAAAATCAAGAGATGTGTGCATTTCTAATACAAAGACAAGCATTACAAAACTTAGCTACCTGTTTTGTAATATTCTGATTGGCATCTGAGAGGAGATAGACTACCTCAGCAGACTCTGTTAGCCCTAGCTTAGCCTTAACCCAAGGGGAAATATATTTAGCATGGGCTAGACTATACCGAGGACATCTTAGAAGTGCATGTTCAGTTGTTTCTATTTTTCACAACTCACACTGGCAAAGTCTCTGAGCAAATGGAATTTTCTTATACCTTCCTTCAAGGACAGCAGAAGGAAGGGTTGAACATCTTGCCAGGGAGAAAGCTTTCCTCGTCTTGTGATCCTCTAATTTAGTAAGATAGGGAAGAGGAGCAAGATGCTACTTAATTGAATCAATAAAATCCAGGCATCTTGACAGATCAAGGTGTCTTTCTGTGTCCATTATCTTTTGTTGTAGAACTTTTTTGGCCTGATCACTGTTAAGGGACAGAATGAATTTAGGGGAGAAACCAAGTAAATTTAGTTTAGGACTTAATGGTATCCAGCCATAAACCAACATGAGAGGTGATTCTTGGTTATCCTCAGCTAACTCCCTAACTGCAAGTTATCAGGGATGCAAGTAGGTGTCCCATTGGGAGGATTTCTTGTGCTGCACATTTACATCACACAGCCGTGAGAGTATTATTGAAATGTTCAACCAGACCATCTGTTGGTGGGTGACACACACTTTTGTCAATGGATGATTTTCACCAATGTTCACAGCTGCTATGACAGGGAGGATGCAATGTATTTTTCTTGCCTAGTTGATCCATTTATTTGAAGAACTTACATATTAGCTCACTTTAATGTATTACCTTCTGCGATACTTTATGGGAGGTTTCAAAAGGTTCCATATGTGCAAAGGGCATGTGGCTGTGGAAGGAATAAGGTAGAAAGTGTTGAGCATGTTTTCTTGCACTGTACCTATTATTCTGACATTCATGGTATATATTTTGATAAGTTATTATATGATCTAAAAAGGCCAATCAGATGAGCAAATGTCCCTTTATTTGCTTTCTTCTCAAATTGTTGTGACTATAGCATTAGCACTTTTATAACTGTAATTAATTTTAAATCTATTAGAATTTTAATGTTGAATGTAACCTTGTTTTTATACAATGGAATGTTACTGTTACTGTTAGCCGCCCTGAGCCTGCCCCGGCGGGGAGGGCGGGATATAAATAAAATTATCTAATCTAAATTATCTAATCTATTTAAATGGTGGCAAATTTTCTGTATCTGGTTTCCAAAAGGAGAGAGATGTGTTAGGTTTCCCATTGTCTTGTTTTTATTTCGTTTGCTATGCCGATAAAGGTTGTGATGATGATGATGATGATGATGATGATGATGATGATGATGATGATGATGATGATGATGATGACGACGACGACAGCAACAACAACAGGGAGGATGTGGAGCTGTGACCCTGATCAGTCAGGAGCTTGTGTGGAATGTCTGCCTTGGTGAAGAGCATGAGCATATGAGCCTGTCTTCTACTGTTCTGTGAAGGTCAGTATTGTCTACTTTAATTGGCAGCATCCCTCCTGGTTCTCATATATAGCTCTTTCATATCACTTACTACCTGATTGAATTAGCTGGCGCTATCAGGGACTGAATCTGGAAACTTCTGCATGCAAAGCAGATGCGCTACCACTGAATCACAGACAGTGCCCTTGCAACCCTTATCTTCATATTCCTTAAGACACATCTGGGTAGCAGGTTGCAAAACCAACTCTCTCATACTATTAATTTTCTGTTTTCTTGTTACAGCTTTTAAGTAAGAAAAACATCATCTTATAGATATACCACAAACTGGATAAATAAATAAGGAATGTGTACTCATCTTTCTTTCTCTATCCCTCTAATTGCTGAATTTTCACAATTTTAAAAGATATGTCATTTGCATTTTATTCGATACAATATCTGCTTTTTTCATTTAATCAATGGCTGTGGTTTTCTAAGCCCCAAAGGATACAGAGTCTTTTGATTTTTCACCCCCACAAGTAAATGATTTCCCAAACCTGCAGGAGAGTCATTTCAATTAGTGCAAAGCTGATCATTAGCTAACTAATAAGGACTAATTTTCTATCACAATTATTTCCTAATTAAATCCCAAACAGAGATTTCTAACCCAGATGGTCAGTGATGCTACAGATTTGCTTAAATTTCTTAGCAGAGAAACAAACTGCTAATTAGGTTTTGTAAATACATTAATTCCCTTGTGATTGAGTTAATAGATTTGCATGCTGCCAGTTTATTAGTGCTTTAATTGTGACAGCCTTTATTTGGCCTAACATATAATCCACTTATCACACATTGGCATGAAAAAAAAGATTATAAATGAAATCATAAACAAAGCTGTCCTTTTCATTCAGGAGAACTGTTGTCAACATTTGACATCACTCTTAAGGAATATTTCATTCCTGTACTGATTAAGAAAGGGGCCAGGTTGCAACTTTTATTAGTGCTCCATTATTTAACCAAATGCACTTGGGAACAACCTTTTTCAAAATTGGCCTTGTGGGAAGAAAAGACAGGTGCCTTATGGAGCTTTTGCAACATCTGTTTACAAACATGAATGTTTCTTGTCTTTTCCTCTTGCTAAATCTGAACTACTCCCCACATCCTATGCAGACAGGATGATGGTCTCAGGCCCCATCTTGGTTGCCAAATGCATTTCTAACTCTAGGAATTCCACAAGATTTATACATTCACTGACGATCTCCTGATATTAAAGTATAAATTAGGGTTGCCAACTCCACAGTGGGAAATTGCTGGAGATTTGGGGGGAGTAGGATACTTCGGAGGGCAAGATTTAGCAAGGAGAAAGTTCTCAGCAGGATACAATGCCATAGGGGTCGATCCTCCAAAGTAACCATTTTTTCCCCAGAAGAATGGATCTCTGTATTCTGGAGATCGGTTGTAATTCCAGGAGATCTCTAGGAAGAGAAGGTAATTTGTTCACTTCTTGTAAGAGGTCTGGCATATCCCATAACAATATTCTTGCTGTTAGTCTGGGTAGCACATGGCATGGCATGTTTCTGTAGGAAGTCCAGTGGGCATGGGTGACAATGAAAAACAGAAGCCTGTTAGAGTAGGGCAGGGTTTCCCAACCCCCCCCCCCCATGGCCCAGTTATTTCTACACTTCTCCTTCATGGCCCACTAAAATTTGGGGATGGAGCCGGGAGACAGGAAAGTACAAACATGCTTAAAACTCTTGCAATATTTTGTTTAGGAAAGGTAGGAGAATAGTGGGATTTTGCAAAGCAATCTTAAAAATAAAACATCAAGAAAAAGCATAAGGATCACACACAGAAAACTAAAAATATATAATGCTCTCAGCCTGGGAAAACATGAAATGGCAGGGCATTTCAAGCTTCTTCCTCCCCACCCCAGGTCTATTAGCAATGGTAAGGAGGGAGGGAGGGAGGGAGGGAGGGAGGAAGGAAGGAAGGAAGGAAGGAAGGAAGGAAGGAAGGAAGGAAGGAAGGAAGGAAGGAAGGAAGGAAGGAAGGAAGGAAGGAAGGAAGGAAGATGGGGAAAAGACTGACTGACAGAGGGGGGGGGGAGTGGGAAATAAAGCTTCCCTCTGGCCAGCGTCTTTTCCCCTTTATTTCTTTGGGCTCACCTCTAACAGCGAGGGATGGGGATGGTATGTGCCCAGTGGGGCCCCAACGCAGCAACGAGGGGCAACAGCAGGGGCAGTCCCACTCAATATGTCCTCTCAGTGCAGCCTCCCGGGAGGGCTCGACAGTGTCCAATGACGGTGCTGCCAGGAGAGCTGCGGAAGCCTCGATGGTCTCCGCAATGGCAGGAGAAGGAGCGACACCCAGGCCGAGCAGCTGAAGCAGCAGCCCTGATGACCCCAGCAGCCTGCGCCCGGCCGGAGCAAAGTGGAAGGACAGCAGGAGGAGGGCTGGCCTGGGGGTGGGGCAAAGGCTGTGTGGGAGAGGGATGCAGCAACGGGATGGAGGAAAGGCATGGGCAGTGTGGATTTCTCTATGGGAGGCATCCATGGCCTGGTGGATCATACGCTGAACATGAGTCAACAGTGTGATGCGGTGGCTAAAAAGGCAAATGCATTTTTGGGCTGTATCAACAGAAGTATCATGTCCAGATCACATGATGTGATGGTATCGCTTTACTCTGCTCTGGAAAGACTTCACCTGGAGTATTGTGTTCAGTTTTGGGAACCACATTTTAAGAAGGATGTAGACAAGCTGGAACAGGTCCAGAGGAGGGCAACGAAGATGGTGAGGGGTCTGGAGACCAAGTACTGTGAGGAAAGGTTGAAGGAGCTGGGGATGTTTAGCCTGGAGAGGAGGCGGCTGAGAGGTGATATGATCACCATCTTCAAGTACTTGAAGGGCTGTCATATAGAGGATAGTGTGGAATTGTTTTCTGTGGCCCCAGAAGGTAGGAACAGAACCAATGGGCTGAAATTAAATCAAAAGAGTTTCCAGCTCAACATTAGGAAGAACTTCCTGATCGTTAGAGCGATTCCTCAGTGGAACAGGCTTCTTTGGGAGGTGGTGGGCTCTCCTTCCTTGGAGGTTTTTAAACAGAGGCTAGATGGCCATCTGACAGCGATGAAGATCCTGTGAATTAGGGGTAGGTATTTGTGGGTTTCCTGCATTGTGCAGGGGGTTGGACTAGATGTCCCTGGAGGTCCCTTCCAACTCTATGATTCTATGGTACTGGGTTGGGACCTGGTAAATGGGAAATGCCGGAGTAGGATACTTTGCATCATATTCAGCATCAGTGATGGATCAAAACAGAAAGCCATTGGCAAGGATCCAACAGTCCTCCAAACAGTTTCCTCCAGCTCAAGAAGCCTTCTGACAATTTAAGTGACTCTTCCTCCAGTGGAAGTGAACTCTTAGTTTAACACTGTGGGCTGGATATTGTGGTCTCAGAGAAACACACACACACACACAAGTTAACATCTCAGTCTATATATAAATGGGGGAGAAGGAGGAAGAGGAGATTGGAATCAATCTTTTTTTTTTTTTACTTTCCAGAATAAGCAGAAATTTTTTCTCAGTGTCCATTTTGCTCAGCAGAAGAATCCATCCATCGACTTCCGGTCTTGGCACCTCAGTGTTAAGAGTGGCCCCAGACTTGTTCGCGGTGGCTGCTCTTGGGTCTGGCAGCTGTGGGGTCTCCTGGCAGGGAGACTTGACTCCAAGACCCGGGGAGGGTCTTGGGAGGCAAGCGGCTTGACAAAGGCTCAGGAGATTGGTGTCAATTGACTCCATGAGCAGCTGTCGCTGTGATGCCCGGCTGTTCTGATCGCCATTTCTAAATGGCATCAGAGATTACTTTTCTTTTCCATCATTAACAATCTTTCAAAGCAACTTTTTTTCCTATTGCAACTATCAAAACAGTATTTCGCAAGTAAGTCTGATCTACAACATTACCGACTACTGAAATCCTTATTTCAAAACCAAATTTGACTGTTCTGAAAGAGGGGGAGGAGGAGAACACCCCCCCCCCATAAGAGAGGCTTCTAAAAAGAAAAGAATATACATATTTGGACAGATTTGGTTTAAAATTAAACACGTATTAATTGAATTATGGACGTATCATATTGCAATTTGAACAAAGGCTGACTATGACTTTAAGAGAGAGAAGTGCATTTGAGGATTTATTGGGATTGAAATGATTTAAACTGAAATGTAATAGAAAAATATCTTTTAAGTGGAGATTTGGAAGGATTTGTTAATTTGGGATTTAGAGTTATTATTCAGCTTTTCCTATTGAACTGAATTATTTTGTGGGAAGATGGCGCAGCAAGAAAAAAGGGATGATCCAAAGGACTTTGTGGCTACCATGTTTTCTATATGGTTTCTTTTTTCTTTTTGATTTTTAAATATTTATTTAAAACACAAAATTACAATATTAGAATTTCAGTTACAGCACTGTCATAATAAATAACTACAAATCTTTTTCGATTTATTTCATATCTGCAAAAGCCAATGGAAAAACAACAACAACAAACAAACAACAAAAAAACCCAGAGAGGCATAGGTGGATATCATACTTTTTTGCATATTAGCATTCTTACTTTATATATCATTATTTCCTTCCATATCTTAGTTTCTTTAAACCTTTTAGTCATTATCATTATTATTGCTTTTAACTCCCTCTTCTCCATCTTTCCCTACTCTACTATTAATCCAACTATAAAACTTTTCCCATTTTTTAGATGCCTGTGCTTTAGATTTGCCATTCATAATTGCAGTCAAAATATCAACGTCTGCTGCCTGAAAAACCTTTTCTATCACTTCCTCCAATCTTGGGCGTTTTGTTTGTCTCCAATATTTAGCATATAAAATCCTTGCAGCAGCCAAAGCATAACTTAGCATGTAAATGTCCTCCTTAGAGATCTCTTTCCTGACCATTGACAGCAGCATAACTTCTGGTTTGAACTGACAATCAACTTTTAAAAAACCTTTCAAAAATTCATAAATTTCATAAGAGAGGCTTCCAAAAAGAAAAGAATATACATATTTGGACAGATTTGGTTCAAAATTAAACACGTATTAATTGGATTATGGACGTATCATATTGCAATTTGAACAAAGGCTGACTATGACTTTAAGAGAGAGAAGTGCATTTGAGGATTTATTGGGATTGAATTGATTTAAACTGAAATGTAATAGAAAAATATCTTTTAAGTGGAGATTTGGAAGGATTTGTTAATTTGGGATTTAGAGTTATTATTCAGCTTTTCCTATTGAACTGAATTATTTTGTGGGAAGATGGCGCAGCAAGAAAAAAGGATGATCCAAAGGACTTTGTGGCTACCATGTTTTCTATATGGTTTTCTATAAGCAGAGAGAAGGGTGCTCCAAAGAGTGACGAGAAGAGCACAAAAGATTTGTGGATGTTCTCTCCCCTCATTGGTGGATCTGTATAATATGGGATGTAAAAGGAAGATACAAATGATCTTAAGGGACCCTTCACATCCGGGCCACTTGCTATTTGAGATCTTACCGTCAGGTAGACGATATAGAGTGTTGAAGGCTAGGACAAACAGATTTAAGGACAGTTTCTATCCAAGTGCTGTGGTTAGGTTAAATGCAGGGTTATGAATGATTATTTGTTTTAGATGTATTTAAATGGTTTTAATGGTTTTATGAATGATTATCTGTTTTAGATGTATTTAAATGGTTTAAATGGTTTTAGATGTATTTAAATAGTTTATGAATATGTGTGTTTGATGTGTTGGTATGTTTGTGGAAGAGCACCTCATTTCGTTGCTCTCTTTTTGTTGAGAACAATGACAATAAATTTATCTGTCTATCTATTTAAAGGAGTTGATAGTAGATCGGGTGCAGAAGTTTCAGGTGAAATGTAATGAGGTTGAAATTATACAGGAGCAGATAGATCAAGGCGATCAAGATCTTCCTAATGAGCTGGAAAAAGTTAACAAACAAGTCTCTGAAAATGTTCTTTGTAAACTCAAAATGGAAGTGACATACACAGTTTCACAGGAGAAACAGAAACTACAACCTACGAAGATTAACACAAAGGGGAGTGACTCTGTTTTGGCTTCAATGCTTCTTGCTGAGCTGATGAGCAATTTAAGGGGAGAATTGGCAGATTCAACAAAAATTCACAGTTCTATGGCAATCTCCAGGAGAATTAAAACTTGGAAAGCTTTTAAGAAGAAAGGACCATGAGCTCTGGCATCTTCAATTGGTTAATATCAGCATATTTTCATGGAATGTGTATTATTTTGAGAAGGAAATTTGGACTTTTATGGCTTTCTCATTTATTTTTTAAAATTTTTCAATTGGATGGTATAAATAAAAGTCTAAATCAGAGGATTTGTATGTCTATATGGACACTAAATTTAAAATAGGGAATTGGGTGGCAAAATAGGTTGGAGTTTAGGAAATCGTGATATCAAAGCGTTTTTATAAAGATGGGAGTTTTTAAAACTTAAAGCATACTGAGGAGAAAATATTAAAAGGATAAAACAATATCTAATAATAAACTACAGAAAATTAAATATTTTGAACAGGTAAAGGGATATTTCATATTTTATTTTATAAGCTAAATCCTCAGTGAATCTAGAAGTACTAAAAGTTATTTATAATCTTACAAATTAGAAATTAAGCTCACAATTTGGAAGCATTTTTGTTTTGACATACTTTTGAATGTGTTTTCTTCTTTTCCCTTGCTTTTACATAAGTATGAACATTGGGTATGTATTCTCCCTAATAATTTAAACCAATTTGAATAGCATTTAAAAGATAAGTCTCACCTCTAATGGCATATAATGTTAGATGATTTTTTAGCCATGTAAAGAATTATTTTAGTGATTTTCTTTCTTCAATTTTGGTAAAGCAATTTAGTGGAGGTTATGTTATTTTTTTAAGAACATTTTTTTTTATTTTTGCAACATATTGAAATATATTTAAACATGTACTTTAAGATGTTAACCAATACGTTACAAATTTTCTCCTCCCCCAACCCACAGTTTCTTGACCTCCACTGGTGCTCAAAATAATTAAAAAAGGAATCTTCACTTACATTTCTTGCTTTCTCTCCCCTCTCCATAAGTATTATGGTATTTGGGTATATGTTGTCTCCAAGAATGTTTAATCAATTTTGAATAACTTTTTAAGTCCATGTTTAACTGTTGTCAATTTATGGCATCTTAGATAATAGATAACAGTATAACATTGGAGGTCTGCTTTTTATGTTTTGCTTGGAATGTATTCTCATTAATATAGATAGTTACATATATGGTTGTATTGTGAAATTATCCTATCTGTTGGTAGTAAATGAGCCTGTATGACAGACTAAAATTTTTAGCTCACTTCCTCCTTTATATTTTCCTTTTTTCTTGTTTTCAGTTATTCTGTTTGTTATTTTTCTTTCTCCTTTTCTTTTCCTTCTTTCTCCTTGTAGGTATTAAGGACAAATGGATATGATCTATAATTTGATTAACAGAACTGTAAGAAATCACAAAAGGTCACAAAGTGTTTGTAGAATTTAATGGTAATATTTGGTTAAAATATGGTAGCTTGCAAGTAAAATTAATTTTATAGCTTTTTCTGTAGTAGAAATAATTGTAGTGTGTATATTTTATTTTTCTTTGGTATTGTTCCCTCTTTCCCCCCCCTCCCCTTCTGTTTAAACTAAATAAAAAACTTGAAATTGAAAAAAAAAGAAGAATCCATCCATCCATCCATTCTCCGTCCCTAACCCCACAAAGATGTGTTATTGCACACAAAAGCTTATACCTGGAAGAAACCATTGTTGGTCTTCAGCTGCCATGATGGAACTCCAAGTTTTTTTCTCTCTGGGCGTTTTCCCACAGAGCTTATCTCGGAGCTACGTCCCTCTTCACCGCGCAGCGTCTGCGCGGATTTCCCACCAACTGCTCCGCATAACCAGGAAGTGCCAAACCTTTTGCGTTGCAGATGTAAACCACTAAAAACCAGTTTACGTTAGCGATGCAAAAGTCGCGGCTCTTCCTGGTTATGCGGAGCAGTTGGTGGGAAATCCTTGCAGACGCTGCACGGTGAAGAGGGACGTCGCTCCGAAGTAAGCTCTGTGGGAAAACGCCCTCTCTCTTTCCTCCCCAAAAGAGGAGGAACAATCCCAAAGAAGGAAGCAGAAGCTCTTTGTGTGAGTGTGCCCTGCCATCTACTGGTGATCTGGCAGTTGAGTCAGAGATAAGGGCTTGACCTTTTAAATTGCAAGGCTCCTCCTTGCCAGAGGCATGAGTGAAAGGCTCTTGACCCGTGGCACTTAGCCTGGGTGTCTAGTCTTTCAAGATGGTGGTCTTCTATCAGAAGATTGTTTGCACCTTATGAAGGTAGAAAAAAGGGTGTTTGGTAAGAGGTCTCACTGGAGCGTACTGAAGCGTATCTTGTCTCGTATTTGCCCCATCGTGTCTCTCAACTTGAACCAGACCCATTGCACATTGTCAGCTCTTACCTGGTCACCATAGGGACTGCCACCGCAGCCATTACCTGCTCAGCCAGCCCCGCCTCAGCCAGTCGCCCCACCGGCTTAAGCAGCACCACCGCCTGCCCCACTACCAGGGATGCCACCAGGGGCACCCACCCAGTACCACTGGGGCTGCCACCCCCCATGCATGGTCCCACAGCTCATTTCAATGGGGACCCAGGGAAGCTGGAGTTTTTCATCATCCAGGCCCGGAGTTTCTTGTGCCAGTGGGGCGCCTCGTTCCCTTCGGAACAGTTGCGCGTTGATGCTATCAGCGCATGTTTAGAAGTCCCAGTGGCTATCTGGTTTGTGGCATTATATGAAACCAATGCGCCTGAGCTACACTCCATGCAAGAATTCTTGCGATCGTTACTGTGACAGTTTGAGGACCCGATGAAGGAACCCAACACCATTGCCCAACTAGAAGCTGTCAGGCAAGGCAAACGAGCAGTGAGGGAGTATGTCCACGAGTTTCACCTACTTGAAGACAAGGTGCACAGTTGGGATGAGCAAATAAAAGTAGCAGCGTATAAATGGGGGCTGCCAGCAAATTTGCTCTGGTGAGCGTTGGTGCTGGATAACCTTGATAATCTTGTGGGTTGGATGCAATTAATAAGCGAAGTTGACACCCGCTTACACCTGGCACAACTACAAGAGAGTCCACAGTATTTGAGAAAACTGAGCTAAGCCTAGATCCCCGGGGAAGCAAACAAGCACGGGGAAGAATGAGAAGTTGTGTTTCCGGTGCGGCTCTCCAATGCACTTCGCTGCAAACTGCCCACGGGGAATAGGCCCACCACCAGCAGCTGCTCTGGGCCATGAAACCAACCTGAAGAAGGGAAAAGGAGGCAAAGGACCCAAACTCAAGAAAGATCGGGGAGCCATGAATTCTGGAATTATCCCACTTCAGCAGTACCTGCAGGAAGCAGGGGGGGGGGGTCCTCCTCGTCTGATGATGAATGCAGAACCCCATCAGGGAGTGAAACTGCCGACACGGAAGAGTAAAAATGTCAGGAAAACTTTTATACCTTCCAGAAACTCTTTTCAACCCCGAATTAAAACACTACGCTCACATGCGAGTGTCGCTGGACTCAGGGTGTACCAGGGACCTGATTACACCCCCCTGATCGAGGCCCTGGTGTTAAAGACAATGGCCTTGCCCCACCCAATGACTTTTGAACAGATGGACGGATCCCTAATGAGAGGGAAACCATGTACCCAAGGGACTGTACCCACCCAGGTGGGTCTGGGGGAGAACACTGCAAAAAAAGACCATTTGTAATAGCCTCCAAAGCAGCTTTTGACCTGGTCCTGAGTGCTGAATGGCTCAAGGACCATGAACTTTATATCCGGTGGAAAAGCGGAGTAGTATACTTTGTGGATGAGGGCTGCAACGCTCACATCTGAGACAGTAGCTGGGGCCCTCACCTCCCCCCCCCCCCATGGTGGAAAGACTTTGCCTTACCAGAGGGGAAAAGGCTAGCATTCCCCAGGAATACAGAGACTTATACAAGGTAAGGAAGGGGAAGTGGACAAGTTACCCCCGCACAGAACCACAGACTGTGCCATAGAATTGAAACCCAGAGTACAGTTGTCCAAAGCAAAACTATACACCATGAGTTGAACGGAAAGGGAGGAATTACAAAGGTTCTTGGATGCTAACATAGAACAGGGTTTTATACGCCCTGCATCCTCCCCCCACGTGGCCCCAGTCCTCTTTAGAAAGAAGAAAGACGGGACACTAAGGCTTTGCATGGACTGCAGAGGGTTAAATGCGGTCTCCATGTCCAATGCGTACCCCCTGCTGCTGATCAAAGACTTATTAAGCACCACATCGCAGGGCAGGATTTTTACCAAACTAGACTTGCAAGAAGCCTACTACAGAGTACGCATTAGACAGGGAGATGAATGGAAAACTGCTTTTATGGAATTGGAAAATTTGAATACAGAGTAATGCCATTTGGATTACAGGGAGCACCAGGGGTTTTTATGAACTTAATAAATGAAGTACTAAGAAAATATCTATTCAAGGGAGTTTTGATTTATCTGGATGATTGCTTGATTTATTCAAAAGACCTCCCTTCACATATAAAGTTGGTCCAGGAGGTGCTAAAGACTTTATACAAAAATAAGCTATTTGTGAAACTGTCCAAGTGTGAGTTCCACAAGGAACAATTGGACATCTTAGGATACAGAATATCTGGCAAAGGACTAGCAATGGACTCAGCGAAAGGAAAAGCTATGGTAGACTGGCAGGCACCTCGCAACAGAGGCAATTACAACAACTTATAGTATTCTGTAATTTTTATAGAATTTTTATCCCTGATTTTGCTCAAGTGGCATTACCAATAACAGACCTTTTAAAAACAAAAGGAAAGGGACCAGGAGCAACCAGGTGGGAGCTCCCTTAAATTGGACTAAGGAATGCCAGGAGGCCTTTGACAAATTAAAATGGTTATTCACTTCTGAACGTATCTTAATTCACCCAGATGAAACCAAGAAATTCTGGGTTCAATATGACGCATCAGATGTCGCTATTGGATGTGTCTTCCTCCAGCAAGATGAGGGTCACTTACACCCCTGTGCATATATTTCATGGAACTTTTATGGGACAGAGAGGCAATGGTCTGTTTGGGACAAAGAAGCCTTTGCAATTAAACATGCATCAGAAGTCTGAAGGCACTGGTTAGAAGGTGCCAGGGTTCCTTTTGACATATGGACTGATCACAAAAACCTGAAGGCACTCTGCACCAGTAAGAAACTGTCCTCTAAACAAGTGCGCTGGGCTGGGTTTTTCTCATGGTTTGACTTTAAGCTGAAACATGTTCCAGGAAAAAAAAGAACTTTTTGGCTGATGCCCTCTCTCGGTTACCCCAACATGAGAGCTTGGGGGGGGGGGTAGTACAAACCTGTAGCCAAACAAAAAGGGAAAGGTTTCCGCGGATTTACAAACCAAACTCAGACAGGCCACCAAGGAAGAGGGGCATAATAACTTACCCCCATCGGTGGTGATAAATACTGACAGTCTGGGATTTAAAAATGGGAAATTATATGTGCCCAAACCCTTACAAGAAGAAATCTTACAACGGTTTGTAAACTGTCAGAACATTTTGGATTTATAAAAACAATGCATTTGGTACAAAGACAGTTCTGGTCGCCCAGAATGAAGGAAGATGTTTCTGAGTACGTAACCTCGTGCCCCATATGTATAATGGCAAAAAAGAGCAGTAGGAAACACCCGGGACTATTACAACCATTAGAAACAGCTACCAGACTGTGCTCTGTAGTCTCTATGGACTTTATAACTGATTTGCCAGAAAGTGAAGGGCAAACAGTAATCTTGGTTGTGGTGGACACATTTTCCAAACAGGCTCACTTCATCCCATGCATGAAAATACCATTAGCTAAAAAACTAGCCAAGTTGTTTTTTGGTCACATGGTTCGCCTCCATAGTTTCCCGGATAAGATAATTTCCAACAGAGGGGTCCAATACTTTTTGGAAAGAATTCTGTAAATTGACTAAAATGGAGCAGGGGATTAGCTTTAGCTACCACCCCCATACAGATGGGCAAACGGAATGCACTCATGCGGTGCTAGAGCAATACCTACGGTGTTTTATAAATTTCCAACAAACAAACTGGTGTGAGCATATAATAATTTGATTCATAACTCAACTAATCATTCCCCATTCCAGATTGTACATGGGTTTGACAGTAAACCATTACCTACCCTACCAGGGGGCATTGACCAAAAAGCCACTGATTTCCAAACATGGTGGTCACAATTGGAGACTACATGGCAGATTGCTCAACGTCAATTAGATAAGGCAAAAAAGACTTATAAACAAGTCTATGACAAAAAAAGATAACATTTCTGGGATGTACGGTGTGGAGACTGGGTGCATTTATCGACCAAAAACCTCCCTAACATTCATCCATCACAAAAATTGGGACCTAAATATCTTGGACCTTTTCAAGTGAAAAAACTGATTAACAAAATGTCTGTAGAATTTGATTTACCTAAAACTTATCATAATTTGCACCCTGTTTTTCACTGCAGCTGGTTAAAACGCGCCCCCAAGGACGATATACCCCCGGACACCAGCTCCACCTCTAAAGATGATAGAAGAACCAGTCTCACCATGAGACTGAATCCATTCTGGATTCTAAACTCAAATGGGGGATTATGTATTACTTAATTAAATGGCTGATTTCCCTGTTTCCCAAATTGAGTGGGTAAGAGCAGAACATATCCAGGCACCCAAACTAATAAAGAAATGCCATCGCCAACATCCTGATTGCCCGGGACCTAAGGAGGGATCTTAAGGGGGGCAGAATGTCAAATAAATTTGCCATGAAGGGTTAAAAACACTGATTGTTCTGAAAACTTATGAAGTTGGTCTCATACTTTCTTTTCTCTCTTGCTCCTTTCTGGTATCTCTTTTCCCTTCACTCCCTAACCTTTAGCTTCCATGGTAACACACCTGTTGTTTAGGGTTTTTTATTATTATAAATTAATTTTTAATCCAACAGTATTACATTTAAAAATCAAACAGAAAACCAATGGAAACATAAATAGATACATGCTATATCTAATCTAATACAATCCTTCAAAGTCTGACCTTCATTGCGTGTTACATAAAACTAACCAAAGTTTAACAATTGGTTGCATAATATACATAAGCAACAGAACTATCAAAAATAAATTAACTTTCTATAATATTGATTCTGTGGAATGATGTCATTTTCAGAAAGAAAAGTAAGTAAGGGGTGCCAAACAGACACTACTTTCATATTGGTTGTAAGATATATCATATGAATTATAAGCGATTTTGCATAATATGAATGTTTCCCACCGCCTTTAATACCAGGCTTCTAATGTGGGTGGGTGTTTATCTACCCAGAGTGAGGCTATGATTAGCCGTGCCGTGGCTATTAAAATATGAATGAATTCTGATGTACTGGAACTTAACCTTTGATCTTGCCAATGATGAAGTAAAAAAATATCAGGTTCCAGTGCTAAGGCTGTATGGGTAATTTTGCTTATTTGTCTATTTACCTGTTGCCAAAATGCATAAATATATCTGCATCACCGCCACCAACGGATAAAATCTGCTTTTTAGTCTTCTATCGCAAAAGTCACAAACTATGTATCTAATGTGGTAGCCTTGTGTAGTTTGTACTCTACTCAAAGAATGCCTGGGAAGATGAACTTATGTATTTTACTTTGCTGGGAAAAGGGGGGCGATTGCTTAGTAGTTTACCCTATATTACTGGAGGAAGATCTGGGGTGCTCTTTCAGAGTTATAGGTTAACTCTTCCAGAGTTATAGTTAACTCCAGGTTATAGTTAACTCTTCCAGAGTTATAGGTACAGACATCCTGTCTGAGTCAGATCTGGGGTGCTCCCAGATCTGACTCAGACAGGACGTCTGTACCTATAACTCTGGATCTTACAATAAAAGGAACTTTATAAAGAATAAAAGACTTTTTATTGATGGGGAACCAGGCGGGATTTGACAGGAGGCTGTATAGAACACCTTCTCAATAGCCTTTATCACCACCTCATAGAATTTCATAAACGTCCGATAAGATGTTCTTGCTGCTTTGTCATGAGTTTGCTGCCAAACTCGCTCTAGTCATCTGAGTTCCCATTTCACCACTTCGTTTTGAAGTATACCGGGGGGATGGTTTATGTCAGGATTCCAGGGAGTGATTTCATTGAGGGCTTCAGAGAGATGGGTGTAAAGAAGGTTGCCATTCCAGGAACCCACTCAAATAAAGCTCTTCAACCCAGTTATGGGCGGTGGGCTATTTGCTGCATGAAAAAGAGTCTGCTCATTCAATTAAACAAACAGTTCTTCTTTATTTAATAGTTCCAAGAGCCAAACGGAGGGAGGAGGGGAGGCAAGAAGTCAAATAACAGTAATTAGTCAGTGTAGATAAAGCCCCAACACTACACAGCAGTTAGCAGCCAGTTCCAAGCCTTCAGACGATTTCTTCACACAGGCTCCTTGACAATAGCTAAGATAAAATTTCCAGGACTCTCACAGCTGCTGGCTACTGCCAAAATCCCAATATAAATCCCAATATAAATAAATAAATAAAAGTGTAGTCTCAGCTCTCTTCCCCTAAAATCTGCTCAAACCTGCCTATTAAACCACTCCAAGCTTAATTTGCTACAGCTGCCAGCTCAATCCTGCATGGGTGGGGATTCAGACTAACTTAACCCCCTGCATGGAAAGGAGGAAATCAAGGAAGGCTTGCATCTGCTGTCACAGTCCAGAAATCATACACCTGACATTCCTTACTCTTTACAATGAGAATTCCAGTCCTCTATCAGCACATGGAGGCAGTGGATCCTGCAGAGCATTCTGACACCCAGTTGGGTCCATTACTCTCCACGGGCAAGCATAAATCCACTCACTGCTTAGGTGGGTGGCTGGAATACTCAGCTGGGCCTTCAGGACAAAATGATCTGACCACAGCACTACATCCTTGACAATCGGATCCATATCCAATCCCATACTGATGATCAGATCCAGTGTGTGGCCTGCATGGTGACCTGATACAATCTGGAAGAGGTCTAATGCTGCGATAGAAGACACCAGGTCCAACGCCTGCATGGAGGCAGAAACAGCAGCATGGGCATTGAAGTCCTCCAGTATATCCCACTATATTTTCTTAGAGTCAAGATGGTGAGTAAAACAACAGCAAATGGCAAGGACAATTCACAAAATAAAACAAGACTTAGGTTAAAAACACAGATTGAAAACCACAGCTAACGCTGCCAAACCAGTCTACCTTCCACCAGATGCCTTCTGAAATAGAATTGTCTGGCAGGCCTTCCTAAAGGTGGCACATAAAGGCACCTTCTATACCCTCCTGACCCAGGCCCACCGTTCACTGTCATAACTTGACAAGCAAGCAGCAGGCAAGGGGCTCGTTGGAGTTATGCCAATTCACATCACTTTGAGGGCAAAACCAGAAGTGATGCCACTGCTTTGGGGAAGTGTTATAGCAGGAGTGGCCAACGGTAGCTCTCCAGATGTTTTTTGCCTACAACTCTCATCAGCCCCAGCCAGCATGGCCAATGGCTGGGGCTGATGGGAGTTGTAGGCAAAAAACATCTGGAGAGTTACCATTGGCCACCCCTGTGTTATAGGATTTGCCCAAACTATAGCATTCACCGGGTGCGGTCACACTCACCATTAAATCCATCTGCAACGTGCCTCTATTATAATCCGCACAACCAATTTTCCGATCAGACAACAGCCAGGCTCCTGTTCTATCCCATGTGGGTTCCGTTGCTGGTCGATCAGAGTGCTCTACCGGACCTCATTTCATGAGACGTCAATCTGCATTAGCGCTTAGCGCAGTGATGCCCACTATCTGCACTATCGAGCAGATCCAGCTTCTCCTCCCTTCTCCATGAGAGACCTCGCACACCCACCATGACCTCGTTCTCGAGGGCGGGGATGCGCGTCGCTTTTAAATGGGTCAGATCACTAACAGTTTTGCTAGTCCGTTGACACTACTTTTCCAGCACAAGCACTACGCGTGCAGAAAAAAACCCAGGAATTCAAATCACTTCACATCTAGTTCACATCTAGTTTCAAAAGTGAGTTTTGTTTCCAGACATAGGGGCGGGTAAACGATTTATCGAGCCAACATTCGCTCGCTCATTCACTGGCAAGTGATATCACTTGCAGGGGGCTTTGGGAGGGAAGCGGTGGTGCGCTTCCGATGAGTCGCCAACGATGGAGCGTTCAAACAGAGAAATTCCACTCAGGAACTGTCAGAAGAATTTTGTTCCGGATTTAAAGCAGAATCAAATTAGTCCGCGCCCCAGTCGTCTCAATGCGGGACTTGAACAAGCTAACCACCATTCGCAGATGCTGACGTTTGGACAACTGCTTGAAATCCGACATGCTTCCGGACTCCACTCATGCCTGTAGCGGGATTTTCTGAACGTCTGACCTCACCCCCCAACCCCAACACAATAATGTCACTTCTGATTTTATGCCTGAAATGACTGTTTTGTGTCAACACAACACTGAAGAAGTCCCTGACAACCCTACTCACTCCCACTCAGAATGCACCACAGGAAAAGCCTGTGTCCAAACTGTTGTCATGTAGGTAATCCTAGGATCGGAGAGCACTGGAAGATATTCCTGGACCAGTGCTTATGTCAGGGTGGGTACTGGCACCAGCTAAAGCTTTGTGTGCAGTTTTCTGATGCTGATATAGACTAGGATGAGCCAAAAAATACCATTAGAATTCTTCTCATTATCGCTATATCCATGGTGTCAACAGAGCAAGGGATGAGTTTAGTGTTCAGTCTATACTTGATAAGAGAATAAAAGAGAATCACATGTGGATAGGACTTTCTTCCCATTCCTGTAATATTTAGACCTTTGGGGATCACACCAATGAATTTGATGGGCAGTAGATTCAGGACAGAAAACAGAAGATACTTCTTCATACAAGATGAAACTATTTTACAGACTTCATTGCCACAGGAGGTCATGATGGCCATTAATTGGATGGCTGTAAAAGAGGAACCAGAAAGATCCATGGAAAAGAGGTCTATCTGTAGATATAAGTCATAACAACTAAATGAAACCTCCCTGTTCTGAAGCAGTATGCCACTGACCACTAGCTGTTAAAGGGAAAGCAGTGGAAGAGGTTCCTATCTGTGGGTTACCCAGAGGCACCCAATCAGCATCCTGCGCTAGAAGGACCCTGATTTGATCCTCCAATGATTTTCTCATTTTCTTATGTTTAGGATTTGTCTAATTTGTCTCAAGCCTTCAGTACATTCCCTAGTGCTCCGCTAATAATAATTGTGACACGAGGTTGTAAAGTGTTGTGTTCTGATTCAGTTTTGGCAGCATGGCAGACTTGTAACTGTGGCATACTTCTCCACTGCTCACTTCTCAATTGGTGACAAATCAGAAATCCAACGTCTCATAAAATTATTATTCCTGAGCCTTGGATGTGGTGCTAGTCAAAGGCGAACTTCTACAAACTGACAAGAAGCCTCATTATTTGTGTTTTAAAATTCCACTTGTTATGCACAGTGGGTAATAAATCCCAAGCCAAGCAGATGTTCTAATTTTTAAAACCATTAAGTTGTGTGTCTGGTACACAATGGGGAGGAGCTGTCTAGAAGGCACATAAGGCACTCCTTGAGATATGAAACATTTCCTCTCTTGTACATCTGGGTCAGAGTCACATCTCCTCTCTTAGAGGATATTTTATGAACCTGGCGAATAGCAATTTATATAAATATACATGTGGAACATAAACACACACAATACATATGGAGAGAATAAATAATGGTTAACTGTGAATTAAATGCATTAAATGAGTTTGTTAACATTATAATAAACCACAAGAGCAACACTTGAGTAGGTTGAGTTGCCACTGGATGTGTTAGATCTTATAGAAGATTTTCTGACCAGGGTGTCCATATTCCAGTCTTGTGGTTATTAATGAAACAGTGAAATGGCACAAGCATGGTCCCTGTCCATCTGCCATTCACCAATGCACAGCCATGGAATGCACAGAAGAATGCACAAGGTGTCATCATCTCATTTGTTTGTTTGTTTATGTCCTGCCTGTCTCCACAGTGGGCACTCAAAGTGGCTTACATAGTCCTTCTGTACTCCACAGCACTGCTGTGAGGTAGGTTGAACATTAGCACCATGGAACTCTGTTGGTCTTTCCTTCCAAGGTGACCCAGTAAAATCAGGCTTTAAGGCCTGGACCATGTGTTATGTCTGACATCAAAAACACCTTTGGGCATCCTCCAGGTAATATTTAGCAAAGCAGCACAAACAACAGGATTACATTTGGTCCACAGGACAGGATCAAAAAGCAGACAGGCCCAGAGCATCCGAGTAGGCCAGGTAGGCAGCCACCTAGGGGTGCCACCTGGCCTACAGGGGCACCAAGCACCTCTCCCACCCCACCCTCTTCCCACAGGTGGCCAGAGCAGCATGCAAGGGAGGCCAATCTGTAATGTATGGCATTCGCAGAATGCAACCATTTCATAATAACGCAACAGCAAAATAGCGTTAGTCCGCCAAGCAGCGGAGGCAACTGAGAACATCCAGGTGCCTCCGCGCGGGGCGCTGCCACCCGCCAATCACAGCTAGTAGCGGGAAATATGGCTGGCCTGCATTGGACTGGCCAGCAGGAAGAATAGTTCCGGTGCTGTATATATGCGGGGCCCGGCCCGCGTGTTCGCTCTCTTCCATCTTGCTTTGTACCATGTAATAAACTACGTTGCCCTACACTCGTCTCCGCGACTGGTACATTACACAATCTTCCAGGAAATAAAAGTGGCTGATGACAAGGCAAGAGGCAGTGAGGCAGGAAGGAAGCTCTCGGCTCCTCCCTGCCACCACTCCACCTCTTCCCTTCTCTTTCCGACCACCAGGCTCAAGCTCCACCCACTGCTCTCATGGAGGCCCAGACCAGCCTCTGACTTTGCTTCCTTCCTCCCTGGCCTGGCAAGTGGTGAGGGCACTCAGAGGCTGGTAGGAGTGGCGGCACAGTGTGGCAGTGGATGTGCTCCAGTGTGCCAATTGGGGCCTGCTGCTGCCGTGCTCAAGTAGGGAGGGTGTCAAGTTGACGGATTCAAGAATGAGTCAAAGTTGATACTAAGACTACATTTATTGATGCCCGGTACTCTGGCGCAAGCCTCTAGCTTGCTAAGAATGAAACCAATACATTGATACATGCGTTTTAAGATACACTTCAAAAATATTCCTACGGGGGGGGGGGTTACAGGAGGAAACATTCACACATCACTACTTGATACTTTCTCAGGTGATAGCTAGCCAGTGTCCTTGGATTGTTATGCAAGGCTTCCTCCCACCTCAGACCCTGAGAAGGCGCCAACTAGTTCCTTCACACAAGTTACAAATCAAAATAAGAAGAGGGGGAAGGGAAGCAACTAAGGTGAAACATTAGCAGCAGTGGATCCATTATGATTTTAACCAGACCTATTGCTTAGGCCGGATCCTCCCAGTCTTAAGCCATTATTAGTCGATCTTGACAGAGGGAGGAAGAGCGTACAGCAGGTGGGAAGTTGGGGATGGGGGGGTGGCTTGCCTGGGGCAGCAGCCTAGCACTGGCAATCTAGCACCAGCACCCTAGCTCTGGCACTGAAAGCAGAACAAAGGACCACAGTTTCCCCACCTTGGAAATAATATCTGATACAGTGGGGCAGAGAAAACTATCAACATGACAAAGTCCCACCTCACACACTTTCTTTGACTTGAGTGGGAAGTGATGCAAGGCTGCTGTGTTTGGTGGCAAGCCACAGGGCAGCCCAACATATTATCCTGGTCAAAATCTAGAAAGGTGTGGCTATCCAAAATGCATCAGAATTCAGAAAGCTTGTAACCTCTGTTTCTGGAAAGAGGATGCACCTGGTCTTTGGTCTCGACTTCAAATGTAATTTTTTCCCCATTTCAGAGGAGGGCTAGAGCTACTATCCCTCTAGCACTGCATCATCCCAATCCAGATCTCACTTTGGAGACTGTCAGTAAAATAATAATAATAAATAAACAACCAACACTATCTTCCTAGTAACAAATCAAACCATATAAGTGTGGTAAAGGGTGTCATAATCAAAGCTCTCCCGCAGCTTTCTGATATCTCACAGAGGCCATAGCTTGCCTTTAAGGACAGCGCCATAAAGTTTCCTTCCATCAAACATTCTCAGATCACTCAGCCAACTAATACAAGATCCCAAAGCCCAACCTGCTGTGCATTAGAGATTATTTTTAATGACTTTTCCAATGCCATCCCCACATGCAAAAGTAAGGGTGCAAGAAGGTTCAGAAAGTTGGCTGCCCAGCTCAGCCACTCCAGGAGGGCATCCCTGAGATCTTGCTGAAAAATTTGCTGGACTTTTTCTTTTCTTTTTTTAAATCATGAACACAATTATTGGGTTTCCAGCTGTCAGGCTGCAATGCCAACAACATATATCAAAAATATATAAAATGAGAGTTTCGAAATATCCATATCAGTAAGCAAAGTTCCAATATATTACAAGATTGCTGATACATCCTAATCGCTTAATTGTGAAGCCCCCCCCTCCAGCTCCTTAGTCTGGCCCCCATCTCACTGAGTGATGTGGGAAGGTTTTCACAGGCCTCGGAAAGGAGAAGGAACAAGGATGCCAGCCTCCAGGTGGAATCTGAGGATCCCCCAGAATTACAAGTCAGACTACAAAGACCAGTTCTCCTGGGGTGGGGGGGGAATTGATGCTTTGGAGCGTAGACTCTATGGCATTGTACCCCACTAACATCCCGGTTGTTCCCCGAGCTCTACCCCCAAATCTCCAGGAGTTTCCCAGTCTTAGGATTGCCAGGTCTTATCTGGCTGCCAGTGGGGAATCCTCCCACCGGTTATCATAGAATTTTTTCCAAATGCTAGTGCATCCCCCACGATGTGCCTGGCATGGTCTTCACTTTCAGGTGATATCATCATGCCAGGCACATCACAGCACACCAGTGCTCTTTGGGGGTGGGGCTCCCCCTCCAGCCAGTTCCATGGCAGCAGGTTGGAGGCCCCAAAATCAGGGGAACCCCCATCTCTGGTGGGGATTGGAAACCCTACCCAACCTAGAGCTGGCAACTTATTGTTGGTGGGTGAGGGAACCCAACAAACCCTAGGTACGCAGTTGCTGCTCTTTGTTCCTTCTCCTTTCCCTGGGTCAACAGCATATGCACACACACACACATACACACACAGGCCCAGAGCTGTGTCCTCCTGTCCTCCCTGGTCTTACCCCAGGAACCTGCCTTCACAGGTCCAAATAGCCCTACCCCTTCCCTGAGCATACACAATCATTTCCTGGGGGTGGGCAGTGATTTGTTCCTCCCCTGTCCCTCTTACTAGATCCCCCAACTGCCCTCCCTCTTGCCCAATTGGCTATGCAGCCGGCCCTCCACCCCCACTCCGCTTTTCTGTGGCTCTCCCAAGCCAAGGCCTCTGTACCTGGGTGGCTATTGAGCTTGCTTGCCCTTTGTACAGGCCTCTGAGATTCCATCCTGACTTCTGCCTTTACTGTGGAGACTGCCATCTTCCTTGGGTTGCTCCAGAGTTAGGCCCCACCTGGTTCTTCTGCTTGCACCTGAAATTATAGACCCAAGTAACATGTCAGGTCCATAAGTTTCAACTTATCACAATACTGAGAGAGGAAGAGGGGGAAAGCAAAGGGGAAAGTGGAAGAAGGAGAAGTCTTGGTGATCATATCACCTCTCAGCCACCTCCACTCCAGGCTAAACATGCCCAGCTCCTCCAACCTTTCCTTATAGAACTTGGTCTCTAGACCCCTCCCATCTTCATTGCCCTCCTCTGGACCTGTTCCAACTTCTCTATATCTTTCTTAAAATGTGGTGCCCAAAACTGAACACAATACTTCAGGTGAAATCTTATCAGAGCAGAGTAAAGCGATACCATCACATCACGTGATCTGGACACTATACTTCTGTTAAT
Organism: Heteronotia binoei; assembly: GCF_032191835.1. NCBI lineage: Eukaryota > Metazoa > Chordata > Lepidosauria > Squamata > Gekkonidae > Heteronotia > Heteronotia binoei. The sequence continues at coordinate 10,702,046 of NC_083236.1, forward strand.
ACAGCCCAAAATGGCATTTGCCTTTTTAGCCACTGCATCACACTGTTGACTCATGTTCAGCATATGGTCCACTAAGACCCCTAGATCCTTTTTGCACATACTAGTGCCGAGACAAGTCTCCCCCATCTTATAGTGATGCATTAGATTTTTCCTACCTAAATGCAGAACTTTAAATATATCCTCATTAAAATTTATTTTATTTGTTTTAGTCCAGTTTTCCAGCCTGTCAAGATCATCTTGTATCCTAACTCTGTCTTCTACTGTACTTGTTACCTCTCCCAATTTAGTATCATCTTCAAATGTAATAAGCATTCCCTCTATTCATTCATCCAAATAATTTATAAAGATATTAAACAAAACAGGTCCCAGGCCAGGACAGATCCTTGAGGCACTCCTCTCCAAGAGGATGAGAAACCATTCACAAGCACTCTTTGGGTGCAATCTGTCAACCAGTTACAGATCCAAACCACATTTCACCACCTTGTCAACAAGAATATTATGTGGAGCCTTATCAAAAGCCTTACTGAAATCAAGATGAATTATGTGTACAGCATCCCCCTGACCCAGCAAGGTAGTAGCTTTCTCAAAAAAAGAGATAAGGTTAGTCTGACATGATTTGTTCTTGAGGAACCCATGCTGGCTCTTAGTAATCAGAGCCAACTTTTCCAAATACACAAGACTGACTGATTATTTATTCTAAAATGTTTCCAGGTATAGACATCAAGCTGACAAGTCAGTAGTTACTCTGATCCTCCTTCCCCCCCCCCCTTCTTGAAGTGGGGACAACATTTGTCCACCTCCAGTCTACCAGCACCTCAGCTGTTCTCCAAGAATTCTCAAAAATAATGGCCAGAGTCTTTGAAATTACATCCGCAAGCTCTTCTAGTACCCTTAAATGCAGTTCATCCGGCCCTGAGGACTTAATTTAAAGAAACTAGGTGCTTATGTACTACACCAATGCTGATCCTACGTTGCAACTCCCTTCCATCATTATATGTTCTGCTTTTGCCATGATGAGCACTGTTTCCCTCAGAAGTAGGGTTGCCAAGTCCAATTCAAGAAATATCTGGGGACTTTGGGGGTGGAGCCAGGAGACTTTGGGGGTGAAGCCAGGATACATTGGGGGCGGGGCCAGGAGCAAGGGTGTGACAAGCATAATTGAACTCCAAAGGAGTTCTGGCCATCACATTTAAAGGGACAGCACATCTTTTTAAATGCCTTCCTTCCATAGGAAATAATGAAGGATAGGGGCATCTTCTTTTGGGGCTCATAGAATTGGACCCCCTGGTCCAATCATTTTGAAACTTGGGGGGTACTTTGGGGGAAAGCACTAGATGCTATACTGAAAATTTGGTGCCTCTACCTCAAAAAACTGCCCCCCCAGAGCCCACAATACCTCCAGATCAATTCCCCATTATACCCTGTGAGAATCGATCTCCATATAGGGAATAATGAAGTGCCCAGCAGATATTTCACTCCCCCCCCCCTTCCCGTTTCTGGTGACTCTGAAGCGAGGGATTGGCATCTCTACTCATGAGTTGCTGCCAACTTCTTCAAAGTAACACAGGCACCCCATCCCAAGAGGAAGCCTTTCAATCAGAGACTGAAGCCTCCGGAGGGGGAAAGTCATATGGTGGCTGTGGGGGAGGGGCTTCACCCCACCGACCAGCTGACTGGGGGCAGGAAGGAGCCTGGGAAAGTGAAAAAACCCCGCTGGGACCTGGGGATTGGCAAGCCTAGTCAGAAGAGAAGACTGAGTAAAAGTTGAGTAGTTCTGCCCTTTCTTCATCACCTGTTACAATTTCACTTTCCTGCCTCTACCATATCCTGGCTCTTTTTCTTAGTTTGAACATAAAAAGAACCCTTTTTTGTTGTTGTTTTTAGCATCATTTGCTAGCCTAAGCTCATACTGAGCTTTAGCTTTCCTAACTCTTTCTCTACAAGCACTGATGATTTGTTGATATTCATGCTGTTACCTGCCCAGAGCCCATTTGGGAAAGGGCAGGCTATAAATTGAAAATAATGATTAAATAAATAAATAACCCTTGGTTATAAGGCCCTCCTTCATTTTCCTAAATGAGTCTTTTTTGATTTCTCAAGTCTTTAGAGAGCTGTTTATGGAGCCACCTTCACTTCTTTAGGGTTCTCCCATTTTTTCTTCTCATAGAAGAACTCCCACCCTTTTGGAACTCCCTTCCAGTTTGGTGTAGTGGTTAAGTGTGCGGACTGTTATCTGGGAGAACTGGGTTTGATTCCCCACTCCTCATTCATTGACTCAATGCACAGCAGCCAAGAAGGTCAGAGCGCCTGCTCCAGCTGCAACGCCACTGAGGATGTTCTCCGCAGCTGAGAACAAAACGTCTGGAAGGAAAACTTTCTCCAGTAGAACACGGCACTTGATCCCGAAAGATTCTACAAACCCTAATGATGTTACCAGCCGTGAAAACCTGAAATCTTTGATATATAGGAATGATAAGGTTGCCAACGGAGGAAATTCCTGGAGATTTGGGGGGTGGAGCCTGGGAAGCATGAAGTTTGAGGAGGGGAGGGAGTTCAGCAGGGATGTGATGCTGTAGACTCCACCCTCCAAAACTGCCATTTCCTCCATATGAACTAATCACTAGTCTGGAGGTTAGTTTGCAATTCCAGAATCATAGAATCATAGAGTTGGAAGGGACCTCCAGGGTCATCTAGTCCAACCCCCTGCGTAATGCAGAAAACTCACAAACACCTCCCAATAAATTCACAGGATCTTCATTGCTATCAGATGGCCATCTAGCCTTTGTTTAAAAACCTCCAAGGAAGGAGATCCACCACCTCCCGAGGAAGCCTGTTCCACTGAGGAATCGCTCTAACGGTCAGGAAGTTCTTCCTAATGTTGAGCCGGAAACTCTTTTAATTTAATTTCAACCCATTGGTTCTGGTCCTACCTTCTGGGGCCACAGAAAACAATTCCACACCATCCTCTATATGACAGCCCTTCATGAAGATGGTGATCATATCACCTCTCAGCCACCTCCTCTCCAGGCTAAACATGCCCAGCTCCTTCAACCTTTCCTCATAGGACTTGGTCTCCAGACCCCTCACCATCTTCATCACCCTCCTCTGGACGTGTTCCAGCTTGTCTATATCCTTCTTAAAATGTGGTGCCCAAAACTGAACACAATACTCCAGGTGAGGTCTTACCAGAGTAGAGTAAAGCTACGTGATCTGGACACTATACTTCTGTTGATACAGGCCAAAATCGCATTTGCCTTTTTAGCCACCGCATCACACTGTTGACTCATGTTCAGTGTACAGTACACTAAGACCCTGAGATTCTTTTCACACATACTACTCCCAAGGCAAGTCTCCCCCATCCTATAACCCATGCGTTGGATTTTTCTTACCTAAATGCAGAACTTTACATTTATCCCTGTTAAAATTCATTTTATTGGTTTTAGCCCAGTTTTCCAGCCTGTCAAGGTCATCCTGTATCCCGTTTCTGTCTTCTTCTGTGTTTGCAACCCCTCCCAATTTAGTATCAGCAGCAAATTTAAGCCTTCCCTCTGTTCAGCAAATTTAAGCCTTCCCTCTGTTCAGGACCTCCCTGCAGTCTGGCAACCATAAGTAATGGTGTTGAAGAAATGGGTTTTAATTGTAAGAATGGTGCATAATTTTTTTCATATATTTATAAATTCAATTATAAATTCATGATTTCTCTTTGAAGGAAAGCTAGAGCAGTGGGTCATTAATTTTACTCACTCTTGAAGTCTTCAGAATGCTCTTTCTGCAGTCCTAAGAAATAGAATTGGATTTAGCTACCCGGAGATGTTGAAAGACTTTCTCCTTAAATAGCAGATTATTTTGAGGGAATATAAATGTTATAATTTTATTTTCTCCAGTAGATGTTTTGAAATGCATAAGCAGATATACAGCAAAGTAATAAAAATAAAAGGTAATAAAAATTGTCATATATGACGTTAAATTTGAAAAGGGAAATTTAGCCAAGGAACCCCACATAATAGCTTTCCTAGAAAAGGATCCTTGGGCCAACGCATATAGAGATATGACTCTTTTGTATCTGAACAAAGGCAGAACACATGGTTAGTGCAAAGTATGATTTTAATAAAAGAGTATACACAAGATGAAAGTAAAGAAATATCTGTGTGATTCTAAACTCTGCAACTTATGCAAAATGGCAAGGCCGATTGGTCCTGACATTATGATTTATTTCTTGTACAGCATTTCTAATTCTCACAAGATGATAAGACTGGTCTATGCAAAACTATCACACACAAATAAACTTGCATATCTGCTCATTTCCCTATTCATCACTTTGCTCCTGAGCTGTAGCTATGTTTTTTAGCACACACACATATATATAAAGATACGTTTATGAAGAGGATGAGTAACTGATAGTGCTGTATCCTTAGCTGTTGTAAAATGACAACACACTGCAAAGTCTTATAAAGGGCTACTTAAGTATTGAGTGCTGTGTAGCTGCTGAAGTACTTCAACAAAGCACCATGACGTTATTAAACAAGCGGAGAGGATGTCCCTGCCCTTTTTAGTAACAGATATGCTCTGGGAAATAGTGAAAGACAAAGCATCTCCTTTCCTTCTTTGCAATGACTTCTTCTCATTTTCTACACTTCATCATGCCCCCAACATTACACAGCAGCAAACTCAGGTTTGCCACTAATTATATACATTTACAGGGCTTAAAGAAATCACAGCTAATCAGCGCCTGATGAGTACACTCATGTAAAATTCATTCACAAACATGCGTTGGCCTCATTCAAACGTTACACAGCTTCAAAGGGGACTGGATATGGAGCAGAGGTCAATCAGTGATTTTTAGCCACAGGAGTGGTAAAGCTGCAGTACTGCAGTCCTAAGCTCTGCTCACGACCTGAGTTCGATCCCAGAGGATGTTGGGTTCAGGTAGCCAGCTTGAGGTTGACTCAGTCTTCCATCCTTCCAAGGTCTGTAAAATGAGTACCCAGCTTGCTGGGGGGAAAGTGTAGATGACTGGGGAAGGCAATGACAAACCACCCTGTAAAAAGTCTGCCGCGAAAACATTGTGAAAACAATGTCACGCCAGAGTCGGAAATGACTGGTGCTTGCACAGGAGACTACCTTTTACCATTTTATAGATCAGGGGTGTCAAACATGCGGCCTGTGGGCTGGATCAGGCCCCTGGAGGGCTCCTAGCGTGCAAGCAACTCACTGTTGTCTGCTTCCTTCTCCCTCTCTTGCTTCCTTCTGCATCGCAGCTTGCTTTGCTCAGGTAGTCTATCTCCTCTCAGATGCCAATCAGAATATCACAAAACAGGTAGCTAAGTTTTGTAATACGTGTGTTTGTATTAGAAATGCATATTTGTAATAGAAATGCATATATCAGGAAAGGTTGAAGGAGCTGGGGATGTTTAGCCTGGAGAGGAGGCGGCTGAGAGGTGATATGATCACCATCTTCAAGTACTTGAAGGGCTGTCATATAGAGGATGCTGAGGAATTGTTTTCTGTGGCCCCAGAAGGTAGGAACAGAACCAATGGGTTGAAATTAAATCAAAAGAGTTTCCAGCTCAACATTAGGAAGAACTTCCTGACAGTTAGAGCAATTCCTCAGTGGAACAGGCTTCCTCGGGAGGTGGTGGGCTCTCCATCCTTGGAGGTTTTTAAACAAAGGCTAGATGGCCATCTGACAGCAATGAAGATCCTGTGAATTTAGGGGGAAGTATTTGTGAGTTTTCTGCACTGCACAGGGGGTTGGACTAGATGACCCTGGAGGGCTCTTCCAACTCTATGATTCTATATATTTCTTGATTTTATTGATACTTTTATTAATTTTACTATTCTATTTTAACCATGGATAATTTTGCCACTCAATGATTACATGTGTTTAATTATTAAGCTTTTTTGTTGGCTTGGTGTCATATAAATAAACCATACTGGACTGGACTGCTTTGCCAGGCTTGATCAATCAAGCTACAGAGCAAAGCCTCTATTTTCTCCATTGGCTGACCAGCAGATGAAGCAACTTACCTACAAAAGCTTGCAATGCCCAGCCATCCTCTTGGTCTTAGGCTCAAAGCATTGACCATGAGATTTCTGTAATGAATGTCAGTAAACCAAAAGTAGGTTTGCAACTTATAGATACACACCTGAACCACACCATTTCCACAGTAGAATCGTAGAGACAGAAGGGTGTGAGGATCAAACAGGTATCAACCACATGGACTCTTTCATATGAAAGCATGGAGCTTATTGAGTATCAATATAGGAGTCAACCCTCTAGCCAGAGAGTTGCCGGGAATGAAGCCAACAGCTGCAAACAAAGTTACTTCTTTCTCTACTTTCTCCATTCCATGCATTATCTTGTAAACCTCTATCATGTCACCCCGCAGTCGACGTTTCTTCAAGCTAAAGAGCCCCAAGCGTTTCAACCTTTCTTCATAGGGAAAGTGCTCCAGCCCTTTACTCATTCTAGTTGCCCTTTTCTGGACTTTTTCCAATGTTATAAGATCCTTTTTGTAAAATGTAATGTAATGTAAAATGTTATTTATATCCCGCCCTCCCCCGCCGAAGCAGGCTCAGGGCAGCTTATTGAGTATCAATAAGCAGTGACCAGAATTTTGAGGTGCAGAATTTTTGAGGTGCAGTGACCAGAATTGCATACAGTACTCCAAATGAGACTGCACCATCGATTTATACAGGGGCATTATGATACTGGCTGATTTGTTTTCAACTCCCTTCCTAATAATTCCCAGCATGGTAGCTTGGATGCAGATCCTAGCTCGTACCCCTAGTCACCATAGTCCCTACGTCATCACTGAAGCCCTAAACCATTGCCTAAGTCCCCACAGGCTGCTACCAATCTGACCTTGTGGTCTTCTGGACTACTTTAAATTCAGCAGGACTATAGCAGGACTAAATAGAACAGAACCTTCTGCTGGTGTTTGAGGTGGCTACAGCCACTGTTTTGCCAATATATTTCTAACTGTAGATATAAGAACTATAGAGAAATTACATTTTCTAGTGTATTCATAAGTAGTAGGCTTATTTTAATAGTATAGCTTAATAATGTGTCTTAATAAGCTGATCATTTTAAAGCTCTGTTGACAGCCAGAATTCATATTTGGCTGAATGTGACAGTTGGAAATTTTAATATGTTGGTCCAAAGCAATTGGGGTCCAGCGCCAATGATTTTAAAACCATTGATCTTTGAATTCTGAGGCAAGTTTTGAAATCAGAATGCATTTTTTTTGTTCAAAATCTGCACAGTGATTGAAATTGGGAATTCTTCTTATTTTAAAGATTATTTGTGATATTTTAGACTGAACACCCTGCAGTTTGGCTCGCTCACTTCCTGTTCACCAGTCAGGTAAAGGTAGTTGATTTGTCTGTGGTCCGTATAGCCACTTGCTGACTTGTTCATGGCTGTTTGAGATTAAAAAAACGAGACCAAGACTGATGGTGCAAAATCGGGTAAAATATATTTTATTAGTTAAATTTCCAAAAAATTCCCTACATGTTTTGCCAACAGGCATTGATAGGGGAATCTGTTTGTCTTGCAGTAGTTATTTTTTAAAAAAGTGAAACATCAGTAGCATCCTGTTTGACAGGTTCCCTCACTGTATTCCTTCCTAACTATGCAGGACATGGTTATTAGAAGAATAAAGTACATCCCTTTCCTCATCAAACCACATTCCAAAGTGACAGGTGCCCCGCCCCCACACCAGCCCCCACCTCCTCACCCACAAATGAATGCCTGACGTAGTGGGATTGTACTTTTTTGCTGCCCCTTCTAATACATTAATTGTAACCATCCCAGCATTTTCTTACACATTAAATCCTAACATTTACCTAGCCACCTAACAGCATTTTAGATGCCTATTCTAATACATTAATTGTAAACATATAGCATTTTCTTACACATTAAATCCTAACATTTTTCTATCATCTTCAGTGCCTGTTCTCAGAGTGAGACAAAAGTATTTGACCTTAAAAGGTCAAGTGCTGAAATGTATATCTCGCAGACGTGGGAGGATATTCACCCTGTGAGAGAGAGCAAGAATCTTAGCAAATTATTTAATGCTGACACAGTTTAGACCTGGACAAAATAAACAGATGAAATTAGGTTCTCACGCAATAAATTTCCTGTTCTTATGGTCTGTGATTTAAAATAGCTTTTCCATCAAATTTATGTATGGGCTAATTGTGAGAATAGTGTTTGACCCCCAAAAATGGTCCTAAGAGGTCAAGGGGTTTTATGGCTGTGAAGTGCAGAAAAATGTAGACTTAAGAAAAATGCAAAAGCAGGACAGAGATATACAATTTAGGTTATTTTAAATATAAACAAAGATAGGATTTTCTGACATGTATAGAAACACACAGGTTACAGAATGCCCCATTGGTTTTTTTGTGGATATACTCTGACTGTGTCCAATATGTAGATAAAATAAAATTTTAAATAAAAACAAGCAACAGTAAGCAGTGTTTTAAATGATTTTAGTTCTACATGCCCTGTTAAATGTGCATTCACCCCATGTTCCCCAAGTATTGTTGACAACACAAATATTTACTGCCAACTTTGGTGATTTTTGATATGGTTCCACCAAGATCAGGATCTGAGCCTTTAATTGTATTCAAGTAGGCATTCATTTGCTTTTGATGGAACTCTTAACATCAGAAGATCTGGGGCTTAGTTCTGAGCCATGCAGCTCACTTAATATCTTGGCACACAATACAACTTTTTTCCATCGTCAGCATCCTCCACCTGTTAGCACTCCAAGGAGCTGTCTGGGGGGTTACTTGAGCAATGAACAGGGCCCCGGCAGTAGGAGGTTGCCTAGGATTCTATAAGAAAAAGAAGAGCTTATCGTTGCTGCTTTAGGGAGAAGAGGGGGTTGTGGGTCACGGGCAGCCTAGGAACTGATCTCCTTGATGAACCAAGGGTGCAGACAGAGGAGCGAATTCCACATTTTAATCACTCTCTGTGTAAAATAGTATTTCCTTTTGTCCACCCTGAATATGCTATCAGCCTCGTTGTATTGAGTTCTAGTATTTTGAAAGGGGGAAAAAGTTCTGTTTGTCAACTCTCTCCACCCCTTGCATAATTTTATAAACCTCTATCTTGACCCCACACCCTCCCCCTCCCCTAACATAGCCATCGCTTTTCTAAACTGAAAAGTCACTCATCAGCCTTTCCTCATAGAGAAGGTGCTCCCCCCCCAACCCCCCCCCCCCCAATCAACTTTGCTGCCCTTCTCTGTACTTTTTCTAGCTCTGCAATGTCCTTTTGGAGATACGGTGACCAGAATTGTACACACTATTCCAAACAAGGCTGCGATATAGATCTATATGGGGGCATTACAATATAGGCTGTTTTATTCTCAATCCCGTTCCCAAGAATACCTACCACAGACTTTGCCTTTTTCACCGCTGCAGCACACAGGGTTGACACTTTCACCAAACTATCCACAACACACTTGGGATTTTCCCCCCTCTCAGTCACAGCAAGTTCTATCCCTATTAGCTTATACGTGAAGTGGGGATTTTTTTTTTGACCCACTATGCCATCACCTTACACTTACCAGCACATCACCCCTAGTTCCTAATCATTTATGAATAAATGAAATAGTCTTGCCCCCGTACCAATCCTTATCGGACCCCGTAGCATACTTCCCTACATTGTGAGAATTGTCCACAGATCCCCACTCTTTACTAACAGTCATTGAACCAGTTTTTTAATCAGAAAGAGAACCCATCCTCTTATCCCATGACTGCTAAGTTTACTCAGGAATCTCTGGCGAGTCTTTCTCAATGAACTCTAAAAGGTTGGTGAGGCAGGACTTCCCTTTGCAGAAGCCATGTAGGTGAAGAGTAGGTGGAATTCACTGCCACAGGAGGTGGTGGCGGCCACAAGTATGGCCACCTTCAAGAGGGGTTTAGATAGAAATATGGAGCACGGGTCCATCGGTGGCTATTAGCCACAGTGTATGTGTGTATATAAATTTTTTTGCCACTGTGTGACACAGAGTGTTGGACTTGATGGGCCGTTGGCCTGATCCAACATGGCTTCTCTTATGTTCTTAAGATTAAAAAAACCAAAACAAAAAAACCTGGCACGATTGTGATCTGAGGGTGGAAAAATGTTTTTGTTTCAAACAGTCTTATTAGTAACATATGGCAATAAATTTCAATTTCTTACATCATTAATAATTACTTTTTATCTATCCCATATATTACTTTCTACCCACTCCTCCCCCGTTACTTGACACCCGCCGGTGTTATATACTTAAAATCTTAATATTAAAGGTACCCTTAATTAATAAGAACCAAAATTAATATCCTCCTCCCTCTTGTACTTAGTCATTATCAAAAATTGTCCAATGTCCTTTTATTTTCCACTCTTTTTCTACGTATCTTCTGAACTTTTTCCACTTCATCTTAATTACTTCTAAATCATAGTCTCTTAAGGTTCATGTTAACTTGCCCATTTCACCATGTGTCATAACTTTTACAATCCTACCCCATTTCTCTGGTATTTTTTCTTGCTTCCACAACTACGCATATTATGTCCTAGCAGCTGAAAGCAAGTATCAAATTATAGTTCTATCTTCTTTTGGATTTTTTTTCCATTTGTAATCCCAACAGGAAAGTCTCTGCAACTTTCTTAAATTCATATCCCGAGATCCTAGAAATTTCTTGTTGAATCATCCGCCAATACTTTTTTTGCCCTTTCACAAACCCACCACATACGGTAGAAAGAACCTTCATGTTTTTTTTTTACATTTCCAACACCGGTCTGGCATCTTATTATTCATCTTTGCCAATATCACCCAGTGAGTTGCATTTGAACACGAGTCTCCTAGGTTCTTGTTTAGCACTTAACCCGCTAGAGCCAGCGGAGTATTTTACTTACTTTACTGTAGCCCCCCCTTTTTTGTTTTTGTTTTTTTTGCTGAGACTGAAATGTAAGAACAATGTTCTCAACTAGGATAGGCATTAGAGGACCACACTAGGATCCGGAACCATCAAGTTCAAATCCTGACTCTGCCACGCAAGATTGCTGGTGACTTTGAGCCTATCACGCTCTCTTGCCTTAGCCTACCTCACAAGGTTGCTGTTGCGAAGATAAAATGGAAAAGGAGAAAAACAATTGATAAGCTGCTTGGTATCATGATTAGGGAGGGAAACAGGATGTAAAAACTAAGCACTACACCACAATGGTTTCAATGAAATGTGGAGGCTGGACAGTTGTAAGAGACCGCAGAGGCTACTGTTACACGGCTAACCCTACTGACGTCCAAGCTCTGACAAAATTGGGCTAGTCGGTTATATTCAGGCTTCCCATGAAACATTTACATGCGGATAATTAGAGAAATAAGAGCCCCAGTGGTGCAGAGTGGTAAAGCCGCAGCACAGCGGTTCTAACCTCTGCTAACGACCTGAGTTTCACGGTTAAAACAATTTTATTTGGTAACAAATTATATGTCCTGCATCATTAATAACTTCTTTTAACTATCCCACATATTACTTTCTAGCCATCCCTCCCCCATTACTTGACCCCCGCCGGTGTTATTTACTTAAAATACTAATGTTTAAAGGTACCCTTAACTAATAAAAAATGAAAATTAACATTCTTCTTTTTTTTCTAAGACTTCATCATTATCAAAAATTGTTCAATGTCCTTTTATTTTCCACTCCATCTTAAAAACTTCTAAATCATAACCTCTTAAAATTCTTGTTAACTCGTTCATTTCACACAATGTCATAACTTTTACAATCCAACCCCATTTCTCTGGTATTTTTTCATGCTTCCACAACTACGCATATAATGTCCTAGCGGCTGAAAGCATGCACCAAATTATAGTTCTATTTTCTTTTGGAAATTTTTCCATTTGTAATCCCGACAGAAAAGTCTCTGCGACTTTCTTAAATTCATATCCCAAGATCCTAGAAATTTCTTGTTGAATCATCCGCCAATACTTTTTTGCCCTTTCACAAGTCCACCGCATACGGTAGAAAGAAACTCCATGTTTTTTACATTTCCAACATCTGTCCGGCATCTTATTATTCATCTTTTGCCAATTTCTTAGGAGTCATATACCACCTGTACATCATCTTAAAACAATTTTCTTTAATACTCTGACACGTTGAGAGTTTCATAAAGTTCTTCCACAAATATCCCCAAGTTTCCATATATATTTCTTTATTTACATTAATTGCCCACTTAATCATTTGAGATGTCACTACTTCATTTTAAAAGTAACATATAGATTTTTGAAATTAATTTTTCATTGTCTCCAAGCAGAACTTTTCCCATTTCTGTTTGTTCTCATCTTATTCCTTCAGTTTTAACATCGCTTTCCACCAAACTTTTTATTTGTTGCGTTTGAAACAATCATATTTATTATTCAACTCTTCGGCAGTTTTCAATTCTATTTTACAGCTTTGTATTTTTAGTTTATACGACACCCTTTTTCCCTCTCCCATCTCCGCCGTTATCCTTATTACTTCCGCAGGCACTGAGGATAGAGAAATGTTACGACCGTTCCTTTGTCATAGATTGCTATTTGATCATGTTTTGCGCGCTTCGGTTTTAATACAAAGGCACGCAAATCGGGGCCCTCGGCGGTAGTTTCTAAAGCATCCGCGCAATTCGATGTTTTGATTACGCGTGTCTTAGACGGTCGTTGTATATAATCGAATAAAATATAATACGCGATCGCGATGTATAACGTTAGACAACCTTGTTACTCTGACTTTTGAAAACCCCGAGATAGGCCCCCTTCTGCGAATTCGGCTCAGCGGCCCGCCACCAATAGGGGAGTCGCCGTTGTTCAAACGCGCCAGCGGGTGCGGGGGGGGTCGGCGCAGGATTCTCTTTAAATACGGGAAACCCGAGCGCCGTTCTGACGGCTCCGTACCACCATGGAGAAATTTTCTAACATGGAGGGACCCCTAGGCATCAAGCCTCACAAACATTCAAGAAAAGGCAACGGTGATGAGATAGAAGCGGAGAACACCGCCCCGGAGAAGACCCCTCTAGAATCTGTACCCGAAAACATGGAAGAGGAGAGTTTGGAGAACCAGGAAGCAGAAACAGATGCACAGGTAAGTTGTGAGAAAAGAGGAAAGCTGGGAGGATTGCAATGGCGGGTCATGTAGCGTTATGCCCTTTCTTTTTTTTTAAACTAGGCGGCGGAGGGATCAGAGACCAAAGTCGCTGATTTAGAGGATTTGATCATGTGTGGGATGCTAACCCTGGTGTTGCTCAAATCTTTAAGAAAGCGTGGTTCTAATCTCAAGAACTCAACACAGGTGGAGAATAATGAATCCCCTTTGAGGGAGAGTTCCACAAAGAAGGCTTGGGAAAAGTCAGAGCTCACTGAGAATGGCGTCTCTATCAAGGAGTCAGAACGTGGAGGGAAGGCACAAGAAAATATGGAGATTGTGGAGGAAACGGTCTATTTGAAAGCGCTCTTTCCGAATGTAAGGCCTAAAAAACCCCCGAGGTGTGTGGAATTGGGGGTGGGGGGCACGCTCATGAGACCGGATACTAATTTTTTTTTTTTGTTCTTCAAACTTTTAGGTAGAGAATGTGGCAGCGGTCAACTCAGGGAGGCCGGACACCTGTCACTGCCCATACTGCGGGGGTCTAGCACACTTTCAAGATTCAGATGAGGAAGATTCCCTAGCAGATGCCGAGCACGATACAGCCGGTGATTCCGGAGCGGACATGGAGGATACCTCTGGAGATTCTGAAGCAGACACGAAGGATGAAGCTGTGGAAAAGGCGAGGGAACCCCCGGTTGATGAAGCGCAAACACCGGAGTCTCCAAAGGAGGTTGATTCCCTCATGGAGGAAGAAGAAGAGGTTGCAAAGAAGGAAAAACATACAGATTAGAATCGAGAATGTCCCAACCACATGTAGATGAGAAAACACACACGTCTGTTTGTATATAAGACCCGTATCCTGAAGCGGATAGTAAGAACTGTATTTTTTCAGTAGGGTGGGGGAAATAGCACGCTTGTTTTTGTTTTCTCACGTTGATAAAGCGGATGTATCGTTGCTACACTTTCTGTACATACACACGTGTCTAATCCTTGTGAATCGCAACACGACAAAGATGTACGCCGTGTATTTCTTACCCTGCCCCCCCCCTTGCAGGATTTCCCGGCAATCCCCCCTTCCCTCCTATTCGACACCAAAGTGGAAGACGCCTCATTCGCGGGGAACTGTAGACACGTGGGTCGGGATGCAGATTGTTGTTAATTAAAAAAAGCTACGCTTTGTATATTCTCGCTTTAATAAAATGCTTTTCTATTAGATATGACGGTATGAAACACGTGGTGTGCTCGACTGAAATAAGCTTAGAATTCCCACCGTAAAAATCCAAACACACATCGTTACGCCGGTTGCACCGCAAGGTCATCTAACGTATTTTAGCATAACGCCTCAGTTCTCTAGAATGGAACTAACAAAACATACAAACTTAGGACCTGAACAATCTTTGTTTCCATTTGTTTGGTTTTTTGACGTTGCCAAGGTGGGTTGTGCTTCATTTAAACATTCAGGCCTAGACACCGATTTAAGCAACGTTATTAAAATTGTAAAAATATAGAGCGGACTCATCACGGGTACTTGTTCATAGTTTCATAGCGCTTGTTCATAGTTTCGAGTTCACGATGTACTTTTATCTCACGGCCATGAGGAAAGCTAATCCTGCTAGGACAAATCCGGCGATTGCTATGATAGTGTTGCTTTTGGTATCGCACCGGCTGATTGAATCAGAACCGTGTTTGTTGAAGTAGCGGTAGAACCCTTCCCAGCCACCATGCGCCTCCAGCCACTCGCGCTTCTCCACAGACAGATAGATGACCAATGCCTCTGTCAGGCCGCCGATCTCCTCGTGGGCCCCCCGCTCAGCCAGAGCTGTTGCCAAGGTGCCGGTGAACACAAACAGCGCCACTACTCGACCCCAGTTAAGCCCGCCATCAGATGCCATCTGCACCGCCACACGTCTCAAATGGACGTCTGCCCTACCAGGCTCCGGCAAGATTGCCGTGGAGCAAATGGAGTGAAAGAATGTCTTCTCACGGCTCTCCAGCTTGTCAGCCACTCTCCGCAGGGTCTTGGCCGTGTGGCTGTGAGACAGCACCGAACCACTCAGGTTGCGTCGCAAGTAGCCATCCACCAGTCGCCTTGTCTCGGCTGTCAGATCGCTCAGCATAGCGACTCTTCGATGACTGCCGATGAATACGTCGGCCTGCTCCAACCGTGCCCCAGTACCGCCGGTTCTATACAGATACGGTTTTACAACCTACTTTCCCCCAATCGGTAGGTTTCTTACAAACCGAGAAGCCGACAAATTAAGCATCTGTAATAGATACGGTCATAGAAATGTAGAGGAAGTACCGTCCGAAAGAACACGGGTAAAAGAATGATGGGATTACCTACGTGTATAGACAAGGAACATACCCCCCCCCCCTTTCCCTAACATGATCCGGCGGCGGACTATAACGCTGTTGCTCGTGTGTTACTTTGTAATATGTTTATTGCACCCCAACCTGATTCCGGCCTCCCCCCATTCTCACCTTTTCCCATTATGCTCACCCTCGGCACTTTTGATTCGTAGCCATCTTTATACGATATTACACCCGCTTTCCTATATAAAATCAGATAGACTCCCTCCGTTTCTTACCCCACCTGCCCCAGCTAATTTTAATCCGCCCAAGCAAACGCCGAAGAAACCTATCCTCCCACAATTGCGATCCGCAGCCTTTACACCGTCACTCCTACCCTGTTCAATAGGTCATATTTACAGGGGAGTGTTTCACCGTAAAGTGAAAATAAAGGAAAAAAGCTTATATGTAATAACAGGGTGTGTCCGATTATTCAGTGTATTTTTATACTTTGTTTCTTTGTTGCCCAAAGTGTTTTACAAAAAGCCATTAGCCAAAAATTGGCATGATTATACATTATTAAAACAAACCAGGAGAAGGACTTTCTGTGTTGGTGGTATCGGATGAGAGAAGAGACGGCCCCCTCCTTCAGCCGGGGCATAAGAATGGAACCGCTACAGAAAAAGACTTGCTCCGGCTTTTAAAGAACTTTTAAAGAGCTGTTCAGGATTATGTGGGGAAGAGCGTGCACGGTGTTGTTTTTTAAAGTAAGGAACCCGTGAAAACACGCTGTCGGTATTAGGACTTGTGTTTAAATAGCTCTCGGTCTATTTTAAGTTTTCTCGGTGCAGAGCCGTTATTTTCATCGTTATTGGTAAAACCATACGTCTATCGGCGTATCGGCGTCAATCTCCCTCTTACTGATCAAAAGCGACCTCCCTAAATGCAGCGTGATCTTTTTTAATATCGAATATTTTTTAGTATCAAAATTTGCACAAACTCAACGGCTTCTAAATACATTTTTATTTTTATACATGTGAATGTATAAAATGTACATTTATTACAGAAAGTTTTTTAAATTTATTTACAAAAGGGGGAAAAGAAAGGTATTCACAGATGTGCCATTCTGAAATGTATTATGCAGAAATTTCTCAACAAGTGTCACATAGGGTCGGTGGCATTTCTGAAACAACGTTCTCAATTGTTCACAGGGGGTCGGGGATGTTCGTACGCCTTCCACCAGGTTGGCCAACGTTATGACATGATTCTTGTTAATACCACAACAATCAAGAAAACACGCAATAACCGTGATCACATACAACACGGGGCTCATATTCAGATTGCGACAAACATATCTTAAGTTCTCATCGTAAAAAGCAGAGGACCACGTCAAACATACATGAGAATTCTGTCCGGGTCTATCTAAAATGCATCCGTCACACATAGAATAAGAGAGATCGTTGGAGCAATAATTGAGAACAGAATAAGCGGTGGCAGTTATCAGTTTGTACATCGCAGAACGTGACTTTTGCTTGTCCACAGGTGGAACGTCTTCATCGGACACTCCCACGTATTTTTGCAGGACGGTTTGAATCGACGTCTGAACACCGGACAAGTCCACGAGACAAATTTTCTAAAAAAATCACAAACACACAAAATGAGAAAAGGAGTCTAAACAGAAACAACACAACCTTTTACACATCTTTCCCATGTTGTTCTACCCACCTTAAATGTATCTTGTTGTGACGGATTCACGGAGTCACAACTCTCACCATCCTGGAAACATCTACTCCGCTTCGATGTACAGGTTTCTGCCCCATCTTTCATTTTCTCGGGGGAAGCAAAAAGGCGTTTAGCAAGAACCGGCTGTACATTCTCCTTGTCAGAATCGGTGCTAGGTTTTTGAATCCTCGCTGTAGTTTTCCTCCTCACGGGTGCTCCGGGGGCCACGGGATTAAAAACAGACAGAGGTGTATTCGCCATGGTGGTACGGAGCCGTCAGAACGGCGCTCGGGTTTCCCGTATTTAAAGAGAATCCTGCGCCGACCCCCCCCGCACCCGCTGGCGCGTTTGAACAACGGCGACTCCCCTATTGGTGGCGGGCCGCTGAGCCGAATTCGCAGAAGGGGGCCTATCTCGGGGTTTTCAAAAGTCAGAGTAACAAGGTTGTCTAACGTTATACATCGCGATCGCGTATTATATTTTATTCGATTATATACAACGACCGTCTAAGACACGCGTAATCAAAACATCGAATTGCGCGGATGCTTTAGAAACTACCGCCGAGGGCCCCGATTTGCGTGCCTTTGTATTAAAACCGAAGCGCGCAAAACATGATCAAATAGCAATCTATGACAAAGGAACGGTCGTAACATTTCTCTATCCTCAGTGCCTGCGGAAGTAATAAGGATAACGGCGGAGATGGGAGAGGGAAAAAGGGTGTCGTATAAACTAAAAATACAAAGCTGTAAAATAGAATTGAAAACTGCCGAAGAGTTGAATAATAAATATGATTGTTTCAAACGCAACAAATAAAAAGTTTGGTGGAAAGCGATGTTAAAACTGAAGGAATAAGATGAGAACAAACAGAAATGGGAAAAGTTCTGCTTGGAGACAATGAAAAATTAATTTCAAAAATCTATATGTTACTTTTAAAATGAAGTAGTGACATCTCAAATGATTAAGTGGGCAATTAATGTAAATAAAGAAATATATATGGAAACTTGGGGATATTTGTGGAAGAACTTTATGAAACTCTCAACGTGTCAGAGTATTAAAGAAAATTGTTTTAAGATGATGTACAGGTGGTATATGACTCCTAAGAAATTGGCAAAAGATGAATAATAAGATGCCGGACAGATGTTGGAAATGTAAAAAACATGGAGTTTCTTTCTACCGTATGCGGTGGACTTGTGAAAGGGCAAAAAAGTATTGGCGGATGATTCAACAAGAAATTTCTAGGATCTTGGGATATGAATTTAAGAAAGTCGCAGAGACTTTTCTGTCGGGATTACAAATGGAAAAATTTCCAAAAGAAAATAGAACTATAATTTGGTGCATGCTTTCAGCCGCTAGGACATTATATGCGTAGTTGTGGAAGCATGAAAAAATACCAGAGAAATGGGGTTGGATTGTAAAAGTTATGACATTGTGTGAAATGAACGAGTTAACAAGAATTTTAAGAGGTTATGATTTAGAAGTTTTTAAGATGGAGTGGAAAATAAAAGGACATTGAACAATTTTTGATAATGATGAAGTCTTAGAAAAAAAAGAAGAATGTTAATTTTCATTTTTTATTAGTTAAGGGTACCTTTAAACATTAGTATTTTAAGTAAATAACACCGGCGGGGGTCAAGTAATGGGGGAGGGATGGCTAGAAAGTAATATGTGGGATAGTTAAAAGAAGTTATTAATGATGCAGGACATATAATTTGTTACCAAATAAAATTGTTTTAACCGTGAAACTCAGGTCGTTAGCAGAGGTTAGAACCGCTGTGCTGCGGCTTTACCACTCTGCACCACTGGGGCTCTTATTTCTCTAATTATCCGCATGTAAATGTTTCATGGGAAGCCTGAATATAACCGACTAGCCCAATTTTGTCAGAGCTTGGACGTCAGTAGGGTTAGCCGTGTAACAGTAGCCTCTGCGGTCTCTTACAACTGTCCAGCCTCCACATTTCATTGAAACCATTGTGGTGTAGTGCTTAGTTTTTACATCCTGTTTCCCTCCCTAATCATGATACCAAGCAGCTTATCAATTGTTTTTCTCCTTTTCCATTTTATCTTCGCAACAGCAACCTTGTGAGGTAGGCTAAGGCAAGAGAGCGTGATAGGCTCAAAGTCACCAGCAATCTTGCGTGGCAGAGTCAGGATTTGAACTTGATGGTTCCGGATCCTAGTGTGGTCCTCTAATGCCTATCCTAGTTGAGAACATTGTTCTTACATTTCAGTCTCAGCAAAAAAAACAAAAACAAAAAAGGGGGGGCTACAGTAAAGTAAGTAAAATACTCCGCTGGCTCTAGCGGGTTAAGTGCTAAACAAGAACCTAGGAGACTCGTGTTCAAATGCAACTCACTGGGTGATATTGGCAAAGATGAATAATAAGATGCCAGACCGGTGTTGGAAATGTAAAAAAAAAACATGAAGGTTCTTTCTACCGTATGTGGTGGGTTTGTGAAAGGGCAAAAAAAGTATTGGCGGATGATTCAACAAGAAATTTCTAGGATCTCGGGATATGAATTTAAGAAAGTTGCAGAGACTTTCCTGTTGGGATTACAAATGGAAAAAAAATCCAAAAGAAGATAGAACTATAATTTGATACTTGCTTTCAGCTGCTAGGACATAATATGCGTAGTTGTGGAAGCAAGAAAAAATACCAGAGAAATGGGGTAGGATTGTAAAAGTTATGACACATGGTGAAATGGGCAAGTTAACATGAACCTTAAGAGACTATGATTTAGAAGTAATTAAGATGAAGTGGAAAAAGTTCAGAAGATACGTAGAAAAAGAGTGGAAAATAAAAGGACATTGGACAATTTTTGATAATGACTAAGTACAAGAGGGAGGAGGATATTAATTTTGGTTCTTATTAATTAAGGGTACCTTTAATATTAAGATTTTAAGTATATAACACCGGCGGGTGTCAAGTAACGGGGGAGGAGTGGG
The DNA here is from genome assembly GCF_032191835.1 of Heteronotia binoei. Lineage (NCBI taxonomy): Eukaryota > Metazoa > Chordata > Lepidosauria > Squamata > Gekkonidae > Heteronotia > Heteronotia binoei. The sequence goes on from NC_083236.1 coordinate 10,722,107, forward strand.
TAGAAAGTAATATATGGGATAGATAAAAAGTAATTATTAATGATGTAAGAAATTGAAATTTATTGCCATATGTTACTAATAAGACTGTTTGAAACAAAAACATTTTTCCACCCTCAGATCACAATCGTGCCAGGTTTTTTTGTTTTGGTTTTTTTAATCTTAAGAACATAAGAGAAGCCATGTTGGATCAGGCCAACGGCCCATCAAGTCCAACACTCTGTGTCACACAGTGGCAAAAAAATTTATATACACACATACACTGTGGCTAATAGCCACCGATGGACCCGTGCTCCATATTTCTATCTAAACCCCTCTTGAAGGTGGCCATACTTGTGGCCGCCACCACCTCCTGTGGCAGTGAATTCCACCTACTCTTCACCTACATGGCTTCTGCAAAGGGAAGTCCTGCCTCACCAACCTTTTAGAGTTCATTGAGAAAGACTCGCCAGAGATTCCTGAGTAAACTTAGCAGTCATGGGATAAGAGGATGGGTTCTCTTTCTGATTAAAAAACTGGTTCAATGACTGTTAGTAAAGAGTGGGGATCTGTGGACAATTCTCACAATGTAGGGAAGTATGCTACGGGGTCCGATAAGGATTGGTACGGGGGCAAGACTATTTCATTTATTCATAAATGATTAGGAACTAGGGGTGATGTGCTGGTAAGTGTAAGGTGATGGCATAGTGGGTCAAAAAAAAATCCCCACTTCACGTATAAGCTAATAGGGATAGAACTTGCTGTGACTGAGAGGGGGGAAAATCCCAAGTGTGTTGTGGATAGTTTGGTGAAAGTGTCAACCCTGTGTGCTGCAGCGGTGAAAAAGGCAAAGTCTGTGGTAGGTATTCTTGGGAACGGGATTGAGAATAAAACAGCCTATATTGTAATGCCCCCATATAGATCTATATCGCAGCCTTGTTTGGAATAGTGTGTACAATTCTGGTCACCGTATCTCCAAAAGGACATTGCAGAGCTAGAAAAAGTACAGAGAAGGGCAGCAAAGTTGATTGGGGGGGGGGGGGGTTGGGGGGGGAGCACCTTCTCTATGAGGAAAGGCTGATGAGTGACTTTTCAGTTTAGAAAAGCGATGGCTATGTTAGGGGAGGGGGAGGGTGTGGGGTCAAGATAGAGGTTTATAAAATTATGCAAGGGGTGGAGAGAGTTGACAAACAGAACTTTTTCCCCCTTTCAAAATACTAGAACTCAATACAACGAGGCTGATAGCATATTCAGGGTGGACAAAAGGAAATACTATTTTACACAGAGAGTGATTAAAATGTGGAATTCGCTCCTCTGTCTGCACCCTTGGTTCATCAAGGAGATCAGTTCCTAGGCTGCCCGTGACCCACAACCCCCTCTTCTCCCTAAAGCAGCAACGATAAGCTCTTCTTTTTCTTATAGAATCCTAGGCAACCTCCTACTGCCGGGGCCCTGTTCATTGCTCAAGTAACCCCCCAGACAGCTCCTTGGAGTGCTAACAGGTGGAGGATGCTGACGATGGAAAAAAGTTGTATTGTGTGCCAAGATATTAAGTGAGCTGCATGGCTCAGAACTAAGCCCCAGATCTTCTGATGTTAAGAGTTCCATCAAAAGCAAATGAATGCCTACTTGAATACAATTAAAGGCTCAGATCCTGATCTTGGTGGAACCATATCAAAAATCACCAAAGTTGGCAGTAAATATTTGTGTTGTCAACAATACTTGGGGAACATGGGGTGAATGCACATTTAACAGGGCATGTAGAACTAAAATCATTTAAAACACTGCTTACTGTTGCTTGTTTTTATTTAAAATTTTATTTTATCTACATATTGGACACAGTCAGAGTATATCCACAAAAAAACCAATGGGGCATTCTGTAACCTGTGTGTTTCTATACATGTCAGAAAATCCTATCTTTGTTTATATTTAAAATAACCTAAATTGTATATCTCTGTCCTGCTTTTGCATTTTTCTTAAGTCTACATTTTTCTGCACTTCACAGCCATAAAACCCCTTGACCTCTTAGGACCATTTTTGGGGGTCAAACACTATTCTCACAATTAGCCCATACATAAATTTGATGGAAAAGCTATTTTAAATCACAGACCATAAGAACAGGAAATTTATTGCGTGAGAACCTAATTTCATCTGTTTATTTTGTCCAGGTCTAAACTGTGTCAGCATTAAATAATTTGCTAAGATTCTTGCTCTCTCTCACAGGGTGAATATCCTCCCACGTCTGCGAGATATACATTTCAGCACTTGACCTTTTAAGGTCAAATACTTTTGTCTCACTCTGAGAACAGGCACTGAAGATGATAGAAAAATGTTAGGATTTAATGTGTAAGAAAATGCTATATGTTTACAATTAATGTATTAGAATAGGCATCTAAAATGCTGTTAGGTGGCTAGGTAAATGTTAGGATTTAATGTGTAAGAAAATGCTGGGATGGTTACAATTAATGTATTAGAAGGGGCAGCAAAAAAGTACAATCCCACTACGTCAGGCATTCATTTGTGGGTGAGGAGGTGGGGGCTGGTGTGGGGGCGGGGCACCTGTCACTTTGGAATGTGGTTTGATGAGGAAAGGGATGTACTTTATTCTTCTGTTATTCTAGCTGTATCTGAAGCAGGGAGCAGTGACTCACAAAAGCTCATTCCTTGCCACAAATTTTGTTAGTCTTGAAGGTGCTCCTGGACACTTGCTCTTTTGAACATATGAACATATGAAGCTGCCTTATACTGAATCAGACCTTTGGTCCATCAAAGTCAGTATTGTCTTCTCAGACTGGCAGCGGCTCTCCAAGGTCTCAAGCTGAGGTTTTCCACACCTATTTGCCTGGACCCTTTTTGGAGATGCCAGGGATTGAACCTGGGACCTTCTGCTTACCAAGCAGATGCTCTACCACTGAGCCACCGTCCCTCCCCTGCTCTCCAGGGTCTCAAGCTGAGGTTTTCCACACCTATTTGCCTGGACCCTTTTTTGGAGATGCCAGGGATTGAACCTGGGACCTTCTGCTTCCCAAGCAGATGCTCTGCCACTGAGCCACCGTCCCTTCTACTGCATGTAGGACATGGTGCACTTAAACATGCAAACAGAAAAATACATTATTTGTTTCAGCTCTGAAATTAATAGCTGTGAAATAATCATTACAATATATTACTTTGGTTACTTTATTTAAAACATTTAACACTCTTGTGTTATGAATCTATCCATGATTGTTGGGCCATCAGATTATTTGAAGTAAAGAAAGATATTAATCCAGGCAAGCAAATTCATTATTAGATTGATTGCTAGTGGGGCAAACAATCTTTTTTCTAGTAACAGAGAAACTAATTTTCACACAAATTCTACTTCCAGTTTTAATCATGCACATATAGCAATCATACCCAAAACAGATAGCAAATGTTATATATCAGGGTTGGCCAAACTTACTTAATATAAGGGCCGCATAGAATAAATGTCAGATGTCTGAGAGCCACAAGACATGAACATCAGATGTTTGAGAGCAGCAAGATGTGTCAGAAGAAGGAAGGAAAATAGATGGAAAGAGGGAGGTATGGCGGTAGAAAGAAAGCAACTTTAACTTTAAACGTCTTCTCCAAGCTGGCTGACAAGGTGGTGGGGGCTTAAAGAACTATGCAATATGTGTGAAAGAGCCACATGTGGCTCCTGAGCCACAGTTTGGTCATCACTGTTATATATGGTCAAATAAACCTCAGAGAGCCAGAATGGCTTAGTAAAGCATCAGACAAGGAAGTGGGAGTTCCAGGTTCTAATCCATGCTCTACTATAAAGCTTGCAAAGTGACCTTGGGCCAATCAGTTTCTTTCCATCTAACCCACCTCACAGGGCTGTTGTGAAGATAGAATGGAGAAAGGGAAGATTAAATACATTATGCTGAAGATAAATGGATTATGCTGCCCTGAGATCCTTGGGAGAAGTATGGAATAAAAACGTACTTAATAACAAGTGCAGTTAAAACAAAATGCAAAGATGGCCCTGAAAATGTTGGATTTAAGATAAAATGGATATGTGGAAAAGACATCTCATTAAGCTGTTTTATTGTTTCTGCAGTGAAGAAGCTGAGACCAGGTAAATTATAAATTGGGGAATAACCAGGCAGGATAGATTGCACCTGCCGAATACTGACATCAGGTTATCACACATGCGCACTCACTCAAGGTGACTTATGGCATGAAGGGAATCACTGAAGTCTTTTCCCTACACACTGACATTCTCTGAAAAGAAGCATAGAAATCTGTCAAAGAAAAATCCTCACTAAATAAAGCTGTCTGTCACTCTTCTTGGACAAAACATACAACCCAAAGGATTACATCAGTAAAACTCTAATAAATGACTAGGATAATACAACGGGTGCCCCCATTTTCTCACCATCGGTAAGGGCCACAGGTGATATGCTCTTCTTTCTCCTGTCTTGCCTACATATGTTGTCAGACTTTCTTCATTTTAAGTTAGTCTAGGTTTCCCATGGAAAAAGCAGAAGGTATTTCTGGCTGCCTTTGAGACTGTTAGGAAGCAAAACAGACATATTTTAAAAACATTAATGCTCTCAATTTCCAGATATTCTCAAGGCTACCTGTGCTTCTGGCCTATTCACTGATTCTACATTCCTTAGAATCGGTCTATGGGCTAAGAAGGTGTGTCAAAGGTTCTAAACCTTTCCTTTTCTGATGGGGGGGGGGAAGGAAATGCCAAGCAGATCTGTGTGAACATTGGTATGTAACCTACAACTTTCTCAGAAAATGGTGAAGCCTTCCTTTGGCCTAAGGAGATTTCTTCCATTTTACGTGGCTACAGAGGATCATGAAGGAAAGTTCCTTAGGCTTCAATTATGGAATGGTAAGGTACATGCTAAGTTACTATGAAATCTAAAACTTAAGAAATGCTATTAAAATATGCTCTTTTGATTGTGAGCTAGGCTTCCCAACCCTCCCGGCCTGGCAGGGGACCCCAGGATTTCCACTCTCTTCCCCCGCTCCCCCCAAAAATGGAAGCGGGGGAGAGGGGGGAAACGGCGCCGGGGAGCGGGCGAGGCCACCGCGCCGCACCGCTGCCGCCCCCTCCCCGCCCACCGCAGTTGCTCCTCCAAGATGGGCCCAGGCTGAGCCCATCTCAGAGGAGCAGCCAAGAGGCGGCAGCAGTGCAGGGGAGGGCAAGGCAGGCCAGGAGCATGGCGAGCCGCAAATCCGGGCCCTTCTAGGACCCGGACTTGCGGCTCGCCACGCTCCCGGCCCGCCTCCACACACCCCCCCTCCGCTTCCACCCCAGAGGCGGAGCAGGCGAGGCCACCGCGCCGCTGCCGCCTCTTCTCCGCTCACCGTGGCTGCTCCTCCGAGATGGGCTCAGGCTGAGCCCATCTCAGAGGAGCAGCCACGGCGAGCGGAGAAGAGGCGGCAGTGGCGGGGCGGCTCACCACGCTTCCCAGTGCCGTTTCCCCCCCCTCCCCCTAGCTCCACCCCAGTGTCTCCTGGCTCCACTCCCAAAGTCTCCTGGCTCCACCCCCAAAGTCCCCAGATATTTCTGGGGTTGGACTTGGCAACCCTATTGTGAGCCTTGCTGTGAATCACTGCCATTAATCACCACCGAAATATCTGCCCTCTCATCTGCTACCAAAAACTTTAAAATATTTTCTTTTCTTTTTACTTCATAGCTATATTCCATTGAAGCAAAATGACACATAACTTGAAGAAATAAACTAAACATTTGAGGGGAGCATTTTTAGTCAAGTGAAAGAAACAGTTCAGAAGATTAGCTTGCTTTTTCATGATTTCACTAAAGGGTACCAAAGTCTGTTTTAAAATAACAGTATTGATGTGGGGTGGAGCATCACTGCAATATGGTGGATTTGAACTGAATGAGCTCCTGACCTTCACTCTCCATCTGCCATCGCATCACAGACATTATCTTCAAAATAATGGGGAAATTGTCCAGTTTTAAAACAAAGCCAATTTTGAGAGACTCAGCGTCAGTTAAAATGGGGACGTACTAAAATGAATGACAAGATTCCCCATAGGAAACAATGAGAGAGCCTAGATTGCCCATTGGGTATAATGGGAGAGAAGATTGTCAATAGACTTGAATGGGCTCTATTGAAATACATTGAAGCACAGAAACAGCTGCAATAAAATCTGGAATAGATCTTCCAGGTAAGTCAACGCAACCTACAAGTGTCTTGGAAACAGACTGCCAAAGGAAGGGCATATTTCCAGCCCGTGGGACTGGCACAGGTGTTCTGGATATGAATTCTCAGGGCGGAGGGAAGGTAGCCACCCTGTGGGACTGGATGGCAAGGGGACAAAGCACAGTGCAAGCCTCTGGGATTCGATAGCCAGGGGTAAAGGTAGTCTGCCAACCTCCAGGACTGGATTGCCAGAGGAAAAGGTAGTCTGCCAACCTCCAGGACTAGATTTCCAGGGGAAAAGGTTGTTTGCCAGCCTCTGGCAATGGATTGACAGAGGAAATAGTAGTCTGCTAACCTCCAGAACTGGATTGCCAGGGGAAAATGTAGTCTGCCAACCTCCAGGACTGGATTGCCAGAGGAAAAGGTAGTCTGCCAACTTCCAGGACTAGATTTCCAAGGGAAAAGATTGTTTGCCAGCCTCTGGCAATGGATTGACAGAGGAAAAAGTAGTCTGCTAACCTCCAGAACTGGATTGCCAGGGTAAAAAGGTAGTCTGCCAACCTCCAGGGCTGGATTGCCAGGAGAAAAGGTTGTCTGCCAGGCTCTGGCACTGGATTGCAAGGGAAAAAGCTAGTCTGCCAACCTCCAGGACTGGATTGCCAGGGGAAAAGGCAGTTTACCAACCTCCAGGACTGGATTGCCAGGGGAAAAGGTAGCCTGCCAACCTTCAGGACTGGATTGCCAGGGGGAAAGGTAGTCTGCCAGCCTCCAGGACTGGATTCCCAGCGGAAAAGTTTGTCTGCCATCCTCTGGCACTGGATTGCCAGGGCAAAAGGTAGTCTGCCAACCTCCAAAACTGGATTGCCAGGGGGAAAGGTAATCTGCCAAACTCCAGGACGGGATTGCCAGGGGGAAATGTACTCTGCCAACTTCCAGAACTGGATTGCCAGGGAAAGGTTGTCTGCCAACCTCCAGGACTGGATTGCCAGGGGAAAAGGTAGTTTACCAACCTCCAGGACTGGATTGCCAGGGGAAAAGGTAGCCTGCCAACCTCCAGGACTGGATTGCCAGGGGGATAGGTAGTCTGCCAACCTCCAGGACTGGATTCCCAGCAGAAAAGGTAGTTTGCCAGCCTCCAGGACTGGATTGCCAGAGGAAAAGTTAGACTGCCATCCTCCAGGACTGGATTGCCAGGGGAAAAGCTAGTCTGCCAACCTCCGGGACTGAATTGCCAGGGGAAAAGGTAATCTGCCAACCTCCAGGACTGGATTGCCGGGGGGAAATGTAGTCTGCCAACCTCCAGGACTGGATTGCCAGGGGGAAAGGTTGTCTGCCAGCCTCTGGCACTGGATTGCCAGGGTAAAAGGTAGTCTACCATCCTCCAGGACTGGATTGCCAGGGGAAAAGGTAGTCTGCCAACATCCAGGACTGGATTGCCAGGGGAAAAGGTTGTCTGTCAGCCTCTGGCACTGGATTGCCAGGGGAAAAGGCTAGCATATAGCTTGATTGTTTCCAACCACGTGTTGGAAAAACAAATGGGCCAGCTTTTTTGCCGTGGGTAGTTGGGCGCATGAAATGAAATGCGCCTGCTTAAAAAATGTGTCCACTACTACCAAGATTACTGTTTTCCCTTGTGACGCAGGGAGTTCTATGATAAAATCCATTGAGACCACTGACCATGGTCTGGTAGCTGTCTCCAAGGGTTGAAATAGCCCCGGGGGTTTCCCTCCCCTTTTCTTGGCCATTATGCATACTGGGCAAGATGCTACATAATTGGAAATGTCCTTTTTCATGAAGAGTTACCAAAACTGCCGATTCACCAAATGCAAAGTTTTCACATAACCAAAGTGTCCTGATAGTTTACTACTATGGCAGAATTGTAGCACTTCTTTTCTAAGGCTTTCAGGCACATAGAGTTTCCCCTCTCTGTACCAGAATCCCCCTTCTCCTTTAATGACTCCCTCAGGTTTGTTGTCTCCTTTTTCTACTTAAGCAATCTGTCTTTCTCCCCCCCCCCCCCCACTTTTCTTCGAGGTTTTCCCGTTTAGCTTTGGAACGGGTGGTCACAGCCCCTCCTAGTTGACAGGGGGAAATAAGGGAGTAAATTACTTCTTCCCTTTGGCTGTTATGTTGAGGAAATCGAGACAATGCATTTGCTAAGAAATTTTTTGAACCTGGGATGTGCTTCAGGGTGAAATCAAACCTACCCACCGAATCTGCTTCTCAGTCAGCTTCCTCCGCCCTGTGAGAGCTTCTAAATTTTTATGATCTGTCCAAATTTCGAAAGGAACTCTCGCCCCTTCTAGCCATGATCTCCAGGTTTTTAGCGCAAAAGTCACTGTAAACGCCTCTTTGTCCCAAACGGACCAATTTCGTTGTTTCTGGGAAAACTTTTTGGAAATATACGCACAGGGTTTTAACACCGCCTCCTCATCAGGTTGCATCAGAATCGCTCCCACAGCAACGTTGGAGGCATCACATTGAACCACGAAGGGTTTCAGTTCATTTGGGTGAATGAGGATAGGCTCGCTAGTGAACAGTCTCTTCCTGCCTCTTGGCATTTGGCTGTCCATTCTAATTTAGCCCCTGGTCATTTAGCTTCAGGACCCTTCCCTTTCATTTTGAGCAGGTCAGTCAGGGGTAGCATCATTTGTGCAAACCCTTGCATGAAATTACGATAAAAATTGGCGAACCCAAGGAATGATTGGAGCTCTCTACGTGTCCTCAGGGGTTCCCAATCTAACACCGCCTGAATTTTGGCGGGATCCATTGCCAGTCCTTTCCCGGGGACTCTATATCCTAAATAGTCAAGCTCCATTTTGTGGAACTCACACTTGGACAGTTTGGCATACAGCTGGTTTTCGTATGGGGTGCTTAACACTTCTCTCACCAATCTCACATGTGATTGTAAATCCTTGGAATAAATAATTATATCATCCAGGTACACCACGACCCCTTTGTATAAATACTTGTGCAAAACTTCATTTATAAAGTTCATAAAGACCCCTGGGGCACCTTGTAATCCAAATGGCATGACCAAATACTCAAATTGGCCCATGGGTGTGTTAAAGGCAGATTTCCATTCATCTGCCTCCTTTATGCGCACTCAAAAATATGTGTCTCACAAGTCTAGCTTAGTAAAAATCTTTCCCTCTGACACCGTGCGTAGCAAATCTCTGATCAGTGGTATGGGGTAGGCATTCGAGGTGGAAATCCCATTAACCCCTCAAAAATCTGTGCAAAGCTGGAGCCCGCCATCCTTCTTCTTCCGGAAAAGCACCGGAGCAGCGTGGGGGGCAGTGGCAGTGGACGGATAAAACCTCTTTTTAAATCTTTGTCCAAAAATTTCCGTAGTTCGGCTTTCTCTGCCCACCCCATCGAGTAGAGTTTGGTTCTAGGGAGTTCTTGCCCCAAGATTAGTTCTATAGCACAGTCAGTGTTCCTGTGGGGAGGAAGTTCATTGGCTTCCTCTTCACTAAATACTTTTTTCAAGTCTCTGTATTCCTTAGGGATCGACCGCACTTCCTCTATTGTTAAACAAAGTTTCTCGTTCCTAGGAGGTGGGTTAGTACCCCAGCTTGAGTCCCAGTGATGGTGATCACATTTCTTATCGGTAAAGTCTATGGTTTGTTCCTCCCATTTAATATCGGGCTCATGTTTCACCAACCACCCTACCCCTAAGACAATGTCAAATGAAGAGGGGGCTACCACAAAGAGTTCGGTGTCCCAGTGGTTCTCTATTTCCACTGGCACTTCTTGAGTTTGCTCGATACACGGCTCCCCTCTCATTATGAACATATATGAGCATATGAAACTGCCTTATACTGAATCAGACCCTCAGTCCATCAAAGTCAGTATTGTCTACTCAGACTGGCAGTGGCTCTCCAGGGTCCCAAGCTGAGGTTTTTCACACCTATTTGCCTGGACCCTTTTTAGTTGGAGATGCCGGGGATTGAACCTGGGACCTTCTGCTTACCTAGCAGATGCTCTACCACTGAGCCACCATCCCGCCCTGTCCCGTCCATTTGTTCAAATCGTATAGGGTGCGGTAATGGGGTTTTGTGGAGGCCCAGGGCTTCTACCAACTTAGACGTGAGTATGTCTCTTGTGCACCTGGAATCGATTAGGGCCCAAACATGAATAAATCGCCTTAAGCTTGGGTTCAACAACATCAGGGGAATGAAAAATAAAGCTCCAGTTATTCTCACCCTTAGTGGTGCTGTTAGTTCCGCAACCTGCTGCTCAGCACCTCTCAGTGCAGGTCATCCCCATTTCCCGCCGATTCGTCTTCCCAGGACATCTCACTCAGCTCATCAATGATGATGGTTTCATCGCCCACCAAGGTCGCAGCTATGGTACTTCCTTTAGCCAAGTCCTTCGGGCATCCCTTGTTCTTTGTCTTTGGGATGCCGGGTTTCGGGGTGAGGGGGGGCCTTGAGATCGCTCTGGACAATTGGCGGCCAGGTGGTTTAGGTCCCCACATCGAAAGCAACGCCGCGGGGTCGCTGGTTTAGTAGCTTCCCCTGTGGGATTGGTTTCGATGTGGGGACCTGAACCACCTGGCCACCAATTGTCCAGAGCAACCTAGAGGCTCCCCCCTCTTGCCCCGAAACTCAGCACACCAAAGGCAAAGAAGAACGAGGGACGCCTGAAGGACTCAGCTAAAGGAAGTACCATATTTCAGTATTTCGAATAATCAAGCTTTTGTTTAAATCAAAGACTTGCTTTATTGATAATCCAATACTTGCTCCAAGGACTGAAACTTTGGAAGTGATACAGAGTTTCACACAGCATAAAATCTTAAAGGTTACTTCAAAGGCAAAGTTGTAGATAACTTCAAAAGCATAACATACAGATGTGAATTGCATATATGGTTCAAAGGGTACTATCAACTATCCATTTGGTCACTACAACATCTCCTAGTTCCCACACATTCCTAGCTTGTCGATAAGACATGTGGATGGGAACTCGGGGGAGAGGCATTTGCTTTACAATGACAAGGTTACTTGCATATCCTGAATCATTGAGAGTTACTAGGTAGGAAGGGGGGGGGGGTTGAGAAGGAGCCTCTAGGCTCAGAAGGAAGAGAAAAGGGAAGAGAGGGGGGAAGGGTGAATATAGGAAATCGGAAATAGCATGCTTGACATTTGGGTGCTCTTGATCTCTGTCTCTGTTTCGCATGTGGGGAATCAATAGAGAGGTTTCCGTGTGTGGCAGTTCAACCCCCCCGCCCTCTACTCAGGAAGCTGTTCCTGCCCTCCTCTCTGAGTGGAGTCCTGCCCCCCACAAGACTGTCCAAGTTGTACATGGGATACTTTAGCACTTGGTTCCAGCACAATAAAGTCTGAGATGTGCCCTACTTTGTCCCTCCTGCTTGGTGTCTGCTGCCCTTTCCCTGTGCCCCTCCCCCTCCCCTCTGCCACTCTGTCAGTGGGATTCCCCAAGGGACTGTCTTGGAGGGCAGGCTTGCTTCTTTCTTGGGGGGGGGCTAGGAGCCACCTTGTCACTGCAGGAAGTCTTTGACCCACTCATTCCATGAGGGGGAGAGGGGCCAGGGGCCGCACCTCAGCCTGACCAGCCCGGCACCCTACCCAACCCCACAGGACTGCTGTGTGCATGTCACAACCCTCAGTGGGCGGGGGGGGGGGGCGAATGAAGTGGATGCATGGCTTCACACTCTGTCTTTTGCTGTCCTAGGAAGGGAGTTCCCCATAAGTAATGGGGATTGTCATGGCATCCTGGAGGGACTCCAAGTCCGTGCTGGGGAGGGCTTCATCCTGATGCACACATTTTGCCTGGGGTTTCTGCATGCAGATTTCTCCACTATGTCTTTCCTGCTTGTTTATGGCTGGCTGGGAAGTCACATGCCTCTGCTCATCTGCCTGCCATTGGCATGAGTCTCTAACATTGGGTGAGTTCGGCCGCAGGACTGGCCAATCCTGCAGCTCCGCACTTCCCCTTCCTGCCCCCACCTCGGCAGCAAACCATGCTTCTCTCTGGTGCATGCATGCCCAGACTCACTCCTTTCCACTCCCAACATTGGTGAGACATCCCTCCTTTGATTGTGCCTGTCTGCCTGTTTTTGGAACAGTTCTTTGTCAGGGGGCGGGGAGGGACAGATGATCAGCCTCTCTGGGGCTGCATCTCCCCACCCCAACAATCATGTGCCATGGTGCCTGCACTGGGACTGGCCAATCCGGAGGGCCAGGGAGGCCCCTCCCCTCCTACTGCCTCTGCAGTAGGGAGGGGAGAAATGGGCCTTTTTGGATGCTCCTAGAATGGGAATCCCAGTTCAATCATTTTGGGATTTTTGGAGTTCTGTAGAGGAGAGGCCCTTGCACCTGCCCTCTAGTTTTGGGGCCTCTACCTCAAACCGCCTCCCCTCCAGCTGCCTTTCATTATTTCTTATTTTGCCACTGACTTCAGTGACCCATAGGGTATAATAGAGAGATGGGGGACCCTTTTTGGATGCCCACAGAATTGGGCCCCCTGGTTCAATATTTTTGGAACTTGAGATTCTGTAGGGGAGAGGCCCCTGCAGCTGCCCTGCAATTTTTAAGCCTCTACCTCAAACCCCCTCCCCTCCTGCTGCCTTTCATTACTCTCTATTTTGCCATTGACTTCAATGGCCCATAGGGTATAATGGGGCCATATATTCAGGAATAGACGAATATCTCCTGAGTCAGATTCGGCTATCGAATCTGCTATTAGAAGATATACAGCACCTCAAATATTTTTAGCCCTGAATACTTCCGAATCTGAATTTTTCTGAATTTTTTCTTTTGCACACTCCTATTGCTAGATATGGATAGTTAGCTATCATGTTGCTCTGGCAATGGAGCAGGAGGACTTGGCCATTGACCTTGCTGCTCTAAATTCAGTTTATTATCGAACTAATTAGCTATTAAGATAATTGATTATTATTGGCTGATTAAGTTAGGAGTGTAAATTGAGGTGGGGGGGATTTAGAACTTAATTGGCCTTAACGGATAAATTGTTTAGCTAATTAATTAGTGAGATTAAATTAAGGGATTTTAGAATTAATTAATCATTTAGGGGAGGTTAATTGGCAGGGTTGTTAGATTGATTGGGGGGGGGGGGTTCTTAGTTAGCAAGGGCAGTGGCAGTTGAGACTAGAACTGGAATACAGGATTATAACAGGGCATCTTTGAGGTGAATACAGGATTATAACAGGGCATCTTTGAGGTGACTGTGGAGACCAGTGGGGAGGGATGACCGGCCTGGGGATTCCAGTACTCCTGGGGAGGGGAAGATATGATGGTGGGAACAGACATAAATGTAACGAAAGGTGGCTGAGACGTGTGGGTGCTCGGCCTCCTTCCAGTCTGTGTCCCATCCCAATGGTGACAAGGGATGGAGCCATGCTGAACTACTCGCCTCCGTCACTGGTGCTATGTAATGCCAGGTCCATAAACAATAAGACCTCAATCCTTTGGGATTTCCTGAGTGAACAGGATATGGACCTGGCATGCGTGATTGAGACCTCAGTACATGACGGGGAGATGGTAGCCCTCTCCCAAGTGGCCACCCAGGGTACTCAGTCTTCCACCAGCCACAGACTAGCGAGTGGGGGGGAGGAGTGGCACTATTCATACAGGAGGCTTACTCCTTCTAGACTCTCCCGACTCCAGAGGTCAACGGCATTGAATGTGCGGGTCTGAAGTGGGATGTTGGAGAGGGTTTGGTGATCTGGCTGGTGTACCGATCGCCTAACGCACCAGCCAGTGCCTTATTGTCCCTGATGGAGGCCGCGGCAGGCTGGGCATTGGAACACCCAAGGATTTAATCCTGGGTGATTTCAACATCCATGCCGATGATGCGAACTCTAATCAGGCGACGGACCTAGTGTCATCCATGGCTACGCTAGGACTCTCTCAATTTGTAACTACACCCACACATCAGGCTGGGCACATGCTGGATTTGATCTTTGCATTGGGAGTTACAGTGACCCAAATTACTGCCATGGTCGGACCACTATGTCCTGAAGGCCCGTCTGGATGTGCCACCCCAAACCCGTTTAGGTGACGAGTGTATTTTAGCTTGCCCGCGAAACCTAATGGACCCAATACGGTTCCAGAGGGAATTTCGGGATTCCTGGCCCCCTGGCAATTTGCTCAATGACATGGTCGAGTCATGGCAAAATCGGCTCACCATGGCCATAGATGAGATCGCTCCCCGGCACCCTCTGCGCCCCCGTTCAAAGATGGCACCGTGGTATAATACGGATTTGCAGCTGATGAAACGGAGGCTCAGACGGCTAGAGAGGCAGTGGCAGCAGACTCATGATGAAGCAACCAGAACATCTTATAGAGATTATATGAGATCCTATGAGATGGCAGTCAAAGCCACAAAGAAAGTTTACTTTGCGGCCAAGATTGCAATTGTGAACTCACGCCCGGCCCAATTATTTAGTATTATTTGGACTCTTACAACTCTGCCACATGGCAGACCAAATTGTAGGGAATTGGATATCAGCTGTGAGGCTTTTGCAACTTTTTTTGCGGATAAAGTCTCGTCACTCCGCCGCGACCTCCCTGCCATAATTGAAACAGTATGTGAGCTCGCGGCTCCGTGCCTGTTTTCCGGATCGGCTCTAGACAGTTTTACAACACTCAGCTTGGAGGAAGTTGACAGAATCTTCGCAACTGTATGCCCAACAACGTGTGATTTGGACCCTTGCTCATCCTGGCTGATTAAAGTATGCCGAATGGAGCTTCAATGTCCTGTGCGGGATATTGTAAATAGGTCCCTCTCGGAGGGGCTTTTCCCAAGGTCCCTCAAAGAGGTGATAGTCCATCCCCTCTTGAAGAAACCAACATTAGACCCGACCGAATTGGCACACTATCGGCCGGTCTCGAATTTACCCTTTTTGGGTAAAATCATTGAGAGGGCAGTAGCGCTGTAGTTACAGAGCTTTCTGGAGGACGCTTCCGTCCTAGACCCACACCAGTCCGACTTTCGCCCAGGCCATGGGATGGAGACAGTGCTGGTTGCCTTAGTGGATGATCTTCAGCGACAACTGGATCGAGGCAGGTCAGCAGTACTGTTGTTGTTGGACCTGTTGGCGGCGTTCAACATGGTCGACCATCAGTTGCTGGTTCACCGCCTCGCCGATGCCCAGATTCAGGGGGTTGGCCTTGCAATGGCTCTCCTCTTTCCTCAGTGGTTGGGGACAAAGGTTGGCGATCGGGGGACAATCGTCCCAGAGACATCCGCTTAATTGTGGGGTGCCTCAGGGAGCGGTGCTCTCCCCGATGTTGTTTAATATCTATATGTGCCCCCTTGCCCAGATTGTCCGGAGATTTGGACTGGGTTGCCACCAGTACGCTGATGACACCCAGCTCTATCTGCTGATGGATGGCCAGCCTGCATCTGCCCCAGAAAATCTAGCCCTGGCACTGCAAGTCGTGGCAGGGTGGCTTAGGTTGAGTCATCTGAATCCGATGAAGACAGATGTCCTTTGTCTGAGCCGTGGTGGCCTGGGAAGGGAAATCCCTTTACCAGCTTTTGATGGGGCACCACTGATATTGGCACCCAAAGTCAGAAGCTTGGGGGTGCTACTGGAGCCCACATTGGCTATGGAGGCCCAGATAGCAGCCACTGAAAGATTCGCCTTTTTCTACCTTAGGCGGGCACGACAGTTGGTCCCTTTCCTAGAGCACAGTGACTTAGCAACGGTGATCCATGCAACAATCACCTCGAGACTAGACTACAGCAATGCCCTC
Source organism: Heteronotia binoei (assembly GCF_032191835.1). Classification (NCBI taxonomy): domain Eukaryota; kingdom Metazoa; phylum Chordata; class Lepidosauria; order Squamata; family Gekkonidae; genus Heteronotia; species Heteronotia binoei. Next base: position 10,737,978 of record NC_083236.1, read on the forward strand.
TACATGGGACTGCCCATGTCCTGAATCCGGAGACTGCAGCGGGTGCAGAATGCGGCAGCCAAGCTGTTATTGGGTCTCTCTATGCGGGACCACATACAGCCGGGGCTGCGGGGACTGCACTGACTGCCAATAGTATTCCGGATTCGCTACAAGGTGCTGGTTATTACCTTTAAAGCTCTATATGGCCGATGACCTGTCTTTAAAGCTCTATATGGCCGAGGACCTGCCTACCTTAGGGACCGTCTCTCCCCACATGTTCCCCAGAGGGTACTTAGATCTGGATCAGAGGGTACTTAGATCTGGTCGTGGTAGATAACTCACTGAAAATGTCAAGACAGTGTGCGTTTGCAATAAAAAAAGGCCAACGCCATGCTGGGAATTATTATGAAGGGAATTGAAAACAAATCAGCCAGTATCATAATGCCTCTGTATAAATCGATGGTGCGGTCTCATTTGGAGTACTGTGTGCAGTTCTGGTCGCCGCACCTCAAAAAGGATATTATAGCATTGGAGAAAGTCCAGAAAAGGGCAACTAGAATGATTAAAGGGCTGGAACACTTTCCCTATGAAGAAAGGTTGAAACGCTTGGGACTCTTTAGCTTGGAGAAACGTCGACTGCGGGGTGACATGATAGAGGTTTACAAGATAATGCATGGGATGGAGAAAGTAGAAAAAGAGGTACTTTTCTCCCTTTCTCACAATACAAGAACTCGTGGGCATTCGATGAAATTGCTGAGCAGACAGGTTAAAACGGATAAAAGGAAGTACTTCTTCACCCAAAGGGTGATTAACATGTGGAATTCACTGCCACAGGAGGTGGTGGCGGCCACAAGCATGGCCACCTTCAAGAGGAGTTTAGATAAAAATATGGAGCAGAGGTCCATCAGTGGCTATTAGCCACAGTGTGTGTGTGTGTGTATAAAATTTTTGGCCACTGTGTGACACAGAGTGTTGGACTGGATGGGCCATTGCCCTGATCCAACATGGCTTCGCTTATGTTCTTATGGATCGCAAAACCTATTGTCAATCCCCAGGCCAAGGGAGGCAAGATTGAAGGCTTCCAGAGAAAGAGCCTTCTCAATTGCAGCCCCCCACTGGTGGAACCAACTCCCAGAAGATGTCAGGCCCTGCGGGACCTTGCCCAGTTCCGCAAGGCCTGCAAAACAACATTATTTCGACTGGCTTTCAGCCAAACTACATAGATGCCCGACACTACTGAATGTACTGTATTATTTTAGCACCAAAAATTGTTTTAAAATTGTATTAATATTTTTAAACTATTTTAAATTGTTTTAACTCTTAATTGATAATTGATTATTGTAATGGCTTGTTTACTGTTTTATTGTTTGATGTTAAAATGTTGTTAGCCACCTTGAGCCTGCCTCGGCGGGGAGGGTGGGATATAAGTATGAAAAATAAATAAATAACTCTAGGTACCACCTTCCGTGAAAAAGGTGATTTGGTTGGTGGGAAAGGCTTTGTGCATGTGTTTTTGACTATAATATTGTGTAACCATCTTGTTTTCATTATTCCAGGCTTTGGCTGTCTGCAGCACAAGGCAAAGCTCTGTATATGATTCCATTAAAACCTTTTACTCTTTTATTATGAGAACTGGTGACTTGGATCAATAACTGGCAAACCTTACAGTGTGTAACCAAGGTGCACTCTGGTAAACTGAGAAGAGATACTGTTCTAACTACACCAGTTACTCCCAATAATTTCAATGGGCTTGTGCAGAAGAAATTCAAGGCAGATTGTGCACATAGTATGTTTAATTCTCCTTCTTCTTGAGGGGAAATGTGTATATGAATAGCATTTGATTCTGAATGTAATGCAGTACAAATCTTGAATGAATATATTTTGCTCTTAAGCCCACTTGTTCTAGGAAGACACAGTTCTGCATTATTAGGCAGGGATGATATAGGTATTGCTGTGGTCAGAACAGTATGGAATGTTCATTCGTGTCCATCTGATGCCAGGAAAACAAGCTCAGTCTCTGAAAAACTTGATCACTTACCATATTTTAATCTTATTTGCCACCAAACCCATATTGCCTCCCTTAAATTATCTTTGAAGTACCACTTCTACAAGGTTGGCAGAAATGAACTACAGGGCTCTCATCCTTCATGGTAGACCAAAAAATATAAACACACAAAATAACTGAGCGCTGAAAGTTAATCTACATTCAAGAACAATAGCATTCATATTTGTCCTTCTATGTCAAGGATTACTACTATTGAAAGTGTTTTTTCCATTATCTATGTGCCATTTTCTGAGCTTCTTAATCTCTTTCTCTCTCACTAAATGGCTGCCTCTTGCTTTCTTTCCCATTGCAGATGTAGTCTTGTCCCCTTTCTCTGCCTGCCTAAGTCTGTGTGTTTCTCTTTTCCTCTCTGTCTCCCAAGAACCGGGGCTCAGACTGACCACCTGGGCATAGCAATGGAGTTTTCACTCCCGGACTGGCTTCCAGCCAGCAGCCAGCTGTGACATTGTATGCCAGCATCTTACTTAATTCCCTGCACTCAGATTGTACTGGTTCTGTTTACAGCCACCTCTTGTCCCCGCTGTGCCCAATCTCAATTGCCCCCCCCCCCCACCAGCGATCCTTGTTTAATACTGTTTTGCAAATTATTAAGCACTGGAAGTCCATTAATCGCAGTTCATGCCCTGTGCAAGCCCACACAACGAAGGGAGAGGACAGCCAAAGCAGGGTATGCTCAGATCCCTGAAAGAGCATGGATGGTGGTCCATTCAGATCCCTAACGAGATCATTAATGCTAACTAAATACAAACCTGACCCTACGACCCCCTGGGAAATTATGTGGGCCCAGTGCAACGCATTAATATGTATCCAGCTTCTCTGAATCCCTTGATAGGCTGAAAGCTAAACCAGTGATCAAAAGAGGCCTAATCACTGCACTGATTGTAGTATAACCAAGCCGAACACAGAGTTGTCTGAATCCTCAATAGTTACGATAGCCCCACCCCCACCAATGCTTTCACCCACCTCCCCGCTTCTGAAATGGCCAGCAAATTACAAATAGGCCTGGCTTTTCAGTTTACTTGACACGCTGTGTCTACTTCCTAGGACCACCTGGGAGGCTAATTTTAACAGGATACCAGATCAGCACTCCCACTTCGTCCTCTGCTCTCCCACATAGCCAAAATGCAGCCACATTCCTCAATTCACCACCCTTGAAACAGTTCAAATTAAACACACACACACACAAACACACAAAGTGGCACAGATTATGGAATAATTGGTTAGTTTATTTTAGTCTTTGTGGTGACACCTGGGATAAAAGGAAAGAAAAGGCCAGTCAACAATTAAGTCCATTCTGTCAAAGCAGTTTTCTAACCCATGCATAGATAAAGCATCACTAATTTTGCACCAGGCAGTGTGACAAATGAGACTTTTCTCACTCACTTAAAGGATAAGCAGTCTCAGGAATGCAAATAGGCCTTGCAACTTTTTACTGTCGACCTTTCATTGTGGAAAACAAGAAGAATACCATGGCACAGTGAATAAAATAACCTTATGTATACAACTTCAAGATAGGGTTGCCTACTCAGGGTAAGGAAATTCCTGAAGATTTGGATGTGGAGCCTGGAGATGGAAAAGTTTGGGGAAGGGATGTGATGCCATGGAGTCCATCTGCCAAAGCTGTCATTTTCTCCAAGGGAACCAATCCCCATAGACTGGAGATCAATTGTAATTCCAGGTCTCCAGGCTCCATCTGGAAGTTGTCCTGGAGAGAACCATGTAACACAACTTCACTAATACACAATTACAACATTTTCAATTTGCTAGATATTTCTGTGTATTAGTATAACTAGCAAATTGAAAATGTTGTAATTGTGCATTAGCGTAGCTTTGTTACACGGTCCTCTCCCGGACTATTACCAAGCGATGTACATTCCCATTTCATTTCCATCTGGAAGTTAGCAACCCTTACAACAAACAAACTATTGTCCACCTGAACACTTGCTTTAGTGTCAGGGAAAGCCCTACAAATGCGCACACACAGGGCTTTTTTTTTGTAGCAGGAACTCCTTTGCATATTAGGACACATACCCCTAGTGTAGCCAATCCTCCAAGAGCTTAGAATAGGCCTTGTACTAAGATATCTGTAAGCTCTTAGAGGATTGGCTAAATAAGAGGGGTGTGGCCCAATATGCAAAGGAGTTCCTGCTACAAAAAAAGCCCTGCACACACGAATGCAAATTCAGAGAATTTGAAGAAATGCCATCACCACTGAGCACTAAATTAACATTCTGTTTTAACTGCTGAATGTGTAATTTTTAATATTTATTTATTTTAATTGTTGTGATTTTATATTGTGAGCTGCCCTGAGCCTGCTTCAGCAGGGAGGGCGGGATGTAAATCAAATAAAGTAAAGTAAGTAAACACACCACAGCTGCTGGAACCTGGCTGACAAGGACTCATTCACACAGGCAAATGTCTCCTGTGATATCTCACAGATTGGTTATTTATCACTCGGCAACTTGTCCCTGAATGTGTGAACGGCCTCCAGTAAAAAGTACCACATCAGAAGTGATCAAAACAAATGCATCTGTAGCATTTGATGGTGTGCATGAGACAGGCATGTTCACTGCTTGAGGAATGTAACACCAATGATAATCTGGATATTATTCTACCTTCAGCTTTTCTGGTAGGAAGATATGCATCCCCTACGCTCAGCGTTTTTGTCCTCACCAGTTGAATGCAGTTTGAAACAGCTAAACATATACTACCGTACTGCTTATTTCATAAATGTGTTGGTGTGCTATACATAACCCTGATCCAGTTTTTGAGGCAAATCTGACAAATTGTATATGTTTCTTCTCTTGTCAGACTATTCCAATGAAACCACTCTTAAGTAACTGAATTCTGTGCTTTGGCCTGTTTAACAAGGAAGCATTTGGTTAAATATTTTTATTAACTACTAGGAGTAAGGCCAGTTGTGAAGAAAAATGCAACGGGATCTAGAAGGAAGCTCTGGATGAGTGCTCCCCACCCACCCAAGTGAAGGCATTCACTCCCCACCACCACCTCAAGGGGAGCTGACCTCTGCCATCTGGAGAGCAGTTGTAATTCTGAGTGATCTCCAGCCCTCACCTGGAGATTGGCAACAGTGGTTCCCTAGGAGGAAATGGCTGGTGGCATCAAAGCACCCAGAGGGTGCTGACAGGCCTAGGATAGCCAACCTCCAGATGGAACCTGAAGATCTCCTGGGATCACAACTGAACTACAGACAACACATCTCTCTCCCCATCCTGGAAAAAAATCACTGTTTTGAAGGGTGGGCTATATGCCATTCTGTTCACCTGAGGCATCTCCCTTTGTTGACCAACAGCCTGTGATGCCTAGCAATAGCCTCTGGCTAGCACTTTCCAGGCAGCAGGAAAGATTCCCAGCAGGGCCAGGCCTCTCTGGCTATTTCTGCAGCCTTCGGAAGCTGAGTGTGCTGAGAGGCCTTTTGTGAGGCTGCAGTAGCTCTGCAAACCTTTCTGAGGCTAGTTGACAGAGAGGACACAGAGAGGCGTTGGAGATGTGGCTGTCTCTGAGGGAAGACTGCTTCTGGCAGTTTGTTCAAGATTCTTGGCCTGAGTAGGCAGGACAGGGAAGTCAGCCAATGAGAGGCCACAGACATTGTGATGGTCCAGTAGTTTGTTCCAGAAATATTAGCCAATGGCCATCCTCTATTTGGCCATGGCAATAAGAGAATTATTGCTATAGATGTGTGTATCATGGAAGTTAGATTACTGAGGCTATGAATTTTTTACTCTATATCTCTTCAGTTATGTATTGTGGATTCTGTTGATTGCATTTTGTTGGTTTATCTAGGATTGCAATAAAATCAATTGAACTGGAAAAATGGATGTGTTAATAGGTCTTGGTATTAAGAGTTCACACATACATATAAATGCACAGACCTATACATATTTGCCTCAATCTATCCATTGCTTGTGCATGCAGGAGGATTAATGTGCAGATGAAACTCCCCATTTTGCAAGAACATCTCATTTGCTTTAAGAAGAGATGGTGCCCTCCACATGAAAGAAGTGCATGTGGGGCTGTTTCATTGATTAAAGTGAAGAAGGAAAACCTACATGCAGAGTTCCTTATGTATGTGTCTGAGCTCTGGATGAGGACTGTTTTGTCTCTGCAAGGGCATTAAATTATTTTAAATTAATAAAATCTGTGTCTGCAAGGGCATTAAATCATTTTGAAATCTCCTGTTCAGAGTACCCATTTGAGCAATCCGGTCCTCTTAAAACACATGTTAGAAATCCACCTTTCACTGGTAATTTCCTTGCCTCATTCTAAAGAGGCCAGAGTCAAGTAGGCTGCTAGGTTAAAAAAGCAAAAACAAAAATATGGCTGTATTAACTGGCTGAACAATGCAAAGGAGAATAGATGCTGATTTAACTATTGGTCAATAAAAGCTGGTTCTCGTACAACTCCGTGGAAAGATGCACAAAACTACATAACTGTAAAATATTTTGCCCTACCAATTATGAACCAATTTCCTTTATGTAAACCAGGCACGGTATTTTTGCCCTAATATTCAGAACTATATTCAAGTCCATATAGAAAACACAACAAAACATAGGTTTTAACCTCCCCACTTCCCCAACGGCTGATTACAACTGTCCTTCAGTTCCCAAGTTTCTGTTTGTAACGAGGTTGCCCTGATGCGTTTCGGTGAGTACTTGGTGTGTTTTCTGTTGTGCTTACCTCTCGTTCACCTATACTTTAAGCAGAGTGTAACACAATCCGCTACAACTAAAGACTTGACTGAGAGTCAGATTAAAATTATCCCCAGTCCTCCCTGACCTCTTTTCTTTGCAGGTGAGAATGTCCCCCTCCACAAGCTAAATGAAGCAGAAATGATGGAGTGTTTGTTTTCCCTGACTTTTCCCCAGTCTGTCAGTAAATTTACAGGCACAAATATGGAGTGTTAATTTAATGTTCTTACGGAGCATCTCATTGTCAACAAAGGCTTCAAACCCTAGCCGAGAAAAAGGACAGCTCATGCAGAAAATGACCCTTATGGCTTGATTGCCTCGCTGTCCAGGCTAACAGTGAGCGGAAAGCTGAGGGCTTTGACTTCCAGCATCATGCATTTAAGGGAAGTAAATAAAAGTTCTCTGTCTGAGCTCAAATAAAGAGGCACCTGTAATGCTCACTTTATTGATTATCTTGGTGGGTAGTCTATGCAAACGGAAGAGAAAAATGAGCCGGCCCTTTTACACTGACTTCTAATTTGACTTTCACCGAAAAAGTAGACCCTTCATTATCCAAAATGTGAACTCAATTAGTTGGGTCTCAATGAAGCATTAAAAAAGAAAGGGCAGTATGTTTGTTTGTTTTCACTAGGTACTTTGCAACTTCTTGACTGTTGGCTGCCAAGATGTGCAGGAAATCCTGCTAGGAAGAATTAAAATGTTTTCTGAAAATAATGGATAAAGAGAGACATTTATTTGCTTTTTGAATGGCAGAATGAAGAATTGCAGAATGCGGTGAAACAATGATTGAACAAGACTCAGTCTTTCAGACTAGGAGGGCAATTGGAATGATTTCCCAGGAAAACAAGAGCGGATTACAGAGGGAACATGCAGGCAGGACAATCTGAAGCAGTTACACCCTTTGAAGCTCATTGTCTTCAGTATCTCAGGACATGAAGATGCTCAATAAACAATTCACATACGAATTTCACTTTGTCTAGAATTTTTAAAAGCTTGTCTCTGCATCAGAGGGACAGAACCTCCTTACCTAGAAAACAGCATCACTGCTGGGGCTTGGATTAAGCAGCCACATGTGAGGCAAAAAAGTATTTAATAAAATATGTTAGCCTGTTGCATCATTTTGAAACTGGTCTAACTTGATGCAAAGAACGCACACTAGGGTTCCCAAGTCCAACCCCCAAAATATCTGGGGACTTTGGAGGTGGAGCCAGGAGACAATGGGGTGGAGCTAGGGGGAGGAGGGAAACGGCGAGCCACCCCAGCGCAGCTGACACCTCTTCTCTGCTCGCCGTGGTTGCTCCTCCGAGATGGGCTCAGGCTGAGCCCATCTCGGAGGAGCAGCCACGGCGAGCGGAGTAGAGGCTGCCGCGCCGCTGCCACCTCACCCGCTCCGCCTCTGGGGTGGAAGCGGAGGGGGGGTAGAGGCGAGCCGGGGGCGTGGCGAGCTGCAAGTCCGGGTCCTAGAAGGCCCGGATTCACGGCTTGCCATGCTCCTGGCCTGCCTCGCCCTCCCCTGCGCTGCTGCCGCCTCTTGGCTGCTCCTCTGAGATGGGCTCAGCCTGGGCTCATCTCGGAGGAGCAGCTGCGGTGGGAGGGGAGGGGGCAGCAGCGGCACGGCGGCCTCGCCGGCTCCGGGATGCCACGGCTGGCCATGCTCCCCGGTGCCGTTTCCACCCCTCCCCCCGCTTCCGTTTTTTGGGGGAGCAGAGGAAGAGGGTGGAAATCCTGGGGTCCCCCGCCAAGGCGGGAGGGTTGGGAAGCCTAACACACACTGGGCAATTCCCAAGTGGACGTGGGGAAATGGTGGACTTTCCCATTTTTCTCCTTTCTTTACGGGGAAGACAAGCCAATCCCCCCAGCCCTGGATATCCACGGTTGTTAATCAGAACTCTTTTACTCTAGGCCTTACATTCATCTATGAAGTAATTGATTTAATAGTTTTATTCCAGATAATTATTTTATATTTCCTTTGTTTTGGTCCTTCAGCAAGTTCCACTCATATCCCAGTTTGTCTTGTCAAATGCTGGTTTCATTGCCTTCACTCTAGATTAAATCAGGTTTGCAGAGGTGATACCAAATAAGGGAATAGACTGGGGCCTAGACAGTCAATCAACAGATATAGCATATTAAAGAGAAACATCATCTCAAAAGCATTCTGGGAAAACACAGGATAAAAAACTAAAGAACACAGTGAAACAAAAGCAATGTATACCCTTCTGTACCAATGGCTGCCTGAGGCTGCAATCCAGGGGATGGAACTGACATTTAAAAGGACTTTAAAAGAGGCTGCAATAACCAGGGGATGGAACCTGACATTTAAAAGGACTTGACCAACTATTGTCAACTGAAAAAAAGGGCTTGGCAAGGAAAGGTAAGATCCTGGAGTTGCCTCCAGGATGGTGTTGGATGCACATGTGAAGGCTGTCAAGTTAAAGAGGAAGAAGCTTTTCCTCTCAGTTCCCGCTCTTCACCCTAAGCCTGAACTCCTTCCTCTGGAGATCCTAAGAAGAAAGCTATAACCGTGAAACCTCTGATCAAACTAAATAACCAGCTACCCCAGGCCACAGTCTACTGCTATTGGTAGGTTTGCCAGCTCCAAGTTGGGAAATATCTAGAGATTTTGTGGTTAGAGCCTCAGGAGACTGGGGGTTGGGGAAGGGAGGGGCCATTTTGGTCATTTTTTCCAGGAAAACATCCCTGTCACCTGAAGATCAGTTGTAATCCCAAGAGATCTCCAATCACTACATATAGGCCAGCAAACCTATCCACTGGGCTCATTGTGACTCAGCTGGGTTGGAGGAAGGTGCTGGAAGCTGGGACAGAACTGCTGGTGAGGTGAGTGTTAATTTTGCTTTTCCTAAACTGCTGGGTAACATTAATTGAGGTTGCTGTGTGGGGGTTGCTGTGTGAGGGAACTCTGTGAGTGTTTGAAACTTGCTGGAGAGGGGTTTCTGATTGCTTTGGTATGTCTTTTGTTTGGTTTGTAGCTGAGAGAGTATGGCCTTTTTGCCTGGGGGTAGTTGCTGGCTCTGCACTCTGCTGTTGCTCTGGCTGTTGAGTCAGAGGCTCTGAGCCTTTATTTTGCAAGGCTCCACCTTGCCAGCAGCACAAATTGAAGGGCTTTTGCCCTGTGGTTCTTAGCCTGAGGCTCTGTAGGAAAGTGAAAAGCTCAAGTATTTTGGCAGTGGAATTTTCAGTGGAGCTTTCAGGGAAGTCAAGATAAAGATAACTAATTTTGAACTGGATTGTAGTGGCATAGCTGGGGAGGGAGCTGAGGCAGCAATGTGTAAAGTCTGTGGGATGTTTGTATTCTTACCTGAGGGTAATGGTAAGTGCAAGTTGGTAGTTCTACCTCGGGAGAAGATACAGGGACAAGGCACACTTGTCCACACTACAGTGTATAAGGGAAGGTGAGGATTTCATGAATAGAATGCATGAAGTGCTCCTGAGAGGACAACAGGAGGAAGAGGAAAAAGTATCTCAGCAAATGGAAAACAACACAAGAGGAGAATGCATGGAAAAATGTAACTCACAGGAGCAGGAAAATCATGAGACTTCTGAGCCTCTGCTGCCATCAGTTCCAAGATCTTCCCATAGATACTGATTCTGAACCACTAGAGCAAGGACTACTTCCCCAGTGTTGTGTATTGCATTTGGTGCGCCTAATTTACAGCTCAACGCGGCTTCGCACGCTTGGAGGAACCACGGGAAAACATGGGTCACCTGACATGAATGAGGACTGTACCTAGAAGTCAATGGACGATTAGAGCATGAAGTCCTAACCACCAGGATTGGGCTGGACCTTGGGGCTTGTTCCAGGAAGTACTTATAAGCGGGGACCCAGCCCTGCCATCTTGTTTAGTTTAGTTTAGTTTATTACATTTATACTCTGCCCTCCCCACCAAGGCAGGCTCAAGGGCAGCTTACAACATTAGTCATAATAACAATAAAAGACTAACTCATTGGTACCTCATAATAATAAAATCAATTAATTAATAAAAACAATTTAAAACAGTTGGTGCTAATAACATTTTGGAGTTATTCACTTACAATGACGTCAGTATTTCCTGGATTCCTCCTGCTGATATAGGTCTCAAAGGTCAGCTAAAAACAAGCCGGAAGAGTGTAGTCTTACAGGCCTTGCAGAACTGGGCAAGGTCTCGCAAGGCTCTGAAGGTCTCGCAAGGTTCTGAAGTAACGCATCGTAGCTAGGATCATGGCTGTAGCTCCAGGACAAAAACTACTGTAGTTCAACCCCGCTAGGCCGGACCTGTGGGAGTCATGGGTGGACTGGCTCAAATATTACATCATCCTGCACAAGACTGAGAAGACAAACGACAAGAAGGTGCTCCTGTGGGGTCGAGACCCTCCAGCTAATGAAATGCCTCATCGTACCTACCACCTTCTCGTAGTTACCACGTATGAGAAGGTGGTAACTAACCATCTATCGCATCAATCGACCCGCCTGGCACACCAGCATGAATTTTACACCAGACAGCGGAAGCTAGCCAAATCTGCAGAGGACTACCTCGCTGAACTGAGAGGCCTTGCCCTGCAGTGTGACTTCCATGGGGACCTGGATGAAATTCTCCTAAACCGCTTTGCGGTGGGCATCTGGGACAAGCAGTTTCATCGAAAGCTACTCGCTACCAGTGACATCACCCTCACACAGACACGCTGCCAGGTGACCACGTTCGAACAGCCGCACAGCGCCAGCCCGGCAGCAGTGACTAACCAGGCCATTGCATCCTCTGCTTCAGACATTTCTGATGGAGAGGAGGTGCACCAGATCCAGCGTCCATCACGCTGCAGAATCATCCGGACCAGCCATGGCTCTCAGAGAGGCAGGCCCCGGCAGCGTGCACCAGCTGCAGGGGCCAACACGAACACCACGACTGTCAGTTTTGCAACGCGAATTGCAGGAGCTGCAGGAAAATGGGCCACATCATATGTGCTTGCAGAGTGAAGGTGACCTGGAGATGCCCATTGGCTCACCACAAGGTGGCGGAAACATACATCACAGCATTGACCAGCATCCAGGTACTTAACTTGCCCAAGGACAACCCCAACAAAATAAAGGTGTTGGTGCGCATAGATGGGGCCCCTGCCTGATGGAGATAGACTCTGGGTCCACCATTGCCATAATATCAGAAGATACCCTCAAACAGCTGTGTCCTAAAGGGGGCCTGCCTGCTGAGGCCAGCCAGGTTCATCCTCCAGGACTTCCAAAAGAACCCAGTTCAGATCAAGGGGTGGAGCCAATTTCGGGTGCAATTTAAGCACTTCAACAGGATGCTAGACCTACTGGTGGTGAAGGGCAAACTCACAAGCCTGCTGGGCTTGGCCTGGTTCAGACCACTAGGTATCAAGATAGTGGGGATAAACCAAGTACAGCCCCTCAGTTTTGAGCATGTGTGTAAGGAATTCCCAGAAGTATTCGATGGGGCTCTAGGTTGTTACAATTATTTATTTTTATTTATTTTAGTATATTTCTATTCCGCCCATTCGCCTTGAAGCCTAAGATTGAGGCCGAGTTAGACCACCTCATTGCTCAGGGGGTCCTAGAACCGGTCCCCCATGCCTCCTGGGAGACCCCGATCATTATACCAATTAAGCCGAATGGGGACGTCCACATCTGCGCAGATTATGAGTGCACCATAAGGTATTCCAGGACCACACGTATTCGGTCCTGGAGGTGAGTCACATCCTGGTGTCCCTGGCCGGCTCCAAGATTTTTGGGAAGCTGGACTTAGCACAGGCCTACCACAGCTTCTGGTCGATTACTGGTCGGCGGAGGCACAGACCATTACAACGCATCGGGAGGCATTCAGAGTGCAACAGCTACAATTCTGGGTCAGCGTGGCTTTGGGAATATTCCAAAACCTTATGGATTCTATTTTTAAAGGGATCCCCGGAGTGCAGCCATTCTTTGATGACGTTCTGATCACGGCCTCCAATGCAGAAGAGTTCAGCTGCCACCTCCGAGAGTACTGCAACAGTGTCAGGCTGCAGGACTGAAAGTTTAAAAGGAAAAGTGCTCTCTGGGGGTCCCAAGGGTGGAGTTCTTGGGGTCCACGGTTGATGCCAAAGGAATCCACCCGACCACGGAGAAGACTAGGGCAATAGTCCAGTCACTGGCCCCCACTTGCAAGGCGGAGCTCCAGGCTTTCTTGGGGCTCCTGAACTTCTATCACACATTCTTGCTCCACAAGGCCACTCTAGCCAAACCGCTGCACTGACTACAGGACAAAAAAGTGCCGTGGGTTTGGGGGTAAAGGCAGGCAGCTGAATTCCAGGCTGTCAAGGATATTCTGGTGTTGAACAAAGTGCTGCACCACTTTGATGAGACCCTACCAGTGGTTGTGGCCTGCGACGCTTCCCCATACGGCGCTGGGGCAGTGCTGGGCCACCAGCTACTGGACGGCCAGGAGATCCCCATTGCTTATTATTCACGCACCTTGTCACTGGCAGAGCGCAACTATGCTTAGATTGACAAGGAGGCGTTAGCTATTGTGGCAGGGGTGCGCAAATTCCACAATTACCTGTACAGGCACCCCTTCACAATAGCTACAGATCACAAACTGCTGCTGGGCCTCCTCGCGCCTGACTGCCAGACCCCCCAGATCCTATTGCTGCACATCCTGAGGTGGAACAAGTTTTTGGGTGCTTACAGCTACACCTTAATCTACCACCCAGGAAAGTCTATGGGACATGCAGATGCCCTCAGCTGCCTTCCGCTGCTGTCCATCAACCCCAATCCGACCCCCACTCATCATGTCATGTTGATTGACACGCTGCTGATGTTGCGAGGTGCTCCACCTGCGACTGCATCATCTCCCCTGTTTTGGACTTGGTGGGGAGGGGATGGCCCTCGGGGCAGACTGAGCCAGAGTTTAAGGCATATGCGTCTCACTGGGACGAACTATCAGTCCATAAGGGATGCTACTTATAGGGAAACCACATAATGGTTTTCCTGCCGCTCCATAGGCAGGTACTGGAGGCTTTGCACAAGACACACCCAGGGATTGTGCGTATGAAGGCCTTAGCCTAGAGCTATGTGTGGTGGTCGGGCAAGGACGAGGAGATCGAAGTGTGGGTGAAGCGCTGCCCTCCATGCCAGGAATCGAGGCCAGATCCACCTAGTGCCACAGTACACCGTTGGGAGTCAAATTGCATGCCAAGGTCCCACTTGCACTTGGATTTTGGGGGCCCCTTTCTGGGACAACTTTTCTTCATCATGGTGGAGTCACACACCAAGTGGCTGGAAGTGGTTCCGATGGCCTCAACTTCCGCCAAAGCCATGTTCCAGGCCCTCCAATGGGCCTTCTGCACGCACGGAATACCAGATTCAGTGGTGATGGACAATGGGACTGCCTTCATCTCTCAGTAATTTCAGGAGTTTCTGGGGGGATATCTCATCTGTTGCATAAGGTCAGTGCCATTTCACCTGTCCACTAATGGCCAAGCAGAGTGGATGGTCCGTACCATGAAAGAGGCTCTTGGCTGGATCATTTACAGCAACTGGAACCACAGATTGGCCGTTTTCCTCTTTGATAACAGGATGACCCCCAATCCAGTCACCGGCTGCAGTCCCGTGGAGTTGCTGATGGGCCATCTGATCACCCGTCTTGATAGACTGCATCCAGATCAGGCCCTGGAACTAGGACCCAACCCAGAGAACCAAGAGATGACCAGAGGCTTCTTTCTGGGAGACCTGGTTTATGCCAAGAACTTCTCCAGCGGCCCTGAATGGCTACCAGCACAAGTGGCCAGGGTCACGGGTTTCCGCTCTTATGAGGTGTTGATGGAGGGGGGTCAGCTCCTCCGTCAGCACATTGATCAGCTGCGCTGCCAGATGTTGCTGACTGAACCTGAGGGCCCCGAGGTAATAGGGGAAGATGGGGGTGGGGAGGATCCTGGTGTAGTACTGCCTAAGATCGAACCAGTCCCAGCTACACCGGATGCAGAACCTCCCCACACAATGCCTGCCCCACCAGCAGTGCAGGGCAGGAAGGGTAGACCACCTTGCCAGCCACCTTCTCCCTCACCGCAAAACCCCGGTGTTGGGCAGCAAACTGGACTCCTACAACAGCCACTCCTCTGACCAAACCCTGGCATTCTCAATGGAAACGGCTGCCTCTGGGATTCTTAAGGGACTATGTGTGTTGAACTAGGGGGGGAGAAGTGTTATGTATTGCATTTTGATGCGCTGAATTTACAGCTCTGCGTAGTCACCTGACACAAATGAGGACTGTACCTAGAAGCCAATGGGTGACTAAGGCATGAAGTCCTAACCACCAGGACTGCACTGGACCTTGGTGGGGCTTGTTCTGGGAAATGCATATAAGCGGGGACCCAGACCTGCCATCTTGTCTTGTTAGTTGTTCTTGAATAAAGCATGGTTATGGCTGAACGGCTCAGAACCCAGTATATTACACCCAGCCTCCATGAAATTTGAAGGAAATTCTCAAGATGCCACGGATGAGATAGAGGAAGAGGTGTGCGCTGGTAACTGGGGATTCCCTACTCAGAGGGGTAGAGCCCAAAGTGTGCCAACTGATGTCATCTAGAGAGATTCGCTGTCTCTTACAAAATGAGAAACTCTTAACAAAACACGCAGGCGCAGGCTGCCAGGAGCCGGCAGGCCTTAGTTTTAGTCGCGCCGAGCAGTGGAGGGAAGGGGTGGCGAGCAAGCGAGCAGAGCCGTGTCGGTGGAGGCACGGGGGGCATAGGCAGACCGGAAGGAGCTAGTGGGGACCTGGAGGGGGTGGGGGCAGGCCGGAGGGCACTAGTGGCGGCGGCAGTGGCAGAGGGGGAGGAAGGGAGGGAGGAAGACAAACTAGGCGGTTGCCTAGCTGGGGCACTGGAGGGAGGGAGAGCCCAATTTGCCGCCCCCACCTCCTGGCACCCTAGGCAACCACCCAGTTTGCATAGTGGGTGAGCCAGCTCTGGACACAGCGCGCATCTTATGTTTCGAAAAACGCAGTAGAGGAGGCTTGGCTCTTCCTCCCTTCTGGAAAGGAGGAAGGAGAAGTCTCCAGTGTGTTCTTCAAAAGATAAGATACACGCCGCATTGCAGCTGGTACAGCCCAGACACAACACGCTCTGATTGCGCGTGGGGGAGGTGATGGGAAGGGGCGGGCGGGCACTGTGCAGAGGTGTGGTGCACTCGGGAGGGTGCAACACAAAGAATAATTTCAGCTGCATTTCAGTGTGGCGGGGGGACAGCAGGGGGTGCCTGCCTGGGGCGCCACGCCCCCTTGGGCTGGCGCTGGTAGTGACCATGTGGTTTTGGAATGTACAGTCTTGGGGAAGGGAAAATCTGTGTGTAGTAAGGCAGGTTGGAGTTCAGGAAAGCAAATTTTGATGAAAGTGTGATGCTGGGTAAAATCCCATGGTCAGAAATACTTAAGGAGAAGGGAATTCAAGAAGGGTGGGAGTTTCTTAAAAGTGAAATTTTGAAGGCATAATCATGAACAATTCCAATGAGAAGAAAAAATGGGAGGAGCCTAAAGAAACCAACAGCTCTCTAAAGACTTGAGAAATAAAAAAGACTCATTTTGGAAATGGAAGGAGGGTCTTATAACCAAGGATGAAGCTAAGCAAAAGGAAGAACTTTCTGATAATTAGAGCGGTTCCTCGGTGGAATAGGCTTCCTCGGGAGGTGTTAAGCTCTTCTTCCTTGGAGGTTTTTAAACAGAGGCTAGATAGCCATCGACAAGCCCTGCGGCACAGAGTGGTAAGCTGCAGTGTTGCAGTCCAAGCTCTGCTCACAACCTGAGTTCGATCCCAGTGGAAGCTGGGTTCAGGTAGCTGGCTCAAGGTTGACTCAGCCTTCCATCCTTCCGAGGTTGGTAAAATGAGTACCCAGCTTGCTGGGGGGAAAGTGTAGATGACTGGAGAAGGCAATGGCAAACCACCCCGTAAAAAGTCTGCCGTGAAAATGTAAAAGCAACGTCACCCCAGAGTCGGAAACGACTGGTGCTTGCGCAGGGGACTACCTTTACCTTTTAGATAGCCATATGACAGCAATGCTGATTCTGTGAATTAGGCAGATCATGAGAAGGAGGGCAGGAAGGGTTGCATCAATGTTTAGTTCTTGTGGCCCTTTCTTACATGCCCACGGAATTGCTGATTACTACTATGGGGTCAGTCAGGAATTTTTCTCCAGGCCAGTTTTGCTAGGGATCCTGGAGGTTTTTGCCAACTTCTGGGCATGGAGCAGGGGTCACTGGGGATATATGTGTATGAGGGAGGTATTTTTGAAAATCCAGCACTGTGCAGGGGGTTGGACTAGATGACCCTGGAGATCCCTTCTATTTCTGTGATTGAAATGATTGAAATTAACAGAGTTCAGCATAGCAGACCATCTGCTCCATCAAAACCTTAACAATATTCTATTCCCTATCAGAACAAATTGTATCCTGTACTTAACCACCACCCCACTTTCCTTTTAATATTGTTTGCTCTTTGGAATGATCATGCATGCATTAAAAACTGGCTGGCAGTCAGACATCCATGCTGCAATTAACAAATGTTTTACACACACACACACACAAATTCTCCTGTCGTTGGTAACAATTTGCCAGTTACATTGTCACTGAACAGTACTCATTTCGAAAGCAGTGATTCATTTTCTACAATCCTTTCTTAGCACAATTTTCAGCCTGCAATTTAGATGATAGGAAAATTACAGTGTTTGTGTGCTATATTTTGCAATATAAATGTTAAGTCAATGAGATTAAGTCAATAAGACTCACACACACACACACACAAAAAATACAAAGTGGTCCCCCCCCCCTAATTATTTCCTTAAATTTCATAGTCTGGAGGGGGGACAGAATTAATATTTGCAGAATATACTTGCAAGAAGCAAGAAGTCAGAAAACATTGCTGGCAGGCTAATGATTTGGTGATTTTAAAACAAAGCAAATACGCTATTTTGCAGGGTATATATGCAGGGCCGGCCCTAGACTGTCTGGGACCCTAAGCAAAGCTAACTTCTGGCGCCGCCATCCTGCCCCCCCACCCGCCCGCACTGATAACATCACCAAGGCACATGGGGAGCACCCAATTTGGCACCCCCAGAATGCTGGCACCCTAGGCAATCACCTAGTTTTTCTAGTGGCAGGGCTGGCCACTAGAAAATCAAAATGAAACCGAGCTTACAGATGCATTCAAACATGGTCAGAATTAAATTTAAGGATGTCAGCCAGAAATTTTGCCACAGCCTCACTAACCACCCCCCTCAGTATCACTCAATAAATAATAACAGGGTGGCAGAATAGACAAATCTGGGGGAAAAGAAAGCTTGCCAAATAAATCTTTACAGAGGTTGTGGTAAAAAGAACAATCAAGCAATATATGCTGGATTGAGTCAGGAGTATTCGCTCCACAAGAGCAAAGTCTGTCGGCTAAAGGGACTCGCTGATATCTCCCTTGTAAAACTTTGGAAGGAAACGCATTTAATCTAGCCAACATAAATGCCCTGCGATGACTTGGAATGGTTAAGTCTGATAGATAATTGGGCATTTTGCCACAGAAAGCATAGAGACCTAAGGAAGCTGGAAAGCAAATATAAGGGTCAGTTGGCCGTAATTTTGTTTCCTCCGATTCCCACAGTCTCAATTTATCCTGCTTTTATCCACAATGACCCTTCCCATGGAAACATGCTTAATGTTGCACATTTGCATATGTCCTTCTCAAATATCTTGTATGAACATGATTTTTTCTGTATTACCACCATAAATAAATTCTCTGTAGCTGAATGTATGATAATTTATGGCTAGGAATGCTGAGGGTAACCAGACTAGGCTAAACTGCTTCATTTTTTATTTATATCATTTATAGCCTGCCTTTTTCACTTGGACTCAAAGCAAATTACACAGTCAGTCCAATCAATGGACGGTACATTCAATAAGCAATGAAGTATGACTAGGATTCAAGGTCCAGTCAAGAACTGAAGCAAAACATAAGTATTAAAAAACTCATTTTTTTTAAAATGATATAAAATTTTTATAGTAGGATATCCTAGTTTCATCAACTATGCCAAGCAATATAATAAGTTTTCCAACTTTGTGAATCATTTCGTACAGTGGAACTCCATTGCCTATGTAGAAAAGCCCTCTTGAATAATTCTGTTTTGCACAGTTTGTGGAAAGCCAGGAGAGGGGAAGCCTTCCTGACCTCATCAGGCCGGTCACTCCATAAACTGGGCCCTACGGTGCAGAAGGCATGCTTATGGGGAGTTAAGAACATAAGAGAAGCCATGTTGGATCAGTCCAATGGCCCATCCAGTCCAACACTGTATCACACAGTGGCCAGTACACACACACACACACACACACAGAGTGGCTAATAGCCACTGATGGACCTCTGCTTCATATTTTTATCCAATCCCCTCTTGAAGCTGGCTATGCTTGTAGCCGCCACCACCTCCTGTGGCAGTGAATTCCACATGTTAATCACCCTTTGGGTGAAGAAATACTTCCTTTTATCCATTCTAACCTGACTGCTCAGCAATTTCATTGAATGCCCACGAGTTCTTGTATTGTGAGAAAAGGAGAAAAGGACTTCTTTCTCTACTTTCTCCATCCCATGCATAATCTTGTAAACCTCTGTCATGTCACCCCGCAGTCGACGTTTCTCCAAGCTAAAGAGCCCCAAGCGTTTTAACCTTTCTTCATAGGGAAAGTGTTCCAAACCTTTAATCATTCTAGTTGCCCTTTTCTGGACTTTTTCCAATGCTATAATATCCTTTTTGAGGTGCGGTGATCAGAATTGCACACAGTACTCCAAATGAGACCGCACCATTAATTTATACAGGGGCATTATGATACTGGCTGATTTGTTTTCAATTCCCTTCATAATAATTCCCAGCATGGCGTTGGCCTTTTTTATTGCAATCGCACACTGTCTTGACATTTTCAGTGAGTTATCTACCACGACCCCAAGACCTCTCTGTTGGTCAGTCTCTGCCAGTTCACAACGCATTAACTTGTATTTGTAGCTGGGATTCTTGGCCCCAAAGTGCATTACTTTGCACTTGGCCACATTGAACCTCATCTGCCACGTTGACACCCACTCACCCAGCCTCAACAGATCCCTTTGGAGTGCCTCACTATCTTCTCTGGCTCTCACCACCCTGAACAATTTAGTGTCATCTGCAAACTTGGCCACTTCACTGCTTACCCCCAACTCCAGATCATTAATGAACAAGTTAAAGAGCATGGGACCCAGTACTGAGCCCTGCGGCACCCCACTGCTTACCGTCTTCCACTGCGAAGACTGCCCATTTATACTCACTTTCTGCTTCCTATTAATTAGCCAATTTTTGATCCACAAGAGGACCTGTCCTTTTACTCCATGACTCTCGAGCTTACTAAGGAGCCTTTGATGAGGAACTTTATCAAAAGCTTTCTGGAAGTCAAGGTAAACAACATCTATTGGGTCCCCTTTGTCCACATGCTTGTTCACCCCCTCAAAGAACTGTAACAGGTTAGTGAGGCAAGATCTTCCCAATGCTGAGTCTTCCCATGCTGAACCCATGCTGAGTCTTCCTCAATAACTTGTGTTCATCAATGTGTCTGCTGATTCTGTCCTTGATAATGCTTTCTACCAACTTTCCCGGTATTGAAGTCAGACTGACTGGCCTGTAATTTCCCGGATCTCCTCTGGAACCCTTTTTAAAGATGGGGGTGACATTTGCTACCTTCCAGTCCTCAGGAACGGAGGCAGATTTCAATGAAAGATTACATATTTTTGTCAGGAGATCCACAAGTTCAACTTTGAGTTCTTTCAGAACTCTTGGACGTATGCCATCCGGACCTGGTGACTTATTAGTTTTTAATTCGTCAATCAGTTGTAGGACCTCCTCTCTTGTCACCTCAATCTGACTCAGGTCTTTCAACACCCCTTCCAAAATTAGTGGCTCTGGAGCCTGCAAACACTTCTCATCTTCCACAGTGAAGACGGAGGCAAAAAATGCATTCAGCTTCTCAGCCATTTCCCTATCCTCCTTCAGTAATCCTTTGACCCCTTGACCCACTGCTTCCCTGGCTGGTTTCCTGCTTCTAATATAGTTGAAGAAATTTTTATTGTTGGTCTTTATGTTTTTTGCAATATGCTCCTCATAGTCCCTTTTTGCCTGCCTGATCACAATCTTGCATTTGATTTGCCACAGCCTGTGTTCCCTTTTATTAATCTCACTTGGACTAGCTTTCCACCGCTTAAAGGAGTCCTTCTTACCTTTTACAGCATCCATTACTTTGTTTGTTAACCATGCAGGTCTTTTCTTATACCTGTTTGTGCCTTTCCTAACTTGTGGTATATATTTTATCTGAGCTTCTAGGATTGTAGTTTTAAATAGCCTCCAAGCTTCCCCAAGGGTTTTGACCGTATTTACCTTTCCTTTTAGTTTCCTCTTCACATGCCTCCGCATCTCAGAGAATTTACACCTTTTAAAGTTAAACGTGGTTAATGGTGAAATCAATAACTTTATGGTCACTGCTCTCAAGCGGTGTGATCACTTTTACATCTCTCACCAGGTCTTGGGCATTACTTAGGACCAAATCCAGGATCCCTCCATCCCTGGTAGGTTCTGTGACCATCTGCTCCATACCACAGTCATTGAGAGCATCTAGAAACTCAATCTCTTTCTCTCGACCTGAACACATATTGACCCAATCATTCTGCGGGTAGTTAAAATCACCTATTACGACACAGTTTTTACGTTTAGCCGCTATCTTTAATCCTTCCATCATATTATAATCGTCCTCTATCTTCTGATTTGGTGGGCGATAACAAACTCCTATAGTTAAATTTCCTTTTGGGCCCTCTATTTCAATCCAAAGCATTTCTAGAAGGGAATCTAATTCTTTGACCTCAGTCTTACTGGACTGTATACCCTCTCTGACATACAGAGCCACCCCACCTCCAACCCTTCCCTCCCTATCCTTCCAATATAACTTATATCAAGGAATCACCGTGTCCCACTGATTCTCCTCATTCCACCAAGTTTCTGAAATTCCCACAATGTCTATGTTTTCCCCCAACACTAAGCATCCCAACTTACCAATTTTACTTTGAACACTTCTAGCATGTGTATACAAACATCTATAATTTTCCAGGCAAATTAGGCATGCAACCTTCCTACTGCTGCCTCAAGACTTTGGCAGGCAGCCCATACTGTTTGTCACCATCTAGGTGGACAACTCTGATCCATTACCCAGTAGAAAAGTAACAGCTAAACCTTCATCTCTTTGAGATGAGTCCTCCCGAACCAGACACATTTAATCTCCTGTCAGCTTTCCCCCAAGTTTTAGTTTAAAAACTGCTCTGCCACCTTAATGATTTTAAGCGCCAGCAGCTTGGTTCCATCTGGGGACAAGTGGAGACCATCTCTTTTGTACAGCTCTCACTTGTTCCAGAAAGCATCCAAGTACCTAACAAACTTAAACCCTTCCTCCCTACACCATCGTCTCATCCAACCATTGAGACTTCTAATTTGTGCCTGTCTCTCCAGCCCTGCACATGGAACAGGTAGCACTTCTGAGAAGGCTACCTTGGAGGTCCTGACCTTAAGTCTCCTGCCTAGCAGCCTAAATTTTTCCTCCAGGACCTCACAACGGCATTTCCCCACATTGTTGGTGCCAATACGCACCACGACCACTGGCTCCTCCCCAGCACTATCAGCCTATCTACAACACCCGTAATGTCCGCTACCTTCGCACCAGGCAGGCAAGTCACCATACGGTCAGTACGTGGTTTTGCCACCCAGCTGTCTACTTGCCTAAGAATCGAATCACCAACTACCAAGACCCCCCCCCCTCTCTCTATCCTTGGTGCGAAAGGATACCCGCTCACCAAATGAAGAAGAGGTCCCTTCTGAGGGCGCATTCCCCTTATCCTCAGCCCGGTGCCCTGTTCCGTCTCAACCCTCATGCTTCCTGGCAGCAACAGGGCTGCCATGTTCAGAGTGGGGCTCATCTAATACGTCCCCAAGATTCTTCTCCGAGTGCCTCACTGACTGTCTCTGCTTCTCCAGGTCAGTCACCTTGGCCTCAAAGGTACGAACTCGTTCCCTGAGGACCAGGAGCTCCTTGCATCGAGCACACACCCAAGACTTCTGTCCTGTGGGCAGATAGTCATACATGTGACACTCAGTGCAAAACACTGGAAAGCCCCCACCCCCCTGCTGGCATTCTACCTTCATGATAGCTTTTTTCAAAAATATACAGTTCCCTTTTAAATCCTGTTTGTTTATGTGGCTCTACTTCTGGAGGGTCTACTTACCTTATTGGAAACACAAGGAAATAGGGATCTGGGTTCCTGGTCCTTACAGAGCCCCCAGGCTAAGAGCCACAGGCCAAGAGCCCTTTAGCTCTCACCCTTCGGCTCGTGCCAAAGGCTCATGCTTCTGGCAAGGCGCAGCTTAATAATGCAAAGAGGGTGGGGAGCACAGCCACTCCTAATCAATCAGCAACAATCACCTTCAGCCCACTCAAACCAAACAAACAGCAGTTCCCCAGCAACCACAAACTCAGAATTTTCAGCAATCACACAGTCACACAAACTCAGAAATTCTCAGCAACTTCCCCAGCTGCTTAGAAAGCCAAACCTCACCCTTGTAGCACTTCTTCTTTGCTCTCTCTCAGGGTGTTTTCGCACTCACGTTTTACTGGCGCCACGACCCTCCTGACGCCGGCGAATCTGCATGGATTTCGCAACAGAAGCGCCGGCGCTCCCAGAAGCGCCGGCGCTTTCCGTCGCTAAGCCAGCGCAAACATTTTCCTGCATCTTTGCGATTTCCGTTTGCGCTGGCTTAACGACGGAAGTAGCCGGCGCTTCTGGGAGCGCCGGAGCTTCTGGTGCGAAATCCATGCAGATTCGCCGGCGTCAGGATGGTCGTGGCGCCAGTAAAACGTGAGTGCGAAAACGGCCTCAGAGCTCTCTGAGTTATTGATTTTACCCATTTGCAGGTTGGTACCTGCAGAGGACCCTGCTCCAATGAACATAGCTGTCATGGCGGAGTGCAGGGGAAGAAGTGGTCCTGCAGATATGAGGGTTCATAACCTTGAAGGTATGTGATAGGTATCTGACATTCAAAAAAAGTGAAACACTTGTCTTGGAACAAAATTTTAGTTCAGTGACACCAACAAAGTTTAACTCAAGGCATAAGCACCTCCCCCTAAATTCACAGGATCTTCATTGCTGTCAGATGGCCATCTAGCCTCTGTTTAAAAACCTCCAAGGAAAGAAGTTCTTCCTAATATGCTCTTTCTTTCTTATCCACACCCCCCCACACACACACTTGCTTCTGGGCTCTATTGTTCAAGCTCCCTGTGAGAATTTTGCTGAACTTTAAGGTTTGACAAACTTTCTAATATTTTTCCCCACAAAAAAAATGGAAAAATAACCAAAACATAGAAAGCAGACATACGGAGATATTCATCATGGCACTGTGGCCACCTAGGAGAAAGTAATTTAAAAAGTATAATGGGAGTAAGGTTTTTTTATGACAATTATAATTCAAGAAGCATTTTAAGGTAGATGCTGAGCTGATATAATTTAGTACACCTTCCAGTGATCTCAGGAAATTGGTATATGTTGGATTCTGGCTCATTGGATTTCATCTTTTGGGCTGTCTGGATATTCCAGTTCCCTGGAATATCCAGATGTTTCCCTGAAACTGCACAGGTAGGTAGTTGTAAAGCCTGCAAATGAGTTGTGCTAATGAGCTTTGACACCTCTTTTTCTGCAAAATGACCCCTGACCAAGAGCAAATGCAGAATTATATAGACTGAGTTCATCAGATTTCAGAAGCTAAGAAGAATCAGTACTTGGATGAGAGACTACCAAGGAAGACTTTGCAGGAGAAAGCAGACCACCTCTGCTTCTCACCTTCCTCAAAAGCCCCTTGCTGGAATTGCCACAAGTCAGTTGTGATTTCACAGCACTTATGGACATAGAACCTAAGCCAGCAGCTGCTAGGAGTGAGAGGCTGCAGAAGGACTATGTTCTTCCTTATGCTCAGGCTACCTTAGTATGAATCTGGAAACTGGAAAGTAGGTTCCCTTCACACATTTAAGTGTCTATAGTACATTCATCTCCCTGATATATTGTAACATATTTATAAAAATCTTTAACATTTGCCTTTTCTCCATCTACTTCCCTTTAAGTTGTCTTTCTGTATTTGTTTGAAGCATTTTCATATTCCAACTTTGAATCTATAGAGCAGTCACTTCTGTCTCTCTTTCTCTCTTTCCAGTGCTCTGTGGGCATGCTCTATTTTGCAGGTAAGGTCTGTCAAGAAATGGTTATGTATGTGTTTATATCACTCAATGTCTTTGTCTGTAAACGTTACCAAGATTTGCACAAATGTATAGCATGAGTCAATAGGCAATTACCTAATTAAACCTGGATGTAATTTGTCACACCTGTAAAGTCAGACCCAGTTGACAGGTAGATCCTTTTGATCTAGCTTTGACAGGTCAACATCTGAAATCCAGGGCTAGATGACA
The DNA here is from genome assembly GCF_032191835.1 of Heteronotia binoei. Taxonomy (NCBI): domain Eukaryota; kingdom Metazoa; phylum Chordata; class Lepidosauria; order Squamata; family Gekkonidae; genus Heteronotia; species Heteronotia binoei. The sequence continues at coordinate 10,763,252 of NC_083236.1, forward strand.
GCTCTCTGATTAGATCATGTCAGTGATTGGGCAGCGAATTAACCAACCAGAATATATTCAGGCTAGGTGCCCACCAACTTTACACATCAAGGAGATCAAGATTCAGAAGATATCCAGAATGATCAGGATATGCATTCAGCACAGATGACAACAACAAGGAAGACGGGACATGAAGACGTCTGCCGGTGTTGTGGGCCTGACTATGAGAGCATCTAGTAAGTAGGCTTAGGTAACTAGCCAAAGTAGGCTGCACAGTCCAGCATAGAGAAGGTTGGCTAATTGCCGTAGGTTTTGTTTCTATGTTCCTCTTCGTTTTTTTCTCCTTGTTCTTGTTATATAAACAAAACAAAAAAAATTAGAGACTATTAGTTTTTTCACCCCTTTGGGGGTTTCCCCCCGCCCTTCTCCCGCCATCCCTGTCTATGGAAAAGCGTTGGGGTTTTTTTAAGTGGTGCCTTAAGTGTGGGAGCAAGATCCCTCCTCCGGACGGACATTCTCTTTGTCTGCTGTGCCTTGGGGAAGGTCATCGGGTGGAATTCTGCCATCACTGCTCAAAATTTCCCAAACAGACCAGGAAAAACTGAGCGGCGAGACTTTCGGCGGTGCTGGTGAGATTGCATGGCTACCCTGGACTTGAAGGATGCCTACTTCCATATCAGTATCCTTCCCAGTCACAGGAGGTTTCCTCCGTTTGCCATTGGGATGCACCATTTTCAATATCAGGTGCTCCCTTTTGAGCTCTCTACGGCCCCCAGGGTCTTCACAAAGACCATGGTTGTTGTGGTGGCTTACCTTCGGCTCCAGGGTATCATCTTTTTTCCCTACATAGACGATTGGTTGGTGGTTGCTGTGTCCAAGGCTTCTCTCAGAGCGCCTCCACAGGTGGTTCTCAGCCTCTTGAGTGCACTAGGACTTCTGGTGAATGAGAAGAAATCTCAGCTGGTCCCAGCGCAAAGAGTTCAGTTTATCGGAGCAATTTTGGACACCACCCAGCATCTGACGTTTCTTCCAGATTCCCGGGCATTGGATATCATCTCCCTGATTCAACTCCTTCAGGCAGTGAGATGTGCTTCTGTTCTGCAGATCCAACGTCTCTTGGGCCTCATGGCGGCTACTATCAATGTTCTGCACTTTGCGAGGCTGAGGATGCAAGTCCTCCAGCTCTGGTTCATCAGGAATTACAATCCGGTGAGAGATTTCCCGTCCAAGATTCTACAAGTTCCTTTGCTGGTGCTTCAATCTCTGGATTGGTGGAAGCTGAAGTCCAATCTTTGTGGAGGAGCTCCATTTCATCTCTCTCTCCCTTTGCTAACGGTAACAACAGATGCCTCGCTGTGGGGGTGGGGAGCGCATCTTGGAGATCTCTGCATAGGCAGCCCATGGCCCTCATCAATGGCTCACCATCATATCAATTTTTTAGAGCTCATGGCAGTTCATCTGGCCTTGAGGTCGTTTCTTGAGCATCAGCATGTTCCAGGTTATCTACAAGGACTTTAAAGGGCCACTTCATTTGGTGGTGGCCCAAGGCTGCCTACAGAGCCTGCTTGGTTTAGAAAGGTTCCAACCATTGGGCATCATCATGACCAGCATCCAGCTGATCAGCCACGTTGATGTCGTGTCCATCTGCAATGAGTTCCCCATTGTGTTCAATGGGTCCTTAGGGAAGCACAGCAGCCACCCATGTCCTTCAGCTTCAACCCAGCCATGGTACCTATCTGCCTGAAAGCCCGCTGAGTCCCCTTTGTGCTCAAGCTGAAGATCGATGAGGAGCTGGACCAACTGATCAACCAGGGAGTCCTAGAGCCAGTTCTCATGTAAAGTAGGAGATGCCCATCATCACACTGTTGAAGCCTAATGGCACAGTCAGAATCTGTACAGACTACAAGTGCACAGTTAACAAGGCACTGCAAAAACATGCCTATCCAGTGGCCTGTCATGAGGCACCTCCTGGCATCGCTGAATGGTGGGAAGGTCTTTGCCAAACTCAACCTTGACAAGGCCTACCAGCAACTACCAGCAACTGCCAAGGCCCAGATGATCATGATGCACAGGAGTGCATTCAAGATCAAGTGTTTGCAGTTTGGTGTCAATGTCACTCCTGGGATCTTCCAGAGCCTTGTGGAAGGTCTCCTCCATGGAATTCTGGGAATCATCCTGTATTTTGATGTTATCTTGATTGCAGGAATCTCCAAGGCCAAACTTGCCAAGAGACTCCAGGCTGTTCTCCACAAACTACAGGATGCAGGTCTGAAGGTAAAGTGAGAGAAGTGCCAGTTCAGCATTCCCAGGGTTGAATTCCTGGGATTCCTTGTGGACACAACTGGCATTCACCCAACTCCAGCCATGGTACGGGCCATCTGCAGTGTACCTGCACCCAAGTCCAAGAAGGAGCTACAGTCTTTCCTGGAACTATTGAACTTTTATCATGTCTTTTTGCCCCACAAGGCATCTGTCACAGAGCCTCTGCATAGGCTCCTGCAGTCTTCTGCCCCCTGGGCCTGGGGACAGAAGAAAGCTGCAGCATTCTCCACTGTAAAGGAACCCTTATCATCCAAGAGTGTCGATAACCACTTTGACAAGCAGAAGACCCTTGTCCTCACTTGCCTTGCCTCACTATATGGCATCGGGGCCATCCTTAGCCACAAGATGCCCAGCATATGGGAGGCCCCCATCACCTACTTCTCCAGGATGCTGTCATTTGCAGAGTGCAACTGCACCCAGATAAACTATGTCTACAGTATTCCCCTGATCCAGCAAGGTAGTAATTTTCTCAAAAAAAGAGATAAAGACTGATTTCGCACTCAGCTTACCCCGCGGTCACGTTCCTCTTCTCTGCGCAGCGTCGGTTGGATTTCCCACTATCTGTGCCAAAGTTACAGGAAGTGTCACGGCTTTTGCACAGCAAACGGAAACCGCTAAAAACCAGTTTCCGTTTGCTGCATGAAAGTCGCAACACTTCCTGTAACTCTGGCGCAGATAGTGGGAAATTCGATGGACACTGCGCAGAGAAGAGGAACGTGACCATGGGGTAAGCTGAGTGCGAAATCAGTCAAGGTTAGTCCAACATGACTTGTTGGAAGATGGAACCAAAAATTATTTTAAAAGACCTTACTCAGTGCTCAGAATTTTGCCACTAAGAGGGTGACACAATCACTTGTATCTCAGAGGAGTCAAGACACTTGGGCTCACACATTTAGCAGTTCCTTATTTTAAAATAAAAATAAAATATCTGCTGAGGAAAGTCTCCACCTAACCCTGCCCACTTTCTGAAACCACTTGGCAGGTGCCAGGAAAGGTGTTGACAGGTGTCATGGCACCCACAGGCACCACATTAGGAACCTCTGATTTAGAGCTATATGACTCAGTTTTAACAGGGATAAATGTAAATTTCTGCATTTAGGTAGGAAAAATCCAATGCATGGTTATAGAATGAGGGAGACTTGCCTTAGCAGTAGTATGTGCGAAAAGGATCTAGAGGTCTTAGTGGATCACACACCGAACATGAGTCAACAGTGTGATGCAGTGGCTAAAAAGGCAAATGCAATTTTGGGCTGAATCAACAGAAGTATAGTGCCCAGATCATGTGATGTGATGGTATCGCTTTACTCTGCTCTGGTAAGACCTCACCTGGAGTATTGTGTTCAGTTTTGGGCACCACATTTTAAGAAGGATATAGACAAGCTGGAATGGGTCCAGAGGAGGGTAATGAAGATGGTGAGGGGTCTGGAGACCAAGTCCTATGAGGAAAGGTTGAAGGAGCTGGACTTGTTTAGCCTGGAGAGGAGGCATCTGAGAGGTGATATGATCACCATCTTCAAGTACTTGAAGGGCTGTCATATAGAGGATGGTGTAAAATTGTTTTCTGTGGCCCCGGAAGGTAGGACCAGAACCAATGGGCTGAAAATAAATGAAGAGTTTCCGGCTCAACATTAGGAAGAACTTTCTGAATGTTAGAGCAATTCCTCAGTGGAACAGGCTTCCCTGAGAGGTGGTGGGCTCTCCTTCCTTGGAGGTTTTTAAACAGAGGTTAGATGGCCATCTGACAGCAATGAAGATCCTGTGAAATTAGGGGGAGGTGTTTGTGAGTTTCCTGCATTGTGCAGGGGGTTGGACTAGATGACCCTGGAAGTCCCTTCCAACTCTATGATTCTATGAACACTGTGTCTGTCAATCTAATACTGCTCATACAGTTATCTCTTTAAGCAGAAATTAGAACCAAAAATTATTTTAAAATACTTTGCTCAGTATTATTTCACTTATGTTTGATTATTGCACCTATGAATGTTGCCACTGAGAGAGTGACAGGATCAGGGCTTTTTTTTTTTTTTAGTAGGAACACACAGGATTGCAATTCCAGCTGGCTTGGTGTCAGGGGGTGAATGGCCTAATATGCAAATGAGTTCCTGCTGGGCTTTTTCTACAAAAAAAAGCCCTGGACATGATCATTTGTATCTGAAAATAGCCATGACACCTGGGCTTGCACACTTAGCAATTCCATATTTTTAAGTAAAGGGGTGGCTAAATTAGCCCTCAACTTGTTAAATGTAGCGCACTCCATAATCATATATTCAATAGTTTTGATTTTATCATATGAAAACCTTCATGTAGAGTATCTACCCTCTATTATATCTACCCGCCAAAACTGCTGCGGGAAGAGTGTTCATTCTTGCCAAAATAAAAGCTCTTATTAGATTTGGAACTGTCAATTGATAAAAATAATTTGGCAGTTGCATCAGGAGCAACTTGTAACATCTAACTTCCTTACACATTTTTTTATTTGTCTTATAATGACTTTAGTTTCTGTATTCTTCATCATATCATTTGGTATTCCTAGGCATTTCATTTTCTTTTCCAGGTCATACTGAATGGAATTCCTTTTTTTTTTTTTTCAGAAACAGCCTGAATCCAAATTAACATAACACAGGCCTCGTTTGGGGTGCTGTTCCTCAAAGCAGCGCTGGAGGAGAAGCTGGCCCTGCACTGGCTGCATTGCCCAGCTTCTCCCAGGCAACATGGCCAACGCAGGGCCAACTTCTCTTCCTGAGCAGTTTAAGCCACCTGGGAAGAGAAGCCTCCAGGCAAGGGAGAGACATCTTCATGCAGGGTCTGCATGCAGTGGGGAGAGACCTCTCCACTGCACACAGATCCCAGGGCTGACTTCTCTCCCTGGACAGCTTAAACCTCCCGGCAAGAGAAACCTGTAAGCAGGGTCTCTGTACGTCCAGGAGAAACCTCCACAGAGATCCTAGCCCCAGCTTCTGTTGCTGAGCAATTCCTTCCTTCCTTCCTTCCTTCCTTCCTTCCTTCCTTCCTTCCTTCCTTCCTTCCTTCCTTCCTTCCTTCCTTCCTTCCTTCCTTCCTTCCTTCCTTCCTTCCTTCCTTCCTTCCTTCCCTCCCTCCTTCCTTCCTTCCTTCCTTCCTTCCTTCCTTCCTTCCTTCCTTCCTTCCTTCCTTCCTTCCTTCCTTCCTTCCTTCCTCCCCTTGCTCCCCATCTATTTGCTTTCTTTGTTTCTTTCTCTCTGTTCCCCCTTCCTCTCTCTTCCTTCTTTCTTTCATTCCTTCCTTCTCCCCCTCCCCCATCTATTTGTGCTCTCTCTCTCTCTCCTTTCCTCCACTTTATCCCTGCCCTATATCTGGGGATTTTGGGGAAAGAGCTTGAGTGGTGGACAGTGCCTTCTGACACACTTCCAATGATGTCAGGGGGTGTGGCATATGCAAATGAGTTATGCTAACGAACTCCAGCACCCTTGACATAACATATCCTGTATTTACTGTAATTCCATAATTACTATTAAATTTAAGAAGTGATAGATCTGAAGGATCATCAAGAGCAGATAAGCTGTCAAGTATAGATATAATAAAGATGCATAGCCACTGATGGATGCACCAGTGAAGTCATGAACTGATCTGTTTATAAGAGCAAATGACTGAGCTTCCTTCTGAACCCATTCCAGAGCTTCTGCTCTGGGCTTTTGCCAGCCATGATGGCACCATGAGGAAAACAAATTTTAAATTCCCTGACAAGGAATCTTAAGAAAGACGAGACAGCAACTGACATAATTCTTAGGCCTTTGCATGCACTGCAGACAGCCATAGAAAAAGCTCTTGTGCACAAATTAAATACTGAGGACAAAACATATGGCTATTTGTTACAGAACATCTGTAGCTAGGCTTTGAAGGCTGTCACTGAACACTGGAAGAATGTCTATGATCTTTGATATGTATAATCATATTCTTGGAAATAGGTCTGAGTCACCACCAAGATCTCCCCTTAGTCCCAAACCAATCGTCCAAACAGAGTTGTTCGAATAAAGACACACAGCTTTATTGCAACAAAGCAGAGGACTGCCTTAGCAAACAGGCAAGTTCCTCAATCTCATACAATTATTCATAGCCTTTTATACTATTTTGAGCACATATTATATTTTGCTGATTGGTTATGTAGCATATTGTGATTGGTTATATGTTTTTACAAAGCATATGACATTTCCCACAGGCCTACTCTTGTCTTGACAGAATTACCAAATATATGCTTCCTTTTCTTAAGTCTTTTATTAGTCACCTGAATTTTCCCACTACCTCTTGACCCTCTAGCACTTTCCATTTGCCTGTATCTTGACCTTTTATTACTTTCCATCTACCTGTATTTTGACCTTCTATTTGCATACTAGATACTCCTGCTACTTAGGTCTGTGGTTTCTCCTCACAATTACCTTAAGCTAGTTTCATTATAAAAGGAAGTCTTAGCTTGCTTGCTCTAACATCTATTCTTCGTCTTAGTCTTAGCGGATAGCTAAGCACTATCAGCTATCAAGTCTTTTGCGACTGACAAGTTTCAACCTTGTATTTTGCTTGAAAACGTAACAGCTATCCAATTGCCTAAACACTTGCTTTTTGCCATCCTCTATCAGTTAGCCTTTATGTAGCAAAGCCATTTTTCCCACTGTAGGACAGTCTTCTCTTAGATTCCATATTTTACCTATCTTTTCCTTTAATGGATGGTCATTTTTCCTCAATATTGTCATTATTTTTTATCCAGCAAAGGGAAGCAGGAGGTCATTCTGCCTAATTCTATTGAATAAGCCTTTTTTGTAGGCCCAGAGTGTAGAAAATAACTTGGAGGTTGTGTTAGCAAAAATGCACTCCTTCAGTTCATGTGTAAGACAAGTGGAGGAGGATAGATTCACAAATTGTGAAGAGTGAATCTATGAAGTTAAAGAGACATGTGACATGTCAGAACTATAGCTGCAATCTTGGCCTGAAATTGCAGAATAATTGTTGGACAACAAGGTTCCCTGGGCCTAAACATCTGAGATGTAAAGCTTCCTTTATCAGATATCTCTGATACTCAAAAACACTCTGGAAATCTGGTTGGTCCTTAAAGCACTACTGGACTTGAATCTTGCTCTTCTACTGCAGTCATATGAACATATGAAGCTGCCTTATACTGAATCAGACCCTCCTTGGTCCATCAAAGTCAGTATTGTCTTCTCAGACTGGCAGCGGCTCTCCAGGGTCTCAAGCTGAGGTTTTTCACACCTATTTGCCTGGACTGGACCCCTTTTGTGTTGGAGATGCCAGGGATTGAACCTGGGACACTCTGCTTCCCAAGCAGATGCTCTACCACTGAGCCACCGTCCCTCCCCTTAGACATATGAACCTATGAAGCTGCCTTCTACTGAATCAGACCCTTGGTCCATCAAAGTCAGTATCGTCTTCTCAGACTGGCAGCGGCTCTCCAGGGTCTCAAGCTGAGGTTTTTCACACCTATTGCCTGGACCCCTTTTGTGTTGGAGATGCCAGGGATTGAACCTGGGACACTCTGCTTCCCAAGCAGATGCTCTACCACTGAGCCACCGTCCCTCCCCTTAGACATATGAACCTATGAAGCTGCCTTATACTGAATCAGACCCTCGGTCCATCAAAGTCAGTATTGTCTTCTCAGACTGGCAGCGGCTCTCCAGGGTCTCAAGCTGAGGTTTTTTCACACCTATTTGCCTGGACCCTTTTTTGGAGATGCCAGGGATTGAACCTGGGACCTTCTGCTTCCCAAGCAGATGCTCTAACACTGAGCCACCGTCCCTCCCCAATTTGGCTACCCACCAGAGACTATCTGCTTAGGCTGGCACTGTTATCAAACTCCCATTCCCTTTCAGGGCATTATTTGCTTGGGTAATGCCATAGGCTAGGGTTACCAGATTCAGATTGAGAAACTACTAGAGATTTGGAGGAGGAGCCTGTGGAAGACAATGGAGCTTAGTGCCATAGACAATGCCATAGAGTCCACCCTCCAGAGCTTCCAGTTTCTCCAGGGAAAATGATCTCTGTAGTCTGGATATAAAGTGTAAATCTGGGGGGGTTCCCAGGTCCCACCTGGAGGCTGGCATCCCTTCTGTAACTGAATTACAAAATAAAAATGAAATTCTACAACCAAAAGTACAATTATAATTTAAATGATAAACATTAAAAACTATAACACAATTATAGTTTAAAGGAAAACTACAGGATCACAACTAGCGGTATAAATAATGAAGTAATAGTCAAAACAAGATCAGTCAAAAGCTTGAAACAAACATTGTCATGGCTTTCTTAAAAGGAATAAAATTTCAGATCGCATAGATCACACTTATTATTTTATTTTATTTATTATTTTATTCTATTTTTAGCCCGCCCTTTCCGTAAGACAGGCTCAGGGCGGGTTACATCATAAAAACAATCAACAGTTAAAAACAATTAAAATATATAAAATCTAAAATTACAAAATAACACTGATGGAATAAAAGGGGGGAGGCTGATAACAAGTGACATCCACTTAAGAAGATGCCCTCTCATTTATCCAAGCCAGTGCAACGAACAGCTTCAAAAGCAATCAGCAACAACACATCAAATTTAGCAAGAGCAGCCTGGAGTTCTCCCAGAATTCAGCAGCAGCCTGGAGTTCTCCCAGAATTCCAGCTCATCTCCAGACTACAGAGATCAATTCCCCTGGAGAAAATAGGCAAACTCTTTGGCATCACCCTGGTGACCACCCCACCCCACCCCCTGCAGCTCCATCCTTCCCAAATTCCACTCCCAAATTTCAGGAATTTCGCAATCTGGAGTTGGCAACCCCAACATCCCCCTCAATTCAGAAGCAGCTAAGTCCACCCACAGCTGCCTTCCAAGCATCTAGAGAGGCTGCATACTGGAATGACTGTGGGCCTGGCCTGTAAGGAATCTCAGAGAACACTCTGGCAAAAAAGGACATGTATTCGGTTTAGGTGGGTAGTTGTGTTGGTCTGAAGCGACAGAATAAAGTTAGATTCCAGTAGCACTTTTAAGACCAACACAGTTTTATTCAAAGTATAAGCTTTTGCATGTACATATGCACTTCTTCAGGTACAATGAAATGGGAGAAAAGCATTCAAACTTCTAGACAGGGCTGAGAAAAAACAAAAACCAAATTAGCATATAACATGATGTAGACATTTTGAGACAAAACAGGGACAACAAGCCAAGTGCACAGGGTCAACAGCTGTATGGATGCAATTAAGGGGGAACAACATCTGAAATAATAAATATGTCAAAATAGGAGACAAATGCATAAGAGAATCTTTTCTAATTGTGGGGCAATTAATTTTATGATGCCCACGCCTCAGATTCAGTGGGAGTTCACAGGAGCACAGCTCCTGCACCTTTCTGAGAGTTCCACCTCCTCCTTCTGAGAGTTCCACCTCCTTGTCCATCGAATAGTAGGTGCAGCTGCGTAACAATCCCTGGATGAGCTCCACCACCTATTTTTCTACAAAATGACTGCTGAGGATGCCCATAAGTCAGAACCAAAAGTTATTAGAACCAAAAATTAGTTAGAACCAAAAATTCTGGTTAGTTACAACCAGAAGTTAGAACAAAAAATTATTTTAAAACTTACTCAAAATTAGTGGCAAAATTAGAACATTGTCCATCTATCCAGATACCCCCTCAATGATAGTGACAGTGCCTATGCCTGAGACATAAAGGTGCTATTGGGCTCTAATATTATAGGTTTGCAGGCTCTGGCACTTTAAAGAAAACTCTGAACCCTGGAAACAGGAGCCCTAAATTGGATCCCTGAACATTATATTAATAACTGAGCATTTTAAATCCAGAACTGCTGACTTCAGTAACATTTTAAAATAATCTGCTTAAATGCTTCCTGTCAAGGGATGCTCATGGTGTAATCAAAGGCCTACAAAGTTATTTCCTGTCTCTGACAAGATATGCTATTTTATTAGCAGTTGGCAGTTTCAAATACCGTGAGATGAGAAATATATTTCAGGAAAGCTTACAAAGCAAAATTAAGTTATTCTCTTCCTTTTTTTCTTCTTTCAGCCTACAGATTCAGGTTTTTCTGCCATTTAGACAGGAACTGAAGGCGTTTGGGCCTCTTTGGGTTTGCTTGATCTTGTAAAGAGCCCTAAATGGCATTTAGGAGAATGGTGGGAGGGCCTGGTGTGACTTTGTCCATGGGGTCGCAAAGAGTCGGACTCGACTGTGTGACTGAACAACAACAACAAAAATGATGTTTGGTACTAAGGATTATTTTCAAATGCTATTGCAGGTATCTGTAATTTAGCAGATTTTATGGCATACAGTGTGTGGAGAGAAAGGGAGGCAAAGGAGTGTTAGGAATACCCAGGCCTCATATTCAGCAGGAGCTGAACCTTTCTGAGGGTTCCCCCACTTTCTCCCCACCTACCTACCTTGTCCATTGAATAGTAGGTGCAGCTGCATAATAATCCCTGGATTAGGACACAGAACAATGGTCACATTCAACAGCCAGTTTCCTTATCACTATCCTTCCAGGAAGCCCCACCAAACAATGGGCACATCTACAAACCAATTGCCCTTTCATCACACCCCCTCTAGCCTACAAATAGCAGCTCTCCAGCAGCCCTGGCCCCACTCAATGCACAGCAGCCAAGAAGGTCTGAGCGCCTGCTGCGGCTGCAACGCCACTGAGGATGTTCTCCGCAGCTGAGAACGAAACGTCTGGAAGGAAAACTTTCTCCAGTAGAACACGGCACTTGATCCCGAAAGATTCTACAAACCCTAATGATGTTACCAGCCATGAAAACCTGAAATCTTTGGAAATATCTTTCTTCATAAACGGCAACCAAAATTGTCTGTTCACTAAATGTACGGTTTTGACATATCCAAAATGCCCAGAGAGTTTACTGTCATGACAAAACTGGAGTACTTCTTTTCGGAGACTCTCGGGCATGTAGAGTTTACCATCCTTGTACCAAACCCCCCCTTCACCTTTTTTTACCCCTTCGGGTATGGTGTCTCCTTCTTTCTCCACCTCAGTAATCAGTCTCTCCCCCCCCCCCGCCCCACTTTTTGTCTACTTTCTCACGCTTCGCTTTCGAGCATGTGGTTACAGCTCCCCCCAATTGGCTGGGGGATATGAGGGAATCGACTACCTCCTCCATTTGGCTATTGTGCTGAGGGAGTCTTGATGAGGCATCCGCCAAAAAGTTCTTAGATCCAGGGATATGTTTTAACTTGAAATCAAATTTGGTGAAGAATCTCACCCACCTAATTTGATTATCAGTTAGTTTCCTGCGCCCCATTAGGGCTTCCAGGTTTTTATGATCTGTCCATATTTCAAAGGACGCTCCTTCCAACCACAACCTCCATGTTTTTAAAGCGAAAGTCACTGCAAAAGCCTCCTTATCCCACACTGACCAATTCCTCTGTTCTGGAGAAAATTTTCTGGAAATATATGCACATGATTTGAGGGCCCCTTCCTCATCGGGTTGCATGAGAATTGCCCCCACAGTGACTTCGCTGGCATCGCATTGGACCACAAATAGCTTTAATTCATTGGGGTGAATCAAAATAGGCTCCCTTGTAAACAATCTTTTCAGTTTATTGAATGCTTCCTAACATGTGGCTGTCCAATCTAATCTGGCTCCCGGTTGTTTGGCGTCTGGACCCTTCCCTTTTGTTTTGAGAAGGTTCGTTAAGGGGAGCATGGTGCGGGTGAAACCCTGTATAAAATTATGGTAAAAGTTCGCTAATCCGATGAAAGATTGGAGCTGTCTACGTGTCCTCGGGGGTTCCTAATCTAAGACAGCTCGTATTTTGGCGGGGTCCATGGCCAGTCCCTTCCCCGACACTCTGAAACCCAAGTAATCCAACTCCGTCTAGTGGAATTCACACTTGGATAGTTTGCATACAATTGATGCTCGTAAAAGGTCTTTAAGACTTCTCTGACTAGTTTCACGTGTGATGATAAGTCACTGGAATAAATAATTATATCATCCAGGTACACCACTACCCCTTTATACAAGTATTTTCATAGTACTTCATTGATAAAGTTCATGAAAACTCTGGAGGCACCTTGTAATCCGAATGGCATGACTAAGTATTCAAACTGTCCCATTGGTGTGTTAAACACCATCTTCCATTCATCCCCCTCCTTTACGCATACCCAGAAGTAGGCATCTCACAAGTCCAATTTGGTGAAAATCTTTCCCTCTGACACAGTGCTTAGTAAATCTTTTATTAATTGGATGGGGTACGCGTTTGAGGTTGAAATCACGTTGATCCCCCTAATATCTGTGCAAAGCCTGAGCCCCCTGTCCTTTTTTCTAAAGAGCACTGGAGCGGCATGGGGCGCCGTGGCCGGTGTTATGTACCCCCGCTTTAAGTTTTTGTCCAGAAATTTGCGCAGCTCTGCTTTCTCGGCCCACCCCATGAAATACAATTTGGCTCTTGAGAGGCTTTGGCCCAGGATCAACTCTATTTCAGTCAGTGTCCCAGTGTGGTGGGAGTTCGTTGGCCTCCTTTTCACTGAACACTTGTTTCAAGTCTCTATACTCCTTAGGGATCGATTTCACCTCTTCTACAGTGAAGCACAATTTCTCGTTTAACAGAGGCAGTTCCGGGCCCCAGCTCTCATTCCAGTGGTGGTGTTCACATCGCCCATCTCTGAAGCCTATAATTTGGTCCCCCCACTTTATGTTGGGCTCATGCTTGGCTAGCCATCCCACGCCTAAGACAATGTCAAAGGACGAAGAGGGGGCCACTACAAAAATTTCTGTATCCCAATGATCATCTATTCCCATTTGCACCTCGTGGGTTTGCTCCATGCATGGTTCCCCTCTCATGACTGTCCCATCCATTTGTTTGATTTCCCACTCACCCTATGCTGCTCTGATGTTCCTCTTTTCAGCACGGCGTCCTTCCGATTTCCCACTATCTGCCCTGGGGTTTCAGCCTGCATTGCCATTTTTGTGCAGCAAAGAGAAACTGGTTTTTAGTGGTTTCTCTTTGCTGTGCAAAAGCCACAATGCAGGCTGAAGCCCCGGGGCAGATAGTGGGAAATCGGAAGGACATCAGAGCAGCATAGGATGAGCATGAAATTGGTCTGAGTTACACAGAACCACTTCTTCAATTTAAGACTAATAATAGTTATTTTATTATAGAACTACATTCTAGATAGGAAAGAGTAGAGATAGGATAGTATCAGGAGTGGAATTCTATCAGGAACTCCTTTGCATATTAGGCCACACACCCCTGATGTAGCCAATCCTCTCCAGCAGCCCTGGCCTCACTCAATGCACAGCAGCCAAGAAGGTCAGAGCACTTGCTCCAGCTGCAACACCACTGAGGATGTTCTCTGTAGCCGAGAACGAAACGTCTGGAAGAAAAACTTTCTCCAGTAGAACACGGCACTTGAGCCCGAAAGATTCTACAAACCCTAATCCTCCATGAGCTTTCAAAAAAGAGCCTTGTAAGCTCTTGGAGGACTCGCTACATCAGGGGTGTGTGGCCTAATATGCAAAGGAGCTCCTGCTAGAATTCCACCCCTGGATAGTATACTAGTCTAACTTACTACAGATGGATGTAGATGGTGAGAGAGTCATCTGCATCATGGTGTCAAGATGGAGACAGCGTGTCCTCCATCTTGGTGTGTGCAAGAAGAAGTACATTGTGGGAGAGGCAATTTCCCCGAGATCTTAACACTCTACTTCAAAGGGACGGTGACAGAAGAGTTAACACAGGAAGGAAGCTTAATCTGACTTTCTAGCTATCTGACTCTCTTGCCATGCAGTCTGGAGGCTGAAGCAGGAGACAGCACCCAGTCCTTAACAAGGTTTGTACAAAGAACAGCCACTCAAAAGTTTCTCAAGGACAGACAGTTACTCCCAAAGGGGCAGTATATAGGAATGGCCTTCAGAGGCTGGCAGGTGTCGTTGCTGTTAGGCTGTTCCACACATCATGGACTGGTGGAAGAAGTTTGTTTTTAGGGTTTGTAGAAGTTTGTTTTTAGGGAATGTAGTTCTATAATAAAGTTTGTTTTGCTGGCATGGTCAGATAAAAAAAAAATTTACATGACCAGAAAATTTGTACATGACCACAACAAACAGATTTTTTTAAAATATAGACAGGTTTTCCAAGTGGGTGCTGCGCATCACACAGGTGTTTGTCTCACCTCCAGAAGAATACCCAGCATGGCTTCCACCTCACAGTCCTGCTAGAGAACATCCCAGCAGCTGGTGTCCATTGTGCTCATTGTGCTTGCTGGAGAGCAAGAGTGTTGAATAGAACATTAAGGAACGAGGAGGCAAACGATGCTAAACTCCACGTTCCTATATAAATACAAAACTAAATTGAAGCAATCTAACCAGTGGTCTCCTAGCCCACAGCCCCGTATCACATTCTAGTTGACATTCAGCCCCCCGAATTAAAAGTGATTGCCAGTTCCTTTGTGGTAGAGAACCCAGTCCCAAGACCCCATCTAGCTTTACAGGAAAAAATAAGGAATTAAAAACTTACCTTTCCAAGCTCTTGGCCTGAGCATGTCATCGTCTGGAACAGGTTGAATTCCAGGGCCGAGCACACCTCCAGGACCATTTCTCCAGCAACGGGCTTTCAAGGCAAGGGAGGTAGTTTGCCATTGCCTTCTTCTGCAGAGTCTTCCCTGGTGGTGTCCCTTTCAAGTACTGCCCCTGTTGAGTTTCTGAGATCTGATGAGACTGAACTATACTGTGCTTCCTTCCCTCTCTATGTCTTGTTACAAACACCCTTTAGGCCTGGGGGAAAAGCTTTCTTAAGAGGGTGAACTCCGTGGCATTATACTCCACTGAGCTGCCTCTCCTCCACAAACCCTGTCCTTCTAAAATCTCCAGGAATTTTCCACCCTAAAGCACTATATAAATGCAATTATTAGTAACAATTTCATCCCTGTCTACTCAGAAGTAACTGCCACTGTGTTCAATGGGGCTTATTTCTGAGTAAGTATGCATAGAATTGCAATCCTAATTGATTGATTGAAAGCTCAGAGCAAGTGTTTATTTTCTGAGACTCTGGTATGCATGCTTGGAGGGACTCCATGAAAGCTGCAAGGGATAGCTGACTTGAAGGATCAAGTGAGAACTGACCTATTGACATAAAACTACCGTCTCCTGGGTAGGCGCTTCAGCCTGAGGAACTCATCTGCTAGGGAAGTCAGTCCCCAAGTGAGGGCAGGGGATACCTCGATTTTTCAGGCTCCCCCCCAGACACCAGCTGGCCAGGAGGGGAAGCCCTGCCCCCAGCAGTCATCTGCAGCCCCATGCAAGGCAGGTATGCGCAGCCCTCACTTTCCCCCAACCGTTTAAAGGGAACCATTTGGGGGCATTCTGAAAGGGGGAGGGGCCATCTGTGATGCAGTGATGTCACTCAAAGTGATGTCATCACATTGGGGACACAGCACTGTGCATACATGCCCTTCAATTTCCCCTAACCATTTAAGGGAACCTTCCCTTTAAATTGTTGGAGAAAAGTGGGGGGGGGGGGGATGCATGCGCAGTGCTGCATCCCCAACGCAATGACATCACTCTGCTTTATGTCATCACATCAGGGATGGCCCCTCTGCCTCTTGGAACACTTCCCAAATCCCCCTGCTGGGGAGAAGATGGGACCTGGTAAGCCTGTTTCTGTGGTCCTGCTTGAGTGGTGGTGGTTTGTGGTTCTGACCAGCTGCCATGCTCATCTCTGACCATCTGGTCCCTGACCTTTGGCTTGACCTTGGGCTGTTTTATACTTCCTGTGTACCTTTCAACTATGAAGTGAAAAAGAGAATGTTTCTGTTTTTCTAAAGTATGGCTTGTAGCCTTTGTTTAGTGAATTGCAACACTTATTTAAATTAAATGGATGAACAGATTGATGAATTAACTAAAGGGGAGATGGGTAATCAAAGAATCTCAACCTTCATAGTAATATATGGCCAAGATTAGAATCTGTGCTTGCAAGAAATGTGCAAACATCCATAAGCATGCGGTTTGGGGCTCAGATATTGACATTTTAAAGCAGGGGTTTTGTAGGAAAAAAGGTTCAGAAGAAGAAGAATTGCAGATTTATGCCCCATCCTTCTCTCTGAATCAGAGACTCAGAGCGGCTTACAATCTCCCATATTTTCTCCCCCCACAACAGACACCCTGTGAGGAGCTCAGTAGCATATCTTATTTGTATATGCCTCGGGATCTATGTGCAGCAGATGTTTGAGAGCCGCAAGGGAAGGAAGGAAGGAAAGGAGGGAGGGAGGGAGGGAAGAAGACAGACAGATGGACGGACAGACAGACAGATAGATAGGGAGGGAGGGGGTGGAAAGAAAGCAACTTTAAATGCATTCTACAAGCTGCTGGCTGGCATGGCTTGGAGAAGTGATTTAAAGAGACAAATGCTTCTAGAGCCACACACCATATGTGAAAGAGCCACATGTGGCTCCTGAGCCACAGTCTGGCCACCCCTAGAGATGTGAAGGCCTGGAAAAAAAACGGAAAAACCCGGGGTGGGGGGTGGGGAATGGGGTTTTTTTTCCTGAAGTGTTTTTTGTTTTTTTCCCAAAAAATTGGAAAAAGGAAAGAAAAGAAATTGATTATGGAACATGTTATTTTAACATGATGAATGGGTTTTTTTAAATGTTTATTTAATACTGTGGAGAGGAAACATGAATAATTGTCACTTCTGAATTTTTAAAAATTGTTTTGTGGAGGTTTTTTTGTCTGATCCACATAAACTAGTAAACAGTTCAGGAGATCGTTGCTCCATTTGTTACAATTACAAATAAACATTATTTTAAACGTTAATTCTGCTTGTAATAATTGTTCAGATACACTATATTTTTAATATGCTAGTTGTGATAAGTGGTAATCAGCATTTCCCTGGACATGTAAGAAAGAGCAACTATGTGAGCTTGTTAGTTTATTTTAAAACACACACATACACACAAGCACACTTTTCTCAAAGAGCCTGTTCCATTGCAGGGCATAATCACAATGTTTCAAATTCAACAACATCCTTTCAGATGTAAAAAAATAAAGAAGAGTAAGACCTAAACCTTGTTAATGAAAACTGTTAGTACAGGTTCAACAACAAAGTCTGAAGGAAAGAGTCCACTATACAAAAAGTGTTTCTTCAGAAGTTCATTGACCCAAATAACAAAGACCCCTGTCTAAACACTAGAATTTCCCCAATTGAGAACATTGATTTTTTTAAACTAACTTTGAACACCATTCTGTAAATGACTTAATACAGCTTTTTAAAATTTATCATAAGCCTCATTTTTCATTTTGCATGTTGACACTCGCCTCCAGCCTTTAAAGTAACATGTATTGTGAGAAAGCAGCATTCCCTTCTTCTAATATATGGACAGAGACGTGTTAAAGTTCTTTCAAAATAAGAGAAACTACCATGCATTGTGCTGTATATGCCCTTTGGTCAAAAGATAATGATTTAATAATTCAGTATTTAGCAAGAAGCATTTTATTACGAAAAATAACAATTGAGAATGAAAGGCTGAAAATATAAGGCTTCAGTATATGATTAAGAGGGCCCCAGCTGATACTAATGTATGATTAGCAAGTATAAATTTATATTGGGGGAGGGAACCTAATGCAAGGAAAGATTCATTTTGCATGCATGTTTTTTTACATTAGCGAGAGGGAGATGAAAGGGGAGAAATGGGTAGAATCCAGCCTGTTAAACACTTTTAAGTCCCATTGATTTCAGAAGAGAAAGAGAAGCATTTATTTCCCATCCCTCCCACAGAACTCAATTTCCATTCTTATGCCATTTCTTCTAGCATCGGTATGTGAAGTATAAAGTAATAAATTATCCTTAGTAATCAGCACTGCATTAATAAATGCTTCAGTGTCACAGTGTGCTGTTAGTACAACTAGAATACATGATAAAATGTAGATTAAAGAGTCAAACTCCAGGAAAAAGAATAGAGCTGAATAGTGAGATTCCTAACTTTCATATAGTGCACTGCATTGAAAGTGACATTCAATATGACCACACAGGCAGCTGAAGAATGTCCATGCCAAAAACAGAAGCTCTGAAGGGAACAAATCCCCATAATGATAGATTCAGAAGGATAGAAAGAACAGCACATACCCACAGAAGTTGATACCCAGAATTAAACTTTGTTGCTGCCACTGGACTCAAAGCTGCATAATAAAAGCCATCACAGGAAGATTCCTTAAGCAGGAGGAAGGTTGCAAACTTTGCTGAGCGAGTAGTAGAATACCATCTGTTGTGTTTTTACTGGGATGGAATAAAGTGTGGAGATACAGTGGGGTATGAGAATGGCAAAGAGCTCAGACATCCCTGGTACAATTTCATGAGGTGAACGATGAAGGAGTCAGGGTTCTGGTTCTCAGAGGGCCTCAGTGGGAGACAGTAAAAATAAAGAGTGGGGGTATACTTCTACACTAAAATGACTACCACTCTTTCCCCCCAACCACTATAGCCTCAGGGAAGGCAATATGAATATTGTTAATAATACTGGCTTACCTTCCTAGGTAAACTCAACTGGTGAACTACAGCATCTAAAGCACTACAAACAGCCCAGGAGCACAATAGAGGTGTTAAAGATTGTTTTTACTGTTTCTAGAAATTAAACTACACCCACTATGTTGGGATAGTTGGTTAATATAGCAAAGTTTTGCCCAGTCATAGAAGTGTGATACTGAGTGCAGTAAATAAATCTCCCAAAAAATATATTGCAAAAAAGGTAAACTTACATCCAGGGCTTTTTTTTGTAAAAAAAAGTCCAGCAGGAGCTCCTTTGCATAGTAGGCCATACCCCTTGACATCACCATGGTTTCATGCAGGACTTTTTTGATGCCAAACCAGCCGGAACTGCGCTCCTATGCGTTCCTGCTCAAAAAACCCCCCAAAACCCTGTTTACATCTATTCAAGAAGATTCAGTTTACATTCAGGTTACAATCAAAAGAAGATAAAGAAGCCTAATCTAAAGAGTAGTTGCTCTATCACAAATGGCCAGCATGTCCGGCATAATGTATGTAGGAGTGTGCGGGTATGGTATCTACAGGAGAAACCTGCAGAGACATGTGTCTCCATGGAAGGCCATGGAAGGAGAGTGAGAGGACAAAGTGAGAGAGAGGATAGGTGAGAGGGCAGCTCCCACATTAAGACAAAGGGGCATCTCATTCAAGGAGATAATACCTATACCATGGGTGGCCAAACTTGCCTAACGTAAGAGTCACAGAGAATAAAGTCAGATGTTTGAGAGCAATGAGACAGGAACAAAAATTACACACATGCCTTTATTAAAATTCTTTCTTTGCACAGAAAGATCAAATACATATGTATGCACTTTAGAACATGACCATGCTAGAAGGAGACTTTAAAAAACAAAAGCTGGAAATAACAGTCCCCGTAACAGCATATAGGGGAAAGTTAGGGGATTATTTTTGTGCAACAGTGAGAGAAAGAAACACACATTTACCATACAGGTCACTGACCACTGTTTGCATCATCACTCTTTGCCTTGACACCAAAGTTAGTAAATTCAGATCCTACAAGAGCTATGAAACTAAGGGGGGACCTGTGCCAGCCTCTTTAATTCCATCCCTCCTTCCAGTGGCTCCCTCAGCTCTTGTGCTCTCTTTCTATGCTCTGGGTCTCCAGGCAACCTCCGTGGTGCAGGAGAAGAGCTTGCAAGCCTGCTTCACACATGGCAAAAATAACCACCTACACATAGCTCAGTGCTCAGAGGCTAACTGAGGTCCTGATGCTAAGCACATATACTTGAGAGTAAGCCTGTATTAAGTTCCTCCTCAATCTCCAGGAGCTGCACAATATGGGTGGAAGAGCCACATGTGACTCCTAAGCCACAGGTTGACCACCCCTGACCTACACACACTTTGAGTGAGGTAGTGCCCCTTGATATTCAGGTATGCTGAGTTCCTCACTCCAACACACTAAAGGTTCAGAAACCCAAAAGGATTCTTTGATTAACCAAGAGACATATTGAATGCAGAGAATTAATAGCCTTGGCTTTCTAAATGCAAGTATTTAGCATGTTTATTTCTTTGAGGTGAATGTTCAGGGATCCCTTCCTAATAAAATAGCCTTCAAGACATTCATGGTAACTGCTTTATTTATTTATTGTAATTTGTGTGTGTGTGTGTGTGTGTGTGTTTGACTGTGTCAAGCCTGCATATTTCTAAGCACAATGGTGGGTTCTTAGACAGAAAGGAGACTGTTAGTATCCACCTCCTCCCTCCCTTTTCCCCAAAGATTGGGCAAATAGTAAATCCATCTAGCCCAAGGATGTTTACGCTGCAGCCTGGTTGTGAGGTGCCTCTCCTCCACATTCACACAGACAGTTCTTATCAGGTCTGGAAGAAGTGTGAGAAACGGAGATGTTTTTAATAATCTACATTCCTTAGTAGTAAACTAGATACTATGTACTAACCTTTGAACCCGTGACTCAAACTGCATCTGTATGTTATCCTTTGAACTAATCCTATATAGTAACAGTATAATCATGTATACGTCATTACTTCCAAGGATTCTGTCCTTGGTAAAGCTTCAGAGTTTCTAAAATAAAGCAACTTTTGATTTTACAACAAAAGACTGATTATTGAGAAATATCGATGCTTGACAGACTGCACCTGGAAGTCATGTTGACCTCTGGTGAATGACTCCTCCTGGAGGCCTGGGAGATACTCAGGGAGGTGACTGAATAAGACTGCCTCCACCTAGCCCCCTAGAAGCTATTGTTAAGGAGGTGCATGCTATAAAATGGTGGGAAAGGCTTAAAAACAAAGGCTATTTTAGAGTGGACGATATGTTTAGGGGTGGTAAGCTAAAACCCTTACAGGAAATTATAGAAGATTTAGGTAATCAATACTGGTTAAACATAGCAGGCTTGCATAAGAGAGTTAAGATGATCAGTGAAAAGGGAGAGCTTTGGTTAGACACTCCAATGGAAGAGATATATAAGGTAATGGCCAAACAAAGGAAGGGTCTAGTGGGGTTATTATACAGAAAAATGATTTCAAATAAAGATAAAATAATAGTACATTTACAAAAGATTTGGAGTCATGAAGGTCAGTTAACAGAGGGGTTGGCTGGGAAAATCTTGGTTGGTCTAGAAAGGATTAAAGTAACCAAATTTAAAGAACTGGAATATAAATTTTTCACAAAATGGTACAAAACTCCCGCACAAATAGCCAATATATTCCCAGGAGTGAGCTCCAAGTGCTGGCATTGCAAACAATTTAAGGGTTGGTTTGCACATATGTGGTGGGAGTGTGAAGAGGTAAAACCCTTTTGGAGTGAAATTATTCAATATATTAGAAAAGTCTGCAATGTACCATTAACCACTGGCTTTAATATGATGTTGTTAAGCATAATAGGAAGTCCGGCACTAAGTAGACCCATGCAAAACCTTGTCAAGGCAATGATACTAGCGGGGAAGGCGGTCATCGCCTTGGGGTGGAAAGATAAAAGTAAATGGTCAATAGAAAGCTGGCACAGCTATTTGTTTGATTACATACAGTCTGACATCGTGGCAACAATCAACAAGGATTCCACGTGGGAAGATAAAGTCAAGGAAATCGAGACCAGATGGAACCCTTATTTAGAGTGGATCTCAGGAGAAGCAAGGAAGGACATTCAGTGGAAGATCAGGACTCTGTGCCCTTGGCTGAGGGGAAAAGACTAAAAGAAGATGGGGAGGGTTGGGGGGGGCGAGGGTTATTTGTAATTTCAACATCCATATGCTGTAATGGCCAATTGTACTAAAGTCAATAAAACATAAAAATATTTATTTAAAAAAAAAGACTGCCTCCACCTCCCGACTGGGTATTTCAAGGACAGTCTCCCATCCAAGTACCATAGTCGACCCTGCTTAGCTTTTGAGATCTGACAAGATTGGGCTTGCATGGGCTATCTAGGTCGGGCCTGTAACTGCTTTATTTATTTATCAAAATGTTTGTGTGTATTGTGCTGTCAAGTCACTTCCAACTTGTGCCAACCCTATGAGATAATGTCCTCCAAAACGTTGTCCCATCAAGAGCCTTGCTCAGGTCTTGCAATCTGAGGGCCACTGTGGCTTCCTTGATTGAGCAGTCTTGTCTCGTGTTGGGTTTTCTTCTTGTTCTGCTGACTTCAACTTTTCTTAGCAATTAAAATATTTATACCTGAAAATTCCTCATTGTTCAAGATGGCTCACATTAATCGTTTAAAAACATTTCCAGTTAAAAACAGAATACAATAGCAAGCCCCTAATATTCGAGAGCCTACCTCGCAGCTGATCCCAGAAGCCTAACCTAATCCCAAGCAGGGTTTTTAGAAGAAGAAGAAGAAGAAGATATTGGATTTATATCCCGCCCTCCACTCCGAAGAGTCTCAGAGCGGCTCACAATCTCCTTTATCGCCCTTCCCCACAACAGACACCCTGTGAGGTGGGTGGGGCTGGAGAGGGCTCTCACAGCAGCTGCCCTTTCAAGGACAACCTCTGCCAGAGCTCTGGCTGACCCAAGGCCATTCCAGCAGATGCAAGTGCAGGAGTGGGGAATAAAACCCGGTTCTCCCAGGTAAGAGTCCAGACACTTAACCACTACACCAAACTGGCTCTCCACACCAAACTGGCTCTCTTTTATTTTTTGTTTTGTCGAAAGAGCCCAACAGGAACTCATTTGCATACTAGGCCACACTGCCTGACATCACCCTTGTTTCACACAGGGCGTTTTTGTAGAAAAATACCTGCATGAACTCATTTGCATATTAGGCCATACCCCCAATGCCAAGCCAGCCAGAACTGTGTTCCTGTGCATTCCTGCTCAAAAAAAGCCTTGATCCCAGTGTAAATCTTCCTTTGCATGATGCCTTCTCTAAAACGTTTTAATGCAAACAAACAATTGTTGTTAGGGTTTGTGGAATATTTCGGGATCAAGTGCCGTGTTCTACTGGAGAAAGTTTTCCTTCCAGACGTTTCGTTCTCAGCTGATGATGTTACCGGCCGTGAAAACCTGAAATCTTTGAAAACAATTGTTGGTTTGTTTTCGAGCCTGACTCTTAACCACTGCTTTGAACATGAAAGACGGACAACTCCCTTTGCACACACCCCTCAATATCTTATGGTGTTAAAACTGATTAATAAACATAACCAAAAAAACCCTCCTCATTTGTATAATTATAACTTGGAAAAGGCAACAAATACATTTAAAATTCCTGTGAGCAAAGATAATTCTGCCCAGACATCTAAACACTTAAGATGGGTTTATTCCTCCAACTTCTACAAAACGTTTCAGCTGGCTTTCTTGTCCTTTCCAGTTCCAGCATTTTGATTATGTTGTTTCAAATTACTTTTTGCCTCTGGTATCGTCCATAGTGTTTAGTTCAGAACAGGCTTATCTGTATCCCCCCTGCCCCAACTTTAATCTTGGATTTAAGGATCTTTGTATCATCAGGGTCACTGTAGCCCTTTGCCGTTCACATTGGCTGTGCAAAGCAACTGCCTCAGCTGTGTTTGCACACCTGCACTGCCAGCATCAGTGCACTGAAGAAGAATCTCCGCGGCTCCACTATAATGCCCTCACAAGTTAGAGGGTCCTATGATTATGCTCTCAGAGCAGCAGCGGCAGCAGATGATGCAAGGAGGTTGGGATTTCTCACTGCTAAGAGGCAAAATAAACAAGGGAGCGGCAAAAACATACAGGACTAGCTTGTAATGGCTACAGTGCAGGCAGGGAGAAGTGCTGCCAACTGACCACTACAAGATTTTTTGCTGTTGTTGGTTTACATACTCTACAGAGCCAAACCCAGCAAATCTATGACAAATCATGACAAATTAGAAGCGATGTTGTCCGTTCCATTGAAAGAAGGTGAAGCAGCTTCTTCACAGTGCAATCCTAAGCACAGTTCTGATACCCATGTGGGTGGGCAGGACCCGCAAGAAGGCACACTTCCCTCGCCATGCAGTGTGTATTTATCTTGTGGGTTT
Organism: Heteronotia binoei; assembly: GCF_032191835.1. Taxonomy (NCBI): domain Eukaryota; kingdom Metazoa; phylum Chordata; class Lepidosauria; order Squamata; family Gekkonidae; genus Heteronotia; species Heteronotia binoei. The sequence goes on from NC_083236.1 coordinate 10,787,530, forward strand.
TCATTCCACCCTACCTCGCAAGCGGGCTCAGGGCAGAATACAGCAAGATCAGAAGATTTGTGGATGTTCTCTCCCCTCATTGGTGGATCTGTATAATAGGGGATGTAAAAGGAAGATACAAATGATCTTAAGGGACCCTTCACATCCGGGCCACTTGCTATTTGAGATCTTACCATCAGGCAGGCGATATAGAGTGTTGAAGGCTAAGACAAATAGATTCAAGGGCAGCTTCTATCCAAGTGCTGTGGTTAGGCTAAATGCAGGGTTATGAATGGTTATTTGTTTTTAGATGCATTTAAATGGTCTATGTATATGTCCTTTTTGGGGGGTGTTGATGCGTTGGTATGTTTGTGGAAGAGCGCCTCATTTCGTTGCTCTCATTTTCTTTTTTGAGAACAATGACAATAAATTTATCTATCTATCTATCAATCAAAAAACAATTAAAATCAATAAATCAATCATTAAATAAATTTTAAAACATTAAAACCATCTCAGTTCAAAGCAGGAGACAAAACTGATTGAAATTAATACCATTTCAAGCTGGAACCATTAAACCAGTAGGATGCCATCAAACTTTAATTGGATCGTATAAAGATGGAATGCTTCAGTAAGGAAGGACAACTTAATTTGGATACCCACTGCCTCATTCAAAGGCCTGGTAGGACAGCTCCATTCGGCAAGCCCTGCAGAATTGTAACAGATCCATCAGGACCCTGATCTCTAACAGGAGCATGTGCCACCAGGCCAGGCCAGGGCAGAAAAAGCCACCTTACATACCAAAAGTTCCTTGAGATGCCCAGGAAGGATGGGAGTCTCATGAAGCAAGTGGGCAGGTGGTGGTTGGTGTTCAGTCGCACAGTCGAGTCCTACTCTTTGCGATCCCATGGACCAAGTCATGCCCACCCCCCGATTATCCCTTCACTTCGTACAATGGCATCTGTTTGCTAATGTCCACTACCATGATATGTTCCAAAAGTTCCTACTTTCCTGCCAGTTTGCTCGCAGCACACACAATTTCATGTTCCCCTTGCCCTTACCTTTTCCCACATTGGGTTTTAGTAATCCCATTTTACTCTGGGCTACCTTTACTGTCCCCTTGCCCAGGGTGATATGCAATGGAGGGCCAAGTAGCTGCCACTGCCAAGTCAGCCTTTTACCATCTGCGGATGGCAAAGCAGTTGGTCCCCTTTCTCGAACGCGACGACTTGGCGACAGTGATCCATGCAACGGTCACCTCGAGACTGCATTACTGTAATGCTCTCTACATGGGGCTGCCCTTGTTCCAAATCTGGCAGCTTCAGCTAGTGCAGAACGCTGCAGCCAGGCTGCTAATAGGAGTTCCTTTACAGGAACACATCCAGCCTGTGCTGAAAGCACTGCACTGGCTACCGATAGGGTACCGGATTCGCTTCAAGGTGCTGGTCATTACCTTTAAAGCCCTATATGGCCAGGGTCCTGCATACCTTAGGGACCGCCTTTCCCTGCACATGCCCCAGCGAGCACTTCGGTCCGGGTCTCAAAACCGGTTGACAGTTCCCAGTATCAGAGAAGCGAAGCTCATATGAACATATGAAGCTGCCTTATACTGAATCAGACCCTTGGTCCATCAAAGTCAGTATTGTCTTCTCAGACTGGCAGCGGCTCTCCAGGGTCTCAAGCGGAGGTTTTTCACACCTATTTGCCTGGACCCTTTTTTGGAGATGCCGGGGATTGAACCTGGGACCTTCTGCTTCCCAAGCAGATGCTCTACCACTGAGCCACCGTCCCTCCCCGTAAAAACAAAACAAAAACAACGAGAGCCAGGGCCTTTTCCGTTGCTGCCCCTAGCTGGTGGAATGAATTGCCGGAGGAGGTTAGGGCTCTGAGAGAGCTTTTACAGTTTTACAGTACTCTTCCACCAGGCATTTACATGAATGGTAACATCTGCAGCAATGGGACTGGCCCATAAGGACACCACCAATGGCCTACTTCACTACGCTACGGCGATCCTGAGACCTCTGAGTAGAGCCAACCACCAGAATTTAAATCACTGCCTGAAATTATGATAGTAGCACATGCAAATGTTTTGAATTGTTTTTATGTTCTATGTTTTGATTGCTGTTTATTGTATCAGTCACACTAATGTGTTAGCGTCGACCCTTGGTTTGTGAGCCGCCCTGAGCCTGCCTTCGGTGGGGAGGGCAGGATATAAATTAAATAAATTAATTAATAATTTTTAGTAGCCAGCAGTGGGGATTTTTCCCCATGTTATTTTGATGTACACATCACTCTTATTGGTGCTTATTGCAATGCATTTTTGTCAGCCTGTTACTCAAAATGGTGCAGGAGAACACACGATCCATAGGGGTCTTTCTTTTAACATGGGGTGATTGGTCTCAATTTAGCACTAGTAAGCAGTGTTGCTAGTGCACCTGCCAAATTTTTTAAAGGGGGAAGATAATCTGACAGCAGTGATGATGATATTGCTGACATTTGAAGGGCATATTGCCCTCGTATTTTAAAACTGGATTGTGACCCAGCGCAAACAGAAAAAAAGTGAATTTGAAACAGGAAATAGTATGGGAAAAATGACGAGGTGTGGCATGTTCATTTCCAAGCCTCTTCTCAAACTTGGAGACTGACCACACAGAAGATCAGGAGTAGGATCTGTAGGCAAACTGTAACCAGGCCAAACTGTAACCAGTTCTAAAGAGTGTGCTGACAGTTTCATCCATCAGGAACATCAAATAATCTTCAGAAGCTGTGAGAAACAGAAAGATTCCACATTTTATTGATACAATCTCTTTGGAGGGGGTTATGTCATCACATCAGGTATGTCCAAGATCCCATGACCCATAATTGTGAAGATCTTGCCTGGGAAAGGTCTAAACATTCATGTGGTCTAAACACCCACTTCTTTACCCCCCAAACACAGAGCTTCTCCACATTTTTCTCACATGCATGTTCTTGTTGCTTTTCTGTCCCGCTTGTGTTTTACTCCATCTAGTGTTGGATTTGATATTATAGCACTTTCTGCCCAGCATTAAAAACCTGCAGTGGTGTAATATTGAATTGGCCACTAGAGGGAGCAGAACACATGTGGAATGGGGGTAGGAGCTCAAAGCAACAGGAACACACAAGCAGGGGACATGAGAATGTGGAAAACCCATAGTCTCAAAAATAGAGCATCCCAAGAAAACAGATTGTTTGTCCCCAGCTTAAAGCATGCACTGTGTGGATGGAGCATCACAGTAAAGGATCTGCAGGAGTTATTCATTGGTGAACTCAGAAATAAATTCCCATTTTACTGTAAATTCTTTCACCTCTGTCCTTCTGCAGATTGTTATGATAGAAATTGTTATAATGGTCCACAAGGGTTTTGTTTAAAAAAAAAAAAGCAGTCAAGGAATGTTAAACAACACCTATACTTTGTATACTACAAAGACAAAAAAGAAAGTGCGTTGCAGTCCTGTCATCTACCAGCTAACTTTACAATGGCAGATGCAGGCTCACCGTGGGAAGGCAGTTCTTTCATTATCAACGAGGCGGAAGAGTGACCCAGGTATGCTTGTTAGCGGATGAGTAACCACCTAAAACAATCAATCAAATAAGAGCACATATGCTAGAAGGGCATTTCTGAGATAGAAAAATTGTTCCCCCCCCCCAAAAAAAACCACTGAGAGATTGCATTTAAAAATCAAAAGCCCTGTATACAATGCAGGGTTAGGTCCCACCGTTCTGTTGTGCTAATTGTGGTGCCCACATCTGGCATATGGCTACTGCCCCCCTTTTCCAGAGACAAAGGGATAATTTGTTTTGCTAGAGAAAGTACTGGCAGGCTAGGAGTTCTCTAGCTTTTGAATTGCCCAGTACCCTTGCTAAATTCGTTATACTGCATTATATTTATTTGACATGCACAACCTTGAGCGTAGTGTGAAGCAAGGTATAAATTAAGTGAATATTTATAGAATTTTTTTTAAAAAAAAAAATTCCAACACTCTAACTGCTTCTTTTGCCGGGGCTTTAGCCAACCCGACACAAGATAATGTTCCAGAATTGCAAACAGCATCTACGGTTTTGAATGAAAAAGAAAGCTGGACAGCAGCCAGCTCAACATGATGCCAGACACCGTTTCCAGCATTATATCTGATAAAGGCTGCTGGGATCAGGAGAACAGGCACTGTGGGTATAATCCACTGAGGACTGCTGTAGCACAAGCCCCATTTATTTAAATGAGATTTCCATGGCACCAAATAGTATATACTGTAACCTTAAATCCCGATCTGGAAACAAATATTAGTATAACTTTGTCTCACTGGAGTGGTCCTGTAGAAATATACACAAGGCCATGGCTACATACAAGACGGCAGATAAACTTTAATCTCTTTTTTGGCTTTTCAGTACTGGAAAACTGAAGCCTAATCTGCAATTTACAATGTAGCCATTCTACAGACCAGGGCTTTTTTTGTAGAAAAAGACCAGCAGGAACTCATTTGCATACTAGGTCACACCCCCTGGTGTCGCCATTGTTTTACATAGGGCTTTTGGTAGGGAAAATCCCAGCAGGAACTCATTTGCATATTAGGCCACACCCCCAATGCCAAGCCAGCCAGAACTGTGTTCCTGTGCGTTCCTGCTCAAAAAAAGCCCTACTACAGACCAGTTTTAACACCAGTTTTAGGGTTGCCAAGTCCAATTTAAGAAATATCTGGGGACTTTGGGGGTGGAGCCAGGAGACTTTGGGGGTGGAGCCAGAAGACATTAGGGGTGGAGCCAATATCAAGGCTGTGACAAGCATAATTGAACTCCAAAGGGAGTTCTGGCCATCACATTTAAAGGGACGGCACATCTTTTCAATGCCTTCCTTCCATAGGAAATTATGAAGGATAGGGGCACCTTCTTTTGGGGCTCATAGAATTGGACCCCCTGGTCCAATCTTTTTGAAATTTGGAGGGTATTTTGGGGAGAGGCACTAGATGCTATACTGAAAATTTGGTGTCTCTACCCCAAAAGACAGCCCCCCTAGAACCCCAGATACCCACGGATCAATTCTCCATGATTTTCTATGGGAATAAATCTCCATAGGGAATAACAGAGTTCCCAGCAGACATTTCCCTCCCCTCCCCCCGCTTTCTGACGACCCTGAAGCGAGGGGAGGGCCTCCAAACCGGGGGATCCCCTGCCCCCACCTGGGGATTGGCAACCCTAACCAGTTTTAACACTTGTTCCCTCTTTATGGGAAGTATAGATGTGTGATGGGGGGGGGAGGACCTAATCCCAAATTTGCAGCATCTCACCATACTACAATTCCAAAGATTTTTGGTACTGATAGGAACACAATGAGCACTGATTTTTTTTTTTCCTTTCATGGAATGTACATAATACAGATGTACATTAAGCATGTAGATTTTAGGGTAGGGATAATAACTGCTTTTCATGTGGTTGCAGAGTTTAGGATGCAGCTCCCCTTCAACCCCCACCAAAGCCCTTCACCCATATTAGAGCCAAGGAGTCATTTCACCCTTTCTACCACTTTCTGTGTTGCATAGATACGGTTCAAAGCCAAGATGACTCCAAGATGACTGCTAAGCAAGAAGGTAAAAAACCTGGATTTAAGTTGCTCTGAGATTGCTTTTCTGGAATTTGCCTACTTTTGAACAATGAAGAAAAAACGACACATGAACCGCCCCCTTGCCCCCGGTATCACCAACCCATTATTTTATTAGTCCAACCAGAAAATGGCAGTCTAGCAAGCAACTGATATTGGAATCTTAGAAGTCAGTATATGGTGGATACACACCAATTTGGCAACCTTTTGCTCTTTCAGTCTCATGAGATACGGAAAGAATGCAGGCATCGCTGGTCGCTGACATCTCCTTGCACCTCCTTTCCAACTCATTAGAATCCAAGTCTTATAGAACCATCCTCTGAGAAAGGCTATATTTAACATGTTGGGTGACAAGTAAACATAGTGAAGAACTCACATCCCCAAACCTGATGGGTTTCTGACCCATCTTATGACCATATAGCTCTCAAAAATAGTCCAGATTTCACCACCAGACTTTTGTTGTTTTCCTCAGGTTCCATTCTAAATTTACTGTGTTCCAGCCTGGCTTCTCCATAACTTGTCAAGGTGTGTCAAGCACCAGGCTCCGCCTACACTAGCCAGGCTTCATCTTAACTCTGTCCCCTGTCTTTGGCCAGGTAGATAGCGGGTGGAAACTCTACATTCACAATTTGGAGAGAAAGCTATTCATCCCTTAAGCATTTTATATGTTAAATTGGGAGTGTCAAACATGCAGCCTCCTATCAGGGCCATGAACAACTCACTGGCCCTTTCCACACTTACCATTCACTCTGGGTTTTTTTCAGCATTAGATTCAAGGAGATTAAGGGTGAGGTCAGACGTTCATAAAATCCCGCTACGGGCATGAGTGGAGTCCGGAAGCATGCCGGATTTTAAGTGGTTGTCCAAACGTCAGCATCTGCAAATGGTGGTTAGCTCGTTCGAGTCCCGCGTTGAGACGACTGGGGCGCGGACTAATTTGATACTGCTTTAAATCAGGAACAAAATCCTTCTGACGGTTCCTGAGCGAAGTTTCTCTGTTTGAACGCTCCATCGTTGGCAACTCGTCGGAAGCGCACCACTGCTTCCCTCCCAAAGCCCCTGTAAGTGATATCACTGCGCCAGTGAATGAGCGAGCGAATGTTGGCTCGATAAATCGTTTACCCGCCCTTATGTCCAGAAACAAAAATCACTTTTGAAAGAAGATAAGAAGATGAAGAAGATATTGGATTTATATCCCGCCCTCCACTCCGAAGAGTCTCAGAGCGGCTCACAATCTCCTTTACCTTCCTCCCCCACGACAGACACCCTGTGAGGTGGGTGGGGCTGGAGAGGGCTCTCACAGCAGCTGCCCTTTCAAGGACAACCTCTGCCAGAGCTATGGCTGACCCAAGGCCATTCCAGCAGGTGCAAGTGGAGGAGTGGGGAATCAAACCCGGTTCTCCCAGATAAGAGTCTGCACACTTAACCACTACACTAAAGTAGATGTGAACTAGATGTGAACTGATTTGAATTCCTGGGTTCTTTTCTGCATGCGTAGTGCTGGTGCTGGAAAAGTAGTGCCAACGGACTAGCAAAACTTTAGTGATCTGACCCATTTAAAAGCGACACGCTGCAGATAGCAGGCATCACTGCGCCTGCGCTAATGCAGATTGACGTCTCATGAAACAAGGTCCGGTAGAGCAATCTGATCGACCAGCGACGGGACCCACATGGGATAGAACGGGAGCCTGGCTGTTGTCTGATCGGAAAATTGGTTCTGCGGATTATAATACAGGCGCGTTGCAGATGGATTTAATGGTGAGTGTGACCGCACCCTAAATCTGTGACAAAACAGCATCCAAAAAAACCTGGGGCAACAGTGGGCTGAAACCAGGCTGACCGCTGAAGGGAGGTAATATAATACAGGGGGGGGGCAGAATAAAAGAAGATTGAATTTGATTTTAGTGCAAAATTGCTTAGAGGAGACTGCCGTGAACGTGGATTAAAAAGGAGAGTGCGGAAGAGATGACTATTGCCTGCTTCCTTCTCCCTCTCTCTTGCATCCTTCTGCATCACAACTTGCTTTGCCAGGCTTGCTCAATCGCACAGGAGCTACAGAGCAAAGCTCCTCCCTTGGGGAGGAAGTGGGGGAAAGAGAGCTAGCTTTGCCAGGCTCTCTCAATTGCACAGCAGAGCTACTGAACCAAGCCTCTCTTCCTTCTGTTAGCTGAGGCTCAACAAGCCAGTGAGGTGGATTAGGCTGAGTGTGTGTGTTTGTCTGTGTTCTTTATAAAGTTTATATCTGCCCTACCCTGCATTACATTTTATGACACACATGGCACAGCTCGACAAGGTGAAGATCCAGCCCTCGTAACAAATGAGTTTGACACCCCTGTACAAATATTTCCTACAGAACACAGCTCTAATTACTCTATTGCCCCAGACGCACAGAACTATCAGTAAACTGAAAGACAGTAGCAAGGAAATGTTGGAAGAACGTAAAAATTACCTTCTGCTTTGAGGATGCAATCTTCATTCATTTTTTTCATTCTTTTCCCACATTTATTTTAAAACTACCCTCATCTTACAAATATGCATCAAAGAGCCATATCACTTAAGCCCTTTGCCTGCCACCCTACTGGTTCAGTGACCTTTTTCACTCTGTTAGTAATATTACATTTTCAGGCACCTGCTCATCTTAAAGGGTGATCAACGTTTCAGAGGGCCAAAGTTAAACAAAGGCAGCAGTCATAGACATCTCGGGGTGGAAGTGAATCCCACTGTGTTTGCTTTTGAGGGTCAGGATGACAACCACGTGTTTCATACACTTATTGGCACTGCTGTAAAAAGGTAAAGGTAGTCCCCTGCGCAAACACCAGTCGTTTTCGACTCTGAAGTGATGTTGCTTTCACAACATTTTCACGGCAGACTTTTTACGGGGTGGTTTGCCATTGCTTTCCTCAGTCATCTACACTTTCCCCCCAGCAAACTGGGGATTCATTTTACCGACCTCAAAAGGATGGAAGGCTGAGTCAACCTGAAGCTGGCTACCTGAACCAACTTCGGCTGGGATCGAACTCAGGTCATGAGCAGAGGGCACCAACTGCAGTACTGCAGCTGTACTATTCTGCACCACGGGGCTCTTTTGGCACTGCTGTACTCCCTTGCAGATTATACAAAACGACCTGAAGGATTCACATCTACAGTGCAATGCAACTGACACATCAGAAATGAGCCAATGCTCCACTGAATCTAGGTTTAGTTACTAACGTACTATGAGGGCTCACACTGGATCAAGAGCACTACCAGGGCAGGGCTCTTCTGCACCACTTCATTTCATCTGTAAAAGGAACTATGCACTCTCTGAACAGTAGGAGTACAGTGGCAATCATATGCAGTTTGTCAACATACTTTGGAAAACTAATCCCCTCTCCTTTCAGAGCCAGTTTGGTGTAGTGGTTAAGTGTGAAGACTCTTATCTGGGAGAACCAGGTTTGATTCCCCACTCCTCCACTTGCAGCTGCTGGAATGGCCTTGGGTTAGCCATAGCTCTCGTAGGGGTTGTCCTTGAAAAGGCAGCTGCTGTGAGAGTCCTCTCAGCCCCACCCACCTCACAGGTGTCTGTTGTGAGGGGAGAAGATATAGGAGATTATAAACCACTCTGAGTCGGAGAGAAGGGCGGAGTATAAATCTGCAGTCGTCATCTTCCTACTTCCCAAGATTTATTTTTAGTGAGTGAAATGGCAGTAGGTGTCCCATAGCACATTAGGCACAGGGCAGGGCAGCTGGAGTGTGAGCAAGATAAGGCATGGGCACAGCTGGCACAGAATCTAGCTCCCAGCTCAAACATGCTGTAGGTAATCTGGCAGCATCTACAAGTTTGTGAGCCAGACGTCAGAGTCCAAATATGGTCCAAGGCTCAGAGTACTGAGCTGGGGCAGAGTCAACAGTGGCAGTGCTTTCACAGCCAGTTTCCCTTCCCTCTTCACCCTTTATAACAGAGACAGCCGTCTTGCAGCTGGATTGTACATCCATCCTCGCTGTCTGGATCCAGGTGTTGCTATGCTGCTAATGGCACACTCCACCATCTTTCCAGCATCTCATATGGACCTCTCCTTTGTCTACACTCCAACAGTTCAGGAGATAGGGAGGATGCTACAGTTGGGATAGTGCTACCAGCCTGCAAATAGTTGGCAGTGCTGTGGAAGCTGTGGTAGCGTTGTAGCTGTTGTAGCGTTGCCAGGTCTTCCCTGACTCCCAACGGGGAAAGTTTTCTCACATGCACAAAGCATACGCAGTGTGGTGACATCACCCAGAAGTAATATCATTGTGTTGGGCAATGGTGTAAGAGTTTTTGCCCAAATGCTAGAGCACCCCCCGCATGATGTACCCAGCATGATGACATCGCTTCTGGATGATGTCATTGTGCTGGACACATTGGACACTGACAGAAATCTCCTGGGGACAGGGATCCCCCTGCCCACCAACTCTGTGCCAGTGGGCTGGGGCCCCCAAAACTGGGGGAACCCCCACTACCAGCAGGAGGCTGGGGACCTAGCTGTCTGACTCTTCACATGCCCATTCCTCTTCTGAAGAGTGCTCTGCCCTTTCAGGGTTAACTGTGTCCACCTGATCCATGAGAGTGGCAGGCAGACCCTCTAGAGATTGCGTGAACAGACTGAAAGCTGGTGGACCATATGCCCTTGCTGAGGGGTAAGTTTGCAAAGGTGCACCCTTCATTTATAGCACCCCAGGAGTTCATATGCCAGGCAGACTGGACTAAATGTACACGAGAGGAATGCCAGGATGGCAGGCCTCACAGACATGTCTAAGCAGGGGACTCTGGGAAGATACTGGTCTGACCATGTTGCTACTAGGGGTGTGCAAAAAAAAAATCGGAATTAATCGGATTCGGAAATATACGGGGCCAAAATATTCGGAATACCATATATTTCCGAATATCAGTACTCGGAATAGCCGTGTATACAGGAGATATATGGCTATTTCTGAATATAGAGCCCCATTATACCCTATGGGCCATTGAAATCAATGGCAAAATAGGGTATATTGGAAGCTGCCTGGAGGGGAGGGGGTTTGAGGGAGAGCCCCCAAATTTGCAGGGGACTCTCCCCTACAAACTCCCCAAGTTCTAAAAAGACTGGGCCAGGGGTTCCCACCATAATGGGGTATCCCACCATTATGCCCTATGGGCCATTGAACTCAATGGCAACATAGGGCATAATCAGAGGCTACTGGGGGGCAGGGGGTTTGAGGGAGAGCCCCCAAAACTGCAGGGAACCCGCAGGGGACTCTCCCCTACAAAACCCCCAAGTCCCAAAAAGATTGGGCCAGGGGGTCCCTGTCTTTGGGCTCCCCAAAAGGCCCATTGCCACCAATGATGGGGAAAGCCCAATTAGCCACTTCCTCCACTATAATTGCTGTGGGGAAAGTGGCTCTGGCCAGAGGGGGGTTTGAGGGAGAGGCCCCAAAACTGCAGGGCAGCTTCAGGGGACTCCCCCACATACAACCCCCCTGGCCCAAAAAGACTGCACCCATCTGTGGGCACCCCAAAAGGAACACTGTTCCCAATGGCGAGGAAAATTATCATGGGGAAAGTGGCTCTGGGGAGCAGGGAGTTTTGAGGAGAGCCCCCCAAACTGCTGTGCAGCTTCAGGGCACTGTCTCACACAAAACTCACAAGGCCAAAAAAAAAATTGGACCAGGGGGTCCAATTCCTGGGGCACCCAAAGCCAAACCTAACTTCACACCAGAAAATCTCTATAGGACCCAAATGCACTACATCCATCTATCTATTCTATGAACCCTGCTGGCCTGGAACCAATATAAACCCAGTTGCCAGCGTCACTGCCACACAAAACACAATCTGCTCAAGGTCTGCTCTGCAGACCTGGCTGCAGCAAACCCAGATGCCAACTCTCCAGCTGTGCCCCAAACAACGCTGGGAGAACTGTCCAAGCACAACAAGCATGCTGGTTTTGGTTCTCTCACCCAGCTGCCAGCTTCCCTGACACAGAACACGCAAACTACAGATGCCAGCTCTCCAGCCCTGCCCCAAACAACATGGGGAGAGCTGGCCAAGCACAACAAGCATGCTGGTTCTGGGTCTCTCACCCAGATGCCAGCTTCCCTGCCACAGAACACGCAAACTACAGATGCCAGCTCTCCAGCCCTACCCCACACAACACAACTCTCAAACAAGAGAAGCGGTGGACCACACCTAGCTCCACATCATTCTGTATCTGACACAAAGCAAGAAGCATTTAGACTTACCTTGAGTGATGGATGGTTGGCTGGTCCAGGCTCTTTTGCGTTACCCAGGGTGCACCACGAGGAGGTGAGCCAGAGCTGCACCCCAAATAAGTAAGATCACTGAGAGGGCCTCTGATTGTGTGAGAGGAAGGGAACCATTCCTTCTCTCTCAGCTCAGCAGCAACAAACCAGCTATCACTGTCCCATTAAAGGGACCTCAACATTGGTATGGCTGCTGGCTGCCTGTCATCATCACTGACACCTCCCTCTTTCTTCCTCCTGCTCCTGAAAAAAAAAACTGGGTTATCCTGGCTGGGCCTGTGGATGCTGTTGGTTACAGTTGGGAGCTGCAATGGCCCTTTCAGTATTATCGGGCATGTGTGGATGGGGACTGGGGAAGTTTGGACTGCTTTGCAGATTTTAAATCAGCATTCACTTTTGGTTTGGGGATGGATAAGGGGGGGGGGGTGCACTGCCAATTTGTGAGTGAGTTTTTGGGCTGTCTTTGGACTCTAGTCTATGTTTAGTGGGAGAGCGTTTTACAACCACCTTCCAAGAGCGGAGCAAGAGAGGATGCAGGCACAAGTATCTGCTCACTTCATTCACTCTCAAAGTCTACGTTCGGGGAGCCGAACAGAGGCAAACTGACCTTCAGGAAGACCAACTGCTCAACTGTCCAGGGTTGCAGGTGATTGCGATGTGGGCAGACAATGTTGCCCATGTGCGAAAAGACGCGCTTGCTCTGCACGCTCGTTGTTGGACATGAGAGGAACGCCAGTGAGTCCCCCTCCTTCGCGACCCAGTAGTACAAAGGAAATGTTTCCTGTGACTCGTTGGGCTCCGAAAGTTAGTCCCTCACCATCGCAGCACCTGTCTCCGCTCTCAGGGGCCTACCGCTCCCAGAGGAGCCAACAAGCCACCCGATGAGTGTCATCTCGGCACTCTTCTTGGCGTGAGTCTGGTGAGGAGGAAAGCTGAGGAGGAAAGCTGCCAGCTCGCTGCCATACAGCCTCTTCCCTCCCCACAGCTGCCCCAAGGTGATCCCTTTCCACCCCTCTTCCAGCAGCTCTGGTAGGGAGCCACTCAGAGGTTTAGATATGTGCTGCACGTTCTCCTGCCCTTACCTGTAGCATGATCCAGCTAGGCAAGCCCGGTGGGACAAGGGGGGGATGGAAGGCGCCACCAAGTCGTAACTGACTTCTGGGGCTACAAGACCTCCAATTCAGTTTTCTTCCTGTCGGAGGGCAAGCCGAGGCTGCCCAAGCGCAGCTCCCACCCTCACTCGGGTGGCCAGCGAGACCAGGCCAGAAAACCTCTGCAGGCGAACATCACCTCTCCACTCATCCCCAGCCTCGGACTGCAGCCGGGACCTCCACTTGTGTGCGCCAGCCTACCCTACCCTGCCCTGTCTGCAATAGAGCCATCCGCCCCCTACCCCCGCCGCCCCACTTGAGGGCCAGAACAGCCTCTTCTTGCAGGCGCCCTCTAGCCCAACATCAGTCCAACTGGAGCTTAACTTTCAGTACTGGGCGCTGAAAATGCCCGGTTGTTTCTGTTTGCTGAGAGGTCAGAGATTTCTTCCAGCCCCTAAGCAAACAGAAGCAGCAGGGAGCTTAACTTTCAGTCCTGGGCACTGAAAGTGTTCCATTGTTTCTGCTTGCTGAGGGGTCAGAGATTTCTTCCAGCCCCTAAGTCAGCAGAAGCATATATGCATACAAATTGGGGTAATCAAGGGAATGTTTCATGCAAAGATGGCCATGATAAAGGACAAAAATGGTAGGGACCTAACAGAAGCAGATCAGAAAGAGAAGAAGAAGAATTGCAGATTTATACCCCGTCCTTCTCTCTGAATTAGAGACTCAGAGCGGCTTACAATTGTTAGTCTTGAAGGCGCTACTGGACTCTTGTCCTTTTCTACTGCTACAGACAGATTAACACGGCTACCCATCTTGATATGATTAACAGACAGAGAGAGACTTCATCGGCACCTGTTTCAAGATGAAATGGTAGGACCTTGAGGGGATAGAATTGATTCTATGACTTTGGGCTGGAGGTTGGCGATTATCCAGGACAGGTCACTTATGCCTTTCCCTGCAAATGCCCCTCAGCCATTTTAAACTACCTCTTCCACACCAGCCAAGTTTTGAGGTCAAAAGGCTTCATTGAAGAGGGGAGTGTGGAACAGGAGCATTATCAGGGAAGAACTGCCAGTCATGCAAGGGGTTAAGCATCATCATAACCTCATTCCCATCAACTCAGCCCATCTAAATGTGACAACACAGGCTTGCTCAATTAACATTCACTGGTGCCCATGAAGAAAGGGCAAGAATGCATGTTAGATGCAGGCAGGGCTTTTTTGGTAGCAGGAACTCCTTTGCATGTTAGGCCACACCCCCTGATGTAGCCAATCCCCCCAGAGCTTACAGTAGGCCCAGTAGGCCCTGCGTTTCCCTTTCTTGCCACTGGATCTTTCCCTCTTACATAACATTTCACCCACAGAGTGCTTCTTTCTCAGGGTATTTCTGTGTGTTTTTTGCTTATCCCTTCCTGTCAGTTTCCACGTATATCACTTTGCCTCAGTTAAGTCATGTTTAAGCTTCCCAAGGGCCATGAATAACAGTCATGTTTAAGCTTCCCAAGGGCCTTACTGCCCCAAAGGGGCAAGTTGTTTGTGGATATTCTAGCAGAAGCTCCTTTGAATATTAGGCCACATGCCCTTGATGTAGCCAATCCTCCAAGAGCTTTCTAGGCTCTTTTTTGTAAGCTCTTGGAGGATTGGCTACATCAGGTGGAGGCTGGCCTAATATGCAAAGGAGCTCTTGTTAGAATTCCACCCCTAGATATAACACAGAAAAGTTCACAGCTTCACCCATGCCAAATTCTAGGGATTTCAACTCATCCCCTTAGTTGTATACTTGTTTGTGAGTCACAGACAGAGAAAGAGAGAACACTCATCTATTGACCTCTTGAAGATTAAGCACTGGATGGTGATGGTCACGGTACAACTACCAAGAGGAAGTACCAAAAAAAAATTACAAAACATCCTACTTGCATTTTGCTTCTAACGCCACCAATTACCTGCCCCTTCAGTGAAGCTTCTAACAAGAAACAACAGCCAAACTCCATACTCCAGTACAGGCTTGGAGGGAAAGAAAATATGGTGTCTTTCTGGAGTAGCTACACTGGATAGTGTAGCTTCTGCTCCCCCTACTGATTAAATGCTGCATATGCCCAGTCAAGCATGTTAGGGATGAAAATAGGGTCACTTTTGAGCGCTTGAAATACTTCCATAACTTGGATAGCTCAGGCTAGCCTGATCTCATCAGATCTCAGAAGCTATGAATGGTCAGCTCTGATTAGTGCTTGGATGGGAGATCGCCAAGGAATTCCAGAGTTGCTCTGCAGAAGTAAGCAATGGCAAACTACCTTTGAAAATATCTTGTCTTGAAAACCCTATGGGTTTGTAATAAGTCAGATCTGACAATAGCATTTTCCACCACCACCATTTCCACTCCAGGATCCCTACAGCCAGGAGCCTATAACACCTATTAAACTTTCCAAAGGGCTCTTCTGTACTTGATTTGTGTTGTATTCTACCACTCCATACATTCTTGATCTTTTCCAGTCTGGATTTGGGACTGGTTTGGGGACTGAAATAACCTTAGCTGCTCTGATGGAAATATGTATTCGAAAGTGGACTAAGGAGCTTACCCGTTTTCTCAGCTGCTTTCAGTACCATCCACAATGGTGTCTTTCTGGAGTAGCTCATAAGGCTGAGATCAGGAGACTCTTTCTTGGAAAGCAGATTCCAGAGAGAGGTATTCAGAGATCACTGGTCATTCGCCATGGCTTTTATCCTGTAGAATCTTGCAAGGCTTTGGGGGTCAGGAAGAAATTTTCTTCAGGCCAGTTTGGCTAGGGATCCTGGAGGGTTTGTTTGTTTGTTTTGCCATCTTCTGGGCATGGAGCAGAGGTGACTGGGAGTGAGGAGTAGTAGCATTTGTGAATTTCCTGTATTGTGTGGATTTGTGAATTTCCTGCGTTGTGTGGGGGGTTGGACTAGATGACCCTGGAGGTCCCCTCCAGCTCTATGATTTTATTTCTTAATTTATTTATTTATTTGGATTTGTATTCTGCCCTTTCCCATAAGGGCTCAGGGCGGATTCCAACATATCAAACAGTTAAAAACCAACAATACATCAATAGATAAACAGTTAAACAGTTAAACAATTAATACATATTAAAAGTTAAAAGTTTATGATTCTAAGGCTCGGTTCCCTCTCTCCTGCGTTAAAAAAAATCTATGTGAAACTTCTGGAGAAGATAAACAGAGATTCAGAGATGTCAGCATTTTTTTTTGCCATCATCACAGCTGACTTTTGGCTTTTGGTGGGGTTTTCAAGGTAAGAGATGTTCCAATGCAATTTGTCATTGCTTCCCTCTGTGTAGCGACCCTGGTATACTTTGGTAATGTCCCTTCCAAGTGTCAGCATTATAAAGCTGGCTCTCTCTTGTTCATTTAATTTGGGGAAGAAGACTGTTGGCACTCTGAACTGAGCATGGTGAGAGATTGAAACTTAATCCAGACAAGACAGAAGTGCTGCTGGCTGGGATCCATCCAAACTTGGAATATATTCTTCACCTTCCAACTCATTTTTTTTTTTTGCAGGGGGGGGGATGTTTTGCATCTACATTGCTTTTGGATGTCCTGATGGATATCCTAGCGATAGCTGTGACCAAGAGGACCTTTCACTAGTTAAGCCTTAGATGGGTTGATTCAAATCCGGTAGCCCCTTAAAGACCACCAAGATTTGGGGGGGTATGAGCCCTAGAGAGTCAAAGCTTCTTGGTGGTCCCTCAGGTACCCCTGGACTTGAATCTGGCTTTTCTACTGCTGATCATCATGGCTGCCCTCTGAAACCACTTAGCCTTGAACATATGAACATATGAAGCTGCCTTATACTGAATCAGACCCTTGGTCCATCAAAGTCAGTATTGTCTTCTCAGACTGGCAGCGGCTCTCCAGGGTCTCCAGCTGAGGTTTTTCACACCTATTTGCCTGGACCCTTTTTTTGGAGATGCCAGGGATTGAACCTGGGACCTTCTAGCTTACCAAGCAGATGCTCTACCACTGAGCCACCGTCCCTCCCCTGCTCTCCAGGGTCTCAAGCTGAGGTTTTTCACACCTATTTGCCTGGACCCTTTTTTTGGAGATGCCGGGGACTGAACCTGGGACCTTCTGCTTCCCAAGCAGATGCTCTGCCACTGAGCCACCGTCCCTTCCCTGCTCTCCAGGGTCTCAAGCTGAGGTTTTTCACACCTATTTGCCTGGACCCTTTTTTTGGAGATGCCGGGGATTGAACCTGGGACCTTCTGCTTCCCAAGCAGATGCTCTGCCACTGAGCCACCGTCCCTTCCCTGCTCTCCAGGGTCTCAAGCTGAGGTTTTTCACACCTATTTGCCTGGACCCTTTTTTTGGAGATGCCGGGGATTGAACCTGGGACCTTCTAGCTTACCAAGCAGATGCTCTACCACTGAGCCACCGTCCCTCCCCTGCTCTCCAGGGTCTCAAGCTGAGGTTTTTCACACCTATTTGCCTGGACCCTTTTTTTGGAGATGCCAGGGATAATTGGTAATTCAATCTTGGTAATTCAAGATGTGATGAAATCTAGATTAGATGGCTACAATACCCTTTGTCTTCAGCTGCCTTTTTAAAAGTATGCCGCTATTACAGTTAGCTGGAAAAAAAGATGGGGGCTGAAGATAAAATCATCATCATCATCATCATCATCATCATCATCTCTCTATGCACACCAGTCTTTTGCTCCCCCATTCCAGAATTCTCTAACGTCAAAGGGGCTTGCATAGCCTGATTTCCCCTCACGGTTTTTTTCTTTTTATTGACTTTCAGTTGTTCTCAAAATTCAGTGCTTGCTCACTGGGCTGTTTTAGGGATCTGGTTTTATTTATTTATTTTCCTTTGGGCAAATGCACAAAATTATATCACACCTTGGAGAGCCCCTTGAATATGCAGAAACTTCAGTTGTGGCCGTAAGCAGTTTGGTTTTGCAGTTTCCTTGATCAGCCTGAGCCTCCCTGTTTTATTATTAGGTTCAATGGTGCCGCGGCCAGGGATGGCTGTATAGATTACATCATTCTGTTACTGCTATATTTAAACCATTTAGTTCCCGAGTCCAGCTTAGTGCTTGTACTTTTAAAGCTCTTAAATGGCCTGAGTTAAAGATGAGAACTCACCAGCACCTCAAGCTCTGCCTCCAAGTCACGGTTGCATGTCTCCTACCCCGACTCGAACTCAGGTGTGCTGATGAACACATTGGAGAACGTGCCTTTTCAGTCTCAGAACTTTCTAACTCCCTTCCTAGCCAAGTCCACTTGGCCCCTTGGTTTGTAGTTAGCAGGTGGTGGGAGAAAGGTAACACCGATGTAATAATAAATATGCATTAATAAAATATTGGAAATTGCATTGGCATTTTGGTGAAAAGTCAGTATAAATTATTTTAATGGAGAAATAAATAATAGCCTGGCACTGATTTTTTTAAAAAAAATCATAGAATCATATTTGGAAAGTACCTCCAGGGTCTAGTTCAACCCCCTGTACAATACAGGAAACTCACAAACACCTCTCCCACACAACCCTAGTGACACCTGCTCCATGCCCGGAAGAAAAACCTCCAGGATCCCTGGCCAAACTGGCCTTGAGAAAAATTGCAGCCTAACCCTGAAGTGATGAACAGCATTTCCCTGGGTGTGTAAGAAGGCGCCATGAGAACTAAGCACTGATGCAACCCTTCATTCCTTCCTTCCCGAGATCTGTCTAAGTTCACAGAATCGGCATTGCTATCAGATGGCCATCTAAGTCTTTGTTTAAAAACCTCCATAGAAGGCGAGCCTACCACCTCCCGAGGAAGCCTGTTCCACTGAGGAACTGCTCTAATTGTCAGGAAGTTCTGGGGGTAAAGTGTAGATGACTGGGGAAGGCATTGGCAAACCACCCTGTAAAAAGTCTGCCAAGAAAAGTAATGATGTGACGTCACCCCATGGGTTGGTAACGACTCAGGGGAACTACCTTCACCTTTACCTTTTTTTCTGATGTTTAGCCAGAAACTCTTTAGATTTAATTTCAATCTGTTGGTTCTGGTCCGACCTTCTGGGAGCAACAGAAGACAACTCTGCACCTCTATAGGACAGCCCTTCAAGTACTTGATGATGATGATCATATCACCTCTCAGTCTTCTCCTCTCCAGGCTAAACATACTGAACTTCTTCAAGCTTTCTTCACAGGTGTCTCCTCACCACCTTTGTTGCTCTCCTCTGCACACGTTCCAGCTTATCTATTCTTCTTAAATTGTGGTGCCCAAAACTGAACACAATATTCCAAGAGAAGTCTAACCAGAGCAGAGTAAAGTGATACCAACACTTTGTGTGATCTAGACACTATACTTTGTTCTGTTGATACAGCCCAAAATCACATTTGGCTTTTTAGTTACCACATCACACTGTCATTCCACTCTGCTGTCAAGAAGAGGCTTCCTGCCATTGATTTTATGTCAACCATTTGCCAATGTTGATTACTAACACTGTGATTGTTAAATCTGAATGTATGAATTTCATATATGTCTTTCACATGTTACCGTTTATAATGTATTGCTGATTAGCTTTGATTCTCTCATTATTTAGCCCAAGCTATTTTAGAGTGGACTGGAATGTGCAACAGACTCTCAGGCGAGTCACCGTTTCCCTTTCCATTTGGCCTTGAAACACAGGTGCTTCTGGAAAGTGCTCTTTGGAGTTTTATTTCCAGAGAAAGATTTCCGAGCACATAATAATTCAAACGCTTTGTCACCACTTTTGCACACCTGGGTTGCTGATGTCATTAATTGCCATACCTAGAGTATGAGTGTCTGGCCTTATCATATGAGGTCAGTTCTAACAAGAAATGGCTTGCTGTGAACACGTATCTTTTCAATAAAGACCTTATTTGATTCAAATCAAAGAGGCTGTGTTGATGAAAGCTGCACAGAACCTGTCATTAAAGTCCCTGAGCACAGATTCTCTTCCTATGAACCATCTTTCCAGTATGGGGGCTGTCATTCCAGTCCCAGAGTAGCCTATCTGGGCCCAAAGACCTTAATAGAAAAACCATTCTGTATTTTCTTTGCAACTTTGTTTGAGCTGCAATGTATTTCAGTAGAGCCTATGCAAGTCAATTCGAATTCCTGGCTACCATTATCTCCGATATGCCTTCAAGCTTCCTCCATTGTTTCCAATGAGCTCTGAAGACATTTAGTTGTCCTCAGCTAGAGCCAGGGCTTTCTCAGCCCTGGCTCCGACCTGGTGGAACTCTTTGCTAAACACCACCAGGGCTCTGTGGGATTTGATGCAGTTCTGCAGGGCCTGGAAAGCAGAGATGTTTCACCAGACTTTTGATTGAGGATAGCAACCGTTCCATCATAGCCAGCACCCTTCTCTCCCCCCACCTCCAATCTTTGCTTTGGCCCACTCCTCACCTGCCTGTGAGTTTACAGTCCAGTCCACAGCAGGGTAGAAAAGAAATGTTTGATGCCATCTGAGATAATGCAGTTGTTGTAGGGTTTTTTGTTTTGTTTTAACTTGTTTTATTTGGTTGTAAATTGCCTAGAGCCTTACATTATAGGGAATAGGCAATTCATAAATTGGATATATAAATAAATATCAATAAACAATGGGCAATCCTGTCATTCCTTTTAGTACATCCCAGTTGGTTGCCTCTTTGAAACTGTACCACACCCTTTTAAGTAACAGCAACACGAAAAGCATGAACATGGACAGATTGCACATTCCTTGCCAATGTCCTCTCTGGGCTGTACACAGGGCAAAAATAAATTCTAAAAGCCTTCTGATCTGCATGCCCCCGGCCCAGTCTAGTTAATGCAGATGGGCCTACCATTTTTTAAATGAAATGGAAACTGAGGGAAGAGCTTAGGAGTAGTTGAAGCAGCTCCCCCTCCCCCTTCACTACCATGAAAACAGAACAGTTCTCAGTCAAGGATATATAAATTAAATAGAGACATACTTCCCCCAAAAATGCAACTTGGAGCCAAGCTCAACAGAGGCTTTCCAGTCTAACTGTTGCTACACTGAAAGTGGGTGGAGCCAGCCAAGGTTAAGGGCTATGCTTTCTTTACGGGCAGACACCAAACACATTCAAGGACTGATATGTTATGGAAATAAAAAAACCCTTAATTATTAATCTAAAAAGTGCAAAGGTACAACCAAAAACCTTTTACAACATCAAGTGTCCTTCAGCTCTCTAGGCTAGTTGGATAGACAGATATGGCCGACTTCCCTAGACCTCAGGTCAGAGGTCTGTCTCCCCTGATGGATCCAGCTGCAGGAAACCTCTTCCTGTTGCAAGGAATGTTCTCAAATCTCTTTCTCCACCCAGGTCAAGGCAGCTTTTCCTGTCTCCAGAGATGTCTTCCTAAAGACTCGTTAGCATTTGATACTTCCCTGCTTGGAGAAGGGAATTTATTACAAGATTCTGCACGGGATGGAGAAAGTAGAGAAAGAAGTACTTTTCTCCCTTTCTCACAATACAATCACTCGTGGGCATTCAATAAAATTGCTGAGCAGTTGGGTTAAAATGGATAAAAGGAAGTCCTTCTTCACCCAAAGGGTGATTAACATGTGGAATTCACTGCCACAGGAGGTGGTGGCGGCTACAAGCATAGCCAGCTTCAAGAGGGGGTTAGATAAAAATAAGGAGCAGAGGTCCATCAGTGGCTATTAGCCACAGTGTGTATATATATGGTTGTAATTTTTTTGGCCACTGTATGACACAGAGTGTTGGACTGGATGGGCCATTGGCCTGATCCAACATGGCTTCTCTTATGTTCTTATTAGGAAGGGAATTGAAATCAGCCGGTATCATAATGCCCCTGTATAAATCGATGGTGTGGCTTCAATTGGAGTATTGTGTACAATTCTGGTCACCACACCTCAAAAAAAAATATTATAGAATTGGAAAAAGTCCAGAAAACGGCAACTAGAATAATTAAAGGGTTAGAACACTTTCTCTATGAAGAAAGGTTAAAGCGCTTGGGGTTCTTTAGTTTGCAGAAACATCGACTGAGGGATGACATGATGGAGGTTTACAAGATTATGCATGGGATAGAGAAGGTAAAGAAAGAAGTACTTTTCTCCCTTTCTCACAATACAAAAACTTGTGGGCACTCAATGAAATTGCTAAGCATTCAGGTTAGAACAGATAAAAGGAAGTCTTTCTTCACCCAAAGGGTAATTAACACATGGAATTCACTGCCACAGGAGGTGGTAGCTGCTACATGCATAGATGGCTTCAAGAGGGGACTGGATAAACATATGGAGCAGAGGTTCATCAGTGGCTAATAGTCACAAGGTATAGATGGAACTCTCTGTCTGGGGCAGTGATGCTCTGTCTTCTGGTGATGGGGGGGACAACAGTGGGAAGGCTTCTAGTGTCATAACCCCACTAATGGACCTCTTGATGGCACCTGGTTTTTTGGCCACTGTGTGAGACAGAGTGTTGGACTGGATGGGCCATTGGCCTGATCCATCATGGCTTCTCTTATGTTCTTAAGAGAGGGAGGAGAAGGGGATGTTTAACCACCTATAATCATCCTGTTGTCTATCCTGCTAGCTCAATTAGCATTTGTAAGAAGGTGAGTTCCTTCTTTCTACACATTGACTTCCTTCTTTCCAGCCTAGAGGAAAAAACCCACATCGAGGAAAGTTTTAAACTCAATATTGCCTGGCACTGGTTGCCGGGAGGAGGCTCAGTCTCTACCTGGGAAAATGCAGGAGAGGCCCAAGCCCCTGAGTCAACACACACACACCCGCCACACACACACACATAGTTTACACCTATGCTACAAGACATTCACTCTGAAAACTGTTTCATGAAACACCTGGAAACTTAAGCATTACACTTAAAAACAAATTATGTAAATCAAATGTGTATATATATTTTTAATGAGCATAATATAATCAGTTTACAAGACCCTTTCCAAGGACTTCTGATTCTCACGATAGGGACTCAAAGTAGGAAAGGGAACTCATTATGAAGGGATGAAGTGCACACCACTTCCATCAGTTTCCTTCCAATCTGTTCTCCACAGCTACATGGACAAAGGCAGAACAAACAAGGAAGCAAGCAAGCAAACACAGATTTGAATATGTCTTCTCCAGATTCCAGAGCTATGATAACAAGTTAAGAAATGTAATTTTGAATTCCAGTGACAAAATGCAGAATCAAGTCGCAGAACATTGTTACCGACTTTTGACACAAAGTGCACACACAGCTGAGTTTTGATTTTTCAAATGGCCTGGGCACTCCAAACATGGAACTCTCACATGCGTCTGTGGTGAATGGGGGATGCAAACTGATGGGCCATGGACAGAACATGGTAGATCTATGAGACTGGCTGAAATACAAAAGCAAAAAAACCTGACAGTTTTTAATTGTCCCAGATTTTCAGCCCCTTATACTTGTTCCCTGCCAGATCATGGATCTATCAGTTGTACTGAATCTACTAGATAGGTTTGCCAGCTTCATGTTGGGAAATACCTGAGGATTTGGGAATGGTACCTGGGAAGGTCAGGGTTTGGGGATGGACCTTGGTGAGGTATGATGCCATAGGGTTCACCCTCCAAAGCAGCTATTTTATTCTGTAGTCCGGAATCTGCTGTAATTCTGGGAGATCTCCAGGGCCCACATGGAGGTTGGCAACCCTAGATACCAGAAAACAACCTTGCCTGGGGAACTGAAATGGTGGCATCACCACTCACCAGGGCTGCCTTGCTGTTGCTCTGTTATCTGCACTTTCATCTGAAGGGCATAGTTTGCATAACAAATCGGCTTTTTAATGGACAGTAAAAGATCACGCTGGACTTTGCCCAGTTAAGTGAGAGGCTCAAGAAAGGGAAGCCTAGTGAGAAACAGGTAAAGCAACAGCTGGCCGAGGGGAGTAAGAGTCGAGCTCCAAATTGACTTTGAACCCAGTCTGCTCCTGCCTCCCAGGAGTAAACTGTAAATAACAAACAATTAAAGCGGGCACACAAAAACACACAAGGGGAGGGGCAATGCATAACAAACCTGAAACTGGAAAATACCTCCAAGAGGAAGGAAAAGAGGAACGAGGCATAAATATATTCATGTAACATATTTAAAATTGAGGGGTCTGTGGAACCTCTGGAAACTATTGATCTGAACAAGCCAGATAGCCAGGTGTTTGGTTAAACAACAACAACAACAACAACAACAACAACAACAACAACAACAACAACAACAACAACAACAACAACAACAATAATAATAATAATAATAATAATAATAATAATAATAATAATAATAATAATAATAATAATAATAATAAATTTTATTTCTACCCCGCCCTCCCCGCAAAGCGGCTCAGGGCGGCTAACAGCAAGTAATATATTAACATAAGTAGTAAAACATTAGATTAACAATTAAAATTACACATATAAAAACCCGTTAATTCAGTTAAAATACTTAATTTTACATTACATTATATATATATCTGGCAGTAATAGCTGTTCTAGCGCTGATTCTGCCAGTTTAAATGGTGTTAGAGATGGCGGTTCTTCGTTCATTGCAACTCAGCAGTCCGTATCATTATAGGCGTGTCTAAAAAGGGCAGTCTTGCAGGCCCTGCGGAACTGGTCGAGGTTCCGCAGGGCCCGCACCTCCTCCGGGAGCTGGTTCCACAGTGCAGGTGCCGCAACTGAAAAGGCTCGTGCTCTGGTGTTTTGGAGTTTGGCCTCTCTCGGCCCAGGGATGGTCATTTTGTTTTTACTTGCTGACCTCAGTGCCCTCTGGGGTTCATACGGGGAGAGACGGTCCCTTAGGTAGGCAGGTCCTCGGCCATATAGGGTTTTAAAGGTAATAACCAACACTTTGTACTGGACTCGGTAGATAACTGGCAGCCAGTGCAGTCCGCGCAGCCCCGGCTGTATGTGCTCCCATTTCGGGAGCCCCAGTAACAGCCTGGCCGCCG
Source organism: Heteronotia binoei (assembly GCF_032191835.1). Lineage (NCBI taxonomy): Eukaryota > Metazoa > Chordata > Lepidosauria > Squamata > Gekkonidae > Heteronotia > Heteronotia binoei. The sequence goes on from NC_083236.1 coordinate 10,812,382, forward strand.
CATTCTGCACTAGCTGCAGCTTCCGAGTCCGGCACAGAGGTAGCCCCAAGTAGAGGGCATTATAATAATAATAATAATAATAATAATAATAATACTTTTTATTTATATCCCGCCCTCCCCACAAAGCAGGCTCAGGGCGGCTCACAACACGCAAATACAGTGTACAGTAAAACCATATACAATAGTTACAATTTCAATTATAAAATCATCCTTAAAATCATTAAAACTTGCATTAAGATTAACATTATGGTGCTATAGTTAAGATCTTCCATAAAATCCAGTGACTAAAGCGTAAAACATATCCAGCAAGACTTTCTTGACTCGGTATTAAGTGAAGGCTATTTTAAAGAGGTGGGTCTTGCAGGCCCTGCGGAATTGGCCTAAACATCGCAGGGCCCGTACCTCCTCCGGGAGTTGGTTCCACAGCAGGGGAGCTGCTATGGAGAAGGCCCGATCCCGGTTTACATGACCATATTTACACAACAACATAAGGTTTACATGACCATATTTACACAACACCAGCATGCTACTAAGGAGCATGCATGCTGATATATATAACTATGTGCTATCAAGTTGCAACTGACTTATGGTGAGCCTAGGATCATGGGGTTTTCAAGACAAGAGACGAACTGAGGTCACTTGCCATTGCCTTTCTCTGCATAGCAACCCCCGTTGCCCTTAGCAGTCTCCCATCCCAGCACTGACCACGGCTGACCCTCCTTAGCTCCCAGGATCAGAAGAGAGTGGGCTAGACTGGACTATCAGGCTGCCATGCAGGTTAACCCAGATCATTAAAGGATTTCATTGTCAACGTGTTTCATTACTGCTGAGGTGATTTCTCCTCTTGGCTGTTAAGTTGGACATATGCTCCCGTGTGGGAAGCTTTTCATGCATGGGTGTAAAAATAAAATAACCTGGCAAATAACATCCCATCAATCCTCTGTTAAAGGGACAGCACATCCCTCACGGAGGCAATTGGCATCCCTAGGTAAAGATTGCATCGTACCTTTAAAAATGGTGGAGACAGTGGGTGTGTTCATCATTGTTAAGCTGCCCCTGAGGCTACTTTTATTGATATGCCTCATTATAAAGAAAATGAATTATGATGGAGCACACACAGCCGTATAGGTCAATATACAGCCATCCACAGTGAATACAGATGCTGCTGCTCTGTAGTTCAGCTGAGTAACAACACCCAGGAACAAAATCTTATATTCATGCCAGCTTTCAGACAGCTGGTGCTCTTGAACAGGTTGAAGCCCAGGTGAAGGCCAATAGATACATTCTTTTAAACCTCAGCATTTGAATTTCAAATTGTGCTCTGGGTAATCCACTTAGGGATGTAGTCCTGTAACGACATTTCACAGTGCCAGACAATTTCTCCTTAGGTCAATTAGAATTTTGTGCATGAACCCGAGTTGTCAGTGGACCAATCACTATGCCTACCTGGTATCTCTTCCAATTGTTCAGATCTTGCGTGTTTGTGAAGCTATCCCTCCTAATAGCACCACAAATTAGATTTGTTGCATTTCCTTCTATTCACTGCCATCTTGTGGACATATCATGGAATTCCAAAGCTGCGTTCTATGCAAATACAACTCCCTATTGATGCTTGTCGTTTGTTCCACTTTAACGTTTTTTTTTCTTCGTGGAAGCACCTTTACCTTTTATTTGTTAGCTTCTTTGTCCAATGGTCTTAAACTCAAGATAAAACGAGACAGTACATACAAAACAAATTACAAATAATTTAAAACCAAAATAGACCAACAAGGGGGAAAACCAATAGTCATAATCACAAAACCTCATTAAATAATCTGAAAGACTAGCTAATATTAATATAAAATTCTGTAAAACTATTTTAACATTATAAAACATTATAACAATATAAAATCAGTGTTAAGCTCTTAGTGCTTATTAGCAGCACAACAAGGCTTTTTTTTAGAGAGCACGCGATTGACAAATATTTTGCCACCGTGAGTTATTTCAGGGTTCACATCTGCCAGCAGTAGGGCTGTCGCCCAAGATTCCACAGGGAGCTGATAATAATAATAAAATTTTATTTATATCCCGCCCTCCCCGCCGAGGCGGGCTCAGGGCGGCTAACAACATTTCATAAAATTATGCAGAGTTTAAAATCACATTAACTTTAAAACATTCCAGTTAACCAAGTATTATACAGATTTCCGGTTGCTAATTCAATTTATAATGATAATAGCAAACGTCACCCAACAGCGGTCTCTCAGCCAGCAAAGGCCATCCTGAAAAGGGTGGTCTTGCAGGCCCTGCGGAACTGGTCAAGGCACCGCAGGGCTCGCACTTCTTCCGGGAGCTGGTTCCATAGGTGTGGAGCTGCGATGGAGAAGGCCCGTGTACGGGTGTTTTGAAGTTTGGCCTCCTTTGGTCCAGGGATAGTCAGCTGGTTCTTTCATGGAAGATAAGAGTAATCCAAAAGGAAGTACAAACACATATGAACACTGTGAATGCGAGGCTTTCCCACATAACATTCAAAGAGTCCTGCTGATCAGACCAATTGTCCATCCAGGCCGTGTCATGTTTCCAGGTGACCTGGAGGGCCAGCAAACAGGGCATAGAGGCCAGGCCCTCCAGTACTGCTACCTCCTAGTGCCAGGCATCAAAGGGTTACTGCTTCTGGGTGTGAGGCTCACATATATGCAAAAAGGTTATTCTGCCATTTACTAAAATGCACTGGGAAAGGATACAGACAGATGCAACTAGCATCTGCAACAAAATCCCCCCTCTGGAAGCGTTCTCGTCTATTGATATCAACAATTCTGTTGCCGGATCATCCTGAAAGCAGGATTTGTAGCATCATAAATGGTCAGGTTTTGTGATTGTTTTATTACCAACGAACTAATACGTTAATCACAGTTTATGATAAAAAATAGCTGTTCTGCCAGTAAAGAAAATCATGTGGATATGTACCCCATTTCATTGTCTGATGAAGTGTGCTTTTAGCACACGAAAGCTTACCTTTAAAGCCCTATATGGCCGAGGACCGACCTACCTGAGGGACCGTCTCTCCCCGTATGAGCCCCAGAGAGCACTGAGGTCAGTAGGTAAAAACAGATTGACCACTCCTGGGCCAAAAGAAGTTAAACTTCGGACTACCTATGCACGGGCCTTCTCTACCGCGGCCCCATGTTTGTGGAATCAACTCCCAGAGGAGGTGCGGGCCCTGCGGAACCTTGATCAGTTCCGCAGGGCCTGCAAGACCACCCTTTTCAAACAGGCATTCATGAACGGCTGACCAAGTCCACAAAGAAACATCAAAATGGTCCAGTCTGGAGATCCGCCATCATTATACAAATTGACAGGCATAGCGTCGATTAATAACGGTACTGTCAGATCTAACTTAATGTTTTTAGACTTAGTAACTGTTTCAACTAATGTATTAATTGGTTTGGGGTTAATTTAATGTTTTGTTAAATGTATTGTTATTTTGCTGTTGTTAGCCGCCCTGAGCCTGCTTGGCAGGGGAGGGCGGGATATAAATAAAATTTTACTTACTTACTTACTTACATTCTCAATAAAATAGTGTTGATCTTAAAGGCGCGAAAAAGGTAAAAGGTTTCCCCTGTGCAAGCACCAGTCGTTTCCGACTCTGGGTTGACGTTGCTTTCACAAGGTTTTCATGGCAGACTTTTGACGGGGTGGTTTGCCATTGCCTTCCCCAGTCATCTACACTCCCCCCCCCCCCCCAGCAAGCTGGGTACACATTTTACTGACCTCAGAAGGATGGAAGGCTGAGTCAACCATGAGCAGGTTATCTGAACCCAGCTTCTGCCAGGATTGAACTCAGTACTGCAGCTGACCACTCTGTGCCACGGGGCTCTCTTAAAGGTGCTACTGAACGCCAGCTTTGTTCCGTTGCTTCAGACCAACACAGTTGCCCACCTGGATCTATCTACATGTGGACATGGGTGCAAGTCAGTCGATTATGAGATGTATATGATATGGGCTTTTTTTAATAGAAAAAGCCCAGCAGGAACTCATTGGCATATTAGGCCACACACCCCGATGCCAAACCAGCTGGAACTGCACTCCTGGATGTTCCTGCTCAAAAAAAGCCTTGTATATGATTAATTGATAAGTTATCAGGATTCCACAAGTTTGGGGCAACACAAGTCAGTGATGATAAAGAGTATAGCTAAATAATCTTTAGCCAATTTCTTTTAAAAGCTATTTTAGCTGTTATACTTGTATATATTATGCATACAATATGCTTGGAAATTACTGACCCACTCCCTCCCTCATCAAACCAATTCTCTGGAGTCCTATGCTATTAAAAATACAAGTGTCTCATCCACAGGACCACATAGTCCAACGAAGGAGCCTTAGAGCCTGGGCACACGACTGTGGGAAAGGTTAATTAACAAGACTGGAATTAAATTCTTGGTGGCAGTATTACATACCCAGAGTGAGGGATAATAAGTTAAAGACGCACCATATCTAACCACACAACTAAAAGAGAGTAGTCGTGACAGCGTGAACTTTCTCATTTGCTCAGATGCACAGACATAGGCCTCATTTAGACCTGCTTCTATGTCTGGCAGAAGGTGGGGGAAGTGTTCTGAAAAAAAGTTGGTGCAAAAAAGGAGAAAGAGAAATCAGGACAACCAAAGGAGGTTCTGAAATTCTCAACCAACAGCAGCAAAGCAGAACAAGCGTCAAATCTAACACAGGATGAAATGAGATAGTGGAACAGATTAACATCTGTCAGGGATGGGTTATATATGCAGGGGTTGTTTTGGAAAGAAAAAAATAGCTAGTAGAGCTCATTAGCATAACTAATTAGCATATGCCACCCCACTCCCACCTGATGCAAGAAAGAAGAGCCATGAGTGAGTGAGGCCTGCTTTGGCTGGCTAGAGATCCAGCCAGCCCAAGCAGGCCTTGCTTGCCTGGGGCTCTCCTGGGCCACCCCCACCCCAGTCAAAAGACCAGCAAGCCACCCGCTGTCCAAAATCACATAAGAAGTGGGGAAAGAGTGACAAGGGCTTCTCCAGGGGTTAATGAGGGCTGCTGGGGGCGTGGCAAAGACCCTGGTGGCTGGCTCCACTCCTAATCCAAGGATTGTTATGCAGCTGCACCTTCTATTCAATTAAGGTAGGTAGGGAAGAAGAGAGGAAACCCTCAGAAAGGTTCAGGAGCTGTACTCCGGTGAGCTCCTGCTGAATCTGAGGCCTGGTTATATGAGATATTAGTTTGACGGAGAGGCACTGCCAAAATGGAGCAGCTATGTATCTTTATTTACACTCCAAAAAATAAGCAAGTGTACATGTAAATAATGTGTCATATATTGCCCTTTTCCGCACAGGTTATTTGCCTTGAGTTTGATGCTGTCAGGAAGTTGTTGTTTTTTCTGTTCTTCTCCACAGCATCTGTGCACTCCCAGGGTTTCACCACATTTTCCTCAATCTTTCTCTAACTTCCATTGATCTGAATTTTGGGGAAAGATCTCAGCAAAGCTTGGATGACTGATATGCAGGCAGGAAAGTTTGTGGGGGTTTTCCCCTGGGCCTGCTCACACAGCGGCTGTTTGCCTCACAGCAGCCATTTTCCTTCTCTCTGGGCGTTTTCGCACTGATCTTAAGCAGCATCGACGCCCCTCTTCACCGCGCAGGATCAGCGCAGATTTCGCACTAATTGCCGCGGCGCACCCGGAAGAGCCGGAAAGTCCCGCGGCTTTTGCGGCGCAAACGGAAACTGTTTTTTGGCGGTTTCTGTTTGCGCTGCAAAAGCCGCGGGGCTTTCCGGCTCTTCCGGGTGCTCCACGGCAATTAGTGCGAAATCCGCGCAGATCCTGCGCGGTGAAGAGGGGCGCCGATGCTGCTTAAGGTCAGTGCGAAAACGCCCTCTATATAATCACAACCTTTTTTAATGGACAATTGAGTATTGTAATATCAATATAAAATTATAACAATATGTGTTCAAAACTTCCAATAACTATTGAATAGCATTTTTTAAAAAAAGTTAAACTACATTTCAAGGGACAGAGGGTTTTGGGGGTTTTTTAATAGCACAGTCTGGCTCAAATGAAAGCTGATTTCATGAGTCTGGCTCCCCAGCTCACATACGTATTTGCTAAAGCAGAACACACCAGAATATATGGCAAGTAGTAGAAGAAGAAGAAGATATTGGATTTATATCCCGCCCTCCACTTCGAAGAGTCTCAGAGCGGCTCACAATCTCCTTTACATTCCTCACCCACAACAGACACCCTGTGAGGTAGATGAAGATATTGGATTTATATCCCGCCCTCCACTCCAAAGAGTCTCAGAGCGGCTCACAATCTCCTTTACCTTCCTCCCCCACAACAGACACCCTGTGAGGTAGATGAAGATATTGGATTTATATCCCGCCCTCCACTCCGAAGAGTCTCAGAGCAGCTCACAATCTCCTTTACCTTCCTCCCCCACAACAGACACCCTGTGAGGTAGATGAAGATATTGGATTTATATCCCACCCTCCACTCCGAAGAGTCTCAGAGCGGCTCACAATATCCTTTACCTTCCTCCCCCACAACAGACACCCTTTGAGGTAGATGAAGATATTGGATTTATATCCCGCCCTCCACTCCGAAGAGTCTCAGAGCAGCTCACAATCTCCTTTCCCTTCCTCCCTCACAACAGACACCCTGTGATGTGGGTGGGGCTGGAGAGTGCTCTCACAGCAGCTGCCCTTTCAAGGACAACCTCTGCCAGAGCTATGGCTGACCCAAGGCCATTCCAGCAGCTGCAAGTGGAGGAGTGGGGAATCAAACCCAGTTCTCCCAGATAAGAGTCCGCACACTCAACCACTACACCAAACTGACTCTCCAGTGTGTCTTCAGTGCATGGGTGCTAAATGTACCACAATCAATCCATACATAACATTGCTGCTAGAACTAACTGTGGTAGCTGTTCACTTTAAATGGATCTCAATTCCAGATAATGCTAGTTAAGATCTCTCCTGCCATTGCTGAAAGACACTGTGGTAAGCAAGTGCTCTCTTTAATTGGGAACACTTTGATATGAAAACAGCAAGTGTTCTTTTTTGTTTTAAACTAAGAATGCTTTTGATGTTCAACAAGATAAGACTTTACATTAAGGCAGATTTTGACTGTGCACACTGATGATGCCAGTTCCTGGAGGACACCCGCTGTGCTTCTGCACTTGCACATCTGCATGCTGCCCTCCCAGAAAACCCCATCACCAAGTTTTGAGGTACTGCTGTGTTCAGTCAAAACAATATTATTTGAAGTCAGAGGCATAAAACTTCATGGGTTAAAGGACATTTCAAAGAGTGGACAGCGGAGTGATTTGCACCTGCATTTTCTGCTTTTCCTAGTTTAACCTGGGAACACAAAATTCAGGCATCTCTTTCCAACATTTCTTGAAATATACTCTTTTCAATGGGACATTTACGCACAGGGATATGATTTGTCTGAGGGGTGTTATTTATTGATAGACAACTGGAGTCTATATCCGTATAGTGACAGGGTTGCCAGATCTGGGCTGGGAAATACCTGGGGATTTGGGGGATGTACCAAGAAGGATGGGGTTTGAGGAGGGAGGAACTTCAGTGGGGCATGATGCCATACAGTCCACCACCCACAATGGTCATTTTCTCCAAGGGAACTGATCTCTATCACCTCATGAACATTTATAACCCGAGGAGCTCTCCAGCCACCACCTGGAGGTTGACAACCCCATGTATTGAGGGAGCGTTGCCTGTTCGTCATTTTTTAGTTTTGCATTTGAGTACGCTGTCATTTCTGAGTCACTTTGAATATATGGAAGAGGTTGGATCAATATTTTAAATGAATAAAAACGGTATCATGACTGCCAATGTGTTCTTTGTTGGGGAAGGGTCTGAAAGCCCACTAAGTCTCCAGCCTCTTAGCCAGCTTGCTCTTTTCAGCACCTGCTTCCCACCTGCATGTGGCTAGGGCAGCTGGCTTGCCCATGGCAGTGGTTGTTTGCCCTGATCACAAAGGGTGAGGGTTACAAGAGCTGCCAGCTTGCCACAGTAGCAGCTAGGAGAGATGACCCCAATGAGGTGTATTTTTTGCTTGGAGCTGGCTTGGCCACAATGAGGGAAGGTGGTCTTTCAGGCCATTGACCCACCAGGAGAGCCAGTTTGGTGTAGTGGTTAAGTGTGCGGACTCTTATCTGGGAGAACCGGGTTTGATTCCCCACTCCTCCACTTGCACCTGCTAGCATGGCCTTGGGTCAGCCAGAGCTCTGGCAGAGGTTGTCCTTGAAAGGGCAGCTGCTGTGAGAGCCCTCTCCAGCCCCACCCACCTCACAGGGTGTTTGTTGTGGGGGAGGAAGGTAAAGGAGATTGTGAGCCGCTCTGAGACTCTTCGGAGTGGAGGGCGGGATATAAATCCAATATCTTCTTCTTCTTCTTCAGGACTTTCCCCAGTGGACTTAATGGCCAATCTGCTCCTCAGATCATCACAGCAAGCAGAATGCATTCAACTTTCTGCAATATATATCCTGATGTATGAGAATCTTGTCTAGAGCTGTGAAGGCAAATTATAAGTGCCACTAAATATAATCTCTTCCATACAGTATCTGCAGAGGTTTGCGTGCACACAAAAGCTCATACCCTGAATAAACTTTTATTGGTCTTAGAGGTGCCACTTGACTCAAAATTAGTAATATACAAATTATACTATAAGATCGGATTGACTCCAACTATTCCTCCCAGCTTGGGGGCTATACAATGATAAAACTCCATCTTTAACTGTTTTAATTGTTTGATTTGTGTAATTATTTTACACTTATAATTGTCGACTCATTTTTAATTAGGGTTTGTAGAATCTTTCGGGATCAAGTGCCGTGTTCTACTGGAGAAAGTTTTCCTTCCAGACGTTTCGTTCTCAGCTGCGGAGAACATCCTCAGTGGCGTTGCAGCCGGAGCAGGCGCTCTGACCTTCTTGGCTGCTGTGCATTGAGTGGGGCCAGGGCTGCTGGAGAGCTGCTATTTCTAGGCTGGAGGGGGTGTGATGAAAGGGCAATTGTTTTGTGGATGTGCCCATTGTTTGGTGGGGCTTCCTGGAAGGGTAGTGATAAGGAAACTGGCTGTTGAATGTGACCATTGTTCTGTGTTAATTGCTGGGAGGGTTGGAAGGGGTTTGAAGATAAGGAAGATGGTTGTTGACTGTGCTGATTGTTCTGTGGAATTTGCTGGTTGTTCTGAGACTTTCTGCAATTTATAGTCTGTAGGGTGTTTTGCAGAGCTGGGTAGAGCTGGGTACCAAGATTGCTGGATGAAAATGCCTTCTTCCTTTCTGTTAAAATTGTGCTGGTGTTTGTAAATCTCAATAGCTTCTCTGTTCAGGCGAGTATGATAATGTGAGACCGTAGAAAGGACTTCAGTTCTTTCAAAGTGGATGACGTGGTCTCCTTCTTGAAGTGCATGTTCAGCTACAGCTGATTTTTCTGGCTGATTTTTCATTTTTAATGCTTGTTGCTACCCACCCTGAGTTCGCTTGTGGGGAGGGTGGAATAAAAATAAAATAAAATAAACACCTGATAGAAAACCCAGAGGTCAAAGCAGGGTTATTAAGGGAATTAACTGGACTCAAACAGCTATTAAAATATAACACCCATTACAAAGGATTAATTTTCTAAAATCTATGAAATCATAAATTCCAAAGTGGAAGAATCCCACATGCCATACCAAAATAAGTGACCAAATGACTGTGATCTCATTAGACTCCCATTGGGAGCAAATCTGACATTCTAAATCTCTCACTTCAAAAGCAATAAACATTAAACTTAGTTCATTTAAAATCACTGCATGGTGGTATAGGACGCCACTACAGCTACACCATATCAACCCCAGCATCTTCCCCTTATGTTGGAAGCACTGCAGTATAATAGGATCTTTTATGCATTGTTGGTGGAGTTGCCCTAAAGTCCAATCTTTTTAGGGGAGAAAATTATTTTACACATCAGAATTACAGGATATGAGGTGCCAATGTCAACCCTCAGACAATTCTCTTGAATTTATGGGAAGATCCCCAAATCCCAACTATAAGAAAGAGCATAATTTTCATACTTTTTCAGCTGCTGCTAAGGCATTACTCACCTCTTCTTGGAAAAATGAAGATCCCCCACCAATCTTATGATGGTATAAAACAATAGGGGACTTCTTCCACATGGAGGAAATCTCAAACCAACTCTCAATACCAGTTTATGTTCCTTGACCTATGGTCCCCTTTCTTAGCATATATGAACAATCATAATGATTCAACAGCAATTGAGCCAATAATTCAAAGTTTTATAGCACTGGTTTGATTAGGTAATTATATTCACTCCTCTGGTCTGGCAACAGAAAAGACAACAGAAAAAGATACTATCAGTTACCTCCACACTTGTGAAGAGACTTGACAACAGGGTCATATAATCACTCTTAACACTTCTAACAGTCTGAGACATTTATTTGCCTGTTTTCTCCCAGAACTGAATCTGAACTATAATAACCTTATAAACTTAGCTTGTTATTTCTGTTTGCATCTGTTAAAACATTTCAGTATATTGTAAGCTTGTATGATGATTTGCTGTTCAACCTCATATATTTCAAGTACTGCACAGTCTTCATTAATGATGAGCTCTGTGTTTATTTTATCATAGAAAACTTTATTCAATTAGTAAAGCTGTTAACAGGCAAGACTTCATCTTGATAGAACTGGAGAGCCAATGTTAAACAATTCGATATATAGGTTGGCTCAGACGGTTACTTCATTTGAGTAAAAAGTGCCTTTTTTCTACCAATGAAGCAGCTCCCCCTAACCCCCCCCCCTTTCATCCCAGTTACAACTTGCTGCAGACAGCAATGGTCTCCTGAGAGTACAACCTTGAATGCTCAAGTGTACCAAATACCTCAGGGTGAGAAAGAGGATACTTATAAGTTACACAGACAAAAATGCATGATTAGCTAGCCAGCTGCATCTACAGAAGGTGTGTGCATACACACGAAAGCTCACATCCTGAATAAAACTTCATTGGTTTCAAACGTGCTATTGGACTCTAACTTCGTTAAAAAAAAAATAAGAAGGATAAAACATTAAAAGGCATTAATTAAAACTCAGCATTTAAAAACTCAGCCCAGCATTAAAGACATAGGTCATAAAAACAGGCCACCAACAGCTCTCCCTCTGCCCCCTGCCTTGGCTCATTCACCAAGTTCCAGGACAAGGCAACTGCACAGTGGTTAGGGCCTCTCAAGTCAGGGATTCCAGACTCCAGGTGGGACTTGAGGTTCTCCTGGAATTATGGCTCCTCTCCAGGCTACAGAGAGCAGGCCCCGGGAGAAATGGCTGCTACGGAGGGTGGATTCCATGGCATTATATCCCACTGCAGTCCCTTCCCTCCCCAAACCTTGCCCTCTCCAGCTCTGACCCCCAAACGCTCTGTGCCCAGGGGGGACTTAGCAACCCGATCTCAAGCCCCTACTGTAGCTCTGCAGCAGCGAGGACAGGCAGGGAGAGGCCACCAGGATAGCTGGGTGGTGGTCTTGAGTTACAGCTGTATGGCAGTCAGCGTGCATCCAGCATGGCTTCCTCAGCCCAGGACACAAGGCAGCTGCCCAGGTTGTCCCACAGCTTAAGTCCACCTGTGACAACTGAAGAAGAAGAAGATAGAAGATATTGGATTTATATCCCGCCCTCCACTCCGAAGAGTCTCAGAGCGGCTCACAATCTCCTTTCCCTTCCTCCCCCACAACAGACACCCTGTGAGGTGGGTGGGGCTGGAGAGGGCTCTCACAGCAGCTGCCCTTTCAAGAACAACCTCTGCCAGGGCTATGGCTGACCCAAGGCCATTCCAGCAGCTGCAAGTGGGGGAGTGGGGAATCAAACCCGGTTCTCCCAGATAAGAGTCCGCACACTTCACCACTACACCAAACTGGCTCACCAAACTGGACTTGCCTGACGGGAATTTCATTTTCTCTGAGGCCACAGAATCAACTAAGCTTTATCTACATTTTCATTTGAAGAAAAAAAAAACCCATCAGTTTTAAATATGTATAACAAAATATGTCAGTGACATTTTTAGAAAAACTTGGTGTGCTTATCCCTCCTGCTGCGACTTGAAATTACTGGCTAACCTAATCTAAACTATGTACACCTGATAAGAAGTTTTTTCTCCAAGGAAATACTTGTCCCTGGGCTAGCTGGGTTAGGAGGATGCCAAGCTTCCCTTTCCTGTTCCAATACCTCTGCCAGCCATAGAACTGCCTCTATGTTTTGACCAAATGAAACTGGGGAAATCATTTGCATGGGGACAGCACCCTCTTCTGGTAGCACGGAGGTAGGTTTATTTCATAATACAGTTTGCTATATTGCAGCATCCAAACCACAGGTAAACCTCCTTCACATTCCATCCGCAGAAGGTAAACATCAGGTTCCACATACAATCCTTGTTGACAAGTTGGTAGAATGTGGTTTGGATCCTGTTACCGTTAGGTGGATCTGTAACTGGTTGACAGATCGCACCCAAAGAGTGCTTGCGAATGGTTCCTCATCCTCTTGGAGAGGAGTGACAAGTGAAGTGCCTCAAGGATCTGTCCTGGGACCTGTTTTGTTCAACACCTTTATCAGTGATTTGGATGAAGAAATAGAGGGAATGCTTATTAAATTTGCAGATGATACGAAATTGGGAGGGGTTGCAAATACAGTGGAAGACAGAAACAGGATACAGGATGATCTTGACAGGCTGGAAAACTGGGCTAAAACCAATAAAATGATTTTTAACAGGGATAAATGTAAAGTTCTGCATTTAGGTAGGAAAAATCCAATGCATGGTTATAGGATGGGGAAGACTTGTCTTAGCAGTAGTATGTGCGAAAAGGATCTAGGGGTCTTAGTGGACCATATGCTGAACATGAGTCAACAGTGTGATGTGGTGGCTAAAAAGGCAAATGCAATTTTGGGCTGTATCAACAGAAGCAGGCCTTGAATTCAGCAGGAGCTCACAGGAGCAGAGCTCTTGAACCTTTCTGAGGGTTCCCCCTCCTCCTCCCCACATACTTACCTTGTCCATTGAATAGAGGTGCAGCTGCATAACAATCCCAGGATGAGCTCCACCACCTATTTTTCTGCAAAAAGACCCTTGGACAGAAGTATAGTGTCCAAATCACGTGAAGTGATGGTATTGCTTTACTCTGCTCTGGTAAGACCTCACATCTAGGGCTGTGTTCAGTTTTAGGCACCACATTTTAAGAAGGATATAGACAAGCTGGAATGGGTCCAAAGGAGGGTGATGAAGATGGTGAGGGGTCTAGAGACCAAGTCCTATGAAGAAAGGTTGAAAGAGCTGGGCATGTTTAGCCTGGAGGGGAGGCGGCTGACAGGTGATATGATCACCATCTTCAAGTACTTGAAGGGCTGTCCTATAGAGGATGGTGCTGAATTGTTTTCTGTGGCCCCAGAAGGTAGGACCAGAACTAAATCAAAAGAGTTTCCGGCTCAACATTAGGAAGAACTTCCTGTCCGTTAGAGCAGTTCCTCAGTGGAACAGGCTCTCTCAGGAGGTGGTGGGCTCTCCTTCCTTGGAGGTTTTTAAACGGAGGCTAGATGGCCATCTGACAGCAATGCCGATTCTGTGAACTTAGACAGATCTCGGGAAGGAAGGAATGAAGGGTTGCATCAGTGCTTAGTTCTCATGGCCCCTTCTTACACACCCAGGGAAATGCTGTTTTTCACTTCAGGGTTAGGCTGCAATTTTTCTCCAGGCCAGTTTGGCCAGGGATTCTATTATTATTCTCACTGCCCTAAGACAGAAATTAGTATTTTTAGCCTGATTTGAAAGGGGGGTGGGGAGAGAAAATTCAGCCACAGCTGACTGGTATGTTGATGCTCGCACTGCGTAGTGAGTGCAGTGACTGAAGACGAAGAGATTAAGTCTAGCACACAGTAGCTGTAAAATTAACTATGTACATTTATTTACAGAATATATCTCAGACTGACAAAACGCTCCGCACACCTTCACCATCCAAACTCCCAACACATATGAAGGTACTATTGTACATTTATACAAGTTACAAGGATGTCTGACCAATCAAGCCAGTGCTGAGTCATGCTGACTCTACCTTGGCTGATGCAATGATCTACTGTCACTTCAGCTGCCAACTGTAACCTGGATACTGCCACATCTACCAACACGGTAAGACCAACTTAACACAAGTTCCTGAAAACTAAAATGTAGGACAGGGGTTCCCAAACATTTTGAGCCTGCAGGAACCTTTGGAATTCTGACATAGTGTGGTGGGCATGTCATAGGAGGTGGAGCCAGTCACAAAAGAGCCACTGCAGCTTACCTTGAAGCCAAAGCTGCTGCCAAAGCAACATTTTAAAAAATCTGCAGGCCCAATCAAATCACCAAGGGCCAATCAGAAGTCTTGCTGGGCAAAAGCCCTACCTGGCCCCATCCACTTCCTAAAACTCTTGTTTGGCACCAGGAAATGGTTGATGGATGCTGTGGCTCCACACTGGGGATCACTGATGTAGATTCACTGATACATTCAGCTTATTGCTGGACAAAATGAGCCCCATTTTCAACAAAAAATGTGCACCTTCTATTGGTATTAAAAGTTCTGAAGCACCGGACTGGACATTTGCTGTTCAGTGGGAAAATCTGAACTTCCCAGCATGCCATCAAGTCACTTCTCCTACAATGAACCAGGAATTAATGATCTCCTGAGCCGGTGCTGCCATTAGGCCAACTTTCTTATATGCCCAGGTAACACCAATTGCCAGTTTGGGGTCAGGAAGGAATTTTCCTCCAGGTCAGATTGGCCCAGGGATCCTGGAGGGCCCCCCCCTTCCTGTGGACGTAGAGCAGAGGGGGTCTGGAGCTGGGGAAGGTAGTTGTGAATTTCCTGTCTTGTGGGGTTGGACTAGATAACCCTTGAGGCACCTTCTAGCTCTGTTTCTATTGTATCTTCCCTGCTTGGCAGGGAAAGAATTGGAATATAAATCTAACAAACTGATCTGTTCTCCACCAGCAGCAAATCCTGGAGTGAAGGGTCACATGGCATGGGCTGACATAACTTCACTATTGTTCACCCCACGATTGGCTAGCTTCACTCCCATTCAGCATGCTCCTCCTTAAACCAACAGTCTCCTGGTCTTGCTTGGCTTGGACTGAGTGGTTTTGTGCTAACTACAGTCCTGCCTTATTCCTCAACTGATCTTAGTTAGAAAATATGGTCATTTTTCTAGGGAGCTGCAGCTGATTAAAAAAACAGCCATCTGGAGCTCAGTTCCATGAATGGAAGGCAGAAAGAGCTAAGGAGCAAGTGAAGCAAGCGGGGTTCTGGAATTCTTTTTGAAAATTGGTTAGCAGTTTGGCAGGGCGGGGTGCAAATAGTTAGCCTTGCCTAGGGTGCAAAGAAGCCTGGCACCAGTCCTGATAACTGCTAAAATGTGGTATCATTGGCAGGTCTTGCCAATCCCTCCATCCCTCCATTACATCCAGGTCTTGCAAATTGAAGTCTATCTGTCTTATGTTGGGTCTTCCTCTTTTTGCTGCTGCCTTCAACTTCTCCTCATATTGTCTTTTCCAATGACTCTTGTCTTTTCATGATGTGACTAAAATATAATACTAGGCTTGCCTTTCCCCCGGGGGAGCAGGGGTTCTCACAGTTATAGAAGCTCCCCCCCCCATATAGAAGAATCCAACGGCGGTGAGGGTGGTGATGTCATGTGGCACTCTAGCCTTTCTTCCTCTATGGTAGGATAGAGGAGAAAGGCTAGAGCGTAGTGGCTGCTGGAGGACTCCCCTGGTTCCCACCAACCTGCCCTAGCACACTAATTTCACTTCCTTCCCCCCTGCCAGATTGCACAACTTTTCTTTCACCGGGCAGAGTCTTCCTTGGCTCTGAGGAGTGGGTGGCTCCACCCCGCAAACTCCTGAAGGATGCCCCGCTCCTGGCAGCCCTCATTCTGGTGGCTCTGGCCAGGGCTGGGGCAGACGACAGATTGCTGGCATGGGCTGCTGCCTTGAGTCACTGCCTAGCCTAGGCTGCACTCTGGAACACCCAACCAGTTCAGTAGTAGTAGAAAAGCCATATTTCGCTGCAGGAGGAAGGTAAGTAGAGAGGTCTGACCTCCTGGTGGGCTTGGAGCCATGGCCCGGCAGTCATCTCGGCTCACCTCCTCTTTTCCTTCCTGAGGGAACTTCTCTTTGCAGCCCTCTCCTTGTGAGGAAGATTGCAGAGTTGGCCAAGGGAACTTACCTTTGCAAACCTCTCCTTATGAGGAGGAGTGCAGAGTCAATGCAGAAAGGAAATGTGAAGGCTGGAAGGATGAGGTGGCTGGAAGGATAAGGAAGGATGAGGCTGGAAGGATAAGGAAGTAAGCAAAGGAGGCATGGCAGATTTAGGGTTGGAAATTTGGGAGGGGGCATTGTTATCCTGAGTGCCCCTGGCTAGATACAGCCCTGTTTGGATCCCAAGCATTGTTTTCATGGGCTGAAGAACTTCCTCCTGACTTTTACACCCTCTCACCTTCTGTAGCCTAAAATGCCTCCTGAAGTGCTGCGGGGGTTGGGGGGTGGAATCCAAACCACTATTTAGGGTGTGCATCCAAGGCAAAGAATGGAGGGATGGATCATGTACATAGACATGTATTGGGGATATACATCTGAAGACATTACAGGAATTTGGTATTCATCTTGTTTATATATCTTCATCAAATGAATACAGATTTTTTTTTTTTAAGAAAAACAAAACCCTGGTGAATTGGGTGCCTACGTTATTGCAAGGAAAGTCCCATTGTGAACTCCAGCAATTCACTCCTCTAGATTATAAAGCCTTGGGAACTGGAATGCCTGTTTAACACTTACAACAGCAAAGGACATTCTACATACTATGGTTGATCTCTTCATTTAGTCAGATATCTCTCTCCAGCACTAATCCAAATACCTGACTTTTGCAACAGCCTCAGCATGCCCAGTGGCACTTATGAACATATGAAGCTGCGTTCTACTGAATCAGACCCTTGGTCCATCAAAGTCAGTATTGTCTTCTCAGACTGGCAGCAGCTCTCCAGGGTCTCAAGCTGAGGTTTTTCACACCTATTTGCCTGGGGCGGGACGGTGGCTCAGTGATAGAGCATCTGCTTCCCAAGCAGATGCTCTATCACTGAGCCACCGTCCTGCCCCTGAGCCACCGTCCCGCCCCACTTGGGCTGGTTAGGACAAATTCCCGTAATTGCAAACAGCCAGTAGAATACCAGCAAAGACCTCTTTCTTTACCTTTCATGCACAACTCCCCCTCCCACATGCACACACTTATATCTGTTCTGGTCCTTTTTCAACCCTCCCCCCCCCCAAAAAAAAAGCTTTTGTCTCTTGCTGTGCATTCTTTGTAGATGCCTGATTATAGCTGGGATGTGTAGGTTCCAGGATTTCATTACATTGCACCAGTTTTTGCAATGTCATGGATCAGTGAAGCGAGCGACTGTATTGCATGTACTGGATTTGGCGCTGGCGCTGATGTTGATGGTGTGCAGATGAGATCCAATATTTTTTTCCCAGCTTCATTCTGTTTCTGTGGTTGTGGTATTCTAATGTTTCTCCCATTTATTTTGAAAGCTGTTAATTTTCAATTTTAAGTTTGAAAATATATGCTGGAAGTGACATCATTGGAAGTAAGCCTGGGAAGTGACATCCTTGACCTTTGACTTTTGATTGACATCACAGGATGTGATAGCACAAAAATGATGTCACCTCCTTGCTCCACCCTCAAAGTCCCCAGATATTTCCAGAGTTGAACTTGGCAACCCTATACAATACCCTCAATTCAATGCTTCAAGTAAAATTACAATATTAGGATGCACTTACAACCTTTAAAATGCATATATTTATCACATATTCAGAATAAGGAATGTATACTTCCTTATACACAGTTCTGAAAATAATTGTAAAAACCCTTTGCCCTCCACACACAGCTAACCAATACTCCCCAGTGAGACCTCCATAATCACAGGCAGGTATATACTGGGCAATGTGTTTGTCACGCATTTGCTATTGCTGATTTCCAATGGAATTTCTATAGCTGTAGGCAGTCTATATGGTTGGGGACATGCTTGTAACCCAGCTGTGTTCTCTACTTCACAATGGAACCCTGTTTCCTGATTATAGCTGCCTGGACACCTGCCCTTGGATGATACCTGCTTAGTAGGAAAAGTAAAAAGTGAACTCACCACTGTCTTCACCAACTGGAAGAAGTGCAAGACATCATTCACAGAAGCAGAAGAAAGCCCAAGCACAGAAGGCAGAAGACAAAGCAGTTCTCCAACAATTAGTGGCCCAAAGGGAAAAATTGCTTTCCAGCCATTCATGGTCGGAGAAGCAAGCTGAAATCCATTTGGTCCAGTATGAGACAGGCAGCTGTCAGCAGCTTGCAGCCAGAATAGAATGAGACAATGCTGGGTGGGGGATGTACAAGTAAACCATATGCCCTCTTAGTGATTCAGTTGCCAGGTGAATAAAACATGTTGAAACGGAAACAATGGACATTAGGAAATTTCCTTTTCCTGCTTTGTGGAAGGAAGCGTCATAGAGCAGGGGTTTGCAACCTATAGACAAATGTGGATCAGTCCAGAACTAAATATCGCTGTTTTTTAAAATGAAAGGTGATCTTTAACTAAAGGTGTATTGGAGGGGAATGGTGAGATGTTGGAATAATCAGTATGTGAAGGGAATGTCAGGCAAAGATTTAGTTCATACAAAAAGGGTGAATGATAGAGGCAGACAGTTGCCAGTAAACCAATTGCAAATCATGCATAGATTTAATGCTGGCACATTAAAACGCTAGCACAGGGTGCTCCTGTTGATATTTATGACTCGTTGTGAGTTTGCATGCGTGTTCTTCATAAGTGACATGCTATGACCAGTGGTTGGCCTAGAGCAATTAATCAATAAATCAATTATCAGTAGCGTTAAACTGTGCAATATTCAGTTATGCAAATGGATTTTCTTCTACAGGCTCTTTGCTGATCTCTCACTCTCAGTTTTTACATAGTTTGACTCCTTAATTAATAAAAGGCTGTCAGCCCTTCAGAAAAAGGAATCATAGTGTTGGAAGGACTATAACGGTCATTTAGTCCAACCCCGGCCAAATACAGGATCAGACTTAACCTTTAAGGCCCTTAGAGGTCAGGGACCCACATACCTTTGCAACTGCTTCTCCCAGTATGCCCCTGGAAGAATGCTACACTCTAGTAATAAGAGCCTTTTGGTGTTCCCCAGCCTGAGTGATCCAGCTGTCCTCAACTACGGCTAGGGCCTTTTCAGCCTTAGCCCCTGCCTGGTGAAACACTCTGCCTGATAACATCCATGCCCTATGGTAGTTGCTATCTTTCCATAGGGCTTGCAAGGCGGAGATGTTTCACCAGGCATTTGGCCAAAGACAGCAATGGTTTGGCACTTTCATATCCCTGCCTACCTCTCTCCGTATTCTTCCATATCCCCACCACCCAGGGGTTGGTGGGTATCTTTTTTTCACCATATGGATATTATCCTAATTTACTGTTCATGTTTAACTATTTTAATGCTGTGTTAATTCGTACTATCTATTGTATATATTTATGATGCAAGCTGCACTGAGCCCTATTGTTGAATGCTGCTGTGATATCAAGCAGTATCAGCAGTGCTGACTCACCTCGATCCAGCTGCCTGGGGAGATCGTCCATGAGGACGAACAGCACCATCTCCTTCCTGTGGCTAGGGCAGAAACCAGGTTGGAACGAATCCAACACCAATGTGTCATCCAGAAATTTCAGCCACCGCTCTCTCAATTACCTTACCCAGAAATGGAAGATTATAAACTGGGCAGCGACCAGCCAGATCTATAGGATCTAAGTTTGATTGTTTTAAGAGTGGGGTAACCACTGCCTCCTTCAGGTCTCCTGGAAAGGCCCCTGAGCCAGGGACAAGTTGATAATATCCAGGGGACCCTGTAGCCCCTTCACTGCTGGCTTTCACCAGCCACAAGGGGCATGGATCAAAGAGGTAAGTGGCCAGCCTAACAGCAGCAAGAATCCTGTCAACATTGGCTTGGGAGAGCCAGTTGAAGGTGTCAAATACTGAATCCAAAGAGGTCTCCAGCTCATGTACTGTGTCAATATTGGCTGTGAGGTCATGGTGGAGCAACAAGACTATCTCCAAAAAACCTTGAAAATGCCTCACAACTTAGTTTGGTGTAGTGGTTAAGTTATCTGGGAGAACCGGGTTTGATTCCCCACTTCTCCATTTGCACCTGCTGGAATGGCCTTGGGTTAGCCATCGCTCTCGTAGGAGCTGTCCTTGGAAGGGCAGCTGTTATTATAAGAGCTCTCTCGGCCCCACCTACCTCGCAGGGTGCCTGTTGTGTGTGTGTGTGTGGAGGGGGGAAGGAGATTGTGACCGCTCTGAGACTCTGAGATTCAGAGTATAGAGCGGGATATAAATCCAATATTTTCTTCTTATGGTCAAATTATTATTATTCTGGATCCTCTCTGAGAGGGACATAAGAGATTGAATTACCCTAAATAATTGAGCCAGGCGGGAGTTAGCTAAAAATCCTTTTTAGCAGCCTTCACTGCCATCTCATAGGATTTACAAGTGTCCTATATGATGCTCTTGTGGCTTCATCGTGAACTCGTAGCCAAATTTGCTCCAATAGTCTGAGTTCCCATTTCATTTCCCTGAATTCCATTATATACCAGGGGAATGTTTTCTGCCAGGGATGGAGAGAACTTTTTTGGGGGGGGGGGGGCGGGGGGCGATTCTATTGATGACTTCAGAGAGCCAGGAATTCCAGACCTCTTTCAGCTCATTTAAGGAATCACCACAGGGCATCAGTTCCTGCATTGCATTCTGGAATCCAATGGGATCCATTACCTCTCAGTCGCCTCCTCTCCAGGCTAAACATGCTCAGCTCCTTCAATCTTTCTTCATAGGACTTGGTCTTCAGACTCCTCACCATCTTTGTCGCCCTCCTCTGGACCCGTTCCAGAGACCTTCAAGGTCCAACACCCTGCACAATGCAGGAAATTCACAAATATCTCCCCCTAAGTTCACAGGATCAGCATTGCTGTCAGATGGCCATCTAGCCTCTGTTTAAAAACCTCCAAAGAAGGAGAGCCCACCACCTCCCAAGGAAGCCTGTTCCACTGAGGAACCATTCTGTGAGGAAGTTCTTCCTAATGTTTAGTTGAAAATTCTTCTGATTTAATTTCAACCCATTGGTTCTGGTCTGGCTTTCTGAAGCCATAGAAAATAAATCCGCACCATTCTTTATATGACAGCTTCAAGTACTTGAAGATGGTGATCATATCACCTCATAGTTGTCTCCTCTCCATGCTAAATATGCCCAGCTCCTTTAACCTTTCCTCATAGGACTTAGTCTCCAGACCCTTCATCATCTTCATTGTCCTATCTAAATGCAGAACTTTACATTTATCCCTGTTAAAATTCATTTTGTTGGTTTTAGCCCAGTTTTCCAGCCTGTCAAGATCATCTGTCTTCTACTGTATTTGCTACCCCTCCCAATTTAGTATCATTATAGAGCCCAAAGTGTGCTGACTGGACTTCTTGTCTTGAGCGATATGCTGTCTACCAGGTGTGTACATCCAGGATGTGGCTAAGGGTAGGAAGATTCATCAAGCCCACAGATTATTATCATTTTCTGATGATCCATGTGGGAAAAATTAATACTGCCCAGCACAGCCCAGAACATATTAAAAGAGGCTATGTGGTTCTGCGTGGGAAGGACTTTGGTGCACAGGTTGTGTTTTCATCAGTTCTTCCTGTTAAAGGCCATGGCTTAGGATGGGAAAGAAAAATACTGCATATAAAGGACTGGTAACAAGAGAAAAGAAAGTAGTGGTGCCTCCAGCACACTGGCATCTACTTCCAAGAAGGAGCCAGTAGGTAAATTAAAGAAGGCAGAAAAATCTAGACACAGCTCCCAGATCCCCCAGCCACATATAACTAAACAGAAGCAGAACTTAAAACAGAAGTAATGTAACAAAGTGGGATGGGGAATTAAAACAGGACACCCATATACAAACTCAGACTTAGACAACACAATGGGGAGGTGGAACTAAAAAAAATGATTAGAGTTTTTTACTGATCTTTTATTGTTTCTCTCTCTGCGGCCTTCTCAAAGTCCCCCACTCTGCCTACAGTCCCTCGGCAGCTTGTGGCATTGCTGCTGCTTTTCTTCAGACTTCTGTGCTGCTGCAAATATCTGAAGGCTGCAAATCTCTTGAAGCTCCTTCATAGGTCACTCTCTTATCTGCCTTCAGACCCAGATGGCTTCTGTCTTCTTTTTCCTCCTCAGAAATCTCTTTTCCCCCTCAGAATTCCTCCCCCCCCCTCCAAGGACTGTCCTTTCCCTCAGCCTTCCTCCTCCAGTTCCCCTGAAGGGACAAAGTACCTCAAATGCATAATTATAAGGTGGGGGAGATTTGTCTTGGCAGTAGTATATGTGAAAAGGATCTAGGGGTCTTAGTGGACCATACACTGAACATGAGTCAGCAGTGTGATGCGGTACCTAAAAAGCCAATGTGATTTTGAACTGTATCAACAGACGTATAGTGTCCAAATCATGAGAAGTGATGGTATCACTTTGCTCTGGTTAGATCTCACCCAGAATATTGTGTTCAGTTTGAGGCACATAGTTTAAGAAGGATATAGACAAGTTGGAACACATCCAGAGCACAGAAACTTGCATAGAATGAAGGACTGGACTCAAGCAAATAAAATGAAGTTTAATAAGAACAAATTTAAAGAGTTGCACTTGGGTAATAAAAATCAGTTATATAAGTATCATACAGGTGAAATCTGGCTGGGTAGTACCCCTTGTGAAAAAGATTTGGAATTCTAGTGGACCATAACATAATTTTAACCTATCTAAGATGGCGGTGAGCCGGGAGCTCAGGTGCTAGAGCTCCTTGGAAAAAACCTAAAACAGGACTCTTACCTGCTTACCAGCCACCCCAAAACGATAAAATCCGGATGGGTTAACCCCCGTCGCCAAGAGGAAAGTGAGGCACTGGAGGGTCTTGCGGTGTGTGTTGGTGTGGCAGAGTGTGGACGGAGTTTGCCAGCGAGCCTGTGAGTGGGGCCTGCCGCAGATGCCGAGGCAGCGGCGTGGACTGGGAGGCGGCCAGTGGAGCGACGAGCGGGGCCGGCGGCGCTGGGCGGAGTGAGGTGGCCGGGCAGTGGAATCGATGCCTGCAGGGCGAGTGGGTCTGGAGATGAGCAGAGTCGACGCCTGCAGAGCAAGCCAAGCCGGAGACATTTACAAGGCGGTCACAGCGACCGAGCTGCCGACGTGGCCAGGCGCCAGGAGAGGTGCACTGACAGAGGAAGTGCGGGGTGTTGGCGGATGAAGCCAGGGTGCCGCTGCTGAGGAGGAGAGCCCATGAAAGCAGCCGGGTGCATGGACAAAGCAGGGGCCCTGAGAGGAGACCTGAGCAGACTGGTTATCTCCAAGGACCGGTTATCTCCAAGGAGAACAAGGAGAACAGTGGAGCCCACTAAGTGGTAGGGAACACGAGGGGGGTCTCTGCCCTCCCCAGGTTCACCAGGTCGCGTGGAGAGCACCGGACCTGGACCCCTGGCTGGAGAACCCTGCACCCAGTAGGGCACCTACAGTCTTCAGTATTACATCTGGCACGGCACTGCCTCGGCGCCAGCGCTCGGCTTTGCACTGATTTGCACTTTACCACTCTTAACATCCTATCTCACATTATACCACACTCAGCACCCTTCCTTGCACTTGCACTTACCTTAATTAGGAAGAACCTATATTGCACTTTAACAACTTCCTACCTCCACACTCAAGAACTACTAGTGTAAAATTGATTTTAATTAACTCATTGGATTTATTTATTATATTTATTGGGTCTGAATTTATATGAATATTATTGGCGAATTAAATTGAAGTTGTTTAATAGGGTGGGATTTATAATTAATTATTGCCATTAGATTTAAATTATTTATTTGTCCAATTAATATATAAGAGAAATTGAGGGTTGGGTTTTATTGAGTTGATCTGACTGTTGGGACCTAGTAGGGTTGGAGAGTTTTAGTGATTGCTGTGCATCGGTGGCGGTTAAGACAGTGGCTACTACCAGTGGGGAATGGCTGGTCTAGGGATTCCAGTGCTCCTGGGGAGGGGGAGGTATGGCCCTGGGCGCAGATGATACAAGGGAGGGAGACCGAGACAAGTCGGGGCTTGTTCACCCTCCAATCTGCGTCCCATCCCAACGGTGACAGGTAGTAGGGTCAGGTTGAATAACTCGCCTCCATCATTGGTGTTATGCAATGCCAGGTCCATTAATAAGACCTCAGTCCTTCAAGAGTTTCTACTCGAACAGGACATGGACCTGGCATGCGTGACCGAAACCTGGGTACGAGAGGGAGACACAGTGGCCCTCTCACAAACAGCTCCCCCAGGTTATTCGGTCTTTCACCAATCGCGGACTAGCGGGCGGGGGAGAGGAGTGGCATTATTTATACGAGAGGCTTACTCCTTTAGGGCGCTCCCGGCTCCAAGGATCGAGGGTATTGAATGTGCCAGTTTGACGTGGGAGGCTGGAGAGGGGTTGGCGGTCTGGCTGGTATACCGTACGCCTAACGTACCAGCCAGCGCCCTACCATCCCTACTCGCGGCGGCAACAGGCTGGGCGTTGGAGCACCCAAGGCTGATAATCCTGGGTGACTTCAACGTCCATGCTGATGACCCGGCCTCTAGTCAGGCGACGGACCTAGTGTCATCCATGGCGACACTAGGACTCTCTCAATTTGTTACAGCTCCCACTCACCAGGCCGGGCACATGTTAGACTTGATCTTTGCGGCCGGGGTTACGGTGGACGATATAGCCACTGAAGTGGTGCCATGGTCGGACCACCTTGCCCTTAAGGCTCGTGTAGATATGCCACCCCAAACCTGTTTAGGCGACGAGCCTATTATGGCTCGCCCACGGAGCCAGATGGACCCGGAATGGTTCCAAACGGCTCTGCAGGATCCCTGGGCCTCTGGTGATCCCCTTGATGGCCTGGTTGAGACCTGGAATAGCCGGCTCTCTAGGGCCATTGATAAGCTCGCACCTCAACGCCCTCTACGACCTCGGATTAGGCTGGATCCGTGGTATACCCCAGAGTTATGCCAGCTGAAACAAGGTCTTAGGCGGCTAGAGAAGCAATGGCGGCGTACTCATGATGAAGTGGCCAGAACATCTTATAGGGAGTTTATGAGGTCCTATGAGATAGCAGTCAAGGCCACAAAGAAAATATACTTTGCGGCTAAGATTGCGTCTGCAAATTCACGCCCAGCACAATTATTTAGGATAATTCGGAACTTTACTACATTGCCACAAGGCAAACCAAATGTTAAGGAATTGGAGATAGGCTGTGAGGCTTTTGCAAAATTTTTTGCAGACAAGGTCCAGTCACTCCGCCACGACTGCCCTGCCATATTAGATACAGTAAGTGAACTCGAGGCCCCGTGCGTGTCTTCTGGTTTGATCCTGGACCACTTCGACCCGCTCAGCTTGGAGGAAGTCGACAGAATCCTTGTCACTGCACGCCCAACTACTTGTGATCTGGACCCATGCCCCTCCTGGCTAATTAAGGCCTGCCGGGAGGAGCTAAGATGTCCTATACGGGACATCATAAATAGATCTCTTTTGGAGGGCTCTTTTCCAATGCCCCTGAAGGAGGCAGTGGTCCGCCCTCTCTTGAAAAAGGCTACATCTGATCCGGCTGAATTGGCTCACTATCGGCCGGTCTCAAATTTGCCCTTTTGGGGCAAAATCATTGAGAGGGCTGTGGCGTTGCAGTTACAGGGCTTCTTGGATGACACTTCCACCTTAGATCCATATCAGTCTGGCTTCCACCCAGGCCATGGGACGGAGACAGTGCTGGTCGCCCTCATGGATGACCTCCGGCGACATCTGGATCGAGGCGGCTCGGCAGTATTGCTGTTGTTAGACCTATCGGCTGCATTCGATATGGTCGACCATCGGCTGCTGACCCGCCGCAGGAATTCGGAGGCTAGCCTTACAGTGGCTTTCCTCCTTCCTCGAGGGTCGGGGACAAAGGGTGGCGATTGGGGGAGAGCTGTCCCAGAGGCGCTGACTTAATTGTGGGGTGCCTCAGGGGGCAGTTCTCTCTCTGATGTTGTTTAACATTTTCATGCGCCCCCTTGCCCAGATTGCCCGAATGTACGGACTGGTTTGTCACCAGTATGCTGATGACACCCAGCTCTATCTATTGATGGACGGCTGGACTGGCAACGTCCCTGTAAATCTAGACCGGGCTCTGCAAGCCGTGGCAGGGTGGATCAAGTCAAGTGGCTGAAGTTGAATCCAGCAAAGACAGAGGTCCTTTGTGTGGGTCGCGGCGGGCCAGGGTAGGAGATCTCCCTACCAGCCTTTGACGGTGCGTCACTGATACCAGTGTGCAGGGTCAAGAGCTTGGGAGTGCTACTGGAGCCTTCCTTGACAATGGAGGCACAGATAGCAGCCACTGCTAAAGCCGCCTTCTTCCATCTTAGGAGGGCGAAGCAGCTGGCCCCCTTCCTGGAACGTGGCGACCTAGCAACAGTGATCCATGCAACGGTCACCTCGAGGTTGGACTACTGTAATACCCTCTACATGGGGCTGCCCCTGTACCGAACTCAGAAACTGCAGCTAGTGCAGAATGCGGTGGCCAGGCTGTTAGTGGGACTACCCCAGTGGGAACACATGCAGCCTACGTTGCGGGAGCTGCACTGGCTGCCAATTGTGTTCCGAGTTCGTTACAAGGTGCTGGTTATTACCTTTAAAGCCCTATATGGCCGAGGACCTGTCTACCTTAGGGACCGCCTCTTTCCATATATCCCCCAGAGAGCACTGAGATCTAGCTCCCAAAATCTCCTAAAAATCCTTGGACCAAGGGAGGCCAAACTGAAAACAACACGAGAGCAGGCCTTCTCAATAATGGCTCACCATTGGCGGAATCAACTGCCAGCAGAGGTTCGAGCCTGCGGGACTATAATCAGTTCCTCAGGGCCTGTAAAACTGTCCTTTTTCAAATGGCCTACAAGATGGAATCCTGAAGTGACACCTAGCCATCTGATATATACTGTGTTGTACTACTGTTGTGGTTTTAATTAATTTATTTGAATGTATTTTATTGTATTTTATTGTATAATGTATTTATCGTAATCATGGCACATGCCATGTCTGTGAGCCGCCCTGAGCCTGCCTCGGGAAGGGCGGGATATAAATAAAAGTTATTATTATTATTATAATGTCAAGGTCACATGGGGCATAAAGCTGTACATGGGGTATAAAGCAGCTTTGATTAGATTCACCTGAAGTACTGTGTTCAGTTTTCAGCCTCCACAATTTAGGCAGGATGTCGACAAGCTGGAAGATGTCCAGTGTACAGCAACAAAGTGTCAAGCCTGCATATTTCTACGCACAATGGTGGGCTCTTAAACAGAATGGAGACCGTTAGTATCCACCACCTCCCTCCCTTTTTCCCAAAGATTGGGCAAATAGTAAATCCATCTAGCCCAAGGATGTTTACGCTGCAGCCTGGTTGTGAGGTGCCTCTCCTCCACATTCACACAGACAATTCTTATCAGGTCTGGAAGAAGTGTGAGAAACGGAGATGTTTTTAATAATCTACATTCCTTAGTAGTAAACTAGATACTATGTACTAACCTTTGAACCTGTGACTCAAACTGCATCTGTATGTTATCCTTTGAACTAATCCTATATAGTAACAATATAATCATGTATACGTCATTACTTCCAAGGATTCTGTCCTTGGTAAAGCTTCAGAGTTTCTACAATAAAGCAATTTTTGATTTTACAACAAAAGACTGATTATTGAGAAATATCGATGCTTGACATTTTGGAAGTAATCTCACTTGGGGACGTAACTGAACTGGAAACTTTCTCACCATATGGCGGAGGGTGCACCAGATAACAGAGAAGCCCCCGACACTCCAGAAAAACCGATTGGGGAAGACCAAAGACCCGGTACCAACCTTAAGCAACTTCCGTGGCACATACTGAACGCACGGAGAGCAGCAGGGAGAGGGTCTCCACTGCACATACAGTGGCTGTTCATCACCCCCAAAGTGTGGGTTCCCCGAAGATCAACTTGCTTGATGGACGAAGCCCCCTCTTGGAGAGAGGCGATCCTGGCGTTGCCTTACCTGCATTCGAAGATGGGAGAGGACAGTGACCAGGGCACCTCGGAGACGAGTGGCGGGAATGATCAGGATGGGAGGGGAGGACCGTGCCCTGACCCAGACCCAGATGAGGAGCATCCAGACCCAGACCCTCGGGAATTCCTCCAAATGGTGAGATTCGAGATGGCGGAAATAACGAAAGGGTTGAGAGATGAAATGCAGTATGTCAAGCCTGCATATTTCTAAGCACAATGGTGGGTTCTTAGACAGAAAGGAGACCGTTAGTATCCACCACCTCCCTCCCTTTTTCCCAAAGATTGGGCAAATAGTAAATCCATCTAGCCCAAGGATGTTTACGCTGCAGCCTGGTTGTGAGGTGCCTCTCCTCCACATTCACACAGACAGTTCTTATCAGGTCTGGAAGAAGTGTGAAATAGAGATTTTTTAATAATCTACATTCCTTAGTAGTAAACTAGATACTATGTACTAACCTTTGAACCCGTGACTCAAAATGCATCTGTATGTTATCCTTTGAACTAATCCTATATAGTAACAGTATAATCATGTATACGTCATTACTTCCAAGGATTTTGCCCTTGGTAAAGCTTCAGAGTTTCTACAATAAAGCAACTTTTGATTTTACAACAAAAGACTGATTATTGAGAAATATCGATGCTTGACGCAAAGCTGGCAAGGGGTTTGGAGACCATGTCCTATGAGAAGAAGCTGAAGGAGCTGAAAGCATCTATTCTGCAGAACAGATGCTTATGAGGTTATATGATTGCCATCTTCCAAAACCTAAAGCAATGCCATGAGGAGGATGGGGCAGATAATATTTTTGTATTGGATGGCATGATTTTAGACTAATGGATATAAACTGCAGCAAAAGGAGGTTTCATCTAAATCTGTGGAAGAACTATGTAACAGTGAGATATGTTTGGCACTGAAAACACTTTATCTCCTGAGGTAGTGGAGTCTTTGTTTTTGGAGCTTTTAAGAAGTTGTGGTTCCTGCATTGGCAGATTGTTAGACTAGATCAGGGGTCCGCAATCTTTTTGAGCCTGCTGACATATTTGGAATTCTGACACAGAATGGTAGGTGCAGCCATGAAATGGCTGCTGCTGCCACAGGGGATGAGACCAACTGTCAAATGGCTGCAGCAGCTTACCTTCAGTCACAAAGTGAAGATACTTGAGCAGTGATAGCAGCTACTGCTAAAGCAATGCTTAAAAAAAAAAAACAGGCTTCAAGTGGCCAATTAGAAGCCTTGGCTGGGCAAAACCCCCACTGGTGCCACCCACTTTCCACTTGGTTGGTGCTGGGAAAGGTGTCAGTGCACATCATGGTGTCCACAGGACCCCTGGACTAGATGACCCTGATAGTCTCTTCCAACTCTTCCAACTCTGAGAATAAATGAATACATAAATTAAAAAAACAGGGGGTGAAATATAGCACTGTCAAAAGTCCTGGCCTTTAAGTCTTTTTGGTTCTTACGCATGTTCCTTTATAATGCTTGTTCCATAATAAACTCAACATTGAGTTTATTTTGTGCTTCCCAGCAACAATAATCCCAAATAGCTGTGGGATGCTAATTAGTATATGGGGCAGAAAGCTCTGAACATTGTGTAGTCCTCCACGTTGGCCCCCTGAGGCGCTTTATAAAACGCACCACATACCATTGAGGTGACTCATTTATTCATTTCCTCACCCAAGAGTTTACCTTCCAAAGGATGCTAAATTCTCTTTCTGCACTGGCAATACTTATTGGTATTAAATCCCAAACCATCGATGCTATGTTAATGCTGAGGTAAGACTGAGGGGTTTAGGTAGTGCTGAAGTACATTTCCGCTGAGCTTCACCAGAAATGGGACAGGTTTTTCATTTGCTGGGTTAGCTCTGCAGTTCATATTTGCACAGTACCTGACGGCAAAAGTATATCACTTGTTTAAATTGCAATGGAAATGCCTGTTCAAGCATGATGGTTTTTGATGGGGTATATTCTTCTCAGGAGACCATACGACTTCGAAATTCACATGAGGTGGCTGCGGCTTTGGAAATGCACCCTCTTTCAAATTGGTGGGCAGTGCCAAACCAGCATCTCACATTGGGGTGCATCTCTGTGTGTGAGTAAGATGCTGCCACCCCATGCGTAATTCTAAAGACCTCTATCATGTCTCACCTTATTTGTCTCTTTTCTAAACTGAAAAGTCCTGAACTCACAGGGAAGGTACTTTAACCCCCTAATCATTTTGGTTACCCTTCTCTGTACTTTTTCCATCTCTGCAATATCCTTTGGAGATATGGTGACCAGAACTGCACACAATATTCCAAATGAGTCTGCGCCATAGATCTATACAGGAGCATTACAATATTGGCTGTTTTATTCTAAGTACCTTTCCTAATAATCCCTAACATACAGTTTGCCTCTTTAACAACTGCAGCACACTGGGTTGATAACTTTCCTTGA
Source organism: Heteronotia binoei (assembly GCF_032191835.1). Taxonomy (NCBI): domain Eukaryota; kingdom Metazoa; phylum Chordata; class Lepidosauria; order Squamata; family Gekkonidae; genus Heteronotia; species Heteronotia binoei. Next base: position 10,843,052 of record NC_083236.1, read on the forward strand.
GCTATCTTCTACAACCCTGAGATCCTTTCCCCTCTTGGTCTCAGCAACTTCAGACCTATACTTGAAGTTGGGACTTTTATCCCAGTGTGCATCACCTTACCAACACTGAACTTCATTTGCCACATTAAATAAAGAAGAGGAAGAGCTTCCAATGAAGCCTACTCACAGACTGCTGTAGAGCCAGACCTCTGACTCTACCTGATGTTATCTGCAAAGATACTTCTGCTACTAACACAATTTCCTTTTGCAGAAACAGTAAGCAACACACATACTAGAACAATTTCATAGGGATGCACCCCAGGAACCTTGACCTGCCGCTTTCTACCTCCTGTCAAAGATACATAGATCTGGCAAACATGGACCTTGCCATGAAAAAGTCCCTGACAATGCTCCACTGCATGGTTGCTGTTCTCTGACTGATGTTGAGATTGCTGATGTTATTGCCATGGTTGTCGTTGCTTATTAATTTCATAGCAAATGTAGTGTATTTTGGATTCCACTTAATAGTAATTGTATAGACTTGCTTTTAGCAACACAAGCACTAGGCCTCTTTCTGAATAGTCAGTATGTTGTGTGATGTCGGATGCTTCAGGCTTGCAGGTGAAAAGAGGACACTGAGAGACAATTCTAATCTGGTCTCCCTGGGCAACACTTATAGGCACCAACTGAAGAGAGGATTTGGCCTTGACTACTGAGACCTGAGAAAGAACTGTTTACTATTCCAAGAGACTTTCAAAAGACTTTTGGCAGGCATGAAAAGGTGAGTAGCCATTAACCCCTTCTCTATAATAGTTGATAACTTTCAATGCTACTCCAGTCTGGCAAGACCTGGACGAGTGACCACTTGCCATGTAATGTTTGCTTTGAGCATCATCATTAAAACTTCTTTTGATCACACTCAAGAAGTCTTGTGATTGAACCTGGTTAAAACCTTACAGACATCCCATTGTCTTGAGCATAAGCACCATCACTGTAGAAGTATCAGGATACATAGACTCCATCCTGAGACCATACATCCTGAACCCCCAAAGAAGGTGCTCTATCCTCCATTGTTTCCAATGAAGGGAAGGCATTTAAAAAGCGCACAGTTCCTTTAAATGTGATGGCCGGAACTCCCTTTGGAATTCAGTCATGTTTGACACAACTTTGCTCCTGGATCCACCCCAAAGTCTCCAGATGTTTCCTGAGTTGGACCTGGCAACCCTAGTCTCTGTACGCCAATATCCATTATGAACATCATACATACATACATATACAAATACATATTTTATTATTACAGTCAACGACCAGTACAGTCCAAATAAACAGGACAAGTCAAATTAGGAAATCCATTAAAAATTAAAATTTAACAACTTAGCTTCAATATTAAAATCGAAACAAATTTTATATAATAATATAACAAAATATAAAATACAAAATCCTAAGTTGTCTACCTAAACAACAGACCTTGCTCAAAAAGCCACCTGTAGTGTTTGATGTTTGTAAACCTGCACACATTAAGAACATCATCCCTGACAACACCACAGCAGATCTTGCATTTGAACTTTGTATGTTTCTTCTCACCCACATTTGGTGACAACTCATATCTTCAAATCAAAGGCAAAGCCATGGGCACCTGCATGGCTCCACAGTATGCTAACATTTTTGTGGTGTAACTAGAACAATGTTTCTGAACTCTTACCCATTAGCCCCTCTCCTTTACTTGAGGTTCATTGATGGCATTTTCATTGTCTGGAGACTGGACCATGGCAAAGAAGCTCTCAAGAAATCTCACCAGGTTTTCAACAACTTCCACCCCACCATCAAGCTAACGTATCTACATGCCTCCAGCTACCACTGCACCCACATCAAACAATCCATTGTCTATAGGCAAGCGCTATGCTACAGTTGCATCTCCCCTCTGAAAGAGATATTCACTGGAAGGGCCCACAGCAGGCATTTTTGCAACTACAGTATCCTCCTGAAATAGTGAGATGACTGGAAATGACAGAATGATTCCCAGGACCAGCTTGCTATGGGGTAAGCACAAAGAAAATGACAACAGAACACCACCGATGGTCACGTACAGCTCACAACTTAAGCCAGTTCAGCTATTATAAATGACCTACAGCTAGGGATACTGTAAGTCAGGTGGAAAACAGGGGCCCACCAGAATTACAGCTCATTTGCAGACTAGAGAGATCAGTTCCTCTAGAGAAAATGGATATTCTGGAGGGCAGACTCTATGGCATTGTTCCCCACTGAAATCCCTGTCCCCCCAGGTGCCATCTCCAAATTCCCAGGAGTTTCCCAACCTGAATCTGGCAAAAAAAAAAAAACTCCATCCCTTGCTGGTGGCCAGATAAAACCTGGCAAACCTACTTACAACCCTCCCCTCACAAAGACACTGGGAGGCTGACCTTTCCTTGCTTTCAGACAGCCTGCTAACCTAAAACAACTTCTCACCTACAATGATAAACTACTTGACAGCAACATGGACTCTGGTATCAAAGCCTGCAACAAACCAAGATGCCAACTTTTCTCTCATATAGATCCTAGTAACACCATCACTAGACCCAGCAACATCAGCCATACCATCTCAGGTTCATACTCCTGCTCATGCTCTAATGTTATTTATTTATTTATTTATTTATTTATTTATTTATTTATTTATTTATTTATTTATTTATTTATTACTTTACATTTATATCCCGCCCTCTCCGCAAGCGGGCGGCAGCAATGCCTTACTGACCAGAGCCAGTTTGGTGTAGTGGTTAAGTGTGCGGACTCTTATCTGAGAGAACCGGGTTTGATTCCCCACTCCTCCACTTGCACCTGCTGGAATGGCCTTGGGTCAGCCATAGCTCAAGCAGAGGTTGTCCTTGAAAGGGCAGCTGCTATGAGAGCCCTCTCCAGCCCCACCCACCTCACAGGGTGTCTGTTGTGGGGGAGGAAGGTAAAGGAGATTGTGAGCCGCTCTGAGACTCTTTGGAGTGGAGGGTGGGATATAAATCCAATATCTTCTTCTTCTTCTTCTTACACCATCTTTATTGGATGAACAGGCCAGTCCCTACAGCAAATAATAAATGGACACATGTCTGACATTAGAAACCACAACATTAAAAAAAAACAATGGGGGAATATTTTAACCTTCCAGGACATTCAGTTGCTGACCTAAGAGTAGCAATTATTTTACAAAGGAATTTCAAAGTGAGATTAGAAAGACTGGCCCCACCCTCTGCTGTTGCTCTGGGGGTAGTTGCTGGCCCCACCTTCTGCTTTTGCTTTGGCTGTTGAGTCAGAGGTAGGTGGGGACTTGAGCCTTTAATTTGCAAGGCTCATCCTTGCCAGAGGCAGAAGCGGCTCAGCTGCATTAGAGGAAGGTTCTTGGAGCTAGGACAGAACTGCTGGTGAGCTGTTGCTGAGTGAGGAGAGCTTGTTTGCCTGGGAGTAGTTGCTGGCCCCACCTTCTGCTGTTGCTTTGGCTGTTGAGTCAGAGGTAGGTGGGGACTTGAGCCTTTAATTTGCAAGGCTCATCCTTGCCAGAGGCAGAAGCGGCTCAGCTGCATTAGAGGAAGGTTCTTGGAGCTAGGACAGAACTGCTGGTGAGCTGTTGCTGAGTGAGGAGAGCTTGTTTGCCTGGGAGTAGTTGCTGGACCCACCCTCTGCTGTTGCTCTGGCTGTTGAGTCAGAGGTGGGTGAGAGCTGAGCCTTTAATTTGCAAGGCTCATCCTTGCCAGAGACAGAAGTGGCTCAGCTGCATTAGAAGAAGGTGCTTGGAGCTAAGACAGAACTGCTGGACAGAAGCTGAGTGTTCATTTGCTTTTCTAAAACTGCTGGGGAGCATTACCTAGGATTGCTGTGGGGGGGAACTGTATGCGTGCTTGGTGCCTGCTGGAGAGGGGTTTCTGATTGCTTTTGTGTAACTGTTGCTGAGTGAGGAGAGCTTGTTTGCCTGGGGGTAGTTGCTGGCCCCACCTTCTGCTGTTGCTCTGGCTGTTGAGTCAGAGGTGAGTGGGGGCCTGAGCCTTCAATTTGCAAGGCTCATACTTGCCTGAGGCACGAGCTGAAGGACAAGAGCCAAAGGGCTCTTGGCCTGTGGCTCTTAACCTGGGGGGTCTTGCCGGGGGTTTTGTAGAAAGGTGGGTAGTTACTCAGAAGTAGTTTCAAGGGACAGTTGGTAGTGGAATTTAAAGGGAAGTCAAGATAAGGACAATTTTGAAAAGGATTGCAACAGCATGGCTGGTGAGGGAGCAGAGGCAGTGATGTGTAAAGACTAAGCGATGTTTGTATTTCTACCTGAGAGTAGCAGCAATTACACTTGCAGCAAGTGTAAGTTAGTAGCCCTGCTGGAGGAGAAGGTACGGGGACTGGAGACACGGATATGAATACTCTGGAAGGGTGTCTGGGCTCTGGAGGAGTGTTCTTTGAGGTAGAGGCACTCTGGAAGGCAGACTCAATGGCATTGCATCCCACTGAGGTCCCTGTCCTCACCAGGCTCCATCTCCAAATTTCCAGGAGTTTCCCAACCTGGATCTGGCAATCCTAATCCACATTCTCCATCCGTTGCCAGAAAGGACTTGGCAACCCCACACACATTCATTCAGTTGATGAAGAGTTTTGGAATTCTGAAGTTATGATTTATCACTGAATAAAGCCAAATGAAACCATGAGAAGACCTATGAAAATGGTCCCACATTCTCTCTTTGGGTGATTAGATTCCTTTGCAACAATTTGCTACCTTAAGGGTTCGCTGGAAGATTGAAATAATATTGAGGCTGCATCAGCACAATTGACTGCATTAGGAGATACAACGCATGGACATTTTGTTTCTGAACCCTTACTGGAATTCTGAGTTGCATTAAAGGAACAGACACTGCATTTCTGAAGAACTTATATTGTTTATTGTATTGTATTCTGATTTTTGCACAATATATGTATTAACACACATGAGGTGTGGATGTTAATTATTTTCCAGTGCATTATTGTTATTCTATCTATACATCGAAACCTTTGTTATTTGTAACATCACTTCAGGCAATGCCTGCTAAGGGAGAGGTCTGCTCTTGTAAAAAATCAATAAAAGCTTTCCTATTTACTGGGTTTGATTCGCCACTCCTTCACTTGCACCTGCTGGAATGACCTTGGGTCAGCCATAGCTCTGGCAGAGGGCAGCTGCTGTGAGAGTCCTCTCAGCCCCACCCACCTCACAGGGTATCTGTTGTGGGGGAGGAAGATAAAGGAGATTGTGAGCCACTCAGACTCTGAGATTTGGAGTGGAGGGTGTAGGCTTCCCAATCCCCAGGTCCCAGTGGGGGATCCCCCAGTTTTACAGGCTTCCCTTTGCCCCCAGCCAGCTGGCTGGTGGGGGGAAACCCCACCCCCACAGCCACCATGTACCAGCAGGTTTAGAAACCTGCAAACAGGTCCCATTTTAAAATGTGTGTGTGTGTGTTTCTGTTGTTTGTGTGCCTTTAAAGTTGAGCAGGAAGCAGGAAGTGAAGCAGAGAATTAATGAGGTCCGCACAGACTTACTGGTATGAAGCGAGGTTGCCTTTATGGTATCATAAGCAGAACTCAGTCAGCCCCCAAATTGACTGAGATGCATTTATCGGTGTGCATACAGTTTTCAAGCAAGCAAGCAAGTAGGCTGGCGAAAGCTTATCAGATTTCAAAGATCCTGCCTCACGGAGCTCCTTCTAGTAAATTTCCATGACACGATGCCTCTATGCTATCTATTTACAGCAAGTTTTCTGTAGGAGGCTGCTCTCTTATCTAATCTTACAGCTGGAGCTCACACCCGCTGGGCGATAGTCAGTTTCTAATGGCAGTTTTACAACAGACACCTTAGTTTTGAATCCCCAGGTGGGAGCAGGGGTTTCCCCGGTTTGGAGGCCCTCCCCCCCACTTTAGAAAGCAGGAGTGGGGGAGGGAAATGTCTACTGGGCACTCTATTATTCCCTATGGAGAACAATTCCCATAGGGAATCGTGGGAAATTGATCTGCGGGTGTCTGGGCTCTGGGGGGGGGGGGTGTTCTTTGAGGTAAAGGCACCAAATTTGCAGCATAGCATCTGATGCCTTCCTCAAAACACCCTCCAAGTTTTAAAAGAATTGGATCAGGGGGGCCAGTTCTATGAGCCCTCAAAGAAGGTGCCCCTATCCTTCATTATTTCTAATGGAGGGAAGGCATTGAAAAGCTGTGCAATGCCTTTCAATGTGATGGCCAGAACTCCCTTTGGAATTCAATTGTACTTGTTCCAACCTTGCTCATAGCCCCACCCTCAATGTCTCCTGGCCCCACCCCCAAAGTCTCCTGACTCCACCCCCAAAGTCCCCAGATATTTCTTGAATTGACTTGGCAACCATAGGAGGGCGGGATATAAATCCAATATCTTCTTCTTCTATTCATACCTAAAGCCTACCTAAGTGTTACTTGGTAAAACCTTATAGGTGACATCATACAGCATGAACTCCCTACCCAGTGGTTTACAATGATAAAAATGATGGCCTGTGAATCCTATTAATTTATATTACATATACCCCACCTTGTCCTCATGAACCTGTTTACTACAGGCCTCTTTCTGTCTTTTTCTGTTAGAACATTGTGAAGGAAGTAACAGGATCTGTCAAGAGAACCTGAAAGCTTTCACTCAACAGAAAGTCCCTTAAGAAGCCAGAAAAATACAGAAAGGCAATTTGAGTGTTCATATGAATTGGATGAATCCTCTCACAATGATTACTAGGGCCCTTTCTACACCTGCCTTCTGCTGCAGTTTCTGAGTGCTTTTCAGTCACCTTGTGCATCACCTCCCACATTCAGTTCTCTTTTGTCCTAGAGCATTTTCCTGTTTCTACATCCATTTTGGTGGACTAAGCAGTTACAGAGGTGTCATCATCCTTTCTCCCCACGGTTTCCAAAATGCCTTTTGGGACGGACCTTTTGCCAGCTCTGTGTTTGATCTGTGTCTCTTTTTAGAAGTAGGATGTCTCTGGCAGATCTCTGAGACCTGCCTATTGCCCTCCCCTGTAATGTCCTCTCTCTCTTTAGGTTGATGCCCCTTTCCCAGTCTGTTTTCTTCCCTTCCTTCTCCAAAGACAAAAGAGGATGTGTCTTCCTGGACAGGCAAACTTTTAAAAAGCCAAAGAGAGCATAAGTGTCAAGCATGCGGGTTCAATGACGAGTCGAAGTTGATACAAAGACTACCTTTATTGATAGACCGATACTTTGGTATAGCAAGATCTTGAGAGTAATGAAACTGATACATAGATACAATACTTTTAAGGCTTATTTCAAAAGGATTCCAAGGGATGGGGTTGCGGGGTAGCATTCACACACCAACTATCATAAGTGTTTCTACGTTCCCATAGTGTTATCAGGACTTCGTCCTTGCTTTCTCCAGATGGTCTATACTCTCTTAGAGGAATGTATGACAAGGTGCAGATTACTTGGTTTCAATTCTCACTACTCCTAATTACCGCCATAAAGCAAGACAGGGGGAAAGGAAAGAGTAACAGGCTAACAAGGCTGGGTCCTCCATGACACTTCACAGATCAGGTTAGGCAGGACCCTAAAACAATCAAATAACAATAGAATTTCATCATGCTTGACAATAAGAAGGAATCAGTAAATATAAAAGACTAGGTGATTCCCTGCTTCCAAATGTGTCAGTCCTGCATATAGGGGCCTGGATTTTATTGCCACCTCCTGCAGCAGTGAATTCCAGGATGATTAACACATGGAATTCACTGCCATAGGAGGTGGTGGTGGCTTCAAGCACAGACAGCTTCAAGAGGGGATTGGATAAACATATGGGCAGAGGTCTATTGGTGGATTAGCCACAAGGTATAGATGGAACTCTGTCTGGGGCTGTGATGCTCTGTAATCTTGGTGCTTGGTGGGGGGGGGCAACAGTGGGAGGGCTTCTAGTGTCCTGGCCCCACTGATAGATCTCCTGATGGCACCTGTTTTTTTTGGCCACTGAGTGACACAGTGGCTGATTTCGCACTGACCTTTTACTGGCGCGACCACCCTCCTCACGCCGGCGGATCTGCAGGGATTTCGCACCAGAAGCGCCGGCGCAGCCAAAAGAGCCGGCAACTTCCGTCGCGAAACCCGCTCAAACGGAAACCGCCAAGAAGCAGGAAAACGTTTGAGCGGGTTTCGCGACGGAAGTAGCCGGCTCTTTTGGCTGCGCCGGCGCTTCTGGTGCGAAATCCCTGCAGATCCGCCGGCGTGAGGAGGGTGGTCGCGCCAGTAAAAGGTCAGTGCGAAAACGCCCAGTGTGTTGGACTGGATGGATCATCCAACATGGCTTCTCTTTTGCTGTTTTATTTTCCCCTCCCTTCCCTTTCTTTGTGCAAAGTCACAGAGGGAGGGAGCTGAAAGATGCAATGTATGTGTGCATCAGAGGTTCATTCTGCATACACAGTTTACTTCTGATTTTCACTGAAGTCAAGTCGGTTGGGTTTACTTCAAATGCTGTGCCTGCATTCTACATCTTTCTCTCTCTCTCCGATTTCTATTGAGAGTTGCAGTGTATATATTCTACATATCGATGAGAAAAACCGGGTAGTGTTCTGGGACTGGTTTCTCCTGATTGGTTAGTTTCACACTGGGCGTGCCTTTTTAAATAGGAGACTCTTCCAGCTGAATTTACTGTGGGGTAGCTATTAGTGTGTCCCCCTTCTTTATCAATAGTCAAGGAGTTTGCTGGAGGAAAAAAAAAAACACTGCCAGGCACTGCTTTAAAAATTGAGTGAGAGTCAATGCTGACCACTTGGTTGGAGAAGAGGCAGAGACATCAGTGCTTTGCAGCCTGAATTCACCCCACTTTTATTTAGAAATAACAAAAGGAGATGTTGAGATGGTAAAGTAAACAAAGTAAGTTCTACAGCATTATTCTCATGCGTGAAATGTTTGTGGTTAGAGTCAATTTAAAAGGAAAACTCCCCCCCCCCATACAAAATAGCCCAGCATCTAAACTAAGCAATTATTTTCTTCATCTCCTATTTCAAAAGACATGCATAGCATGAAACTGACCAATAAGAACAGACCAATTAGTCTGCCAGGGGAGGGGAGGGGGAAAGTCCAAGGAAATGTCTGCTTTTAAAGGCTTGAAAGCAAATTGGGGGGGGGGGGATAATGCTCTGAAAAACCACTCTTGGAAACTACAGAGATACAGAGGAGTGACAGCAGAATGCTGGGAAAAGGATGTGGAAGGAATTTCAAAATCCGATGAGAGAGTGAGGTGAGTGTGCGTGTGAATATGGAAGCAGGTTTTTAAAGCGACAGAGGTGGGAGGTGAGAGCTGTAGTGAACACAAAAGCAGAAAGGGCCAGAGTGAATTCCTGCTTTTGGTTTCTCTTAAAGGTACACTGTCCTATTATCTGTTCTCATGCCCTGTCAGAAGAAAGCTCTGACAGAAACTGCTCTTGAGAAGAACAGCTCTGTGAGAACTTGTGACTGACTCAAGGTCACATCAGCAGGTGCATGTGAAGGAGTGGGGAATCAAACCTGGTTCTCCCAGAGAAGAGTCTGTGCAATTAACCACTACACCAAACTGGCTTTCTCTTAGAGGGAACACTGGTGACAGCCCTGCCCAAATCTTTGGATGACCTCACCCAGCGGTTTCATGTAGATGTTAAAGAGCATAGGAGACAGAACACCATAGGCCAAAGGGCAAGGAGCTGAGCAGTAGTTCCCCAGCACCACCTTCTGCAACCTATCCTCCAGGTAGGACTGCAGAATAGTGCTTCCCAATCCCAGTCCAGCTAGGTAGTCTACAAAGGTACCATGACCAATGGTATCAAAAGGCACCAAGAGGTTCAGGAGAGTCAATGGAGTTGCATGCCCTCTGTCCATCTCCCTGCACAAGTCCTCTGCCAGGGCCTCCAAGGCTATTTCAGTCTCATAACCAGGCCCAAACCCAAACTGGAAGGAGTTTAAACAATTTCCCTCATCCACAAAAGCTCAGAGTTGTCCAGCCACTACCTGCTCAATCATTTTGCTCAAGAATGGAACGTTCTTGCAGGACATGCAAGGTAGAGATGTTCCGCCAGGCATTTGGTTGAGCATAGCAACAGGACAGCACGGACAGTACAATATCTGGCACTCTAACACCCTCCACTCTCTGTAAAAAACAAAACAAAAACCCATCCCTTGGAGGGCTTGTGGGAAATGAAATTTTTCTGCTGTTTTAACAGGGTATTCAGGAGCCCCGTGGTGCAGAGTGGTAAAGCTGCAGTACTGCTGTCTGAGCTCTCTGCTCATGACGTGAGTTTGATCCCGGCGGAAGCTGGGTTCAGGTAGACTCAGGTTGACTCAGCCTTCCATCCTTCCGAGGTCAATAAAATGAGTACCCAGCTTGCTGGGGTGACAGTGTAGATGACTGGGGAAGACAATGGCAAACCACCCCGTAAAAAAGTCTGCCATGAAAACGTCGTGATGTGACATCACCCCAGAGTTGGAAATGACTGGTGCTTGCACAGGGGACTACCTTTACCTTTTTAACAGGGTATTGCCTTATTGGCCAATGTGTTAGTATTTTAACATTGATTTTATTCTAAGTTATTGTTCTACTGCTGTTGTAAGCCACCCTGAACCCTGCTTACAGGAAACGGGTGGCCTAAGAAGTCAAATTTAATAATAAACATTTGAGACTGGTCAATCATTCTTGAGAACCCCTGTGCCCTGGGTAGGTTTCTTTAGAAATGGATGCACCACCACAGCCTATTTCAAGGCTGGGGTGACTGCCCCTTCTCTTAAGGAAGTGTTAACTATCTCTTGAACTCAGCCAGCCCCACCCTCCAGCAGATATATGTAATAAGGAAGGGCAAGGGTAAAACAAGCAGGTGGTAGACCTCAAACTTCCAAGGATCCTGACCACTTCTTCAGACTGAACAAACTAAAAAGTATCCCAAGCAATTGGACAAGGTGACACCCTGGCACCATCCAACCTGTCACTGCTAAAAGAATCCAAGTTGAAATGGATACGAGAGATTTTATCTCCAAAGTGCTGAGCAAAATGGTCACAATGGGCCACCAAGCAGTCCACCTCCTGAAGACCAGATCCCAACAGCACCATATCAACAGGAAAATCCCCTAGAACTATCGGTAAGGTGGACTTTCGGCTTGGTATCATGGAGGATTGATGTGTTTCTCATAGAGGAGCAGACCAGAACCTCTATTCTGGGCAGAGAAGGTGATTCTAATGCCTGCTGCCTACATCTTCTAGGCAAAAAGATGGCCAAGACATGCTTATGAAATTATGAGGAGATTTACTTTGATTGACAAGGAATCCCAGTGGGGTTCCTTTTTGGCTTTGAAGAGTCTCCGTGGAAGAATTGCATTACAATGTCTAAAGAGGATATCTGGGGTCGTTAAATCGACTTAAATTCATCATGAGTCAAAGCTTCTTTTGGGACTAATTAATATCTATTTTGGAAGAAGACAGTGCTTTCAAAGGATCACGATTTTTAAAGGTAAAGATCTTTATCCATCACTCTGGGACTAAAATAAGATTTATTTGGAGGAAAAACAAAGGTCTGGATACATTTATATCATATTAAACTAAAGAAGAAGAAGGAGGGCGTAAATTTGGGACTAAGAGAATTAGAAAATAAGGCTAAATAAGGAAAAACAAAAATTGTTTTGCATACCTGCGGTCAGGCAACCCCCTCTGAAACAGAACAGATCTGCAGATCAACAGGACGTCACAGGAAGTGGCATCATAGGAATATCGTGAGACTTCTTAACCATAGAATACGAGACTTCGTGGCAGGAAAGGAAGTAAGCGGCCATTAAGAGAAGGGAAAACTGTAAACCTCCTAGCCCTTTCCAGGGCTATAATCATAGAGAAACATTGGCAGCCATTGAAAGGTCAAAATTTAAAAAAAAATTAAAAAGACAATGGGACTTTAAAAATTAGCAGAGCCGGCAGATATCAACATTAGAAGACTAGATTTATTGGACTATGTGATTTGAATTAATTTTGGAGCATTTTAGAAGAAAAAGAATTTTTTTAAAAAAGGGGGGCAGAAAAACCGTGGACGCCATTTTGGAAAAAATAAAATTTTAAAAATTAACATCTCGGCTTTGGAGCTTCGAACGGCGATTTTGGGCTCATCTGAAAGGACATGCTGTATTCTATAAGACTGCATCGTTAAAAAGAGATTTGGTGAAGTCAACTTTGATGCCTATATTTACAATGGGAAGGCAGTGATGTCAGCCCAAAAACCAGGAGCAAAACAGTTACAGACAAGGGCTAAGATGTTGGAAGAAGTGAAAAAGTCTACAACACAAGATCAAATGGATGCCATGGAGGCAAGATGGGTTAAAGTGATTAAAAATTCTATAACTGAATGTAAGAAAGAATTAAAAAAAGATATAGAAGTTCTCATTGAAGACTTTCAAGCAGTGTCAAAGAAAATACAAGAGGTTGAAGAGAAAGTGAGAGACCATGATGCAAGAATTAATACAGTGGATTCCACAATTAAAAAAATACAGTATTACAAGACTGCAAGTTAATGGAAAATCAGATACGTTTGAGAGGGGTGCCTGAAACTGACGAAACTGATTTAAGGACATATATAATAAAAATCATTGCTGAATTTTTGGGAGATGATCCTGATGAAACCAGTTACTTTTATGATTACATCTACAGGGTCAACTCAGACTATGCAAAGAGAAACAAACTACCAAGGGATGTGGTAGTGAGATTTGTGACAAGAGATTTGGTGGGTAGGATTTTAAGTAAACAATTTGAGAGCAAATTGGAGGTGGAGGGCAGTAGTGTAAGAATTATGAAAGAATTGCCAAGGAAAGTCATAAATGACAGAAGATTATATAAAAAACTGACCGATAAACTGAGAGAAAGTGAAATAAGATATAGATGGATACTTCCAGAAGGTTTGGGTTTTGAATACAAGGGGAAGAGGTTTACCATCACAAACACTCAAGACATGGCGAAGTTTTTGCAGGAGAATAAAGAATTTGGGGGTACAGATTAAAAATAGAAAACCATGATGGATTACAAATTATTATCTTGGAACGCAAATGGACTTAATTCACCACAAAAAAGAAGGGCAACTTTTCATTGGATTGGGAAGCAAAAATGTAACATAATTTGTCTACAAGAAGTACATATCAAACAATTGGATTACAAATTTTTATGGAATAAGCAGCTAGGTATGGAATTTTATTCATTGGCTAAGGAGAAAAAAAGAGGTGTGGTTTTTTATGTGAAGCAAGAATTAGACCCAAAGCTGATTTTTAAAGATGATGATGGTAGATTTATTGTGGTGGAAGTGATTCTGAACCACAAAAGAACTTCGTTATTGGGATTGTATGCTCCAAATGGAGCAAAAGACTCTTTTTTTAACACAACAACTAGACCAAGTGACATATGAGCAAATCATGTTAATGGGAGACTTTAATGGAATGGTTAGAAATATTTTGGACAGATCTGGGGGGGGGGAAATGAAGGAAAACTACCAAAGTCTTTTTTTTAATTAGTTAAGCAAGAAAGTTTGGTGGATATAACCAAACCCTAAAGTACAGGACTATACTTTCTTTTCAGCAAGACATAATTCTTTCTCAAGGATCAATATGTTATGGATTACAAAAAATCTGGGACTTACAACAAAAAAATAGAGATTCTTCCTAAAATGGGAGCAGAGCACAATCCAATAATGTGGTCTGCAAAACCTATTAAAAAGACTTTAAGATGGCGGCTAAATGAAGATTTGCTGCAGAAAAAGGTGGTAGTAGAGTCTCTGGAAAAGGAGACTAAAGCTTTCTTTCAAATAAATGAAAATGAGGACATTCAATTTCAAACAGTGTGGGATGCATATACAGCGGTAATGAGGGGCATTCTAATTACATTGAACAATAAAGATAAATATGCCAAAGAGAAACAAATGATAAACTTACAAAAAGAGATTGGAAAGAAGGAGAGGGAGCTTAAAAAGAGACCTGGGAAAAAGAAAATTATAAGGGAAATTACAATATTACAAGATCAACTAAGACATTTGTTGAATAAAGAAGTCAAATGGAATTTAAAAAGGCTTCAACAAAAATCTTTTGAAGGTGCAAATAAACCTGGAAAATACCTGGCCTGGCAAATGAAAAGAAAAAGGGAAAATAAAATTAGTAATAATTTTTTGGGGGGAGACAAGGAAATTGTTGACCAGGAAGGAATTAAAAAGAGAATTTTATAAATACTATGCCAAGTTGTTTAAAAGTCATGTGGTGGATAAGGAAAAAATAGATGCATATTTACAGAAAATTAATGTAAAACCCTTAACTGACAATATGGAGAAGGTATTAAATGAACCAATTGGAAAGGAAGAAATAGAGGTGGCAATTAACTCAATGAAATTGGGAAAAGCTCCCAGTCCAGATGGTTTCACAGCAAAATTTTATAAAGTCTACTTCCAAAACTTCAGAAATTGACAAATATTATAAGAATAGATGGGAAAATACCTAATACTTGGAAAGAAGCAGTAATTCCGTTGATACCGAAAGAAGATAGAGACACTACGAATGTAAAAAATTACAGAACAATTTCATTACTTAACAATGATTACAAAATATATGCTAGAATATTAGCAGAATGCCCGAAACAGCATTTGAATAACTTTATTAAAGAAGAGCAAGCAGGATTTCTTCCCAGGAGGCAAATCAGAGATAATATCAGAATAGATATTATTGAATATTATGAGAAACATCCTGAAAAAAGAAGTAGCTTTTTTTTTGCTGATGCAGAGAAAGCATTTAATAATGTGCATTGGGACTTTATGTTTGCAGTAATGGAGAAACTGAGATTGGGTGAAGATTTTGTAAGACTGGTAAAGGTGATATACACTGAACAACATGCAAGACTTTGTATAAATGCAGATTTGGCAGAGAAAATGATAATCAGTAAAGGAACGAGACAAAGTTGTCCTCTATCTCCATTGATATTTATAATGACTTTAGAGATATTGCTTATGTGAATCCAAGAAGATAAGGAGATAGAGGGACTGAAATGGAAAGGTTTTTGTTATAAATACAGAGTGTTTGCAGATGATGTAATGTTTATAAATGAAAACCCAACCCAAGTTACATCATTGCTGCTTTGTAAGTTAAAAGAATATGGAGAGATGGCAGGCTTTTATATAAATAAAGAAAAGTCAGAAATTTTGTGCAAAAACATGTCAAAGATTAAACAGATAGAATTACAAAGTCTAACAGAATGTGAAGTGACTTCTAAAGTAAAATATTTAGGAGTAGAGATAACAAAAACATTGATTTATATAAAAATAATTATGAGAAGCTCTGGCGGAAAATTGATGAAGATTTATTAAAATGGAACAGGTTGAATTTGTCTATACTGGGCAGAATTTCAGCAATTAAAATGAATGTGTTACCAAGAATTATGTTCTTGTTTCAAACAATTCCAATAGTGAAGGAGGACAAACAATTTAATAAATGGCAAAGGAAACTTTCAGAATTTATATGGGCTGGCAAGAAACCAAGAATTAAAATGAACATTTTGACTGATGCAAAAGAAATGGGAAGCTTCCAAGTGCCGGACTTAAAATTATACCATGATGCAGTTTGCTTGGTGTGGATCAAGGAATGGATAATGTTATTAAATAGAAAATTATTAACATTAAAAGGTCATGGAAATGTGTTTGGTTGCCATGCATATCTATGTTATGGGAAAAGTAAGATGGACGGATTTTTCTTACATCATTATATAAGAAGTAGTTGTTAAAAACCTGGTCGAAATACAAAAAATATGGGGATGAGAGAAAACAGCTTTGGATTGTGCCAACAGAAGTAATAAAGCTAAACTCAGACATTAACGAAGAGAAATGGTTATCATATAAACAATTATTAAAAATACAAGGCAGCAAGGTGGAATTAAAATCGGTGGAAGAATTGGATTATAAATATAATTGGTTTCAATTGCAACAAATTAAAAGTTTGCTTGAACAAGATATTAGAAATGATGGAATAAGACAAGAACAAACATAACTAGAGAGAATGCTGTTTGGCGATAATGAAAAATTGATTTCAAGAATTTATAAACTGTTATTGAAATGGTCTACAGAGAATGAAGTGGTTAAATCTCAAATGATAAAATGGGCAATTAATATAAATAAAGAAATGCAGATGGAACAATGGGAGTATTTATGGTATGAAGATATCGACATGTAATAATATTAAAGAAAATTGTTTTAAAATGTTGTACAGGTGGTATATGACTCCTAAGAAACTGTCAAAAATGAATTATCAGGTGTCTGATAGATGTTGGAAATGTAAAAAACATGAAGGATCTTTCTACCACATGTGGTGGACTTGTGAAATGGCTACACAATTTTGGCAAATGATTCAGCAAGAAATTTTAAAGATTTTGGGTTACAATATAAAGAAGGCACCAGACATTTTTCTGTTGGGATTACAAATGGAAAACTTTCCGAAACAAGATAGAACACTACTTTGGTACATGCTTTCAGCTGCACGGACATTGTATGCGCAGATGCAGAAGCAAAACAAAATACCAGAAAAGTGGGACTGGATTATGAAAATTATGCATTGGAGTGAAATGGACAAGTTTACAAGAATCTTAAAAGAACATGATATAGATAAGTTTAATAGTGAGTGGGGAAAATTTCAGAAGTATGTTGAAAAACAATGGAAGGTGAAAGGACATTTGGTGATTTTTGATAATAATTAAATGTTAGGGGAGAGATAAATGGACTATAGTTAAAAAAAATAATGTGAATATACCTTTTCTTTTTTTCCCTCAACCTATTTTGATAAGGATTATAGTTAAAGTGAAATTATGGGAATATATATTTCTTCAATTTTATTTTATTTTTATGATAAAGATTGGGACTAAAGGACTATAATGAAGATGGATAATAATTGTAGCAAATGGTTCTTTTCTTATCTTTATTTTATTATAGTTATAAGGTTTTTTATGAAGATTCTTAAAGTGTTTAAATTACCTTTTATTTTTCTTTGTATTTCAAGTAAAATGCACCAGTGGAAGTCACGAAAAAGGGGGGAGGGAGGTGGAAAATGTGATGCAATATGTAGGTACTAAATGTTTGAAAACAATTGAATATTAATATAATATGTTGCAGAATAATAAAAAATTGCCCCCCCCCCAAAAAAAAGAACTATCGGTAAGCTATTCAGATCCATCTGGTTCCAGAGACAGATCATCTTAACAAATCCTCTACCCCTGCAGAGTCTTGGTATCCTTGTAAGCCTAAACCCAGGTAATGGGTTTGTCACAGTGGGGGGATTTGGGGAGGGCATTCTGTGGGTGGGGCGTCACATGTGATGTCAATATAGTGTTAGGATGGGCTCTTGACAATGGTCCTGTACACTAATGGTGAAGTTGTATCAGTCTGATTAACTGGATATTCCCTGTAGTGTTTTCATTGCTTATGAATAATATTCTTGACTGTATTTTCTTTACTTATGAGTTAATCATACATTCTTGTTGTATTATTTATATAGTGGCATTATCTGATGTGTAGCATGAACAACTGGTATAGCTATAAGACTTGTATTCAACCAATTGTTATGTTGTATACCTAATCTTTCTGAGGTACTAATTTAGAGACTGTTTTAAGTAAGGGGCCCCAAAGAGTTCCCCAAAGAGCTCCCTGTGACCATGAGAGAATTGCCTGTTATCGCCATCTCCTAGAAAACAGAAGACAGAGACATGGCAGGATAGCTATGGACTGGAATGTGAAACCTTGACTTATCCACAACATTATAGATCTGAGAACTCTTTTAAATAGTATATTTTGGCGCTGGATTTGCAAGCCCAGAAATCTGGCGAGTAAGTCTGGGGCTGTTAGGTCATCTGTCTATAAATAATAGTGAAGTTTAATTTTACTTTAGTTCTGGCAAGGAAAGGCTTGCTTGTCATAAGTGTTTGCTTTGCTTCTTTATCTCCATAAATGCTTCTTCTGCATTCATCTGAGAAGTCCACTTGAGTGATGCTCAGAGCAAAACCTGAATAATAAATTGCAAATAAACTAAACCTTACACACACTCATGTCACCCAGAAGTTACGTCATCACCTCAATGATGTCGGATCACAAAAAACCCTCTATGGGTCTTTTTTTGGTTTTTGTTTTTGCTTCAAGATCAGAGTTTGCCTAAAAACCAGAGTGTCGCCATGAGATGTCCCCGGCACAATTATGTCACCCAAAAGTGACATCATCACATTGGAGACATTGCACAATGATGTCACTGGGGTGGGATTTCCTCCACTTGCCAGGTGGCTGGCAGTAGGCCAAAGCCCCCTCCCCACAAAGTGAGGGAGCCCCTACTGGGACCTGGGGGATGGCAACCCTATATCTGTCCAAGACAAAGGAACCATTATCAATCTCTGCACCCTCAGATCACATTCCTCCTGAGCAGAACAAAATACATGACCAAGACCCCATGCATAGACCCCTCTTCCTTTGGAAGAACTAGTCTGGTACCTTGGAACAGGGTGACGACAGGCAAGCTTTCTACATCTCACAGAGTTATTCACTTTAGACTTTTCCCTGGTCAGCAAATAGGATCAAAATAGGTCATGTAATCACATGGAATACGTGCCATCTAATACTGGTCAGAGGCTGGTGTGGGAAAACTGATCCTAAAGGTACAAAGGTTTGGTTTTTTGCAGTTCTCTTCCCTCTTTTAAATCCATCAGTGTCAACGATTGATTTATCAGGAAAAGGCAGTACAACTAACCCATTCCCTCACCTTGCCTGACTTTCCCTTACCTGGTTATCCTATGTGAGTCTATAGTCAAAGCAATTTTAATCCCATAGCACTCCTTTTAGTTTTCTTGTCCTGTCTATTAGACATCACCAAACACAACATTTTCACATGAATGTTATGTTACATTTGCAATTGTTATTCAGCTTCCTGGCTCAGACACATTGTTTCACCAACTCTATCACAGCGTTTGTTCTGGAAATAGTCACATCATAGCTCAAATGGTTTATCAAGCCACACTTTGTTCAGCGGTGGGGCTCTCTGTGTATGACTGTGAATCTGTTTGTGTTTGGACATCCACTTACACCCCCAACATGAAGTTGGGTAATTCTTCTCTGAGTGGAATGCTGGTTCATTTCACTCACCTTTCCCCTCTTATCTGTTCTGGAATAAGTAAATAAAGTCCTAGTAAAATAAGTTCCCTTCTTGTCTCTATAAGCTACTACCTTTATTTTCTGAACTTGTAGGTGTGTTTGGAGTGCTCCTCAATAAGTCTGATTTTATTCCTTAATATTCTTTAATAAAAGTCATTTCATTAATTAAGGCCTGGTTCATTTTGAGAGTTCTTCTGAGGGAAAAATCCCCATAAGCTTTGGTGGAGATCCTGATTGTTTACACCTCACATTTTCTGGATCTCCTTGTTAATTTCCCCAACAATCTCAGGAGACCTTCATAACCACTTGGGGTCCCAGAGTGTGACCTGTACAATGTGTAGGACCAGTTATTACCTGAGACAGGCCCATGGTTGCCACGGAGGCCATAAAATCCTGAACTACTCCTGACCAGACAGCCTTGGCATAAACACTGAAGTTCCCCAGGACATCCAGCCTAGGGGTTTCAACACCACCCCTGAGACCAGCTATATCAGCTGAGGTAGGGAGAGTGTTAGGCAATGAGGTGGGCAGTAAACCAACAGAATCCCCATCCTGTCTCTCAATCCCAAGCTTTTGATCCACAACCTCAAAACCAAGTGTCCTGGATGGGGCATTGTACTAGAGGGATAGAATCCTTAAAGACTACAGTAACATCACCTCTCACTCCCACCAGACCTAGGCTGATGTATCACCAAGTACCCTAGAAGGCATAAAGTATTTTATTTAGACCATGGCTGGTGCCTGGGGTGGAGAGAGGATAGCCTGGAAGCAGGAAGCAGCTTCTCAGCATGTTAGCTAGAGTGAAGACACCTCTCTGTTGAGGTCTTTTTTCCTGAAGGTATTCTATTTAGACCAGGCTGGCACCTGCGACATGAGCTGAAGGGCTCTTAGTCTACTGGCCTCACAGCCTGTAACTCAACTGTCTGGAAGATCCCATACCCTGGGTATAACAGGAAGAAGCATTGAACCAGCACTGTTTGGCTCTCATCTGGTTGTATAAAGGCAGTAAGAGCTACTGAAAGAGAAGACTGGAGCCTCTGGCCTCTTGTACTGGGAGGAATGGGGGTGAAGATGTGCTACTTTTCATTTTGAGAAGGTTAAAGCTGAGTTTTGTGCATGAGAGTTACTCATATCCTGTAGATAGATCCAAGAGGGCAGCCTCTTGGATCTGGATCTTTCATCTGTTTGGCTCTCATCTGGTTGTATAAAAGCAGGAAGAGCTACTGAAAGAGAAGACTGGAGCCTCTGGCCTATTGTACTGGGAGGAATGGGGGTGAGGACTCATATCCTGGTGAGAGGTGGGTCTAGATTTGTGTTCACTGTTGCTTTATGACTAACAATAGGCAATGTGCCAGGAGAGATCAGCCACTGTGCTTAGTGATCATGTTCCCACTTCAGCCTATTCTTTTATATTTGTGATCAAAATTAATTGGCGCTTCAAAAGTGCACTTTGAATCCTCAGCTGAAGCCCAAAGCAGTAACCACTTTCTGGGAAGCTGTGGAGTCAGTATCTTCCAGGCAATCCTTCATTCTAAAGTCTTGAGTGTTTGGAGATTTATCATGTAAGTTTCTGGAAGCTATACTTTAATGTGCTAATTGCTGCAAGCCAAGGGACTTTAAATGAGCTGTGTATGAAATCCACAGAAACAATGCAATTTTCATGCAAAGCGTGTATCAATGCATTTTTAGTGCAAACTAAACAAAACTAAGGAACACTGAGTATTCAATACATGAAATTTCCCCACACACTCTTTCAACAGCCTTAATAAAATGATAGCTTCTCCAAAGTAGACGTAGCGGTGGGTGGAGTTTTTTTTGCTCTCTCATTGTTCTACTCGTGACGGTGCGGAGAGAATGCCTGACTGATAAAAGATACAAACAGGGTTTATGAGCTATTCGGTTTGCTGGTGAAACAGAAGAATGTGTTTAATAAATTATACTACAAAGCCTGTTTTAGGCATTGAAGGTAATGGTGAGATTTTTTTTTTATTAACTTCAATTAATAAAGATGCCAGGGATTGAACCGGGGACACCTTCTGCTTACCAAGCAGATGCTCTACAACTGAGCCACCGTCCTTCCCCTATGATGCATCAGTTTCAAGATGCGCATGCCTCAAAAGAGACAGAAACTCCTTTATGAAGAGTGCTGGGACCCATTCAATTTCTCCTTAGCTCATGGTTAGAGCTAAGGGGAATGTGATGGCATGTCTAACATTGCTTCCTGGAGCCATTGAGTGAAAAGTAGGGTTGCCAATCCCCAGGTGAGGGCAGGGGATCCCCCAGTTTAGAAGCCCTCCCCCCGCTTCAGGGTCGTCAGAAAGCGGGGGGAGGGGAGGGAAATGTCTGCTGGGAACTCTTGTTATTCCCTATGGAGATTTATTCCCATAGAAAATAATGGAGAATTGATCCGCGGGTATCTGGGGCTCTGGGGGGGCTGTTTTTTGGGGTAGAGGCACCAAATTTTCAGTATCGCATCTAGTGCCTCTCCCCAAAATACCCACCAAGTTTCAAAAAGAGTGGACCAGAGGGTCCAATTCTATGAGCCCCTATCCTTCATTATTTCCTATGGAAGGAAGAAACTGAAAAGGTGTGCTGTCCCTTTAAAGAGCCAATTTGGTGTAGTGGTTAAGTGTGAAGACTCTTATCTGGGAGAACCGGGTTTGATTCCCCACTCCTCCACTTGTACCTGCTAGCATGGCCTTGGGTCAGCCATAGCTCTGGCAGAGGTTGTCCTTGAAAGGGCAGCTGCTGTGAGAGCCCTCTCAGCCCCACCCACCTTACAGGGTGTCTGTTGTGGGGGAGGAAGATTGTGAGCTGCTCTGAGACTCTTCGGAGTGGAGGGCGGGATATAAATCCAATATCTTCTTCTTCTTCTTAAATGTGATGGCCAGAACTCCCTTTGGAGTTCAATTATGCTTGTCACAGCCTTGATCTTGGCTCCACCCCTAATGTCTCCTGGCTCCACCCCAAAGTCCCCTGGCTCCGCCTCCAAAGTCCCCAGATATTTCTTGAATTGGACTTGGCAACTCTAGTGAAAAGGCGTCAGAAGTGAAATCCTAGCAGTGTAGCATTGCCATCTCCAGGTTGGGAAATTCCTGGAGATTTGTGGGTGGAACCTGAAGAAGGCAGGGATGTGATGAATTAGCGTTCACCCCCCCCCCCCAAATCAGCCATTTTCTCCAGACTCCACATGGAGGTTGACAACCCTACAACTGCTCATTCCTGGGTGTCTTGCTAAGTATGACCTTAGTCTATTCCCACCTGCTTTTGTTTACCAAACACCAACATGATGCAATTTCTTCTGCAACAGGGCCAAAAGGGTTGCCTTCCCCAATGTACATTATCCTGAGTTCCATGAAAGAGCAGTTGGATAAAAATAAATAAACATCGTTTAGTAAGCATCTAAAGCCGCCAGATGTAGTGAAAAACATTACAAGAAAGGTCTATGGACGTATGTTGTAATAAGAACACACATTTTTTTTGAAAGTATATAAAAGAATGGATAACAGAGGTGGGGGTATACATACAGAAAGGATACATACAGAAAGGACAGGCAAATAATACCAAGTGAAATTATTAAAGAGAAAATGATAAAATTAGAGAAGTTAGGCTAAAGGGATTTTGCAGGGTCGGCAGAAACAGAGCAAACCCATACGATGCCTGAGAAAGGGAGTTTTGACTCTCGGAAGCTTGCATCCTGCAACTCTTGTTGGTCTCTGAGGTGCTTCTGGACCTAACTGTTCATACAACAAGCAAACCAAACGAGGAAGTGATTTCCATGGGGGACCGACGGAAACACTTGCATAAGGATACTTGAAATATTAACTTAAAAATAGACATTTTGCTTTCAGTATTTCCTCATTTACAGCCCAGTATTACCTGGAGAAGACTCTGGAGCGTCCCTTGGACTGCAAGAAGATCAAATCAGTCAGTCCTAAGGGAAATCAACTCAGACTGTTCCCTGGAAGGTCAGATGCTGAAGCGCAAATACTTTGGCCACCCAATGAGAAGGGAACACTCCCTGGGGAAGACCCTAATGCTGGGAAAGACAGAGAGCAAGAGAAGAAGGGGACGGCAAAAGATGAGATGGCTGGACAGAGTTACTGATGTAACAAACACGAATTTGAGCAGACTTCGGAGGATGGTGGAAGACAGGAGGGCCTGGCATGACTTGGTCCAGGGGGTCGCAAAGAGTCGGACTCGACTGTGCGACTAAACCACAACCACACATTCCCTGACAAGGCATTTTATGGGATACTCCTAAGTACAGAACTGAAACTGTAGCCGTCGTAATAATTTCGCGCCTTTTATTGCCCCAGCGCAGCCCTAACCGGCGTGACCAGTTTTCCAGGAGTCGGTCAACCGATTGCGCAAGCCCAACCAACGCACGTACCACCTTGCTTACAAAAACTACGACGTTGCATGATTCACACAAAGCACTTATATGGCCACTAGGCACCATGTAACCGTTGCACTGAAATACCATTACACATACTTCCAAAAGGCCTCGCCCGGAGGCGCCATTATTCATGCGCGAGGCTGGGCTATTTAAACAGCCGCAACCCGACGCACGAAAACGGACCCTGCAGCCAGCAGGTGCGTCCCATGCCGCGGCTGATCGGCAAAGACTACACTTCCCGGCATGCCCCGCGCTCGCCGGCTCGTTTCCTTGAGGGCCACTCTTTCAGCACTGCGGGCTTTGTTGTCCTCCGAGGGGTTGCCTGGCGGCCGCAGGCGGTGATTGGCGGTTCCCTACAACGCGCTTCCCCCCTCCCCGCCTCCTCCGAAACTACGGTCTGCCCTCCTCGCCCACACAAACACCGTGCCTTCCTCGTAACCCCGCCCAGAGGGCGGGCTCGTTAGCCTCCCTCCCCCTATCGCAGGGCACGCCCCGCCCACCCGCGGGAGGAGGGTCTCCGCCCACTTCCTTGAAGGAGCCCCTCTCGCCCCATCCGCCCTAAGCCCCTCCCCCTCGGCGCCCGCCTCAGTCCTGGTCTGAGGGAAGCGGGGAGCCGCCGCGGCGGGACCTTCGACGGGCAGCGGCAGGATGTTCTCCCGGAGGGGGCATGCCGACGTCAGGAAGTCCACCCAGAAAGCGCTGGACCCGCGCAAGGACGTCCTGACTCGCCTCAAACACCTCCGGGCGCTGATGGGTGAGTGGCGACGGAGGGGGAGCCCGTGGGGGAGGGGAGTCCCGAGTTCGAATCCCGCCCTCGCGATGTACTGAGGAGGGGCCGTGGCTCCGTGGAAGAAGGTCCCGCGTCCGGTCCTCGGCTAAGGAGATGATGGGGAAGACCCTGGAGAGGGTGCTGAAGCCAAGGCTGGTCTTCCCAGACCCAGGATAGGGGGGTTTCAGTGCCAGAGCCCTGGCTCCCAGGTTCAGTCCTTGCCACTGCGGGTTAAAAGAAAGGTCTGTGGAGGTGTGTTGCGATAAGAGCACACTTTTTTTGAAAGTATATAAAAGAATGGATAACAGAGGTGGGGGAAAGGATGCATACAGAAAGGATAGGCAAATAATACCAAGTGGAATTATTAAAACGAAAATGATAGGGGAGGGACAGTGGTTCAGTGGTAGAGCAGAAGGTCCCAGGTTCAATCCCTGGCATCTCCAACTAAAAAGGGTCCAGGCAAAGAGGTGTGAAAAACCTCAGCTTGAGACCCTGGAGAGCAGGGGAGGGATGGTGGCTCAGTGGTAGAGCATCTGCTTGGGAAGCAGAAGGTCCCGGGTTCAATCCCTGGCACCTCCAACTAAAAAGGGTCCAGGCAAATAGGTGTGAAAAACCTCAGCTGGAGACCCTGGAGAGCAGGGGAGGGATGGTGGCTCAGTGGTAGAGCATCTGCTTGGGAAGCAGAAGGTCCCAGGTTCAATCCCTGGCATCTCCAACTAAAAAGGGTCCAGGCAAAGAGGTGTGAAAAACCTCAGCTTGAGACCCTGGAGAGCAGGGGAGGGATGGTGGCTCAGTGGTAGAGCATCTGCTTGGGAAGCAGAAGGTCCCGGGTTCAATCCCTGGCACCTCCAACTAAAAAGGGTCCAGGCAAATAGGTGTGAAAAACCTCAGCTGGAGACCCTGGAGAGCAGGGGAGGGATGGTGGCTCAGTGGTAGAGCATCTGCTTGGGAAGCAGAAGGTCCCAGGTTCAATCCCTGGCATCTCCAACTAAAAAGGGTCCAGGCAAAGAGGTGTGAAAAACCTCAGCTGGAGACCCTGGAGAGCAGGGGAGGGATGGTGGCTCAGTGGTAGAGCATCTGCTTGGGAAGCAGAAGGTCCCGGGTTCAATCCCTGGCACCTCCAACTAAAAAGGGTCCAGGCAAATAGGTGTGAAAAACCTCAGCTGGAGACCCTGGAGAGCAGGGGAGGGATGGTGGCTCAGTGGTAGAGCATCTGCTTGGGAAGCAGAAGGTCCCAGGTTCAATCCCTGGCATCTCCAACTAAAAAGGGTCCAGGCAAATAGGTGTGAAAAACCTCAGCTGGAGACCCTGGAGAGCCGCTGCCAGTCTGAGAAGACAATACTGACTTTGATGGACCGAGGGTCTGATTCAGTAGAAGGCAGCTTCATATGTTCATATGTCTAAGGGGAGGGATGGTGGCTCAGTGGTAGAGCATCTGCTTGGCAAGCAGAAGGTCCCAGGTTCAATCCCTGGCATCTCCAAAAAAGGGTCCAGGCAAATAGGTGTGAAAAACCTCAGCTTGAGACCCTGGAGAGCCACTGCAAGTCTGAGAAGGCAATACTGACTTTGATGGACCAAGTGTCTGATTCAGTATAAGGCAGCTTCATATGTTCATATGTATGTTCATATGATAAAATTAGAGAAGTTAGCGGTTGGGAGAGAGAGATCTCTGCTAGACCTTGGATACTGCCTGTTGGTCGAGAAAGATGCAGATGGCATGGATATGGTCTGGTTCAGAGTAAGGCACACTTATGTAGTATTGGGGCTCAGATCTTGGTTGAGGAGATGTCACTTCACGTGCAAGATCTCCACCAGAAACTTGGAGAGTCTTGATCAGAGTATACAGTCCCGAGCTAGATAGACCAAGGGTCTGGCTGGTTCAGAAAAAGACCACTCTTTGTGTAGGTGGCTGTATGCAGCCTGTCCTCTCTTCCTCAGCCTCCTACTTATGGTGCTGGGAAACATGTTGCAGGCTTTACTGCCGTTCTGTGCCTCAGCTTTCCATCAGCACCACTGTGACACATTTTGCTAGAAGTGGGCAGCTATGTTGGTCTGAAGCAATAGAACTAAGTTGGCGTCCTAGTAGCAGGAAACAGATTAACAAAGCCAGAATGTTACCCTGGGAAAACCTGTTACAAGACAGACCAAAAAAGACAATAACAGAACACCGCTAATGTCACACACATCTCTCAACTCAAAACAGTTCAAGGCATCATCAATGACTTGCAACCTCTATTGGACAGTGACAGATCTCTTTCAAAAGTACTGGGTGGAAAACCGTTTATGCACACAGAATGCCCCCCCCCCCCCCGGTCTCAAACAACTCCTCACCCACAACAATACAACAACTCATTTGAGCAATGGCACTGGTACCAGAGCTTGCAATAAACCCAAATGCCAGCTTTGCTACCAGATACATTCAGAAACAAAATCACTGGACCTTACAGCATGAACTACACCAGCATCAACCATCACCAGTGGTCTGACCTAGCCTCAGATTGCAAAGCATGGAGACACACCATCCACCAGGCTGTCTCTTCCTTTGAGAATGCACGCATAGCTGGTCTTGAGGACAAAAGGAGATTGAGGAAGAATCGCACTGCTACAGCACCAACCCTAAATCAGACTTTTCCCTGCAGCCACTGTGGCCGGACCTGCCTGTCCCGCATTGGTCTTGTCAGCCACCAGCGAGCCTGCAGCAGACGTGGACTATTGCACCCTTCTTAAATCTTCGTTCGCGAAGCCAAGCCGAGAGAGAGAGAGAGACACCAGCTCAGGCTCATTCACTTGTTTATCTTCCAACATTATATATGCCGTTAAATGCCAACAATGCCCTTCAGTTCTCTACACAGGGCAAACATGACAAACCCTTCACTAAAGGATAAATGGACATAAATCTGACATCCGGAATTACAAAAATGAAAAACCTGTAGGAGAGCACTTTAGCTTTCCAGGAGATTCAGTGAGTGACTTCAAAGTAGCTGTTTTACTGCAAAGGAACTTCAGGAACAGAATAGAGAGGGAAATTGCTGAATTACAAGTTATTATGAAACTTGGAACAAACACTCCCTGGGATATTGGTTTCTTATCTCATTACATATGCTAAACCCATCTTCACCAACTAGAGCAGTGGTCCCCAACCTTTTTGGCCCCAGGGGCCGGCCTGCCGACCACGGCCCCAGGGCTCGCAGGGTAGGGGCACCCAATTTGGCCTCTCCCTCGCAGTGTTTCCTCCTCTCTCCTTTGCCCCCTGTGCAGCCTCGCCGCCTCCTCCCGTTTTTCTCCCCTGTTTCCTCCTCCCTCCTTCGCTCCCCCCCGTACATCCTCGCCGCCTCCTCCTCCCCCCATTTCCTTCTTCGCAGCTGCTGTCTGTACAGCCTCTCCGCCTCCATTTTTTTCCTTCCTCTGCGGCCACCATCCGCACAGCCTTCCTGCCTCCACCCCTCCATTTTCCTCCTTTGCTGTCACCCCGTCCACGCAGGCTCGCCGCCTCCTCCCCTTCTGTTTTCCGCCTTCCAACTTTGCTGTCAGCACCACCTCGTCGCCTCCCCCCCATTTTCCTCCTTGGCCACCGCTGTCAGCGCAGCCTTGTCTACTCCCCCCCCCCCCGCCCCCATTTTCACCATTTTAAGGTCGGGGAAGGAGTCTTCCCTTCTCCAGCCTTAAAATGGTGAAAACAGGGGGAAGAGGAGGCGCCATGGGGCGGGGGGTGGCAAGGCTGCATGGCCCATCTCAAGCGGGCCATGGCCCGGTATCGGTCCCCGGCCCAGGGGTTGTGGACCACTGAACTAGAGCTATACATCCACAGTATTCCAATGTACTTCTCTTTTAGAATAGAATAGTGTATAAGAATAAGGAGCCCCGTGGCGCAGAATGGTAAGCTGCATTACTGCAGTCCAAGCTCTACTCACAGCCTGAGTTTGATATCGGTGGAAGCTGGGTTCAGATAGCCAGCTCAAGGTTTACTCCGGCTTCTATCCTTGCGAGATGGGTAAAATTGAGTACCCTGCTTGCTGAGGGTAAAGTGTTGATGACTGGGGAAGGCAATGGCAAACCACCCTATAAAAAGATTGCCATGAAAATGTCGTGATGCAACATCACCCCAGAGTTGGAAATGACTGGTGGTTGCACAGGGGGCTACCTTTACCTTTATCAGAATAATGTCTTTTTTTTTGTATTGACAAACTTAAATAAGGGATATTGATTGTTTTTCTTATTACATATGCCAAATCCATCTTCAGCTATACTCTAATGTATTCTTTTTTGTATTGGCAAACTGGAATGATATTTATAATGTATGCTACATGTTAAAAAGTAAATTAGGTGGACAGGAATACCT
Source organism: Heteronotia binoei (assembly GCF_032191835.1). Classification (NCBI taxonomy): domain Eukaryota; kingdom Metazoa; phylum Chordata; class Lepidosauria; order Squamata; family Gekkonidae; genus Heteronotia; species Heteronotia binoei. The sequence continues at coordinate 10,871,695 of NC_083236.1, forward strand.
CTGAGAAAAACATGTTGAGGTATTCCTGTCCACCAGGGTTGAGGAGCAATAGAGCAATTAACAGACTCTCCATTTATTGCCTTGTGACGCTCTCTGTCATTCTTCAGTTCTGACGTTTCACTGTCTTTGTTGTTTTCCCAGGCAAATGCTATCCAGACCAAACTTCTTTCAATTTGTTAGTTTCACTTTCAGTTTGTTTTTTTCAATTTGCCAGCTTCACTATTTTGACATTGGATTCTAATTTTGAACTACTTTGCATGCTTAACTACTGCCCACCAGCTATATGTAGCACTGCTCACTGTACCACATTTCATTGTCTGATGAAGTTTGCATGCACACAAAAGCTTACATTCTGAATGAAACTTTGTTGGTCTTAATGGTGCTACTGGACTCCAGCTTTGTTATATTTCGCAGGTGCATTGCTACCGAAAAAAGATAGCACTGTAACGTTCTACATGTTAAGTGAGTGAATATTAGAATTAAAGTTCTGTAAGTGGTGATGGAATCAGAAGTTGTATAAGAAAAGTGGCCTGCACAAGCCTCTATGAATGTATGGTATTCTACAGGAAGAGACTGAAGTGATGGGGGAGATAGTCATTCAACCCTTCCCAAGACTCTTTGTGGATCCCGTTGGTATTGTAGAAATTTTAATCCCAGGTTCACACTGCCACATCCTGTGCTCTGGTCCATGCCATGAGTTTCAAAAGTGCCCACAACCTTTTTGCTAGGGTACCCTGGACTCTTTGCCGAAAGTCAGCCGTGTGAATTAACAGTCTCACACTGTAGCGGAGCTCCTGTGTGAACTGGCTGAGATTAATGCAGGCAGAAGTGTCCTGAAAAGAGGTTTTGAAATAGCACTGCATGTTTGGAAGTTTTGACCTCTCTTGATTGGTTGAATAAAATCAGTATTTTTTGCTTCTTACTTGGATTACAGTCCTATAAGCAAACAAAACTTGATCTTCCAAGAAGTTGTACAGGATAATGGCCAGGTTCTCACTGAGAGGTAAATTGTGTCTGGAGCCCTGCAAACATAGACTGCAAACAGGAGCTCACATGACTGATTGCCTTGTCCAAAAGACAAAAGAGAACAAAACCCTGTTCTTGTAGAAATGGCTATGCTGGAATCCTCCACAAAATCTAGATTCAGGTAGTCATGTTGGTCTGAAGCATGAGCACAAAAGCAGATACTCAGAATTAAACTTTGTTGATCTTAAAGATGTGTGCCGCTGAACTCAAACTTTGTTATATTACTTCAGAGCAATGCAGCTACCTATCTTAATCTGCTCCCAGTCATATGAGTTAACATCTACAGGCTGAAGCGGTACAGCCTAGACCCAAGTTGTCTACCTTAGTGAGGATTAGGCCATTATCTGGCTGGAATGATTGAGTTGTGCCAAGGGGTAGAATTGTTAGTCTATTGTAAGAAAGTAAAACAAAAGTCTGGTGGCATCCTTAAAGACTAACAACAAACGACCAGTGGCATCTTAAAAAAGAGGTAAAAAATAAAATTAATTTTACCAAGAATAAATATAAAGTTCTGCATTTAGGTAGGAAAAATCCAATGCATAATTATAGGATGGGGGAGATTTCTCTTGGCAGTAGTACATGTGGAAAGGATCTAGGGGTCTTAGTGGACCATACACTGAACATGAGTCAGCAGTGTGATGCAGTAGCTAAAAAGGTCAGTGCAATTTTGGGCTGTATCAACCGAAGTACAGTGAGGGTATCAGTTTGCTCTGCTCTGGTTAGACGCAAAGTGATGGTATCAGCTTCCTCTGCTCTGGTTAGATCTCACCTAGAGTATTGTGTTCAGTTTTGGGCACCACAATTTAAGAAGGACATAGAGAAGCTGGAACGTGTCCAGAGGAGGGCAACAAAGATGATGGGGGGTCTCGAGACCAAGTCCAAAAGGAAAGTCTGAAGGAGTTGGGGATGTTTAGCCTGGAGAGGAGACAGCTGAGAAGGTAATATGATCAACATCTTCAAGTACTTGAAGGGCTGTGATATAGAGGGTGGTGCAGAGTTGTTTTCTGCTGCCCCAGAAGGTCTCCCCACTTTTGCCATTTTCTGGGCTTGGAGCAGGGGTTACTGGGGGTATGTGTAGGGGGGAGGTATTTGTAATTTTCCTGCATTGTGTAGCAGGTTGGACCAGATGATCAACTCTATGATTCTTTGATCAACATTTCTCAGTCTTTAAAGAGACGCTGCACTTTGACTGAGAGCTTTTTATATTAGTTTATCATAGCTGTGCTGTTTCTTTTATATGTGTTTAGGATTAATAGTTTGAAAAGGATAAAAGCAATGGGTTTTTTTTCCGATGAGACCTTTGAAATGTGCACTGAGGTCATCTTTTAAAGATTAACTTTCATAACGTTTTTTGTAACACATAACTTTGTTGGAGTTCTGGAAGCTGTTGATAAAAGCCATTACTAATAAAGAATTCCCAGGTTGTGCATTATCTTTGTGACTCTGAAGCTGTGCAAAACAACAACAAAAACAACAACAACCTTGCAAAAAATGTATACCTTAAGGCTACAGACAGAGGCTCTGCAGAGAAACTTAATGGTGTTCTTGGTGCCCCACATCACCTCTTTAACCTTCTGAATACTTCGTCTGTGTCATGTGAATGCTCCATAACATGGGGATCATGGATCAGTCTTATTTGTTTATCTGTATGTTGACGTGGGAAAGAAAAAGTAGTGTTGGAATGATGCAGCTCCTTCACTGGGGTAGACAGAGGAGGAGAAAACTATGTTCTAAATCCCTTTGAGTCCTTAGTTGAGGAGCAAAGTGCATGTAAATACCTAAATAAATAAACAGACTTGCAGAACATCACTGCCATTGAATTCCATGAGCCCCTTGTCCATGCCTTACAGCAGAAGCGAGAGCAGGGTCCAGCTTGGTTCTAAGAGGGCATTCCTAAATTCATTGGCTCATGTAACTTCACGAGTTCTCTTTTTGGGGGGCAATTTTGAGTTTTGCTTAAGTGAGTGCACTTAGTCATTGATTTTGATTGCTGACTGCCCTGAAGGTTCCTTTAAAAAGTTCTCTGGCCCTACACAGAGCAGTTTCAAAAAATACCACTGCTCTGTGATTGGCCATAGAACACTGTTTACTTGGATACCCAAGTAAACAAAAGAACAACAATGTTGCTGATGGCTGGGGTATTAGCCCATCCATCAGCTACACAACAGCCTTCCAAAGCATACATTTGCAATGCATTTTGCAAATACATGCTTTGGATTGGCTGCTGGGGCTCCTCTCCCCCTCCCTAATCCCAGGGAGGCTATGGGAGAGGCAGGAAAAGGCTTCCAAAGGTGGGAAAGGAGGCAAGCAGCTTCCCTGAGGCTGCAGAAGTTCCTTTCCCGCCTTTTACGTCGAGTTCTGTATACTTCCAAATATTGATTTGGAATTATACGGGGAGCGGTATACAGCTCCTGTGTAATACCTTCTAATTGGATTCGGAAGTATACGACGCCCTATACTTCCAAATCAGGGGGTATTTGGCGGTCTATTTGGTTCGGCCGAACCGAATGCACACCCCTAGTCCTCAGCTGAAGACAGATAACTTTGCCATTTTGTTACTTCTAGTGCCACTGGATAATGGAGGTCGAAGATGGCTAATCCTTTGAGATGTGGGAGTGGCCTGGTGGACAACCTGTGTTGTGCAAACTGCTCTCATTGGTTTGCAGTTTGAACAGTTTTGGAATAAATTGTGAAAGGTTTTCAGAAAGCTGGAAGAAAATTATATTCTTGGGTGCCAACTAGAATTCTGAGGAAAAGATGTGCCAGTCCAGACAAGCCTGCCTTATTGCAGATGTAACTGGTCATGAAGAATGAGGGTATTCTCTTCCAGAGGGATTGCAGTCTTCCCACTTTCTTAAGAAGCATTCTGTGCAACTATAAAAATAAATTCAAAATGTTTAAAGTCAGGTACATAATTATGTGGACAGCAAATGCTCAGATTAGTTGGCACAATACTCAGCTGTTTTGAATTTGTAACTTACTGGTCAAAGTATTATGAAAGTATTATTGTCTCAGTAAAACAATACGTATTTTTATTCCTACTTGTAGTAACAGTACATGTTTTTATTCCTCTTTTAGTAAGCATTGCTCATTTAAAGTTTTTTGTTTAGGTCCTTTATGATACAACAAACTCTGATTGCATTAACAGAAACAAAGCACAGTTCTCATTTGTATCTGGAAGGTGTGCCTTCTTATAAGATAACATGCAAAATCAGTTTTAGAATGATTGTAGTCAGGTCACAACAAGTGCTCTGTTTGATTTTAATGGGGATTAGATTTCAAGATCATCCTAAAGATAAACATTAACCTTGCCTAACTGAAAAACAGAAATATGTTGATCTGTGGAAGGGGATACACTCCCATACATATAATAGACAGCATCTTCATGTACGCTTGTAGTTTCTGATCACTAAATTTGTTTTATTTTATTACGTTTATATACTGCCTTTCTCTGCTGTAGGAACCCAAAGCAGTGTTCATGCTCCGGCTGTAAAGTTTTACCCAGAATCTATTGAAGCAGAGAAATAACGAGGTCCGCACAGACTTAATGGTTTGAAGCGAGGTTTACTTTATGGTACCATAAGCAGAACCTAGTCGGGCATGGGCCCCCAAAATGACTGAGTTACAATCATTCTACATACAGACAGTTTTATTCACACAGAAAACAAGCAGGCAGGCACACAGGCTTATCTGATTTCAAAGGCCCCACCTCCACTAAGTTTCCTTACTTATCTATCACAGCAAGTTGCCTGTAGGAGGCTGTTCCCTTATCTAATCTTACAGCTGGAGCTCACACCCACTGGGCGGTAGAGTCAGTTTCTAACGGCACTTTTACAACAGACCCCTTTGTTTGAAGGCAAAGCATATTTTTACTCAATATGACAAATCTTACTATTATTGGGAGTATTAATTAATTATTCAGGGGCTCTCCTTCACTATCACAAGACTTGTTGAGTAGATGCAAAAGAAGCTTTAATGAAGAATCAGATAGCAAACACTTGTAGCAAGAGCATGCAAGACTTCGTGTCTTGCCAGACTGACAATAGGTGATAAATCCAGACCAGATATAGGCTACAGGTTAATGGCCCATCCTTTCTCCTGCCTAACTCTTTCCTGCTCAAAAGTCTTTGAATTAGTTCCCAGACCATGATGTTACTTTTCTCCAAGGTCACATTCCAGTTTTGCAGAGATTTTTGGTTGGTACTTATCTTCTGTTCCCAAGGAGACAAGATTAGGCCCTTGCTTCCCACAATAGGTTGTACTGATTTATATTTAAAGGTTGGTAAATACTGACATAATACAGTACAGTCATGAATACATATACATAAATGCATATATGATATGAATATATAAAACAATAGAACTGTGGATATATGAATTTGCTTGGGACAATTAGCCATTCATCAGCAATCACAATAATATTAGGAAAGTTAATAAACCTGAGCCTGCCTAGGCGGGGAGGGCGGGGTATAAATAAAAAGTTTATTATTATTTATTATTATTATTATTATTAAACCACAAGATTGCAACAAATCTTTGTCAGGGACTTGTTCCTGACACCAGCTCATGGAAAAAAAATACTTCATTACTCTTGTTCAAATGTCTTTGAAGGTTCCATTGAAAACACACAAACACACAGTTAATTGGGAAAGTTATATTTCCAAATTGCTAGCCATTTGTAACCTTCTTAAGCAGCTTGAAAACTATTATTTTTCTTACCTGCTTTTTTGATTTTCTGATGTGTAGGAAGTTTTCACTTGTTTCAAACATTCTTCTAAATTTCCCATCTTCATCGTGGAACTCACTGCAGGTAGAAACATAGATGCCTGCTCCATTAGTTAAATTTTTTTTAAATTGTTAACCCAGAAGAAGTGAAGTCTGCTTCCTTTTATGTGAAGAGTCATGCATTATTCAGTATCTTGTGAGTTCTTATAAGAGCATTAAACCTATTAAGAAGCTTCTTATGGGCAGGGGAAGAACTCTAGTGTTTTGCACAAACCCCTACTCTCTTAATGCTGTTCCTGCTTCAGCCCTTCCAATTATCCCCAGTCTCTCTCTGTTCCCCCTATGCTCTCCTCCCTGTGCTTGACAAAAAGTTGAACGATAGAAGCTAAAGAGACAAAAGTGATTATTACAAATATAGATTTTTCCTGTACAGAGTATTTCTGGCACTTGTTCCAATTGCTGTCAAGGATTCCCCGTTCGCCTTGCTTGTTCTTTGTGTTCTTTACGTAAACATGTACACAAAGACTGTCCTGCTGTTTGACCGGGGCTTCCCATAATTCTCTGCAACTCTTAATGGGAGTCCCTCAGAGGTTTATGTGGCACACTGGAGTTCATTTGAAACTGCTTATCAGCAGTTTCCTCACTGGACTTCCAGTTGCCTATAAGCTTCCCCAACAGCTGCTGAAAATTGCTTCCACTGCACATATTATATTCACACACATACAAAATTATCATGCCCTCAGACTGACTTTTAGCCTTGCAAATTTAAAAAGCATTTTTTTTTTGAGTGAGGGGATTTCATATGGAAAGTTAACATGAACTGAGGTCACTGTTGGGTGTTTTAGCATTGTTTTAATGGACTCCAGCTCTTGATGCTAACCCCATCCTTGATATGATATATATTAAGGAATATTAATTGGAGGGGGAAATCCCAATTTGCTCTCTAAATGCAGTCTTCCAAGTGCTTTGAAAAAAGGGTCCACTGGTCTTCTATCATGGGAAAGTCAGTTGCTGTTCTGTCATCACTAGACATATTTGGTAGCTCAGAATCAATGAGTTGGGTTGGCAGTAGGGATGGGCACAAATTCTTGGTTCTTTTTGAACCAGGTCGATTCTTGGTTCTTTTTGAACCAGTTTGTTTGCTCAGGCCATGCTTGGAGAGCCAGTTTGGTGTAGTGGTTAAGTGTGCAGACTCTTATCTGGGAGAGCCGGGTTTGATTCCCCACTTCTCCACTTGCACCTGCTAGCATGGCCTTGGGTCAGCCATAGCTCTGGTAGTTGTCCTTGAAAGGGCAGCTGCTGTGAGAGCCCTCTCCAGCCCCGCCCACCTCACAGGGTGTCTGTTGTGGGGGAGGAAGGGAAAGGAGATTGTGAGCCGCTCTGAGACTCTTCAGAGTGGAGTGAGGGATATAAATCCAATATCATCATCTTCTTCTTCTTGAATTGAAAAACAAAACACCTTTTTTCCTTTGTGGTTCATTTGTTTTGTTTTTGCAATTCATTTTCCCAGACAGCCTGGCGCCGACTCATTCAGTTCCTAGGCAATGCTGGCGGTGGTCTTCTGGGAGCCCTAGAAATATCCAGAGCAGTTATCTGTAGTTTGATTGATAGCTCCAGAAACCAGTCAAGGAGCTCACATTCTGTTCTATGGAAGCAAACACCCTGATTCTGCAGCTTTCACTTTGCTGCACAAAGAGAGAAGAGTTAGTTGTCATGAGACCTGAAGCTTTCCTGGGGGCACCTGCTTTGGAGGGCTATAACTTGGACATTCCAACTCCAATCTTTGCCAAACGTGGAGGGTGGGTGGAGGGAGCCTGCTGAAGATTCCCTGTGAGTTTTAGACCTCCTGAACCAACAAACCACAAACCAGTTTGGGCAACCATATGAATCATGAAACACTAGTTCAGGCAATCAAATGAGCCATGAACCACTATTTTCTCATTCCATGTCCATCTCTAGTTGGTGGGGCTGTTGAGTGCGGTGGGGATAAGAGGTCAAAATTCCAGAGGTCTTGGTTGTTCATACGCTTTGTTTTCATATTATTAGTTGGATCTGGGCATTGAGAAGGTGGCCCATAGGAAATATTTGTGAGGTTTATGGGGCTCTCAGCAGCCACATTTTGGCAATCTCCTGGAGGCACTGTGTGTCGTATACTTCTGGACAACATGTGCATGTGAGCTACAAAATGGCGAAACAAGGAAGTCAAACTTATTTTGCACAACCTGAGCTGATATTTGAATACTTCCATTGAAACAGGCCAGAAGCTGTCTGCAAAGCTAAAGTTATAAAGTTACTGTTCTAGAGTAAAGGTTAGATGCTTTAAAAGACTCACATTGTGATTTTGAGATTGCAACACTGTGATTGCAACTTTCTTGCTCATCCATGTGGGAACAAATGATACAGTGTGGTATAGCCCAGAATGTATTAACAGATTATTTGGCTCTGGGTAAGAAGGTGAAGGACCTGGGAGCGCAGGTTGTGTTTTCGTCAGTTCTTCCAGTTGAAGACCATGGTTTAGGAAGGGAAAGAAGAATACCGCAAATAAATGACTATGTACATGGTGTCATCAGGAAAGGTTTGGATTTTTGGAGCATGGCTTATGCTTTAAAGATGCAGCTCTTCTATTGGGAGATGGTTTGCACCTCACAAGGGTAGGAGAAAATCTGTTTGGTAAGAGCCTTGCAAACCTAATAAGAAGGGTTTTAAACCAGGGGCATAGCCAGGATTTTAAAGTCAGGGTGCTTTTTAAAAAGTTGGGGGGGGGCACCCTTGCCCATCCATTGCAGAGCCAGAAGCTTTCAGGGGGTAGGGGCAAATGCTGGAGGCTCTGAACGTGGCCAAGCCGAGGCAGCCAAGCCTAAAACTTAGGAGTCAAGAAGGGACTGCAGGCTGCATGCAAGCAGGGGGGTTTCCTTCCACCTCCCTCTCTCCCACCCTGGCACTTTGCAGCCAGCTGCTCCATCCATTCCCTACTTGGCTTGTAGGTGAGGCAACAGATAATTATTGTAGCTGTGCTGTACATAAAATTAATATGAATCCCTACAGTCATGAAAGCTCTCCACGTGGAGGATGCTATTTAATTTAATAGAAATTAAAATGGCAATGCCATGACTCTTAGAAGAACCAGGTGAAGAGGCAATGTATAAAATCATTAATACTGAAATCTAAGCCTTCTATTTCAGGAGACTCACCTAAGAACAGATAAGCAACTAGTGCTTAAAACACCATAGTTCTCTCTTCAGTTTCAGGCACCTAGTTTTTCTAAGAGTCATGGCATTGCCATTTTAATTTCTAAACCCCTTCATTTTGTATGCCAGCATGTTATGGAAGATCCAAAGGGGAGATTTCTGTTAAGTGCACATTAGACCTGAAACCAGTAACAATAACTTCCCTATATGTACCTAATACAGAACAACTCCCTTTTATAGAGGATACGCTGAACAAACTAAGAGATTTTCAGGAAGGTTCATTTATCATAGGGGCAGACCTGAATTTTATTATGGATAGAAAACTAGATAGATCGAATACAAATAATTTTGTGGGTAGACCATCATCCTCTAAAACCACATTGTGTGATATCATAGATAAATTCTCTCTAATAGACATGGAGATTTATCCATCCGAACAAAAGGTTATACATATTACTTCCACAGGTTTAAATTGCATAGTTGGTCTCATTGAGGATTCTTCTATTGGTATAACACTTTGGTCAGACCATGCTCCGGTAGAATGTAGGATAAGATCTCCCAGGGGGAAAATAAGACACAGTTCCTGGTCCGTAGATAACCTGTTTTATTGAGGGAAGACATTAAAAATAAAATAGAACAAGAAATAAAAAACTTCTTCAAAGAGAATGACATGGGAGAAGTTGATCTTCCAGTTCTTTGGGATGCATTTAAAGCGTATTTACGGGGCTATTTAATGAGCATTACTGCCCATTTGAAAAAAGGGAAAAGAGCTATGGTTAAAAAAAAGTTTGGATGCTATACTCAGTTTAGAGAAACAATTTTTAAAAAAACAGCCAAAAAAATCTATCAGAAATTGCTAGCAGAACGAAGACTTCTAGAAGCAGCAGAAAACAATGCTATACAAAAAAAAAAAGTTACTTATATTGAAACAACAATATTGGCAAAAAACATTAAGATACTTTGCAAATAAAAGAAAAAAAACTAGCAAGAAAGATATTAGCACTTAAAGATGTTTCTGGCATTCAAAAAACTAAGCCAGAAGATACAGTGAACATCATGACAGGTTTCTATAAAAGATTATGTACCTCTTTCTCTCACTCAGAGAACATAATCAGGCAATGTTTAGATTCTGATTATAACATTAAAACATTGACTTTTGAACATAAACATTATTAGACTCTCCTTTAGCAGAAGAATTATTTCAGCAGTCTATTCAACAAATGAATACGAGTCCAGGGATGTGCCTTAGCCCTGAGTTTTTTAAGATATTCAAATTACCTCTCATTAATAATCTAAATCACATAACTTATCACATTCTTTCTGGAGGTAAGTTTCTCCAGTCATGGACAGAATCAACTATTCTTACTGTTCCTAAGGATAATAAAGATCTAACTGACCCTTTGTCGTATCAACCAATCGTTCTGTTGAACATTGATGCCAAAATTTTTACTAGAATACTTGCCAATAGACTTTGCAAAATCATAAAGGATTATATAAATTATATAATGGATTATATTAATTCCTCCCTCATAGATCTGTTACTGACAACATAAAGAGAACCCCTAATCTAGTTTTTCATGGCAGTTATTATAAAAGAGAATCATTACTTTTGGCAATTGATATTTAAAAAGAGCCCCGTGGTGCAGAGTGGTAAAGCTGCAGTACTGCAGTTGGAGCCCTCTGCTCATGATCTGAGTTCAATCTCAGCGGAAGCTGGTTCAGGTAGCCAGCTCCAGGTTGACTCAGCCTTTCATCCTTCCGAGGTCGGTAAAATGAGTACCCAGCTTGTTGGGGGGAAAGTGTAGATGACTGGGGAAGGCAATGGCAAACCACCCCGTAAAATGTCTGCCGTGAAAACGTTGTGAAAGCAACGTCACCCCAGAGTCAAAATTGACTGGTGCTTGTGTTTTTTTTTTTTTTTTACAGAACTGTACAAAGTCCTGCAGGACCCTAATTTCAAGTGGGAACCTTTTTTTTAATTATAAAAGAATCATTACTTTTGGCAGTTGATATTAAAAAAGCCTTTGATGGTCTGTAGAGCAAGTATGTACAGATTCTGTTGGAAAAAATGAACTTCGAGGATAAATTCGGAACAGCTATTAGTGAGATCTCTTCCAACCCAACTGCTTCTCTCCAGATTAATGACCAAAGAGCAGAAAAATGTAGTTTACGAGGAGGTACTAGGCAAGGATGCCCACTTTCTCCCCTCCTTTTTTTATAGCGATTGAACCATTGGCTCAATTCATTCAAGCCTCACAAAACATATGAGGCTTTACAATTCAAGGTCATTCACATAAAGTATCTTTGTATGCAAGATGATATGGTGCTATTTGTCTCTAACCCCATAAGTTCACTTCCTGAAGTTATAAACACATTAGTAAATTTTTTCCAAAATTTTAGGGCTTTGACTTAACCACAAAAAGTCAATTATATACCCAGTTTATTTACAACAGGAAGCCATCCATAGTCTTTAAAACTTTTTATGATTTTCAATGGCTTACTGATTCATGGAGAAATTTGAGTATTCATATTCCTCTAAAGTTAGAAGATCTTATTAAATATAATTTCCATTGTGTTTAACTGGAAACCCAAGAACTTTTGAAATATTGGGATAAAATGTCTCTGACTTGGGCTGACAGAATAAATGTAATAAAAAGTTTCATACTTCCAAAATATTTATATTTGTTTTGTACTCTTCCAGCACAGATCCTGGTGTCAAAGTTGCTTAAATGGCAACATGCCTTATTAGATTTTTTTTTTGGGGGGGGGAGTTATAAATCCCATAGGGTCAACTCAAGAATTCTTAGGGGGGGAAATAATAATGGAGGCCTTGACAGTCCAGAATTGTCAAGGTATTATCAATCGTGTAACTTAGTTAATATAGTCAAACTAACAAATAAGGAAGACAAAAATAATTGGAGACAGAGGAATCATTTACTTATCCTTTTCTAATAGATGAGATGATCTGAAAATTAAAGGAAATATTTGTATCTCTGTCTCTTGGATCTTAATAGATGAAGTTCTATTTTTGTTTTCTGCATGAATTTCACCAGAATGTCACATGGTAGTTTATTCCTTGCTGTGAACCTGGAATTGATTCTGTATATCTGATCAATGTTCATAGAATCCTCTTCAGTCTTGTAGTGTTCTTGCAGCATCTTGCTAAAGTCCTCTCCATGCCGAATTCTTTGGGGACCAAACAAAATTTAAGATTACAACTTCTGTTTTCAGCCTCTAAAGTAGCAATCCTTTGATTAGCTTTCCCCAGTAAATGCTCTTGAGTCTCCTAATGATGTTCCAGTTCCTTATATTATCTCTGGACTTGAACAATTTGTTCAGCGTTTTCTTGAAACTTTTTTTGTATATGTGTAAATCCTGGGGTTATTTCCTGTCCCAATGACAGAAGTTCTTTTTTTATATTATCAAAGGTGTTTTCTTGACCTACTTTTATGTGTGCAACTTGCTGCTGGATCCCTTCTTCTATTTGGGTGACTTTCTGGTGCATTTGGCCTTCCGATTGTTGCATCTGATATGAAATTGTGTCCTTTAATGAGTTCAATTTTGTGGCTACAGTGTCTCAGCCACAACTCAAGTTTGAATCCCCACTCTCCAATGGAAGTTTACTGAGTGATCTTCGGCCATTCACGCACTCTAAGCCTGACCTACCTCACAGGGTTGTTGTGAGTATAAAACAGAGAAAAGAACAGTGTAAGCCATTTTGGGTCCCCACTGGGGAGTAAGTTAGGATATAAATCAAGTAAATGAATATAGTTTTAGTGGATTATATAGATACTAGGATTAAGATCCATTGTGAAGAAAAACAATGGGCTCTAGAAAGAGGCTCTGGGTGAGTGCCCTTGCTGTTTTCCGACCTACCCAAGTGAAGGCATTCGCTCCCCTCCACTCTTGGTGTCTTCCTACCCACTGTCCAACTACCACCCCCCCAACCACCTCTTCCTCTCAGCTACCCCCACACCCTTGGCACTCCACTATTCCACCTACGCATGACATTCAGTCACCCTCCACCCTTGCTGCCTCCACCCCCAACCTTTGGCCTTCACTCATTCCCCCCGCTCTTGCTGTCTTCCCATCGCCAACCATCGCCAACCCAGCACTTCGCAGGGTTGCCCAGGCTTTCCATTCTCCTCCGCATATGTGTGTGTGTTCCTGTGTCTGTAGTGGCTCAAAGCCCTGAAACAGGTCAGGAATTGAGAGAAGGAAGAATAATTCTGATAGGTGCGGGAGAGGGCATGTTGACAGTCACACAGACACTGAAACGCAGCATTCCTTTTGTTCGCAGTGCATTGTTGCTGCTTTTTCTTGTCATATTCAGCCTTGCAGCATTTAGCATCAGTGTGAGCTTGTGGTGTAATCTGTGTTTTTTGGCCTGTTATGGTTGTGTTATGGTATACCATAGAATATGCACCTCAAGGCAGCCATTTTCTGTAGGGGAATTTATCTGACTTCAGCTTTCCATCTCCTCCCCCCTCCCTGCAGTGTCTACCTAGGAAAAGTACAGTCTTTCTCCATAGTGTAGACCAAAGCAGTAAGGAAACATCCTCAGCAGGGCATAATGACTTAGAGTCTACCCTGCAAAGCAGCCATTTTCTGCAGGGGAGCTGATCTCTGCCATGCGCAGAGCAGTTATGATTCTGAGTGATCTTCAACCCTCACCTGGAGATTGGCAACAGTTTTTCTCCAGGCAGAAATGGAGTCTATGCCGTGGTACCTGTCTGAGGACCCACCCTTCCTCAAATCCCTCCCTGTCCACCCCTGAAATCTCAAGGAATTTTACAACCTGGAGTTGGTAACCCAGCCAACCATCAACCTATTTTGATCTGCCCCTCTGACTTCAGCTTTCCATCTCCTCCCTGCAGCCTCTGCCTAGGGATACTAGACTTTCTCCACAGTGTAGACCAAAGCAACTTAGATCATTTTCCTCTCCCCTTGGAGCAGTTGTAATTCTGAGTCATTTCCAGCCCTCAGCTGGAGATTGAAGACCTGGAGATAACCGTGCACAACGTTACTAATATATCCTTGCTATTTACTATTACTGCTTTAGCACTGAACACTAGTTTGCTTACAAGAATCACTTTATATAATGAACAAGGATTGTAATATAGCTTAACAACCACTCAGATGCATAATAACTTGATAAATGCACTTTATACATTAAGAACAACACACAGGTTCCATAGAGTGAATGTACACTTAGAGTCCACTAGCACTAGGGAAATAATCCTCTTCTTGATGAACTTAGTAGACAAAGTGCTAGCGATTCTCCTAGAATGAAGAAAAAAGTGACACGCTTCCGGTAAAAAATAGGCGTGTTTTGGTAGGTAGCGTCCTTTGTCCGACAAATAACTTAATTATTCTGGAACTAAATATACAATTTAAGATTGGCAGCAATGGCTGCAGGTGACTGATGGGGCCAGTGGCTGCTGGGAGGCTGGCTTTGTGGGTAACAGAGGGCTTCTGCTGGTGTCTGGTCCAAAGCTGGTCATGAGGGCACAGTAAAGCGGGAGGGCCTGTGTGAGGACGTGGAAGGCCACAGGAGACAGATGGGGGCTGTGTGTGCTGGGAGGCCATCTGTGTGGGCTGTTGATTGGACAGCAGAGGTCTGTTGCCATTGCTGGCTGTGGTGTCCTTTAATTTAATTTGATGTTTTAATAATTGTTTTATGTCTTATTTTTATACTGTTTTACTGTTTTATCTTGTTTCGTCATTGTTTGACCCTGACCTGTGAGCTGCCCTGAGTCTGCCTTTGGTGGGGAGGGCGGGATATAAATTAAATTAAATAAATAAAAAATATATTTTAAAAATAGCATATAGACTGGAAGCTTTCAGCAAAACTTGATCACAGTAAGAGACACAGTAGAGAAGCAGCCCTTTCTGAGGCCAGATGGCAGCAAGGACACAGAGAAGCATCAGAGGTGTGTCTGTCTCTGAGGTTAAGACTGCTTTTGGCAGTTTGTTCAACATTTCAGGGTCTCCAGGAGATAGGGGCAGGGGAGTCAGCCAATGGGAGGCCAGAGGCATTGACTGAACCATGATGGACCAATGGTTTATCGAAAGCCAATGGGAGA
The DNA here is from genome assembly GCF_032191835.1 of Heteronotia binoei. Classification (NCBI taxonomy): domain Eukaryota; kingdom Metazoa; phylum Chordata; class Lepidosauria; order Squamata; family Gekkonidae; genus Heteronotia; species Heteronotia binoei. The sequence continues at coordinate 10,886,720 of NC_083236.1, forward strand.
GCTCCATTTGGCCACCCCACAAGAGAATTATGATCTATGATACTTTCTTTTAAATGCTTTGATATTTTGATGATTGCCACTGTGGGGACCTGTTTGGGTGGAGACTTGCCATAGAAATGTTTTAAATAAAAAATAATTCTTACCCTTTTTCACATATTTTTTCCCCTTCAGATGCTGTGGATGGAAGTGAACTTAAACCATTCTTTGAAGCTAATTATTCTCAGATTTATTTTATCTTCTATGAAAATTTCATAACACTGGAAGCTAGCTTGAAACAAAAAGGTAAGCTTTGCTTTAGGTGTTTCTTCAGTAGTTTAAGCTTTTTGGGTTCTTAATGCTGTTGTGTCTGTATGGGTATTATTCTCCATCCTGAGCCTGCTTTGGCGGGGAGGGCGGGGTAGAAATAAAATAAAATAGGACCAGAACCAGTGGGTTGAAATTAAATTAAAAGAGTTTCCGTCTCAACATTAGGAAGAACTTCCTGACCGTTAGAGCGATTCCTCAGTGGAACAGGCGTCCTCGGGAGGTGGTGGGCTCTCCTTCCTTGGATGTTTTTAAACAGAGGCTAGATGGCCATCTGACAGCAATGATGATCCTGTAAATTTAGTGGGAAGGTATTTGTGAGTTTCCTGCATTGTGCAGGGGGATGGACTAGATGACCCCAGAGGTCACTTCCAACTCTATGATTCTATGATGTAAACGTTTTAAAGAACACAGAGAGACATGACTAAAGATTTTTTTTTAAAAAACCCTTAAAATAAAACATGCTTAAAACACTAGCACTTGTTGGTCTTAAAGGTGCTTTCTTTGTATTTCTTTGTCTATTGGATCCTGGTAACTGGGCAAAGGAAGCTCTGGCTCTTCCCCCCTCCCCAGGGGACCAGGAGGGAGAGGAGCCTCAACCAGTGGAGAAAATCAAGGTTTTACTCTGTAGCTCCTGTTCAATTGAGCAAGGCTTGCAAAGCAAGCTGAGATACAGAAAGAAGCAAAAGAGAGGGAGAAGGAAGCAGACAAGAGCCAGTTTCTTGGGGGCCTGCATGATTCGGCCCCTGGGCCACATGTTTGACACCCCAGGCCTCTACAGCATCCCAGACAAGTGTTTGTCCAGCTGCTGCTTAAAGATTGCTGGTGAGGGGGAGCTCACCACCTCCCTAGATAGCTGATTTCACTGTTGAACAGCTCTTACTGTAAAAAAAAAATTCCTAATATCCAGCCAGTACCGTCCCACCCTTAATTTAGACCCTTTATTGTGAGTGCTCTCTGCTGCCAAGAGGAACAGCTCCCTGCCCTCCTCTGTGGCTCCCTTACCTCCTCCCCTTCAGATACTTACAGAGAGCAATCATGTGCCCCCTCAAACTCCTCTGCTCCAGACGGAATGTTCCCAAGTACCTCAGCCTGTCCTCATAGGGCTTGGTATCCAGACCTCTGATCATCTTATTGCTCTCCTCTGCACCTGTTCCATTCAGTCTACATCCTTCTTGAAGTGAGGCCTCTAGAACTGCACACAATATTGCAGCTGTATGGTGGGACTATGATATCTTGATACACCCAAAGATTACATTTGCCTTTTTTGTCACTGCATCACACTGGCTGCTCATATTTAACTTAAAGTCCACCCGTACCCCAAGATCTTGGTCATACACACTGCTACCCAGAAGTTTATCCTCCATCAACTATGCACGTTCCACATTTTTGTTACCCAGATGTAGAACTCAGCACTTACCTTGTTAAATTGCATCTTGATCACATCTGCCCACTTTTCCAGCATGTTCAAAACTCTTTAAATTCTAACTCTGTTTTCTGGTGTGTTCACTGCTTTTCCCAATTTGATGTCATCTGCAGATTCAGTGAGTAGCACATTTAATGAATAGGGACATACAAGCAATGAAAGTGAGAATGCAGAAGAGTTCCTAGATCTACAGCATTGCCTTAAAAGTATCCAGTTTTACATGGACAGGCCTGTTCATGGCTGAACATCTCCTACATGATTTTGTACTCAGAATAGTATCTTGATCCATAATAACAAGAATGTTCCTCTATTCCTAGGAAACAAATCGCAGAGGGAAGAGCTGGACTCCATTCTCTTTCTTTTTGAAGTAAGTTCTTACATTTCTGAACCTTATGCCTGCTTCATAGCAATAACATAGGACTTTTTTGAGCAGGAATGTACAGGAATGCAGTTCTGGCTGGCTTTGTGTCAGGGGGTGTGGCCTAATATGCAAATGAGTTCCTGCTGGGGTTTTTCCACAAAAAAAGCCCTGGCAATAAGGAATAAGTTCTATTTCTGGCAAATGTTTCTCATGAACAATATTTCAAGATTGGTTTATGACTATTTGACAATGTTGTAAACAAGGGTGACCAGATCCTGCCTTTTCTTCCTTCTCCATATAATTAGGAACTGAACTGTTAAAATATTCTATTTGATATCTGTTTTTTTTAAAAATGCTTCTGATTATTTCTACGGGAGTAGGGGTAGGCTAGAAAGCTCCTAGCAGCTTCTAGGGCTTGACAGCTGACTTTGCAGGGCTTACTTGGATTTCCCCATCCAGAGCAGGCTGCAAAAGAACTTGCAATATGGGGTAGATAGTGCTTGTGTACCTAATGGCCTGTAGTAAGGATTACACTAGTAGTAACTCAAGTTCATTGCTTTATATCAGGGGTGGCCAGTGGTAGCTCTCCAGATGTTTTTTGCCTACAACTTCCATCAGCCCCATCCATTGGCCATGCTGGCTGGGGCTGATGGGAGTTGTAGGCAAAAAACATCTGGAGAGCTACCGTTGGCCACCCCTGCTTTACATACTATAAATTACATTAATTACATTGTATAAGTGTTAATATGCTGTGGGCTGGATTCCAGAGATCCATTGTACTAAGAGAGGCACTTTCTTCTGGTGGAAAGAATTCTTCGAGATCCTGTGTGGTGTAGTGGTTAAGAGTGTTGACAGATTCTAATTAGGAGAACCAGGTTTGATTCCCCACTCCTCCACATGCAGCCAGCTGGATGATATTTGGTCAGTCATAGTTCTCTCAGAGCTCTCTCAGCTCCACCTACCTCACAAGGTGTCTGTTGTGGGGAGAGGAAGGAAAGATGATTGTAATGGCAGCAACTCCACTGGGCAGGGTTGCCCAGGCATGCTTGCCCCGCGCTTGCGTGCCTGGCTGGGAGACAAGCGGCGAGATCGCTCCCTGCGAAGTGCTGGGTTGGCGATGGGGGCAGAGGGAGCGATCTCGCCGCTTGTCTCCCAGCCAGGCACACAAGCACGGGGCAAGCACGCCTGGCTGGAAGACAAGCGGCGAGATCGCTCCCTCCACCCCCATCGCCAACCCAGCACTTTGCAGGGAGCGATCTCGCCGCTTGTCTCCCAGCCAGGCGTGCTTCCCCCGCGCTTGCGTGCCTGGCTGAGAGACAAGCGGCAAGATCGCCCTCACCGCAAATCCAGCACTTCGCAGGCGCCGGCATGCTTCTCCCGCGCCTGCGTGCGGCCCCCGGCCGAGGCGGCCCGAAGGCTGCAATGGCGCCCGCATCACCGAAGATGGCCATTTGCGCACGTAGACGAAGGTGCGTCTTATGGTCCGGTGCATCTAATCGTCCGAAAAATACGGTAATACCAGTTCACTAGTGAACAACCTCTTTAACTTTTGAAATGCTCTCTGACACTCGTCAGTCCAAGTGAGTTTTGCCCCTGGTTTTTTCACATTGGGACCCTTCCCTTTTGTTTTTAGCAATGGCAGGGGCAGGATAGTGTGGGCGAACCCCTGGATAAAATTACGATAAAAGTTCGCAAATCTGATAAAAGATTGTAATTGTTTTTGAGTTTTGGGGGGTTGCCAGTCTAAAACCACTTGAACCTTAGACGGGTCCATTGACAATCCCTTCCCCAACACCTGGTAGCCCAGGTAATCCAGTTCAGCCTTGTGGAACTTGCATTTCGAAAGTTTAGCAAACAGTTTGTGATCGTAGAGTTTTCAACACTTCTTTGTGCACGCGCAGGGACGCTCCCTCACTCGCCGCCTTCCCCGCCCGCGCGCAGGGCCCGGCGGTGGTGGCGGAGGCCGGGGAAGCATCGGAGAGGCCGGCGCTGGTCGCTGGAGGGCGTCCAGCGACCAGCGCCGGCCTCTCCGACGCTTCCCCGGCCACCGCCGCCAGGCCCCGCGCGCGGGCGGGGAAGGCGGCGAGGGAGTGAGGGAGCGTCCCTGCGCGTGCGCAGGGCGATCTGCGCACGCGCAGGGACGCTCCCTCCCTCACTCGCCGCCTTCCCCACCCGTGCGCGCGGCCCCCGGCTCTCTGGCTGGCTAAACCGGGACCTCTAATGGTCCCGGTATAGCCAGCCCGGGAGCCGGGAATTGGGGGCCAGAACCGGGACTTTCCCGGGAGACCGGGACGGTCTGGCCACCCTAGTACTCGGAAGTAGGTGTCCCTCAAATCTAATTTTGTGAAGATTTTCCCTTGGGACACTGTATTCAACAAGTCCTTTATGAGTGGAATCAGGTAGGCATTCGATGCCGAAATCGCATTAATCCTCCTAAAGTCAGTGCAAAGTCCCCTGTCCTTTTTATTGCGGAACAACACTGACGTGGCATGGGCGGATAAACCCGCTGGCTAAATTCTGAAAAATTTCCAAAGTTCCATTTTCTCCACCCATCCCATCGGGTAGATTTTGGCTCTAGGCAGGCTCTGCCCTGGGAACACCTCTATGACACAGTCGGTGTCTTGGTGGGGAGGTAGCTCATTGGCTTCTTCCTCGCTAAACACTGCCTTGAGATCTTGGTACTCTTTAGGTATGGATCTCACTTCTTCTATAGTTAGGCATAATTTCTCATTCACCGGGGGGTGGATCGGGGCCCCAGTTGCTTCTTCACTTATGGCTATCGCAGGCTGGATCCCTAAAGTCTATGATTTGGTCTCCCCTCCTAATGTTCGGTTCATGTTTAGCTAGCCAGCCTACCTCTAACACTAGGTCAAACAAAGACGAGGGGGCTACTACGAAAATCTCCATGTCCCAGTGGCCCTGTATTCCTACCGGTACCAACTGGGTTTGCTCGTTGCAAGGTTCCCCCTTCATTATTGTCCCATCCATCTGCTTGAACTGGATGGGGTTGTGTAGAGGACTCTTGGCTAATCTTGGAACTGCTACCATTTTGGGGGTAATTATGTCTCTGGTACACCCTGAGTCCAGCAAAGCCCATACATGCATGAAGCATTTCTGGGCAGGGTTCAATAAAGTTAGTGGGATGAAAAACAAAATTCCTGTAATTCTCACGCTCAGGGCGCCATTCAATCTCCGACCTGCTGCTCAGCGCCGCTCAGTGCAAGTCGTTCCCATTTCCCGATGGCCCTTCTCAGAATTCCTCTCCGGACTCTAGCACTACTATAGCCTCCTCATCTCATGGGGCAGCTGTGGTGATGCTGCCCCGCTCCGATTCCTTTGAGCGGCCTTCTGCCTTCTTGGGCTTGGGTGCGCTGGTCTTCGGAGTAAGGGGGGCCTCGAGGTCTCTCTGGGCACTCATTCGCCATGTGGTTCACATCCCCACATCGGAAGCAACATCTGGGCCCAGCAGGTTTTGGTTGCACCCTGCTGAGTCCTGGTTTCTTCCCTTCTGGTTTTGCCCCGGACAAAACCTCCCTTTTGTCCTCCCTTTACCCCTTGCTGCTGTTGCTGCTGGAGGGCGCCGCGCCACATATTGGTCTCCACTTCTCCTGCTAATTGGATCCACCCCACCAGTGAGGTTGGTTGGGCTTGGTGTAGGGCCCGATCTAGGATGCTGGTGTTCAGCCCTCTCTGGAAATGCTCCATCTTGATCAGCTCACTCCACCTGCATACCTTTGCTGCGTTGACCCGAAATTCTGCGGCGTGCTCTTTCACGGATCGGGGCCCTTGCTGCATGTCACATAGTGCAGCTAGGGCCCAAGTCTCTTGCAGCGGGTCTTCATACTGGGTTAGGACAGCTCGTAGGTACTGTCTACAGTGTCCAGTTCAGGACTGTGGGTCTCATAGAGGCTCACATACATCTCCTGGCTGCTCCTTGTAGTTTCAACCCCAAAGAGTCCATTCTGCTACATTCATCGGGGAAGGTATGCCCCCAATAGTACATGAAACTGTTAGCTTGTATGGTGAAGTATTCTACTTCTTCAGTATTCTATCTCAAAAGTAGCCACCAGCTCTCGCCCCCTCCCGTAATCTTAGGGAGGAGGGGGCGGTTGTGCCGGAGGCAGCTGAGGTTGCGGCTGTGCCAGTGGCCCCTGTGACCGCGGTAGCAGTTGTTGGGCTGTATGCAGCTGGGGTGGTGGCAGTGGTCTACCTTGCAGGGCGACTGGTCGCTGTAGGGCCAACGCATGATTAATCTGTTGGCCGACTGTCAGAACTGGAAGAACTTCAAACGAGGCCCAAGACTCTGTTGCAAAAGTATAGGCGTTTATTGAGAACTACAGAGCTGAGGGTACAGGATAACACTAATACCGAAAGTTAGCATTGGTTACATTTTATGCGATTATAGTGACAACAATAAAACGATCTTTCACACGGCCAGAGACAACAGTCTGTTTCTCAGGGTCTGTTATCAGTAAGGGAGGATGGAGTCCTGCTGAGAGAGCCTGACCGGCCCAGCTTCAAAGAGCCACCTGCAGATGTTGACCAGAGGCTATCTGTCACCCTTCAGTGATCACAGTTTGTTTGAAATGCACAGAAGTATTTGTTAGATGCTGAAGCAGGGATGCGGGGGTTAGTGTCTAGTTACAATATGGAGTCACATAGGCTAACAGCATACAGGAAAGTTACAAGTTCTGACACCGACCTCTTGTATAAGGCGCGCATTGTTCGCCCACATTTCTTCCCTCAGGTTGCGTGCCATCTCCACCATCTCAAACTTCATCAGTTGGAGGAAGTCTCTGTCTTCGTCCTCCTCATCATCAGAGATCAGGCTTGTTGCCTTCTCTTCCCTTCCATCGCCCCCTCCTGCTCCTCGTTGGTCCTGGTCACCCTCTGCTTCCCCTCATAGTGGGCAGGGTAGTTCCAGGATTGCATCTCGTCTGACTGGGCCGGCATCCATTAAGCTGTTGGATCTGTGTGGCCCTCAGTCCTTCATGGTGATGAATAGTCGCTGGATGTACAGCGGGGAACCTCTCCCAGTTTGTCTCCTTGTGTCCATTATGTGCCACAGGGATTGCTTTGGGATGGCTCCTGGTTCCCAGCTCCCAGTTTCTGGAGAGGCTGGTTGATCTGGGATCTGGCCATTGTCCGGTGCTTCTTCCACCATAGCGTTAAAAGTTACTGGATCTGGTTCAGTTCCAAAGTGTGCATTCTTTCAGAATGTCAAGCTCCGATAGTCCCAATAATTATATTCTTTGTTTATTTCAAATAGATTCATTTATTAAGACCTGGAGATTCTTACAAGACAGGTAACTGAAAGAACTGAAGAGTCAAATCACATACAGGGGTATATAATAGGGGTTCGCAACCGTTACTGTTTTGGTGGGCACTTCTACCTTAAGGGTCAAATGTTACCATAATACACAACAAAGGAAAGAGAACCACATATAAAAAAGATAAGGACTTTGAAGCTACCAGGGCATTCCTTCTCACACTCATGAGACAAAACAGTGCCCCGTGAGAATTTAAACACTCCCTAGTCAGGTGGCTATGGCTATTAGGTAGCAAATAACACAATTCAGCTTCGAAGGGAAAGATATATGCAGGAGCTTTACATAGCTGATTCCACTCTTAGAATAACTCTTACTGTACCACAGTAATATCCAGTCGATACCCTCCCACGCTTAATTTAAACCATTATTATGAGTCCACTCCTCCGCTGCCAACAGGAACAGCTCCCTGCCTTCCTTTAAGTGACAGCCCTACAGATTCTTCAAGAAAACAATCATGTCCCCCGTCAATCTCCTCTTCTCCAGACTGAACATTCCCAAGTCCTTCAGCTTTCCCCCATAGGGCTTGGTCACTAGGCCAAGGTTGTGGACAGAATAGAGTGGGTGCAGAGGATGATCAGAGGCCTGGAGACCATAGAGTATGCTGATGCCAACCCTGGGGCAGTCTCAGGGGTTGTTGGCAATTCTCCCTAATGGTACATGTTGAAATACTTTGAGATTATATTCAAAGAATCAAAGAATCATAGAGTTGGAAGGGACCCCCAAGGTCATCCATTCCATCCGCCTGCACAATGAAGGAAATTCACAGATACCGCCTCCCAAATTCACAGGATCAGCATTGCTGTCAGATGGCCATCTAGTTTCTGTTTAAAAACCCCCAAAGAAGAAGAGCCAACCACTTCTGAAGAAGCCTGTTCCGCTGAGGAGCCTCTCTGTCAGGAAATTCTGTGTAATGTTGAGCAGGAAATTCTTCTGATTTTTTCACAGTCACAGTACCTTTATTGGCATAACATTCTTTTGATTTAATTTCAACCCATTGGTTCTGGTCCTACCTTCTGGGGCCACAGAAAACAATTCTGCATCATCCTCTATACTTGAATATGGTGATCATATTACCTCTCAGCTGTTTCGTCTTCAGGCTAAACATAGCCATCTTCTTCAACCTGTCTTCGTAGGACTTGGTCTCCAAGACCCCCTCATCATCTTCATCGCCCTCCTCTGGATCCGTTCCAACTTGTCCTTCTTAAAATGCGGTGCCCAAAACTGAACACAATACTCCAGGTGAGGTCTTATCAGAGCAGAATAAACTGATAACATCACTTCACATGGACACTATAGTTCTGTTAATACAACCCAAAATTGCATTTCCCCTTTGCCACCACATCACACTGTTGACTCATGTTCAGTGTATGGTCCACTAAGACTCCTAGGCCCTTTTTGCACAGACTACTACCAAAATAAGTCTGCCCCATCCTATAATTATGCATTGGATTTTTCTACCAAAATGCAGAATTTTCCATTTATCCCTGTAAAAAAATTCATTTTATTGGTTTTACCCCAGTTTTCCAGCCCGTCAAAATCACCCTGTATCCTGTTTCTGTCTTCTACTGTATTTGCAACCCCTCCCAATTTAGTATTATCTGCAGATTTAATAAGCATTCTCTCTATTCCTTCATCCAAATCATTTATAAAGATGTTGAACAAAACAGACCCCAGGACAGATCCTTGAGGCACTCCACTTGTCAGTCCTCTCCAAGAGAATGAGGAGCCATTCACAAGCACTCTTTGGGCATGATCTGTCAGCTAGTTAACAGTAACCTAACAGTAACAGGATCCAAACCGCATTCTAACAACTTGTCAACGAGGAGATAGTATGTGGAACCTTATCTAAAGCCTTACTGAGATCAAGTGTCTATGTCCACAGCATTTCCTTGATCCCTCAAGGTAGTCACTTTCTCAAAAAAAGAGATCAGGTTAGTCAGTCATGACTTGTTCTTGAGAAATCCATAGTTTCTCTAAGTAATCTCTTAGTAATCACAATTATCCTTTCTAAATGTTCCAGGACTGACTGACTGATGATTTGTTCTAAAACCTTTCCAGGTGTAGATGTCAAGCTGATGGGTTGGTAGTTGCCCGGATCCTCCTTTTCCCCCTTCTTGAAGATGGGGACAACATTTGCCCTCCTCCAATCTTCTGGAACCTCACTTGTTCTCCAAGAATTCTCAAAAATAATAGCCCGAGGCTCAGAAATTACATCCACAAGCTCTTTTAGTACCCTTGGATGCAGTTCAACTGGCCCTGAGAACTTAGTTTCATTTAAAGAAACTAGGTGTTTATGTGCTATCCCTATGTTGATCCTGGGCTGCAACCCTCATATGTTCTGTTTATGCCTTGTTGAACACCTTTTCCCTCACAAGGGAAGACTGAGAAAAAGTAGGAATGGACAGTTCTGCCCTCTCTTCATCACCTATTACAGTTTCACTTTTCTGTCCCTGCATTGGGCCTAACATGTCCTTGCTCTTTTTCTTACTTTGAATATAAGAAAAGAACCCTTTTTCATTGTTTATGCATCTTTTGCTAGCCTCAGCTCATACTGAGCTTTTAGATTTCCTTACTCTTTCTCTACAAGTACTGGTTATTTGCTTATGTTCATCCTTGGTTATAAGGACCTTCTTACATTTCCTAAATGAGTCTTTTTTATTTCTCAAGTCTTTATTTTTTATTTCTCAAGTCTTTATTTTTTATTTCTCAAGTCTTTAGAGAGTGTGAAGATAATCTGGTTAAGAGTTACTTCCCAACATAATTGTAAGTAAAAAAAACAAAAAAAGATCCCAAAATGGATTATTAAACATGTCTGCTTGATTCTTTTTTTTTTTTTTTTAAAGATCAGCCCGTGTAAGTCAAAGTTTACTTATTCATAGTCATGCAGTAAGTGCAGAAGCAAAAGAATTATGAATAAAAGAACTGGCAAGTCCCCTGGTGTGTTGGTTAGAAGTGATACCTAATTTCTATTTCAAGTGCGCTAATGGATTTCCATATAAATGGAGTAAAGCACAAAAGGGAGTATTCTGCACTATGGGGTTTCCCAAGGTATTTTATATGTCTTTATGATGAAAACCCAAACAAGATGTCAGAATTTATTGCATTTTACATTTTATATTTACATTAGAGTAAGAATGATTTGCTTTTGTTAAGTCCACAATTATTTAAAGATTCTTTCTTCCTCTCTGTGGATAGATAAAGGTATGCACACAGTATAGAGACTCAAAGCTTAAAGCATAGACTGTTATGTTGTTTTAGAGTTCATCTATCCAGTACCGATGGCAAGAATAATTTTATGCTGCTTTCATACTACTAATACTTTGTTACCAAAAGTCTGGGACTCTATTCCTAGGGAAATTTCTCTTTCCCCTTCTGTTGCCATTTTCTACCAGCAGCTGAAGACTTTTTGTTTTGTTTGCCGTTTTCTCGGTGACCCCTTCTTGACAATGTTCCAATTGTTGTTTCTGTGTCTATGTATGTACTTTTGCTGTTTTTAATTGTTTTAACAATGTATGTATTGGTTAAACTGTGATATTATGTATGGTTTAATTTGTTAGCTCACATGGTGGCCCTTTAAAGGGTAGAAAGGGGGATATAAATGTTGCTGTTGGATGGTGGTGGTGGTGGTTGTCTGGTCTGTAAATTTCTAAGACCCATTAATTTCGGAGAAATGTGGAATGAGTTAGAAACACTGGAATCCTTCCACTTTGAGAACAGAATCATTTTTCTGTTACATACATATCTTTTTCTCACTCACCCTATATATGTTTTGTGCAGCCAGGCCCAGTTTTGGTTGACTTCAGATTATTCAAGTTATGTTAAAAACCCTCCAAATTTGGGAGTTGCCAACTTGGTTTAGAGCATTTTCTTTGACAATGGTAGTTAAAGTGGTTGTTAAACAACTGATACTTTTGAAAAGCATAGTAAATGCCAATCTTTTATACTATTGGAAAAGAAATCTTCTCAAGTCAAGAGATGGGTTGTCAGTAGAAGAAAATATTTTGACAGAGGACACCCTGCCCCCTTCCTAATCATCTTTATAATCAACTAAAGACGTTCAATGGCTACTTTCTGCTATCGAGTATGAAACTTTTAATCTTGTTTTCTGCAGAGAATATTACAACTACTACCAGAAAGGATATTCTTTCGGTGGCATTTCCACAGCATAGGTAAGAGAATTTGAGTGTCTGTCCTTTTAATATGAGTATTTTATTATTGAGTTGGGTGTGTACTCTTCTACTTTCTAGCAAAATATAAAAATTCCGGTTTGTGTTGATGAAATTAAACTGTCCTCTGTTCTGCATTCCCTTTTATCAGTTTTGCTAAACTCGATAGGGGTATTAAAATATTTTGTCATTTATTTATATTTATCTATAAATTAACTTTATGAATCACCCAATCCCTGAGTTCACAGGGCTCTGGGCAATATACAATAGCAAATAAAATGCGGTCTTGAAGCTGTTAACACAGTTAAGACTGCGTTGCTGCCTTGCAGGCAGGGTAGGGGGGAGGCCAAGAGAAAAGAAAAGATGGAAGAAAGGAGGTGTCAGAACTGTAACTTTCCTATGTGCCATTAGCCAGACTGACTCCATGCTGTAACCCGATACTAACACACTGTGCCTGGCTTCAGGCCACTAACACAAATTCCTCTGCATTTCAAACACTGTGATCACTGGAGGATGGCAGATAACCCCTGGTCAACATCTGCAGGTGCTCTTTGAAGCCAGGCCGACCAGGCCTTCTCAGCAGGACTCCATCCTCCCTCCTGATAACAGACCCTGAGAAACGGGCAGTTGTCTCTAGCCGTGTGAAAGATCGTTTTATTATTGTTGCTACAACTGCATAAAATGTAGCTAATGCTAGTCCTTGGCATCAGTGTTATCCTGTACTTTCAGCTCTGTAGTTCTCAATAAACGTCTATACTTTCGTAACAAAGTCTTGGGCCTCGATTGAAGTTCTGACAGGAGGGGGGTCCAGTTCTATCCAGTTCTGACGGGAGGGGGGTGCCAGCCATTATAAAATCTATTTCTATCCTCAACCAAGAGCCTGGCAGAACTCTTCTGCCTTGCAGGCCGTACAGAATTGCATTAAATCCCACAGGACCCTGGTGGTATTTTGCAAAGAGTTCCAGCAGGTCAGAGTCAGGGCTGAAAAAATCCTGGCTCTGGTCAAGGGCAGCTAGATGTCTTTGGGACCAGGGATCACCAGAAGATTGTTCTTAGCAGAACATAACGCTCTTTGGGGACATACCAGAGGAAGTGGGAACCTTTTTTTTTAACAACTTCAAGCAGTGTTTTGTTTTAATAACTAAAATAGTTTAGTCTGTACGCATGGGATGGTTTTGGCAAATATGCAGTCATTCCATTGGATGTGCACGTATAAAAGGCATGTGGTTATTTCATAATGGTAAGAGGTGAAAATTCCAAGCCAATATGTATGGACATGTAGCTATCATTGTTAGCCTTTTCTTACTAGAAATAATTATTACCAGTATAACTGAGGCTTCTCTTTATGGTTGATTTTGCAAGAGCACGTGAAGTTTAGATAAATTGCCTAATTCAGAATTAAGGAATTGATTTTTCTTTTGTGTTGATTTTCCCCTCCAAGTTTGAGGCAAGGCCTTTAAATTAAATCTACTGCATTGTGGATCAGAACCTTCTCAATCCCTTGGTTCTCTTCTGCAGTGTGCTACAGGAGCCACCTGTTAAGCTACTGGTGCTGTTTGTCACGTACCAGTCCCTGACAAGAATTTGTTTTAAATTTGTGGTCCAGAAACAATCTATTGATTTTCCTAGTAGTATTGTCATTGTTGATGAGTGTTCAGTTATCCAAAGCATATTCATATATCCATAACTATATTGTTTTATGTATTCATATATGCATTTATATACATGTATTCACGCCTGTATTAAGCTATGTATTACAATATCAATATTTACTAGCCTTCATAATTACATATCAATATTTACTAACCTAACTACAGGCTTTCCTGGGTGAAACATCTGCCCTGGACCCATTCCAATCCGGTTTCCGCCCAGGCCATGGGACGGAGATGGTACTAGTCGCTGTTGATTCTTCTTGACCTATCAGCAGCATTTGACATGGACGATTATGATCTATTGACCCACCGCCTCGCTGTCACTGGAATATGGGGGACAGCCTTGCAATGGTTTTCCTCCTTTCTCCGGGGGCAGGGACAAAGGGTGAGGCCGGGTCAGCAAACCTCCATGCGGCACCCACTTACATGTGGAGTGCCGCAGGGAGCTATTCTCTCACCCATATTATTTAACATCTATATGCACACCCTTGCCCAGATTGCCCGAGGTTTAGGGCTGGGTTGTCACCAGTATGCTGATAACACTCAGCTCTATCTGTTGATGGATGGCAGACCGTCTTCTGCCCCTGAACACCTGTCCGAGACATTAGGAGCCGTAGCGGGATGGCTACAGCAGAGCCGACTGAAGTTAAATCCAGCAAAGTTGGAGGTCCTGTGCCTGAGTCGAGGGGGGGAGGGTTTGTGTACCCAGCTTCCACCCTTGGATGGCACGGTTTTAGGGCCAACCCAACAGGTGAAGAGCTTGGGAGTGATCCTGGATGCTTCACTTTCCATGGAGGCCCAGGTCGCGGCAGCTGCCAGGTCTGCCTTCCACCATCGACGGCAGATCAGGCAACTGGCATCATATCTCTCCCCGCAAGACTTGGCCACAGTGACCCATGCAATGGTCACTTCCAGATTAGATTACTGTAACTCGCTCTACACGGGCTTGCCCTTGAAGCTGATCCGGAAACTGCAGTGGGTGCAGAACACGGCAGTTCGCCTGCTGACTGCATCACCTATACGAGTGAGCATGTGGCCTGCTCTGGCTGTCTATAGAGTACTGGATCCACTTCAAGGTGTTAGTTCTGACTTTCAAAGCCTTACGCGGCCTGGGACCAGCATACCTGCGGGACCGTCTCTTCCTGTATATGCCCCGGAGGTCACTTCGGCCTCCCAGGATAGGCTGACTGTCCCCATTCCAAAATATGCCTGTCTTTAGTTTAGTTTAGTTTAGTTTATTTATGATTTATATCCCGCCCTTCCCACCAAGTGGCTCAGGGCGGCTCACAACATAAAATCCAACATAAAAATATTAAATTTAAGCATTTAACACAGTTAAAACATTTAAAACATTAGGGATAGCCTAAATCTAGAAGAGCTACACTTAGTTTCCTGTGCTGGTTAGTTATAAGCCAGCCGGAAGAGGGTTGTCTTACAGGCCCTGCGGAACTGCGCAAGGTCCCGCAGGGCCCTCACCTCTTCCGGCAGCTGATTCCACCAGGAAGGGGCCATAACAGAGAAGGCCCTATCCCTAGTAGATTTTAGGCGGGCTTCCTTTGGCCCAGGGATAGCGAGAAGATTTTGGGTTCCCGATCTCAGTACTCTCAGTCTTGCCTCTACCAGGGCTAGGTCCCTTTCGGTCCTGGCCCCAACTTGGTGGAATCAGCTCCCTATAGAGATCTGGGCCCTACCTGGCTTACTAGCCTTTCGTAGGGCCTGTAAAACAGAGCTGTTCCACGAGGTCTTTGGGTGAGGCGGCGGGCATCTGCCCACTAGATTGGTCGACCTCCCCTACTGTATATCCTACTGGGCTGACTCACTGCACTGTTCAGCTGCACCATCTCATCTGCCGATCTATTTGTTTATGGAATAATTGTAATTGCTTTTATTAATATATGATTTTAATGTGATTTTATTTATGTTGTGCTCCACCCTGAGCCCCCATGGGGGAATGGGCGAAATATAAATAAACAATAATAATAATAATAATACGTATTCATTATATTCTTTTATGGATTTATGTAAAATAGTTGGTAACAAACGAGGCCACAGTAGAGTGTAGATCATTGTGGGAAGCTAAGGACTAATCTTGTCTCCCTGGTAACAGAAGACAGGTACCAATGGAAGAGGTCTACAAAACTGGAATGTGACCTTGGAGGAAAGCAGCACCGGAGTCTGGGAACTAATTCAAAGACTTTTGGGTGGGAGAAATGATGAGTCGTTAACCAGTAACCCATATTTGGACTATACCTTTCACTTATTGTCAATCTGACAATACAAGTAGTCTTGCATGCACATGCTACAAGTGTTTGCTACCTGATTCTTCATTAAAACCCTCTTTTACATTTACTCAAGAAGTCTTGTGATAGATTCTGGGCAAAACCTTACACTGTTGAGCCATCAGCTAAATATCCTGGGCAGCATTCACAAATGGCAGATGAGGAGGTAAAGCCCTTTCTGGGCTGTCTCACTTCATTCCACAGAGAGGTGCTCACATGATGGCAATGCTCCTGCATACTGGCCTAGCCTTTTCTTGGCTGACATGTAGTTTTCTAGGTAGAGGGATGACTTTTGGTCAACATTGTTCCATCATGTGAGCACCCCTGTCAGTGCACTGTGGTCTGACTCAGAAAGGGGTCACTGCTTCATCTGGTGTTCATCAGAACTAGGCCTGAATTGTAAGCATTTCTGAGGAGTTTGCTTTTGGCTAAGTGGGTTTAAGGTGAAAAGGGCTACATTTACTTTGACTGATGGAAGATACCTCAGATAATTTGGAAATATTCTAATACGTTTTTCCTCTGCTCAGGGTCAGTCTTGAAGAAACTTTTGCACACTGGAAACTGTCTTAAGGTATTTTATTTTGTGTTTAAAATCCAGTACTGCTCTAAATATGCATGAAATGCTTCTTATTTACTTAAAACCTGCAGTGAAAGATTTGTTGGTGAGCTCAAAACCACATGAAATTCAGTTCTGTGTTCCCCTCTCCTGCTTCTTGATCCCATTTGTCATGTTAGATTTTCTGGTTCACAGTGCAGTGATGACATAGAAACCTCATCTGGCTGTTCCCAAGGTCTATATAACCTCCTTATAAATGTCCCCTTTGCTCTCAATTGCCTGCTTCTAGGGATGGTGCACCATCTCTCCTGACATGCATGAACCTTGACTGCTCCGCCAACATGTCTCTGCTACTCATTGTTTCCCCAAACCCATCGCTTTAAGTCCATTGTATTATTTAGGTTTTCTCTCAGTCAGACAGAATTCCTTTCTCCCTTTCCCCATAGCTCTTTTCCCACTCAAACGGTCACATGTCTGCAGGGATGGGGTCCCTCGTTCCCTCAGTCTCTTCTTTGCCGCATTGAGAGGACGTTCTTCAGCAGCTGCTCAATCTGTGAGTTACAAACCCCTGTGACAACAGGAAAGGATTAGATCTGTGGGGGAGGATCTCAGTGGAAAGTAATCCACTGTTATGTCACAGATACCCGTCTTTTAAAAAGGCTTGCAATGCATATTCAAAATGCCCAGCTTGGATGAGCATGCCTATGGCTTTTTTATTTGGGTGAGACTCACAATACTGCCACTTGCAAAATGTGCCTGCAGTTTACACCCAAGGCCTACTCAGACAGTGCAGCTAAACTGAAAGCAATCCTCTGGGGAAAGGCACTTGCAGGGCTCTGTGAGTCATTGACTAAGTCAGCAGGGCAGTCAGGATGTGCTTCACCATTGGTTGCAAAGACCTAGTCATAACTTGAAAGTCTTAAGAGCCTATACTCTAGTGCAGGGGTGGCCAACGGTAGCTCTCCAGATGTTTTCCCCCTACAACTCCCATCAGCCCCAGCCATTAGCCATGCTGGCTGGGGCTGATGAGAGTTGTAGGCAAAAAACATCTGGAGAGCTGCTGTTGGCCACCCCTGCTCTAGTGTGTTGGTTTCATTGATCCCAGGCACAGAACCAGCTCTTTAGAGCCAACCTGAGACCCAGACAATGGAACGCTGCTCCTTAGAGCCACCAGCAAAGAAGGCACACTCCAAGTCCAATCACAAGGACAAGCAGCACTCAGGCACCAAGAAGCATTCTGGGGCAAAACCTGCTAATACCCAACCAAAGCTTGTGGAATGGGGAGTGTCCCTGATGCCACAGATGCCATCTTGCATTTCAAGTTCCTTGTTCAAAGGAGAGGTAGAACCCAGTCAAGTACCTCACCTGATTCCAGTGCTTACTTGCTGTTTGATTCTGGAGTCACCAGCTTCATGTCAGGCCTCACAATCCCCACTCCACCTATGTGTTTCTACTACGCATTGTTTCCCCAAAACACCTGGAAACTCCAGTGGAGAACACAAGGTCTTGCCATCCGATGCTGGTTCCAACATGCCTTCAGATCTGTCCCCATCAGATACTGTGGGAGAACAAACCTGGTATCCCCCAATGAAGACCTTAAACTCTATACAGAACAGGTTATCAGAATGGCCTAGTCATTGATTGGATTTGCAGATTACATCCTCCAACCCTAAGCCTAAAGGTAAGGTTCTGAGCAGACTGTATGGAGACTCTTCAGCTGTCGTAGCAATCCTGATGTCAAGTACTGCAAGTTCTTCACCAATCAACACACCTGAGTTTCAGCAAAGGCTGATAAGCAAGACATGACAGTCAGACAAGTTCTTGCTGAAAGTCATGTCATAGGTGTTTGCCCACATAGATATAGCCAGGGTCTATTCGTTACATAGTTCAAATATAAGAGTGCCAAAAACTACCAGTCACCTTTCTCCCCCTCCCAACATGTCATCAAACCCCCTTATTACTGAAGCAAGCTATGAGCTTCTCTGAGAACTAGATAACACAACCTTGAATGTCTAGTTCCAGAGTGGCGAGATACATGGTATGGTACATACACAAGAACACTTTGTGTGAGAATCATAAATGATTTGGAGTTGGGAGTAAGCAGTGAAGTGGCCAAGTTTGCAGATGACACTAAATTGTTCAGGGTGGTGAGAACCAGAGAGGATTGTGAGGCACTCCAAAGGGATCTGTTGAGGCTGGGTGAGTGGGCGTCAACGTGGCAGATGCGGTTCAATGTGGCCAAGTGCAAAGTAATGCACATTGGGGCCAAGAATCCCAGCTACAAATACAAGTTGATGGGGTGTGAACTGGCAGAGGCTGACCAAGAGAGAGATCTTGGGGTCGTGGTAGATAACTCACTGAAAATGTCAAGACAGTGTTCGATTGCAATAAAAAAGGCCAATGCCATGCTGGGAATTATTAGGCAGGGAATTGAAAACAAATCAGCCAGTATCATAATGCCCCTGTATAAATCGATGGTGCGATCTCATTTGGAATACTGTGTACAATTCTGGTCACCGCACCTCAAAAAGGATATTATAGCATTGGAAAAAGTGCAGAAAAGGGCAACTAGAATGATTAAAGGGTTGGAACACTTTCCCTATGAAGAAAGGTTGAAACGCTTGGGGCTCTTTAGCTTGGAGAAACATCGACTGCGGGGTGACATGATAGAGGTTTACAAGATTATGCATGGAATGGAGAAAGTAGAGAAAGAAGTACTTTTCTCCCTTTCTCACAATACAAGAACTCGTGGGCATTTGATGAAATTGCTGAGCAGTCGGGTTAAAACGGATAAAAGGAAGTCCTTCACCCAAAGGGTGATTAACATGTGGAATTCACTGCCACAGGAGGTGGTGGCGGCTACAAGCATAGCCAGCTTCAAGAGGGGGTTCGATAAAAATATGGAGCAGAAGTCCATCAGTGGCTATTAGTCACAGTGTGTGTATATAATTTTTTTGGCCACTATGTGACACAGAGTGTTGGACTGGATGGGCCATTGGCCTGATCCAACATGGCTTCTCTTATGTTCTTATGTGACACAGAGTGTTGGACTGGATGGGCCATTGGCCTGATCCAACATGGCTTCTCTTATGTTCTTATGTGACACAGAGTGTTGGACTGGATGGGCCATTGGCCTGATCCAACATGGCTTCTCTTATGTTCTTAACAAAGAGATAGCAGCAAAGCTGGACCCTCAGAGGTTATTACAGAGCATGAGCAATCATCCCCCCCCCCCCATTCCCCATATCATGGCAAGAGGCACTCTTGACACCTGATGCTTGAGAGTATAAATGATATTTCCAGCTCCCTGTGGCAAAAGTCAGCCTTTTTAGACAACCTCTTAAAAGGTAGAAACCTTATACAAGGTTCATCCAGAGGGACCTTCTTAACACTTCACTTGCCCACCATCCTCTTTGTTCATCACCTTAGAGATGCAAGGGAAACTGTGTTCTGGTTTGCACTCTTTGCCAGCTGTCCAGGAAGGATGAAAAGTAGATACTTTTAACAGGAAGATCTATTCTACTCCTCTGCAGCCCTCAACCTTTGCATCACCAATTATGAAGTAATCATGGGTGGGTGGGGGTTACCAGCTCTTCCTGCGGGAAAAGCTAGTGACTTACCTGGAACGCCTCCCTGCTGACAAGAACCCCCTGGTCAAACTGCTGCAGGCAAAGGCCATATGTTTCTTGAAGCAGGAAATTAATGCTGAGAGACTCTTGGCTGATGTGGCTGCAAGGGCGATGGGGTTGGCTCTGGTGCTGAGGCAACATGCTTAGCTGCATTCCATGGTGCTTCCACCTGAAAGTGCAAGGGCATGATGCTTTTTACTTCTACAGCAAATGACTTTTTATCTCAGATAAAAACAAGCAGCTAGGTTATTTGGCATAACCCAAGTCTCAAGTAGTGACAGACTTCACATTTCTGGGATCCAAGATCACTGCAGATGGTGACTGTAGCCATGAAATTAAAAGACGTTTGCTCATTGGGAGGACAGCTATGGTGAACCTAGGCAGTGTAATAAAAAGTAGAGACATCAGCCTGCCAACAAAAGTCCGTATAGTCAAAGCGATGGTATTCCCAGTAGTAATGTATGGCTGTGAGAGCTGGACCATAAGGAAGGCTAAGTGCAGAAGAATAGATGCTTTTGAGCTAGGGTGCTGGAGAAGACTCTTGAGAGTCTCTTGGACTGCAAGAAGAGCAAATCAGTCAGTCCTAAGGGAAATCAACCCTGACTGTTCCCTGGAAGGTCAGATGCTGAAGCTGAAACTCAAATACTTTGGTCCCCAAATGAGAAGGGAGCACTTCCTGGAGAAGATCCTGATGCTGGGAAAGACAGAAGGCAAAAGAAGAAGGGGACAGCAAAAGAGGAGATGGCTGGACAGCGTTACTGATGTAACAAACACGAATTTGAGCAGACTTTGGAGGATGGTGGAGGTCACATGGCATGACTTTGTCCATGGGATCACAAAGAGTCGGACTCGACTGTGCGACTGTACAACAACAACAAGTCTCACCAGCTCCTTCAGGGCTCGTTAGTACCAGTC
Source organism: Heteronotia binoei (assembly GCF_032191835.1). NCBI lineage: Eukaryota > Metazoa > Chordata > Lepidosauria > Squamata > Gekkonidae > Heteronotia > Heteronotia binoei. The sequence continues at coordinate 10,907,337 of NC_083236.1, forward strand.
CACCTTACTTTCACTATGCTCATCAGCAGATGGAATCCTAGAATCCTCAACATTCCTTTCGGGGGCAGGAAAGCCGGGGCAGGAATAGGATTGGGCATAAAATGAGACCCAAAGACACAGTTTTAACTGGCTTGGCATCCAGGAGGGTGGCCTAATATGCAAATGAGTCCTTGCTGGGCTTTTTCTACAAAAAAGCCCTGTCATGGAGTATTGTGAGACTATATCATGGGGCTATGGTGGGATCATTGCTGGGACTGCCAATACCAGAGTGGAAGTTCTGAGCAGGATGAGTCAGATCACAAATGGGCTCTCGTGGAATGTTACATCCAGCCAGTGTTTGAATACTGATGGTTTCTAGATGTGGACTAGTTTGCCACCAGTGACAACTCCAAAGTCCGAAGGTTTTACTCTAAGGCAGGGTTGGACTCCAGTTCTTTGGGAGATGCCTTCCAAATCAGTTGGATGAGTGTTCTTTTCTACACTTTCCCATCTTTCCTCCACATCTTCAAGGTACTTATCAAAATTCAGGAGGAAAATACCAGTTACATCCTCATTGCACCATTCTGGCTGAGACAGACATGGTTTTAACTCTTTCTGGAGATGGTGGGAGGGGAGTATGTACATCTGCTGCAGGTAATGTATTTGCTCTGCAAGGGGCCTTTGCTCCATCACGAGGTGGGCAGGCTCCAGTTGACAGCATAGCATATTTCCAGCCGCACTTCCAGTTTTCTGAGGAAGTGAGCAATTCGCTTTTAAATGCACAGAGGGGGTCAGGAGATCTTATGCCCTCAAGTGGATTTGCATCTTATGCCCTCAAGTGGATTTGCCCTAGGCTGCTTCTTGGGGTGTAGGCATGGAGTACTGCCCAGTTCCTCTGGTGTTCCAGTATTTGCTGTCCCTAAAGAAATCTGGTCTAGTGGTCTCTTTCCTTAAGATTTATTTGGCTGCCATATCAGTGTAGCTGCCATATCAGTGTACCATACTAGGGTAGGGCACTATTCTCCCACCCCTATCCAAAACCTACTCAGCTTGTTTCCCACACATGCTCCTATAGCACCACAGTGGTCACTGTCAGTGGCACTTTCCCAATTAATGCTCACTCCATTTGAGCCCATGAGCACCTGTAGTCTGGTGCATTTGTCCTTCAAGGTCACCTTCCTTGTGGTGATTTCTGCTAGAAGAGTAGGGACTCTAGTGGCTTTAAGAACTGATTACCCTTTTGTCAGATTCCAGTCCAGTCATGTTTTGTTCAGGTTGAGCCTGAGATTACTACCTAAAGATATCTTAGCCATTCACCTGACTCAGGATATTATTCTCCCCATGTTTTTTCCCTCACACACTTTGAAAACAGAAAAGAGACACCACACATTGGATGTGAAAAGAGTGTTGTTATTTTATTTGGTCAGAACAAAAGTCCTCAGACAATCGCACAAGCTTTTCATTTCATGCAGCCTGAAGGGGAAGGCTGTGTCAGCACATACAGTGATGAGTGGTGTCAGCCATCCATGTGGCATATGAAAAAGCTGGTCTCAAGTGCCCTCTTGATCTAAGGCACATTCAACACATGCCCAAGCTTCCAGAAGGGGTTGTAACCTTCCAGAAGGGAATGCTTCTCAAAATTTGCTGGGCAATGACATGGTCATTATCTGACACCTTCATTCAACAATATTCTGTAGACATGAATGCCCCGAGAGATTCTGCAGTTGGCAGAGCTGTATTGCATTCCTTGTTCCAATGACTCACTCACCCTCCTTGGTGAGCTTGCTAGTCTCCCAGTGTGAGAATGCACAGAAGACTGAAGATGAGAACAGGGTTACACTTATCTGTAACTGTTGTTCATCAAGATGTCTTCTGCACAAGCACACATTCCCTCCTTCCTACCCCACTGTGAGTTCCTTATTTTACTTGCTGTGTCTCTGGAAGACTGAAGGAAAGGGGGTCCCCTCCCTGCTGACATGTGACTTTCAGTGGGAAAAGAGCTCAGGAGTGGCTCCCTTGTTGAGTGCCTTTTAGAATACTAAGCAGCCGTAGAAAGCCTCCAGTGGCCAGCCTGGGCAAGCGCAGTTCTCCATGTGTTCCTGCACATCTCTGAACAACAGTTACAGTTTTCTGTAGCCTCTTAAAAAAAAACTTTTGTCACTGCATGCAAAATTGATCTTGTACTGTTTGTATTTTAGCATAAGTTGACATTGACTGTTGCCTTTCATAGTAAAAGTATCTTATTTAGTTATCTTAATTTGCGTTCAGGATTTATGTGTTTTTCTTACACTTCATCATATTGCATGATCGCAACAACAGGAGATAAAAGCCAGAATTCCCTCTTGAGAGTGAAATGGTGCACAATATGGCAAAAAAAGAACATATGATGAGATAAGGGAGCTGCAGCCTAGGATCAGCCTAGGAGTTGTACATAAACACCTGGTTTCTTTAAATGAAACTAAGTTATCAGGGCTAGATGAACTGCACTCAAGGGGACTAAAAAACTTGCCCGTGTGATTTCTGAGCCCCTGGCCATTATTTTTGAGAATTCTTGGAGAACAGGTGGGCAAATGTCCCTATCTTCAAGAAGGGGAAAAAGTAGGGTCCAGGTAACTGCTGACCCATCAGCCTGATGTCAATACCTGGAAAAGTTTCAGGAAAAAACATCAAGCAGTCAGTCCTGGTGTCAAGCTCTGCACATTCATCATCAATGAACACTTCTCAAAGTTTAGCAGAGTAAGTTTATTGCATGATGATAACCAGGTACAGAGAACAAGATTCCTTGCTGAAACTGAGGCTCAAGGCCTCAGTCCCTCCAGATATAGACAAGGGTCCATCTGTTATACATTCAAATTGCTAAGCGCCAAAACCCACCAATTGCAACCCCTTCCCATCCCCCCATCAGCATTCCTATTAGCATCAGTTAGGAAGCAACAAAAATGCATTCTCTGGGAGTCAGATAACGCCGGATGACCTTGGTGCCACAGTGTTCCCAGGGCAAAAGTGGTTACTTTATGAGTTCCAGACATAACAGATTAAGCATACAAAGATGGAAGAATACTAAACCAAGCTGGACCAAGAAAGGTTACATCAAGTCACATAACAGGCCTGAGAATCACTTCATGGCACAAGGCACTCTTGACACCTGGAACATTTAGAAAGGACAGATGTGATCACGAAGATCCAGCATGAGATTCTCAAGAACAAGTCATGTCACACTAACCTGATCTCCTTTTTTGAGAAAGTGACTATCTTGCTGGATCAGGAGAATGCTGTAGACATAGTTTACCTTGATTTCAGTAAGGCTTTTGATATGGTTCCATATTATATTCTTATTGACAAGTTGGTAAAATGTGTTTTGGATCCTGTTACTATTAGGTGGATCTGGTTGACATATCACACCCCAAGAGTGCTTGTGAATGGTTCCTTATCCTCTTGGAGAGGAGTGAGTGGAGTGCTTCAAGGATCTATCGAGGAATAGAATAAATGCTTGTGAAATTTGCAGATGATACGAAATTGGGCGGGAATGCAAATACAACAAGACAGAGGCAGTCTGGAAAACTGGGCTAAAACCAATAAAATGAATTTTAACAGGAATAACTGTAAAATTCTGCATTTAGGTATGATGAATCAACTGCATAATTATAGGATGGGAGAGACTTTTCTTGATAGCAGTATGTGCAAAAAGGATCTAGGTGTCTTAGTGCACCATACACTGAACATGAGTCAGCAGTGGCTAAACAGGCAAATTCAGTTTGGGGCTGTATCAACAGAAGTATAGTGTCCAGATCAAGTGAAGTGATGGTATTGCTTTACTCTGGTTAGACCTCACCTAGAGTATTGTGGAGTCCTGGACACCGCAATTTAAGAAGGATATAAGGAAGAATATTAGGAAAATAACCACCAGTTGTCCAGCAAAAGGAACTGTTTATAGTAAACAAATAACTCATTTGGTAATGACATGCCAATTGGTAATATGTTCTGTTTCTATTTGTATATTAACCATTTTTCAGGTGTTAGCAGGTCAGTCATTAAATGTGTAGCCTATTGGAAGGCACTAATCTGTTAATGGACAGGAGATATTTTAATTTCGTGCTCATATATCCCCTCATTTAAGGCAATTCAGTCGATTAAGAGAAAGCTATTTATGAAGTTCACTTTTTTTCTTGTTTTCTCAGCAGCGTTGGTTTTTGCCATTCATACAGTGTGACTTTCAATTTTTTTTTTTTTAAGATAAGATGTAAAGGGATCAGATTGTTTCTCCTCTGGCTGCAAGCTCTCCAGACAAATTGTGCAGAAGAACAGCTGCTAATCTTTGCCTGCCTTGTTCCTGGTTTTCCTGCAGTGATGTCATCAAATGGTCCATGTACACTGGATACCCTCATTAGCCCTCCTCTCAACATGCCAGATGGTTTGTAGTTGCTCTTTGTAGAGATTCTTTCAGGTTTCCAGGTTGGGGTATATTGGTAGGTTTTCATACACACTTAAAGAAAAATGGACTGAGATCAGACAGACTTTCTGTCTGGATTTGAACTGATTCAGTGTAGCTACCCTCATGATCAAACAGGTAGACCATTTTTGGCTTCTTACTGTCTGCAAATATGCGAATGAGGTCTAATAATTGTCCCTGCCACTGGAAGAGCTTATCCTTTCTCCACCCACCCGTCTGACAGACCAATGGAGCAACCAGTAATATGTTCTTAGTAATATGTTACATGTGGTTGGTTTTGGGGGATATTTTGAGTTGTGGTTCTGGGGGAAACCCTTGGTATTCCTAACCTACCTCTTGAACATAGCATTGCCTGTCTGCTCTGCATCTGATCACCAGGCCTTGTTGTGGAAGTTCTGGGGCTTGAAATGGATTTCAACAGACCTGCTAATGGAAAATAAACTGGGAGGAATCCAAGTGTCTTCCAACTAGCCTTCCTTGAGCCAAAAGAGCCTGCCTCTGACTTAAGAGGCTTTTCCTGCAATGGAAGACCCACTTAAATTCAAGGAGGGCTCCTTAGATTTGAGGAAATCTTCAAACTTGGAGTACAAATATTTCAATAAACAAATAAACGAACTTTGTTCAGAGGAATATAAGGACAAGTGGTAGGATCCAGTATGTCTAGGTGCTCAAACCTCAAAGGAATAAGGAGACATATTTAGTCTTTCATTCAGTATCAACTGAAAGTACACTTATTGGCAGTTCACTGTGGAAATGAAAGTGTTAGGCAATTAGATTGTATTCCCCATAGAGGCAGTCCCCTAATTAGTTGGGGGAATTAACAAACGAGACAGCACAAGAAGGGGTAACTGGAGTTTTCCAACTATATTTACAGAGATTTTCCCCTTAAGAGAACTCTCAAATAAAGGAGGCATAACTGGAAAGGTATTTTATTCATGAGTGTCAGTGTCCAGGAACCCACCTTCTGTCATGCCACTGGTTACCTCCACTCCCTCTAGACTAGGATGTCTCCTCAGGATTCAGACATGAGGTATTTTAAGAACAGTGTCTATGGTTATTCTAGCTATAAACTGCCTCTCAGTGAGAGGAGGGGTCTGACTGCTAACAATTGATGATGGAGTTTAAGCGGTTATGCCACTGTGTGTTAATTCTTTCAGAAAGTCTTGTTTTTCCTGCTTTTAGCAAAGATTTATCCTGAAGAAATAACACCTCTTCTACCGCACGCTACGGGTGAAAAAATTGCTGAGGATTCAACTTGTTACTTTCTTAAGATACTGTTAAAATACATGGTAATCCAGGTTAGTATACATGATGTGGACTCAGTAGACGTCATCAACTTGGGCCTTTCCATGGTGGCCTGCATTTGAATGTTCAGGATGCATATCCCAGAGAAAGGGGTTTATTTGAGGCTGAGTCCTGTTTGTTGGAACCGCGCCCCCCCCTCCAAGTTCATCTGGCAGTATCTTTGTCAGTATGTCTCATTCATGTAATCCATGCTACGGTAATCCATGCTACGGTCACCTCAAGAATAGATCACTGTAATGCTCTCTACATGGGGCTACCCTCGATGCTAACCCGGAGACTACAACTAGTGCAGAATGCGGCACGGCTGTTAATGGGGCTGCCGCGATGGGAGCACATTCAGCCAGTGCTGAGGGAGCTGCACTGGTTGCCTGTTGTGTTCCGAGTTCGCTTCAAGGTGTTGGTATTAACCTTTAAAGCCCCTTATGGTCAGGGACCTGTCTATCTACGGGACCGCCTTTCCCCATATATCCCCCAGAGAGCACTGCGATCAGGGACAAAAAAATCTGTTGTCCGCCCCTGGCCCAAAAGAAGCTAGGTTGTGTGTAATGAGATCTAGGGCTTTTTCGGTGGCAGCACCAGAACTTTGGAACACCCTTCCAGAAGCCATAAGGGCCCTGCGGGATTTGTCTGCGTTCCGCAGGGCCTGTAAGACCGAATTGTTTAAACAGGCTTTTGCTGTTGATTGAAAAAGGGCTGCCACCGGACATCTTATAGAAAGCTGGTGATCACAGTCGAGAATTCAATACCGCCTATATTGTACTGAAACAGCGCCATAGAATGGTTTTAAAACTGAAATAAGTAAATTATGGTTTTATATGTTTTATTGGACTGATTGTATTTTATGATGTTGTGAGCCGCCCTGAGTCCGCTTGCAGAGAGGGCGGGATATAAATTGAAAGTAATGAATAAATAATAAATAATGTATACTTTTGAGAGTTGACTTTTATTTTTTTTAAAAAAAATCTTGGCTGTTGCCGTCTTCAACTATTAGTTTTGTGCTGCTGTTTTAACTTATTCTGGTTAATGTGTGTACTTTAACTGTTAAAGCTGTGGAGTAGCTTAGGACCTCACATACTTCAGATATCTTCCTTCTCCATTTCAGTATAATATCTAAGATCAGTCAAGAATATAATTTTCCTGTGCACCAAGTCTAAACAACAGTGTTTTTCATGCCTTCCTCAGAGTTGTGGAGATTCATCAGAATCTCATTTATTTTTAGTTTTTATTGTATTGCACTGTGTGTTATCCAACTTGAGATCTGGAGATGGCATAGGGTGGAGATGGTATTTAAAAAAATGGATATTAAACATTTTCAGTGTGTAATTATGATAAACCTATTTTAACTCCTATGTAGGCTGCCAGCCTGGAATGGAAGAATAAGGAGAACCATGATACTGGCTTTAAGTTTCTCTTTGCCTTGTTCCAACAGTATTATCTTCCTCATTTATTTCCATCTTTTACAAAACTAACCAACCTCTACAAACCTGTGCTTGGTAAGTATTCATTATTTTTAATTATTTGAATCAATATGGAGGACTTTTCTGTACCATATTTCATGTTTTGCCATATATATGCCTTTTTACACAAATAGGAGCATTCCCCCCCCCCCTTGGCAGACTATAAATTACTCAGTTTTAGTTCAGTTCCCCAGTTGCTAATACATGGATATTGATTCTACTATATAGTTCTTGATTTTTAGATTCCTGGTTCAAATTTTAAATATGGTTATATAAGATGATACTTGATGTATTTTATATTTTATTCTCTTTCTACTGTTATTTTATATACTTTCTTTTTAAATTTTCTATTTTTATTTTAACTGGAGCTTAACTTAAATATCTGTATACCTGATAATATTTTTGTCAATTGGGTCTGGTGGCCAACTGTGTCAAGCATTAGATTTCAAAATAACCAGTCCTTGGTTTTTGATACAAAGTTTGGTTTATTGATAATCCATGTGGCTCAGCCGAGCTGGGTATTGGAACTGATACAGTATAACAGTGAGATACATACTTAAAGATGGCACATCAAAGGATTCTATAAACAATTCTACGTTCTCTAAACCATTCTACATTCACGTGTGAAACTTCACACTGTAACTTCCTTATCTCTATTATGGCTGGCACTTCCTGGGTCCAAGCCTAGCTGGCCTGGGAATTGGTCCCAGGAGGTTTTATCTTCAAAGAGTGCATTCCTGCATTTGTTAGTAAAAGTGAAAGCGTTCTCTACTTTGATGTGCCTAGGTTTTATTCATGGTTAGTAACATTTCTATGTTTTGATAGCTACCATCAGAAAGGAATAAACAATGCTTGACAAACTGTAATAATAAAGCTCAACTGATCTTGATTCAGAAAGTCTAGAGAGTGGAGGAAGGTCGCATGCATTCATTTTTAGAGATGCCCAACTGAGCTGAACTTGCAATGTGGGATCTTCAGTCTTTGGCGGGTTGCATATTTGGAATGTTCTCACAAGCCTCTTCAAGGTTTTATCACTACTAAAATTTGCTCTCAGAACGAACCATGCACAAGACCCTCCTCCCTCTAAAGATAACAGCATCGGTATAGCACTCCCAGCAAGTAAATGATCCCTGGGAAGCCTGAGGAGTGCCTGCCTGCCAGAAAGTTGATGAACTTGAAAGTTCTCCCATCTCATTTGGGTTGGAAAATACCACTGGTCTCTCTTGAAGGTTACCTGTCACTTGTTGCTGGAGCAGGCTGGGTGGATTAAGGAGACTGCATCTCTTCTCTTATCTCTAGCTCCTGCCATTTAGGCAGAAAGGTTACTGAAGACGATGGAGAAATCTTCATTCATTGTGTTGGGCAGATTGCATTACTCCAACACGTACTGTTCTCTGTTGAATGGCGATGGTTCAAGAGCAGGCGGCACTCCTCATGTCATTAATCCTCACAGCAGTTTTCCTTCCTTCAGGTAGATGCTGGAGTTTTGGCCGAGTCTTCATAGCTAAGTAGGCTTTTTAGATGGGAGATTGCCAGTCCAGTGCAAATATGAAATTTGCAGTATTTCTTCTGGCTCATCAAAATGGCATTCTAAATAAGCAAGTCAGCCTTCCTTCCCAAAAAAGGATGCTTGGCTTCAGCAGACACTCTGTGGAAGGGAACATTAGAGCTGTGTTGCTTGCAAAAAATTACTATATGATTTGCTTATAACTCAAATTTTATTATAGACTCATTACAATTACTACCTGTTCCAACAGGTAGGTGTACCATAATAACAAATCAAAAACAACACAAAGTAAAGATATCTCAAGTGTTACCATTCCACACCACTTAATATATATATATTTATGTCTATTTATATTTTCTATATTTTTATAGCAGAGGAATAATGAAGCTTAACAATGCTAACTTCCCTAACAGCTTTTTAAAACTTAGTGCCACACGCATTCAATATAACTTCTTATCTTCCTTCTTCTTCTATATCTTGATTATTCCTTCTACTCTCAAAAAAAAAATCCGTACAGAATAAATTCTAACAATATATCTCAGTCCCTGGAGACCTTAAAGTTTAAGGTCAAAAAGAAACTCTTTCTTCTTCACCTGGACTGAATTAAAGAAGGAGGGAAATTACCCAGGTGCTCTTACCAGCTGTCCCCACCCAGCTCTTAATTCTGAAAGAAAAATCAATAATTATAAATTATAAGTTTCTTCAGCTTTTCAGTTCTGTAGATGCTGTATGTGTATTTATCTGAACTGCAATAAATATTAAGGGTAGTATTTACTCTGAGTAACTGATTTCATTGTTTCCACTGAGTGAAAAGGTGACATCCTGAACTTCCGATCATAGTAGGTCAGGGTTTTAAGAAGAAATATTTCCTGTTTTGTGTTTTGCAGACATCCCTGGCCTGCGACCCAAGCCAGCATATATCAGTACAACTTGTAACAATGAGAATGTTTATACCACAAAGATTCCCTATATGGCTGCTCGTGTAGCTTTTATTAAATGGCTGGTGAACTTTTTTCTGGAGAAGAAATATTTCACAGCAGCGCAAAACTCAAAAAATGGAGGCGAGGTTTTGCCCAGAATCATTCAAGTATGTTCTAAATTCATTCATTTCTTTCCAAATAACTTTAATTTATCTTTGGTGTGAATTGTTGCCAGCAAGCAGCCTACCAGCATTTTGTCCAAGTCCATCCTGAATTAAGACTTGTCTGATGTTACTGCCAGCATGGTAGTTAACCTGCACAGAATATGGTTCTGAGTGGTGCTGGGAGGAGTCAGCCCCATCCCTCAGTGTGGCACTCCAGCAGCTAAGGGTTTGATTAATGCTATTCAGCACCAAGGTTGTCCTTCCCCTGCCAAAAAAGCATGTTCTATATCACACTTCATGTAATAAAATTTATTATATATTATTATGTTCTTTCTAAAAAAAAGTCTCAGCACAGGATCTTGTACCCTGTTTTAAAAAATGGTATTTTAGAAAGAGATTATATAGCTGCATCATATTCATTAAAGCTTTCTGCATTTTGGAAATTGTTGCGAGCTGTAAGTGCAAGGAATGGGTGGCTCTTAGTCCATTATCACAAGGATGTTATTCCTTGACTAAAAGGAAGTTTTCTTCCAAGAAACATACTGTTCAATTCTTGCACAGTATCTCAGAACGCTGAAAAAAATCAACAAGGATGATAGTTGCAAAACTTATTTTTAAATTGTTGAGCAATTAATATGGCTTGAGTTAGTGCACAAAGCTAGGAAGAAAAAACGAGAGTGGGGAGAAGAGATGGGAGGTATGCGCAGGACCCTTTTCCCCCGGAATGGCTTTGAGGCCTTACCTCTGCTTTAGCTTGCATTGTCAGTGAGTTGGATCTGGACTAAACTGGCAATTTCCATCTGTTCCCCTTCCCACTGCAGGCCCCTGCCCCCTCATTCCTTTTAAATGTCTTCCCTCCATTGGAAATAATGAAAGGTAGGGGCACCTTTTGGGGGGCTCAGAGAATTGGTCAAATCTTTTTGAAACTTGGACACTTTTTGAGGAGAGGCACCAGATGCTATGTTGCAAATTTGGTGCCTCTGCCTCAAAAAATCAACTCCCTTAGAGCAGGATCCCGGGCAGGTGAAAGAGGTGGCGGCAAAGGAAGGCAGCCTCCAAGTGTATTTATGCTGTAATTTAAATTTTAAATTTTAATCTAATCGCTGTTCCCCAGGAAAAAGCTTTTTGTAGGCATCAGCAGTCTGCAGTAGGACAGTTCCGTTTTGCCACTGAAAATTTAGTTTGACTCCCACTCAGTGCTTGTGAGCTTTGAGAGGACCAGAGCACAGGACGCTGTTCTGCCCTGTGGAGATCTCTCTGAGCGAGTGAGCTGTGCTTGCTTAGGGGAGAATGAGGCTCAATGTATTTTTTAAAAGGTGGATGAACCTGAAGAGGAGGAGCCAGTCCAGCATACCATTTCTGTATAGGCAAGACCAGTTTGGGAGCAAATTTCACGCCACAGACAATGAACCTGCTGTGAATGTTAGGTCTGTCCTCATCTCTGGTTGTTACATGAATCGTATGATGCCAGGGATCAGTACAGTTTCTTCTTTCAATAGCTATAAAGTGCTGATAAGAAGATAATTTATCAGCACTTTTTAATAGCTATTGTTGCTCTCCATCCAGTCCCAGAAAGAAAGCCCTTAAATGGGCCTTGTAACTGAAGCTTGGATGGCAATACAAGAAACAAACACTGTGATATACTAGCTAACAACATTTAGTAAACCCTTTTTAAGAGTCGTATTTTTTGTACACATTATAAAGAAGTGCAACGTTACAATATTACAAGAAAGGTCCGTATACTTTGCAACTGGGAAGGCGGCAAAGTATATCAAAACCCATACATAGCTTAGTGGTTGTATTCGTTGCATGAAATCTAATAGTGGAATGACTGAAGTATTTATTGGCTGTTTTGTTGCAACCAAGTCAGCTGGAGTAGGGAAGAGAACTGCTGGTGTGGTGTCTTCCTTTGCCTCTCCTTAACTCCTGAGGAGAATTAACTGAGGTTATTGTGTGGGAGGACAGTGTTTGAGAGTGTATGGATGTGTGTAGCCTGCTGGAGAGTGGTACCTGTTAGAGTAAATGTTGTTTCTGTTTGTCTCTTTTGCTTGTGTTTTAACTGATTGTAGTTTTTAACTGTTTTGCCTGGGGCTGACTGATGGCCCTGTCCTCTGCTGGGTGAGCCTTGAATTGTGTAAGGCTCCTCCTTGCCAGAGGCATGAGCCTTTGGCAAGAGATCAGGGGCTCTTGCCCTCGGGATCAGGCCTGGAGGCCCTGAAGGAAGCTCTTACATCCTTTATGTGTTAAGCTTTTTTCCTTCTGCCAGCCTTTCACAAGTACTCTTGTGAGGCAGTTTGGCAGGGTTGTTATCAGGGAAGTACAAGATAAACTGAACCACTTTTGCAATGGATTGAAACATGGCTGGTGAGGAAGCTGAGGCAGTGACATGCAAAGTCTTTGGCTTGTTTGTATTCTTACCTGAGGGTAACAGCAATTACACTTGCAGCAAGTGTAAGTTGGTAGCCCCTCTGGAAGAGAAGGTAAATGGACTTAAGTCATGCTTGTTGACACATGCTTGTTGACACATCTCACAGAGGTCTGGGAGGAGCAGAGCAGAGCAGCTCTGATAGCTGAGACAGCTGGAGAAATTGCTGAGAATTTCTGAGTTTTGAAGGACTACATTCTAAGGTTTGTGGGGCTGCCTAAAATTCTAAGGTGTGATAGCTGGGGAACTGCTCTTTGTTTGGTTGACTGCTCTTTGTTTGGTTGACTGCCTTAAGGGTGAAAGAGATTGAGAGTGATTGCTGCTGATTGAGAGTGATTGCTGAGGAGTGCCCTGCTCCACCTCTTTGCATTTTAAGCTGCGCCTTGCCAAAGGCGCGAGCCTTTGGCGCGAGCCGAAGGGCTCTTGGCCTGTGGCTCTTCGCCTAGGGGCTCTCTAAGGAGCAGGAACCCAGATCCCTGGCTTCCTTGTTCTCCAAATAAGGTAAGTTCCCAATAAGGTAAGTTTAGGTAAGTTGACCCGCCAGAAGGGGAGCCACTTAAACAGCATTTAAAGAGGACTGTATATTTTAATATATATATATATACAATGAAGATAGAATGCCAGCAGGGGGTTGGGGGCTTTCCAGTGTTTTGCACTGAGTGTCACATGTATGACTATCTGCCCAAAGGACAGAAGTCTTGGGTGTGTGCTCGATGCAAGGAGCTCCTGGTCCTCAGGGAACGAGTTCGTACCCTTGAGGCCGAGGTGACTGCCCTGGAGAAGCAGAGACGGTCAGTTAGGCACTTGGGGAAGACTCTCGGGGGCGTATTAGATGAGCCCCGCTCTGAACGTAGCAGCCCCGTTGCTGCCAGAGAGCGTGAGGGTCGAGAGGGAACAGGGCACCGTGCTGAGGATAAGGGGAATGCGCCCTCAGAAGGGACCTCTTCTTCGGTCAGTGAGCGGGAATCCTTTCGCGCCAAGGAACCATCCCTGAGCAGGGGGAGAGGGGGGGTATTGGTAGTTGGTGATTCGATCATTAGGCAAGTAGACAGCCGGGTGGCGAAACCGCGTACTGACCGTATGGTGACTTGCCTGCCTGGTGCGAAGGTAGCGGACATTACGCGTGTAGTAGATAGACTGATAGACAGTGCTGGGGAGGAGCCTGTGGTCGTGGTGCATGTTGGCACCAACGATGTGGGGAAATGCAGTCGTGAGGTCCTGGAGGAAAAATTTAGGCTGCTAGGCGGGAGACTTAAGGCCAGGACCTCCAAGGTAGCCTTCTCGGAAGTGCTACCTGTTCCACGTGCAGGGCAGGAGAGACAGGCACAAATTAGAAGTCTCAATGTGTGGATGAGACGATGGTGTAAGGAGGAAGGGTTTAAGTTTGTTAGGCACTGGGATGCTTTCTGGAACAAGCGGGAGCTGTACAAAAGAGACGGTCTCCACTTGTCCCCGGATGGAACCAGGCTGCTGGCGCTTAAAATCAAAAAGGTGGCAGAGCAGTTTTTAAACTAAATCTTGGGGGAAAGCCGACAGGAGATGAAATGTCTCTGGTTCGGGAGGACTCGTCTCAAAGAGATGAAGGGTTAGCTGCTATTTTTCTACCGGGTAACGGACCAGAGTTGTCCACTGTGAAGGTGACAAACAATATGGACTGTCTGCCAGTGTCTCGAGGCGGCAGGAGGAAGGTGGCGGGCCTAGCTCGCCTGGGAAATTATAGATGTTTGTATGCAAATGCTAGAAGTGTTCAAAGTAAAATTGGTGAATTGGAATGTTTAGTGCTGGGAGAAAACATAGACATTGTGGGAATTTCAGAAACTTGGTGGAATGAGGAGAATCAGTGGGACACGGTGATTCCTGGATATAAGCTATATCGGAAGGATAGGGAGGGAAGGGTTGGAGGTGGGGTGGCTCTGTATGTCAGAGAGGATATACGGTCCAGTAAGGCTGAGATCAGAGAATTAGATTCACTTTTAGAAATGCTTTGGGTTGAAATAGAGGGCCCAAAAGGAAATTTAACTATGGGAGTTTGTTATCGCCCACCAAATCAAAAGAGAGAGGACGATTATAATATGATGGAAGGCTTAAAGATAGCGGCTAAACGTAAAAACTGTGTTGTAATAGGTGATTTTAACTACCCGCAGATTGATTGGGTCAATATGTGTTCTGGTCGAGAGAAAGAGATTGAGTTTCTTGATGCTCTCAATGACTGTGCTATGGAGCAGATGGTCTCAGAACCTACCAGGGGTGGGGCGATCCTGGATTTGGTCCTAAGTAATGCCCAAGACTTGGTGAGAGATGTAAAAGTGATTGCGCCGCTTGGGAGCAGTGACCATAATGTTATTGATTTCACCGTTTGTATAAATAGGGAGTTGTCCAAAAAGACCACCACAACCACGTTTAACTTTAAAAGGGGTAAATACACTGAGATGAGGAGGCATGTGAGGAAGAAACTGAAAGGAAAGGTACATACGGTCAAAACCCTTGAGAAAGCTTGGACGCTATTTAAAACTATAATCCTAGAAGCTCAGATAAAATACATACCACAAGTTAGGAAAGGCACAAACAGGCATAAGAAAAGGCCTGCGTGGTTAACAAATAAAGTAATGGAAGCTGTAAAAGGTAAGAAGGACTCCTTTAAGCGGTGGAAAACCAGTCCAAGTGAGATTAGTAAAAGGGAACACAGGCTGTGGCAAATCAAATGCAAGACTGTGATCAGGCAGGCAAAAAGGGACTATGAGGAGCATATTGCAAAAAACATAAAGACCAACAATAAAACTTTCTTCAAATATATTAGAAGTAGGAAACCAGCCAGGGAGGCAGTGGGGCCCTTGGATGACCATGGGGTAAAAGGATTACTGAAGGAGGATAGGGAAATGGCTGAAAAGCTAAATGAATTTTTTGCCTCCGTCTTCACTGTAGAAGACGAGAACTTTTTGCCCGCCCCAGAACCACTAATTTTGGAAGGGGTGTTGAAAGACCTGAGTCAGATTGAGGTGACAAATGAGGAGGTCCTACAACTGATAGACAAATTAAAAACTAATAAGTCACCGGGTCCGGATGGCATACATCCGAGAGTTCTGAAGGAACTCAAAGTTGAACTTGTGGATCTTCTAACAAAAATCTGTAATCTTTCATTGAAATCTGCCTCCATTCCTGAGGACTGGAAGGTAGCAAATGTCACCCCCATCTTTAAAAAAGGTTCCAGAGGAGATCCGGGAAACTACAGGCCAGTCAGTCTGACTTCAATACCGGGAAAGTTGGTAGAAACCATTATCAAGGACAGAATGAGTAGGCACATTGATGAACACGGGTTATTGAGGAAGACTCAGCATGGGTTCTGCAAGGGAAGATCTTGCCTCACTAACCTGTTGCATTTCTTTGAGGGGGTGAACAAACATGTGGACAAAGGAGACCCGATAGATGTTGTTTACCTTGACTTCCAGAAAGCTTTTGATAAAGTTCCTCATCAAAGGCTCCTTAGAAAGCTTGAGAATCATGGAGTAAAAGGACAGGTCCTCTTGTGGATCAAAAACTGGCTGAGTAATAGGAAGCAGAGAGTGAGTATAAATGGGCAGTCTTCGCAGTGGAGGACGGTAAGCAGTGGGGTGCCGCAGGGCTCGGTACTGGGTCCCATGCTTTTTAACTTGTTCATAAATGATTTAGAGTTCGGAGTGAGCAGTGAAGTGGCCAAGTTTGCGGATGACACTAAATTGTTCAGGGTGGTGAGAACCAGAGAGGATTGTGAGGAACTCCAAAGGGATCTGTTGAGGCTGGGTGAGTGGGCGTCAACGTGGCAGATGCGGTTCAATGTGGCCAAGTGCAAAGTAATGCACATTGGGGCTAAGAATCCCAGCTACAAATACAAGTTGATGGGGTGTGAACTGGCAGAGACTGATCAAGAGAGAGATCTTGGGGTCATGATAGATAACTCACTGAAAGTGTCAAGACAGTGTGCGTTTGCAATAAAAAAGGCCAATGCCATGCTGGGAATTATTAGGAAGGGAATTGAAAACAAATCAGCCAGTATCATAATGCCCCTGTATAAATCGATGGTGCGGTCTCATTTGGAGTACTGTGTGCAGTTCTGGTCGCCGCACCTCAAAAAGGATATTATAGCTTTAGAGAAGGTGCAGAGAAGGGCAACTAGAATGATTAAAGGGCTGGAGCACTTTCCCTATGAAGAAAGGTTGAAACGCTTGGGACTCTTTAGCTTGGAGAAACGTCGACTGCGGGGTGACATGATAGAGGTTTACAAGATAATGCATGGAATGGAGAAAGTAGAGAAAGAAGTACTTTTCTCCCTTTCTCACAATACAAGAACTCGTGGGCATTCGATGAAATTGCTGAGCAGACAGGTTAAGACGGATAAAAGGAAGTACTTCTTCACCCAAAGGGTGATTAACATGTGGAATTCACTGCCACAGGAGGTGGTGGCGGCCACAAGTATAGCCACCTTCAAGAGGGGTTTAGATAAAAATATGGAGCACAGGCCCATCAGTGGCTATTAGCCACAGTGTATGGAGCACAGGTCCATCAGTGGCTATTAGCCACAGTGTATGGAGCACAGGTCCATCAGTGGCTATTAGCCACAGTGTATGTGTGTATATAACATTTTTTGCCACTGTGTGACACAGAGTGTTGGACTTGATGGGCCGTTGGCCTGATCCAACATGGCTTCTCTTATGTTCTTATGTTCTTACTCCATTTTATGAGGGAAGGTGAAGAGTTTATGGACAGAACACAGGAAGCACTCCTGAGAGAGCAACAGGAGGAAGGAAAGGTATCTCAGCAAATAGAGGAACACCCAACACAAGAGGATGGAAGAATGTAACCCACAGATGCAGGAAAATCAGGAGACGTTATGAGCTTCTGCTGTTAATCAGTTGGTTCCAGGATCTCCCCATAGGTATTGATTGTGGACTACTGGAACAAGGCCTACTTCCCAGCCTCTGCAAAGCTTGAGGAAATTTCTCAAGCTCTTGTGGAGAAATATTCGGATCCCCAATATAGGATAAGGTGTGTGCTGGTAATTGGGGTTTCCCTGCTCAGAGGAGTAGAAGCTAAAGTATGCTGACTGGACGTTGTCTCAAGAGGTGTGCTGTCTACCAGGTGCACACATCCAGGATATGACAGAAAGGGTAGGAAGACTTGCCAAGCCCACAGATTCTTGCTTGCTCATCATGTGAACAAATGATACTGCCCAACACAGCCCAGAATGTATTAAAAGAGATTATGAAGGTGAATGACCTGGGTGTCCAGGTTGTGTTTTTGTCAGTTCTTCCTCTCTGTGGCTTAGGAAGACTGTGGCTTAGGAAGGGAAAGAAGAATACTGCAAATAAATGACTGGCTACATAGATGGTGTCATCAGGAAAGGCTTGGATTCTTGAACTGTGGCTGAAGCTTTTTAAATGAAGCTCTTCTATTGTGAGATGGTTTGCTCCTCACAAGGGTAGGAAAATGTGTTTGGTAAACACATTTGCAACCTAATAAGGATGGCTTTAAGCTAAATCACATGGGGGAGGCAAGACAAAAATGCAAAGCCTAGTATGATGCCTAGAATGAATACTAAAGTTTTATGGGGAGTGACGCATATGCTAGGAAACATTAACTCACAGGTAATACAGAAATGAAAACCTCCGGGCACATAAACCATGGATTCTAGTGTCTCCACACTAATGCACAGGGTATCAGAAACAGGCAGAAGGAACTGGAAGTCCTAGTACAGAAAGGGGATTATGACCTAATAAGCATTAATTAAACTTGGTGGAATGACACTCACAATTGGAATATTAGAATTGAGGGGTGCAACTTATTTTAAAGGGACAGACAAATAAGGAAGAGCAGAGGCGTAGCATTATATGTGAAGCAGGTATATACTTGTGAGGAAATACATGAATCTGAATGTGGCAGTTCAGTTGAGAGTCTCTGGGTAAAAATAAAAGGGATAAGAAGCAATAATGGGTCTGCTACAGACCAACAGGCCAGGTAGAGGACATGGATGAGATACTCCCACAACAGAGTTCAAAGTTCTCAAAGACACAGGACACGGTGGTTATGGGAGGTTTCAATTACCCGGATATCTGTTAGAAGTCCAACTCTGCTAAAAACAAAAAGTCAAATTCCTGACTTATCTTGCTGGCAACTTCCTTTTCAAGAAAGCAGAGAGGGAAACAAAGAAATTTGCTATCTTGGACTTGATTCTCACCAACAGGGAAGAACTGGTTGGCAAGGTACTCTGAATATTAAAGGTAAAGGGAAGAACTGGTTGGCAAGGTACCCTGAGTATTAAAGGTAAAGGTAGTCCTCTATGCAAGCACCAGTCATTTCCAACTCTTGGGTGGCGTCACATCATAATGTTTTCACAGCAGACTTTTTAATGAGGTGGTTTGCCATTGCTCTCCCCAGTCATCTACACTTTTACCCCCAGCAAGCTGGGTACTCATTTTACTGACCTCGGAAGGATGAAAGGGTGAGTCAACCTTGAGCCGGCTACCCGAACCCAGCTTCCACCGAGATCGAACTCAGGTTCTGAGCAGAGCTTGGATTGCAGTACTGCAGCTTACCACTATGTGCCATGGGGCTCCTTACCCTGAGTATTAGTGACCATGTAATTTTGGAATTTACAGTCTTGGGGAAGGGAAAAGCTGTACATAGTCAGACATACGGGTTGGACTTCAGGAAAACAAATTTTGACAAACTTAAAGATCTTCTTCGTGGTCTCTGTGCATCACACTGATGGGATATAGGCGCCCGCGCCGATCTCGATCGGTATTCTTGAAAGCTGCGGATTTCCGCGCCCCCGGCCCAGTGCGCATGCGCCGAAGCCCCACCGAGCATGCTCACAGGGACCGGAGCGGACATCCCGCCAGTTCTCTTCTGACCGCCGCTTGGATCAGTCGATCTCGCGTCACGGTCGGTAAAACCCCTTTTTTTTCTTGGAAGTTGCATTCGCTACTCGAACTTAATAGACTTTATACTAAATCAACAGTCTTTTTAAAGACTCAGGAGCGGGGAAGCGGTGAAAAATTCTTTTCCGGACTTTTTACCTCATCCTTCCTTTTTCCCGCCAACCCCCCCTCCCCCCCCAACCGCATGGAAAAGCGGTGGGGCTTTTTCAAAAGGTGCAAGAATTGCGGCAGCAAAATCGCCCCTCCAGACGGGCACGCTCTTTGCCTTTTTTGCTTAGGAGAGACGCACATCCCTGACACGTGTGTGCACTGTGCTAAATTTTCCCGCCAGACGAAGAAAAATCGCGCGGGTCGTTTAGCAGCGGCGCTGATGGAGAAAGCGCTATCTCCTAAGAAAATGGCGGCAACACATAAGCCGTCGACACCGGAGTTGGGCGGTATCGACAAAACCCCCTCCGATGCCGATCGCCCCACTAAAACGGGCTCGGCATCTAAGTCCGCCTCCTCCACTCCTGCAAAACGGCCAAGGGAGGAGAAGGGACTTCAACCGGAAGCGAAGAAGAAGTCGGACAAACATCAATCGTCCGCAACTTCGCTCCCGACATCACCACCGGAATCGGCGACGAGAGTACCACCTCTGAAGCTCTTTGCTTCACCACGCCGCCGGTTAAGCCCCCCGGTACTGGCATCGATGTTGACGCAGATCGCCATTTCTTCAGACTCTGATCGCGATCTAGATCTGACGCAAAGATCGGGGACGGAGGGCAGTCCACCGGAAATTCATACTGTGGAAGACACCATCCGATCCCGAACTCCGCCTCGCGACCCCTCGGTCAGCCCAGATCACCGTCGGGTCCGAAGCCCAGAAAGGGATCGATCCACCACTCCCGGTCGCGAGAGCCTCGGGCGTGACCATTCAAACAGCCCTCGTAGAGATCACCATAGCATTCGGCGGCGTCATCGATCCCGAGATTCGGAAGAGAGATCCCTCAACAGAGATCGCTCCCCGCTTCGGAGACCACCGCCACCAATGTCCTGGGACCAGAGACAGTGGCAATACTTGTATGGGTCTTGCCCTATGCCTTCCATGTTTCCGTGGTTTCCGGCTAAACACTTGGATTGGGACCAGCAGTCCGAAGCCTCGGTTAGGTCCCGGACTTCGTATCGACCCCGACACAAGCCATCAGCGTCGGTATCGAAGCCACAGGAAACAACGCCTCCAAGGAGACAAAAGACCCCCCCACGCTCCCGGAGCATCGGAGGACACCGGAGTCACCAACAGCTCCAGAGACCCCTAAACATTCCTCAGGACACTCAGACTCAGGTGAAGGTTCACACGGATCGGAGGAGGGCTCTATCCGGGAAGAACAGAACATCTCCTCCCCGGATGAGCCAGCGCCATCGAATAAGGTGGGCGAAGAACTACCCATATCCCCTTCCGAGGACCTAAAATCTTATGGGGATCTAATAAAACGTATGGCACAAACCCTATCACTCCCGACAGTCCAACCAAAGCCGGTAGTTACCGACAACGTGTTCGACGTCGTACAACTAGACACATCGACGGCAGTCGCCTTACCTCTCACGACAGTCATGCTCCATACCACAAAATCTTCCTGGGACAAACCGGCTTCAACACCGATAAGCTCCCGAAGGCTGGACCACATGTATCGGGTCCAGGAATCCACAGCCGAGTTCCTGTTTAATCACCCAAGACCAAACTCGGTAGTTGTAGCCTCGTCTTCAAAGGCTAGAAAGACACACGCTTCTCCACCTGACAGAGAGGGGAAGAAGTTGGACAATTTAGGCAGGAGATTTTACACGGCTGGCTCGATAGGCGTGAAGGTGGCAAATTACGGTGCATGTATGGGCCGTTATCAATACGCCCTATGGGATCAGTTATCGACTCTACCAGACCTGTCAGAACAAGCCAAACAGGCACTAAAAAAGATCCAAAGGGAAGGTTTAGTGCTTGCCAAACAGCAGATCAATTCTGCCAAGCATGCAGGGGACATTTCCGCAAAGCCACTCACCTCGGCAATTACCTTAAGACGTCACTCTTGGCTAAGGTCGACAGCATTGCAGCCAGATACTCAATCCTATGTCGAAGATCTCCCCTTTGATGGAAGTGGATTGTTCAGCTCCAACACAGATTCTGTGCTGCAAGAGATGGATAAAAGCATCAGAACATCTCGCAATCTGGGAGTCCCCATCTCATCTAGAACCCAAGGAAAACGTACCTGGAACAAGCCGTGGAACAAGAAACCGTTCCCCAAACAGCCTACCGAACAACAATGGAGACCTAAAGGTTCCACATCCTACTCCAAACCTCCCTACAATCCCAAGTCGAAATACTCACCGACTTCCTCACAACCAACCAGACAGAAGGGGAACAGATCATCTAAACAGGGTCTTTGACTGCCCTTCCCCCTGTTTTCTCCCCTCCCCTTCGGACCCGGGCCATACCAGACTCTTCCCATATTTCCAGGCTTGGTCCACAATCACTACGGACAAATGGGTCCTGTCGATAATCCGGACGGGTTATCAAATAGAATTCAGAGAAAACCCGACAGTCCCCACTGTCGTTCACACCAGGGCATCCCTCACTCTGCAGGCAGAGGTCCAATCCCTCCTCAAAAAAGACGCAATCGAGCAAGTGCCAATCAGCCAGACTGGGCAAGGCTTCTACTCCCGATATTTCACCATACCCAAGAAAGATGGCGGCCTTCGACCCATTATGGATCTCCGAGACCTGAATCATTTCATACCAAAACAAAAGTTCAGAATGATCTCCCTGCAAAACATATTGCCCCTACTGAACCGGGGAGATTGGATGGCATCCCTGGACCTGCAGGATGCCTACTCGTCAAGAAGACAGGAAGTTCCTCAGGTTCTCTATTGGAGACAACCATTACCAATACAAGGCCTTACCCTTTGGCCTCTCCACGGCACTGAGAGTTTTTACAAAGACTGTGGTGGTGGTGGCAGCTCATCTGCGTCTACAAGGAATCGTTATTTTTCCCTATATAGACGATTGGCTGCTAGTGGCGCGCTCCAAACCTCTGCTACTCCAGCATATAGAGATCACCCTATCCCTTCTACGAGCACTAGGCCTGCAGGTCAACTTAAAGAAATCGGCTCTGCAACCCTCTCAGAGGGTGCAATTCATAGGAGCCATATTGGACTCACAAGCCTGCAAAGCATTCCTCCCGATAAAAAGGGCGGAAGACATCATAGCACTGACACACACGTTCCTGTCAAACCCTACAGTTACGGCGTTCCAGGCCCAACGCCTCCTGGGCTTGATGGCAGCGACAACAGCAGTGCTGGAATTCGCCAGGTTCCACATGAGAATTCTGCAGTTGTGGTTCCTACAAGTATTCAATTATCAAACGGACCCTCCCTCGCGCCAGCTGACTGTCCCAACGTCGGTGCTCCAGACCCTGTCCTGGTGGCGGGAGAAAAAGAACCTCCTCCGAGGGGCCCCATTCCACAGACAAACTCCTACCTTGACCATAACGACAGATGCATCTTTATGGGGCTAAGGAGCACACGCGAACAACATGTGTGTGGGGGGCAGATGGCCACCGGATCTTCTGCGCTACCACATCAATTTCCTAGAGTTGCTGGCCATACATCATGCCGTTCTCTCATTCAAACACCTGATTGGGGAACGGACGGTAGCAATTTTAACAGACAACACAACAGCCCTATCCTATGTGAACAGACAGGGCAGCACAGTCTCGAGGAAGTTATGCCTTCTAGCGCTAAGAATCTGGGAAATTTGCAGAGAATCAAACACAACTCTAGTAGCCTCGCATCTGCCAGGCAATCTGAATTCTTGTGCGGACTACCTCAGTCGGGGAGGAGCCTCACTCCACGAATGGGAACTCAACTGGGAGTTTCTTCGACCGGTGTTCCAGAAATGGGGCACACCGGACATGGATGTCTTTGCCATGAGCAGCACCTCGAAATGCAACAGTTTTTGCTGCAGGGGCGGAGCAGACCCTCTGTTGTTGGGAGATGGACTACTGATCTCATGGACCCATCTACATGTATACCTCTTCCCGCCGATTCCGCTAATCACGCAGGTAGTCCACAAGATATACCGCGAGCGCCCCAAGGGGATTCTCATCACACCGTGGTGGCCCAGGCAACAATGGTTCTCCCCTGTACTGCAGCTGTCTCACGGAACGTTCCATCAGTTTCCGATGAACTTGGACCTTCTACTGTCTCACGAGGGGCGGGTGGTGCACCACGATGTGCCTCACTTGAAACTCACGGCGTGGAAGCTGGAGTGACGAGGTTGTCGGATAGAGCTCTGCAAGTCATGCTAAATAGTAGGAAATCGTCCACTAGAAAATCCTATGAATACAAATGGGAAAAATTTGTCCAATTTGTAACCAAAACTGCCAGAGATCCAAGGAAGGCAGGCCTTCCACTTATACTGGACTTTCTACTCTCGCTTCTAGATAAAGGACTAGCTGTGTCATCTGTGAGAGTGTACCTAGCAGCCATATCAGCTAATCATGACCAACTGGAAGGCCATTCGGTGTTCTCGCACCCTGATACCAAACGGTTTCTCAAGGGGTTGTCGAGGTTATACCCTGCGGTAAGAGACCCAGTCCCCGCATGGGACCTCCCGGCGGTACTTCAGGCGCTGACGGGGAAACCCTTCGAGCCTATGGCTACTTGTTCCCTGCAATTGCTATCTTGGAAAACAGCCTTCCTAGTGGCCGTTACTTCAGCTCGCAGGGTGGGTGAGTTGGCAGCATTGCGCTGTGACGAGCCATATTTGCGGTTCAGCACTGAGGGAGTGAGACTACGCCCTGATGTAACCTTTCTCCCGAAGATAACATCCTCTTTCCACCTGAATGCGGAAATATGTCTACCCACTTACTTTCCAAACCCAAATACAGACTCAGAGCGAAGGCTCCATACATTGGACGTGAAAAGGGCACTCTCGTTCTACCTACACAGAGTAAGACCGGGACGTAAAGACCCCAGACTTTTCGTCTCGTATTCCACAACGTCACAAGGTGTTAGAGTTTCGTCACAGAGAATCTCTAAGTGGATAACTGAGACCATAAAGTTGTGCTACCTATTGAACAAGAGACTCCTGCCGAGACACGTTAGAGCTCATTCTACTAGAGCCCTAGCAACGTCGGCGGCCTTCATGAGGGGAATTCCCCTGAGAGACATTTGCGACGCTGCCACATGGTCCTCCTCGCATACATTTGTAAGACATTATGCATTGGACCTGAATTGGCGTAGACGTTCATCAGTGGGCTGTGCAGTGCTTCAAGAAGTTTCTCGCTGATGGACCGTTGCACCCTCCTCCAGGTAGGACTCTGGCTTGCTAATCTCCCATCAGTGTGATGCACAGAGACCACGAAGAAGATAAACAGGTTTCCTACCTGTAACTGATGATCTTCGAGTGGTCATCTGTGCAGTCACACTACCCGCCCTCCTTCCCCTCCGCTGCCGGTCCATCTCTAGGGCTTACGCAGCGGTCAGAAGGAACTGGCGGGATGTCCGCTCCGGTCCCTGTGAGCATGCTCGGTGGGGCTTTGGTGCATGCGCACTGGGCCGGGGGTGCGGAAATCCGCAGCTTTCAAGAATACCGATCGAGATCGGCGCGGGCGCCTATATCCCATCAGTGTGACTGCACAGATGACCACTCGAAGATCATCAGTTACAGGTAGGAAACCTGTTTTTATGCTAGGTACAATTCCATGGCCAGCAATACGTAAGGACAAGGGAGTTCAAGAAGGGTGGGAGTTTTTTAAAAGCAAAATATTGAAGGCACAATCATGAACGATTCCTATGATAAGGAAAATGGGAGGGGCCTAAGGAAGCCAAGGTGGCTCCATAAACAGCTTTCTAAGGACTTGAGAAATAAAAAGGACTCTTTTAGGAAATAGACAGAGGGCTCTGCTCATGACCTGAGTTCGATCCCTTGTGGAAGCTGGGTTTTCAGGTAGCCGGCTCGAGGTTGACTCAGCTTTCCATCCAGAATAATGACTTTATAACATGTGAGGATATGATTGATAAAAAATGAATAATTAAGTCTTGGCAAGTAATTAAGGAAGAAGAAAAAAGATACAATGGTTAACATATCTCCAACTCTTATCGAGACTCAAAGAAGTTAAACATTGGGAAGGAAATACACTAAGGCAGGGATGGCCAACGGTAGCTCTCCAGATGTTTTTACCTACAACTCCCATCAGCCCAAGCCATTGGCCATGTTGGCTGGGCTGATGGAAGTTGTAGGCAAAAAACATCTGGAGAGCTACTGTTGGCCACCCCTGCACTAAGGAACCTGACTCAACTTGAAACAACAATTTTGAACACAAAAGAAGATCTTTTAGGACACATTTACAAGCCCCTATTGCAATATGATTCAGAAACAGAACAAGTCAAGACATGTATGGTGAAATGGTCACAAAGCTTTGGGAAAGAGGTTCAGTTTCAACAAAAGGACAAAAAATTTACAGCAAGCCAAGAAAACTGGTGCAAAATGTTCTGATTGTACATTACATTGAGATGGTGGACAAAAATTACAAAGGACTATGTTGGAAATGTTATCAGATAGATGGTACCTTTTACCATATGTGGTGGTCCTGCAAGAAAACAAAACCAAAAAAAAGCCTGGGTGGAAATACATACAGAAATTCAAAAGATCTTAAAAATCAAATTTGTTATTTCATCATATATTAGGAATTTTACTAATGAGTGTGGATAAAACAATGCATGAACTACTCAGATATATGTTAACTGCAGCAAGGTAGTACTTACAGCTAAGTGGAAAACTGCATGTTGCCCAACTCTGATGAACTGGATTGATAAGATGCAAGGGTATGCAGTTACGGCAAAATTGACAAATTATATTAACCAGAAATCAAAAGGTAAATTTGAAAACAACTGGAAAGTTTTCTATTATTATTATAACCTTTTCTTGTAGCCAAACTTCTTGTGGTAAAAATATAACTGATTAAGTTTATTTCTGTGTCAACCATAATTAAATATATAGCTTGGTAGCTCAGTATATGATAATATTGCATGATAGATATGATAGATTTAATATAAAATCCTATAGGTTTTAGTTGTGACTATTTTTAAAAAATCTTTTAAAATGCTAGCTTGAAAACTTTATAATGGCCCTAATGAGGTTACGTATACTACGTTTATGTTTCGTATGCAAATGTGTTATGTAAATTGATTGAATGAGCTGGTCGTTGATTGTAACAATAAATCTGAACTTTGAACTTAGTGAAGGAACTATCATATTCCATAGTAGATCACATTGATAAAATAGGATAACAATTTAAGAAAGTAAGAGAATGTATTTATTTATTTATCAGATTTACTGTATATCCCGCCCTCCCCCAACAGGCTCAGGGCAGCTATTATATTATATTATAGAATATATAGAAATACTTTAATAGGAGGCTATATTGGACCTTTAAATAGTGTGTGTGTGTATTATACACATGCACACTTTCTCATGAAATGCTGTCATGTTATTATGCTAATATTATCATGTCATGCCCTGTATTGCCTAAACTATTCTTCTTACAGCAGTTCCTCACTGGAACAGGCTTCCTTGAGAGGTGATGGGCTCCAAAGAAAGAGAGCCCATTTCCAGTTTTTAAACAGTGGCTAGATGGCCATTTAACAGCAATGCTGCTTCTGTGAATTAGGCAGATCGGTAGAACAAGGGTGGGAAGGGTTGCATCAGTGCTTAGTTCTTGTGGCCCTTTGTTACATGGCCAGGGAAATGCTGTTAGCCACTTGGGGATCAAGCAGCAATTTTCTCCAGGCCAATTTAGTCAGGGATCCTGGAAGTTTTTTTGCCATCTGGGCATGGAGCCAGCAGGGGTCACTGGGTGTGTGTTGGGGGGATGTGTTTGTGAATTTCTTGCATTGTGCAGGGGGCTGAACTTTAAAATAGGGTTCCGCCATACTTTTTTTAAAAAAAAAATATTTTTCCTTCTATTCCAGCTGCAGTTGGTGGGGCTGTTTTCTTGAGGGGGAGAATGTCTGGATGGTTGAGGGCTCTTCAGCCTTTTCCAGCCTTGTGTATTATGCGACAAGTTAATCACTGTATTTTCTTTCTTCCTTTATTATTGAAGACTGTGGGCAGCTCAGTTCAAGATAAAAACCCTGAAATGCAGAACAGTGTCCCATCAGATCCGGAGAAAAACCATTCCGATCACAGCCTCTTGCCTGAGAGGAGGCTCAGCGATTCCAGCTTCTGCAGCATTGAAGAGCAACATCAGGCTGTGTACAAGATGGTGCAGCAAGTCCTCTTGTCTACACGAGGCTACATCAATTTTGTCAACGAAGTGTTTCGCCAGGTTAGCATTGAGTATATGCAGTTAATTCTAAGGGAAATTATGCCTACATTAGTGCAAGAGTGTAAATGTTATAGAGTAGTTTGTTATATCAACTAAAGTTATATCAACTTATGTGGTCTCCTTTGGGAAGGCCATGGAAGTAGGTAATCTTTTAGGTAGTGATCACTTTCTGATTTTTTTTTTATTTTTACATCTCAAATTCTCCTATTTGCAGTCTCTGCCCATTGACTCTTTGATTCATTCGTCTAATCATTTATGCCATGTCCTCTGGAATTCTAACCTTAATTTAGTTGTCCATAATTGTAACATTCTAGGGAGGTTTCCTTGATAAGGATGAATTATCCTTAGGTCCATTGTCCATAGAGTGGCTGGAGACTTGGGATGGTTGCGTGCCCGTCAAATGAATCCCTGTCCAGAGACTGAGGTGGAATTGTTGAAGCAGAGCTGCTCAAGGGGCAAGGAGTCAGCCTGCGCTGGAAGACTGACCGGTTGCTATTGTGAGATGCAACAAACACTTCTTCTGGAGAGGCAGCAGATGAAAGCCCTCAATATTCAAGGACTGTCAGAGAAACCTTCTAGTTTGATAGTTGATTCTAGTTTCTCACAGTATGGTTTGTTTTAAACATTTATATCTTATGCTCTCTATTAAATTTGGTACTTGAAGTAGCTTAGAATTTTGCAGTAAGGCTAAAACAATAATATATAACAACACTCAACTATAACCAAATTAAAAAATAGCAACATTAAAATAACATAAAACAAAACCTATAAAGACTATGAGCAAAAAACACTACATGCCACATGATTGTTGATATTGTGCATGTGTGTGTAGGTGCATGCAAGCATGAACATCTGGTGCTAGAAGCACAGAAGATGTCACTGGACAGATGGGAGGCTGGAAAGACCTTCAGCACTCTGGGTGCCATGAGAGAGAAGCCTAGTCTCCACAGCTGCACATCTTCCTTGAGGAGATGGGACAACAGATCTTTTGAGGAGATTCTTAAGTAGTTGCATTTTCTTGGGCAGCAGGAGATGGGAAAGGAGGCAAGAGGACAGAAGGCTTCAGCAGATGAAAAAAGGAAAGGAAAGGTCCCCTGTGCAAGCACCAGTCATTTCCGACTCTGGGGTGTCATTGCTTTCACAATGTTTTCACCGCAGACTTTTTACAGGGTGGTTTGCCACTGCCTTCCCCAGTCTTTTACCCTTTCCCCCAGCAAGCTGGAAGGATGGAAGGCTGAGTCAACCTTGGGCCGGCTACCTGAATCCAGCTTCCGCCAGAATCGAACTCAGGTCGTGAGCAGAGAGTTCAGACCTCAGTACTGCTGCTTTACCACTCTGCGCCACGGGGCCACTATACAGCAGATTTGTGTATGATAATTCTGTCGATACCAACTAGTGTTCATTTTCGATCAGACAGATCATCCCATTTGATATTTCTGTGCATTCCACTCATCCTTCTTGTCAATATTTGCACTGTCTCCTTGTTCTGCAGAAGAATGTTCCTTGCTAGTGTGATCTACTTGTTCTCTGGGGCTCTGCCTGCAGGGCTTTGTTTGTAATTATTATAAGGCCAAGGGGAGGGAGGAGAGAGTCAGAGGCTCATCTTCAGAGTCTGTTTGCTCCACCTTCCCTGGCATGCTGTGCAAGAATCCTGCCTGTAGTCAGGAAAGGAGGCTGGACTGCAAAGCTGGTGAGTGTATTGGTGGAGTAGAGGCAGAAGCCTGTGCTTTGCCTTCCTAATGGGGGGAGGATAGAGGGAGAGGTTTACGGCTGCCTCAGAAAAGTTTAAAAGAGGCTGGGAGAGGGAGTCCCTCAGTCTACGACTCACTATGGACTGCTCTGCCCAGCAGTAGGTTTCCAGGGTCTCTGGCAGAGACCATGCATAAAGCCTGCTAGATCAGAACAATGGTCCATGTAGACCAGCAACGTGTTTCACACAGCAGCCAGCCAGTTGATCTGGAGAGCCAAACAGGACTGAGGAAGGCCAAGACCCTACCCACAGCTGCCTCCCAGCCCTAGTATTCAGAGGTTTTCTGCCTGTGTAGATGGAGACCACCATAGCTGAAGTCATTGATGGACCTCTTCTCCATGAGCCTGTTTAACCCCCTTTTAAAGCTATCTGTGCTCATGACCATCACTACTTCCAGAGAAAAGTCTTTCCCAATACTTACCACCTAACATCTTTTTTAAAAAAATGTAAGCTGTTGAATTGGTTATTGAAACTGGCACTTTCTGCAGGCAAATATTGTCCTTTAACGCCAAGCTGCAGCGCTTCTGAGTCACTTAGCAGTGGGATCCACTTCCAAACTTTATTTTTCCAGGATTTGTTTGCAAATTGTGTCATGCTATTTTCGTCCCGTTTACACCACAGGCATTTCATGTCAGTTAACACTGAACAAGTTTATATTTTATTTTTCACCTGGAGTATATAAATATACAGTACAACATTACTGAGCAACAGGCTGTATTTCATGGGAGTTTCACACTTGATGCAGAGGCAAAACCTCAAAGATGCTCCTTTTCCACATGATCTACCTCTAGTTCTTGACCCACAGTTTGAGAACAACTGTCCTGGGTTTATGCAGGTGTGAGCAAAAGAAAGATAAATGTTTTTTCCGTGTTATCTGTGAACACAGCTGCATTTCTAGGGAAAGTAGCAAGGAGATTTTATTTTAGTGTATAGCTTTCTTGGCAAGAAAAATTAATGGGCTGGGGTACTGTTAGCTGGGTTCCTGTTAGGCTGCCCTCTTCTGACACAAAGATGAATTACAGTAATTTAATTTCATTCTTGTACAGTTGCTGGCAGCAAGCCACAAACAGGAGTGACTTGCACTTAAGATGCCTTCCATTTTCATGAGGTCTGGGAGTCATCTTGAGCACATGCAGGGCTCTTTTTGTAGCAGGAGCTCCTCTGCATATTAGGCCATGCCCCCCCTGATGTAGCCAATCATCCTGGAGCTTACAGTAGGCCCTGTACTAACAGCCCTCTAACTCTTGGAGGATTGGCTACATCAGGGGGCGTGGCCTAATATTCAGAGTCGCTCCTGCTAGAAAAAGAGCCCCGAGCACATGGATCTCCTGGGCAGGATAAGCATGTCCCCTTGTCGTATAGCATAGTTGCATAGGGTTGTAAGATTACCCCACTTGTTATGGATTGGCTGTTTGAGTTGCACTACAGCATTTAATTTGCATGCAGATTCTAGGTTGGATCCAGCACAGGAATAATGTGGACAGAAGGAATTTCCCATCCATGGAGTGCAACTTCATTGCTCCCTCCTGTTGCAGCCCCAAATACCCCATTCCAATGCTGCTTGTGGAGGAGAGGGGACTGCAGGAACAGCACCTGGGGGGAGGGGTCCACAGTGGAAGGAGGGACTATATGGAATTCCCCCCTTCCTTCTACCTGCAGAAATCCATCATGGGATTCAAGCACTTATGTCTGTCTACATGGAGGTAACTGCTACTGTGTTCAGTGGAAGATGGTTCCAAATCTGCATTGGATTGCCAATCAGTTATTAATGGACAAGAGCAAGAGTCCAGTAGTACCTTAAGAACTAACAACATTTGTGGCAGGGGGATGAGCTTTCATGACTCACTCATGAAAGCTCATACCCTGCCTCCAATTTTGTCAGTCTTGAAGGTGCTACTGGACTTTTGCTCTTTTCTACTGCTACAGACAGACTGAGACAGCTGCCCATCTTGATCCAACTATTTTGGACATTGCTTGTTCTGGGTTTAGTGATTATCCTTTTTCTCTTAAATTAATATGATCCTATTATGCAGAATCAAGACTTTAAAAGTTGCAGTTTTAGTTTTCTTTTGCTTCCAAGAAATATTCAGAGGGTTGGGGTGTTAACAGATAAGAGAGGTTGTGCATTTTTGAGCATTTAATCTTCTCTTCTCCTTCTTTCATTGTTCTACAAAAACCCAAGCCCTATTTTTCTTCCTTCTCCCACTCAGTATCTTTCATAATCTCTGGCCTGCATTCACACCAGCTGCAGTTTTATCACATCATTTTCACATAAATGACTCAGTCCATTTTCTTTAAGGTTGCATATATTTGCACGTTAGCAGTGTGGGTTAAAGTGGTGACAAGAAATTCAAACCCGCGCATATTTTTGCAATGTGGATTCTGCCTTGATAGAAGGGGCTGCTCTAAATGATCCATGGTGTGCTTTCTGTCTTTCTCGGTACACAGTTTCATTCCCATGACATGTCACTCAGGCTTCCTGTCAACATTTTAGGCTTTTTTACTGCCCTCATCAGAGATATCATCAACTGAGAAGGTAGTGAAGGTCTACAGGAAGTGGATATTGCAAGAAAAGCCGGTGTTCATGGAAGAACCAGATGTGAAGGAAACTGTTCAAGAGGATGATAACAACTTGGACTCTTCGGCAGCAGAGACAGATGGGAAACAGGTATGCTACTGTTCATTACTAAATATGTAGAAAGTTTATGATATGTATTCTTTGGGATTTACAAACAGCTCTGTGATCTGTGACTGTTGGCCATGATAGCAGCGGGGTGGTATGCAAGACAACACATGAGACTAAGTTTGCGATGCTCTATTATGGGTGACTGTGTCCTCTCTTTTTGGTGTAGTGGTGAAGTGTGCGGACTCTTATCTGGGAGAACCGGGTTTGATTCCCCACTCCTCCACTTGCACCTGCTGGAATGGCCTTGGGTCAGCCATAGCTCTGGCAGAGGTTGTCCTTGAAAGGGCAGCTGCTGTGAGAGCCCTGTCCAGCCCCACCCACCTCACAGGGTGTCTGTTGTGGGAGAGGGAGGGAAAAGAGATTGTGAGCCGCTCTGAGACTTTTTGGAGTGGAGGGCGGGATATAAATCCAATATCATCATCATCATCATCATCATCATCATCATCATCATCATCATCATCATCTTCTTCTTCTTCTTCTTCTTCTTCTTCTTCTTCTTCTTCTTCTTCTTCTTCTTCTTCTTCTTCTTCTTCTTCTTCTTCTTCTTCTTCTTCTTCTTCTTCTTCTTCTTCTTCTTCTTCTTCTTCTTCTTCTTCTTCTTCTTCTTCTTCTTCTTCTTCTTCTTCTTCTTCTTCTTCTTCTTCTTCTTCTTCTTCTTCTTCTTCTTCTTCTTCTTCTTCTTCTTCTTCTTCTTCTTCTTCTTCTTCTTCTTCTTCTTCTTCTTCTTCTTCTTCTTCTTCTTCTTCTTCTTCCCCCATTAGCCTCTCTCAGCCTCCAGAGAATCTCCCTCTGTCATACCATTTGCATTCTTCCTTCGAGAAGCTTTGCTGACTCTCCAAAAGTTAATAGGACTGTGTCAGCTAATGCTCCGAGCACAGGAAGGAAGATGTTATGAAGCTGCACGGAGACCTGGCCTTGCTCTGATGCCTGATTTGGCACAGGAAATTATCCTGTCTCTTTTGGGTTTTTGCTTATAGTGGCTGCATAGCCAGCAGTTCTCAAGTTTTATCTTTGAATTTTTTTCTAAAAAAAAAAGAACCTCTGTGACTTCATGAAATTATGTGGAACAATAGTGAAATGTTCGGATAATAAGTTTTATTAGGGTTACATATGGGAATGGAACTTAAGACCCACATAAGTGGAATGTTTGGAGTTAAAATTCATAATTTTCTTACCAGTTCATTTCTATTAGACATATAGATGCGCAGTCTGCTTTTTTTAACATTGTTAAACGAAACTTCACCTTAATGCAGGTTTGGAATATAAGAAGTTAACAGGGCTGGTTTTCTGTTTGATCAAGGAGGAGTTTTCTCAGGATTGTTGGACAGTCTTTCGCAGCTTTCATAGGTGCCACAGGACAAAGTTTGAGTCCAGTGGCACCTTTACGATCAACAAAATTTAATTCTGGGTATAAGTTTTCATATGCGTGCACATGTGCACGCACACTTCTGAATTAAACTTCATTGGTCTTAGAAGTGCCGCTGAACTCTAACTTTGTTCTGTTGCTTCAGACTGACACGTCTACCTGCCTTCAGGGACCTGCCTATCTACGGGACCGCCTTTCCCCATATATTCCCCAGAGAGCACTGCGATCAGGGACAAAAAATCTGCTGTCTGCCCCTGGCCCAAAAGAAGCCAAGCTATGCATAACAAGATCTAGGGCTTTCTCGGTGGTAGCACCAGAACTCTGGAACACCCTCCCAGAAGCTATAAGGGCCCTGCGGGATTTGTCGGCGTTCCGCAGGGCCTGTAAGACCGAACTGTTTAAACAGGCTTTTGTGGTTGATTGAAAATGGACTGCCACCGGACATCCCACAGAATGCTGGCGAGCATAGGCAGAAGTCAATACCGCCTAGATTGGACTTAGACAGCGCTAATAGTTTTAAATTGATAAGTAAATTATGGTTTTATATGTTTTATTGAATTGATTGTTTTTATGATGTTGTGAGCCGCCCTGAGTCCGCTTGCGGAGAGGGCGGGATATAAATGTAAAGTAATAATAATAATAATAATAATAATCTGTAGTCGCCACAGTTACTGCTGCAGAAGCTGGACTGTATTCTTAAACCAACAAGTCCCAAATGGGACAGTAGCCCCAGTGTTAAGTCGCCATATTGGGAACATAAGAACATAATTCCTATTGCGAGCATATAATGCTATGCTTCTTAATATCATACACGTAGATGGGGTGACTGTCTCTGAACCCATTTTTTTAATTCCTGATATATGATTAGAAGAAGCAGATCTTACTGAAAAATTTGCAGATGGTCTGCCAGAGATCATTTCTGATATCGTAGGAAAAGAGGTCATGAAATTTACAGCGCTGAAAAAATATGTATTTAAAGAATAATAAAGTTATTTTAATCCAGTTAATGTTCAGTATTCTGTTAGCAATCTCCTTTTATAATGAAACTAAACTTCCATGTACTAGATATCTAATTTGCAACCCTTCTGTGGTTGAGCAGATTCACTTATGAACACATATGAAGCTGCCTTAAACCGAATCAAACCTTCTGACCTTCAAGGTCAGTATTGTCTACATAGACTGACCATGACTTTCCGGGGTCTCAGGTAGAGGACTGACATATCCCCTACCACCTGCTTCTTTTTTTAACTGGAGGTGCCAGTGGTTGAACCTGGGACATTCTGCTTGCCAAGCAGCTACTCTACCACTGAGTGGCAGCCCCTTTTTGTTGTAGGGGAGTAGGTGGTCCTTAAGATATGCAAGGCATATTGTCTGTGATGACATAACAAATTTGATTTTTAATGTTTTTGAATTTCTGAATGCATTTCTGTCCAGTATTTTTTTTATTTTTCTGCAGGACCATTTTTTAAAACTCAAAATATTTTTTAAACTCAAAATATTTATTGAAATAATATAAAAACGTACATAGTATTCTCTGTGTATGGGATGTTCAGCTACAAGAACAAATAGTCAAAAGTACAAACAAAATGAGTGTTAACAGTTTTGGTGATCAAGTAAGCGGTATCCTAAAGAGGGGGGGAAAGGGGGAGAAGGGGAAGGAGGAAAGGGAAACGGGAAGAGGGGGCAAGTGAGGTCAGTGCCATGCTAGTAGAGAAAAATATTCTGCAGACAATACTGAGCAGTGTTGAGCCGAAGAGCCCATATTCCATAAAAGGAAAGGTTCCCATTTGCGAAGAAAAAGCGTGGTCCTTAAGATATGCAAGGCAGCATATGATGGAGGCAGTGGTTTCTGAATGGGGCAGGTACATATAAAACCTGTGTACAGCAGTGCCACTACAGTGGTACTGGAGAAAAAGTTGACATAAAAACATGTGTTTCAGACCATGACAGGCATCTTTGTCCCCACCCCACCCCCCAAAAAACCCCACCATAAAAGTTGCTAAGCCCCATAGGTTTGGTCAAGTTCAGTCCTTCTGCTCAGCCCTGTCATGCGAGGGGCAGAAAAGCTTGTTCTCTTGGCGAGGGCGTGTTCTGTTGGGTTACATCCCCATGTTTAAGAATCTCTGCTGTTTGTCCATGAAGATTCTAAACAGAGTGTTGGGTACAGCCTAGTCAGTTTCTTGAGTCTTTTTGTTAAAGTCCTCCTTAGCACCATTATTAGAATTTAGTGTGATGAATTTTGTTTCATTTTTTATTTTTTTTAAAGTTGGATTTGTATCCCACCCTCCCTGCTAAAAGCAGGCTCAGGGCAGCTCGCAACACATAGCTTACAATAAAAACGTTTACATTAAAAGCATTAAACAGTTCAAAATAATTTGATTCATGGTTCAGGTCATGCGCATCCCTATACTTGATGGGACTGAGCGCTGTCATGCGAGCTGCTAAATGGCATTTATGTTATCATTTATACCTTTTTATCTTCATGACTATGATACCCAAACTTACCAGCATATGTAATTATTTTTGAAAGCTCACATTTGGCCATAAAAGGTCCTCCAGTTGGGGAAGAACCCACTCCTTCTCTAGTGCTGTTAGCAGAGGATGCGTATTAGAAGATGAAAACAAGAACGTTAAAGCAGGGGTTCAAGCGACACTACAGGTAAGCTGTTCACAGGGGTGAGGAGATGTTTAGACCGGAGGTTTTCTAATTTCCATTCTTATTATCTTGTTTTTTGTTTCTGAAGGTGTCTGCTTTAAGGAAAATTCTTCTTTATAGTAAACTAATAGGTACCAAAAAAAAGAAAAAAAAGAGCTCTGTCTTATATACAGTCTATCTGACTAAAATTTAAAGAGAAACATTTGGTCAGCTGTATATATCTGACAAGGTGTGAGGAGAAGAAGAGAAGAGACTGGATTTATACCCTGCCCCTCACTACCTGAAGGAATCTCTGAGTAGTTTACAATCTTATTTCCCTTCCCCTCCCCACGACAGACACCCTGTGAGCAGTCTTCCCTCTAAGCTGAGTTAGAGCTTCCCTCTAAGCTCACACATTTTTGTCTTAGCTCAGGAAAAATGGCCCAGAGCAAACTTAACTTATGCAGTAGCTCACAACTTTAATGCCAGCAGCTCATGAAGTAGAATTTTTGCTTACAAGACTCCACAGCTTAGAGGGAGTATTGCCTGGGAGGTAGGTAGAGCTGAGAGAACTCTGACAGAAACTGTTCTTGAGAGGAACAGCTCTGCAAGAACTTGTGACTGACTCAAGGTCACATCAGCAGGTGCATGCAGAGGAGTGGGAATCATACCTGGGTCTCTCAGATAAGAGTTGGTGCACTTAACCACTACAACCAAACTGGTCTCGTGTCTACTGTGAACTTCAGTCCCTTGGTTGTGGTTTGACCAGCCTAAGGAGATCTCATTTCTTGCTTCAGTTTCCTTTGCCTAGTGCTTATACAAGCATTCTTAATAGCTCCCCTCTCCCTAGCGGGCTACACAATCCATTTTTGCAGTAAACCTCAAGAGAATAATAATCACTGAGGCATTTCTCCTATGAAGGCAGGAGAAAACCTAGGATGGAATTGCTGAACTCAAAAGGAATATTCTGGAATTATTCTTATCAACCAGTCATGGTGTTGCCAGAGAAGAAAATTAGAGCTGTCCGAGTAAGGTGGAACCTGCCTGTGACTTACGCATTTTTGCTTGACTCAACAGTGAGTCTGTCCTATTAAGGTCATATTGAGTTAGTCATTCCCCCTCTGTTGAAAAAGATTTGAACTGCATTCTTTGGAAGAACATGGCTGCCCCCATGTATTGCGTGTGGGGAGCATATCCTTTTGGCTGGGCAATGGGAACTACCTTTGATCTTTGCACTTTCTTCTTGAGATTTTCAGCCAATCCTACCAAAACTTCTTTCACTAACAATTCCCATCCCCTCATTAATGGCCTTTTGCACATCTGCTGCTGCTAAGACAGTTGAATCGCCCTTTCTTGACTCCCCTCTTTCTTGTATATACATATTTTTATTATAAGTTTTCAATCAAAAATAAAACTTATTACAGAAAAAAAAAAAAACGAAAAAAAGCATCCAAGTAGAGAGTGATTGAGGTTACATTGATTTACCTAACTACATATACCGTCTAACATCTTAACTTAAGTTATAATTACAACAATACCAATAACTAATAAAAAAAAAGAAAACTAGTCCATATTTCCATACAACCATATATTTGCATACACATCATTTGTTTCCTAGCCATAAATAAAATTTTTCCCATTTCTTTGTGGCATCGCATTTCGATATCCCTCTTACCATATTTGAGAGAATATCCATTTCCGCTACATTCAAAATTTTTTGTATTAAGTCATCCTGCTGTGGGACACCTTTCTGTCTCCAAACTGAGGCATAAAGAATTCTAGCCGCCGTCACAATATACATTGTTATATACTCATCCTCACGTGGGACTTCATTTCGAACCATCGAAAGTAACATTATCTCTGGTTTAAATTTAATATTCACTTTTAAAATCTCTGTTAATAGCCTATGTACCACAATCCAATATCTTCTAGATTGCTCACAACTCCACCACAAATGAAAAAATGAACCTATCCCTAAATTACACTTCCAGCATTTCGGGGGGTAGATGGGTTTATTTTATTCAGTTGTACCGGTGTGACATACCACCTATGGAAAAGTTTAAAAACATTTTCTCTGAAGTTAACCGGTTTGATAACCTTATAATTATTTCTCCAAAATAGAGCCCATTGGTCTAGCGTAATAGACTCCCCTCTTTCTTGAGCTTTGGAGACTCTGATCAAATAAGCAGCCCGGGGGCCGAATCAGACCCCCTTAGGGCTCTTATCAGCCCACAGAGCAACTGGCTGTCATCTGCCTCCTCCTTCTCTCTTTCGCTTCCTTCTGCATCACAGCTTGCTTTGCAAGGCTTGCTCAATTGCATAGGAGCTAGAGAGCAGAACCTCTATTTTCTCCATTGGCTGAGGCTTCTCCCTTGGGGAGGAAGGGGGGGGGGAGACAGAGCTTGTTTCCCCCAGGCTCTCTCAATCACACAACAAAAAAAAACAAGCTAGTGACCAGTTTACTAAGAAATATATAGAAGCCAGTCCAAATGTCCAAAACATGTACATTCAAGTCCCAAAGTAGTGTGGTGACAAGCCAATCGATTAAGTACTTGTTTCTTTCCAGTCTTCATCAGACCTGGGACCAATATTGATTCAATTATATAGATTCTTTACATAATTTTTAAAAAAGGGGACGCAGAGCGTCTCCAACAGCAATTTCACATTGGCTACAGCTCAGTATGAAGTCTTGCGCAAGAAGCCTCATACTGAGCTGTAGCCAATGTGAAAT
Source organism: Heteronotia binoei (assembly GCF_032191835.1). NCBI lineage: Eukaryota > Metazoa > Chordata > Lepidosauria > Squamata > Gekkonidae > Heteronotia > Heteronotia binoei. The sequence goes on from NC_083236.1 coordinate 10,945,983, forward strand.
TGCTGTTGGAGATACTCTTCATCCCCCTTTTTAAAAATTATGTAAAGAATCTATATAACTGAATCAATATTGGTCCCAGATCTGATGAAGACTGGAAAGAAACAAGTACGTAATCGATTGGCTTGTCACCACACTACTTTGGGACTTGAATGTACATGTTTTGGACATTTGGACTGGTCTCTATATATTTCTTAGTAAATTGGTCACTAGCTTGTATTTTTTCTTGTGTTATCCATTATAGTGACCTCTCTCGGATTGTATTCTCTCTCAATCACACAGCAGAGCTACTGAGCCAAGCCTTTCTTCCTTCTATTGGCTGAGGCTCCTCTCCCATCAGTCCCCTGGGGAAGGAAGGAAAGAACTAGAGCTTCCTTTGCCCAGTTCCCTGGATCTCATGGGAGAAATACAAAGAAAGCACCTTTAAAACCAATGGGTGCTAACATTTTAAGCATGTTTTAAGTTTATATATATATATATTTATAAACCTTTATAAAGTTTATATCTCTGCTACCTAATCTTAAATAGGTACACACATGGCCCGGCCCAACAAGGTCTCATTTATGTCAGACCCGGCCCTCATAACAAATGAGTTTGACATCCCCACTTTAGTCAGTTATATTTCAATATTTTACGATAAAAAATTTGACTGCAAGGATAAGTTATTAATAATTATTTAAAAAAACCCTTTCCAGCTGTTTTCAAATTCATCTGTTAGTTTTTGGTTAATATAATTTGTCAATTTTGCCATAACTGCATATTCTTGCATCTTATCAATCCAGTTCCGCAGAGTTGGGTAACACACAGTTTTCCACTTAAGCTGCGAGTATTACTCTTGTAGTTAAGAAGATATTGAAGAAGAAGAAGAAGATATTGGATTTATATCCCGTCCTCCACTCGGAAGAGTCTCAGAGCGGCTCACAATCTCCTTTCCCTTCCTCCCCCACAACAGACACCCTGTGAGGTGGGTGGGGCTGAGAGGGCTCTCACAGCAGCTGCCCTTTCAAGGACAACCTCTGCCAGAGCTATGGCTGACCCAAGGCCATGCTAGCAGGTGCAAGTGGAGGAGTGGGGAATCAAACCCGGTTCTCCCAGATAAGAGTCTGCACACTTAACCACTACACCAAACTGGCTCTCCAGTATAACTGAACAGTTCATGCATTGTTTTATCCACATTCTTTAGTAGAATTCCTAATAGTATTGTCTGTGATGACATAACAAATTTGATTTTTAATATTTTTGAATTTCTGAATGCATTTCTGTCCAGTATTTTTTTATTTTTCTGCAGGACCATTTTTTAAAACTCAAAATATTTTTTAAACTCAAAATATTTATTGAAATAATATAAAAACTTAACATAGTATTCTCTGTGTAAGGGATGTTCAGCTACAAGAACAAATAGTCAAAAGTACAAACAAAATGAGTGTTAACAATTCTGGTGATCAAGTAAGCGGTATCCTAAAGAGGGGGGGAAAGGGGGAGAAGGGGAAGGAGGAAAGGGAAACAGGAAGAGGGGGCAAGTGAGGTCAGTGCAATGCTAGTAGAGAAAGATATTCTGCAGATAATACTGAGCAGTGTTGAGCCGAAGAGTCCATATTCCATAAAAGGAAAGGTTCCCATTTGTGAAGAAAAAGTGTGTTAGCTCAACATTTACCAGTGTCAGATTTATTGTCCGCTATTTTGTCAAGCATAAAATATTTCCACAGCTTAAGTATCCATGTCTGAATCAAAGGTGGAGGGGGTGCCTTCCATTTAATAGGAATAATATATTTAGCTGCTATAAACATAATAGAAAGCAATTCCTTTTGAGGCTTCGTTAGCTGATGATCTTCCCATAAATTTAACAGAAGGGTTTGTGGTAAACAGGGTACCAGAATACCCATAATTTGCTGAATATGTTATACAACTGTATGCCAGAAATTTGTGATAACCGGACAGGTCCACCAATTATGTAGATAGGTCCCGATCTGACCACAGCCCTTCTAGCATGTGGGAGGAATAGCACATAACATATGAGAAAGGCGAGCCAGCATTAAATACCATCTGGCCAGAACCTTGTTGTTGTTGTTCAGTCACACAGTCGAGTCCGACAAAGTCATGCCAGGCCCTCCTGTCTTCCACCATCCTCAAATTTGTGTTAGTTATATCAGTAACGCTGTCCAGCCATCTCATCTTTTGCTGTCCCCTTCTTCTTTTGCCTTCTGTCTTTCCCAGCATCCGGATCTTCTCCAGTGAGTGCTCCCTTCTCATTTGGGGACCAAAGTATTTGAGTTTCAGCTTCAGCATCTGACCTTCCAGGGAACAGTCAGGGTTGGTTTCCCTTAGGACTGACTGATTTGATCTTCTTGCAATTCAAGAAACTCTCAAAATTCTTCTCTACCACCACAGCTTGAAAGCATCTATTCTTCTGCACTCAGACTTCCTTATGGTCCAGCTCTCACAGCCATACATTACTACTGGGAATACCATCGCTTTGACTATATATTGGCAGGGTGATGTCTCTACTTTTTATTATACTGCCCAGGTTCACCATAGCTGTCCTCCCAAGGAGCAAACGTCTTTTAATTTCATGGCTACAGTCACCATCTACAGTGATCTTGGATCCCAAAAATGTGAAGCCTGTCACTACTTCCATGTCTTCCCATTCTATTTGCCAAGGTGTGTTGGGGCCAGATGCTATGATCTTAGTTTTTTTTAATGTTGAGTTTCAAGCCTACTTTTGTGCTCTCTTTCGCCCTCAACAAGAGGGATTAATGGCTCTCCAAGCATCAATCAAATGTCACAGTTCCATATACCAAATAACATTCTTTGGAAGTCTGCCCCCGTAGTCTTTTTTTATTTATCTTTTTTAGGTTCCAGGACCCCATTCATAACTCCAAGAATTACTATTTCCCCTTCTTGGAAGTCCAAAAGCTTCTGGAAAAAATCATTATAATTTTTTTCTTGGCATTATTTGGGGCATATAGAGATGCCAATGTAATGATCTTGCCATCTGGAGGTCGAATTTTCAGAAATAAGTATCTCCCATCCACATCTTTCGAATCTTCTATAACATTAATTCTGTGATTTTTTATATAGCTTGCAATCCTCAGCTGCGGAGGCAGCATGAACTTTCCCCAGCTTTTTATTCCTAAGAGCTTGTCCATGTTGTTTCTTTATATAAACCTTTTGAAAACAGATTATATCAGCCTTTTGCTTTTTAATAAATTTAAAAACTTGGATCGTTTCATTGGAAAGTTTAAGCCATTAATATTGATTGATATCACATTCAGATTGTCCATTTTTTAAGATAGCGCTGCTGCTTTGTCTAGTTCTCCCTAGGAGGCGGAGGACATCTTGGGTGTTTTCCCACCGTCCAATCAGGGAGGCAGGATTCAAAAAACTTCTTCCTCTTCCTGTTGGCTGTGGGAACCACCCCTCAGTTCTTTTCCTGCCTCGACAGGGAGAGCATGTGCTAGGATAGGTTCCTATCCTTTCCTGCTTACCTTTTTACCTTTTCTCTCTCTAGCCTAGTAGATTTCTTCCTCACCTTGTCCTTTGCCTTACCTGATTGTTTTCTTAACCAACTTGCTGCCTCTGATCCCTCCTCTAAGCCTCCCTCCCTCTTCCACCTTCTTCCCCTCAACGAAGAGGAGCGGCGCGCCAGCGGCCCGAGCTGTGTACTTTCAAGCCGCGGCGCGAAGAGAGAGAGGTCAGCTGATGGCGCGCAGAGTGAGGGACGCCTTCTTGATAGACGACTCGGCCCCCAGCGCTCTGCGCGGGGCCGAAAGGCCGCCTTCCGGAGCCGGCATGACCGCGGGGCTTGCCACGGCTGCCGGCAACGTGCCCTGTAGGGGCAGAAGAGGAGCGGAGAACGAGCGCAGGCGGCGCTGGTCGTCGTCGGCAGCGGAGGAGGCCTCCTCCTCAGAATGCCGATCTGGCCCCGATGGCCATTCCGAGAAGCGCAGGAAGGCGCATAAGGACGGCGACCAGCAGCTGGGCAGTCTGCAGAGATGGGGACCGGTGGATGCCACCCTCCAGGCGGGAGACTTCGATCTCCACGAGGCCCAGGCACACCAGGAAGCTGCACAGACCAGCCAGCCCCGGGCGGGCTTGGGTAACGTACCCACTATGGGACCCTCTTTATTTGCTGATTTTTTAGAGTCGATAAGACAGACAGTGGGTGCTGCAGTGGAAGCAGCCACCCATAGGAGACGAAGGCCCTCTAGCCCACGTCCCCCCTCCAGATCTCCATCGCCTAAGAGGCCCAGGGTCCAAGACCACTACCCTAGGGCCACCAGGGGTTATTTAGTCAATGATCCTCTGGAAGGTGAGAGATCCCAGTATGGGGATCAGTCGGAGGAGTCAGAAGAGGGAGAACGGGAGGAGGGCGAATTTCTTTCTGATGAGGAGATAGAAGGTGCGTCTGTGCCAGAACCCTCCTCACGTTTCTTCAGGGCGGAAGAATTCCAGCCTCTTCTGGCCAAGGTGTTAGCTGCCCTGGACCTCCAGGCGGCCCCTGAGGAACAGGAGGCTCCCAGTTCTCTGACCAACCCCAAGAACAAGTCCGAGGGGAACTCAGAGTTTTTTCCAAAGTATCATTCTCCTGACAGGGCCTTCCCCTTCCCAGTATTTTTCGAGCGCCAACTGAAAGCAGAGTGGGCCAAGCCAAGTGCCAGCAGGCAGGTTCCCAACTCTGTCAGGAAGTTGTATGAGCTGCCCACCTTTGCCAATGATATGCTACAGGTACCCCTGGTAGATGCGCCGGTGGCAGCTTTACAGTCCCATGGGCTGCTAGCAGAGGACGGCCAGGGGTCCGTTCGGGACAGCTGGGACAGAAAAATTGACCTGGCCGTGAAGAAGACACACGAGGCTACGGCCTTTGCCATTAAGGCTGCTGCTGCTAACTCCATAGTATCTAGAGCAGCCATAGTGTGGATAAGGCGTCTTTCACAGCTTCTACCAGACGCAGATAAAAAGATCCTTGAGGGCACCAGCAGACTCCTGCGGGCAGCTGAATTCTCAGCAGATGCTTCCCTGGACGCCCTTACCTTCTCTGCCAGAGCTATGGCGTCCAACGCCGTGACAAGAAGGGGCCTGTGGCTTAGGGCCTGGCCGGCCGACATACACTCAAAATCAATCGTGTCAGCCTACCCTTTCCAAGGAGAGAAGCTATTCGGAGACGCCCTGGAAAAGATCCTCGTGGAGACACGGGACAAAAAGAAAGCTATGCCCAAGTTCCTCAGACGTCCAGACAGACGAGGTTTTGGACCTAGTTCCTTTCGGACCTCCTCCAGCGCCCCAAAGCCCAAGCAAGAGTTTAGAAAAGCAGCCTGGGGTCAACCCAAGCAGAATTTCCGTAAGGGCTTCTCCAACCCCAGATTCCACAGAAACCAGCCCGAGAGATCGGACAAGTTTGAGAGGGGCTCCAAGCCCAATAAAGCATGACTGGGAGCGCATCCCAGTAGGGGGCCGCCTGCTACACTTCCATCAGGCCTGGGCGGAGTCGCAGGCGGACTCTTGGACTCTAGAAATTGTATCTCGGGGCTACCCGATAGAGTTCAGGCGCACCCCCCCAGATCGCTTCATCATCTCCCCCCTTCGCTCAAACCCAGAGCGGAGGGAGGTCACCTTCAAAGCTATACGCCACCTTCTGGATATTGCTGCAATAGAACAAGTTCCTACGAAGCAGAAATATCTAGGTGTTTATTCTATCTTTTTCACAGTTCCCAAAAAGAACGGGGACTGGAGGGCAATCCTGGACTTAAAATTTCTGAACAGGAATATCAAGCTACGCCGCTTCAGGATGGAATCCATCAAGTCAATAACAGAGGCCCTGAGTCACGGGGACTACATGGCTTCGCTGGACCTGACAGAGGCCTACCTTCATATTCCGATTCTACCTGCCCATCGCAAATTCCTACGTTTCTGCGTGAACGGACGTCACTACCAGTTCAGAGCCCTGCCCTTCGGCCTGGCAACGGCCCCACGGGTGTTCACCAAGGTGTTGGTGAACCTGATCGCCCTCCTCAGGCAGAGAGGCATACACGTTCACCCGTACCTCGACGACCTGTTACTAAGATCCTCGTCGAGGAGGAATGCAGAGCAGGACGTCCGGAGTACCATCAACTGCCTTCAGCAACACGGTTTCCTAATCAATCTGGACAAGAGCCACTTGCGGCCAACCCAGAGACTGGAGCACCTGGGCATGATAATCGACACGAACCTGAGATCCATCTTCCTCCCAGAAGCCAAGATCTTGAAGACCGTGACGCTCGTGCGACAGGTGATTCAAGAGCCGGCATCGATGCTCCAGATGCTGGCAAAACTCATGGGCCTTCTAATTTCAAACCTAGAGGCCTTGCAATGGGGACGCCATCACACCAGGCAACTGCAGATGTTTCTACGTCCCTACCAGCTTCAAATCATGGAGAGAAGCTCCATATCACTGACGTTGCCCATGGGGGTAAAGGAGAGCCTGATGTGGTGGACCAAGGCCAGCAACCTGCGTCAGGGGAGAATCTTCTTCGCAGAGGGAGAGTTGCAACTGTTTTCGGACGCCAGCCTATCGGGTTGGGGGGCAACCCTAAACGAGACACCCACACAGGGTCGGTGGACGCCCAAGGAATCGAACCTGCCAATCAACCTCTTGGAGCTTCGGGCAATCCGGCTAGCCTTGCTTCACTTCCAGGACCAAGTATCTGGACAGCATGTCCTGATACGAACAGACAACATAGCAGCGAAAGCCTACATAAACAATCAAGGGGGATCCAGGTCCAGCTCCCTCTACAGGGAGGCCGAGAAGCTGTTCAAATGGGCGGAGTGCCACCTGAAGTCGATAAGAGCGGAACACATCAAAGGGACGTGCAACGTCAAGGCAGACTGGCTCAGCCGGGAAAACATCCAGGCGGGAGAGTGGTCTCTCAACAAGTCTCTGTTCCTGAAGATAGCGGAGCATTTTGGATCTCCAGCACTGGACCTATTCGCATCTCATCAAAACCACCAACTTCCCCGATTCTTCACAAGGTACTTCCACAGTCAGGCGGAGGCCACAGACGCGCTAACATCCCCGTGGCCTCAAGATCTGCTGTATGCCTTCCCTCCAATTCCAGTCATTCCGAGGTTACTCAGAAAGATCAGGACACTGGGGGCCGAGGTCATCTTGGTTGCACCCTGGTGGCCTCGGCGTCCATGGTTTTCTTCAATCCAACAGATGTCCATGGAGGAACCACTCCATTTACCGACCTGGCCAGACATGCTGCTGCAGGGGCCTGTGTGGCACCCTCATCCAGAATGGCTGAGATTGACCGCGTGGAGGTTGAGAGGAGATCGCTATTAGATCTAGGGTATACTAGTGAGGTGACTAGCACCATACTAGCTTCTAGAAAAGAATTCACCACGCGGATCTATAACATGTCTTGGAAGGCCTTCCACAGGTGGTGCCGGAGGAAGAAGGTGGACCCCTTACGTCCTTCTGTCCCTAAGGTCCTCCAATTCCTTCAGGACGGTCTGCAGTCAGGCCTGAGGCCAGCCACCCTCAGGCGACAGATCGCAGCTCTGTCCTCAGTGCTGCAACAGGTGGAGGGCACGAGCCTGCCGTCCCACCCTCACATCCGACGGTTCCTTAGAGGGACCTCCTTGAGCTCGCCGCCTCAATCTCACCGTTTTCCGACCTGGAGACTGAACCCGGTGCTGTCAGCCCTAATAGGTCCGCCCTTCGAGCCACTCATGTCTGTGCCCCTTAGGATGATGCGCATGAAGACGATCTTCCTGGTGGCAATAACGTCAGCCAGAAGGGTTTCCGAAATCGGAGCCCTGTCGGCAAAAAAGGAGCTATGCGTATTCCACAAGGACAAAGTGGTCCTCTACCCGGACCCTACCTTCCAACCTAAGGTCTCATCTAAATTCCACCAAAGTCAAGAAATCAACTTACCTTCCTTCTGCCCGGATCCCAAGCACCCGAAGGAACGCACGTGGCACACGCTGGACGTACGCAGGGCAATCAAGATCTACCTGATCAGAACAGAACCTCTACGTAAGACGGACTCCTTGTTCATCAACGTGACGGCACCCAGATTGGGCCTGAAGATGTCCAAGTCTGCCATTAGTTACGCCATCAAACAGTGTATAACAGAGGCGTACAAGACATTACGTCTCGAGATTCCACCAGGAATCACGGCACACTCGACCAGAAGCGCAGCCACCAACGCAGCCTTCAACAGGAACGCCTCAGTTGAGGAGGTGTGTAAGGCGGCTACGTGGTCCTCTATCTCCACTTTCGTGCGACACTACAAACTGAATACCTACGCATCGGCGGACGCGGCCTTTGGTAGACGAATCCTGCAACATGTCCTACCTGAGTAGGGCGACCCCACCCTAATTGACCTACTGCTCTAGGAGCACCCAAGATGTCCTCCGCCTCCTAGGGAGAACGACCCTTGGCACTTACCGTGAGGGGTCCTTCTCCTAGGAGGTCAGGAGGACATCTTGCCCTCCCGTCTATCGCCCTACCTCGGGCAACCTATACTCTATGTCTTCTGTCTTCATCAACCTAAGCCTCTCACTCCACTGTCTGTTGCCCATTTGGCCTGTTTCTTGTTTCTCATTTCTCTGTCTGCTTAGGACCTGCCTCTTCTAGCCAGTCTATTAGACCTGAGGCTGAGGCCGTCGGCAGACGGTTAGTTATGTATGTTAGAAGTTTCTTGTTTTTCTAGATCAATTATATACATACTGCTGCTCGGAGTCACCCGAACTGAGGGGTGGTTCCCACAGCCAACAGGAAGAGGAAGAAGTTTTTTGAATCCTGCCTCCCTGATTGGACGGTGGGAAAACACCCAAGATGTCCTCCTGACCTCCTAGGAGAAGGACCCCTCACGGTAAGTGCCAAGGGTCGTTTTCCTTCTTCACCTTCTCTTTCTGTTTTTTGTTTTGCTCTGTTGTAATTATGCTTCTTCTGTCTTTTGGTAGATACACCTCCAATACAAATGGTATCTTCCAGTGATACTTTATTTCTTTCTTCTGTAGAAGTCTGTCTTAGGAAGTCAAAGTCTCTCCTCTTTCAGAAGAGTAGATGGTAGGTCTTGAAATATTTGTATTTCTGCCTCTTGGATCTTAAAGAGTACCATTCTATTTTTTGTTTTTTTGTGTGTGTGAATTTCACCAGAATGTCACATGGTAGTTTATTCCTTGTTATGAACTTGGAATTGATTCTATATATTTGGTCAATATGCATAGAATCTTCTTCAGTCTTGTAGTGGTCTTGTAGCAGCTTGCTAAAGGCTTCTTCAAGATCTTCTTTGCCAAATTCTTTGGGGACTGTATTTTCAACCTTCAGAGTTTCAATCCTTTGATTAGCTTCCCCAGTAAATGCTATTTTGTCTCATGACAGTGTTCCAGTTTCTTATATTGTCTCTGGATGTGAACAATTTGTTCGGTGTTTTTTAATCTTTTTTTGTATCTGTGTCAATCTTGTTACATTCAGCACACAAAACACACTTAGGGTGATTCAAATTGTTCCATAACTATTAACTTTAGGTTATAATATAAAACTCAGTATCAAAATATGACTATATTTCAATATTTCACAAAAGAAAGTTTAGATTTTGGATTTTAACCAAAAACTTGTATTTACTCTGATCTATAGATTATATTAAATGGAAAGAAATGAGGAACTTTAGAAATAGTAAAGTTGGCAGGTTTAAAATGATAGAGTTAACTAAAGTATTGGAATTAGTTTATTAATAAAAGTTAGTGTTTATTAGTTATTTATTATGTATATACCAGAGTGCTTATTTGTTAGTAATGTTAAAGAAATTTAATCCTTGTGTTGTATTTAATGTGTTTTATTGAAGGCTTCAGTCTCCGTCTTTCTTATCATCTTTCAAAAGGCATCATATCTTCTCTTGTATGGCAGTGAAGAATAGTCCAAAAGCCAGTGTATACATTTCGAAATGTTTGTTTATTGGTTTCAGTGTGATAGCATATAAATTCCGCTGGATGGCAGTGAAGAGCACATGTTGTTGTTTACAAAAACGGAACTCCAATATAAACCAATTTAAACTAGCTAGATTCCTCCGTCAGTGTCAATACTATCCCCTCTAAGATGTCAGTACAACAACTGGGTAGAATTGAGAGAAAATAAGTATAATCCAATTTATGAATAGTTAGTCACAGCTCTAATTGTAGTTTCAAATGTCTCTCGAAAAGAAGCTGTTCCCCTCTCCCCCCGTCTCTCTCAAACTTAAAAAGAAACAGGCGTTGGAGCAAATAGTAATACATTCTCAGCTGAAAGTCCTTCTGATTAGATGCTCATTAATTTGAAAATAGATTCTAATGCCAAATGCAGTCGAAAAGGTCCAATTAAGTTGAGTAAAATTAGATCCAGGAAAGCGAAAGTAAAAACAAATAACTACATAGAGGATTTCTTTAAACGCTCAAATATATCCTATATATGGGATTGCATCCACCAGCAGCTTTGGCTCCAAGTTATGTCCCCTATGTGGCCAAATTTGGGCAACCGCTCTGATAGCGGTCATCTGGTTGCCAGGATATCTGCTACTTTGTCATCCTCTTCCCGCAATTCTGCAGGGCAGGCGGTTCAGCCCCGCTTGTTCTGCTGGGGGTTTGGCTTGCCAGTACAAGCATGAATGCCCCATGTGCGGTGGCTCTCACTCCTTTAGTAACTGCCCCAGAGCTCAGCCACGCAAGGGCCAAAAGAAACAGGACTGGGGGGGGGGGAGGTAATTACTAAGCTGGAAAAGGGGCTCAGTTCAATAAAGGTGGGGCCTCTTGAGCGGTGGCTTGCCAGATATCCACAACGCGTGGATAGGGCTTATTTGTTAAAAGGTTTTATGTTCAGTTTTAGGATTCCTTTTCAGGGGCCCCGGGTTGCATTTCAGTCTGGGAACCTTCGTTCTGTTCGGGGTATGGAGCAGGTAGTTAGGGATAAGATTGCCAAAGAGTTGGCAGAGGGCAGGATTTTGGGCCCTTTTCCTAATCCTCCAGTGCCTAACTTTTGAGTTTCTCCTCTTAGAGTGGTGCCAAAGAAGGCACTTGATGAATTTTTGTTTGATTTACCATCTCTCTTATCCCAGGGGAACATCAGTAAATGATGGCATTCCTGAACATTTATGCATGAATGGGATACCAGCTGGAGATCTTACGTTTCCTTTCCCATTCTTGTTGCAGTTTGGCTGTGGGGGAGTTATATGGCCAATCGCACAATTCATTTTTGGTGTAATAACATGACTGGTCCATGTCATTAATTCCCTTTCATCCAAATCTCAACGGGTTATGAAGTTGGTGCGGGCCTTCACACTGCATTGTCTGCGGTTTAACATACTGATTTTAGCCAAACATGTTCCTGGGGTGAATAATGGGGTAGCCGACGCTCTCTCTCGTAAACAGTTGGAGAGGTTTCATCAGATGGCCCCAGAAGCCGATCGAGAGCTGGCACAAATGCCCCAGGAGCTTTGGCTGATTGGAGAGCCGAGGCCAGCAGAGTGACAGGCCTAGCCATTGCGCCCAACACTAGAAGAAGAAGATGATGATATTGGATTTATATCCCGCCCTCCACTCCGAAGAGTCTCAGAGCGGCTCACAATCTCCTTTACCTTCCTCCCCCACAACAGACACCCTGTGAGGTGGGTGGGGCTGGAGAGGGCTCTCACAGCAGCAGCCCTTTCAAGGACAACCTCTGCCAGAGCTATGGCTGACCCAAGGCCATGCTAGCAGGTGCAAGTGGAGGAGTGGGGAATCAAACCCGGTTCTCCGCACACTTAACCACTACACCAAACTGGCTCTCACTAGGAAGTCTTATGAACGTGCTGTGCGGCAGTTTGAGGCAGTTTTAGGTTAGAGGCAGGGTATCGCATTGTTGGCCCCTCCCGATAGAGCAGTTGCTCTACTGTTGTGTTTCATTAAAAGGTAAGGGATTGGCTGTGTGATCCATTAGGGGATGCCTGTCTGCTCTGGCTTTTGCTAGTAAGGCATTGGGGTATAAGGAGGAAACCGCAGACTTTCATCTGCGAAAGATGCTGGAGGGCTGGGCTAGAGAGGCCGGGCTTAACCCTGACACTAAGAAGCCTATTTCTCCTTTGATTCTTGAGGGGGGTTTGGGGCACAGTGTGTACATCCTATTTTGAATCCACGCTGTTTCAAGCTGGTTGCCTTCTTTGGGGCTCTTAGAGTCAGTGAGCTAGCGGCAGGCTCCAGAAATGGTGTATCTGGTAGTGCTTTGTTGATTCAGGACCTGAGGTGAGTGGTGAGTAAGGCGGTCATCATCGTTCTACACTCTAAGACTGACCAGCGTCGCAAGGGAACCGTTTTGGAGCTGGGCACATGCTCTGAGCAGGAGTTGTGTCCTGTTTCCGCTTTGACAGCCTATTTGGCAGTATGCGGTTCTAGAAATGGATTTTTGTTTTGTCACCTCAATGGCAGTCCGCTGACAAAACATCAGTGACTTCTCAGGCTTTAGGTAAGCTGGGGTTGTCTGGTGTGCGGTTTGATACCCACTCCTTTAGAATCGGGGCGGCCTCTACAGCTGCTGCCATTCAGCGCCTGGGCCGTTGGCACTCATCAGCTTATAAATCCTATGTTCGCCCCCTGCTCAATCCTTAACTTTGTATGGTTTGTTAGGTTGAATTTTACGGTTATTGTTACTACTAGTTTGACTGTTTTTTCTTTTAGATGCTATTGGTCCTGGCCAGAGGAGCCGAGTTCTCATCTGTGGACACAGTTATGTGTTTTGGGCTGCACATCAGGCTCGGAGAACTTCGGTTGGCTCTCAGCTGGGACTGAGCCAGTGGGTCACTATTGAGTGGCGTGGGCACCAGAGTCTTCACTGGCCTGGCCTGATGCCATTGTTATTCCAGGGGTATGCAGGCCCTCCTCCTCAGGTTTTAATTATTCACCTGGGAGGGAATGATCTTGGGCTAGTAAAAGGCAAGGCTTTGGTCTTGCAGGCCAAGGATGATTTTTAGGCCATTAAGGAGAGATGACCTAGGACCATTATAATCTGGTCAGCCATTATCTCCCGCCTTGTTTGGCGTGGTGCTTGGGACCCTGCAGGCATCGAGAGGGCCCGTTACAAGGCTAGCAAGGAAATTAGGAAAGCCTTAGAAGGGGGGTTGGGCCACTATCCGCCCCATCTGGATATTTCTGTGAAATCTCCTGACCTCTACAGAGGGGATGGGGTGCATCTCTCTGAAAAAAGTAATATGCTTTTCTTGAGAGATCTCTGGCAAGTAACAGTAAGAAAAAACAAAATTTAAAAATTTAAAAGGGGAGGGGGAAAAGCAAGATAATGATGGCCTCTCTGAATGACAAAAAGTCAACTTAAGCCCTCATTACCAGATGTAACAGATCCAGACAGCCCAACACTGTTCCAGTTTGCTTGTGTACAGCCTCAGACAAGGGGTGAGATGAAATTTATCTCTCATCAGTGTTATCAGACACTCCTAGGGAGTTCAGCTCCAAGAGCCTAATAAATAAACTCTGTTAGCAAGAGTCCATTGCAGAAGTCAACAGACTTTAGTTTTTATGTACAGGCTAATGAGAGTTTCTTAAGGGGTTTTTTTTTTTTACGGTTTCTTGAAACTTTGTATGAGAGGCTTTTGCCCCAGTATTTTTCCTTAACACTCAAGCACATTTTCTTTAGTCTCTCTCAAGCTGTTTTGGTTTCCCAGAAGGTTGGTAACATCTTTTCAGTACCCGAAACCCCTTCTCTTGAAACTCCAGTTTTTGGCTGACTCTTTAGATCTCTATAGGCAGTTTTTATTCACACCAGGCCAGGAATCTCTGTACTCTTCAGAGCTATTTTCCCTGTTTAACTGGGTAGGGAATCCTAGCCACTTTCCTCTAGTTCTCCTGTCTGTGTTAAACTGCTCTCAGTCAAGGCAGAATTCTGATTTTCTCCCATCAAGGCATAAATCTGACTGACTCCCCTCAGCATCTAGCTCACCCCAGACTGTGTCTGCTCAGCTGATGCTGTCCAGTCAGATTGCTCAGAGCAGCCTATTACTCAAGGCTTTCTGACTCTGTGAAGAATTAACCATTCAAATACGTTTACTCTGTTTGGAGAGTACTTTGAGGCTTTAAAAAAGGTTGAATTCATCACAGAAGCAATTTTAAAAGTTTCTTTGAAAACAGAAACTACAGAAAAACAGGAAGGGTAACAATTTTAATTGAAAGGGTCCTGTTGTCATCTCTCTCTAAGAAAAAAAGGGAAAAGAATACACTTTCTGTTTTCGTAAAATATTGTAGGAGATCTTAACATTATTGGAGAAGAAAAAACTATTCACAGGGTGCATTCCAGAGGCCCTGTTGCAACCCAGGTGGCAAGACTGTTCCATGTGGATTTTGCTATAAAAGGATTGACAGTCTGATGTCTAGTTGGCAAATGGATCATTTATGTGACAGGCCTGTAAGTGTTTGGAAAGGCAGTGACTTGCCTGAGGAGTTTAAGAAGGCTTCTGCTCTCCTGGCTTTCTGCAAGCTGTGCAAAACTGAATTATTTAGGAGGGCATCTTTACACAGGTAATAGAAGTATAGAACAACAAAACGATCCAGAAAGATTACAAAATAATCCCAAATGGAATTCATCAGCTACTGTTCTTCTCCTGTCATTTGGAATATTTGAAGGTGTTCCTGACAAATTCTGCAAATGTGTTTTTATTGGAGCCCTGCACTGAAATTCCTGCACTCCTGAAGGAGCATGTTGATGCTTGCCAAGCAGTCTTGAGTATATTTAGACGCATGATAATGGAGCTTCCCATGAATAAAAAAACCTGGTAAGTTCCCATGTCTCTCTTGTATGCTTGGGCGTCATAAATTACACTGTGGGCAATGACTTGCCTGAGGAATTCAAGAAGGCCTCTGCTCTCCTGGCTTTCTGCAAACTGCAAAACTGAATTATGCAGGCGGGCATTTTTACACAGGTAATAGAAGTACAGTAGAACAAAATGATTCTGAAGGATGCTTTAGTAAAGGGACTGGGAACTGTACTACTATTTGTAGTATATGCTATGTTACCATATGTATGATCATAGTATGTTATTTCTGCATTGTCCAGAATATTGTTTTAAAACTTATGTGTTGTTTCACGTTTCTGCAACTGTGTTGTTTATAGGATGTTCTGTACTTTTGATTGTACTTGGCTTGCATATTGTAATCCACCTTAAAACTCAGTGAGAAAGGCAAACTATACATCCTATAAATACATACATAATCCTATACATAAATAAATAGCCATACAATTCAATTGGGCAGGGATCTAAACCATTCAGCATTTTTCATTTCAGAACTGTGAAAATCTCTTCGTAAATCTCTTTCTTATGCAGCCAGGGAAATGCTATTTGTCACTTTGGGGTCAAGCAGCATTTTTTCTCCAGGCCACTTTTGTCAGGGACCCTGGAGGGTTTGGGGGGGCTTTTTGCCATCTTCTGGGCATGGACAGGTGTCACTGGGGGGCGGGGTATGTATGGGGGGAGATATTTGCAAATTTCCTGCATTGTGAAGGGGGTTGGACTAGATGGCCCTGGAGGTCCATTCCAGCTCTATGATTCTATGAAAACAGGTGGAATAAGTAACACATTGCAATGAGTGGCAGCTTTCTATGTGCAGTCACTGCAGGAAAAGAGTGTTCTGTAAGCAGACCTTTCCTGCTTTCCTCCCCGCCCCACTTCAGAAGTCCCCTGCATACCTGTAAAGCTTCTGTTGAGGTTTAAAGACCTTCCTGAACAAAGCATCATGCAGTGGTGAGAGGGGCTCCAATAAGGGGGTTCACTTGCGCCATTACTGAAAGAGCCAGGGGGTGGGGTTTCTCCCCACTTCCCACTCTTCCTTGTAGCCCCCAGTGCTGCACAGAAGGGTCCTCCATCCTCAGCAAGTGCAGAGGGAAGAGCCGCTTCTGTGAATTCCTTCCACTCTGTAGAAGTAAGAATCCTTTAGATCAGTGGAAAAGACAGTTGCACATGTCTGAATGAAGCTTGTGCCTTTGAAATGTAGCCCCATTCCGTGCACCCTCTCATCTGAAGTCTGAGTGTCTTCACTGGGGTTTACATGACCCTAAGGAGAGCCATGCAGATATAGTTGGTAACCTAAGCTGCGCCAGAGCTGAGTAGGCCTAGCAGGAGATGGACATGAGGCATTTTGTTTTCATTCCCATTGAGTTCAACAAGAGTACTTATGCTTACTTCATGTTCATATCAGGGATATGAGCCAAGGGGGCTTGGGAGAACACTTAAGCCAACCTCTCTCTCACCCCCATGGATCCCTATGGTTGTACAACTATCCCTGTATTTGGCTTGTGCCAGCATGCCATCAGTGGAAGGTTACATTGCCATGTTTCCTCAGTAGATCAGCCTTTTTCAGTGTTACAGCAGCGGGGGATTTAGTTGCTGCCCTAAGCAGTCTACAGACTGGCCTTGGGATTGCACTGTTTTGTTTTGGTTTTGTTCATTATTTTTTTCCAAACCATTCTTTTGTTACAGTTTTTATATGATAGATTTCTGAAGAAGCAAATGATTAGTGTGTAATTTAAAATGTGTGAAAATCACAGCGGTAATTGCAGATGGGCTACATGTTGTCTACAGAAGAATTGTTCCTTAGTTTTTAAAACAATGCTTTTGATATAACAACGCTGCGTGTCATCGCATAATTCTGTATGGTTTTCAGATATATTATACAGATTCTGTTACCCTGTTGTGCTTACATTGTGGGCATAAATGTGACAAGTAAGGTGCAACATGGGCAAGTGTGAAGTCATGCACATTGGAGCCAAAAATCCTAACTATAAATATATGTTGATGGCAGTAACTGACCAGGAGAGAGATCTTGGAGTCATGGTAGAGAACTCACTGAAAACATTTCCTCGGTGTGCGACTGCAATAAAAAAGGCAAACACTATGCTGGGGATTATCTGTTTTATCTGTTTTAAATATGGATCCCTTTATATGTGTAATTTTGATGGATCTACTATTGGAAGCCGCCCTGAGCCACTTGTGGGAAGGGCGGGGTATAAATCTTAAATAAATAAATAAATAAATAAATAAATTATTAGGAAGGGGACTGAAAGCAAGCCAGTTGTATCAAAATGCCCCCTGAATAAATAGATGTTGTGGCATCTTTTGGACTAATGTGTCCAGTTTGGTCACCGAACCTCAAAAAAAGATACTATAGCATTGGAAAAAGCACATAAAAGGGCAACTAAAATAATCAAGGGGATGGAACTCCTTTCCTATGAAGAAAAGTTACAGAGGTTGTATATTATAGTATAATATACAAGGACTTAAGAAGGAGGTATTTAAAGGGAGAGGGGACCTTATTGCATTCTTAATGGGGTTGGGGGGCAGAAAAAAATAAAGGAAGAAGAATGCAAAGCCTAAGGAACATCTTTATCACTCCTTTGTGTAGTCTTTGCGAATTCTGAAGGCTGTAGCCAAAAATATGGAGTAAGCAAGTTTAACTTGAGAGTTAGAGTCTGCCAGAAGTATATTCCTTAATTCAGAGTATGGAAGACCCATAAATTTCACCAATAAAGGTTGGATAAATTTGGTTCTTATTTCTTTATAGAGACTACACACAAGCAGAGTATGTTTGATAGTTTCTACTTTACCTATCCCACACAGACAAACACGCTCAGTCATAGGCATCTTTTTGTAGCCACCCTCTGACTGCAGAAGGAAAAGTGTTACATCTGGCCATAGAAAAGGCCCTTCTATGGGATGGAATTGTCCGATTCAATAGATAGGGGGCTGGGGAAATGACATATCTCTTCTGGAGAGGAGTATAAAATCTCGAGACCTTGGCAATATCATTCTGTCTCTCAGTGTCTAGTATTCTCTGCTTGACTATGGCCCTTGCTTGGTCTATAAAAACTCAGGTGAAAAGCCAAGCATGGACACCTTCTGGTGAATAGCCCTAAACCAGGCAGATCAATACCTTTCCTTGAGAATTAATGAGGTGATGTCTGAGGGACGATGGCTAAACTTAAGCCAAGTGTTGATTGAGGTGAGGCTTACTTTAGCCTCTATTCTTAACAATCCCGATTCCACCCTTAGCATGGCATTTGAAACGAAAAATGGCTCTTAAAAATTTGGATTGGATTTTCTCAAGGGGAGCAAATACAAGAACTCATATGCACTCAAATTAATGAGCAGTTAAGCTTAGAACAGATAAAAGGGAGTCCTTTTCTCAAAGAGTAATTAACACATGGAATTCACTGCCACAGGAAGTGGTGGTGGCTACAAACATAGACAGCTTCAAGAGGAGATTGGATAAACATATGGAGCAGAGGTCCATCAGTGGCTATTAGCCACAAGGTATAGATGGAACACTCTGTCTGCGTGAGGTTCTGCCATTTATCAACTCCACATATCCATGCTCATATGGATATGGTCAGGGACGGTGGCTCAGTGGTAGAGCATCTGCTTGGGAAGCAGAAGGTCCCAGGTTCAATCCCTGGCATCTCCAAAAAAGGATCCAGGCAAATAGGTGTGAAAAACCACAGCTTGAGACCCTGGAGAGCCGCTGCCAGTCTGAGAAGACAATACTGACTTTGATGGACCAAGGGTCTGATTCAGTAGAAGGCAGCTTCATATGTTCAATATGTTATGATTTATTAAAGTTAGATACAAGAGATAACCTTCTGCTAGAAAGTCACCGCCAGGAATGACACGATAGGCAAAGGGTTTACAATTATACACATCAAAAACACAGTAGTACTAATAGTATCCCCATCCCCTAGTTCTGTTGGTTCCCATAGAAGTTGATACTGTAAGGCATGAGGCAACTCCCAAAGTTTCTCACCTCCAAAGTCACAGTTGCATTCCAGGCCAAACTGGCCTATTACTATAACAACTAGACAAGCAAGCTCATTACAACAATGATTATATTATAACAAGGTCTCTGTCCTTCATCTCCCTCCTGCTTGCGCTTAACAATGTATAATTATAGGCAAGCACTAAAGAAGCAAAACATAGTTCAGAAGAAAGAAATTATGACAGGCTCAACCTGACATTCTGCTCCCCAGAACTTCACTTCCTCCTGCCTGGGTGATCTGGAAACTGCCTGTAAAAGTTCTGGATTAGTTTTGGGTCTCACGTGTCTAGTGATTTAACCCTTGTTGTGCCCTTCCAAAAAGTGGGCCTACTGCACCAAATAGTATGAAACTCCTTGCTTAATTTTAAAGTCCAGGATGCATTCTTCTTCCTGGTGCAGTTGCCCACCAGTCAACACAGCTGGGAGGATCGTGGGTTGCGGGTGCCATTTATTGGGTCCTGGGCTGTGTTTTAACAGGCTGAAATGAAAAGTGGAGTGGATATGTTTAGATTCTTTGGGAAATCATGTTCAGCAGTCACTTTGTTGGTTAACCTCGCCACTTTAAATGGCCCCAAATATTTTCATTCCAATTTTTGGGCAGGTTGCACCCCTTTCAAGTTCTTAGTAGAGATGTACACTGAATATCCCAGATGGGGGAATCAGCGTCTGCCAGCCTGGGCTTTATAGTCCTCTTTAGCTTTATCCAAAGCTTTTAAAAAATGGACTCCCACTGGGTAGCCAGCTTTGTCCACCATTCCTGTAATTCTCCTGGTGCATTCAGCTGGGGCTTCCATTCAAAGCCCCGAACTATTTGAAATGGCAAAGCCCCACTGAGTTATGGAAACTGTTATTATAATAATACTCTGCAAATGGGAGGAGGTCTACCTGGTCACTCTGTTGAAAATTCACGTAGTAGCTCAAGAATTGCTCCAGAATCTGATTGGTCCTCTCGGATTGCCCATCTATCTCTGGATGGGATGCCAAACCTAGCCCCTACTCAGTCCCCACTAGCTTTAGAAATTCCTTCCAAAACTTAGCAACAAACTGTGGGCCCCAATCTGATATTATTTCATCCGGAAATGAATGTAGCCTCACAACGTGCTGCATGAACAGTTTAGCCCAGGGGTGTGAAACTCAATTGTTATGAGGGCCGGATCTGACATAAATGAGACCTTCTCGGGCTGGATCATGTGGAGCAGAGCCATATGCGTACCTATTTAATATTAGATAGCAGAGATATAAACTTTATAAAGGACACAAATAAACACAAAGATTTTTTTTAAAAAACCCAACTTAAAACATGTTTAAAACATTATCACTTAGTCTTAAAGGTGCTTTCTTTCTATTTCTCCCATGAGATCCAGGGAACTGAGAAAAGGAAGCTCTGGCTCCTTCCTTCCGCAGGGGACCAGGAGGGGGAGGAGCCTCAGCCAATAGAAGGAAGAAGGGCTTGCCTCAGTAGCTCTGCTGTGCAATTGTGATAGCCTGGCAAAGCAAGCTCTTCCTCCCCCTCCCTTCCTTTCCAAAGCTGGAGTCTCAGCCAATGGAGAAAATCGATGGTTTGCTCTGTAGCTCCTGTGCGATTGAGCAAGCCTTGCAAGCTGTTACATAGAAGGAAGCAAGAGAGAGGGAGAAGGAAGCAGATGATAGCCAGTTGCTCGGGGGCCTGATAGGAGCCTTCCAAGGGCCTGATTTGGCCCCTGGGCCAGATGTTTGACACCCCTGGTTTAGCCAGTTTCTTGGCCATCAGGATTTGTGAGCAGAGGATGAAGTGTGCCAGCTTAGAAAATGTGTCCACAACTACCAGGATAGTTGTCTTCCCCTTACTGGGGTGTAGGTCAGTAATAAAATCAATTGAAATTGTGGCCTGGGGTGTGATGGAGTCTCTAGGGGCTGCAGCAGTCCAGGGCATTTTCCACCCTGTTTTTTCCCCATAATGCACACCAAGCAGGAAGGTACATATTGGTATATGTCCCTTCTGATGCTTGGCCACCAAAACTGCCTCTAAGCCAAGTGCAGGGTTTTTACAAACCCAGAGTGTGCAGTTAGCTATCATGACAATGGGGGAAGATCTCCCCCCATAATGCATCTGGTACATATAATTTATCTCCACCTTTTGCTGGCGGTTGACTTTGAATTCCAGGTCTCCTTTTGCATTTAAAGCCTCCTTAATTTTGTTCACTTTTTAGCTTTTTTCTTTGGCTACAGGTCATTACTGCTCTCCCCAGTTGAGCTTCAGTGAACAATGAGTCAATAATTTCTTCCCGTTTACTCTTATGCAACGGCAAGTGGGAGAGTATCGGCTAGGAAGTTTGACTTCCCTGGGAGGTGTTTCAAAGTAAAGTTGAACCTGGAGAAGAACTCTACCCAGAGAATCTGCTTAGCTCCCAGTTTATGGCAGGAGCATAGAGCCTCCAGGTTCTTGTGGCCCATCCAAATTTTGAATGGCACCCTCACCCCCTCCATTCAATGGCACCATGTTTCTAGGGTGAGTTTCACAGCCACAGCTTCTTTATCCCACACTGACCAGCACTGTTTAGTCTCTGAAAACCTCCGGGAGACATACACACAGGGGTGTTTACCGTCCAGCCCTTCTTGCAACAAAAACCCACCCATTACCATGTCACTAGCGTCAACTTACACTGTAAATCTTTGGGCTTCATTTGGGTGTAATAAAACAGAATTTGAAGTGAATATTTCCTTTAGCTTCTGGAATGCCTGCTGGTGTTTTGGCAACGTTCATTTGCCCTCCGACGCTGTGCTCCCTTCCCCTTAGTGTTTAGGAGGTCTGTGGGTGGCAGGGTCATTTGGGTGACGTTTTTGGTGAAGGGCTATAGAAGTTGGCAAGTCCTAGGAAAGATTGCAACTGGCATTGGATCTTAAGGGCCTCCCAACCCAGTAGATCTCTAATCTTGGTGGGGTCCATCCCTAGGCCTGCTCAGTACACTTTGTAGGCCAAAAAGTCCAATTCCTCCTGATGGAACTCATATATAGACAGTTTACCAAACAACATGAATATACAATGTCTTTGGGATCCCTTACCAAACAACATGGGCTGGAAGGTCGTCTGAGTAAATTAATACATCGTCCTAATGTACGACCATCCCCTTGTATTAAAAATCATGTAATGCCTTGTTAATTAAGTTCATGAACACTCCCGGGGTACCGGGCAGCCCTAACAGCATGACCAAATAGTCTAACTGTCCCAGGGGGGTGTTGAACACTGTCTTCCACTCATCCCTCTCTCTAATGTGGACTCTGAAATACATGTCCCACAGATCGAATTTGGTAAAGATTTTCTCTTTGACCACCTCCCCCAACAAGTCTCTGATGAGTGGGATTGGTTTGGCATTGGAGATGGAAACTACGTTAATTCACTGGTAGTCAGTACATAAGTACAGGCCCCCATCCTCCCCCCCCCAAAAAAAAAACAGGATGGGGGCGGCATGAGGGGAATTAACAGTGTGAATAAAGCCCCTTGTCAGGTTCTTGTCAATGAACTTTTGCAATTCTAATCACTCTGCCTGGCTCATGGAGTATATCTTGGCCTTTGGCAATGGCTCTCCCAGTATTAACTCTATAGCACAGTCAGTCAACCTGTGGGGTTGCAGCTCCTCCGCATCCCTCAAATACCTAACTTAGGTCTTGGTAACATTATATGTGAAGGAGGTATATACTTGTGAGGAAATACGTGAATCTGAGCATGGCAGCTCAGTTGAGAGTCTCTGGGTAAAAATAAAAGGAGTAAAAAATAACAGTGATATTATGGTAGGGATCTGCTATAGATCATCAAGCAGGCAGAGGACTTGGATGAGACACTCCTAGAACAGATTATGAAGTTCACAAAGAGAAGGGACATAATGGTCATGGGAGATTTTGGTTATCCGGACATTTGTTGGAAGTCCAACTCTGCTTAAAATGAAAGGTCAAATAAATTCCTAACATGTCTTGTTGACAATTTCCTTTTCCAGAAAGTGAAGAAGGGAACAAGGGGATCTGCTATCTTGGACTTGATTTTCACCAGCAAGGAAGAATTGGTTGATGTGGTGGAAATAGTGGGCACACCGGGGTGTAGTGACCATGTGATTTTGGAATTTACAGTCTTAGGGAAGGAAAAAGCTGTATGCAGTAAGACGTATAGGTTGAACTTCAGAAAGGCAGACTTCAATAAACTTCGAACTATGCTGGGTAAAATCATATGGTCAGAAATACTTAAGAAGAAGGGAGTTCAAGAGGGGTAAGAGTTTCTTAAAAGGGAAATATTGAAGCACAATCACAGATGATTCCTATGAGAAGAAAAAATGGGAGAAACCTAAAGAAGCCAAGGTGGCTTCATAAACAGCTGTCTAAAGACTTGAGAAATAAAAAAGACTCATTTAGGGAATGGAAGGAGGGCCTTATAACCAAGGATGAATATAAAGAAATCACCAGTGCTTGTAATGAAAGAGTTAGGAAAGCTAAAGCTCAGTATGAGCTTAGGCTGACCAAAGATGCTAAAATCAACAAAAAAGGGTTCTTATGTTCAGAGTAGGAAAAAGAGCAAGGACATGGTAGGCCCATTATGAGGGCAGGAAAGTGAAATTGTAACAGGTAATGAAGAGAGGGCAAAACTGCTCAATTCCTACTTTTCCTCAGTCTTCTCTTCTGAGGGACTGGAGACCAAGTCCTATGAAGAAAGATTGAAGGAGCTGGGTACGTTTAGCCTGAAGAGGAGAGGCTGAGAGGTGATATGATCACCATCTTCAAGTACCTGAAGGGCTGTCATATAGAGCATGGTGCAGAATTGTTTTCTGTTTCTCCAGCAAGTCCAGAGCCAGTGGTTTGAAATTACATCAGAAGAGTTTCCAGCTCAACCTTAGGAAGAACTTCCCGACAGAGCAGTTCCTTAGTGGAACAGGCTTCCTTGGTTGGTGGTGGTCTCTCCTTCCTTGGAGGTTTTTAAACAGAGGCTAGATGGCCATCTGATAGTAATGTGGATCCTGTGAATTTAAGGCGAGGTATTTGTGAATTTCTTGCATTGTGTAGGGGATTGGACTAGATGACCCTAGAGGTCCTTTCCAACTCTATGATTCTGTGATTCTCTGTTCTCCATCTCCCTTCTGCACCCACTTAACAATATATAATTACAGGCAAGCACTAAAGAAAGAAAACAGTTTAAAGAAAGGAAAAAATTATGGCAGGCTCAACCTGACAGTTTGGGACAGTGATGCTCTGTATTCTGGTGCTTGGGGGGCAGGGTCTACAGTGGAAGGGCTTCTGGAGTTCTGGCCCCACTGGTGGACCTCCTGATAGCCACTGTGATACAGAGTGTTGGACTGGATGGGCCACTGGCCTGATCCAACATGGCTTCTCTTATATTCTTAAATGGCCACAAGGACACCCAGGTCACTGCCCTGCCCTGCCTGACACAAAATAGGACTATTCTGAGGAAATGCAAATTCAGGTGTTATTTGGAGTGAGAATTTCCAACCAGGTAAGATGATTAAAATGTAGCTGTCCTATGTAAGAATAGCTCAACCTTTAAAACAAAGTCTGAGTCCATTGGCATCTTTAGGACCAATAAAGTTTTATTCAAGGTAGGAGCTTTCATGGGCATGCACACTTCATCAGATAAAATGAAGTGGAATTTACCAGTCGATATATGGCTAACCACCTGGATCTAGCTCAAACTTTGTCAGTGATTTCAATATATGATTTTCAATTCTGTCTTAGGGAGCAAATGCTACAAGTACTGCTTAGGATAACAGAAGCTGTCATGCACAAACCGAAGGATGGACAAATTAAAGACCTGTTCGCTCAAAATTTAGCAGAATTGCTATTCCGGGTAGGTCTTCTTTTGTGTAAAGAATCATAAAACTGAAATGGACTGTAGAAATTGTACATAGACAGGGGCTGAGTAAAAATATAGTGACTGGTTAGAGGAGGGGTTGGCTTTCTCTGAATGATTCAGGTACAGTTACCAAAAGTGAAATGTTACATGCCTGGAAGTTATGAACTGCAAGAATCCTTTGGATTTAACATAGGTTTCTATTTTGTGATTATAAAAAATAACTACTTCAACTTCTAGAAAAACAAGGGAAGGTTACAGGGTAAGGATGGACACAAACTGATCAGGGATGGAAAATGGTCAGTAAAATAAATAAAAGTCAGTTTTTCTGTCTCAGTCTGTAATTTGTCAGTTTTTTAAAAAACTAATTAGTAAAGTCAGTATTTCTTTGTTTCCTTGATTGCAGTTTGAAGGGGTTTTTTGGTTTTGTTACTGCATTTTGGGGGAAACATGATGACTTCTGTCATGATCCTAGGCCTTGTACAGTCTGCAGGCTCCAGGGTAGCCTGTGTTATAGTAGCTACAGGGCTTACATTTCCCAGGCTCTCTTCTGCCCCTCTGATTGGGTGGGCAGATGTTTTGGAGGGAAAATGTGCCCAGTGAAGGCTAGAGGGGTGGGACCTGGGAGGAAAGAATAGAAGACTGAGCTTCAGTCAGGGAATTGTTCTCTCTGGGGAAGCTGCAATCAGAAAGTTCTCTCTCTGGAAAGGCTGGGCTGATTCCCTACTGTGTGACAACTTCCCAGCGAGAGGACAGATTTTTTTCAGTTCAACTCAAAGTAAGATATTCTTTCTCCCTAACTTAGTCATAACTATTATTGTACTGATGAAGTGGTCCAATGTTGAAAGTGTCTCTTGAGCATTGGCTTTCCCTAATTGCTCCAAAATTAAAATATTAACGTCTGCGAGTCATGTTTTCTTCATCATGTTATGCTATCACATCACCTTTGTTTTCCGCGTATTAATCTTGTGGTTTTTTTCAGGTTCACAATCTGAGTCTACAGTGTGTATATTATATTGACGCAAACATGAACACTATTTTATTTTGCTTCTTGAGGTTATTTGTGAGTGAGACATAAAGAATGGGGAAGTACACCTTTCAATCTGAGTGGCTGAGTTAAAAAGACAAAAACGGATATGTTATATCTGAATGGGGATGGGAAAAAAATGAAGGAGAAATGTTTTGTGTTCTCTGTGCTACAGAATTTAGTATCAAATGAGGCTCTGAAGCGATTGAACAGCACGCCTCATCACATAAACATAAGGATGAGCGCAGAAATCAACTGGTTTCATCTCAGCTACATCTGTCAGCAATTCGACCTGGTGCACTGGAGGAAACTAGCCCTGGTAGCCACAATGTGACTACAGATTGCAAGGGAACGATTCCACTTTACAGTGTCAGAGAGAGTGCAAGACTAGAACCTATCTGGGTAATGGAAACAATTTCAGTTGACTTCATTTTTGAGCCATCTTGTGAACCTATTGTGGAAACTTTCCAGTTTGTTCCCAAATGCAGTGCCTCAGGATTTTTCCCTCTTAAGGACAAAGGCACAGTATCTAACAACAAATTCTCTGGCCCCATACTTCAGAAAACAGTTGCTGAATGACTTAAATGGTACATATTTCATTGTGCTATGATGAACCCCCACAATGCAGCATCTTACAAAGAATTGCAGGTAGATGTTAGATACTGGTCACCAGTCAAAAACATGATTGTGACCAGGCACCTCCAGACTTTTTTTTTATGGGTTCGACAACATCTAAAGATATTTATAGTAAACTGGATGAGACTTTGGATTTGGCACAACTTTCTCAGTCACAACTGTTCACGCTAAGTAATGAGGAGCCAAATGTCAACAAGGCTGTCACTAAACTCATGAATTATCTCATTTTGACAGAGAGACTGTAAAGTTCAGCACAGTTCTCAGTAACACACCTCTATGGTGTCAGTCAAATAAGGTCTTTTATTGAGTTATGTTTCAGCCAAGATACTTCTTGGCAGAGCTGATTCTGGAGGCTCAGCCCATACAGTTATACTATCACTTTAACTGTTTCTACGTAAGAAAGTTTTGGCAGGTTTGCAAAGCAGGAATCAAGGTTTAAAGCATTTTCCCAGGAGGAAACTAGCCCTGGTAGCCACAATGTGACTACAGATTGCAAGGGAACGATTCCACTTTACAGTGTCAGAGAGAGTGCAAGACTAGAACCTATCTGGGTAATGGAAACAATTTCAGTTGACTTCATTTTTGAGCCATCTTGTGAACCTATTGTGGAAACTTTCCAGTTTGTTCCCAAATGCAGTGCCTCAGGATTTTTCCCTCTTAAGGACAAAGGCACAGTATCTAACAACAAATTCTCTGGCCCCATACTTCAGAAAACAGTTGCTGAATGACTTAAATGGTACATATTTCATTGTGCTATGATGAACCCCCACAATGCAGCATCTTACAAAGAATTGCAGGTAGATGTTAGATACTGGTCACCAGTCAAAAACATGATTGTGACCAGGCACCTCCAGACTTTTTTTTTATGGGTTCGACAACATCTAAAGATATTTATAGTAAACTGGATGAGACTTTGGATTTGGCACAACTTTCTCAGTCACAACTGTTCACGCTAAGTAATGAGGAGCCAAATGTCAACAAGGCTGTCACTAAACTCATGAATTATCTCGTTTTGACAGAGAGACTGTAAAGTTCAGCACAGTTCTCAGTAACACACCTCTATGGTGTCAGTCAAATAAGGTCTTTTATTGAGTTATGTTTCAGCCAAGATACTTCTTGGCAGAGCTGATTCTGGAGGCTCAGCCCATACAGTTATACTATCACTTTAACTGTTTCTACGTAAGAAAGTTTTGGCAGGTTTGCAAAGCAGGAATCAAGGTTTAAAGCATTTTCCCAGGAGAAGAGTGAATTTTCTAAAAACAAAACTTGGGAGAACTGGTACAGCAGATAACAGGCGGCCTTCACAGACTAGGGAGGAATGCAGCTGTCTGACCAGGCAAGACCGGTTGCATATACATTACGTAGTCAAAACAGAGCAATGGTTAAAATTGCACAGCATCAATAGTACATTCCAGGCAAGATCTGCTTCTTGACAGAGACAGCCTGTGGTAGATATTGGTACTTGTAACATTCATATAGTCCATAATGCATTCTGCAGGGCAGAACTGGGAGATGATGCATCAAATTTAATTTTCCTTTTTCATGATTTTTTTATGGGTAGCCATCATGATAGGAGGATTTCATAAGAATTCATAGAGATCTTGGTATCCCAAATCACCATTTCTTGAAACATGTTTCTTCTAGGCGATCTTCACTAGAGAGTGCTACTGCAAGACTGATTGGCCAGTAGTTATGAAGTACTTTAAGGACTTTGTTCCTAAGAGTAAAAGTGATTTGGCAAAAACCTTCCACAAAGTATAGGAGCATAGGTAACCTCATAAAACATGAGACAATGAAAGCAGAGGTGATGTTTTGTTTCATGAGTGCCCGGTTATTTTCACTGGAGTGTTTCAGAAAGAAGAGCCTTTGGTGCATGTGATGCACAGTGAAGTAAAAACACTCACAAGAACCCTCATGAATCATGTTTGTAAGAGTTCAGCACCATTCTCTCTTGAAGCCTTCAGAGATGAGCACTTCATAACTGTGAGAGAAGTAATCAGTGAAAGTAGAATCTGTGATAAATTGAAAACACTTTCTGAAAAGGAACAGCTACTCTTTTTAATGGAAGCAAAAAAAAAAATCATAGCAGACTGCAAACACCTTGTACTTCAGTCAACTTTGGACAAACCCATCCTCAGAAATCTTCAGTATTTAGCACCAGCACAGTGATTCAAGGAAGGAACCTACAAGGATATAATGAAAGTATTAGCAGCACTCCCAATGAATATTCCATTGGACATGATTACGGATGAATGGAAACTTCTTCGACTTGAAGATGAACCTGCCAGTGGAACCTGCCACATAGATTCATACTGGAGTCAGTTCTTTGAGATGACAAAAACCATCTGGAGATCCAAAACACTCACTAGTTACCAAGGTGGTGAAAGTAGCATTATCATTATCGCATGGTAGTTCGAACATAGAAAATGGGTTTTCAAAATCTGGATGCATTTGACCAATAAAGGGCCAGCATGTCAGAGAGAACTTTGAAAGCCCACCTTGTGGTTAGATAGACAGATACACACTCTCTCGGCTTGACTTCGTGAACGAAGATTTAAGAAGGGTGCAGTAGTCCACGTCTGCTGCAGGCTCGCTGGTGGCTGACAAGACCAATGCGGGACAGGCAGATCCGGCCACAGTGGCTGCAGGGAAAAGTCTGATTTGGGGTTGGTGCTGTAGCAGTGCGATTCTTCCTCAATCTCCTTTTGTCCTCAAGACCAGCTATGCGTGCGTTCTCAAAGGAAGAGACAGCCTGGTGGATGGTGTGCCTCCATGCTTTGCGATCTGAGGCTAGGTCAGACCACTGGTGATGGTTGATGCGACAGGTGCCAAGGGATTTCTTCAAGGAGTCCTTGTACCTCTTCTTTGGTGCCCCTCTATTTCGATGGCCGGTGGAAAGTTCGCCATACAGAGCAATCTTGGGAAGGCGGTGGTTTTCCATCCTAGAAATATGCCCTGCCCAGCGCAGCTGCGTCTTCAACAGCAGTGCTTCGATGCTTGTAACCTCCACCCTCTTGAGTACTTCAGTGTTGGTCACAAAGTCACTCCAGTGGATGTTGAGGATGGTGCGAAGGCAGCGCTGATGAAAGATACACACACACACACCATGTATACCATGTTAATGTCACAAAGGAGCTTTTAGAGATGGCGAGAGCAGCTCATGTTCATTACAAGCAATATTGTGATGAACTGCATGCTATTAAAGAGAAGGAGCAAAACGAAAAAAGAAAGGGAGTTAGAAAGGTTTAAGACGATGGACCGTGAAAACTTGAAAAAGAACAAGACAAAGTTAGCCTTGAGTTAGCTTTGAGACAAGAACAGAATGAAAGGAAAATGATTGCTCAAAGGTTGCTAAATGATGCAACCAAGTGTGTAAAGGAAGCTGCTGACAAAAAGGATATGGTGGGATTCAGCACAGCACAGTTCATGCTAGAAGGGGTACAGAAATTAATGGAAGAAGAGAACAAAAAAAAAATGCTTGCGGATTCAGTGCAGAAAATGTTGAGAAATGAAATAGATCTATAATAACTTATTTTTTCAGCAAAACCCCCCAAAGACAAAATAAAAGCAGACAAGTCTTATGTTACAGTAATTCTGTTTTATTTTAAGTATGATTTTAAATATGTTTTGGTGTTTTATTATCTGCACTATGCCATTATTTTTAAAAGGGAATCTTTTTTGGCCTTAAATTTTCTACAATAATTAAAACACTGTCCTATGTTCATTTAAATTTTTTTCAATAAAAAGATGTGCAGCGGCTGGCTATGGGGATGCTAAAGGCCAGATAATAATAATTTTTAAATGAAGTCCCAGTTTCACTTTTAAAACGCTAATTTATCAATAGGCTGAAATTAAATTGTTCAGGAATTTGTCAGTATTTGGCCAGGGGGTTATTTTTTTAAAAAAATTAGGTCACCAAAATCAGTAATTTTGATGCTTTGACTACCTGAATTATAAACCAGGGTTTATAATTATAAACCACCCCTGAATTATAAACCAGGGTTCATCATGAACCCGACCGGTTCATGGTTCGTGATCCACCCACAACCTGCCGTGGTTTTTGTGGCAGTTTGTTCAGTTCATGGCCACCAAAGTGGCACGACATTTAAATGCCTTCTGAGTTCATTTCTGAATGGTGCCTCTGCTGCAGCACAACACACGTGATCTCAGAATTTCCTTGTGAATTATGCTGAGGCAGCAGCACGATGTGAGCTCAGAAGTGAATTCACATGCAAAATCTGCTGCGGCTTCCACAGGGAGAGAGCAAAAGGCATCACCGAATCAGTTCAGCAGTGCCTTTTCAATCCCCTCATGGTAAATTCGCCACTTGCACTTAAAGTGTTTTTTTTTTTTTTACAGCACCGCAAAATGGGAGTGGAATGGAATCCAGGTGAATTTGCTGCATGGACTTCAGTCCTGCCCGCTGCCTGTCGTCAAAACTCATTTAAGGGAATGTTCCCTTTAAGTGGGTTTTACAAACCCCACAACCTGAACCAGTTTTTGAACCCGAGGAGGTCCAAACTGGTTTGCGGTTAATGTGACATCATAAACCATGAACCAAGACAAACTTCCATTTTCCCAATTCGTGTCCATCCCTAATATTATCTGAATGAGGACAAGGAAGATATTGTATGGAACTAAGAGGCTAACTTTGTTTAAGCTATGCTGTGAGTGGGGTTGAGTGTTCACAGCTATTGTGCGTGTGTAAATCTTTTTGCTAAATAAAAGAATGAATGTCAAACTACAACTTAAAGTTATTCTATTTTCTCCCACTCCATTTTACTTCCTTCTCTTCTCTCATCACTTCAGACTCTGATTGTGGCGTGGATCCGAGCAAACCTGAGTGTTCATATTTCTCGAGAGCTGTGGGATGAGTTGCTTCGTGTGCTGTCCTCCCTTACGGACTGGGAGGAACTGGTAACAGAATGGGCTAACATAATGGATTCTCTAACATCTGTTTTGGCAAGAACAGTGTATGGAGTTGAAATGACCAATTTACCTCTGGATAAACTAAGTGAGCAAAAGGAGAAGATACAAAGAGGGAAAGGTGAACCTTTATTAGGTTAAAATTGTTGTATTAAACTCTAGGAGACTTTATGCTTGCCAGCTGTCAAGGCAAATATGCTTGTCTGTTTGGCCTAGGACATTTTAAGCTATTACTTTAGGGCTGAACTAGACATTATGTTTTTTTGGTAATTTGGGTCTAGATTTCCCCTGACTGAACATATTTTCCCTTAAGTTGCAAAACAACTGCAGGAAATGTAATTTTATAGAGTCAGAGGGAGCCTTTGTTGGTTTGGAACAGCAGCATGGGGAGAAGAGGGGCTCCTGCCTACTCCATACCACTTTCAGAAGCTGAAACAGCCCCCAATGAGGAGCTGCTTTGATATTTTTGTGTTGCAAGTGGGTTATTCCAAACATGTACTGCTTTGGAGTTATATAAATAACTGTCCACTTGGGTGGGAGTTAAGCTTCCCAAAATGACATCGGGGGGGAGGAGCCCCTCCACCCCAAGCCACAGTTTCAAGCAGAAAAGGAAAAGGGGTCTCTCTGCTCTTTAAAATATGTGCCACAAGCGTCCCCTGAGTGACTCCTGCAAGTGCCCCCTGAGACCGCACCTCCAATTGACCCTGGGAGCCATGAGGGAAGAGGTGGTGGACTTTGCCCTCCCCTGTAATCAAACCACAGACGCCCAAGCCTTGATGCATCTCCCCCACAGGAGCCCAGGTGAGAGGCAACGGCTCTGCCAAGGGAGGAAAATCTGGAGGAAAGCTGACCTGCCAGCACAAACAGTGAGGAACTGGGGGAACACCTGTGTTGCCCTTGGCTTGACCTGGGCATACATGATAGGGAAACACCTGGGGAGGGGGAATGCGGCCACCTGGGGCATGGGGAGGGGACACTGGGTATATAGGCTGGGAAGGGAACCCTGGTTGGGGAGGAACCACATGATACTCACTAGCTGAGGGAGCCCAGTTACCCATGAGTCCAGAGAGAGGTGACTGGAGTGAATTGGCGGGAAGAGAGAAGGAGAAATGGTGATTTAATCATCTCACTTTCTGTAATACTGAGGCCACAGGGGATGTCTCACCATTCCTCAGTTAGATGCTCCATCCTGGATGACCCCCAGGGGCTTCCTCAGAGGGGCCTGGTCCCAATGAAATGATATTCCCTGCATCTGATGTACGACTGCAGGGAAGATGAGATGGGCTAGGGGAGCTTGACCCAGCTCACCAAGAAATGATTGGTCCTTTTTTTCCCAAAGATGGGAGTCCAGCTTTTCTCCATGATGTCTGTTTTCTGTCTTCCAACTGCCAGTTCCATTTATTATTCTGCTTGTATGTCTCTTTTGTCACCCTGAGTCAAATGCCACCATCTTCACACACCACATTTCCAACTGGAGCCATTTCACTTTGGATGGTAATAAATCACCAAAGTTTATGGTCAGTTTTCATGATGCAAGTAAATTTGGTATATTATATTTTAAAAGTAGTTTTTGAATGCACATTTCATTCATTTAAATAAACATACAGATAGTTATGCTAGGTACAATTCACTGAGAAATTCTCTGGCAGGAGTTCCATTGAAGTGTATGGGTGCAGCAGTTAACACTTTTCATGTTGGTATGGTTGAGCAGGGGAACTTCTTGGTGGATTGTTCTCATTGTTTGAATTTCTGTCTTAAAATATCACAAAATAACAGTTCGCTTTTGGTCCCAAAACTACATCCTTCAGAGTTCCAGTTCATACGATATCAAGGGGCCTTTCCTACTTAGCACTATCAAATGAATGGATTGTATTTGTTGTAAAATCGTTCTCCTGTTTAATGTCTTGTATGCACTGGATTCACCTGTATTATTTCTTGGTCTCAAAGGTGGTGTTTTGGAACTTCAGAAAACAGCTACGGTTGGCAGATCTTTTTCTTTAAGTTGGAGAAATCATCCGCAAGTTGTAGAACCTATGAGGTTTCGGAGTGCTACCACCTCAGGAGTGCCAGGCATTGAGAAAACAAGGAATGCGGTGCGACAAAGAACTACAGGTGAGGCACAGGCAATTTGATGCTCAGCTTTACCCATCAAAATGAACATGAAACGTGACATGCCATTGGAATGCATTTGCTACCTGAGCACATTAAATTACTTTCTTTTCCTTTTTTCCCTTGGCCCCTGTGCAAATATTTGGGTCTTTACTTGCATGGCTCTGCTGTGGAACTTAGTACAGATCTGACAGCCCATTGGTGCATTGGGCAGGCCTCTGGATAGACAGCATACACATTTTCCAAATAAATAAAAAAAATAAAGCACCATTTTGTGTTCTGGATGAGAGCTTGACAAATGAGCTAGCACTTTCTGGCCCAGTTCTGTTAGCTGCCATCCTGCTAAGTTGGAGGAGGGAGGCTAAATAAAGAATTTTTCCTTTGTGAGTTTCTAGTTAGTAAAATCTAATTAAGATATATCAAGCTTTAAACACTGATCTCTTCTTTGATAGTGGGATTTCTACTCATGATGTAACAACCCTTTGGTGCAACAAGTTCTTAAAGACGCAAAGGAGGAGAGAACAAGGGTCTAACCTAGGATTCAGAAATAGCATTTCTTCATCAATGGAGGAAGATGTCCTTGTATGGGTTGCATTGCTTTATGGGCAGGGCACATGCAATAAATTGCAAAACTCCCACTTTCCTGAAGATGTACTTGACTCACCAGGCTATGCCCTGCTGCTCTGTGGGTAGACAAGTTTCCACAGCTCTCCCACGTCATTTATTAAAAACTTCCACTCAAAGTGTAGAGAAAGTATATGAAGCTGACCCACAAGGAACAATGCCCTGAAGAAGAAACCAGAGTTGAGCCACCACAAGAGTACAGCTTGGCTACTCCTCCATGTGAGATCCTAGCACCAGCCTCCTCAGCTGTGGTACCTGTTCTTCTAACTGCTGCTCACCTCTCGCCTGCTGAAGCACTGGCAGAGATGGGGAGTGGACAGTTAGCCCTCTCGCACTGCAAAGTACTGATGGTGGATGAATCCATCAATGGAGCCACCTCTAGCTCTTCTGACTGCAACGACAGTGCCTCTTCTTAAGGTGCTGCTCCCCACTCCCCTGCCAAAGCTCCAGCAAGGACAGGGAGCGAACAACAGCAAGTACATGCACTGCGAGGCACTTCTCTCCCCCCCCTCCCCACGCATTGTCCTCATCTGCAAGAAGGGACTCTCAAGGCAAATGGGGAAGGTGCAGGCAACATAAGCTTATATTTTCTTCCCATCATCCTTAACAGGACTTCACTTATCCTTTCTGGGGGAGGCCACTTTGGCCTAAGACTTCATAGGACTAACCACTCGTCGGCTCCCAATCTTCTGCTGCCACTTTTCTCTCCGCTGCCAGAGTACTGGCAGAGATGGGGAGTGGAAAGGCAGCCCTTTCCTGCTTTGAAGCACTGGTAGCAGATGGGCCCATCTATAGAGCTGACCACAGCTTAAGTTCAACCAGACACCTTTCATCCCATCAACTCTGCATAGCCAGGATAGCCTGATTTCCATCTTGTTTCAGGTGTGCTTCCTCCAAATACATGGGGGCAACTCCCTTAAAGAGCCCATGAGGTCCTGGGCCTTGTCCTCAGAGCAAATGCAGCCTCCTCTGCCTATGCGGAGCATCCACACTCATGGCAGAGGACTCTCTTCAGGTCCTAGGGCCTAAACCACTCAGGTGCCGACAAGACCTCCTTAAAATCAACAGAGGCTCTGAATTCTCTGCAGATGACATCTTGGAGGTCATGCAAGTCTCTGGATGCTCCTTAGTGTGTAACA
Organism: Heteronotia binoei; assembly: GCF_032191835.1. Classification (NCBI taxonomy): domain Eukaryota; kingdom Metazoa; phylum Chordata; class Lepidosauria; order Squamata; family Gekkonidae; genus Heteronotia; species Heteronotia binoei. Next base: position 10,981,066 of record NC_083236.1, read on the forward strand.
TTGTCATCCTCCGTAGCTCTGGAGTTGATCAGCTTCTGAAAAATAACCTCTCTAAAATTCTTTGGGGATACTATACCAGATGAAGTGCTGATGGCAATCAAGGGAAGATATAGAACTCTGTGGCCATGAAATTCTGCAGCTTGGGGGAACTGCCAGGAGCAGATCCCTGACGAGTATAGCTGGGGAGGGTGCTATTACTTGTCTGCTGGTATGATTAGCTGCGGTAAAAACTGGTACACTTACGAAGTGGCAAGGCTTCTGCATGTAGCGGGACAGACATCTTTCTTTAAAATGCATGGCTGATAGTGTTGAGTGAGGAAACTGTTCCCCCAAGCTGCAGGATTTCATGGCCATAGAGTTCTATATCTTTCCACCTTCCCTCCCCACGTTTTTTAGATTTCTCAATACCAATTATTGTTTCTGTTTTGTTGGACGATTTAAACAGCAGTTTTGTGACAAATTTGTTTTAACGTACTAGTAGTTTTGTGAAACTTTTTTACTTTGTTTAGGAACTTTCAAGTGCTTCAAACAGTGTTAAATGACTTAAATCCTTCATGGGTTGTTTTCATAAAGGGACCAGTCAGAATTTTTTCCGCAACAATGATCTACATGCAAACATTCTCGACACTGACTTATTATTGAACTCAATTTTGCGATACTTTTAAAAATAGTGCCTTTAAAAAGTTGAAGAGAATTTCCCAGTGGGAATGACTTTAATTCGTACATTGAAATCAAAATTGAGTATAGAGACAGCCTGAACACATAATCTAAACTAACATAACCACTTCCAACTTATGGCCCTGGCTTTGCCTCAGGTCTCCTTGAGCAGGGCTCTAGAGAGCAGCCTATAAATTTTCTACTAAAATAAATAGTGAGTGTATTTCAAAATGTATTTTTGTGTTCGCAGATGCAATAACAGTGTTCTTTTAAAATATTAAACTGGATGTGATCTTGTGTATGTGGATCTTTCCCACCTTCCAGTGCATCTTGGATTGTGGCTCTCCTCTCCCTTTTCTGCTTTCTTTCCATCCTTCAGTGGCATCCAGCATTCACATTCACCTGTGCTGACCTCACTGTTGTGGTTGTATAGACTAGTGGACCTGCTTAAACTGTGTGAATAGTTTTAGTTGAGTCCTTTATCTCGGAATGGCATAATTCTAATTTGTTATGACCAGTTATACTGCTTCTTTTTCCTAGCCAAGATATCCATGCTAAGAAAAGACTCAGCTGTTGAGTTTCTGACTCTCATGCAGTTGTAAAACGCACCTCTTTACCTGCACAAACCCTACTTCTCAGAGGCATTATTTGGAAAACAGATGTTCATTTTTAATAGAGAGCATAATTAAATTTGAAGATTAGTTGTTTTTTGTTAAGTTCCCAATCTTAATTTAATATTTTTGTCATGCTTCTGCTTTTCTAAGAGCAGTGAAGTTCTAAGAAAATATATTTAGTAATCGAAATGGAAGTGTTCCTTTTTCTTGGTAAAATGGTGGGTTAGATGCACCTACTTTCTCTTTTCCCACAGTTTGTGTTTTCTGGTTCCACTGCCATCTTGTATTGTTGCCCTCTTCCTGCAGACAGCCAAATGTCTCTGGGGGATATTGTTGCCCATTTGCTTCATTGTAATTCAGTATTTGGGCTCAGGCTAGAATTCTGGTAGAAGCAGCAGGCACAGATATACTGCGCCAAAGAAAAACAAGGTTAACAGTATTTTTAAAGTAGCATTTTCAGTGAAAATGAGTGATCTTATCAATCATATTGAATAGTGATTGATTAGTCCATTTATTGTAAAAGAACAACAATACACTGGGTTAATAGGAATTTGTGTTTAAGATATTTCCCCTCTTTTATTGTTATGCAATGACCATGACTATGAGGTATTTCATTATTTCTCTGACAACTGTCTTGTTAATTTATGTTTCCCTGGAAGCTAAGCGAAGCCAGTCTATCAGCAACTGTGCACATCTCTGTGATGCTTTGCCTACCACTAAAAGTGTTCCTCTTCTCCTTCATACTGTGAGCTCTCTCATACCTGGTATCTCTTACACTTCTTATTCTCACATGCTTTCAGGTATGATATTTAAATTAAAGCAGCCTTGTTCTAAATATTCTGTGTTGTACTGTGTCTTACCTGCACTATTCTGAACACTAGTATTTATAGTACTAGATTTTGGAGTAAAATGGCAATGTTAGATATTCAAGGTTAGTCTCCAAGTAAGTCTTCGTTATCTAAAATTTCCAGTGTTGGAATTCCTCAAAGTTAGCTTTTTCAGAGCTGTTCAACTCCACTGTCCTCTTGTACCTTACACATAGCATTAACTCTGTGAGTATTCGGGCAGCCCAATCCAGAGATAAGGGGCGGCCGGCCACGGCGTAGCTGCCATGCCGCTAGTAGACTTCCTGAGGACTTCAGCACGCTGGAGCGTGGGGAGGTGAGAGGCATAGCTTGCCGTGAGGGAGATGGTCGCCATGGCAATGCCGCTGGCGGAGGCACGGAAGGGAGGCAAAGGCAGCCGGAGGGGAGGGCCAGCCCACCCCCCACATTGGCCAGTCCTGGCGCATGAGCTGCGGCTCATGACAGTTAGGGATGGGGAGAGGCAGCCCCAGAGAGGCTGATAGCCATCCCCAACCCACCCCCAAACACAGAACGGAGCCAATGATGGGCAGACCATCACAGGCAAAGGAGAGACAGCCCACCAACATGGGGAGGGAACAGGAGTGAGGCTGGGCATGCACGCACGAGAAGCCTGACTTGGTGACGAGGTGGGGGTGGAGGCGAGACAGGCCTGCACGGGACCACGGAGAAGCCGTCAATCCCCTCACACCCTTCTGCTGTCAGAGACTCTGCTAATGGCAGGCAGACAAGCAGGAAGTATCAAGTGCAGGAGTGTGCTGTCATAGACAGTGGCTGGAATGTGTGTCTGGGAGTGAGCAGCCCAGCAACAGACACACACCCCCCAGAGACCCCCTGTGCTGCCCTGATGCCCCCTGCCATGTGCACGGAACACCTCCCATGGAGGCCACAGAACTTGAGAGTGTGAGTGCATCAGCCACAGAACTCTGAGTCCACTTCATCAGCCCCCCCCCTTAGTGTCCTGTGCACAACAGCCCTGTGGGGTCGGGTAGGCTATCAGCCCGGGCAGGCTGAGGGAAGGCACTCCCCTGTCCAGCCACGTGGGGGGCAGCGTGGTGGCTCATAGACCGTTCCCCCCCCCAACACCAAGTCTGCCCACCCTCCCTGGCATTCCCTCGGAGAGGCCACTGACAGGGGGGCGGGTTGCCCAGGGAATGTGCAGCAGATGCCAAGCAGGAGAGACAACAGAGGGCACAGCTCAGACTTTATTTTTCCAGAACAGAGTGCAACAGTCTCCCTGGCGCGCACTGGGCAGTCTCACCGTGGGCAGGGCTCCATTCCGAGCTGTGGGCAGAAACAGCTGAGGGAGTGAGGGGGCAGTGGAGCAGCACATGCGGAAGCCTCTGTGTTGGAGTCCCACCTGCAAAACGGAGATAGAGATCAAGAGCACCTGCAGGGGTGGTGGCTGGAAGAGCTGGCTGCGTTTCAGCTGGGCGCTCTTTTAAAAGGACAGCCTCTGACCCACCTTCCCGTAACGGGGCAGCTGCCACGCACACATGCCCCGTGCCCGGGTTGGGAATGCGGCAGAGGGCAGACCAAGTGGCAGGGAGCACGCAGCAGCACAGGGGAGCGGGGTTAGCAGATGCCCCCTGCCGGAGCCTACTGCCTGGTTCACGTGCCAGAGACGCTCACACACCGAGCGGTTGAGAGCGAGGGGATGGGGAGGTGGGGGGGCAGTGGAACTTACCCAGCCATGGGCGACAGTCCTCACATGCAGAGCCTCTGGGAGCCTGGAACCTGTGGAGACCTGGAAACAAGAGCAGTTAGCCCCAGGGGAGAGACCTCTCTCCCCCTTGCAAGGCAAAGATACTGTCAAAGCAACCGTGAGGTGCAAAACCCGTCACCAGCGTGCCTGCCTGTCTCTCACTCTAAGTCCGTATGGCCGGGAGCTCGCCGGCAGAACTTCCTGCCATGCGTTCCTTTCCCTATCAACTGAGTTGTGCGAGGCCAGAGCGGAAGTATTTCTAGGAGGGGGGAGACCGCAATTGGGTCATGGGGAGGGGGCTCATCAGCCCGAGCCGCGAGGGAATTGGTGAGGCAATCACGCCGCTCCCTAAGGGGTTTCTGAGCTTCTGCAGTGGTGGCAGCAACCTTTGTTTTTAGTTTCAGTGAGTGACTATGGGGCACGCCGCCATTTTTTGCGGGCGTAAAGTTGCGCCTTTCGGGGGGGGCATGTCATGGGCCAAACTGCTCAGGAAGCTGCCTAAGCCTGGCTGCGCCCCCATCTCCACCCCCTCCTACGCCTGAACGCCGCGCTCCGCCTCACTTCTGCCCGTGCTTGGGCGCAGCCCTCAGGCGCCGCTGCCCTTGAGCGGGGTGCCGCTAAGGCGGCCCCCTGCCCACGTACCTCCTCTCCACTCTGGCGGCGCTGGTCGTACATCGGCACAAACCCTTCCTGCGCCCACGTACCGGCTCGTCTGCTTCTAAAAGACTTTCTGCCCCCCCTCTGGATTGCGCTCTTAGGGTGGTTTGTAACAACCTGTCTCTCCCCCTTACACACACACCCATTGTTAAGACTTTGGCAATGATGTTGTAGGGAGATTCCCATGATACACTGGTGTCTCAAGGAATTCCATGTGAACTAATGATTGATGGACTCTGCTAAAGATAACCCATGCATGAATAATATTAATGTGGCAATTCAGCCAGAAGTAACAGCATGGGAAAAAATTGTCTTAAAAATGTATAGGCTACGGAGTTTTGGGCTGGGTTTTCACTAATATTTTGATGAAACCCAGCTGTATCTGGTGATGGGTGGTCAGGCAGCTGCCACCCCATCAAATTTGGCTGCTGGATTGGAGGTTGTTGCTGGATAGTTGAAGCAGAACTGGTTGAGACTGAATCCATCAAAGACAGAAGTCCTGTGGCTGGTGCAGGGGTGTGTGTGTAATCTGAGGTTGGGATGCCAACTCCCAGCTCTTGACGGCATGCCACTAACACCAGCATCGGCCATCAAGAGCCTCTGTGTGTCCCTCAATTCCTCCTTATCTATGGAGGCCCAGGTAGTGAATGTAACTGTGCCAGATCAGGCAACTAGCCCCCTTCCTCTCTAGCCCTGAACTTGCCACAGTGATCCATGGAATGTTCACCTCAAGGCTGGATTACTGCAACTCACTCTACATAGGGCTACCCTTGAAGCTGACCCAGAAACTACAGCTTGTCCAGAATGCAGCAGCACAGGTACTTACAGGTGTCCCTGTAACAACACACACACAACCTGTGCTTTGCCAGCTGCACTGGCTTCAGGTTGAGTACTGGATCCACTTCAAGGTTTTGGTTTTTATCTTTAACGCCCTTAACAGTCCAGGACCAGCATGCCTGCAGGACTGCCTCTCTTTGTGTGTCCCCCAAAGAGTCTTGCGTTCAGAAGATCAAAACTTACTGGTGGTCTCGGGCCCTAAAAGACGTCCAACTGTCTTCAGCTAGTTCCATGGCCTTTTCAGCCTTGGCTCTAACCTGGTGGAATTCTCCACCTGGTGACGTACTTGCCTAGCAGGACCTAGTTTAGTTCTGCAAGGAATATAAAACAGAGATGTTCCTCCAGGCCAACTGTTGAGGACAACAGTCCACGTTGTGGCTCTCATTATGGCCTCCTCCATGACCGGCCCCTGATCTGCTCAGGGAAGAGGGTGAACTGCTTTTTAAGCCATCAATTATTGCTGTTGAATTTTAGTGGAAATCTGTTGATTTCATTTGTAATTTCCAATTTATTTATGGTATTTTTTAACCTCTTGTGTTTGTATTTTTAACCCTGAACTCTTCAGGGAAGGGTGAATTATTATTAACAATAACAAATTTCCCCACAATTTCTGTTATGAGTTATGTACTGTTCATCAGTGCTCTGCTTGTATCCTTCTCCCTCCCCTGTCAACCAGCAGGTGCAGAATATACCACAAAATTGTTTTAAAAGTGCAGTTATAGTTATACAAACCAAATGAATAGATGGAGCACTTCACACCAGCTAATAAGCTAGAATTTGGTATATATAAATTTCCAAACTCCCTAGTTACTAGAACAGTCAATCTAGGCTGATCCTGAATCGAGCAGGGGGTTGGACTAGATGACTTGTATGGCCCCTTCCAACTCTGTGATTCTATGATATTATGTTTAGTGACTGGAACTCAGTTTGTGAAATTGTTTCTTAGGTGGAGGGAGGGAGTGTAAGTAACTGGGAGGCACAGTGATTTGGATGTGGTGTGTTATCCCACATGCCACATACCCCTTTCCATCACTTTGTAGAGGAGAAAAGGCAGAGGTTTCCCGGACCCACATTTGCCTCTAGACATGTACATTGGTTCAAAATGAGTTAATATTTGATCTGTTTTAGGGATACCAGCCTCTTGTTGGAACCTGGGGATCCTCTGGAATTCCAGCTCATCTCTAGAGTACAGAGATCAGTTTCTCTGGAGAAAATGGCAGCTTTGGAGGGTGGACTCTGTGGCATTGTCTCCCATTGAGGTCCTTGTGCTCCGCAGGCTCCATCCTCAGATCTTCAGGAGCCTCCCAGCCTGAGTCCAGCAAACTTACTCCCCCATCCCCAGCTGGTAGCCGGGGGGACCGGAGAACCCTAGTACAGTGTGTTACTGAAATGCATTCCTTATGTCCTTATGAATATTTGACATGGCCCTTTGTGGAGACTGTATAATGTTTTAAAATATTTCTGTGCCAATACCTGCAGAAGTGGAGGAATATCAGCAACCAGAAAATGGAACAGGAACTGAGTACCAGCAGCCAGAAGGTTTCGTAGGAATGGAATGCAATGGTTCATTTTTAGACCAGGAACAACAATTAGCTCGAAGCAGCAGTGCCTCTGATATTCGAGACCAATGCAGTTCTGATATTTTCCAAGGTAATGTAGAAACAATAGCAGCCTTTCCTGTGCTTCCTATTTAAGTGCCTCTCAGAGGAAAAACCCTTTTGCTCCGTAATGCAGTTTGTTTCCTGCTACAATAAGTGCTGTGTTTATTGTATGTGCTGTATGCCTTTATTGATTTTTTGACTACTCTTACAAAGTTCTCCTGTATTGCATGGTCCACAGTGCCATCCTGATAGCAGGTTTTTTTTTTTAATGAAGTAGGGATAAAGGGGAACTTGCTGAGAAAGAGTTTTCAGGTTCACCAAGTCTGAGAAGAGTGCATTTAGTGGTGTCAGTTCTTCATTTGTTAAAAAATATTTATATCCCGCTTTCCTCTGGATCAATGAGACCCAAAGTGTTTGGCATCATATTTAAAAATAAATGCAGCCTTGCATCAGCAGAAGTGTGAATAAAAGGAAGCGCACCATCACCTCCATATACCACTCAAAGCACAGCGGAAGAGCTCCATTTTATGCAATTTCTGGCAACTGTGCATGTTTGGAGCCTTCCTTGCATTCTTGGGAAGACACTGGGAAAAACACAACAAACTCCAGCTAAACTAGTCATTGCTGACCTGGGTGGAGGAAATCCCACAGATATGAGGGTCCTAGATTATGGAGGATTTAAAAAGTTAACTCATGTTTCCGTGAGTAAGCGCAGTTATAGTACTTCTAAACTGAACATTTCCCCAAAACACTGAATCTTCATTAACTTAAATATATGGTACTTAATACGGAATTTACAGTTTTTTCAAACTAACCCCAATTATTATGTTAAATAAATGCCTCCATCAGTCACAAAATATTCAGTTGTCTTTGTAAAACGTTTGCAATGTAATTGAGATTTAATTCATTGCCCCACCTCCAAATTAACAAATGTGTTGTGCTTATGTCTGGATTCTAGGTTTTCTACTAATTTAAAGGCTTGCAAAATAGTTGAGTTCACAATGTGAGTGCAAAATTTACAAAATAGCATGTTTCATAGAAATAAAATGCATTTTTTTCATTTTATTCACTTTTAAATTTTTACTTTGAATTTCACAGTTAGAAAAACAGAAAGCTCACAGAATTTAACTTCAGATTCCCAGTATGTTCAAGAAATTAAAACAACAGTGACTAGGGAAAGCTCCACCCAACAAGTAAGTGAAATTAATTAATATACAGCATAATCCTGATAGCATCAAAGAATGTCTTATTTTTGCTTTATTGCATTTTAATAGTTCCCTCGCGTATGCTTAGGTTAGGCCAGCTATTTAAGTACTGCTTATACTGTTTGCCCTAAAGTCCGTTTTATTGTGGAATTTGCTCCAGTCTCTTCTATGATCCATGGAATTTCCTTGTGCACCACTGGAATTCCCTTCTGAAAATGTAGATTGGTCCATCCTAATTATGGAAAAGAATGGTACAGCTATTTCACAGCTTTAATGTATGTGCTCATTGGAGTTTCATAATGTTGCAGGCCAGGGGTGTTAAATGTCTGCCGGGACTGGCACGCCCAGGTCTGTGGGGCTCTTTTCTCTCCCCTCTTGTCCTCCCACTTTGAAGCTCTGAGGCTGCAGACCTTCCCAGCTCCTTCTGCCTTGTTTTTGCTGCCTGTAGCAGCAACCTCTTCTGGCCTTGCAAAGCTGCAAATAAAATGCAGAACAGATTTTCCATTAAGGTCTCTGCCCCAGATAGCTAAAATAGTTTAACTTTGCAGCATTCCTATGACCAGCTGAAGCTGTTGATTCCTGGAGTTGTGTCCTTTCAAATAAAGGGTTGATGCTTTAAGCTAAATGGACCTGAGAACTGGTGCCTAGTGAGTACTCTTCCCTGGGAACCCCCATCCAAAGGAGGATATTACACTGGAGAGCCATTGGCAATCTGAGTAGACCCAGTGTGTGTGTGGGGGGGGGAGAAGTTGCAATGCCCAGCCATTTCATTATTTTCCTAGGCTCAGAGCATTTTATATTTTTAGTCTCCATTTTGTCTTGATGTTTTATTTTAAAAATTGCATTGCCAAATGCCACTATTACCGCCTGTCCATTTTAAATAAAATATTGCAAGAGTTTTTAAGCATATTTGTATTTTAAGTTAAAATATTTATTTTAATTGTGTTTGTCTATGTTCTTTACAAAGTTTATATCTCCACTATCTGGCATTATATTTTATGACACTCAAGGCCCAGCCCCACAAAGTCCCATTTATGTCAGATCCGTTCCTCATAATAAATGAGTTCGACACCCCTGTTTTAGGCTGTACTTAGAGGTTAAGGCCACAATATCCACAATTACATCAGGCAAGCCCAAGAGCTGGTATGCACATTAGGATTCTACATTTTTGTCTTTAAAGAGCAGGCCTCAGATTTGGCACCAAAGTAGGCTTGCCAATCCTCAGGTCCCAGCGGGGGATCTGCTTTCCCAGACTCCTTACCGCCCTCAGTCAGCTGACCAGCGGGGGGAAGCCCCGCCCCCAAAGGACCGTGTGCCTTTGCACCTCCGGAGGCTTCAGTCTCCGATTGAAAGGCTTCCTCTTGGGATGGTGTGTCTGTGTTGCTGTGAAGAAGCTGGCAGCAACTCGTGAGTAGAGAGGCCAGTCCCCTGCTTCAGAGTCACCAGAAATGGTGTGGGGGGGGTGTGGGGGGAGGGAAACGTCTGCTGAGCACTTCATTATTCCCTATGTGGAGATCAATTCTCATAGGGTATACTGGGGAATTGATCTGGTGGTTTCAGGGGCTCTGGGGGAGCTGTTTTTAGAGGTAGAGGCACCAAATTTTCAGTGTAGTATCTAGTGCCTCTCCCCAAAGTACCCCCCAAGTTTCAAAACGATTGGACCAGGGGGTCCTATGAGCCCCAAGAGAAGGTGCCCCTATCCTTCATTATTTCCTATGGAAGGAAGACATTTAAAAAGGTGTGCTGTCCCTTTAAATGTGATGGCCAGAACACTCTTGGAGTTCAATTATGCTTGTCACACCCTTGTTCCTGGCTTCGCCCCCAATGTCTCCTGGCTCCACCCCCCAAGTCTCCTGGCTCCACCCCCAAAGTCCCCAGATATTTCTTGAATTGGACTTGGCAACCCTATACCAAAGTAATCTAATTGTCCCGTAGTGTGGGTCGTTGCTGTTGGAGAAACAAAATTTCAAAACCTCTTTGGATTGCAAACTTGGATTTTTAAAAAATAAATGAATAAAGGCATGGATCCAGTGCTCACATTCACTATTGGAGGTGTCTTAGTACCAAGGAAAGGCCAGACACTGAAACACTCATAGTAAGGCCTGTAGGGTGAGAGGAGGATAATTTAGAGGATCCATAGTCAAATTCTTGTCTACTTCATCTCCCCTTCCTCTTGGCTGACTTGGACTTCCTTCTTTAGTAGGAAAGTGCTTTCAATAGTATAGGATTGAGGCTGTCCCCCACCCATTCATTGACAGGGAACGTTTTTTGAAGGTGTGATGGCCATTGTGGTAAAGCAGTACCTCTTCTGGTGTCCTGATTTTTCTATTCAGCAAGTAGGAAAGGTTTTGAACAAGAAAATGCATTATTTAAAGTAATGTACATCAATTGCCTGCTGCCAAATTTACTTCCCCCACCCAGTAGTTTCAACTGAAACATTCCATCTATTGAAGCTGTTTTTAAAAATAAACTTAAATTTATTTATGAAAATATAATAGTACATCAGGTAGGGTAATACTGTCTCTGCTCAATAGGAAGACAATTCCCCTTAAAAATGGTATACACTGCAAAAAAAATATTGGACATAACTGTATGCAAATGTAAGACAGCCCCCTCTCTTTTTTGACAGAATACCTGTGAAAAAATCTAGTCTTGCATTTGAATAAATACTGTAAGAACTGTTTTTCCAACATAATGTATGAGCATGTTGTAGTTTTGCTGCTATATGATAAAATCTACAGAAAAGTTTGTAAGCCATTTCTCTAATATTAAGATGAGATGAAGTAAAAGGTGGATTGATCCAGATATATGACCATAATTTAGCTTTCACGGTTTGCAATCTCTTTGTAGTCTGAGGTCTCTCTTAAGAATATCATTCTAAGCTGCTCAATGTCAGAGTTTGATCCATGTGATTTTAATTGTTGTTTTTGTTGTATTATTTTAGTAGTGAGCTTTTTCTGGAGAAGGTGGCATATAAATTTTCTAAATAAATAAATTGGTAATAAAATAATTGTAAATCATGCAGTAAGAGGAGTTTTTCTGTCTTGGAATTTTGCATGCAGGCAGGGAATGATCCAACTGAATTAGATCCCAAAACTGATGTGCAGCATTTGTGTGAGAGTCACAAGGAAAAAGAAAAGAGTGAGTGTCAGTAAACTGGGTGTTATTTATTTCTGTACTAAAAGTGTTGTATAGAATGCACAGGGGTCAATTAATTGTTATTGTTGATAATTTCTGTTTGAATAACCTACTGTCACGTTCCAGAGAGAGCCAGTTTGGTGTAGTGGTTAAGTGCACACTCTCTAATCTAGGAAAACCGGGTTTGATTCTTCACTCCTCCACCTGCACCTGCTGGCTCAGTCATAACTCTCTCAGAGCAATTCTCTCAGAGTTCTCTCAGCCCCACCTACCTCTCTGGGTGCCTGTTGTGGGGATGATAATGAAAAGGAGATTGTTAGCCACTCCAACACTTGGAATGAAGGATGGGGTATAAATCCAATTTCTTCTTCTTCTTCTTCTTCTTCTTCTTCTTCTTCTTCTTTCACTGGGTTATTTTTTCCATTAATTATTAATTTTTTCATTACATAGCTGAAAGTGTGAGCAGTGATATGTCCATTGGATACAACAGTGAAGTAGACATCACACTGGTTCCCTGGCAAGCATGCGAAGAAGACCATGATGCCAACATGCCAACGGATATATCTGTTGACCCAGACACATGCCATTGGTTACCACTGAATCCTTCAGATGGCACAAATTTAACAGGTATTTTTCTGTTAAAGGATGCATGGTGTCTATGTCTGTGTGTAGATTGTATTTGTATATGTGTACATAAATGTAGAACTATTCACATGTACATTCTCAGTCTTCCTTTGTTGCTCCTTTGGAATTTACAGTCTTAGGGAAGAAAAAAGCTATTCATAGTCAGACTTATAGGTTGGACTTAGAAAGGCAACTTTGCCAAATTTAGAACTATGCTGGGTATCCCATGGTCAGAAATATTCAGGAAGAAGGGGGGTTCAAGAGGGATAGGAGTTTCTTAAAAACGAAATACTGAAAACGCAATCACAGACGATTCCTATGAGAAGAAAAAATGGAAGAAACCTAAAGAAGCCAAGGTGGCTCCATATACAGCTCTCTAAAGACTTGAGAAATAAAAAAGACTCCTTTAGGAATTGGAAGGAGTGCCTTATAACCAAGGATGAATATAAACAAATCACCAGTGCTTGTAGAGAAAAAGGAAAGCTAAAGCTCAGTATGAGCTTAGGCTGACCAAAGATGCTAAAAACAACAAAAAAAAGTTCTTTCCTTATGTTCAGAGTAAGAAAAAGAGCAAGGACATGGTTAGGCCCATTGCAAGGGCAGAAAATTGTAACAGGTAATGAAGAGAGGGCAAAACTGCTCAATTCCTACTTTTCCTTAATCTTCTCTTCTGAGGGAAGCAGTGCTCAACATGGCCAAAACAGAACATATAAGGAGGGTATGAAGTTCCAACCTAGGATCCGTATAGGGGTAGTACGTAAACACCTAGTTTCTTTAAATGAAACTAATTCCTCAGAGCCAGATGAACTGCATACAAGGGTACTAAAAGAGCTTGTGGATATAATTTCTGAGCCTCTGGCTATTATTTTTGAGAATTCTTGGAGAACAGGAGAGGTGCCGGAAGACTGGAGGCAGGCGAATGTTGTCCCCATCTTCAAGAAGGGGGAAAAGGAGGATCTGGGTAATTACCGACCCGTCAGGTTGACGTGTATCCCTGGAAAAGTTTTAGAAGAAATCATCAGACAGTTGGTCTTGGAACATTTAGAAAGGATGGCTGTGATTACTAAGAGCCAGCATGGTTTTCTCAAGAACAAGTAATGGCAGACTAACCTGATCTCTTTTTTTGAGAAAGTGACTACCTTGCTGGATTGGGGGAATGCTGTAGACATCATTTATCTTGATTTCAGTAAGGCTTTAGATAAGGTTCCCATACTATCCTTGTTGACAAGTTGGTAAAATGTGGTTTGGATCCTGTTACCGTTAGGTGGATCTGTAACTGAAACAGGATACAGGATGATATTGACAGGCTTGACAGACTTGAAAACTGGGCTAAAACCAGTAAAATGAATTTTAACAGGGATAAATGTAAAGTTCTGCATTTAGGTAGGAAAAATCCAATGCATGGTTATAGGACGGGGGAGACTTGTCTTAGCAGTAGTATGTGCGAAAAGGATCTCAGTGGACCATACACTGAACATGAGTCAACAGTGTGAATCAGAAGTGAAGAAGTGAGCAGTGACTCACAAAAGCTCATCCCCTGCCACAGCTTTTGTTCATCTTTAAGGTGCAACTGGATTCTTACTATTTTCTACTGCTACCCGTCTGGATCTATCCCCCTAGAGAAGGGTAAACTCCATATAATCACATTCCTGTTGAACTCCTTCTGCTCCCCAAATTACTCCCTCCCCAGACTCCATCACCAAATCTCTGGGAATTTCCCAACCCCCCAGGATCCTCTGTCATGTATTTCAGCGTCATGCATGGATGGCTAAAATGAGAAAGATCCACCTCTGCCAACCCGCTTTTGTGGTGTTGCATAGCATCCAACCCAAGATACATATATGGAAGTTAAGAGTAAGCCAGAAAAGTCTGAACAGGTAAAATGTATTACAGAAACATATAAAATGTTAAATTCAATAGATATGTAGGATATTATTAAGAAAGCATTCACATAAAAAGAAAATCATACTATCCTGCAGTGGACTGGAGAATTACCTTGTATTAATCCTCCCAAGAAGCACTTCTGGTAGAGAGTTCTTGTATTTCTTTTTACAAAATAGGCGAAAGCTTCTGATATGTGGTTTGAGAGGTTCCGGCAGTTCTTGTCCCTTGTTGTTCAAGGCACAGAAGTTGGCATTGTAACTCTTTGCAAGATGTTTCTTCTGTAGCACTAGAGGGTGCTGAATGCCCATGAATCAGTCTCTGAGTGAAAAATTGTATGACAAGCAGATCCATCTGTAAAGACGTCTGCTATTTAGAGCCTTTGGGCTTTCATATTTCTCATAGTTTTAGCAATTCTGTTTATTAGTGGTGAAATGTATTTTCATGACCTTTCAATCTATGGTACATGTTCATAACGTGTATCATGAGGCAACATAATTTGTTTCTGAATCATGTTCAGCGACTTAGTCCAGATTCACCGATGTGAATTTAAGTGTTAGCATGAAGAAATATATTCCTGTTGAGATACATGCATCTTGCGAACTAATAATCTAAGGCTGTCTTTTATTAATCCTTTATTGTAAAGTTATAAATGCTAAACATACTGAATGGGAAAATAGCAGAAGAGAGTGAAGTTGTCTGGCCAGAACATACTGAACTCATTGCCAGTGCTAGATTTTTGGAGGAAAATGTCTCTAAAGGAGGAAATTGATTGACTAACAAAATCCAGTCACTAGAAAACTGTAACTGACGTTCTGTACTGTTTGTTTTATTTACAACATGTTGGAGTGTGAAAATATTTTTCCTGATCTGCCCCTACTTCCTTCCCCATTTGCACAAGGGATCCCTTCTACGTTCATGAGAGGTTTGAGAGCATCTGTTGAGGAAAGCGCTGTGCCCTGATCTCTGCCTCTTGTTTCTGTTCTGGCAGTCCTTGAGCATCTTGAGTTGCCATGAGCAGCCATTCTCCTTGGGACCATACAATCACTGTGTAGTATGGGATATTTGAAGCCTGCTGGTCTAGGTAGCCTCTTAATTAGAGGTGATATTTCAGTCAGTCAGTCAGTTTATTGCGGCTCTAAGCCAATCGACAGCAACAACACAACTCATCAATAACAGTACAACACAGCACCAAGTTGAAATATAACATAACAATATAAAACTTGTACATCCATCAAAGTGGTAATAAAATTAGCTGACGTAGGCAACACTTAACTAAAAGCATCTTCTTTCAAATACAGACAGCATTAAATTTCTTCCTGATTAGAGGTGATATTTAAATAAATAATTGGATTTTTTTAGTTACCACTCACCTGAAGGTCTCATGGTGACTTACATTGTTAAAACTAATAAGGTAAAAACAAATAACAAATATAATTTATTAACATTAAAAGGTTAAATACATGGCCATCACTATACCACTATTAAAACAGCCCAAACATGTTTACTCTCCAAAGGCCAACCTAAATAATTCAGCTTGGCATTCCCTGCAGAAACTAAATAAGTCCAGCAGGGCAAGGGTGTCATCTGAGTGTGCAGTCCACGGGGAAGGGGGCCACAACTGAGAAGGCCCTTCCTCTGGAGCCCCCTAGATGATGACTGAAGAGAGCGCAAAGGGGGGTTGTAGCAGGCGAGGCAGTCCTGTAGGTATGAAGGTGCCAGACCATTAAGAGCTTTAAAAAGATTCCTTGAGACCAAGCCTTTGAGGTCTTTGGTCTAGGAGTCCTCTGTTCTCGTATGAATTATTAGGTGCTTCCCTGTATTTTTCTAATAAATGCTAGCATAGTTGTTGTAAGGTTTTGCCCAAGTTCAATCCTTGTTGGTTCAAAAGAAGCTTCAATGATGAGGCTTGAAGCAAACATTAATGGCATGCATTTGCAAGACCAGGTCTTGCCAGCCTGAAGTGAATTTGCAGACCCTTAGCACTTATAGGTTACAACATAATGGCTCCCTTTTTCCCACGCCTGCCAAATGTTTTTTGAATTAATATGAAATCATTTCTCAGAACTCAGTGTTACTTCCTGTCGAGGTCACATTCCACATACTCTTCCCTTTTCAGTCGGTTCCTATCGGCGTTACCCATGGCAACTAGATAAGAACTGTCTCTCTGTGCTCCTCTTCCACCTGCAGGCCTGGAGCATCCCACTACACACAAAATATTAAATGTCTAAAGAAGTCAATGGGAGTTAGTATTCATGGATGCAATCACAGTATGGGGTTAGTACATCAGATAGATGCAAATACAACAACATAATAATAGATAATTAATTAGCCAGGATAATAAAAGAAATAAAAAAGATTCCTTTAGGAGATGGAAGAAGGGCCTTATAACCAAGGATGAATATAAACCAGGGGTGGCCAAACTGTGGCTCAGGAGCCACATGTGGCTGTTTCACACATATTGTATGGCTCTTGAAGCCCCTACTGCTCCATTGGCTGGCTTTCTTTCTTTCCACCTCTCCCTCCCTCCTCGCTCTCCCATCTATTTTCCTTCTTTCCTTCCTCCCTCCCTTGTCTGACATTCATGTCTTGTGGCTCTCAAACATCTGGCACATTATTCTGTGTGGCTCATATATTAAGCAGGTTTGGCCACTCCTGATATAAACAAATAACCAGTGCTTCTAGAGAAAGAGTTAGAAAAGCTAAAGCTCAGTATTAGCTTAGGCTAGCCAAATATGCTAAAACTAACAAAAAAAGCATTAGTTTCTTATGTTCAGAGTAAGAAAAAGAGCAATGGCATGGTATGCCCGATGCAAGGGAAGGAAAGTGAAATTATAGCAGGTGATGAATAGAGGGCATAACTGCTCAATTCCTAGAGAAGTGCCAGAAGATTGGAGGCGGGTGAATGTTGTCCCCATCTTCAAGAAGGGGGGAAAGGAGGATCTGGGTAACTACCGACCTGTCAGCTTGACGTCCATACCTGGAAAAGTTTTAGAACAAATCGTCAGTCAGTCCTGGAACATTTACAAAGGATGGCTGTGATCACTAAGAACCAGCATGGGTTTCTCAAAAACAAGTAATGTCAGACTGTCCTGACCAGTCCCAGCCGGGACTCGCCCGTCCACCCCTTGCTGCCGACTTCCGAGGTCCCCACACCTATCAAAGAGCCAGCTTGGCCGGCTGAAGACCCTGAGCAGCCCCGCAACCCAGGGCACACAGAAGGAGCGGCTCCAGCCCATTGGGTCCAGCCAAAAGTCCGGGCAGTCTGTGGTGCTGCAGCAGTGGCTCCACTTGGCTGCTGAGGTCCTCCGCCAGCCCCGTAGAGCCCTGACAGCCTCCAAAGGAGGCAAACAACCCCTGCACCAGCTGCCCTGCAGCCCAAAGCCTGCCACGAGACAAAGACAAAGTGGCCCAGCACAGGCCTAACTGGAAGCACTCCCAGCCCCACCCTGTAGGCAGCCTGAGCATCCTTCCCTCTTATGAGGGGGCGGGGCGAGGGGAAAGGCAGGGGTGCGGAAAAGGAGAGAGCAGGGGAGGTATAAAGGGAGGGAAGGCAGCAAAGGGGGGAGCATTGAGGAAGGGAAGAGGTGATGCTGGAGCCTGGCTGAAAAGACAAGGCCAGAGAGAGGGACAAGGCAGCAGTTAGAGGCCATGTGCACTTAACCTGCCCTCTCACCTGGTCAGAGCCCCCCCCCCCTTGCCTAGAGGGAAGGTCCCCTGGGCAACAGAGCTATGGCCACCAGTAGGATGGGACCCCCGGAGGAAGTGGGGCGTGACACAGACTGACTTGATCTCTTTTTTTTGAGAAAGTAACTACCTTGCTGGATCAGGGGAATGCCATAGACATAGTTTATCTTGACTTCAGTGCTTTAGATAAGGTTCCACATACTCTCCTTGTTGACAAGTTGATATAATGTGGCTTGGATCCTGTTACCATTAGGTGGATCTATAACTGACTGACAGATCACACCCAAAGAGTGCTTATGAATGGTTCTTCATCCTCTTGGATAGGAGTGACAAATGGAGTGCCTCAAGGATCTGTACCTGGGACCTCTTTTGTTCAACATCTTTATGGATGATTTGGATGAAGGAATAGAGGGAATGCTTATTAAATTTGCAGATGATACTAAATTGGGAGAGGTTGCTAACACAGTAGAAGACAGAAACAAGATACAGGATGACAGACTGGAAAACTGGACTGAAACCAATAAAATGAATTTTAACAGGGATAAACGAAAAGCTCTGCATTTAGGTAGGAAAAATCCGATGCATTATTATAGGATGGGGGAGACTTGTCTTGGTAGTAGTATGTGTGAAAAGGAACTAGAGGTCTTAGTGGACCATACGCTGAACATGAGTCAACAGTGTGATGCAGTGGCTAAAAAGGCAAATGCAATTTTGAGATGGAGCAACAGAAGCATAATGTCCTGATCACATAAAGTGATTATATCTCTTTACTTTGCTCTGGTAAGACGTCACCTGGAGTATTGTGTCCAGTTTTGGACACCACATTTTAAGAAGAATATAGACAAGCTGGAATGGGTCCAGAAGAGGGCGATGAAGATAGTGATGGTGATGGGGATGGAGACCAAGTCCTATGAAGAAAGGTTGAAGGAGCTGGGCATGTTTTAGAGGATGTGAGGGTGATCTGGCTGCGACATCTGTTACCCCATTGATCGCCAGGGTTGATTCGGCTGATCTTGCTGGCTAGGAGGGCGTCCCCTTCCTCACCACTCCATGTGCATCCCTCTTGAAGCTGCGCACTTGTTGGAAGAGGACAACCATCCCAGATAGAAGGAGTGTACCGTTCTTTGGTCAAGGGTATACGATAGCCTGGAGAGGAGGCAGCTGAGAGGTGATATGATCACCATCTTCAAGTACTTGAAGGGGTGTCATATAGAGGATTGTGCAGAATTGTTTTCCGTGGCCCCAGAAGGTTGGACCAGAACCAACAGGTTGAAATTAAATCAAAAGAGTTTCTGGCTCAACATTAGGAAGAACTTCCTGACAGTCAGAGTGGTTTCTCAGTGGAACAGGCTTCCTTGGGAGGTGGTGGGCTCTCCTCCCTTGGAGGTTTTTAAACAGAAGCTAGATGGCCATCTGATAGCAACGCGGATCCTGTGAATTTGGGGGGAGGGTATTTGTGAATTTCCTGCATTGTGCCAGGGGCTGGACTAGATGACTCTGGAGGTCCCTTTCAACTCTGTGATTATATGAATAACACCAGGAATACAAACAACAGTAACCACCCCAAGCGCTAACTGTCAGGGACTCGTTCCCAAATATTTTGTTTCTGCTTTTAAAAAAAAATTCCGGTCGGTGATCTTTTTATAAATACCATTAAACATTTATGCTCCCAACATTCTTTCCCACTTTAGTATGTTCAAGAAACTGAACATGAAATGGAGCTATGCTCATGCGGGTATGGACTTGATTCATAATGGCTATTGCCAATAAAGGCAGATAAAAAGGGTAGTCCCAAACCAATTGTGGCTTTTCCTGTATATATGCATGGTGGCTATTTATTCCTGGAGGGGAGGGTGTTAAAGCTCTGCCCTGGAGAAAGTGCAGTGAAGACAAATCCTTCCCTCAACATAGAATGCTAGGCAGTCAGTTATGTTGGCATCCCCGAGAAAGTGTCCATGTGCAGAGCAGACATAGATTTGTTTAATATGTAAGCCTTCCTTTGCACATCCTTGGTGTGTGTGTGTGTGTTATGTGCCATCAAGTTTCTTCCAATTTATGGTGACCCTATAAATTAATGACCTCCAAAATGTCCTCTCATTAACAGCCTTGCTCAGGTCTTGCAAACTGAGGGCCAGTGTTTGGTGTAGCAGACTCTTATATGGGAGAACCGGGTTCGATTCTCCCCTCCTCCACCTGCACCTGCTGATGCGACCTTGAGTCAGCCACAAGTTCTCTCAGAGCTGTTCTGCTCAAGAGCAGTTATGGGAGACAGCTCCGTAGCCAGGATTTGGAAGGTCAGGGGGCCTTTGCTTTTTGGGGGGGGGCACTCAACGGCCCCAACCCATAGTCGCTCTCATGGCCACCCTGACCTACCATCACACTGGCTGGTGCTCCACACAGCCAGAATTAAACTTTGTTGGCCTTAAAGGGGTCACCAGACTCAAATTTTGTTCTATTACTTCAGACCAATGCTTCTACCCACCCAAATCTGTTTCTGTTCCCAGAACACTCAAACTCCTCCCAAAGACTGTAATTCCAATCTGGGGCTGTCATTCCAGTCCTTGAATGCTCACACTACTTTCTCTAGGGACTGGCATTCCACTCAGGGGGCCATCATTCCTGGCTCAGAACACTGATTTGAGTCCTGCGGACCGTCATTCCACTATGTGTGTGTGCAGGCTCTCTGGTGCCCTAGGCAAAGCTAATTTCTGCCCCCCCCCCACACACACACTGATAACCAATTTTCAAAAACTTGAAATTGCTCTAGCAAGTATTTGGATGGGAGACCTCCTTGGAATAACAAAGTTGGGAGGAGGAGGAGGAGGAGGAGAAGAAGAAGAAGATGATGATGATGATGATAATGATGATGATGATATTGGATTTATATCCCGCCCTCCACTCCGAAGAGTCTCTGAGCGGCTCACAATCTCCTTTCCCTTCCTCCCCCACAACAGACACCCTGTGAGGTAGATGAAGATGTTGGATTTATATCCCGCCCTCCACTCCGAAGAGTCTCAGAGCGGCTCACAATCTCCTTTCCCTTCCTCCCCCACAACAGACACCCTGTTAGGTGGGTGGGGCTGGAGAGGGCTCTCACAGCAGCTGCCCTTTCAAGGACAACCTCTGCCAGGGCTATGGCTGACCCAAGGCCATTCCAGCAGGTGCAAGTGGAGGAGTGGGGAATCAAACCAGATAAGAGTCCGCACACTTAACCACTACACCAAACTGGCTCTCCCTAGAGGAAGTAGTGTGAGCATTCGAGGACTGGAATGACAGCCCCAGATTGGAGGGCGGGGGTGTGTGTCTGAAAATTAAAGCAAACTACAGGAAGGTCACCTGAAGCAATGGGAAGCAGAACTACCTTCAGTCCTCTTATTCGATGGGTTTACTCCCAGGATATTTGGCTACCAACCTCCTGGCGGGACATGGAGATCACCCAGAATTAGAACTGTCCTCTGGACTACAGAGATAATTTCCTCTGTACGGAATGACTTTTTTTTGGAGGGGGGGGGACTTTACATGCCACTGAGCTCCCTGCCCTCCTCAGGATCCAGCCAAAATACCCAGGAATTTACCAGCCAGAATTGTCAGAGTTGTTGTGAATTGAAGCCCATATATCACAGTTCTGCTACCCAAATACAAAGATAGCTGTATTGAAGGCATATTGCCAGCCTTTCCCCTGCAACACACATGCACGCACACAAGTCCTGTTCACAAGTTACAGTGAACACACATACTGTCTTGTTATTTAAATATGCATTGAGTCATTCTCTTGGTAGGAAGTCCTGGAACCAGCATTGTAGAGCTGGAGCTTACTAGAGAGACCAAGGAAGGAAGGGGGGAAGGGCTTAAAAAAGGAAATGCTCTTTCGGGGGGGGGGGGGGGGAGCAGGTTTTACCTTGTGAATTACAAAGGAGAACATGAAGAGCTTCAGATATGCAGCAGAAGGGGAACCTTTACTTACCAGGATGTGTGTATGGCAGGGAAGCTTTTAGATATTGAAATGCTGCAAAAATTTATAGAGGCTCCCAGCCGCCTCGAGAGAGTCACAGCGGGTCTGCTCCACAGAGTCCTAGTGCCCCCCCTCCCTAGTGACACTCCTCATCACCAGCCTTTTTGTACAGCAAGCAATCCACTTGAGAGCGTCCTGTTCCTCCCCACCCTTTCCCTGCAGTGTGGTTTTACGCTCCCCCCCACAAAACCGCTCTTCATTTGCATCACCAATATCACGGGGCTGCATTCTGCTGCCAGCAATGCCACAGCCTGCACCACTTCACTGCAGATGCACGCTCTTGCAAGCCCAACCCCCCTCCCGCAACCAGTTCCCAGCTCCCCTGCGTGGCAGAGCAAGTAGGGCAGCCCGCATGCCCCCCCCAGTGAGTTGTAGCTGGGCACATGCCTGGCGGCGGCAGCAAATCCCCTGAGGAAAGCTGCCATGGCACAGCCGGAGTGAGTGTCAGGCAGGGGAAGTCGAGGACAGGACGAGGAGGAGATCCCCCAGAAGTGGTGGAGGCAGCTGCTCCCCCTCCCCCCACAGCAGAAGGTGCCTGGCGACGAGAGTGACAGAAAGAGAAGGGGCTTCTCTTCCTCCCTGCCACTCTCATCGCCACTGCCCTCCCTTCCCTGCCACTCCCCAGCAGAAGCAGTCCTGGCGTCCTTCATTGGTTAAAGGGCCCACCAATCAGGTGATTGGCCAGGGGCTCTTTTAACTGGAGGGGGAGGCTGGGGACTGCTTCTGCCCTCTGTCTTGCGCTCCAGGATGCAGCAGAGGCCGGGGGGGCTGGTTGGGGCCCCCAAGTCAGGGGGCCTCACCCAGAAGTCGGGGGACTGTGCCCCCACAGGCCCCCTCGTAGCTACGGCCTGATGGGAGAGCTCTCTTAGCCCCGCCAACCTCACAAGATGTCTGTTGTGGGAAGGGGGAGGAGGAGATTGTAAGCCGTTCTGAGGCTCCTTCAGGTAGTGAAAGGTGGGGTATAAATCCAATCTCCTCTTCTCCTTCTTTGAGTCAATCTATCTCATGTTGGCTCTTCTCTTTTCTTGCTGCCTTCAACTTTTAGTAAAACGTCATGTTAGTAACTACCAACCCCCCTGTTTCCTCTTTTAGACAGCACTGAATTCCTTGCTGATGACTGCAGTATAATTGCTGGTGGGAATCTCACTGGGTGGCATCCTGATTCTGCTGCTGTATTATGGCGAAGAATATTGGGAATTCTTGGAGATGTAAACAGTATTCAGTCTCCTAAAATACATGCCAGAGTTTTTGAATATCTTTATGTGCTGTGGTACAAATTGGCAAAGGTAAGATGGAATGCAGTTGATCAGATATAAAGCTAGTCAAATCATGTTAGCTGCTCACATAATAAAATAAAGAGCTCTGTTAAGCAGCAAACTAGTTTATCAGCAAACTAGTGAATAACACTTTTTAAAGCTCTTCCTAAGATTTTATGAATGTGTTTACTAAAATATTTGTACCTTGACTTTGCTCTTAACTCAGGACGGCTAACACGAAAATAAACTGCTGGAATAAAGTATGTCATATACAAAATAAACTAACTGCTTAGTTTATTTTGCTATTCCTGACCTAATTTTTTCAAGACACGTTTCATTTTCGATTGCTTAGCCAGTCCTGTGATCTAAGAGAAGTAAGGAACAACTATCTTAGTAAACACATTCATAAAATTTAGGAGAGCTTTAAAAGTGTTATTCACTAGTTTGCTGATAAACTAGTTTGTGCTAACAGAGCTCTTTCATTTTATATGTGAGCAGTGACATGATTTGACTAGCTTATATCTGATCAACTGCATTCCAGTGACATGACCATCTTCCTGTCATGACAGTGCAGAGAAAAAGGAGAAAGATAATTTGCAGTGAGGAGAGAATTTTAACTGGTCTTGCAGTGATACCCTGAGTAATGAAGATGTGGCAAGAGGCTGACTTGGATCCAGCCTATAATTTCTGTGGGGCTGAAGAGGGGGTGATATTTACTTATTTCCCCTCTCCTGTGGGAGGACTCTGATTTCCACCTAAGCTATTCTGGGAGGGGGGGTCACTCAGGAGCAGTGAGGGGATAGTTGGGGACAGGGTTACCACGGGAGAGGAGAACTGGTGGAAAGTGTTCTTCCTCTTTGCACCCATATAAATTCTAGGCAGGATCCAAGCCAATGACAACTACAGGCGACTTCTTGTCCAAGCTAGATTCTCTTTTGAGCCACGTTGAGTTTGGGGTTTTCCAAGAGGGTAGCCCAAAAAACAAAAATGGGAAAGCCTGTACTTTATTTACAAGAAGCAAGGAAGAAACATTGTGTTTCATGTTCTCTTCTTAAAATTTTGAATGTTTGACTAATTGCCTGGATTTTTTTTTATTTAGATAAGAGACAATCTTGCGATCAGTCTGGATAACCAGTCAACTCCCTCACCTCCCATTTTAATCCCGCCACTCAGAATATTTGCATCATGGTTGTTCAAAGTAAGTTTGAAAAGTTTTATGCAAATCAGTGTCATGTGCAGATTGTTTTGGGTGAATTTAGTACTGTTTTATCTGCCTTTGAGCTGACATTATTATGTCCCAAGCTAAGAACCTCATATTGTGCTAAATTTGCAGCTTCCTTGACTGTCAGTAAACACAGCCATATTGACTGTACAAACCTGTTTGTATGTAATAGCTGGGCCTTCCAGATTCCTTTGTTCCTAACTTCTCATGGATAAATAAAGCAATATGGATACTTAGAGGTACAGTTTGTTAAAGAAAAGCACAGCACAATGGCAGCAGAAGGATAAGAACATAAGAAAAGCCATGTTGGATCAGGCCAAAGGCCCATCCAGTCCAACACTCTGTCACACAGTGGCCAAAAAAAAAAGAGGTTCACAAGTGGGGCTAGAAGTCCTTCCACATTGCCCCCCCAGGCACCAAGAATACAGAGCATCACTGCCCCAGACGGTTCCAATAATATGCTGCAATAAAAATAATCTTTAACTTGTATCCCTCCCTCCCCGCCGGAGCAGGCTCAGGGCGGCTCACATGGCATAACATAGTATGCTACATTTCAACAATTAAAACAGAATATATACAAAACATATTACAGGTCATATTAACATATTATTATCCTACATTAAAATCATCTAATTAAAACCAACAAATTAATTTGGTGCTAAGATCTCGGTGCTGACCATCTTACAGTTGTTCCATGGCAACTGGAGAGCCAGTTTGGTGTAGTGGTTAAGTGTGTGGACTCTTATCTGGGAGAACCGGGTTTGATTCCCCACTCCTCCACTTGCACCTGCTGGAATGGCCTTGGGTCAGCCATAGCTCTGGCAGAAGTTGTCCTTGAAAGGGCAGCTGCGGGGAGAGCTCTCTCCAGCCCCACCCACCTCAAAGGGTGTTTGTTGTGGGGGAGGAAGTTAAAGGAAATTGTTAGCCGCTCTGAGACTCTTCGGAGTGGAGGGCGGGATATAAATCCAATATCTTCTTCATCATCTTCAATGGTATTTCTTCTACAGTAAATTCCATATTAAGCAAAGGCCAGTTGGAAGAGGGTAGTCTTGCAGGTCTTTCGGAACTGCGTAAGGCTCCACAAGGCCTGCACTTCCTCCGGTAATTGGTTCCACCAGTGGGGAGCTGTAAACAAGAAGGCCCTTTCCCTGGTGACTTTCAGTTTGGCCTCCTTTGGCCCGGGGACTGCCAAAAGATTTTGATAGCCGGATCGCAATACCCTCTGGGGAATATATGGGGAGAGACGGTGTCAAGCATCGGTATTTCGAATAATTGAGCTATTGTTTAAATCAAAGACTCGCTTTATTGATAATCCAATACTTACTCCAAGGAACGATACCTTGGAAGTGATACAGAATGTTACTTAGCATAGCATCTTAAAGGCTACTTCAAAGGCAACGTTCAGATAACTTCAAAAGCATAACATACAGATGTGAATTGCATAGAGGGTTCAAAGCATACTATCAACTATCATTTGGGTACTACAACATCTCCTGTTTCCCACACCTTCCTGGCTTGCTGATATGTATGGGAACTCAGGGGAGAGGCATTTCTGCTTTACAATAGGGAGATTAATTGCATATCCTGCATCCTTGAAAGTCAACAGGTGAGGGGAACTTTGAAGAGAGATCTTTATTCAGAAAAGAGGGAAAGCAGAAGGGAGGGGGGAAGTATGTGCACAGAATGCATACTAAATTAATAATCAGAAATCTGCCTCCTCTAAGATCCTGCTCGGGGCTTGGAGGGATGCAACTTGTAAAATTTTCTTATTAAGTCTTTTGCTTGTACATTCGAGCTCTCTACCCATTCGTCGTGGCTCAGTGAGAAATGCTTCCATCTAATTAAAAAATACAACACCCCCTGTTTTAGCTTAGCATCTAAGATTTCTTTAACTTCATGGTGACTCTGACCCCCAATCTGGATAGGTTGTGGAGCTTGTGGTTGAGGGTGCCAAAACATAGCTGCAGGGTCTTGACGGAGAAGACTGCAATGAAAAACAGGGTGTATTTTACTAAACATTTTTGGTAATTGCAATTCCACTGTCACTTTGTTGATTATTCTCTTTATTTTGGAAGGACCAAGAAATTTATATGCCAGCTTTTTGGATGGTTGAGGCAATGGTAAATTCTTAGTAGACAAAAATACCATCTCTCCTACTTTAAAATCCCACACAGGAGCATGATTTTTGTCATAATGTCTCGTGTCTTTAGCTGCTTCTAGATTCTCTTGCATTACTTTCCATGTATTCCCCAAATTCCCCCACCAATGTTCGAAAGAGGAAGGTAGTTCCGGGACGGTTCCACCCGGTAGTAACGGGAAAGGTTTCCCCTCGTACCAATTTACCACCAAAAAGGGAGAGGTTTTGGTGGAGCTATGCACACTGTTGTTATATCCATATTCTGCGAAAGGTAAGAGTTCCACCCAGTTTGATAGTTGGTGGTTCACAAAACACCGTAAATACTGTTCTAGGAGCACATTTACCCTTTCCGTCTGTACGTCAGTTTGGGGGTGATACTCCGAGCTCAGACCTTGCTCTATTCTCGTTAACTTGCAGAACTCCTACCAAAAGTTGGCAACGAACTGAGGTCCTCTGTCACTAATGACCTTATCTGGGAATGAGTGTAGTTTAACCACATGTTGGAAAAACTAGTGAGCTAGTCTCTTTGCAGTGGGTAGTTGGGTGCAGGGAATGAAATGTGCCTGTTTCGAAAATGTGTCCACCACCACCAAAATTACCGTTTTCCCCTGGGACGTCAGGAGCTCTATTATAAAGTCCATCGATACAATTGCCCATGGTCTGGTAGCGGTTTCCAGAGGTTGCAATAACCCCCGGGGTTCCCCCCCCCCCCTTTTCTTGGCCATTATACATACTGGGCATGAAGCCACATAATTTTAAATGTCTTTTTTCATGGATGGCCACCAGAACTGCTGATTCACTAAATGCAATGTTTTCACATACCCAAAATGTCCAGACAGTTTACTGTTATGGCAAAATTCCAACACTTCTTTCCTCAGGCGTTCGGGTACATAGAGCTTTCCCTCTTGGTACCAGAACCCCCCTTCTCCCTTAATAACCATCAGGTTTCTGGTCACCTTCTTTCTCTACTTCTGCAATCAGTCTTTCTTCCCCCCACTTCTTTTCTAGGTTTTCTCGCTTCGCTTTGGAACGGGTGGTTACTGCCCCTCCCAAGTGACTTGGCGAGATAATAAGAGTCAATGACTTCTTCCCTTTGACTATTATGTTGGGGAAATCAAGACAATGCATCGGCTAAAAAGTTTTTAGAGCCCGGGATGTGTTTCAGGGTAAAATCAAACTTGGCGAAGAAGCCCGCCCAGCGAATCTGCTTTTCTGTTAATTTCCTGCGTCCTGTGAGAGCCTCTAAATTTTTATGGTCTGTCTAGATTTCGAACAGCACCCTCGCCCCTTCTAACCATGACCTCCAGATTTTCAGTGCAAAAATCACCACGAACGCCTCTTTATCCCAAACGGACCGATTACGTTCTTGAGAAAACTTTTTAGAGATATATGCACAAGGCTCTTCATCGGGCTGCATCAGGATCGCTCCCACAGTGACATTGGAGGCGTCGCATTGGACCACAAAGGGTTTTAAGTCATTGGGGTGAATGAGGATAGGCTCACTGGTGAACAGTCTCTTTAATTTATTAAAGGCTTCTTGGCATTTGGCTATCCATTCCAATTTAACCCCTGGTCTTTTGGCGTCAGCCCCTTTTCCTTTAGTCTTTAAAAGGTCAGTTGGGGCAACATCGTTTGCACAAATCCTTGCATGAAATTACAGTAAAAATTTGCAAAACCGAGGAAAGATTGGAGCTGTCTATGTGTCCTTGGGGGTTCCCAATCTAATACTGCTTGGATTTTGGCGGGATCCATGGCCAACCCCCTTTTGGACACTCGGTACCCTAAATAGTCAAGCTCCGTTTTGTGGAATTCACACTTTGTCAACTTGACATACAGTTGGTGTTCGTATAGGGTGCTTAGCACTTCCTGTACTAATTTCACATGCAATTGTAAATCCTTGGAATAAATAATTATATCATCCAGGTACACCACGACCCCTTTGTACAAGTATTTTCGTAGAATTTCATTTATAAAGTTCATAAATACTCCAGGTGCCCCTTGTAATCCAAATGGCATGACTAAGTATTTAAATCGGCCCATGGGGGTATTGAAAGCCCTTTTCCATTCATCTCCCTCTTTTATGCGCACCCGAAAATATGCGTCTCGCAAGTCTAGCATGGTGAAAATCCTCTCCTCTGATACTGTGCTTAGCAGATCTTTGATCAGAGGGATGGGGTAAGCGTTTGAGGTGGAAATCCCATTAATCCCTCGAAAATCCATGCAAAGCTGAAGCCCACCATCCTTCTTCTTCCTGAAGAGCACCGGAGCAGCGTGAGGAGCCGTGGCTGGCCGAATAAAACCTCTTTTTAAATTTTTGTCCAAAAACTTCCTTAATTTGGCTTTTTCTGCCCACCCCATCAAGTAGAGCTTAGCTCTGGGGAGCTCCTGCCCTGGGATGAGTTCTATAGCGCAATCAGTATCTCTGTGGGAAGGAAGTTCATTTGCCTCCTCTTCACTAAACACTCTTTTCAAGTCTCTGTATTCCTTAGGGATCGACCGCACCTCCTCTATTGTCAAACACAGCTTTTCATTCCTAGGGGGTGGGGCTTGGCTCCCCAGCCTCTGTCCCAGTGATGGTGCTCACACTTTTTATCAGTAAAGTCTATGGTTTTTTCCCCACATTTAATACCAGGTTCATGCTTCGCCAACCACCCTACCCCTAATATGATATTGAAGGAAGAAGAGGGGGCTATTACAAAGAGTTCAGTGACCCAGTGGTTCTCTATCCCTACTGGCACCTCTTGCATCTGTTCCACACATGACTCCCCTCAGAAATATCATGCTTGACAGACGGTCCCTAAGGTAGGCACCTTGTAATGAATCCAGTATACTATTGGCAGCCAATGCAGTTCCCACAGCCTCAGCTGTATGTGCTCCCATGTAGGGAGCCCCAAAAGTAGCCTGGCTGCGGTGTTCTGCACCAGCTGCAGTTTCTGGGTTCGGCACAAGGGCAGCCCCATGTAGAGTGCATTACAGTAGTCCAATCTCGAGGTGACCATTGCATGGATCACTGTTGCCAGGTCATCGTGCTCCAGGAAGGGAGCCAACTGCCTCGCCCGCCTAAGATGAAAAAAGGCAGATTTAGCAGTGGCTGCTATCTGGGCCTCCACTGACAAGGCAGGCTCCAGCAGCACCCCCAGGCTCTTGACCTTGCACGCCATTTTCAATGGCGCACCATCAAAGGCTGGTAGGAGAATTTCCCCTCCCAGACCACCACGGCTCAAGTAAAGGACCTCTGTCTTAGCTGGATTCAACTTCAATCTACTCATCCTGAGCCATCCTGCCACAGCTTGCCACGCCAGGTCCAAATTTTCTGGGACACAGTCAGGCCTGCTTTCCATCAGTATATAGAGTTGGATGTCATCAGCATACTGGTGACAACCCAACCCTTACCTCCAGGCAATCTGGGCAAGGGGGCACATGTAGATGTTAAATAACAACAGAGAGAGCACCGCCCCCTGTGGCACTCCACAATTAAGTGAGCCAATTCAGTCGGATCTGATGTAATCTTTTTCAAGAGAGGGCGGACCACAGCCTTTTTAAAAGGCATTGGAAAAAGCCCTTCCGGGAGGGATCTATTTACGATGTCCCATATAGAACATCTAAGCTCCCTCTGGCAAGCTTTAATTAGCCAGGAGGGGCACGGGTCCAGATCACATGTTGTTGGGTGTACAGTAGAGAGGATTCTGTCAACTTCCTCCAAGCTGAGCATATCTAAGTGATCCAGAACTAATCCAGAAGACAGACACAGGGCCTCGAGTTCACATACTGTATCCAATGTGGCGGGAAGGTCGTAGAGGAGCGACAAGAACTTATCTGCACAAAATTTCACAAAAGCCTCACAGCCTATCTCCAATTCCCTAGCATTTAACCTGCCTTGCGGCAGTGTTGTAAGATTTCGAATTATCCTAAACAATTGTGCCGGGCGCGAATTTGCAGACGCAATCTTGGCAGCAAAGTAAGTCTTCTTGGTGGCTTTGACTGCCATCTCATAGGATCTCATGAACTCTCTATAAGATGTTCTAGTCGCTTCATCTTAAGTACGCTGCCATTGCCTCTCTAACCATCTGAGCCCTCGTTTCAGCTTCCGCAACTCCAGGGTATACCACGGAACGACCCTTGGCACTTACCGTGAGGGGTCCTTCTCCTAAGAGGACAGGAGGACATCTTGGGTGTTTTCCCACCGTCCAATCAGGGAGGCAGGAATCTAAAAGATCTTCTTCTTCCTGTGGCTGTGGGAACCACCTCTCATTTTGGGTGACTCCAAGAAGCAGTACGAAAAACCTAATATCTAGTAAAAGAAAAAACTTCTCATGCAAAAAACAGTTAACAGTACGTCAGCCACAACCGCCTTAACTTGGCAGGCTGACCGCCGAGATAAACCCTAATAGGGAAACGAAAGAGGTAAACAGGTCAATAGGCAATAGGCATAAGTGGTAGGAAGTACCAGTAGTAGGATATAGGACGAAAAATAGGAACAGACTGCCCCAAGGTAGGGCGATAGACGGGAGGGCAAGATGTCCTCCTGTCCTCTTAGGAGAAGGACCCCTCATGGTAAGTGCCAAGGGTCATTCTCCCTAAGAGGCGGAGGACATCTTGGGTGCTCCCAGAGCAGTATGTTAAGCCGGGTGGGGTCGCCCTACTCGGGCAGGACATGTTGAAGGATTCGTCTGCCGAAGGCCGCATCTACTGATGCTTAGGCATTCAGTTTATAGTGACGAATAAAGGTGGATATAGATGACCATGTAGCTGCCTTGCACACCTCCTTGACAGAGGCATTCTTATTAAAGGCCGCGTCGGCGGCCGCGCTTCTGGTCGAGTGTGCTGTGATCCCTGGTGGAACCTTGAGGTGTAAGGCCTTGTACGTCTCCGTTATGCACTGCTTGATGGTATAACCGATGGCCGACTTGGACATCTTCTGACCCATTCTGGGCTCTGCCACGTTGACAAACATGGTGTCAGACTTACGAAATGTCTCTGTCCTAATCAGGTAGATCTTGATTGCCCTGCGTACATCCAAGGTATGCCACGTGCGCTCCTTCAGGTGCTTAGGATCTGGGCAGAAGGATGGTAGGTTGATTTCCTGACTTTGGTGGAATCTAGAAGAAATCTTGGGATGGAAGGTAGGGTCCGGATAGAGGACGACCTTGTCCTTGTGAAACACGCAAAGCTCTTTCTTTACTGACAGCGCACCGATTTCGGAGACCCTTCTGGCCGAGGTTATTGCAACTAGGAATATCGTCTTCATGCGCATTATCCTCAATGGCACAGACATTAACGGCTCGAAGGGCGGATTAGTCAGGGCCGAAAGCACCGTATTCAGTCTCCAAGTAGGGAAGCGGTGCGTTTGTGGTGGAGAACTCAAAGAAGCCCCTCTAAGGAACCGCCGGATGTGTGGATGAGATGGCAGGTGAACGCCATCTACCTGTTGGAGCACTGATGCCAGGGCCGCAACCTGCCGCCTGAGGGTAGCTGGTTTCAGCCCGGATTGGAGGCCGTCCTGAAGAAATTGGAGAATCCTAGGGACAGTAGGCTGCAGCGGGTCCACATCCTTTCTCCTGCACCACCTGTGGAAGGCCTTCCAAGACACGTTATAGATCCGGGTGGTGGATTCTTTTCTGGAAGCCAGAATTGTATTGGTCACATCACTAGTATAGCCTAGGTCTAACAACGATCTCCTCTCAACCTCCACGCGGTCAGACCCAGCCATTCGGGATGGGGGTGCCATACTGGACCCTGCAACAGCATGTCTGGTTGAACTGGCAGGCGGAGGGGTTCTTCTATAGACATCTGTTGAATTGAAGAAAACCAAGGACGACGAGGCCACCAGGGTGCAACTAGTATGACCTTGGCCCCCAGCAGGCTGATCTTCCTGAGCAGCTTCGGGATGACCGGTATCGGAGGAAATGCGTATAGGAGGTCCTGCGGCCATGGGGATGTTAAGGCGTCTGTGGCCTCCGCCCGACTGTGGTAGTACCTCGTGAAGAACCGAGGGAGTTGGTGATTCTGGTGAGACGCAAAGAGGTCCAGTGCTGGCGGGCCGAAGTGGTCCACTATCTTCAGAAACAGAGCCCTGTTGAGCGACCACTCCCCTGCCTGAATGCTCTCCCGACTGAGCCAGTCTGCTTGGACATTGCTGGACTCCTTGATGTGCTCCGCTCTTACCGATTTTAGATTGAGTTCCGCCCATTCGAACAACTTTGCGGCCTCGTTGTGGAGGGAACTGGACCTGGACCCCCCTTGATTGTTTAAGTAGGCTTTCGCCGCTATATTGTCCGTTCTCACTAGCATGTGCTGTCCTGACACTTGGTCCTGAAAGTGGAGCAGCGCCAATCGTATGGCCCGGAGCTCCAGAAGATTGATCGGAAGGGTCGACTCCTTGGTTGACCACTGGCCCTGCGTGGGAACCTCGTTGAGAGTCGCTCCCCAACCTGAGAGGCTGGCATCTGAGAACAGTTGCAACTCTCCCTCCGTGGCGTAGATTCTCCCCTGTCGGAGGTTGGCGGTCTTGGTCCACCACAGAAGACTCTCCTTGACTTTCGTAGGTACCGTCAGAGAGATGGAGCGCCTCTCCATGATCTGGAGTTGGTAGGGGCGTAGAAACATCTGTAACTGCCTGGTATGGTAACGGCCCCACTGAAGCGCCTCGAGATTCGAGATCAGGAGACCCATAAGCCTTGCTAGCGTCAGGAGCGTCGATGATGATCCTTGAATCACTTGCTGCACTAGCGTCCTGGTCTTTAAGATCTTGTCCTCCGGGAGGAATATGGAGTTCAAGTTTGTGTCGATTATCATGCCCAGATGTTCCAGTCTCTGAGTCGGGTGCAGTTGGCTTTTGGGGAGATTTATTAAGAACCCATGCTGTTGAAGACATTTGACAGTGCGCTGGACATCCAGTTCTGCATCCTTTCTCGACGAAGATCTTATCAACAGGTCGTCGAGATACAGGTGCACATGGATGCCCCTCTGCCTGAGGTGCGCTATCAGATTCACCAGGACCTTGGTGAACACCCGGAGCGCCGTCGCCAGACCGAATGGAAGGGCCCTGAACTGGTAGTGTGATCCGTTCACGCAAAACCGAAGAAACCTGCGATGTGCGGGTAGGATCGGGATGTGTAAGTAGGCCTCTGTTAGATCCAGTGATGCCATATAATCCCGATGATGTAGGGCTTCTGTTATTGACTTGATGGACTCCATTCTGAAGTGCCGGAGTTTGATATTCTTGTTCAGGAATTTCAAGTCCAGGATCGCCCTCCAATCCCCATTCCTTTTGGGCACTGTGAAGAAGATCAAATAAACACCTTGATACCTCTGCTTCAAGGGGTCTTGTTCTATAGCTGCGATCTCTAAGAGATGGTAAATAGCTTTGAGGGTGACATCTCTCCATCCCGGGTTCGAGCGAAGGGGAGAAATAATGAAGCGGTCTGGGGGTGAACGCTTGAATTCTATCCGGTAGCCCCGAGAAACAATGTCCAGAGTCCAAGAGTCTGCCCGTGACTCCCTCCAGGCTTGGTGGAAGTGAAGCAGGCGGCCCCCTACTGGGATGCGCTCCCAGTCATGCCTTACTGGGCTTGGGGCCCCTCTCAAACTTATCTGATCGGTCGGGCTGGTTCCTCTGGAATCGGGAGTTGGAGAAGTTTTTGCGAAAGTTTTGTTTGGGTTGACCCCAGACTGGTCTTCTGTATTCTTGTTTTGTTTTGGAGAAGCTGGTTGGGGTACGAAAGGAGCTAGAGCCGAACCCCCGTCTGTCGGGCCGCCTCAGAAATTTTGGCATGGCCTTCTTTTTGTCCCGCGTCTCCACCAGGATCTTCTCCAGGGAGTCTCCGAACAGCTTCTCTCCTTGAAAGGGATAGCCTGACACAATTGACTTTGAGTGGGTGTCAGCTGGCCAGGCTCTCAGCCATAGGCCCCTTCTCGCCACGGTGTTAGCCGCCATCGCCCTAGCTGAGAATGAAAGAGAGTCCAGGGAGGCGTCCGCTGAGAACTCTGCTGCCCGTAGGAGTCTGCTGGTGCCTTCCAGAACCCTCTTATCCGTGTCTGGTACGAGTTGTGATAGGCGTCTGACCCACACTATTGCTGCCCTAGCCACTATGGAATTAGCAGCAGCTGCCTTGATGGCCAGGGCTGTAGCCTCGTGGCTCCTCCTCAAGGCTAGGTCGATTTTTCTGTCCCAACTGTCAGGGACTGAACCCTGGCCGTCCTCAGCTAGCAACCCCTGGGACTGTAAGGCTGCGACTGGGGCATCCACCAGGGGTACCTGTAACATGTCGTTAGCAAAGGAGGGAAGCTCATACAATTTCTTGATGGAATTAGGGACCTGCTTGCTGACACTTGGCTTGGCCCATTCTGATTTTAATTGGCGTTCAAAGAATTCTGGGAAAGGGAAGACCTTGTCCGAAGAGCGGTACCTCGGAAAGAACTCCGTGTTCCCCTTGGGCTTGTTTTTGGGGTTAGTCAGGGGGCTAGATGCCTCCTGTTTTTCGGGCGACCCCTGAAGGTCCAGGGCAGCTAGCACTTTGGAGAGGAGAGTTTGAAACTCCTCTGGTTTGAAAAAGCGTGAGGAGGGTTCTTGGACCAAGGTGCTCTCTATTTCTTCGTCTGAGAGGAATTCGCCCTCCTCCCGTTCTCCCTCATAAGACTCCTCTGATAGAGCCTCATATTGGGACCTCCCGCCCTCCAGGCAATCGCTGGCCAAGGAACCCCTTGGGGCCTTAGAATGACCCCTGGACCTCTTGGGTGATGGGGACCTGGAGGAGGAACCAGGGCTAGGGGACCTTGGTCTCTTATGGGTGGCTGCCATAACTGCAGCACCCACAGTCTGCCTTATTGTATCTAAAAATTCAGCAAGTAAAGAGGGTCCCATAGTGGGTACGTTACCAAAGCCCCTCTGGGGCTGGTAGGTCTGCGATGCCTCCTGGGGTGGCTGGTCATCGAAGGAGCTGAGGTCTCCTGCCTGGAGGTTGGCATCCGTGGTCCCCCGCCGCTGGAGGCTGCCGGACTGTATGTCCGCTTCCCTTCACGCCTTCTTTCGGCGCTCAAAATGGCCGTCGTGGCCGGGTCGCAGCCCTGAGGAAGCCTCCTCGGCTGCAGACGAAGACCAGCACCGCTTCCTTTCATTTCTTCTGCCCCTACAGGGCACGTTGCCGGCAGCCGAGGCAAGCCCCAAGGTCATGCCGGCTCCGGGAAGCGGCCTTTCGGCCCCGCGCGATGCGTCGGGCGCCGAGTCATCATCCATGAAGGAATCTCTTCCCCGACGTGCCATGCGGCTCCTCTTTGCGCCGCGGCTTGAACTTTGCTCGAAGTTGCCGTGGCGCTGCTCCTCTCGCAGAGGGAGAAGAGAAGGGGGGAAGGGGTAACAGAAGTGCGGAGAAGAGCCGGCGAGCGAAAGGCAGAAGGCTGCAGAAGCTTCAGGTGAGGAGAAGGGAAAAGGTAGGAAAAGGAAAGGATGGATCTGAGGAAAGTTTTTCAAGGGAAAAAAGGTCTATTTTCAAAAAAGAATAAGAGCCTATTCTAACACTTGCTCTCCCTGTTGAGGCAGGAACAGAACTGAGGGGTGGTTCCCACAGCCACAGGAAGAGGAAGATCTTTTAGATTCCTGCCTCCCTGATTGGACGGTAGGAAAACACCCAAAATGTCCTCCGCCTCTTAGGGAGAACCAGCTTAACACAAGAGGGCGCCGAGGTCTGATCTCATCAGTGGCTCTGGAGAGTCTGCCCTGCCAAGACTCAATCAGGTCATCAAGAGAATCGCCAGGGATCCCACAGAGCCATTTGGAACCGCTCCGGGTCCATCAGACTCCACGGGCGAGCCAAAATAAGCTCACTGCCCAAACGGGCTTGGGGTGGGACATCTACACGAGCCTTAAGGGCAAAGTAGTCCGACCATGGCACTGCCTCAGCAGTAATTTCATCCACCAAAACCCAGCCACAAAGATCAAATCTAACATGTGCCCCGCCTGGTGAGTGGGCAATGTAACAAATTGGGAGAGCCCCAGTGTTGCCATGGATGATGCTAGGTCCATCGCCTGACTGGAGGCCGCATCGTCAGCATGGACATTGAAGTCACCCAGGATCACAAGCCTTGGGTACTCCAATGCCCAGCCTGCTATGGCCTCCATCAGGGATGGTAAGGCACTGACTGGCGCGTTAGGTGGACGGTACACCAGCCATATCGCCAACCCCTCCCCAACGTTCCACGGTAGGCCAGCACATTCAATACCTTTGATCTCTGGGGCTAGGAGAGCCCGAAATGAGTAAGCCTCTCGTATGAATAGAGCAACCCCTCCACCCCACCTGCTAGTTCGTGATTGGTGAAAGACTGAGTAACCCGGGGGAGCCGTCTGGGAGAAGGCTACAGTCTCTCCCTCTCGCACCCAGGTCTCAGTCATGCAAGCCAGGTCCACATCCTGCTCGAGTAAAAACTCTTGGAGGACTGAGGTCTTATTGTTTATGGACCTGGTGTTGCATAACACCAATGACGGAGGTGAGTAATTTAGCCTGATCCCACTACCTGTCACCGTCGGGATAGGACACAGACTGGAAGGTGGCCGAGCACCACCTTGTCTCAGCCTCCTTCCCTTATATCGATACCTGTTCCCACCTTTCAGTGTTCCTGATGTATGATCTCGTCTGCTGTACGGTTGGTCTCAAAAATGTGTCTATATATTGTGATATAGGTTCAAGTAATGAGTCATTCCCAGACACTATAGGTCTTCCTGGTGAAGGATGTCCGCCCTTATGGATTTTCGGTAGCGTGTACAAGATTGGAGTTCTTGCATTTTCTTTTTTCAAAAAATTATGTGTGTCCCTGCTAATATGACCTATATAATTTTTTGAAAAAAAGAAAATGCAAGGACTCCAATTCCCCTTCACCACTGACTGGGCGGGGAGGCCGGCACACAGTGGGGTGGGGAGGCAGGCCTTCCTGCCCAGCCAGCAGCATTCTCCAGGCTGCGCGCCATCCTCCCCAGGCCCAGCTGCCTGGTGGGAATCGCAGAGCGCCTGGCCCAGGGATCACCACTGGCCAGCTAGGAATGGGGAGGCTGGTGCACAGCCCTGCGATTGCTGCTGGCCAGCTGGGCCCGGGAAACTGGCACACAGCACAGCCCGGAGATCCCCGCGGGCCAGCTGGGCCTGGGGAGGCTGCTGTGGGCCAGTCGAAGGGGTCTCACGAGCCATAAACGGCCCACAGACCGGAGGTTTCCCACCCCTGATCTAGGCAAACAGGCAGTAGTTGAGAAAAGTGCTACTGGGTTGCCCAGGCAGCAGTAATAAATGA
Organism: Heteronotia binoei; assembly: GCF_032191835.1. Lineage (NCBI taxonomy): Eukaryota > Metazoa > Chordata > Lepidosauria > Squamata > Gekkonidae > Heteronotia > Heteronotia binoei. Next base: position 11,018,439 of record NC_083236.1, read on the forward strand.
AAAATGCCGATTCTGTGCTACCTCTGGTTTCTCTTAGACAAATAAATAATATTTTGTTATTTTATTTACTTGATTTGTACCCTGCCTTTCATCCCAACAGGGACCTGGGGTGGCTTACAATATCATTCTCCTTAGAACAACCTTGTGAGGTAGGTTAGGCCAAGAGTATGTGACAAGCACAAGGTCACCTAGCAAGCATCCATGGTAGAGTGGGAATTCAAACCGGAGTCTCCCAGATACTAGCCTGACACTCCCAGTTCCCAATCCAGTCACTATACCATACTTATACTCTCACAGTACAACCACAAGATCCAAACACATTGATACCTTTTGAAAATATATGTAATGTTTAGAACAATTTTCCGTTAGTTTGTTGTCTGGATTGATCTATCAGGCAGGACGAGGGCCTAGCTGTGGTGGGTTGGTTGAAGAAGAGCCAATTGAGACTGAATCGAATTAAGATGGAGGTTCTGTGGCTGTGGGGGAGGGAGTCAGGATTGGGGCTCCGTCTTCTAACTCTTGATGAGGTTCCTTTGATACCGGCACAAATTGTTAGGAGTTTGGGTGTGGTCTTGGATACATTCTTGTTAATGGAGGTCCAGATCATGCATGTTGCCAGGCTGGTGGTTTTTTTTTTATCTACCCCAAGCGCGGCAAGTGGCTCCCTTCCTGTCACACCCCAACCTAGCCACAGTAATCCACGCAACTGTCTTTTCCAGTCTGGATTACTGTAACTTGCTTTACACTGGCTTGCCATTGAGACTGATCTGGAATCTCCAGCTGATGCAGAATGTAGCAGCGTGAGTCCTGATGGAAACATCAGAGAGAGCACACATTTGACCTGTGCTGTATCAGCTACACTGGCTTCCCGTGGAATATTAGGTCAGGTTCAAGGTTTCGAGCGGTCTCGGGCCTACGTACTTGCGGGACTTCCTCCTCTGGTATGTCCCCCAGATAACAACCTACTGGTGATCCCAGGCCCAGATGTCCGACTATCCTCAACCAGGGCCAGGGCCTTTTCAACCTTGACTCTCTGCTAGATAACATCTGTGCTCTGCAGGACCTGATGCAGTTCTGCAGGGCTTGCAAGGCGGAGATGTTCCGCCAGACTTTTGTTTGAGGACAGCAAAGGGACCTGTACATAAGAACATACCATACCATAGACCTTTATTGGCATTAATACAAGAATACAGTATACTTTAAAACCAACAGTGACACTATAGAATATAATAAAACCTTAAAAAACCAGCAAAAGTTAAATGGCATAAAATAGCAGCAAAAGGTACCATCTTGTCTGGCATTCCCCACCTCCCTTTCCGCCCCCTCCCCCACTTCCCCCCTCTTTTTCCTTTCTTTTACATCTATGAGGTGGTGACACAGTTTGAAATTCAAATTATTAACACCGTCTGTGAAGTATTTTAATTAATTTTAAATTGCTGAAAGAATCATAGAATCATAGACAGTAAGTAAGGCAAAAACTCATACCTTGAATAAAGCGTTGCTGGCCATAAATGTGCTTTCTTTATATCTCTCCTGCGGGATTGAGGGAACTGGACAAAGGAAACTTCCCCAGGGTACAAGAAGGGGGAGGAGCCTCAGCCAATAGAGAATGCTCAGTACCTCTGCTTGGCGATTGAGAAAGCCTGTTACCCCAGGCTGTCTCAATCACAGAGCGGAGCTATTGAGCCAAGCTCCTCCATTGACTGAGACTCCTCTTCCGTCCTCCTCCCTTTGGAAAGAAGGAGGAGGGAACAGGGAAAGAGTTAGAACATAAGAACATAAGAGAAGCCATGTTGGATCAGGCCAACGGCCCATCAAGTCCAACACTCTGTGTCACACAGTGGCAAAAAATGTTATATACACACATACACTGTGGCTAATAGCCACTGATGGACCTGTGCTCCATATTTTTATCTAAACCCCTCTTGAAGGTGGCTATACTTGTGGCCGCCACCACCTCCTGTGGCAGTGAATTCCACATGTTAATCACCCTTTGGGTGAAGAAGTACTTCCTTTTATCCGTTTTAACCTGTCTGCTCAGCAATTTCATCGAATGCCCACGAGTTCTTGTATTGTGAGAAAGGGAGAAAAGTACTTCTTTCTCTACTTTCTCCATTCCATGCATTATCTTGTTAGAGGCTGCTTTGCTTGGTTGCCTCATCACAGGGGAGAAATAAAACATGGTAACTGAAGGAAGCAGGCAAGGGAGAAGGAAGCAGTTGGTGGCGGGCCTGATAGGAGCTGTTTGGGGGACAGATCAAGCCCACTGGATGGACGTTTGACATGCCTGATTTAGGGTATCTAGACATTTTACTTCTTTGGTATGATTGGAACACATTTATCCAGTCAATATGAGGGTAAACAGTACAATCCTAAAGAGACTTACTCTAGTCTAAGCCCATTAAAATGAATAGGCTTAGATTGGTGTAACTCTCTTTAGGATTCCACTGATAGTCACCCATTATTACATCTCCTTTTCCTTTGGATGCCTCCCTGGTTTCATTTCTCCATCTCAAGATCACCCTGAGCATTTTGGTAAGGAGATCAATACATGTCCACAGTACTAAATTACTATTAGGGCCCAGTATTGTTACCTGCAGTGGAATCTGTAGTCAGTCCTTTTAAAGGTTAACTGCATCAATCCAATGTTAGCTATACTTATTGCTCAGTTACTTATCATCTTGACTCTAATTAGCCAGTTTGGTGTTGTGGCTAAGTGTGTGAATTCTTATCTGAGAGAACCTGGCTTGATTCCCTACTCTTCCACTTGCAGCTGCTGGAATGGCCTTGGGTCAGCCATATCTCTTGCAAAACTGTTTTTGAAAAGGTAGCTTATGTGAGAGCTCTCTCAGCCCCACCTACCTCATAGGATGTCTGTTGTGGGGAAGGAAGGTAAAGGAGATTGTAAGCCACTCTGAGACTGAGATTCAGAGTGAAGGGCAGGATATAAATCCAATATCTTCATCATCTTCTTCTTCCTCTATATCTTCTTCCTACATATCTTCTTATATATCTCTGCCTATATGTAATGCTTGAAAAAGTCTGTTTTAATGTATCTGAAGAAGTGTGCAAGCACATTGGTTGGAAAGATGCCACGAAATGAACTTTGGATAAATGGAACGGTTATTTATACAAATGGATTCAGTCAGATATACTATCAATACTAAAACAGCAAGTAGAGGATAAGATTGAAGAAATTATGGAAAGGTGGTATAAATATATTGGATGGGTCAAAACAGGAGGGGCCAATAATGAAATAAGGCTCAGGCTCCAAAAGGTGTGCCTGTGGTTGCAAATATAGATGAGTTCTATTATGGTCAATTTGGGAGGGGTGGGGGGAGGGAGGGAGGGAGGTAACTGATGGATCTGTAATATGAATGTAAGATATTGTAGAAATCTAAGATGGAGAAATAACATGAGTTATAATACAAAATAAAAATATATGTTAAAAAAAAGTGTGCAAGCACATGAAATCATAACCAGAGTTAAACTTGGTTGGTCTAAAAGCGCACTGGACGAAAACTTAGTTCTCACATCTGTTTAACTCTTTTTAATTTGTATGCTAATTTGCCACTATTCACAGATCTTGCCAGTTGCTTTAATCCAATCTTAACTATACTTATCATTCAGTTACTTATGCATCTGGACTCTGGTTAGACCTTTCTAACAACTAACCCCCCTCTACCTACTTTTGGAAGCTGTTTCAATGTATCTGAAGTGTGCATGTCCAGAATTAAACTTTGTTGTCTTAAAGATACCACTGGACTTAAACCTTGTTTAGTCATGTTGGACTTACTGCATCTCTGTGTGTTTTAATGTATATTACTCTTCTGATAAATGCAATCACTTTTATTGACAATATAAACCCTTATTTTTTCAGGCTACGACTTTACCAGATGAATATAAGGAAGGGAAGCTACATGCATACAAATTGATATGTGCCATGATGACCAGGCGCCAAGATGTTGTGCCAAATCCTGACTTTCTAGTTCATTTTTATCTGGTTATGCACATTGGATTAACTAGTAAAGATCAGGTATGAATATAGCCCTTCTGATCTGCATTCATTTCCCATACTTTCTAAATAGTTTGTTGTTAATATAATTCAGATTTTTCAAATGCACTGATTTTTGAATGGTTTCGGGTTGATTTGTACATTCTCCTTTTTTCCTCTCATATAAACAAAAAGAAATCTATGCATAAAAATGATTTCTGGATATTTTTGCCATCATCACTTTTATTTTGTCGCAACTGGGCAGAACTGGGAAGAGGCAAGGGCCCAGACTCAGAAGTTTCTTATTTAGATATGATAAATAGCATGTAGGTGAAGGAAAATATGAGGGTTTCATCAGTAGCACAAATTAAGATAGAACAGGGAGATAATGATGTAGGAAATGGGAGGCTGTGGAAATTAGGAGCAATTTTTGTGTAGAAAGGTTTTTTGAGAAATTTAAAGGAGTTGTGAGTAGTGCCCTCTTGGATAGAGAGAGTGGGCCCAGTCCTCATCTTCATCGTGATCTCTGTGCAGGCCACACACTGCAGTGCAGGCACAGTACCCTTGCTGGGAAAGTTTTAGAACTCTCTTCTTCTGGAAGACTTTTCCTCAGCTTTTGGGAGCAGGCATCAACTGCACATGCCTGGAGCTGAGAGAAACCCCGCACTCAGCTCAGTTCCTTCCTTACCACCTCAACAGTTGAATGAATTTTTCTATCCTCATCAGGTGTTTCCCTTGACTCTATCTACCATTTTTTTCACCACTGCTCACCTTTCACCTTCTTCAAACTGTAAAGTAAAAAAGAGAGAGACAGACTTTAGTTCCTCCTCACATTTTCAGTGTTTTTTTCCCCTCACACTTCACCTCCTTCCCCTCTTCCCTCTCCTCATTCTTTTTTTCATTATTGAGGGGGGTAGAATGTGGAAGGAGCTCCATTTTTCAAGTGCTGCTATGACTGCAACACTAAAGTTCCCCCAACTGGCAGCCACAATTGCTGTTTATTTTGCTTGGGGGGAGATCACCGTATGTAGTTTGTCCTCGCTGTGCCAGATTTACAAGGCAGGCATGAAATAATAGGGCTGCTCAGCTCAGAACCCATCTACTGGAGTCCTCTCTCCAACCACCAATGGCACAGCTTCCCAGCTCTTGGTTAATGCCATCTCCCCCACCTAAATTGTGGGGAGATTTAGCTGTGCTGGTTTCAGTGTCAGGCTCAACCAATGTAATCCACAATAGCCTGTAATCAACCAAACACTCATCCTCTTCAAAGTCGGCACCTATGAAACCGAAGAGACTGAAACTAGCAATGATGCCGGTGACTGCTCCAACACCCTTCCCGCCAACTTTGACTCCTAAGGCTGTGCAAGCTATACAAGTCACAGGTCTATTTCATCACCTTCCACTCAGACTGTGGCAAGGCCTGTGGGAACCATGGAAGTCCTGTAGCAGCCACCAAACAAACTCTGATCGATTGCTGTATCTTCCTTGACCGTTCACTCAACGCCTCCTGCGAACCTCCTTGCATCTGAGGAATGTCAAGCTTCCAATGGTTGATTACCTTGGATTTGACATGGTTTGCAACTCTCAACCCTGGCATCCTGCAAGCATTCCGGGGGAAACTCTTGATCTCCATTGTCCTGTTTGGCCAGCAACTGCTACTATTACAATAAATCACATAATTGCTGAGACTGTCATCAAACTCGCACTCCCCTCTCCTGCATGACAATCCAAAGCAATACCTATTCATATACAATCTTTTAACATGATGGTATTTAGTGCAATAGAAATTAAATTTTATGCATACGTCAATATCTCCTTTGTGCTTGAAAAACTGCGGAGCTATAGGTTCTTACAAGCATTGCTGGTGGTCATGTCCATTTATCATGGAATTTTGGGAAAAGGTTCAGGAGCAAATCTACAATATTACACTCTATATTGTACCCCTTTAAGTAGAATCAGTTTTATTACATAATTGTAATAAATTGCCCTCAGTTTGTAAAAAATTAATAGCAATGCTGTTAATGGCAGAAAAAGCGATATTGGCAAGATCTTGAAAGAACACCCATGTACCTTCTATTATGGAAAGGCTGAAGAAAGCAACTGAATTTTGTTTAATGGCTAACATTGCATCTATTATACATGACTGAAACAGACTCATACAATACCAATTTTGACTCAGTTTGGATGCTGTTTATACCTTACCTTTCTGGTCTGGACAATCCACCTTGGTTATCCAATGTGATGAAAACAATACTTATTTAAAAGCTATCATTCCAAATCAACAATTTTGTAATCATTATTTATTATTACTTTGTTTAGGGGTTTTTTTTTGGTAATATTTATTTTGTATTAATACTTACGTAATTAATCCTCCTACCTATGATTATGTTAAATTAATCTACCTATTATTGGCAGTGTTACTGTGATATTGTTTTTGAAAAGTTAACAAAAAAAATTAAAAACTGATGCTCCCCTAGGTCTCAGAGTAGAACCAGGCATTCTTCGACACAACCGCTACTTCTCTTACTCATCTCGGTACCAGTCCCCAAGTAAGCACAGTGATTTCTCTCAGAATCAGTCCCCTCATCATCAACCAAGCTCCTGTTATTATGAACAACTCACATCAATTGTCCACCAATGCTCTTCAGGTCCATGTCATTCTCCTCTAACTACTGATAAGCACTGACTTCCTCCTTCAGATTCCACCATGGGCCCTCGGATTCAAGAACATGTCCTCTTCAAAATCCTACTACCAGTTCAATCAGTGCACAGTATCTAGGAACCTAGGTGATTGGGTTCAAATATCCTCATTTGTCTGAAGTACAGTTTAACATTCCAGGGTCTGATGTTGATAACAATAGGGAGTTACCAATCAAAGCAACACCTGACCAGCAAGCTAACCTCAAACCATTGGAAGGTGTGAAAGGCTTCCTAGACCTTCTTCAACATATAGCAACAGTTTTGGGGATTCAGCTGGCTATGAATGCTTCAGTGGTCTCTGACGCTATCCATGATATTCTACATTCTGATCTTCCAACCCCCTCGGTCTTGCTGATGCTACCAGTCCACATTGCAACTTTGAAAGAAGCATGGACCAAGCCTGCTTCTATTTTTGTTGTTGTTCAGTTGCCCAGTCAAGTCCGACTCTTTGTGACCCCATGGACAAAGTCACACCAGGCCCTCTTGTCTTCTACCATCCTCTGAAGTCTGCTCAAATTCGTGTTAGCTACATCAGTAATGCTGTCCAGCCATCTCATCTTTTGCTGTCCCCTTCTTCTTTTGCCTTCTGTCTTTCCCAGCATCAGGATCTTCTCCAGGGAGTGCTCCCTTTTCATTTGGTGGCCAAAGTATTTGAGCTTCAGCTTCAGCATCTGACCTTCCAGGGAACATTCAGGGTTGATTTCCCTTAGGACTGACTGATTTGATCTTCTTGAAGTCCAAGGGACTCTCAAGATTCTTCTCCAGCACCACAGCTCGAAAGCATCTATTCTTCTGCACTCAGCCTTCCTTATGGTCCAGCTCTCACAGCCATACATTACTACTGGGAATACCATCACTTTGACTATATGGACTTTGTTGGCAGGGTGATGTCTCTAGTTTTTATTATACTGCCTAGGTTTGCCATAGCTGTCCTCCCAAGGAGCAAACATCTTTTAATTTCATGACTACAGTCACCATTTGCAGTGATCTTTTATCCCAGAAATATGAAGTCCGTCATGATTTCCATGTCTTCCCCTTGTATTTGCCAAGGTGCGATGGGGCCGGATGCCATGACATTAGTTTTTTTTATGTTGAGTTTCAAGCCTACTTTTGTGCTTTCCTCTTTCACCCTCAATAAGAGGTTCTTTGGGTCCTCCTCACTTTCTGCCATTAGAGTGGTGTCATCTGCATATCTGAGATTGTTGATGATTTCCCTGGCAATCCTGATTCCGGCTTGTGCTTCATCCAGGTCAGCATTCTGCATGATGTACTCTGCATATAAATTAAATAAGAAGGGTGACAATATTCATCCTTGTTGAACCCCCTTTCCTATTCTAAATCAATCAGTTGCTCCATATCCTGTTCTGACAGTTGCTTCTTGACCCTTATATAGGTTTCTCAGGAGACATGTGAGGTGGCCTGATACTCCCATCTCTTTAAGAACTTGCCACAGTTTGTTGTGATCCACACAATCAAAGGCTTTAGGGTAGTCAATGAAGTAGAAGTAGATGTTTTTCTGATACTCCCGTGTTTTCTCCATAATCCAGCAAATGTTGGCAATTTGATCTCTAGTTCCTCTACCTCTCCGAAACCCAGCTTGAACTTCTGATAGTTCCTGATTGACATACTGCTGAACCCTAGCTTGTAGGATCTTTAACATGACCTGGCTGGCATGAGAAATGAGTTTGAACATTCCTTGGCATTACCCTTCTTTGGGATTGGAATATAAACTGACCTTTTCCAATCCTGTGGCCACTGTTGCGTTTTCCAAATTTGCTGACATAATGTATCATTTAACAGCACCGTCTTTTAGGATTTTGAATAGCTCAACTGGGATACCTTCATCTCTGCTTGCTTTGTTAATAGTAATGCTTTCTAAGGCCCATTTGACTTCACACTCCAGGATGTCTGACTCAAGGTCAGCGATTTCACCGTCATGGTTGTCAAGGACATTGAGATCCTCCTTGTATAATTCTTCTATGTATTCTTGCCACCTCTTCCTAATCTCTTCTGCTTCTGTTAGGTCTCTACCATTTTTGTCCTTTATCATGGTCATCTTTGCATGAAATGTTCCCTTGATTTCTCTAATTTTCTTGAAGAGATCTCTTGTCCTCCCCATTCTGTTGCTTTGCATTGTTCCTTCAGGAAGGCCTCCTTATCTCTCCTTGCTGTTCTCTGAAAACCTCCATTCAGTTGGCCGAATCTTTCCTTTTCACCTTTGCCTTTCACTTTCCTTCTTTCCTCAGCTGTTTGTAAAATCTCCTCAGACAGCCACTTTGCTTTATTGCATTTCTTTTTCTTTGGGATGGTGCTGATTGCTGCCTTCTGTACAATGTCACGAACCTCCATCCATAGTTCTTCAGGCAATCTATCTACTCTAGTTCCTTAAACCTATTCTTCACTTCCACTGTATATTCATAAGGGATGTGATCAAGGTCAAACTTGAATGGCCTAATGGTTTCCCCAGTTTTCTTCAGTTTAAGCCTGAATTTTTCAATGAGTAGCTCATGATGTGAGCTGCAGTCCACTCCAGGTCTTGTTTTTGCTGAAAGGAGCTTCTCCATCTTTGATTGCAGAGTATATAATCAATCTGATTTCTGTGTTGCCCATCAGGTGATGTCCATGTGCAGAGCCGCCTTTTAGGATGTTGGAAGAGGGTGTTCGCTATGACCAGCTCGTTCTCTTGACAAAACTATTAGCTTTTGCCTGGCTTCATTTTGTTCTCCAAAGCCAAACTTGTCAGCTGTTCCAGTTACCTTTTGACTTCCTACTTTGGCATTCCAGTCCCCTGTGATGAGGAGGACATCTTTTTTTGGTGTTAATTCTAGAAGGTGTTGTAGATCTTCATAGAACTGGTCCACTTCAGCCTCTTCTGCATCAGTGGTTGGGGCATGGATTACTGTGATATTGAATGGTTTGCCTTGGATATGGACTGAGATCATTTTGTCATTTTTGAGATTGTATCCCATTACTGCCTTCCTCACTCTCTTGTTAACTATAAAGGCCACACCATTCTACTCTACCTACATCTAAGAGATATGAGGCGGTGTACAAGGTAGAAGTTGGGAGTGCTGAATTTCTGCATTCCCATCCTAAATCCAATTCAGTAATTGTACAGTATTCCTCAAATACAAATCAGGCTCACCTACTCGCTCCCGCTGATCATGAAGGGTTAAAGATTGACAACATCACCAAGAAAATCTATTCCCTGACATTGTTAGCATCAAAGATGCAGACCCCTCTGTTGTACCTGGCTGCTTACAACTTAATTCTGTTACCAAGTTGGCAGCTTTCATCTGATAACTTCCAGCTGATGTTCAGGCTGAGTCAAGTTCTTTAACACAAGAAATCTGCAGAGCTTCAAAGCAACAAATATCAATGGTGAGATGTGTTGTCTCTTGCTTCTCACACTCTCTGCCCCTCCACTGTTGCCTTATGTCACCAGGTGTAGCTTTGATCAACGTCTTTGCAACTGGATATTAAGATGAAAATTGAAGACCTTCCCTTTGATGAGGAGGGTCTCTTCCATTCTACTGATGACCCCCTTAAATTAGTAGACACAAGCATGCAAATAATCTTGGGGTTGTCCACCATCCATTCACAAGCACACTAAACCTTAAGACCCAGAAATCGCCATATTACTATCATCAATTATCTTATTTGTGGTCTCTGTGCATCACACCCTTGGGATCCCAGGCTCCAGTGCTGGCTCTGACCGGTACTGAAAAGCTCCATATATGGATTTTTGTGTCCCGACCACTGGGCATGCTCACAGTGTCTACCGCACATGCCCAGTAGGCGGGGCGCCAGTTTTTTCCTGACCGCCACGCTGTTAGGACTTACCTTCGGCTCTCCAGTTGCTGGAAGTTTGTTCCAATCCGCGTTTCTCCTAAAACTTCATTGGTGCAGTTTCTTCCGTGCTCTTTGTCATCGTCGTGTCTCCCTAAAAGACAAGAGAGATAGTGTTATCCTGGTCTCCGGTCGGTGGAACAGACTTCTATGTGGGGGTTCTTCAAGAGGTGCCTCAAGTGTGGCAGCAAACTTGCCCCAACTGATGGTCACTCCCTTTGCCTGTTCTGTTTGGGAGAGGGGCACAGCACTGATTCCTGCACTCATTGCTTGAAGTTTAGCAAGCAGACCAGGAAAAATCAAGCCGCGGGTCTGTGGGTGGCATTGCTCCAATCGATTTTAACACCTCAGCCCATGGAGCACAGCTCAGCACCGAGGTCCTCGGACCCATCGGCATCGACTTCCACTGCAACGCCAGCCAAAATACCGCTGTCGCAGAAGAGTGATTCAACTCCAACACCGAAGCCCAAGACAGGGCAGGGCTCTAAGTCTTCAACCACTTTGCCCGCAAAGAAACGCAAGTGGGAGAAGGAGCACAAACAATAAAAAAAACACAAGTTGCACGCGCCTGAGGAGAGGTCCATCCAAGGCTTCCCTAGAGAGGGTTCGGCTGATGCTGATGGCGACGTTACCCGACTTATCGCCGCTGTGGAGGGGCCCCCTTGAGGATTTTGGCTTCTCCTGAAAGGAGCCTCGTCTCCATGGATCCACTTCCCAATCAAATTTCTGATGCTGAGGCAGAACAAATCAATCTGACACAGCCCTCACCAGAATCGGTACAGGGAGGCAGGAATGATTCCTCGAGTCAATCCCGAAAGCCGCATTCGCCTATGCGCCAAGACAACCTAATCCTTCAGACCACCGGGATTGTCCCCGTTACGAGGAAGACAGATACCAGTGGTACCACGGTGCACCACTGCCTTGGGAATGCAGACAAGGCTACCCTTGCATTCCCTATCCACCTTATCCCTGACATTACCCTCAGGACTTGCCTGAATGGGATAGGTGCTCAGCCTACTATGCTCCGGATCGACGCTATGAGGAAATCCCTCAGTCGAAACGGATGTTGACACCGAAACGTCCCCCAACACCGACCTTGACTCAACCTAACCCAGCTGATTCTGACTCTTCAGACATGGACGACTCTACCAGCTCAGTCGGCGCCGGCTCAGAGCATCACACAACTAAACCTATGCCATCAACGCCAGTGACTGAGGATGCCCCAATATCCCCGTCAAAGGATCTCAAACCATACGGAGACCTGATTAAGCGCATGGCTACTTTCCTGGGTCTCTCAATGCAACAACCTCAGCCCGAGGTGGATGACCTAGTATTTGACATAAGTCCAAGAGAAAGGAGCAGAGTTTCTATTTAACCACCCTAAACCTAACTCCATGGTAGGTACCTCCTCGTCTAAGGGCAAACACTCTACATCCTCCCCTCCTGACAAGGAGGGAAAAAAATATTCTTTTGGAAGAAAATTCTATGCCACTGCGGCATTGGGAATAAGACCACCAATTACCTTGCCTGTCTGGGCTGTTATCAATTTGCTCTTTGGGACCAGGTTTCTAATCTCCTTCAGCATCTTCCAGAGGAGCATCACCGTACCCTGCTAAAGATCCAGAAAGAGGGTATGCTAGTAGCGAAGCAGCAGCTCAACTCTTCAAAGCATGCTGCTGACACCTTCATCAAACCACTGTCTTCAGCCATCACTCTTCGTAGGCACTCTTGGCTCAGGTCCACCACCTTCAACCATGACACGAGGTCTGTTATTGAGGACCTCCCATTCGATGGATCCGGCCTCTTCCATTCTTCCACTGATACCACTCTACAGGACCTAGATAAGAATATCAAGGCTTCCCGCACTTTGAGTGCTTCTTCATCCACGCACTCTTTCAGACAAAAGCAATACTCTTGCCCATGGTCATGTAAATCTCAAAGCCATTCTTCCCCAGATCAACCCTGGTTGAAGCCGTTCGCATCTTCAACAGGGAAAACCATACCCGGCGAAGCAGAAATTTCAGGGACAATTCTGGCAGGCCCATACTAAACAATCTACCAACCCCAAACAGAGTCTTTGACTCCCCCACAGTCGGCACACCAGATTTGTGATTTCCCACTGCCACCCCTGGAGGCACTCGACTATCCCCGTTCTTCCATGCCTGGGAGACTATTACAACAGAAGGGAGCCATCGAGCTAGTTCCCCCAGTTTTCAGGGACACGGGTTCTGTTCCCGGTATTTCACCGTCCCAAAGAAGGATGGTGGACTTCAGCCTATTATGGACTTCCGGGGCCTGAACGCGTTTATTGTTTACAAGAAGTTCAGGATGACCACTTTATTCCAAATCCTCCCATTAATGGAGAAGAACTCCTGGATGGCCACCATCGATCACAAGGATGTGTATTTTCACCTGTCCATAAGGCAGCAGCATCGCCAGTATCTCCCGTTTGCAGTGGGGGCAGCGCACTACTAGTATGCCACCCTACTATTTGGACTGTCCACGGCCCCCAGGGTCTTCACCAAAACCATGGTGGTAGTGGCTGTGCATCTCCGCCTGTTACGGGTCATTGTCTTACCTTATATAGACGTTTGGCTGCTGGTGGCCAACTCCAGTGCCCTGCTAGTGCATCACATCCAATTAACATTGGGAACTTTAGAGACTCTAGGCCTTTGTGTAAACCTTCCAAAGTCCAACCTGGTGCCCAGCCAGAGAGTTCACTTCATCGGGGCCTTTATCGACTCCACTGTCTGCAGAGCTTTCCTCCCACTCCACAGAGCACAGGCATTATCAACAATGGCTTGTCAGATCAGATCCTTGGGGAGAGCCTCTGCTCATTCCATCCAGAGGCTGCTAGGGCTTATGGCCGCCACCACAGCAGTCATATCCATGGCAAAACTACACACCCTCTGCAGTTATGGTTCCTGCAGGTATTCAAACCGTTGAGACACCCACCCATGCGCATACTTGAGTTGCTGCTGACAGTTCTGCACTCCCTCCTGTGGTGGGGAGATCTTGCCAACCTTCTAGAGGGTGCCCCATTTTGCCCCTCCACCTCCAGTAGAGACTCTTACTACAGTTGCCTCTCTCCTGGGATGGGGTGCCCACATCGGGAACCTGACTGTGGGAGCCAACTGGGACTTACTGCATCAGGCTCACCACATCAATTATCTTGAATTGATGGCATTTTGGTTTGCTCCTCAGTCTTTTCTTCCTCTGGTGAAAGGAAAGGCCATCTCGATTCTAACGGACAATACAACAGCGATGTCCTACATAAATCGGCAGGGGGGCACAGTGTCTTCTTGCAGTGGACATTTGGCTCTGGTGTCTAGATCAGGGTGTCTAGATCAAAAATCCATATATGGAGCTTTTCAGTACTGGTCAGAGCCAGCGCTGGCGCCTGGGATCCCAAGGGTGTGAATGCACAGATGATCACTCAAAGATCATAAGTTACAGGTAAGCAGCCTGTTTTTCACCACTTGCATCTGACCTTTGGAAGTGGCATCAACCTTCCATCAAACCTGTCAATTGAGATCTAAGCAAACTACTACTAAAAAGCTACTCAACAAGCTAAACAATCCTTTTGACTTCTCACCTCACCAGCTATCATCACCCCATCCATAGGAAGCCAGTTACTCCCCTATGCCACCACCTTGGAGAACATCACCACTGACACCTGGGTCCTCACCACCATCTGGATGGGGTACACCATAGAGGTCTTTTTTCTTTTTTTACACACATACAAAACCTTTAATGGCATAAAAGAATAAAACAGAAACAGGATCCAAAATGGGTGAAACTGAGTAAAAATTACACTGACCAGAAAGGCAATCAAGATAACACCGTGAAAAAACCAATTGAATATTAATTGCCTTTGCACAAAATTATGATAGCCCCTATGCAATACAACAGCCAGACACCAGCCCATCAATCTGGGGGATCCACCAGCAAGCAAATGCTGCTCAACTCCCACTGGAGAGCTAGAAAGGTCAGAGGCAACAGGGTCAAGAAGTTGCCAACGAATCCTATGAAACACAGGGCAACAGAGCGAAATATGAGCAACTGAATCAAGCTCCAACAGTCAACATCCGCATAGTCTGTTCCCAAAAGGAAAAATATTTAGTCCAGTGAGCATAAAAGCCTGTTGCTGTGAAGGGTCAGCGAGACCCTGCATGCAAGCAACTCCTTGCCTTACAATGGGCAACAAGCCTAAATGACAAGGAGAACAAGATGGGGTGGGATAGAGAAAGTATATAAAATGAGGTGAGATAGAAAAGGTGAAACTGAAGGGGGAAGAACAGATAAGGCAAATAAAGCAAGGTAGAGAGGGGGAAGATGTACCATAGAGAGGGGTAAAAGTTTATTAGACCTCCTGTGGTAAAAGTTCGTTAGAGCTCCGGGGAAAGAAAGGGGGGAGGGGGAACAAAATAATGGAAAGGAAGGGAAGGTAGGGCTGCAGAGGCTGCTGGTAGAATATGGTAGGCGGGGAAAGAAAAGAAAAGTGGGGGGAGGAAGGGGCAATAGTGTCTTCTTGTGAAGCCCTCATAAGCACCATGAAGGACAACACCCATCCATCAACAATACAAGGATGCAGATCAGGACAAATCTGAAAGCAACAGTATAAATTTAAAACCATCCCGCATTTGGGAAGGATCACAAAAAAAAAAAAATAGACTTTGGTCATGACATGGCAAACTCCAGCTAACTCCTGATTGCCGGAGTTGATAAGCTCCACCTTCTCATGCTGTGGAGACAATGCTGACCGGTCTCATAGATTCATCTGTTCTCAATTGCTATTCTCTTTTAGCAAAAGTCAGGGATTGGGATTGTTTGGTGGAGTAGCCAATCAATTGGCAAACCTCTCAATTACAGTATTGCTCTCAATCTAGTGGAGGAGGGTTATTTTGAACTGGACACTCTTATTAGAGGATCAGGCAGACCAAGCACATAGTCTTCTTAAGTAACGATTGAAGGCTCTGTGTCTGAGCACTTAAGAATCCTTGGGAATCATAGAATCATAGAGTTGGAAGGGACCTCCAGGATCATCTAGTCCATCCCCTGCACAATGCAGGAAACTCACAAACACCTCCCCCTAAATTCACAGGATCTTCATTGCTGTCAGATGGCCATCTAGCCTCTGTTTAAAAACCTCCAAGGAAGGAGAGCCACCACCTCCCGAGGAAGCCTGTTCCACTGAGGAAGTACTGGTCAGCTGCCCTGGTGTGGGAGCCAGACTCCTCTCCTGTAGCATGATGGTCAAGAGGCTTGGTATCTGATGGAATTGTTATGGTTAAAGAAATGGAAGAAATAGACGTTTCCATACAACTCGATGATGATTGGTTTATTAGAGCCTCATCCAAAACTGTTGAGTCTTGGTGGGTCACTTCCATTTGTTCATCTGAAGGGCTGTTTGCCTTTTTGCATGCTGTGGGAAGGCATATGTTAGGCAGAAGAGGGATGATTTCTGAGTTTGTAAATACTCTCATTGGACAAATCCCCTTAAAGCTCAAGCTGGATTTCTGGGTCAGGATCAGGGAAGGAAAAATGGAGCTTTCAAAAGTGAGTATGACTCTCTGGAACTGGTTTGTATAGTTTAGCACTTCCACTGAACTAAGATCCAAAGGCTGTATTGCACCTTTGAGCACCCTCCTCAGGTATCTGCTAGCCTGCCATTTAGATTTCCAGACTGCAGATTGCCTCTGTAGCGGCATATTAAGATACGTACTCTATGTGGTTGTAAAGTTAAGCACTGGGAACTCTGCCGCCGCTCTTTGCTCTTATCCTTTGGTGGCTTTGCCTGTGGTAAAGAGCAATCTGCTGCTGATGTAAAAGAATTCACAGATCCCTGATGGTCCCCACCCTGAGCTGAGGTAGGGATCTCATCTCATCAGACAGCCTTGAGACTGCCTGTGCCAGATTATCAGTAGAGTTTCTTAAAACATTCAGCAACTCAAAGATAAGAGCTACTGTTAGGGCTGTAAGTATTTAAGAACATAAGAACATAAGAGAAGCCATGTTAGATCAGGCCAATGGCCCATCCAGTCCAACATTCTGTGTCACACAGCGGCCAAATATATATATATATATATATATACACACACACATACACACTGTGGCTAATAGCCACTGATGGACCTCTGCTCCATATTTTTATCTAACCCCCTCTTGAAGGTGGCCATGCTTGTGGCCGCCACCACCTCCTGTGGCAGTGAATTCCACATGTTAATCACCCTTTGGGTGAAGAAGTACTTCCTTTTATCCGTTTTAACCTGTCTGCTCAGCAATTTCATCGAATGCCCACGAGTTCTCGTATTGTGAGAAAGGGAGAAAAGTACTTCTTTCTCTACTTTCTCCATCCCATGCATTATCTTGTAAACCTCTATCATGTCACCCCTCAGTCGACGTTTCTCCAAGCTAAAGAGCCCTAAGCGTTTCAACCTTTCTTCATAGGGAAGGTGTTCCAGCCCTTTAATCATTCTAGTTGCCCTTTTCTGAACTTTCTCCAATGCTATAATATCCTTTTTGAGGTGCGGCTGTTGGAGCAAGAATCTACGTAAACCCAGTCTGACAGCTACAGTATGACAGCTGGTGATCTAGCTGCCAGGCTAGGTCACAGTGACCTGATCAGCAGACCGGCTTGAGCCGGCAGAAGCCAAGTGATGCAATCTGCTGAGTCAGCATGGCCAGGATTGGCTGCTTGGACTATATATGATCTGTGTGTGCATCACACAGCTCTCTCCCTGTGAGATGGTGGTTAGGCGAAGCACTTTGTCCGTGGAGGTGATATTGTATAGACTGCACAAGAGAGCACTTGTTGTGTATATATGTTAATACACCTTTTGGCACTAGTTGCACGTGTCTGCCTGATTTTCTTTCCTGAAGCCCTGTGTCGGGCAAGTCATCTCCCTCACTCTGCTACTCCCGCTCCGACAGGGTTATGGGCCCAGGGCGGTTCCGCTGCGCGGAGGAGAGAGTTGAGAGTTGAGCTGACTGTGAGTTTGGAAAGAGCCGGAGGCGAGGAACGCCGGTGAAGGACACAGAAGCACCACCGTTCTCTGTTTGAGAGCCAGAGGGACGTCGGCAGCCAGCTGTGAGGAGGAGTCGGCACGATGGCTCAGCAACAGCTTGGAGTAGCCGTTGAGAAGCTCACCTCAGCCAACTACGCGGTGTGGAGCCTGAGAATGCAACACTACCTCAAGCGTGAAGGGCAATGGCTGTTCGTGAGTAACCCCCCTGCTGACTTATCTCCTGCCGAGACTGTGTTATCGGATAAGGCACTGGCCAACATAGTGCTATCTATAGGAGATGACCAGCTGGTTTATGTGCGAGGGAAGGACACTCCCAAGGCTGCCTGGGACGCGTTGAGTGCGGTGCATGTTAGCACCACTGCTGGTTCCCTCATGGCCTTGACAAGGAGGATGTTCCGCACCGTTATGCCGGCTGGAGGGTGTGTGAAAGATCACATCAAACGGCTAACGGACTGTTTCGTTGAGCTGGAGGCAAGAGGCAAGACTGTAGCTCCAGACGACAGAGTGTACATTTTGCTGTCGTCGTTGCCACCTGAGTACACTCCCCTGATAACTTCTCTGGAGACGGTGGACGTAGCGACCCTGACCATGGAATACGTCTGTGCCCACCTGCTTGACTTCCAAGAGAGAATTGCGGCCGTGAGCTGTCCGGGGGTGTCGGCCGGGCAGCGTGCTGTTATCGGTGTGTCCGGGAAGACAGCCAAGAATGAGCCAGCTTTTGCTGCTGGCAGGCGTCCGAAGGTGGAGGAAGTGGAGCCGACTGCGTTTGCAGTCCGTCGCTGCTATGGATGCGGGTCGTCGCAGCACCTGCTCCGAGCTTGCCCTGAGAGGGAGAAGAGGCGGGGGCGTGTGCGGCGAGAGCGGAGGACCGCCAGCCCGTGTGAGGAAGCAACCCGGCTGGTCACGTCTGCAGTAGAGAGCACAGGGTCTGCTTGGATTTTAGACTCCGGGGCAACGAGCCATCTCTGCTGCGAGAAGGAGTTGTTGAAAAACATTGACAGTCCTGAGCATAAGTATGTGAGATTGGCTGATGGGACCACTGCCAATTCTGTTTGCTCAGGCAATGTGGAATTTCCTGCACTGAAATGTATGTTGCAAAATGTGTTGTATGTACCCTCACTGCAGTCTAACCTGTTGAGTGTTAGCACACTGTTTGACCAGGGATACCAGGTGAGATTTGAGAAAACCTGCTGCAAAATCCTGGGAGGTGGGGGAAAGTTGCTTGTGACAGGAAAGAGGGAAGGTAAACTGTATGTGGTCCAGAGTGATTGTGCCCAGGTGGCTCAGGTGTCGAATGAGCCTGTGCACAATAATTGTATACATTTGCTCCATAGGAGACTTGGGCACTGCGGATTTAGGGCGTTAAAGAAAACCCTGGAGCTTGTGCCTAGTTTGAAAGTAAATCCTTGCAAATGTTACTTGGATTGCCAGGTCTGCAAGAAGACCAAAAGCAAGGCGTGTGCTGTTGCTAAAGAAAGCTCAAGGGAAAGCACACGAGCCCTGGAACTAGTCCATTTAGACGTTATTGGCCCATTGCCAAAGAGTCTGTCGGGGAGGAGATACTGCTTGGTGGCCACCGACGACCACACGAGGTACGCGTGGGTTTTCACCATGGTGCATAAGTCTGAGGTGTATAAGACATTCACCAAGTGGGTCAAAGCAGTGGAGAGACAATTAGGGGTTAATCTCCTAGCTGTACAAACCGACAGAGGGGGGGAATTCTTATCTAACCAGATGAAACGTTGGCTGGAAAACAAGGGCATTGCCCACCGTCTGACGAACCCAGCAACGCCCCGAGAAAATGGGCATGGGGCTGTATTGCAGAATGTGATGTATTGCATGTTAGAGGATGCACAACTGCCAATGACCTATTGGGCAGAAACCATACATGCAGCTGTTTTTTTGCAAAACAGGGTTTGGTGTAATACTGTGAAAAATGTGCCTTACAGGTTACTGTTGAACAAGACCCCAGATTTGAGTTCTTTAAAAGTCTTTGGGTCACGGGCTCGGGTTGGCATCCACTCCACGAGTAGCGGGGAGGGGGATGTCCGGGCAGAGAGCCTAATTTTTCTGGGCTACAAGCCAAGGGCCAGGTGTTATCGTTTCTGCAATAGCAAAAGCAAGATAACACTTAATAAGAGTGCCCAGTTCAATGAAGAAAGCAGCTGGCCAAGGTTGCACTCCTTGCAGAAACAATTTGTCCTGCTGCCAAGTAGCGATAACGATGTTGGAGCGCAGCCCAGAACTCCAGCCCAGGAGGTGGCACCCAGTGGGGCTGGAGAAGGTGAGCCGAATGCTGGCACAGAGCCTGACGAGCAGAGTCAGGAGGCAGAGCCTCAAATGCAGGAACTGGAGGTAAAGTGTGAGAGTCAGGAGGTTCAACACCCAATTACAGGGGCAGAGCAACCAGCCCAGGAGGTGGGAACAGAGCAACCCGAAGAAGACAAAGCTGGTCCAAGCACAGGGCCACGGGTGTCTGCCAGGTCCACCAAAGGCCAACGTCCCGCTAGGTACAAGTGTCCCTATGTCACCCTGACTGTCAATCCAGACCCACCCGGATTTGAGGAAATGTTAAAAGAAAAGGCTAAGAAATGGAAAGCCTGGGTGGCAGAGTGCGAGGCAAGGGAGAAGGAGGCTGAAGCCAAGCGTCTGAAAGAGCTGGCTGAACAGGAACACGATGATGTGTTTTACAATCATGATGAGTTCCTGAACGAATTCCGGAAAGGGTTCCGAGCTACGTAAATATGAACTGTAATGTTGCTGGTGGACATGTATGTAAACTGTGTGAAGTGTTTTGGTGCACTGGGTTTAAATAGATTAGGAGGTGTGTTGGAGCAAGAATCTACGTAAACCCAGTCTGACAGCTACAGTATGACAGCTGGTGATCTAGCTGCCAGGCTAGGTCACAGTGACCTGATCAGCAGACCGGCTTGAGCCGGCAGAAGCCAAGTGATGCAATCTGCTGAGTCAGCATGGCCAGGATTGGCTGCTTGGACTATATATGATCTGTGTGTGCATCACACAGCTCTCTCCCTGTGAGATGGTGGTTAGGCGAAGCACTTTGTCCGTGGAGGTGATATTGTATAGACTGCACAAGAGAGCACTTGTTGTGTATATATGTTAATACACCTTTTGGCACTAGTTGCACGTGTCTGCCTGATTTTCTTTCCTGAAGCCCTGTGTCGGGCAAGTCATCTCCCTCACTCTGCTACTCCCGCTCCGACAGCGGCGACCAGAACTGCACACAGTACTCCAAATGAGACCGCACCATCGATTTATACAGGGGCATTATGATACTGGCTGATTTGTTTCCAATTCCCTTCCTAATAATTCCCAGCATGGCATTGGCCTTTTTTATTGCAATCGCACACTGTCTTGACATTTTCAGTGAATTATCTACCACGACCCCAAGATCTCTCTCTTGGTCAGTCTCTGCCAGTTCACATTTATTCACTGTAGGAGTGATGGGCTCTTCATTTACCAAATCTGGCAAAGCATTGTCAGTGTCTCTCGCTAAATCTTCCATTCCCACACACTCATTGTCCACACCTGCCAGGGGGGAGTGGTGATTTGAGGCAGAAATGTTAAAAGGGTCCTTCTTGCTAAAATTAAAATACTCTCCAATCTTTCTTTGTTTCTGGGCTGGCTGTACATTTGAATCTTCTAAGTTGTGGAGGCTTTTACAATGGCCCATTGCTAAGACTGGGAGTAATTGACAAGTGGCTTGACTACTGCTGGAGCACAGCAAAATAATAGCCCATAACAATAAAACAATCCTTCAGCAAGAGTTCAAATGACACAGCAGAGGGAAAGAGAAAAATAATAGGGAGGTTTCGAAACCATAAACTGTTAAGCTCAGTAAGGAAGAAAAGATAAACTTGCAGAGCATTCAGCACTCTCAGAAGCATGTCTGCTCCATCGCCTCCATCTTCCCTTTGCTTCCCCCGTATAGTCCCAAGGCCGTGTACACCATAGAGTTCAACAGCATGCCTCCCATTCCTCACTCTTTTGCCTTCTCTCCTCCTGGACAAGATACAGGATCTTCTCTTTAAGGATGCCGTCAAACCTGTACCTGTATCTCAATATCACCAGGGATTTTACTCGAGTTACCTCAACATATATCAGAAAGCCCAAATTTCAGATGGTGACACTACAGTCCATCTTGCCATTGATACCACTGGATGCTTGCATGGCATCTATCAACTTAAAGGATGCTTACTTCCATATCACCATTCATCGTCAGCACTGACATTGCCATTTGCTCTCTGCACTAGCAGTGCAGAGTATTGTCCTTCAGGATTTTGACAGCACCTCAGGTCTTCACAAAATGCATGGCAGTAACGGCAACTGCTCTTCGAACTCAAGGCATGATGATTTTCCATTACATCAGCGACTGGCTTCTTGTGACTCACTCTGCTCATCAACTTCAACAAGGCCTTATGGTGGCTCTTTGTTTTCTCCACTCTCTTGGACTCTGTGTAAATTGAGAGAAGTCTTGTCTCATTCTGTCTCAGACATTTCAGTTCATAGGAGCAAATCTGGACATGACCCACCATCTGGCATACGTACATACGGGCAAGGGCACACGATTCAGTCAACATTTCATCACAACTCCTACTCAATACCTACTTAGTCATGCAACATCTTCTAGGTCTAATGGCCTCCACAACCTTTGTTGTACCTTTTGCAAAACTTTGGATGTGACCTCTACAACTGTGGTTCTGCCAGAGATACAATCCAGTGACGGATCTACAGTCTGCGATTCTAACTACCTCAGCATGTCATTCCATGCCTTCATTGGTGAACTGTGCGGGACAGACTTCTGGCTGTCCATTAGGCATTACTTCCCTTTGCACCAACAATTGTGAGCAAAATGGTTCAGGTTGTCACGGGCAATATGGCAACAGTGTTTTATGTCAACAAGCAAGGTTCTGTGACTCTGTGCCAATCAGCAATCCACCTTTGGGACTGGTGCATCTCTCACCTGATTTCTCTAACAGAGATCCATGTATAAGGGATATAGAGCGCTTGCGCCGAAACCTTAAGCAGGGAGAGTTCCGCAGAACATGGATTGGCACTGACCCTGGCTTATCTTGCTTCTCTCTTCCAACAATTGGCCATCCACAGGTAGATGCTTTTGCAGTTGCATCCGACATAAAGTGTCCACTGTCCTCCACTATTTTTCAGCAGGACAAGACCATCACAGAGGGCCAGTGGTGTACTTTCCTACACCAATGGACTCAGTGTCTGTTTTATATGCTTCCTCCTTTTCCTCTAATCCTCCGTGTTTTAAAGAAGATCCAGACACATTCTAGTGACACCATGGTGGCAAAGGCAACTCTGGTTTCCAGCTCTACTGTCCAAGGACCAATAGCTTCAACTACCACACATTCCCAGTCTTCTTTCCAAACAATCAGGTAGGGTCCTTCACCACAAACCCAGCTTCTTCAAATTGTCAGCATGCCAGATCCTACACTTTCTCCTTAAGTTGCTGAAATCTTGCTAAATGCAAGGAAACCATCAATCAGGAAGTGGAAGCGTTTTGTGACCTACACCACATCTTAGGTTTTTCATCCTGACACCATGCCATTGCCTGAAGTTCTCATGTACCTTACTATGCTGCAGCAATCCAGCCTTGGCTTTTCTTCAGTCAAAGTCCATCTGTCTGCTATTTCAGCCTTCCATGTCAATATTGGAAGTATTATTCTTTTTTTCTCATTCTACCATGTAGGCATTTCTGAAGGGTCTTCTGAACCTCCATCCGCCTCAAAAACAGCTGATTCCTTCCTGGAGTCTTTCCTTGGTTTTATTCCAATTCATGGGCAAGCCATTTGAACCCATGACCACAACATCTTTGCACCCTTTAACTTGGAAGACTGCCTTATTGTATTGACATCTGCACAAAGGGCCAGTGAATTGTGCACACTCCGCATGAACCTACCATACATGGTATCTCATGCAAACAAGGTAGTCCTGAGGCCTGGCCCCTCTTTCTTACCAGAGTTTGTTTCTTCATTCCACCAATCTCAGCCTATAGTTTTACCATCCTTTTTCCCTCATCCAACTGACGATGGCTGACATGCACAACATGCTTTGGATGTGTGCTGAGCTTTGTCTTTTTTACCTAACGTGGACTCAGACATTTCGACAAGACTGTCATCTGTTTATTTCTTACGCTAACCAATCTAAGGGCAAGCCCATCTCATCTCAAAGGTTGTCCAAATGGGTTTCATTGGCTATTGGACACTTTATCAAGCCTTTATCATTGGCTATTGGACATTGGTATGAATTGACAGGCAAGCCTTTATCATCCAATGATACCAAATTGGGAGGGGTTGCAAATACAGTAGAAGACAGAAACAGTATACAGGATGACTTTGACAGGCTGGAAAACTGGGCTAAAACCAATAAAAGGAATTTTAACAGGGATAAATGTAAAGTTCTGCAATTTGGTAGGAAAAATACCATGCATAGTTATAGGATGGGAGAGACTTGTCTTAGCAGTAGTATTTGCGAAAAGGATCTAGGGGTCTTAGTGGATCATACGCTGAACATGAGTCAACAGTGTGATGCAGTGGCTAAAAACGAAGAGTTTACCTTCCTCCCCCACAACAGACACCCTGTGAGGTGCGTGGGGCTGAAGAGGGCTCTCACAGCAGCTGCCCTTTCAAGGACAACCTCTGCCAGAGCTATGGCTGACCCAAGGCCATGCTAGCAGGTGCAAGTGGAGGAGTGGGGAATCAAACCCGGTTCTCCCAGATAAGAGTCTGTACACTTAACCACTACACCAAACTGGCTCTACTAAGTCCTCAGGGCCAGATGAACTTCACCCAAGGGTTCTAAAACAGCTTGTGGATGTAATTTCTGAGCCTCTGGCTATTATTTTTGAAAATCCTTGGAGAACAGGAGAGGTGCCGGAAGATTGAAGGTGGGTGAATGCTGTCCCCATCTTCAAGAAGGGGGAAAAGGAGGAGCCAGGTAACTACCGACCCGTCAGCTTGACATCTATCCCTGGAAATGTTTTAGAACAAATCATCAAACAGTTGGTCCTGGAACATTTAAAAAGGATGGCTGTGATTACTAGGAGCCAGCATGATTTTCTCAAGAACAAGTCATGTCAGACCAACCTGATCTCTTTTTTTGAGAAAGTGACTACCTTGCTGGATCGCGGGAATGCTGTAGACATCATTTATCTTGATTTCAGTAAGGCTTTTGATAAGGTTCCACATACTATCCTTCTTGACAAGTTGGTAAAATGTGGTTTGGATCCTGTTACCGTTAAGTGGATCTGTAACTGGTTGTGCTTGTGAATGGTTCCTCATCCTCTTAGAGAGGAGTGACAAGTGGAGTCCCTCAAGGATCTGTCCTGGGTCCTGTTTTGTTCAACATTGTAATCAATGATTTGGATGAAGGAATAGAGAGAATGCTTATTAAATTTGCAGATGATACTAAATTGGGAGGGGTTGCAAATACTGTAGAAGAAAGAAACATGATACAGGATGACCTTGACAAGCTGGAAAACTGGGCTAAAACCAATAAAATGAATTTTAACAGGAATAAATGTAACGTTCTGCATTTAAGTAGGAACAATTCAATGCATAGTTATCGGATGGGGGAGACTTGTCTTAGCAGTAGTATGTGCAAAAAGGATCTAGGGGTCTTAGTGGACCATACGCTGAACATGAGTCAACAGTGTGATGCGGTGGCTAAAAATGCAAATGCAATTTTGGGTTGTATCAACAGAAGTATAGTGTCCAGATCACGTGATGTGATGGTATCACTTTACTCTGCTCTGGTAAGACCTCACCTGCAACATTGTGTTCAGTTTTGGCCACCACGTTTTAAGAAGGATATAGGCAAGTTGGAATGGGTGCAGAGAAGGGTGATGAAGATGGCGAGGGGTCTGGAGACCAAGTCCTATGAAGAAAGGTTGAAGGAGCTGGGGATGTTTAGCCTGGAGAGGAGGTGGCTGAGAGGTGATATGATCACCATCTTCAAGTACTTGAAGGGCTGTCCTATAGAGGATGGTGTTGAATTGTTTTCTGTGGCCCCAGAAGGTAGGACCAGAACTAATGGGTTGAAATTAAATCAAAAGAGTTTCCGGCTCAACATTAGGAAGAACTTCCTGTCCGTTAGAGCGATTCCTCAGTGGAACAGGCTTCCTAAGGCGGTGGTGGGCTCTCCTTCCTTGGAGGTTTTTAACAGAGGCTAGATGGCCATCTGACAGCAATGAAGATCCTGTGAATTTAGGGGGAGGTATTTGTGAGTTTCCTGCATTGTGCAGGGGGTTGGACTAGATGACCCCGGAGGTCCCTTCCAACTCTATGATTCTAAGAGTTAGAATGAGAATGCATGACAGAGTTCTTTGTTTAGTTACACATGTCTCCACCTCAATTACTGGGTTTAAATCTCTTTTCTGCCAGCACCCACTATCCATTACATATCACCTCACTAATCACCCAACGTGTGGCCTGCACAGAAACCACGATGAAGATAAACAGGTTGCTTACCTGTAACTGATGATCTTCAAGTGGTCATCTGCGTAGTCACACATGCCCACCTGGCCTTCCCCACTGCTAGGAATCTCTTTTTCACTTACCTTGTCTTGATTGGACTTACTGGCAGTGCACAGAAGGAACTTAGGATCAGGCAGTGTTTGCCTCAGCTCCAGACATGTGCAGTTGATGCCTGCTCACCAAAGGAAAGCTTGCAAAAGAAGAGAGCTCTAGAACTTTCCCATTGAGAGTCCAGCGAAGGACACGCCACCCAGTCTATGACTGCATAGATGACCACTCAAAGATCATCAGTTACAGGTAAGCAACCTATTTATACTTGCTGACATCTGAAGGTAACATACAATGCTGGAAAGCAAAGGCATCAAGTTCATAAGAGCTTGTTTGGTTGTTTCAGAGAGAGAAAAGGAAATTGGGAAGAGATAAGAAAAGTTCCGTGCAGAGAAGCAGGCAGATAAAGACCAGGTTTAGAGAAGGAAAAGTTCCAACCAGTTCTGTCTTATTATGAACGGAATATTGTGTTTCTTCATTAGTTCAGTGTTTGAATAATAAATCTTACAGTATTTTTTGCTGATGCTTTTAGACACTTTCTTATGTTTTTCTTTTTTGTGACACTTGGTGGCAGACTTGCTGCAAGTTACTAGTGTGTCTATGTTGGATTCTTGTGGAGTACAGAAAGAGGGGGGTTGGTTTGGTTTATTTGCTTTTGAATTTGAATTATCTTGCAGTATAGGCAAAGTAATATATTTGCTTCATTTTCCTAAATCTGTGAAATGAGTGGAGAGGTGCTAAACCTCCGATTTCAAAACTCAGTTATGGAATGCTTCTGAAATGATAGAATAAAATTTTAGTTTTCTAAATGAATTTGGGTTTGTTTTAAAGCAAACCTCTGTTCAAGTGGGGTTCTTCTAACCCTGGCTACTGAAAGGGAGGGGGATTTTTTTACAAGCCCTTTAATTAGCGATGCAAGATGCTGTTTTCTTTTGATGATTTTTATAGGTTGCTTGAAGAAGAATGAAAATATTCATGTATTCAGGAAACATTACATAGAATAGGCTTTGTTTCATTTCTCTTTCTGTTTGGCTATGACAAGCCTGGGAAATTTCCATTACTCTAAATTGGCTTCATTTTCCCTCAGTCATGTTGCATAGCAAGCTACAGTTGTCAGGATGAACCTGCCATGTTTTCTATATGTTTTCTAACAGACATGAACTTGAGTAACATTCCTGATTCTGAACTCTGCACTTTGTAACTTTCATTTCCTACAGTTGTTTGAAGACACATCTATCTGACCGCTAAGACATGTGTAGGAGGGAGGGGGGAAAAGTATGCTTTGTAGTTTGTCTTCTAGGCATGGCTAGCTCTAGCAATGAAGCAGGAGGACTCGAGATTTTCCCTCTTAGCTTTGGAATGGGTAGTCATCGCCCCTACTAAGTGATGGGGTGAGATGATGGAATCGATCACTTCTTCCCTCTGGCTATTATGCTGAGGAAATCGAGACAATGCATCTGCTAAAAAGTTCTTTGATCCTGGAATATGCTTTAAAGTAAAGTCAAACTTGGCGAAGAAACCTGCCCAACGAATCTGTTTCTCCATCAGCTTTCTATGCCCCATGAGGGCTTCTAAATTCTTATGGTCTGTCCAAATCTCAAAAGGAACCATCGCTTCTTCTAACCAAGATCGCCAGCTTTTTAATGCAAACATTACTGCGAACGCCTCCTTATCCCAGATGGACCAATTCCGTTGCTCTTGGGAGAACTTTTTGTAAATGTACGCACACGGCTTTAACCTCCCCTTGTCATTGGGTTGCATCAGGATCGCTCCCACAGCGACATTGGAGGCGTCGCATTGAACCATGAACGGTTTCAATTCATTAGGGTGAACAAGAATAGATTCACTAGTGAATAGCTTTTTCAATTTATTGAATGCCTCTTGGCATTTGGCTGTCCATTCTAACTTCGCCGCTGGTTTCTTAGCTTCGGGGCCCTTCCCTTTTGTTTTTAGGAGGTTCATCAAGGGCAGCATCGTTTGCGCGAACCCCTGAATGAAATTACGGTAAAAATTGGCAAACCCGAGAAATGATTGGAGCTGTCTACGTGTCCTCGGGGGTTCCCAGTCTAACAACGCTTGGATTTTGGTGGGGTCCATTGCTAATCCTCTCCCGGACACTCTGTATCCCAAATAGTCAAGCTCTGTCATGTGGAATTCGCACCTAGACAGCTTGGCATACAGTTTGTTTTCGTATAGGGTGCTCAAAACTTCCCTCACCAGTTTCACATGTGATTGTAATTCCTTGGAATAAATAATTATATCATCCAGGTACACCATGATCCCCCTATACAATATTTGCATAATACTTCATTTATGAAGTTCATAAAAACTCTGGGGGCCCCTTGTAATCCAAATGGCATGACAAGATATTTGAATTGACCCATGGGAGTATTGAAGGTGGTTTTCCATTCATCCCCCTCCTTTATGCGCACCCTGAGGTATGCGTCTCGCAAGTCTAGCTTGGTGAAAACTTTTTCCTCTGTGCTTAACAGATCTTTGATCAGGGGTATGGGGTAGGCATTTGAGGTAGAAATCCCATTAATTCTTCGAAAATCCGTGCAAAGGCGGAGCCCCCCGTCCTCCTTCTTTCTGAAGAGTATGGGGGCTGCATGGGGGGCCATAGCCGGCCGGATAAAACCTCTTTTTAAATTTTTGTCTAAAAATTTCCATAACTCGGCTTTCTCTGCCCACCCCATTGAGTAGAGTTTGGCTCTGGGGAGCTCTTGCCCAGGAATCAGTTCTACGGCGCAATCAGTGTCCCGGTGGGGAGGAAGTTCGTTTGCTTCCTCTTCACTAAACAAGTCTCTGTATTCCTTAGGGATCGAGCGAACTTCTTCTATTGATAAGCACAGTTTTTCATTTCCAGGAGGTGGATCAGGGCTCCAAGTTCTGTCCCAGTGATGATGATCACATTTCTTATCGGTAAAGTCTATAGTTTGTTCTCCCCATTTAATATCGGGCTCATGTTTCGCCAACCATCCTACCCCTAATACAATGTCAAATGATGAAGAGGGGGCTATTACAAAGAGCTCGGTATCCCAGTGGTTCTGTATCCCCACTGGTACTCCTTGAGTCTGATCAACGCATAGTTCCCCTTTCATTATAGTCCCGTCCATCTGCTCAAATTGTATGGGTTGCGGCAACTGAGTTTTGTGGAGGCCTAGGGTTTCCACCAATTTGGGTGTGATTATGACTCTTATGTACCCCAAATCAATTAGGGCCCGAACATGAATAAATCCCTTTAACCTTGAGTTCAATAAAGTCAGAGGAACAAAAAACAGTGATCCAGTTATCCTCACCCTTAGTGGTGCCGTTAATTCCACAACCTGCTGCTCGGCACCTCTCAGTGCAGGTCGTCCCCGTTTCCAGCTGGTTCATCTTCCCAGGACATCTCACTCAGCTCATCTATGATGATGGTATCTTCATCCGCTGAAGTTGCCACTATTGTGCTCCCTTTCGCCGAGTCCCTCGGGTGGCTTTTTTTCTTCTTAGGTTTGGGTGTGCCGGGCTTTGGAGCAAGGGGGTGGGCCTCAAGGCCATTTCAGTCAATTAGCAGCCAGGTGATTCAGGTCCCCACATCCAAAGCAACGTCATGGGGTAGCTGGTTTGTTAGCTCCCCCTGTGGGGTTGGCCTTTTTCCCATCTGATTTTGCCCCCGACCGAGACTCACATCCCCCCTTTCCCCCTTGCTGCTGCTGCCATTGTAGGGCCACTCTTTTTATGTTGCTCTCGACCTCTCTGGCTAGTTGCACCACCCTACCAGCGTGGTCGGGCGGGCTTGTTGTAGCACTCGGTCCAACACGCTCGCATTCAGGCCCCTCTGGAACTGCTTGATTTTCATTAGCGCATTCCATCCCCGCACCTTAGCCGTGTTTGCTCGAAATTCGGCTGCATACTCATGCACTGACTTCAACCCTTGCTGCATGTCTCGCAAGGCAGTCAGAGCTCAGGTCTCTTGGAGTGGATCTTCATACTGCGTCAGCAACGCCTGGAGGAAAGCGGACACGGTGTCCAACTCAGGGCTTCTGGTTTCATACAGACTCATGTACCATTGCTTGGTGGCACCCTTCAGCTTCAACCCCAGGTATTCCACTCGACTGAATTCATCTGGGAAGGTGTTCCCCCAATAGTACATGTAGCTATTGGCTTGGATGAAGTCTTCTACCTCTTCGGGATCCCCACCGAATGTGGCATCCAGTTCTCGCCCCCGACCATACGCTCGAGGGACGAGTGGTAATGGAGGTTGCGGTGCTGCCGGCTGCCTCAACGGAGGGGGTATTGAGGCCCCTCTGGAGTCTGCCGGCGGTAATACTTTCTCCAGTTGCTTTCTCATCTCTTGCGTCATGAAGGTGGCGTTGGCCTGCATTTCATCTCTCAAACACTTTGCCATTTCAGCCATCTCGCTCCTCACCATCTGGAATAGCTCTTGATAGTCAGCCTTGGGATCCTCTTCCTCCTCGTCTGGGCAAGGGGGTTCAGGATCCTCATATTCTTCCTCCTTCTCCGGTCGGGGTTCGTCTCGTTCCCCACTGCTTCTGGCTCACGCTCTGTCTTGGCCGCTCTCACTCGCCACCCTCACCCATCGGGAAGGTCGCATCAGGATCACCTCTCTCCAAGCCGGTGCTTCCTCCATCAGTGTAGTGGAGGTTTGAGGCTCCCAGCCCCTGGGGGTGAGGAGGAGCTGTTGGATGTGAAGAGGAGACCCTCTCTCCGCAACTCTACGGGTGTCTAGGATGTGCCACAGAGGGGTCCACACCCCGGCTTCCTCCTCCCTGCATTCGCCTCGTCTCCTCTCCAGGGATGTAGGGAGTTTGCCGTTGTCTGGTGTTCTCTCCGCCATACGGTTAGAAAGTTGCCAGGTCGGTTAACTCCCAAGCAGGATCACTTCCAAAATGTCAAACATCGGTATTTCAAATAACCAAGCTTTGTTTAATTCAAAGGCTAGTTTTATTGATAATCCAATACTTGCTCCAAGGAACGATACTTTGAAGTGATACATAGTTTCACACAGCATGGAATCTTAAAGGCTACTTCAAAGGCACAATAGTAGATAGCTTCAAAAGCATAACATACAGATGTGAATTGCAGAGAAGGTTCAAAGGGTACTATCAACTATCCATTTGGTCACTGCCACATCTCCTAGTTCCCACACATTCTTTGTTTACTGATAAGACATATGGATGGAAACTGGTGGGAGAGGCAGTGTACTTACAAAGACAAGGTTACTTGCATATTCTGAATCCTTTAAAATTACTATGTAGGGGGGGAAGCTTTGAAGAGCAGTCTTATGCAGAAAAGAGTAGAGAAAAAGAAAGAGAGTTCAATAATACAAATTGATTCAATAACCAGAAATATCATGCTTGACATACTCCCCTCCCTCGCCCCCAAGACTTCTTCCGGGGTTTAGATGGATGCAATTTGTAAAACTTTTTTATTAATTCTTTTGCCCTCACATTTGAGCTCTCTACCCAGAAATATCATGCTTGACACAGATTGGGCAAACACTTAGTAAAGATTTTGGTCAAATAAACATCTAGTCAAATTGAGGCTACTGGCTCTGGAGAAACAAGATTGCACTTATTTTCTGTCCATAGCATCCCATCTTCCAGGCAGCCTTGCATAGATATAATATAGACCATAGTACTTTATGCACAGTAGAATTCTGTTATGTGTGGAATTAATCTACTTGATGCTACTTCATCCAGCAAAGTTCTGTATAACTTGGAATTTTTAAAATAAACTTAACATGTTTTTTAAAAAAATCTCAATGCAAGCAACTGAAATACAGTTCTCACGATCTGTGAAGGATTTTCAGCTGTTGTGTCTGGGCCCATGTAGGTTGCTGCGATGCAAGCATTGCTCCTAGGCATGACTTCAAAGGGACCCAGAGGTTGTTAAGGTCAAATCAGTGGGAGAGGTGAGATGGCACAGTCTTATTTCCCGAAATACGTAGCATCAACACGATATTGTTAATCCTAACAGTCCCTTAAATTCTCAAAATGTGTTGCTGAACTATGATCTTGATACTATAATAAAGGAGAAGGCACTCCTTTATTATAACTATAACACTATAACAAAGGTCACTATGAAGGAGACATAGCGTTGTGGTGTTATGTGCAAAGGCAATATACAGATTGTTATTCTCCTCCTTCAGAATGTGTCTTCTTCCACACACATACATTATTTACAGGTAAAAATAATTGTAGTCATCAACCAGGGACAACGGCAGAGGGCAGCTGTGTTGCTCTTCAGTAGAACAGCTAGATTCCAGCCCAGAAGCATCTTAGAGGCCAACAAGATGGGGGGGGGGCGAAATGTGAGCTCTCAAAAGTCTTTGATTCATACCCAAAAAAATCTTGTTGGTCTCTAAGGTGTTATTGGGTTGGAATCTAGCTGGAGGCAATAATTCCTTCAGTTATGTGTCAGATTTGAAGTATGTAAAATGAAATTTTGTCTTGAGCAACAAAACAAGACAAACGTTTACACTGATGAGCGGAAGAGAAGACCTTGATTAGTATTCTCATGGGAGAGTAAACAATCCTGCCCCCAGAGCTCTTGAAAGCCAGATATTCTTCTCAATCATGGTTTAACCATGAATACTTGATAGTTACAAAACCAACTAATAGCTAAGTTTAATAGTGATAAGGCACAAAGTTTGCCATTAATTCCTCCAGACTTATATGCCTTAAAAGAGCAATATAAAATATAACTCATCAAAAAGAAAAACAGGCTCTAAAAATGGCCTGGCTCCACCTTAACCAGGTCGCTAAATTTAAAGATGCATCTCTCTTTTGGAAAATAGTTTCTGGAAGTATTTATTCAGAGGCCCCAAAACTTTCCTGTAAGATCTCTGCCAAAATCTTAGATTGACAAGGGAGAACATCTTAGCAGAGGAGCAAGCAGGATTCAGAAGTGGTTGTTCTATGCTTGACCCTGCACCATTTGTTGATATACAGCTAGACTGCATGGGGCTCTGTTTGTAGCCTTCGTAGATTATAGGACGGTGTTTGACAGCATGTCACATAATAGACTTTGGATAAAACTTGAAGCTTCCACAATAGATTGTAGGCTCCTTGTCATTTATTTGGCAGTGAGATGTAATCTACAAGGGAATCTGTCCCATGAGGTCCTGGTCAAGAGAGGAATAAAACAAGAGTAAAACACCTTCCTTGCCCCCATTATTCAATTTTTAACTCTATGGTGCAGATCCTATCCAGTCCTGACTTCCACCCAATAAATAACAGGCCAATTGCTACGCTTCTATATGCAGGTGACACCACTTTATTGTTGTACACTGAAGAAGGGTTGAGAAGAGCCCTCCAGGCATTTGAAGCATATTGTAAGAAAGAACAGCTTCTTCCAAACTGAAATACTTGCATTTGCCAAAAGGCCTGTAAAGCACAGATGGCAAATCGATGGTCACAAGATGGACCACATTTAAGTGTTCAATTATTTAGAGATTGCCTTCCAATCATCTGGTTCATGGGCTGCTCAACTCTCTCAGGTAACAAATTCTGCCCAAAGACTGGCCTTAGAAATGTTAAGATTTTTCCATACGAAAGGGGGATCTCACATTCCATAAGCCCTGAAAGTTGTGCTTCAGCTTAAGTCTGGATTTAGATCATTGGAAGCTATTCAGGCTAAATTTTGAAGATCTATTTGGGGTACCACGGTGTGTACCCAATGCTATGCTTAGACAAGAGGCAGGCCTGATAGCATTAGAATCGTGGGATTGGTTTCTGGCTGAAGTTAAACCTTTTCCCCTCCCCATATTAACTTCTTTAATCCTTGTTGACAGTTCCTGATCGAGGTGGAGGGGAGCACCTCCTGGGCTTCTCCAGCACAGCTCTTTTGCATTTAGGCTATCAGGGAACTAAAACGATAATTAAGCAGAGTATATAGGACATTTCTGTTCAGTTGGACAGATCTCAAGTCCTTCTCATTCTGGCAGTGGGGAAATACAACTAAAACTTTGTTCTGACTTCATACCTTTATATGTTGGAATTCCCCAAGCGCCATACAGCCTTTACCCTTGCCCACCATAATTTCCTTCCATCTGCCATTCTTGATGGGAAATACGCTCGTATCCCGTATGAGAAATATCTCTGTCCATGTCATTCCAGTATGATAGAAACAATTGAGCATGTCCTCTTATACTGTTGGTTTTACCAGATCATTTTGAACATATACATCACTCCATTAATGCACAATTACCTTGGTAGATCTAATCAATTTTATATTCCACCTCTTCTTGGCAATCATTGTGATGAAATCAGTTTTAAAGTAGCTAAATTTTATGCCTTGGCATGTTTAATTAGGAAGAACAAATTTTATTTAAGAATTGCATTTTATGTCTAGTATACCTAAGTTTAATGTAGTATATTTATGACGTATTCAATGTGTGTGAATGTTGATGATTCTGATCTCAGACCATATTAAATATTGATTGATTGGGGGGATTGATAGTCCTGTATTTGACTTTGTATGGCTTTAAATTTTCAGTAGGCGACACAACAGATCTTATGGTATCTCTTGAATTTGTTTGGAATAACAGTGGAACAGGCTTCCTCGGGAAGTGGTGGGCTCCTTTGGAGGTTTTTAAACAGAGGCTGACAGCAGTGCGGATCCTGTTAATTTGGGGTGGGTGGGTTGTGGTATTTGTGGATTTCCTGTATTGTGCAGGAGGTTGGACCAGATAACCCTGGAGGTCCCTTCCAACTCTATGATTCTAAATGTGGCTCATTAAATGAACTGATGCATTATGGCATTAGTATTCATGAACCACAGTCCACTTTTTCAGATGCAAGTGGACCCTGCCTCCCAAAAATTTAATCCACAACAAATGCATTCATTTTCATGGTCTCCTTCATGCACAGCTGCCTCTCTAGAATTCATCTGATTTTTTTTTTCATTGTTTGTATGTTGGTCTTTGGAACTTACTATATCAGACTAATTCCCTGTTTTATGGAGTGTTAATTTCATCTGACATCTCCATAAACAGCTACATTGTGAAACAGCTATATCCTGGGTGTACGGGGTTCTTAGGGAATGAATTTTGAAGGTGCAGGGTGTGCACATGAGCTAATGCATAGCATAGTGGGCTTTTAATGCTTTACTGAATGGGACTAGATAGTCATTGTGTTCATCCCTAACCCCCTTTGCAACATGACAATGAACTAGTCATAAGCCTTGTGCTCCATAATTCAGAGTTGTCTCTTGCTATTGAATTGTAAGACCTTTACAGACAACAGACTTTTTTTTTTGGGGGGGGGGGGGGAGCACAAAAAGCCTGCTGGCTGCTGCACTCTCACATAGGATTCAGAGCTGATGTTCCTGCATGCTTCTTTCCTTCCTCCCCCCCCCCTTTGCAAGAGTTACTTGTCTTTTCTTCTTGCTGAAAAGCCTCACAGATAAGGGAGCAAGGTTATGCAGTTGTTGCATCATTTCATATTTATTACTTGAGAAATTAGATCATACTGTTGGTGTGAAAATTAATTGGAATTAGAGGCTCTGGAAATAA
The DNA here is from genome assembly GCF_032191835.1 of Heteronotia binoei. NCBI lineage: Eukaryota > Metazoa > Chordata > Lepidosauria > Squamata > Gekkonidae > Heteronotia > Heteronotia binoei. The sequence goes on from NC_083236.1 coordinate 11,054,094, forward strand.
CAATATGCTTAAACTCGCTAGATTCTGACACCCGAAAAGCCACATTTATGGAAATTAGAGGACTTGTATCTGCATGTTTTGTGTAATCTGCATGCTTTGTGTGATTTGCACAACTTGTTTGGGGAAGCAATTTTTGCTTTACGTTGTGGGGGGGAGAGTGTGTTTTGGGTTGTTGTAGGGTATTTTTCAAAGCATTGCTGGGAGAGTCAGATGACTAGGAAAGCTCCCAAAGCCATTACTTCAGCCCACTGCAAATTCCCACACAATTTACCAAACCAGAGACCAAGTGTGCCAAGATAAAAGGCTTACAGCTCAGGTGATTTGTGCAAACTCCCAGTTTGTGCACTGCAATGGAAAGCAGAGAGGGGAAAGCTAGGCAAATCTAACCTAGAGAAATGCTGCACACACAAAGAGATCTGCAAGACAATTAATCCTGCATCACATTGCTAAGTAACAAGTATTTCAAATATTTTTTATTATTATTTATTTATTTTATTTTATTCCACTTATATCCCGCCCTCCCCGCCAAAGCGGGCTCAGGGCAGCTTACGTAGCCATGCATATGCATGATTTAACATAGTAGTGCGACATTAAAACCATAAAACATAAATACATAAAGATATTTCAGTGCTATGTTCTTACATTTTTCAGATTTATGATTCTCAATACAGCAGATCTTCTCTGTCCTCTCTGCAGCTGCTGTACAGCAGGTTGTTGTTGTTGTTGTTGGTTCATATGTTGCTTAGAGCTGTAGTGGCCAGCAGCCTAGCTCACAAATGCCTGGTGGAAGAGTGCCGTCTTACAGGCCCTGCGGAACTGTCTGAGCTCTCGCAGGGCCCTGACCTCTTCCGGCAACTCATTCCAAATATACGTATATCTGAGTATCTTGCTTGTATTTGAGGAGTATACTGTATTTTAACAAGTTGCATTTCTTAATCCTCTTAGATGCTGACCTTCTTGGGTTACTGCTTCCTTCATTAAGGATTTCAATGCTTACTAACACCAACAGAACATTTTTGTGTCTGGCTATTTCTTAAACTGGGAGAGGTTCTGCTGTGGAAATGCATGATTAAAAATCTGCCGCTTAATTTAAATGCCCCTCTTCTTTTTAAGAGGGAAAAGATAGTAAACTCTTCAGTCACCAAAATGTTGTCCCATTCTCCGTAATTAAGGGCAGGAATTAATCTGTGAAAATACCAGCTTGTTTCTAGTGAGGGACAACCGAGAGTCTTTCTAAGACAGATGGTGGCCTATCATGTTACATCTGGAAATGGCTATAGTTTGAACAGTAATCAGAAAGGGGCAGTTTTATAAATGGCCTCTCTGTGAACTTGAAGCAAATAGTGGCGGTGGGGGGATATTTTGATCTTTGCCACACATTTTAATGCCAATACTTTGACAGCGACAGAGTCTGTAAGATGATAGAGTTAATCCTCCTTACTGTGGCAAAACCTGGAGATTTCCTCCTTTTGTTATCCCATTTGCAGCACGGCAGTGCATAATTTTGAATTGCCAGAGTTCGTAATGGTTCTTTCTGCCCTTTTCCATAACAACATCAACACTAAATTATACTGCTGCAATTATGTAAACAATGGAAATGCTTCCAGAACAAAACCCTCGTTTTAAATTTTCACTTTCTGTAATTGTTGAGTGATTTGGAGCCATAATCAGACAGACTTATTTTACACATTTATTGGCCAATTATAAAAGGAAAGAAATACTGAATAAGTAAACCTATTTTGGTTGCCATCTCCATGTTTTTTTTTTTATGGCTTATGCTTTTTCCTTGTTGCTGTGTACCTAAGCATTCAATTAAAATGATTGATTTACTAGGCTTCAAGCTGCTGAATGCTGCTTACATTTATAGACTTGCACTTTGAAGGGATGGAAACAACCTGGCCTGTTTGAACTGCCTGATTTTTTTTTTTTTTTTGCAAGATCATTGACATAAAGCAGATGTTTTTGTGTTGTTCCTTTCTCAGGAGGTGAAATCTCTTCATAAATTGCTGGTTCATTTCATGACAGGTAGATTGTTATCTTTAGGTATTTAATGTTCAGCAAAAACAGTTTGTTAGAACTCCTTGGCAACCTTGATTCAGTCCAAGTTAATCACTATAGGAAAATTAAGTCACAAGCTATTATTTTTGAAAAGGTTACAATAGAGATTAAACATTGCACTCCTTCAGCCCTTGGAAGTGATTAATAACAAATCTATGAATAATCAGCGATCCACAAGAAAAAGTGGAACTATATCTGCTAGGGTTGCCAACCTCCAGCTGGAGCCTGAAGATTTTCTAAAATTATAATTGATCTCCAGACCGGAGATCAGTTTTCCTGGAGAAAATGGCTGCTTTGGAGGGTGGACTTTGTGACATTACACCTGGGTGGTGTCACTCCACCCCACCCCTTGCAAATCTACAGGAATTTCTCAACCCAAATTTGGCAACCTTTGTAGCCACCCTCAAGGTCTTGTCAAAATTCACTAAACTTAGATGGTATGTGTACTGGCTTTATCCCTCAGCAATGTCATATTTGTAGTCCCTCTATGATCTAGATACACATAGAGATGGATAGATCCAACACTGCCTCAAGATTTGTGAATTCAGTGAAACAAATATGTTTGGGGGAAGGATTAATTTGTACAAAGCTTGTGAAATGAGTGTGAATGTTGATTCTGATTGTGTGTTTAATTTCACCAGAGGAAGGCTCAAAGTCACGTTGTAGTCAGAAAAACTGTAGGGGAAAAAGGAAGACTCAACCTGAGAGGGATTGAGGAAGGGTTGCATCAACGCTTAGTTCTTCTGGCCGTTGGGTGCATCACTGGCCTTTGTTCATCACTGCTTGTGGTCTTTGTGCATCAATGCTTAGTTGTTGTGAAGGTTTTTGCCATCTTCTTGGCATGGAGAAGGGGTCAATGAAGATATATGTGGGGATATATAGGACATAAACTTGTATTTGTGAAGCTCCTGCATTGTGCAGGGAGTTGGACCCTGGAGGTCCCTTCCAACTCTATGATTCTATGAAGACCTGATCAAGGCTATTAATTCTAGAATATTTTAGAGGTCATCACAAGTCAGAAGAAACTTGACCACACACACTATAAATGAACTTTATCTATTTCTTTATAGTATTACTAGTGGAGGACCTGTTGGAGATTTTGTGGGGGGGAATGTCTTCCCCCACGACTGATCCTCCTCTCCATATTCTCAGGCCTATTAAAAAAGAAAGGTAACGTTTTATCTTACCTATATTTTAAGCAAAAGAATAAAGGTGACTTGTTCTCTTACAGAGACACGTGGAGCCTTAGAATAAATTCTAAGGAATAAATGCATAGCTGATCACTAATTGGTCCCAGGCTGACTTGGATAGCCTAGGCAAGCACTTGGATGGGGGACTTCATTGGACTACCAGACTGATCCAGTAGTCTTTTGTGGAAAGATTACAGTGTTTCCCTTGTACGTTTTTCATGTGTTCCCCCATCTCACCCTTAACTTCAGAAGCTGAACATGATCAGGCTGTGTCAATCCACTCCTCTAACTGTCCTCCATGCCCTTATAGGGGTCGTCAGAAGTCAACATGACTTCCAGGCATGTGCACACATACACCCCCTCCTCACAAAAAAAAACAACTAATTGATCCCAGACTGATCCAATAGTCTTAGTCTTTTGTGGAAAGATTACAGTGCTTCCCTTGTACATTTTTCATGTGTTCCCCCACCTCACCCTTAACTTCAGCAGCTGAACATGATCCTTAACCTTTGTGTGATCAGTATTCTTATTACTTGAAAAACTTTACGTTGGCGTGTAAATTGAATAGGTCCAGCAGTCTTCTTTTATATGTACTGGGGACTGCTAATTAGAGAAGGATCTGCCTCGGTTCCAAGAAAACATTTGGGGTGTGGAAAGAATTTTTCCCTTGTTGGGTTATTCCCTTGTTGGACTATTAGCTGCTTGGTGGTATCCGTGCTAGCTGCTTAGGCTCCTCTTTTGAGGGTGTGTGGGTGAATTATTTCCCCTCATGCTAAAAGGCTGGAAGTAGAGATCATTTTCAGCTTAAAACTGAACCCCCACATTTACTTTGGCCTTCTATTTCCACAGAGGGATATAGAATTCTTAAAAAATCAACTCACACACTCAGATCTTCAGTTAATTTTTGTGGGAAATGGTGTTCTAGGTGCTGCTGCCAGTGACAGGTGGGGTGGCCTTATTAAAAAAAAAAAGAGGGAAAGAAACAGATGTATCCTCAGTTCAGTGATAAGCAAGTTTCACAACAAGAGTTCACAGGCCCACTCTGCTCACTGTGCTTAACTGGGATATTTTGTTGAGTTTAAGGCACCATATGTTACCCACAGTCAGACTAACAGATGAGGATTCAAAACGGTCAGCAAAAATGAGCCTGGGCTTGGAGAGTGTATGATGTTTATCCTCACAAAAAGATTAATGGCAACACTGGACAGTAAGGTACTTTCCAAACAGCCATGTGATGTCAGAAAGAAGGAGGGAACAACAGTTTTTCTAGCATTTCAGGAAGGATTCAGATCAAGGGGTTTTGGGTAGCAAAACAATAGACAGGAATTGAAGAAAATATCCCTGCTGGATGGTAGAACAGATTGTTCAGAGACACTGCAGAGTTTGAATTTTGATAGCTGGGTCAACATATGTTTGTACAATGTATGCTAAGGGAATTGTGTAGCACCGAACTGTAAGATGATGCAGAGTTCCTTAATCTCCTTTACAGCCAGATCATATTAATCTGTTTACTCATAAAGAAATGACTACTGAGATCATTCTGGATTATTCCCAGATAAGTGCATATTGGCCTGCAAACTTAATCTTCTGTTGTACAGATTTAGAAAGGTATAACTCTGCTTAGGGCTGCACTGTTAGAGTACTTGTATGTTTACAACTAATGGGCACATAGTAACTGCAAGACTAGTTTTTTGTGTGTAAAGTGCCATCAAGTTGCTTTCTGTTTATGGCAACCCTATGAATTAATGATCTCCAAAACATCATATTGCTAACAGCCTTGCTCAGGTCTTGCAAATTGAATCCGTGGCTTCCGTGCCTGAGTCCATCCATTTCGTGTTGGGTCTTCCTCTTCCATTTTAGGCAAGGGAAACAGTATATGAGAGGCAAAGAGTTAAACTGTTCTTCTTCCATGCCATTGTGAAGACCCTAATTGATAAAGTTCCACATACTATCCTTGTTGACAAGTTGGTAGAATGTGGTTTGGATCCTGTTACCGTTAGGTGGATCTGTAACTGGTTGACAGATCGCACCCAAAGAGTGCTTGTGAATGGTTCCTCATCCTCTTGGAGAGGAGTGACAAGTGAAGTGCCTCAAGGATCTGTCCTGAGACCTGTATTGTTCAACATCTTTATAAATGATTTGGACGAAGGAATAGAGGGAATGCTTATTAAATTTGCAGATGATACTAAATCGGGAGGGGTTGCAAACACAGAAGGATTCAGGATGACCTTGACAGGCTGGAAAACTGGGCTAAAACCAATAAAATGAATTTTAACAGGGATAAATGTAAAGTTCTGCATTTAGGTAGGAAAAATCCAATGCATAGTTATAGGATGGGCGAGACTTGTCTTAGCAGTAGTATGTGCGAAAAGGATCTAGAGGTCTTAGTGGACCATATGCTGAACATGAGTCAACAGTGTGATGTGGTGGCTAAAAAGGCAAATGCAATTTTGGGCTGAATCAACAGAAGTATAGTGATGGTATCACTTTACTCTGCTCTGGTAAGACCTCACCTGGAGTATTGTGTTCAGTTTTGGGCACCACATTTTAAAAAGGATATAGACAAGCTGGAATGGGTCCAGAGGAGGTCAACGAAGATGGTGAGGGGTCTAGAGACCAAGTCCTATGAGGAAAGGTTGAAGGAGCTGGGCATGTTTAGCCTGGAGAGAAGGTGGCTGAGGTGATATGATCACCATCTTCAAGTACTTGAAGGGCTGTCATATAGAGGAAGGTGTGGAATTGTTTTCTGTGGCCCCCGAAGGTAGGACCAGAACCAATGGGTTGAAATTAAATCAAAAGAGTTTCTGGCTCAACATTAGGAAGAACTTCCTGACCGTTAGAGCGATTCCTCAGTGGAACAGGCTTCCTCGAGAGGTGGTGGGCTCGCCTTCCTTGGAGGTTTTTAAACAGAGGCTAGATGGCCATCTGACAGCAATGAAGATCTTGTGAATTTAGGGGGAGGTGTTTGTGAGTTTCCTGCATTGTGCAGGGGGTTGGACTTGATGACCCTAGAGGTCCCTTCCAACTCTATGATTCTATCATTTCTGGCCTGCTGCTGTTTACTAAGAAAAAATGCTATGGAACTTCCAGCATCTCTTCTTGCTTGATCCTTATTATATTGCAACCAATGTCAGTCCATTTTATAGTCTTGACTCTATCTTGTTAGTATTTTAACAAAAATACTGCAAAGTTAAAAATGTGAATAATTTAGATTTTGTCCTTTAAAGTATACTTTGCTTTCACAAATGTACATGGTACTATATTCAGTGAGCAAATATGGTGGCATCTATAGCCACATTTTTCAATAGTATAATAATGTTCCCCCTCATTTGGATTGCCCAGACTAGCCAGCTCTCATCAGCTCATGGGAGGCAAGTGGGGTCAGCCCTGGTTAGTACTTGAATATGAAGCCAACAAGGAAGTCCAGGGTTGGTGCACAGAGGCAGCCAATGACAAACCACCTCTGAACATCTCCTGCTCTGAAAATCTTACAGCGTTTGCCATGTTAGCTGCAGCTTGACAGCGCTTTCTACCTATAATCACATTCACGTGTTTGTTTGTTTTTATACATCAGACTGTATAGAAGATAACAAGGAATAGTCCACAATGAGTTCTTTATTGTTCACAAAATGTTATGTAGCACCGCAGTTGTTTGCGACATAAACTTTTGTAGGCAGTAATCTGCTTCATCAGATCTCTTTGCTCGCCCGCCATGTGCATCCTCAAAATAATAACGGTGGCCCTATTGTTTCATTTTCAAGAACTGTGGTTGTTATTTAACCTGTGAAGAAATTGCTGCAGGCTCTCTAAATTTCTTTTGAGACACCGCTTCTTTGCATATTTTTGTTTAGCAGACCCTTTCATTGCCATGTTCAAGGAGTCCAACAAAATCCATCTTGGTTAAAGAAGTAGCATTAAATTAATAAGCAGTTTAAAATAGTCTTATGATCATAATTCATAGTAATTGGGTAGGAAATTGAGGAATGTTCTTTGTCTGCTGGTGGCAACTCATACGTCAAGTGGCTGTAGTGTACATAATCCGTGTGGCATAATGGTTGGTGTTGAATTAGAATATGAAATACCCCAACTCAAAACCTCAGTCTGCCATTGAACTTGCTGGGTGACCTTTGGCCAGTCATGCTGTCTTGGCTTAACCTACTTCACAGGATTGTTGGGAAAAATGGGGAACTGGGGAATCATGTACACTGTTTTGAGCCTCTTGAAGGAAGGAAGAGAGGAAAATGAAATACAAGGTATAGATGACGCATGGAGGTCTGGCCTTTGACCCTGTTGTCTGTACCAGGTTTCCAGCCTAGAGTAACCCCAGAGGCTTCAAAAAACAGCATCACGGTATGCCATTATATCACTGGCTCAGTAGTAGAGCATCAGCTTGGTGCGCAAAAGGTTCCAAATTCAGTCCCTGGGATCTCCAGCTAAAAGGATCAGGTAGGAGGTGATGTAAAAGACCTCTGCCTGCAAGCCTGACGAATTTAAGCCAATAGACAATATTGACCTTGATGGACTAATGGTCTGATTCAGTATAAGACAGCTTCATGTGTTTGTGTGGACCTGGAAGTGACTTTGTGATGTCAGCAGCACTCCAGGAATTTCCCAAGTCTCTGCTGTTTTTACCATAGAGATTTGGAAATTCATAGAGCAGGGATGGGCAAACTTGCTTAACATAAGAGCCACATGAAAGAAACGTCAGATGTTTGAGAACAGGAAGGAAGGCAGGCAGGCAGGCAAATATATTGGGGGAGGGAGGGAAAGACAACAACTTTAACCTTAAATGCATTCTCCAAGCTGCCAGCTGGCTTGACTTGGAGAAGTGATTTAAAGAGAGAAATGTCTTTCTCCAAGCCAACTGACAGGATGCGGGGGCTTCGAGAGCCACATAATATGTGCGAAAGAGCCATATGTGGCTCCCAAGCCAAAATTTGACCACCCCTGTCCTAGATGGTCATATGACAGTAGAGATGTCATAGCATCGTGCAACACCATCTTCCTCCCCCCACCCCCCAATTTTGCTCCCACTTCTCCATCAAGCAGCAGGAGGAGCACAGACCCTGAGGGTGGCAACCCTACTTCAGCTATTAAGATAATAGTCTGCAATCTGCACAGTTCCATTTTTCATTTATTTCACTGGAACTTGCACAGCAGAACTTCCTGGTGAACTGTATCCTTTGTGCCTTTGTCTCCCAGCTGAATAACCTTAGAAAACAAAGACATCTGGGATGGGAAGAAAGGGTAGAGGGCTTCAGCCCAGCCCTCTCTCGTTTTATAAATGAAGCACTAAGGATTTTGAGCTTTCAGATATGCGCTTTCGCCTGCTCCTTTTCTGGGGATATTACAGCTTTTTTTGTTTTGTTTTATGGGGGGGGGGGTTGCATTAGGATTCAGAAGGGAGTTAAACATGCTGTTTTCCCTTGTGTGGGCACATGGAATTGATACAAATGCAGCAAGGTTAACAGTTAGTACTTATTAATCTTTAAAAATGCTCCTCTCTGCTGCCTTTCATGCCAAGATTCATGAGTCTTTTTATTGCAGCATATGTCAACAGAGCTGCTGCCCCATCTGCTGCAATAGAGCTTGTTCAGACACTAGGCTTGCAGCACAATGCTTACCTCCTTTAGTAATTACAGGTGTGTTGTGAGGAGCCCAATGCATTAATCAGCCCCTTAATTATGCAAAAGGTGGATCTTTTGTACTGTCTTCCAAGCAGGAGTTTACCAGCCGCTTTTAAGAGCTTCAGCGTCCATCTGCTCATTCTTTCACAATGTTTGCATTGACTGATATTGCCTTTGAAATGTATCATGGGAAGTGATTAAAACCCGTTTGAACATTAACCTGAGTGGCGTTTCAGAGGTGAACATGATGGCTGCTGTGATGCTAAAATTTATTTGCCTTTTAAACCATATTTGTGTTAAAAACATCCATCACATTGGGTTGTGACAGGGAAAGGTGAAGGTTGGCAGCTTTTGTGCCTCAGCAGTTTTCAGTGGTCTTTTAATAGCTCCTTGAAGATTAAAACTCCTATTATGTTTTTCAAGCAAAACACTTTGTTAGAATCCACAAATTTTGTTAGATCCACAGTGGAAAATTTTAATTTATGGGAGAGAGACTTCAAGGTCTAAATCTAAAATTTTCAGTTGGTTGCTATGGATAATAAAATTTTTCTGGCTAAAGTGTGATTATTATGTGAAGTTCTGACTTTTATTTCAGTATGATTTTACCAACACTTTCTCATATTGTCTTCTTTCCCCCTCTTGTAATATATTGTTGCAGTCCTTTTGACATAAACTGATTTTTGAATCGAGGGAGGTAAAGTCATGTAAGTTCATCCTTTCTCCCGCAAATTAGTGTTTATTTCTAGATAGCAAGAAGCAGAACAAAAAACTAATGCAGGCAAAAGCGACAGGTAACCAGTGCAGCACTTCCATCACTGGTTGAATGTGTTCCCATAAAGGAAACCCCAAATATGTATTTGGAGATCTGCTAGGCCTAGATACAAATTGCTTTTCTGTTATGCTTTCGGGTGAGTTTGCTTTTCTCAGAAGAGCTAATGGTTGTCTTGCGGGTGGTCTTGGCAGAAAGGCAGGCAGAGGGGAGGCCGTGGCTCAATGGTGGAGCATCGTCTTGGCACACAAGAAGGTCCCAGGTTCAGTCTTTGGCATCTCCAGTTGAAAGGCTCAGGTAGTAGGTGATGGGAAAGACTTCTTCTTGAGGCCCTGATGGGCTGCTGCCAGTCTGAGGAGACTGGCTTTAATGGACCAGTGGTCTGTTTCACTATACAGCGTCTTCATGTGTTCATGTGGGAAAGTTAAAACTAAATAGCTTCCGCAGCTGCTTCTGTTCTCATACAACCCCAGCAGATGCAGGGTCTTTCTTTCCAGCCTTATTAGAGACCAATCTCTCCCTCATCCTCCTCCCCACTCGTCCTAATGCAGAAACTCACAAATAGGCCTTAAAGGGCAGCCTGGACAAGGTCTATAACCAGGTTGGGATAATACCCTTGATGGAATTCAAGCAGCATGGAGTTCTTCTAAGCATTTTTACCATCAGTTTCATGGATAAAGTGAAAGGTGGGAGTTGCGAATGCTTGTGGAATGGGGTTCATCTCATTGAGAGTTCTCAAGTCTTTCTTTGAAGACGGGGGGATTTTCTGGACATGAACCAGTCCCCTAAGCTGACACCTCAGAAGTCCTTCCATTTCCTTTTCCAAAGGAGGGTTACAGTTATTGCCAATAGACAACTAATTCTGGGAGCCCAGGGGCTACACTCTCAGAGTTCATCTGTCCTCCACTGGAGTCATCCCATTTCATTTTCATCTTCCTCTTCCTTTGGAAGAACAAGTGGGAACTTAACTTTGGAAGAACAAGTGGGAACTTCCTCTTCCTTTGGAAGAACAAGTGGGAACTGAGGTTGGGTGGAAGAGTGCACTGGCTTCCATTGGAGTACTGGATCAGATTCAAGATCCTGGTATTGACCTTTAAGGTCCCTGATGGCCAAGGATCTTTGTATCTTCAGTGCACTGGCTTCCATTGGAGTACTGGATCAGATTCAAGATCCTGGTATTGACCTTTAAGGTCCCTAATGGCCGAAGATCTTTGTATCTTCAGGACCATCTCTCCTGGTATACCGCCAAGAGAGCCTTGCACTTTGGTGATCAACATATTTTGGTGGCTGTCCTCAACTAGGGCCAGGGCCTTTTCTGCCCTGGCCCCAACCTGGTGGAACTCTCTGCCAAGTTCCATCCAGGCCCTGAGGGACTTAGTGTTAGGTTGAGCCTGCCATGTTTTCTCTCTTCTGAACTATATTAAGTTTTATTTCTCTAGCACTTGCGTGTAATCATATCTTAAGTGGGCACAGGAGGGCGATGGAAGATAGAGACCTTGTTATACATATATCATTGTTGTAACAAGCTTGCTTATCTAGTGGTTATAGTAATGGGCCTGTTTGGCCTGGGAATGCAACTGTGACCTTGGAGGTGGGAAGCCTCAGAAGATGCCTTGTGCCAAAAAATACCAATAATGTTAGCCTGCACTTTTTACTGTATATGATTGTAACCACTTTGCCTATTGGGTCATTCCTGGAAATAGCTTTCTAGCAGAAGTTTATCTCTTGTATCTGACTAATAAATCAGAACCATATTCACATGAGAATGGATTTGTGGAGTTGATACCTGGCAGAACCTTATGCTTATTACTATTCCGCAGGGACTGTAAGGCAGAGATGTTCTGCCAGGTATTTGGTTGAGGGCAGTGACGGCTTCATCTTGACACTCCTACCTCCTCCTGTTCTTCACCCCTTCTCACTATAGTGGCACCTTCAGGATTTGATGCCATCTTGTTTTTCTTAGGGGTTTGTGCTGTTTTTAAATGCCATTTATTTTGTTTTATTTGATCTAACTTTACACTGGTGCAAACCACCCTGAGTCCGGTCTCAGGAAGGGTAAAAAATCCAAAGAAATAAATGGATAAATTAGTGCACATTTTGATGCCCTTCTTCCCTCACTTCATGCACTAGCATTAGGCCATTGTAAGAAGTGATGTTTGGATCCACACATTGGGTTGGATCCTTCATTTTTCATCCACTGCTGGTGATACTTTCTTCCATAACAAGGGGCCTGACATGCAGTGCTGTTTCTCCCGTGGAGGAGTGCTGTAGGTCATCAGAGGGCTTATGCCAAAGGAACACAGCAGGATCCAACCCATTTTTTTTAAAGCATCAAGAGTTTCTCTGTGGACCAGACAGAATTATCGTAGCAACAGATGGCAGGGGGTTTTTTTGTTGTTGTAGCACAGAAAACATATCAGAGAAACCTGCTAGAGCCAAGTGCATTTAGAAAAATGCATTGGGCATTGTAGGTGTCTGAATGTCTTTCCCCTGGTCACATCTCTGTTATAGTTTGACATACTTGTGTGGAATGTGGTTGTGTGAATGCAGTGGGTGTATATAGGCTGGTTTCTGTGACATTGCTGGTTATGAGTAAATCCTTTTCCTTCATATTTGTTACTTTATGAACTTCTGAAAAGATTATTTTATTTTGTATGCATTTTCTGACTTCATGTTGGAGTACTCCTGAAAAAAATCTCTGCCGCATGGGAATTTTTGCATACGTTTTACAAAGAAACAGAAGTTCTGTCAAACGCCATCAATATGACTCCTGACATTTTGTGGATGTTCTTCTCTTTTTTAAAAAAAGGAGGAGTAGTAGCAAATTTTAAGCTTGGTGCTTCTTCTCCTCAGTGCAGGTATGATCCCCCTGTTTAGCAGGGCAAAACCTCAGTCAGCAGGTGTGTTCTGTGCAACACATTTATCTCCTGTGCAGCACACCTCTTTCATGCTGTGGCATAGACAGATAGGCACTGGTTCTGAAGCCATCTGGCAAAGCTCTTAACACACCACAAAACTAAATCTCTGTGGGGGGTTTTTTTCTCTTTTCCCAGGATGTTTTAAATACTGTCATCAGGCACTGCCCGCCCTACTTTTTCTTCTTGGGCTTACCTGGCTTCACGTTGCTGATAGGAGACTTCATAACAGCCGCAGCCAGAGTGCTGAGTACGAAAATGTTGGAAGTAAGTATGGCAATGCTGACTGCCCATGTTCCCAAGAGATGGCACAGTTGTTAGTGAGGTTCAGATTTCTCTACTCTAACAGGTGTTGGCTCATTAGTGCAATGTGAAACCAGGCTCTGGGGGCAGACACCATGGCAGCTGAGGTGTGAAATTGTAGGATAAGGTGACACGGTAGGACTGTAAAGGTGTTTCATCAAAAGGACAAAGTGTGAAAAATCATATCCTCGTTACCACTGCAGCACCATTTGCACTCTAAAAGCAAGACTGGAGTTTCAGAGTATTGTTAGGGTGTTTTGTTGTTGTTGTTTTGAGAAAAGGACATTGTTAAATGAGAAACAGCTATGTAATTTTTTCTGCTACATATAGAATACATTGCATGGAGCAATAACAAAGAAGAAATCATTTTTTTAAAAAAATCCATGATTATTGCTGTATGGTCCCAAGTGCAATATAGGGGGAGGGGGTTGTGTGTGTCAAAATCTTTTTTTGCCCAAAGAAGATTTTGGTAATAGCAGAACACAAAATTAAACAAAACCCTGGAGTATGTGTCCACATGACCCTATTAGGTAGCTGTCACCAGCCTTTAAGTCTGTCCCAATAGCCAGAAGCCAAAAGGCAAGCTTCTAATCTTTTCTGGGATTTAACCAGAAAGTCAGCCCTGCAAGGTTGGACACTTGCAGAATGAGTTTCCACAAAATAGTTAACCTGGTAGGTGAGCACTACAGTCAAGGTACCTGGACTTAGATTGAAGCAGTCTGGAGAACAGAAAACCACAAATTATATTTAAAGAAAATGTATTAAAAATTCTGCAAGAATATATCAAAAAGAACTTGACAGTGAGGAATCAAAACCAACAACTATATGCAAAGACATTTACCACATGGTAAAGACCTCGGTTCATAAGTTACCAGTTGTTCCAGAAGCTGAGGTTGTATCAGCAGTCAAAGTTATCATGGTCCAACAGAGTGTTTGGCCCATAGCAAACAACTAGCAAGACACCATCCAGCATGACGTTGTAAGCCGCCCTGAGCCACTTGGTGGGAAGGACGGGATATAAATCATAAAATAAATAAATAAATGACGCTTGATTCCAAAAGCTAGCAACAGTAAGGCAAAAAGCTAACTTCTTTATGGCTAAGAGAGCCAGCCAGTGGTTAAGTGCATAGACTCTTATCTGGGAAAACCAGGTTTGATTCCCCGCTCCTCCACGTGCAGATGCATGATCTTGGATCAGTCATAACTTTGTTAGAGCTGCTCTCTCAAGAGCAGTTCTCAGAGAGCTCTCTCAATCCCACCTACCTCACAGGGTGTCTCTTATGGGGAAGGGAAGAGAAAGAAGATTGTAAGCTGATCTGAGACTCCAAGTGCAGAGTGAGATATAAATCCAATCCCTTCTTCCAATCCAATGTGGTCTAGGGCCTTTTAGCCCAATCAGATCTCAGTTTGATTACAGTATATCATTTGCTGGTACAATTTAAAAAGGTAATTTCATTGAGGTCAAGCTAAAGTGAAAATGGAGAGGTAGCTGCAGTCTGTCTTCCCATGTCCACCAGTTGTAAATCATAGACTTTAATTGAATGGAATGCAACTAATTGGTTGCTAGGCACCATGGTTCTGAAAACCCAGAACTGGGAATTGAGGTTGGCACTGCTTAACTCCCTGTAGCTGGGCAGTTATCTAAGAATCATAAGGTCGGAGTGGCCAATCTTCTCAGCAAAAAGTCCATTTAGACCTTACAGGTTCACCTCAGGCCTAGCATTGGAAAATTAGGCCTGACCCAATGTGTAAAAAAGAAAAAAGAAATTCAGTTCCTTGACAGGTCTGAGCAAGGCTGCATTTATTGTTTATTATGTTCAAGGTGCACATAAAAGCTTGTATGGTACAGGCTGAGTAGGTCAATGTACAGGAATGTAAGTTTAACAGGAATTTTGAGGTATCTGGTCTTTATTTCTTTCATAAATAGCATTTGTTCCTTTTCCAGTTGACTGACATGTCAAAAATATAATCAGGTCCATAAATCAACAAGAACTTGAACACAAGAATCCTTCATACTATCAGTAAAATCTGCAGAAAAGCATTTAAACCATTAAGCTTTGCATTTAAACCATTAAGCTTTGCCATTCCATGACAGTTGTGTTTCTTGATCCTGATATCAATAATTGGAAGGGAAACTAAGATAACATGAGACTAATATATATTACTTAGGAACTATTTCATGCTCTCCATACCATGCTGTCTGAAGGAAATAATATATTGATGGTAGTCATGCACCATTCATTCTGTCTCCAAAGAGACTTCTGCATGAATACCTTCATGGCAATTCTGTGTTGCTTTAACAGATTTTAATACATCAGGGATGAAACAATCCAGCAGGGAACTTTTATACACTGTCTTACTGATACATATGATGCTGTTCAGTATTGCACCAGCTTGTCACATGGGCGTGCGCGCTCTCTACTTTAAAAGTAACAGGTTATAATCAAAATTCTTAATATAGTGAGCACAACCAGTAAGCAGTTCCCCATTGAGAGGCTTTGTGTAACCCAATGTCATCTGTAGTGGAAGTCTTTCTTTTTTGCAGTTTCAAACTTTGTTCTGCTGCTTCAGACCCACCTGGATCTTTTCTGCAGTTTCTCTTTACTGACTTTGCTTATTACCTCTCCTTCCCATTTAGCTAATGAGAGCTAGTGGGCATGAACCAAGAGGGAACTTTATTAAGTCAATTTAATCAGGACCTTCTTACCACTTGACACCAGATAATTGCAAGTGACAGCTTAGTGAGCCTCTTCTATGGAAAGGGCGGGCTAAAACAAATTGAATTCAATAAATCAATAAATAGTGCTACTTCACATGGTACAGTAAAAGGTCAGCTTTGCATTTCAATGGAGGGTATCAATTGCATCTTTTCAGCAAAGTCTGAAGAGGAGTGTATACAAAATGGATGGGGACCTTGTGACAAGAAGCATTTTCCAAACACAGTTTCCACAACTGCTGTGTGTTGTCCGATGTGTTTGAAGAGATGCATTTCCCCTTCTAACAATAGAGGAAGAAGTCCACATTGGCTTGCTGCAGCATTGTGAAGACTCAATTTCCTCCTATAATGTGTAAATGGTCCTCACATCTGTGTCCCTCAAGCCTAGAGCATGTTCAATCAAACTGAGGTCAACTTTGCATAGCTACTCACCTGATCATGGTGCACGATAACACACAGCATTAGTGTTGATGATGCTTCTATATCCCCCTACCTCCATAACTGCCTTTACCCCAGTACCAGCTGTTATCACAGTGAACATGCCCAGTATTATCTGTAAACATATCTGGGATGGGGGCACTGCTGGCCTTTGGGAGTGACCAGAGACAGTCCTGGAACAGGACTGTCGGATCAGCCCAATGGATTATTCTAAGTAATGTTCTAAGAGGGAGTTACCCCTTGTCAATAAAGAGAAAAAAATAATGATAAGATTTGTTTTTTCCCTGTTATGTCTTACTTGCAGGCTCCTCGCTTCGAAGCTCATACCATTCTGGGTTCTCTGGTTTGCTTTCCAAATCTGTATCAAGAAATCTCACTGTTGCAACCTGTTGCGGAAGCAGAAATCATCACAGGAACTGCAGATGTCAAAGTAAATATTAGCTTTGTTAACTGATCCATATTTTAACAATTTAAAATTGTGGAAGGGGTGGCTCAGTGGTAGAGCGTCTGCTTGGCATACAGAAGGTCCCAGGTTCAGTCCCTGGCATCCTGGAGAGCTACTGGCAGTCTGAGCAGGTAATACCGATTTTCGTGAACCGATGGTCCAATTCAATATAAAAGGCAGCTTCATGTCTTCTTGTATTCAATTTGAAAACTAACTTTGATATTAATCTCCTTTCCTGTCAGAGCCAGAAACAAGATGAGCATATTTTACACTAGATCAGGTGCTGAGCCAGTCCCTAACAGAATCTTCCTTCTTCCTTCCCCTGTGGCAAGGAGCAAGCCGCATTGCATAATTCTAGTGCCAATTCGGACACATCCTTTGGTACTGAGGATATATCCACTTTGGAAACCTACAGAACTTCCATCACAATGGGCATCAGCTTCTTTTGGAAGGGGCACCCACCTACAGGGGAACAGGTAGCTTAGGTGATATGGTCCCAAGAAGAGGCACAGATGACTTGAACTGAGAGCCATATGTCTGGCTCTCTCTGCTTTCCAGGGCACAAGATTCAGATTCTGGTTGTAGTGATATTTAAGCTGTTACTTAGCTAACCAACAGATGACAATATTTCTGGCATATCCATAATGAGGCCAGTAAGAGATCCATATGGAATGTAGGCCCCTTCAGTGAGTATCAGCAGAACATGTAGCTGGAATCTCAAATCCCCCAGTGAGTCATCATATAACATCAGGTTAGAGCACACCGTGAAAAACTTCCAAAATAAACAGGCAGATCATAGAATTGTAGAGGTGGAAGGGACATCCTGGGTCATCAAGTGCAACCCCCTACGTAATACAAGAAATTCACAAAAATACCACCCCCAAACCCCCAGTGGCACTTTCTCCATGCTCAGAAGACAGCAAAAAACGCCCCCTCTTAGCCTGGAGAAAATTGCTTCCTGATTCCACTGGGCACGTAAGAAAGGACAAGAACTAAGAAAGGGTGATTAACATGTGGAATTCACTGCCACAGGAGGTGGTGGCAGCCACAAGTATAGTCACCTTCAAGAGGGGTTTAGATAAAAATATGGAGCACAGGTCCATCAGTGGCTATTAGCCGCAGTGTGTGTGTTTATATAAAAAATTTTTGCCACTGTGTGACACAGAGTGTTGGACTGGATGGGCCGTTGGCCTGATCCAACATGGCTTCTCTTATGTTAACTAAGCACTGATGCAACCCTTCCTGCCCTCCCTCTCATGATCTGCTTAAGTTCACAGAATCAGCATTGTCATCAGATGACCATCTAGCCATTTAAAATGACCATTTAAAAACTTCCAAAGAAGGATAGCCCACCACCACCTCCCAAAGGAGCCTGTTCCACAGAAGAACCGCTCTAGCTCTCAGGAAGTTATTCCAGATCAGTTGGAAGGGGACCTCCAGGGTCATCTTGTCCAAACCCCTGCCCAATTCAGGAAATTCACAAATGCCTCCCCCGCACACATACATCACCAGTGACCTTTGCTTCATGCCCAGAAGATGGCAAAAGATGACCTCCAGCATCCGTAACCAAACTGGCCTGGAGAAAAATTGCTTCCTGACCCCAAGGTGGCAATCAACACTTCCCTGGGCATGTAAGAAAGGGCCATGAGCACTGACGCACTGGGCACCCTTCCTGCCCTCCTCCTCATTATCTGCCTATGAGGTGATATGATCATCATGTTCAACTTTTTGAAGGGCTATAATATAGAGGGTGGTGCAGAGCTGTTTTCTATTACCCTAGAAGGTCAGATGAGAACTATCAGGTTGAAATGAAATCAAAAGAGTTTTCGGCTAAACATTAGAGAAATGACTTAGCTGGGTTGTGAGAAGGTGCTAGAAACTGGGACAGAATTGATGGCAAGGTGAGTGTTAATTTTGCTTCCCTAAACTGATGGGGAGCATTAACTGAGGTTGCTGTGTGAGAGAACTGAGCTTGGAGTCTGCTGGAGAGGGGTTTCTGCTTGCTTCTGTGTGTCTTCTGTCTGGTTGTTGCTGAGGGAGAAGGGCCTGTTTGCCTGGGGGTAGCAGCTGGCCACACCCTCTACTGTTGCTCTGGATGTTGATTCAGAGGCTCTGAACCTTTAAATTGCAAGGTTAAATTGCTTAAGCGCTCTTGTCCTGTGGCTCTTGGCCGGGGGCCCTGTTGGACAGTGAGTAATTCAGGTAATCTCAAGAGTAGAAGACTGCAGGTTTATACCCCGCCCTTCTCTCTGAATCACTCAGAATGCTTTACAATCTCCTTTATATTATCCCCCCACAACAGACACCCTGTGAGGTGGGTGGGGCTGAGAGGGCTCTCACAGCAGCTGCCCTTTCAAGGACAACTTCTGTGATAGCTATGGCTAACCCAAGGCCATTCCAACAGCTGCAAGTGGAGGAGTGGGGAATCAAACCCGGTTCTCCCAGATAAGAGTCCTCACACTTAACCACTACACCAAACTGGCTGTCAGTTTGACAGTGGAGTTTTCAGGGAAGTTAAGATAAACAGAACTAATTTTGAAATGGATTGTAGAACATGGCTGGTGAGGGAGCTGAGGCAATGATGTGTAAAGTGGGATGTTTTATTCCTACTTGAAGGCAACAGTGATTACACTTGCAGCAAGCATGAATTGGTAGCCCTACTAGAGAAGAACATATGGGGACTTGAGGCACGCTTGTCCACACTGCTGTATATAAGGAAAGGTGAGGATTTCATTGAGAGAACACATGAAGTGCTCTTGAGAGGACAACAGGAGGAAGAGGAAAAGGTATCTCAGTGAATACAGAAGAACCCAACACAGGAGGCGGGTGTGTGTAAAAATATAACCCGTAAGAGCAGAGAAATCAGGAGACATTCTGAGCCTCTCTTGCTTAGCTGTTGGTTCCAAGATCTCCCCAATATAGGAAGAGACATGTGCTGGTAATTGGGGATTCCCTACGCAGAGGGGTAGAGCCCAAAGTGTGCCAACCAGACTTATCATCTCAAGAGGTATGCTGTCTACGAGACACATCCGGGATGTCACAGAAATTATTATCCTTTCTTGCTGATCCATGTGGGAACAAATAATACTGCCTGACACAGCCCAGAATGTATAAAAGAGACTATATGGCTCTGGGTCAGAAGGAGTTGGGAGCACAGGTTATGCTTTTGTCAATTCTTCTGGACAAAGGCCATGGCTTTGGATGGGAAAGAAGAACACTGCAAATACATGACTGGCTATGTAGATGGTGTCATAAGGAAAAGTTTGGATTTTTGGACCATGGATTACACTTTTGAGATGAAGCTCTTCTATCGGGAGATGGTTTTTGGTAAGACGATGACGACTGTAGATTTATACCCCGCCCTTCTCTCTGAATCAGAGGCTCAGAGCGGCTTTCTTAGCTAATAAGCTAATAAGGAGGGCTTTAAACTAAATTGTATGGGGGAGCAAGACAAGAATTCAAAGCCTAGTATGATCCCCAAAACTGGAGATAAGAATGCTGAAGTTTTGTGCAGAGTGGCACATATGCTAGGTAACATTAACTTGCAGGTATGTAAGAAAATGAAAACCTCAAGGTGCATAAAATATGGACTCTGATGTCTCTACGCTAATGCACAGAGTATGGAAAACAAACAGGAGGAACTGAAAGTTCTAATATGGGAAGAGGACTATGACCTAATAGGCATTATTGGGATGACAATCACAATTGGAATATTAAGATTGAGGGGTACAATTTATTTAAAAGGGACAGACAAATAAGGAAAGGCAGATGCACAACATTATATGTGAAGGAGGTATATACTTGTGAGGAAATATGTGAATCTGAGCATGGCAGTTCATTTGAAAGCCTCTGAGTAAAGATAAAAGGAGAAAGAAATAACAGTGATATTAAGTTGGGGGTCTGCTATAGACTACCAAGCCGAGCAGACTTGGAGGAGATACTTCTACAATGGATTACAAAGTTCTCAAAGAGAAGGGACGCAGTAGTCATGGTAGATTTCAATTACCCAGACATCTGTTGGAAGTGCAACTGCTAAAAATAAAGGGTCAAATAAATTCCTGTCATGTCTTGCTGACAACTTCATTTTCCAGAAAGGAAACAAGGGGATCTGCTATCTTGGATTTGATTCTCACCAACAAGGAGGAATTGATTGAAAAAGTAGAAATAGTGGGCAGCCTGGGCAGTAGTAACCATGTGATTTTGGAATTTACAGTTTTAGTGAAGGGAAAAGTTATACATAGTCAGACTTATGGGTTGAACTTCAGAAAGGCAAACTTTGACAAACTTAGAACTATGCTAATTTGGGTATTATCACTTAGGGGTGTACTCACTTTTGTTGCCAGCAGTTTAGACATTAATGGCTGTGTGTTGCATAATTTTGAGGGGACAGCACATTTACACTGTTATACAAGCTGTAGACTCACTACTTTATATTGCAGCCGAGTGTCATTTCTTCAGTGTTGTCACATGAAAAGATATACCTGAATATTTACAAAATGTGAGGGGATGTACTCACTTCTGTGACATATTGTATAGGTTGGACTTCAGGGAAGCATATTTTTACAAAGTGATCCTGGGTAAATCCCATGGTCAGAAATACTTAAGCAGAAGGGTGTTCAAGAGGGATAGGAGTTTCTTAAAAGTGAAACATTGAAGGCACAATGACAAATGTTTTCTATGATAAGGAAAACTGGGAGGAGCCTAAAGAAGCCATAAACAGCTCCATAAACAGCTCTCTAAAGACTTGATAAATAAAAAAGACTAATTTAGGAAATGGAGGGGCTTATAACCAAGGATGAATATAAACAAATAACCAGTACTTGCAGAGAGAAAGTTAGGGAAGCTAAAGCTCAGTATGAGCTTAAGCTAGTGAGAGATGCTAAAAAACAACAAAAAAAAGTGTTATTTTCTTATGTACGAACAGGGCTTGCAGAAAAACAGGAACTAATTTGCCTATTAGGCCACACCCCTTGACATTACCATTGTTTCATGTAGGGCTTTTTGTATAATGTAGGCAATGCACCCCTGTCTCCAAGTCAGCCAGAACTGCATTGCTGTGCGTTCCTGCTCAAAAAAAGCCTTGTGTACAAAGTAAGAAAAAGAGCAAGGACATAGTAGGCCCATTGCGAGCACACTAAAGTGAAATTGTAACAGGTGAAGAAGAAAAGGTAGAACTGCTCAATTTCTACTTTTCTTCAGCCTTCTCATCATGGCAAAAATAGAGTTCAAAGTTCAGATCTTTATTGGCATAAGAGCAATAATAATTCACAATCAAAAGTAGGTACAACGGCCTGAAATATAGTAAGAACAATACATAAACAATCAATTAAAATAGCAGCCGATAATACTAATCAAGAGTAGACACCCAGCAATTAAAATACAGTCGTATGCCTAGATTTAATTTTATAGGCTTCTACGAAGAAGTTCGCAACACGTGTAGTAATGTGGGGATTAACATCTTCTAAAAGGTAGGATAGAATTTTCCTTTTAGTAAATACATTGTGTTGGAGATATTCAGCTAAAAATTGTCTACGTTGTGAGAGGACATTCTAAAATAATATGGGATATAGAATCAAGGACTCCTAATTCACATGGACATAATCTATTTTGGAGAGCTATCTGTCTAAACCTACCATAGAGAACTGTTGATGGGAAGGCATTTAAACGTGCCAAAGGAAAAGTCCGACGATGGAATGGGGAGTCTAAAGTAAAAAAATAATGGGGTATCTTTGTTAATATTATGAAAGCCAAGCAGTTTCTAAGCACATGCTGGGAAAGTGAAAGTAACAGATCTGCCAGGTAGATCATCTAAGTGACAGAAGGTGGCTGGTTACCAGATTGCATCAGCCTGGACAATGTCAGCATGACTCAGCAGCAAGCTGATTGGTTACCTGGGTGGATGGATTGTATAAATGTACAAAGACACTTTACTGTGTGTGGGTTATGTATGGTGGAGTTGCAGCGGAGCATTCTGTCGGTTTGGAGAGTGGAGGTGTAAATACATTGTATATAGTAGTTTTACCACTGCTGTGTGCAACCCTTCATTCTTTGCGTCACTAAAGACCACCCTCACTAAACACAGGCGCATCAACAATCTTCCCATGTCTTTGGGGTATACTTAGATTGGCTGCAGAGCAAACGGGGGGATGTGAGGGGAACACTTTTTGGTATTCGTGATCCATAAGCCTTAGTTGGATTGTTCTTAAGATATATCATTCGGCACATAAGAAAAGAGTGTCCCCCTCAATACCAAGTTTTTGTAGTTTGTGGGTAAATGTAGAGAGCCACGTAATGCTATGCCTGTCTTTCATCAGGTAGTATAATAAACTTCCTGAATCCGTTCTGAAATGAATTTTTAACCAGAACTTAAAAGCCATAATCCAGGCTCTGGTTTCTAGAAGGTGTAAACCTAGCTCTGCACAAATGGATGAGTAGGTGATACATTTGGGAGCACCTAAAATCTGACAGCAGAATGATGATTGCACATTCTCCATGCAGGGACTAAAGGCTCCAATCCACAAAGGTATTCCATATAGCAACCGAGGAAGGATTTTGGCATTGTAAATTTTCAGAGTTGCTGGAATGAACTGGTTACTTCCTAAGAAATAGAACTTTTTAATTTGTGCCAGAGAACATCTTACTAGACTTACAGCTCTATTACGATGCGTTGGCCATCTAAGGTTGTAGTTAAAGGTAATTCCCAAATACTTGTAAGCCTTCACTTGTTCAGTTTCTTCTGTACCAATGCACCATTTACATACGTGCCAGCACTTTGAAAAAACCAGGATTTTTGATTTTTCATAATTAATTACCAGTCGATTCAATCTACAGTATTGATGAAAGGCTTTCAAATATTTTTGGAGGCCAAATCTGGTATGTGAAAGAATAACAGTGTCATCAGCATATAGCAGTAAAGGCACTGCTAATTGTTTTAAGAAGGGAGGGTTCTTAGAGGGTTCTTAGATTCCGGTCAATTTACCAAACTCCGCCAGAATCTGGCAATGAACTGCGGGCCCTGGTCGCTAATTATCTTATCCGGGAATAAGTGTAATTTAACCATGTGTTGAAAAAACAATTGTGCTAGCTTTTTAGCTGTGGGAACTTGGGTGCAAGGGATAAAATGAGCTTGTTTTGAGAACATGTCTATCACTAAAATCACAGTTTTCCCTTGCGACATTGGCAGTTCCACAATAAAATCCATTGAGACAACAGACCAAGGCCTGGTAGCTGTCTCCAACAGTTGTTATAATCTGGGAGGTTTCCCTCCCCTTCTCTTCGCCATTAAGCATATTGGGCAAGAAGCAACTTAGTTGGAAATATCTTTCTTCATAAATGGCCACCAGAACTGTCGGTTCACCAAGTGTAGTGTTTTCACATATCCAAAGTGCCCTGAAAGGTTATTATTGTGACAGAATTGTGGCACTTCTTTTCGGAGACTTTCCGGTACGTAAAGTTTGCCCTCTTTGTACCAGAAGCCCCCTTCCCCCTTTGTCACTCCCTCTGGTTTGGTGTCTCCCTCCTTTTCCATTTTGCTGATTAATCTCTCTCGTCCCCACTTTTCTTCTAGGCTTTCGCACTTTGCCTTGGAGCGGGTGGTTACAGCCCCTCCTAGCTGGCTTGGCGAGATGATGGAGTCGATCACTTCCACCCTCTAGCTATTATGTTGAGGGAGTCTAGACAGTGCATCAGCTAGAAAGTTTTTGAAACCAGGGATGTGTTTTAAAGTAAAGTCAAATTTGGCAAAGAAGCCCACCCACCGGATTTGTTAGTTCAGTCCGGAATTTTAGGAATTATGGCTGTAACTGTCTATTGCCATGTTCTTATACTGTATTATCTTATATTATTTTGTATGCTGGTCTTATGACTGTTTTTAATAAACTTTGCTTTGCTTTGGTTTCTTGATTAGTTTTTTTCGTCCTGTGAGGGCTTCCAGATTTTTGTGATCTGTCCAGATTTCGAATGGAACCCTCACCCCTTCTAACCATGATCTCCATGTTTTTAAAGCGAAAGTGACTGAAAAAGCTTCTTTGTTCCGAACCGACCAATTTCTCTGTTTGTGAGTAAATTTTTTGGATATGTAGGCACAGGGCTTTAACGCCCCCTCTTCGTCAGGTTGCATTAGAATTGCTCCTACGACAACGTTACTAGCGTCACATTTACCACGAAGGGTTTTAACTCATTAGGGTGAATTAGAATGGGTTCACTCGTAAACCATCTTTTTTAGTTTATTGAATGCCTCTTGGCATTTGGCCGTCCACTCTAATTTAGCTCCTGGCCATTTGGCTTCAGGCCCCTTCCCTTTTGTTTTCAGGAGATCTGTTAAGGGGAGCATCGTGTGTGCGAACCCTTGTATAAAATTACGATAAAAATTTGCGAATCCGAGGAAGGATTGGAGCTGTCTACGAGTCCTCGGGGGTTCCCAATCTATTACAGCTTGTATTTTAGCTGGATCCATGGCTAGCCCTCTCCTAGACACTCTGTATCCTAGATAATCCAATTCTGTCTTGTGAAATTCACATTTGATTAGTTTGGCATATAGTTGATTCTCATAGAGAGTTTTCAGCACTTCCCGGACCAATTTTACATGGGATTGCATGTCTTTGGAATAAATAATTATATCATCCAGGTACACCACGACCCCTTTGTACAAGTACTTGCGTAGGACTTTATTTATTAAGTTCATGAAAAACCCCGGGGGTCCTTGTAATCCAAAAGGCATGACCAAATATTCAAATTGTCCCATAGGCGTATTAAACGCTGTCTTCCATTCGTCTCCCTCTTTTATGCGCACCCGGAAGTAGGCATCCCGTAAGTCTAATTTGGTGAAGATCTTTCCCTCTGACACCGTACTAAGTCCTTTATCAGAGGGATGGGGTACGCATTAGAGGTGAAAATCCCATTAATCCTGTCCCGGGATCAATTCAATGGCACAGTCAGTATTTCGGGGGGGGGGGGGAGTTCATTAACTTCTTCTTCACTGAACACTCGTTTTAAGTCTCTGTACTCCTTAGGGATTGACTGTACTTCCTCAATGGTTAACCATAGCTTCTCATGGTTGGTTCTGGATCCCAATCCCCATTCCAGTGATGGTGTTCACACCTTCCATCTCTAAAGTCTATGATTTGTTCCCCCCCCCCCACTTTATGTCGGGTTCGTGTTTGGCGAGCCATCCTACCCCTAGCACAATATCAAAAGATGAAGAAGAAGATATTGGATTTATATCCCGCCCTCCACTCCAAAGAGTCTCAGAGCGGCTCACAATCTCCTTTACCTTCCTCCCCCACAACAGTCACCCTGTGAGGTGGGTGGGGCTGGAGAGGGCTCTCACAGCAGCTGCCCTTTCAAGGACAACCTCTGCCAGAGCTATGGCTGACCCAAGGCCATGCTAGCAGGTGCAAGTGGAGGAGTGGGGAATCAAACCCGGTTCTCCCAGATATGAGTCTGCACACTTAACCACTACACCAAACCGTCTCTCCTGAAGAGAGGGCTATTACAAATGTTTCTGTGTCCCAATGGTCCTCTATTCCCACTGGTACTTCTTGGGTCTGCTCGGTGCAAGGCTCCCCTCTCATTATAGTTCCATCCATTTGTTCAAATGGTATAGGGTGAGGTAATGGGCTCTTATGGAGTCCCAAAGCTTCCACCAATTTGGGCGTGATTATATCCCTAGTACACCCTGAGTCGAGCAGTGCTCAAGCATGAATAAATCTCTTTAGTTTGTGGTTTAACAGAGTCAAAGGGATGAAAAATAAAGTTCCAGTTATTCTCACCCTTAGTGGTGCCGTTAATTCCGCGACCTGCTGCTCGGCACCTCTCAGTGCAGGTCGTCCCCGTTTCCTGCTGGCTCATCATCCCAGGATGTTTCACTCCGCTTGTCTATAATGATGGTTTCCTCTCTTAGAAAGGTTGCGGCGGCAATACTCCCCTTTACCGATTCCTTTGATCGACTTTCAGTCTTCTTCGCTTTGGGCGTGCCAGGTTTCGGAGTAAGGGGGGCCTTGAGGTTGTTTCGGGCAATTGGCGGCCAAGTGGTTTAGGTCTCCACACCAGAAACAGCATCGGGGAGTAGTTGGTTTAGTAGCTCCCCCAGCTGTGCTGGCCTTCTTTCCATCTTGTTTTGCCCCTGACCGAGATTCACGTCCCCCCTTTCCCCCTTGCTGCTGTTGACGTTGTAGGGCCACTTGCTTCATATTGGTTTCAACTTCACCTGCTAGTTGCACCCACCCCACCAGCGTGGTGGGCGTGCTTGCTGCAGAGCCTGATCTCGCATGCTCGCGTTTAGGCCCCTCTGGAATTGCTCTATCTTTATTTGCTCATTTCATCCACGGATTTTGGCCGTGTTAGCTCGGAACTTGGTGGCGTACTCACGCATGGACTTGGACCCTTACTGTAGATCTCTCAGGGTGGTGAGGACCCTAGTTTCTTGCAGGGGGTCCTCATACTGGGTCAACAGTGCCCGAAGGAACGTGGCCACAGTGTCCAGTTCGGGGCTCCTGGTCTCGTACAGGCTTACATACCATCTCTTCGCAGCCCCCTTCAGCTTCGACCCCAGGTAATCCACTCTGCTGAACTCGTCAGGGAAGGTATTTCCCCAGTAATGCATGAAGCTATTTGCTTGAATGGAGAAGTATTTCACCTCTTCTGGGTCTCCGTCGAAGGTGGCATCCAACTCTCTTCCTCTTCCATAATCACAGGGAAGAAGAGGTAGTGGAGTCGGCTGCAATGGCGGTTGCCTTACCGGAGGGGGTATTTGCTCTCCTCTTGGGTCTGGCAGCTGCAACACTCTTTCTAGTTGCCTCCTCATTTCTGGGCCATGAATGTAGCATTGGCTTGCATCTAATCTCTCAGGCACTTAGCCATTTCAGCCATCTCGTCTCTCACTATCTAAAAGAGTCCCCGGTCATCGGGATCAGGTTCTTCTTCCTCCTCATCTGGGCACGGCTGCTCTCTGTCACCCCCATCCTCCTCATCCTCGTCCGGTCTCAGTTGTTCCCGGTCATCTCAACAACCTCCTCCACTCGCTCTTGAACCGTTCTGGTCGCTTTCTTCTCCCGCTCTCACACGCAGGGAGGGTAGTGCCAGGATCGCTTCTCTCCGAGCTGGTGCCTCATCCATCAGGGTGGTGGATGTTCTGGGAACCCACACTTTTGGGGTGATAAACAGTTGCTGTATATGCAGGGGAGATCCTCTGCCTGTGACTCTTCGAGTGTCAAGGATGTGCCATGGGGTGTCCGCACCCCGGCACCATCTCATCTGGGCTCACCTCGCAGTCTGTTCCGAGTTATAGGGAATCTTCCGTTGTCTGGAGTTTTCTCTGCCATACGGTCAGAAAGTTGCCAGTTCAGTTAAACTCCCGAGTGAGATTACTTCCAAAATGTCAAACATCGCTATTTCGCAATAATCAAGTGTTTGTTCTTTAATCAAAGACTTGTTTTATTGTAAAACTCCATAGCTTGCTCCAAGGACGGATTCCTTGGAAGTAATGGCATACATAGTATTGAATAGTATTTTATAGGCAAACTTCAAAAGGCAGGGTTACAGTTAACTTCAAAATAATAACAAAAAGATGCAAATTGAGTTGAGGGTTCAAAGGCTACTTTCTAGTATCTCTTTTATGGTTAAGGAATGTTAGCTAATGACAACATCTCCATTTCTCACACATTCTCTGCGAGCTGATAAGGCATGGCTGTGTGAATCTAGGGGAGAGGCATTCTACACCATTAATAAGAGGTTACACTAAACATCCTGGGTCCAGATGGATTTTATTATGCATCCAAGGGGGGGGGAAGGGGGGAGAAGAAGAAAGGGGAAAAGACAAAGGTGATAATCTGCTGTAAATATGGCCTGTTTACTAGGTACAAATAAAACCAGCATTTAGAAATAGCATGCTTGACAGTCCACATACTTTTTAAAGAGTTCAGCTGGAATACCATCTAAACCAGTGGCCTTGCCAGTCTTCAATTCAGAGATTAAATCAATTATTTCCTCGGGACTCACAGGAGGCCATTCTGGATTGGTTGAAAAGGTAAATTCTCTGTATTCTATTGAAATATCTTGGTCAGTAAATATTTCAAAATAATAATCAACCCATTTTTGAGGAGTAGGTGTAATCACAGCCGGGGCCGAGTTATTTTTCAAGTAACCAGAGGCCATCTGCCAGAATAGTTTACAGTCTTTGGTTTTAATTGTATTCAGCAAATGGTCCCATTTTTGTTTATACAACTTTTTTTTCCCAGTGATAAGGCTATGATATATCTCCTTGTGTGCAGAGTAAATTTTTAGGTTGCAGGAATTATTATCTTGCCTAAAAGTTCTAAATGAGTCCTGCATTCTGAGTCAAACCGTTGATTACAGGTGGGATTAGGAGGACAAATCAGTTTGGCTGCAGAATTACAGGAAGCAATTATCTGAGCATAGGCTAAATTGGCCTCCTCCATAGAACTGGTTTTGGCAATAATTGTTCTAAACTCCAACATTCTGTCTGATTGAAATAAGCAGAGTAACTCTTTGTCAGTTTGGGTAGTCCATTTGATTCTTTTAACAGAGCCCTGGGAAACACTATCAGGGGATATAGATACTGGCATATGAGTTATAAGAGAGTTGCCATGAAGTGTCAGCAGGAGGGGCAGATGGTCACTCTCAGTGCGGATTCCGATGGAGAAAGAGCTAACTAGTGGGCATAGATCTGAGGAACAAAGGCAATAATCGATAACACTACTACCTCTTGTTGAGGAGTAGGTAAATTCATTTGCATTTGGAAAACTGGGTGACCCATTTAGGATATTAAGATCATAAGTAATACAAAGTAAACCCACCTTATTATATAATGTATCTTTAGAAATTCATATGTTGGCAAGGGGTAGGGGTAAGTGGTCAAATCCTTCAAAGCCTAAAGGGGAAATAAGATTTTGGTTACTTGGTCCTATCTGTGCATTCATATCACCCATTATAAGGAGTGGGGTATATGGGAAATGTTTAAGCAAAAAAATAATAAAATCAGATAGTTTGTTCCATTTGCGCAAAAGCATTAAATCGTCCTCAGGTGGAGGAAAATAAACATTTACCAGAATCAGCATAGAATTAGTTAAGTGAATTAATAGAGCTTGTGCTAGGGGAGGGGAAGAGTCAAGTAAAGTTACGTCAGAACATATATTTGCTTTAATCATAATTGTTAATCCAGCTTTAAATCTACCCCGGAAGCATTTCTGTGAGCAGCAAGGTTGAATGGAAGAAATCCAGGGATACTGATTTCTAATTCTGACCAAGTTTCTTGAAGTAGAATACAATCATAATGGGTAAGGAAATCGATAAAGTCTGGATCACATGATTTATTCAGCCAGCCAGCAATATTCCAAGATAATAGGTGAAGATTTCTAGTTGAAGACTTTTCGGACAGTCAGTCCAGCTCTGTAATTTGGTCGTGTAGTTTTTGAGTCTTGATATATACACCCATTGGTAGATGGAAAACTGGATGGTGTAGAATTAGAGGCCAAATTGTCAGAGTTAAAGTTGGTCTGAAGAGAATGGTTGGAGATTATAGTACAGGCTTCTTGTTGATCTGAATTTGTTGGTAAGGTGTCCTGTGAAATTTCTGTTTGATTATTGGGAAGCCCTTGGATTCTCTTTTGGAATTCAGTCTGTTTTAATACGAGATTTTCCCTCAATAGATCTAGTCTCTTTAGGATATCCTGTTGTTCTTGCGCTTGAAGAGATTGGAAGTGATCTCTGATATTATCTTCCAGAATATAATTTCCTGCTACTATGTCCATAGTTTCATCAAAATTATTAGGCGGGGAAGGACAGTTGGTTGAATCAGTTGACTATTCCCTATTTGAATTATTGTTGTTGACCTTTGTAGTCAGGGGATAATTCTGTTGAGCTGGACACTTCTTGGTGGGTAGTAGTGGAGAGATCATCTCATTCTTAAAAACACAGGATAGGAAGACTCCCTTAGATGCCAGATAACCTTTAGATCGTAATAGAAACTGAATTAAATGATAATATCACCCTCTGAGTCTGGGTGCATTGCCGCTCACAAGATCCACTTCTAGTAGATCAATCTGGCTCATTTCCCTTGGAAACAATGTTTTCAAATGTTTCCTAGTTTGTTGCATAGTATTCCATGCAGGGCATCGTCCTCTGTAGTTGCAAATAGGCAAATTTTATTTGGGGTTTTATTAAGTTGTTACTCAGTGAAAAAAGCTTATCATATTCCTTCAGCTGCAATTCATTAGCAGATGGGGTGCCCTGTTCCAAGGTGCTTCTTTTAAAAGTTATCTGCTCAGTAATGTAGTCCATTTTATTATGAAGTAGCTTCAACTGGCTACAGATGAAGGTCTACTGTTACAGCTGTTAAATGTGTTACATTAAAGAGTTCTCTGTAACCCACTTCAAGACTGTTACTTTCAGTGGAATTTAGAGAGTTAATTTAGAGAGTTAGAGAGCCAGTTTGGTGTAGTGGTTAAGTATGCGGACTCTTATCTGGAAGAACCAGGTTTGATTCCTCACTCCTCCACTTGCACCTGCTGGAATGGCCTTGGGTCAGCCAGAGCTCTGGCAGAGGTTATCCTTGAAAGGGCAGCTGCTGTGAGAGCCCTCTCCAGCCCCACCCACCTCACAGGGTGTCTGTTGTGGGGGAGGAAGGTAAAGGAGATTGTGAGCTGCTCTGAGACTCTTCGGAGTGGAGGGCGGGATATAAATCCAATATCTTCTTCATCTTCTTCTTCTAATCTTGTCTGCAGCTTCCTCAGAGTTTGCATTTGTATTAATAATGTTGTGGGGGTCAGTAGAATTTTGTGTAAGTGAGGGCTGCTCATTAAGATCCTCATTATCAAAATTAGCCAAAATCTCAAAATGATTAGATGCGGGCACTTGGGCTGAATAAAAGTCATATATTTTCAGTTGTTTAGCTGGTAATGGAGAATCTTCAGCTTCTCTCGGTCTTTTGGTAACGCCCATGTTAATTGGTAGACAGAGTATTGGATGCAAGCCCAGAGAAGGATGGGGTAATTAAAAACAACTCTGCATCTCTCCCACTTTTAAAGGACTTCAGATTCACTGTTATTAAAGGAAGAGCTTGCAGAGCAACTGAGGGGAAATAGTAGTAGTAAGTTCCTAAGTAAGCAAAGCTCCCACTTGGCAACCTTCCAGAGTCAGAGACGGTGAGGACGTCAGCCAATTATCCAGTTAAGCAGGGGAGGTTTGTATTCCTCAAAAACTCTGCTTACAGTTGAGAGAGTTAAGATGGAAAAGGGAAAATCCTCAGGGTTAAAACAAAAATTTAAAATTAAAAGAGGCTTATCATAGACTTATCATTACGGAGCTGTAGAGCCGCATGTCTGCCTCCCTCCAATGCTCAACTGGAAGAACATATGATGAGGGAAGGGATTTGCACCCTAGGATCAGCATGAGGTAGTACATACCTAGTTTCTTTAAATGAAACTAAAGAAACTAGGGCCAGATGAACTGCATCCAAGGGTACTAAAAAAACTTGCAGATGTGATTTCTGAGCCTCTCCCCATTATTTTTGAGAATTCTTGGAGAACAGGTAAGGTGCTAGAAGATTGGAGGTTGGCAAATATTATCCTCATCTTCAAGAAGGGGGAAAAGGAGGAGCTAGGTAACTACTGACCTGTCAACTTGATGTCTATTCCTGAAAAAGTTTTGGAACAAATCGTCAGTCAGTCAGTCCTGGAACATTTAGAAAAGATAGAACAAAGCAGTAGACAAGTATATATAGAGGATGGTGTGAAATTGTTTTCTGTGGCCCCAAAAGGTAGGACCAGAACCAATGGGTTGAAATTAAATCAAAAGAGTTTCTGGCTCAACATTAGGAAGAACTTCCTGACCATTAGAGCGGTTCCTCAGTGGAACAGGCTTCCTCGGGAGGTGGTGGGCTCTCCTTCCTTGGAGGTTTTTAAACAGAGGCTAGATGGCCATCTGACAGCAATGAAGATCCTGTGAATTTTGGGGGAGATGTTTGTGAGTTTCCTGCATTGTTCAGGGGGTTGGACTAGATGACCCTAGAGGTCCTTTCCAACTGTATGATTCTATGATTCTAAGTACACCTTTAAGACCAACTAAGTTTTATTTATTTATTTATTTCTGGTTATTTTGCACAGTGTACTTGTTGACTAGATGGGACAGGATAATGCAGTGGTCTAAAGTTTTCCCTTTGCTGAAGCCCAGCTGTTCAGGGCCTAGAATTTTTTCCTGCAACATCCAGAGATTGAGCTTGACTAATAGATGTTTGGAGTAAAGCTTGCCAATGATGGAGAATAGGCTAATCGGCCTGTAGTTGGCAGAGTTAGTGTGATCACCTTTTTTGTATAGCGGGACCACTATTGCATTCAACCATGCCAAGGGAATTATGCCAGTTCGATCTACAATTGTAAACAGAGATGCAAGGGGAGAAGCCCACATGTCTGGGTCTAATTTTAAGATTTCAGAGGAAATAGCATCTGGGCCAGGAGCCTTTCCTAATTTCAGTTGTGTAATTAATTCTTTTATTTCCTCCGGAGGGACAGGAGGCCAGTCAGGTAAATCGGGTAGGGGAAAATCAGATGGTTCAGCACGAGTTAGATCTTGATGGAACAGAACTGAGAAGTGCTAAAACCAAACATAAGAGGAAATGACAGACATAGATGGGTCATTGGCCCAGAATGCACGTGAGACTATGACCTTCTGTGGTGGAAATTAAATCAGTCTTCTCTTCAGGATTCACTTGTTGGGAGGGTGAGTGGTTTATTCCTGTTTTCCTTTGGTCTACCTCCATAGAAATGAGAGGAGTTAGAAGGGCTGATAGAACCGAACCATTCTCAAGAGTGTTGGGCATCATGAGCAGATTAGATACTTATTGCGTGTGATCACTTTTTGTTTTCAAAAGTTTGTCCCTCAACACTTTGAGTTTAGTTGTGATTGCAAGTTGTTCTGTAGATGGGAGGGCTGTGAAAGAGTTAATTAGATCTATGGAGTTCTCAAGAAGGAGATGCTCTGAAGCTGGGTTCAGATAAAAAGGTAAATCAGGACCCTGAGCCAAGTCACTCTGGTCTACAGCTTTCGTCATTCCTGCCTTAAAATTGATGTCCTCTGTCAAAGAGCCCTCTTTCTGCCAGTGTGGTAGCAGGGGGTTTATAAGAGAATTGACAAAGACCCTAGCTGGAAAAATCCTCTTGGTGTGAAGGAAGTCTTTCTGGGACTGCAGCAGACTGGGGATCCTGGAACTGCTGAAAGTGAGCAAGATTTTTTGAACCTGATTTGGGCTGGTAAGAGCTTCCACCATAATTAAGTCAATTGATGGTAATTTCCCCCTTAGAAGGGCTTTTAGATGGTAAATAGCCCATCTAATTGAGTTCCATAATATTCTGTTTTAAAGGCACATCAGAGGATCTCATTGAAACAGTTTATGTTTATGCTTTTCCTGATGTATATGTATGCAATCGTTCCATTTTATCTTTTTTTAACCAATTTGCTCTGATATATATATATATTATGCCAATAAAGGCTAACTTGACTTGACTATTTATTTATTCATTAAAAGATGGCTGTGATTACTAAGAGCTATGTCAGACTAACCTGATCTCCTTTTTTGAGAAAGTTACTACCTTGCTGGATCAGGGGAATGCTGTAGACATAGTTTATCTTGATTTCAGCAAGTCCATTAGTAAGGTTCCACAAAGTATTCTTGCTGACAAGTTGGTAAAATGTGGTTTGGACTATATTACTGTTAGATGGATCTGTAACATGTTGACAAACCACATCCAAAGAGTGCTTGTAAATGGTTCTTCATTGTCTTGGAAAGGACTGACAAGTGGAGTGCCTCAGGGATCTTTCCTGGGAGATGATTTGTCCAACATCTTTATAAATGATTTGGATGAAGGAATAAAAGGAATGCTTATTAAACTTGCAGATAATATTAAATTGGGAGAGGTGGCAAGTATGGCAGAAGACAGAGTCAGGATACAGGGTGAAGATCAGCCTGTCAAGGGTGAAAAACTAGACTAAAACCAATAAAATGAATTTTAACAGGGATAATGTAAAGTTCTGCATTTAGGTAGGAAAAATCCAATCATTATAGGATAGGGGAGACTTGTTTTGGCCGTAGTATATACGAAAAAGATCTAGGGGTCTTAGTGGACCATACACTGAACATGAGTCAGCAGTATGATGCGGTAGCTAAAATGGCAAATTCAGTTTTGGGCTATATCAACAAAAGTATAGTATCCAGATCACGTGAAGTGATGGTATCATTTTCCTCTGCTCTGGTTAGACCTCACTTAGAATATATGTTCAGTTTTGGGAACCACAATGTAAGAAGGATATAGACAAGCTGGAACATGTCCAGAGGAAGGCAATGAAGATGATGAGGGGTCTGGAGACAAAGTCCTATAAGGAAAGGTTGAAGGAGTTGGATTTTGTTTAGCCTGGAGAGGAGACAACTGAGAGGTGATATGATCACCATCTTCAAGAACTTGAAGGGCTGTCATATACAGGATGGTGCAAGACCTTGTAAATTGAAACTTAGTTATGCACAAAGATTTGTGGAATCTTGCCATACTCTGATATTTGTGGAATAGCTGGTTAAAGCTTTGATCAAAATGGGGAAATTCAAAGTACTACCTCATCGCTGTGATCTGCTGAGTTCAAGAATATTTATACACAAGAAGACTTTAACATCATGGACAGTACATCTTCATTTGGTTTCCTCAAGAGTCGGAAGAACCAGGGATTCCATTGGAGTGGAAGTGGAAGGACCTTGGTTTAGTCCTTGGAATTGGTTTTCCTTCTCATTTATGTTATGTCCTTCTATATGAACTTTAAGGTGCTTTGTTTATCAGGGTGTGTTTGTATTAACTTGTCACTTGTATATGAGAGTAATAGATATATTTACTCTTAAAATTAGTTAGTTTATTTTTTGCTGAGGCTGGTCAGCACGGAACCTTTTTTGGTTGTTTCTACTCTCTGCCGTGTTTCTTTGTTTGGTTTGCAGATTCTGTGAACTTAGGCAGGTTCCCCCCCCCCCCGCCCAAGCCCTCCTAAACCCTCCTAAACCTTGGCATAGACCAGGCAAAATGTAATGCCACATCCCTGAAAGGTAAGGCAGCAAAAGGGACAGCCCCATAGGGAGAAGGAAAACCCCATCTCCCCGAAAAGGAACCTGCAAACCCCTGCTGCCCTGCGGCTGGCCAATTTCCATAGGGGCCAAACTGACCTTGCGGCCAAGCCCAATTTGACTGAGGACCCAAACCTGGGGAGGGAGATACCCCAGAACTCCCAGCAGCAATGCCAGGTGCAGTAGGGGCAGCAAGGCCAAACCAGCCCAGTATAAGACAGTGGGGTGTCACTAGCCTTACCCAGAGTTCCCATAGGCACCAGCGCCAATCCAGATCCAGCAGCCCCCGTAGATGGAACTGATCCCCCGTCAGAACCGCCAAGACCCAATGCTCCTCCTGCGACGTTTCCTGCAGACCTGCCCTCCAGAATAGACAACCAAGTTAAAATATCAGCCTGAAGTGCCATCTTAGAAACCTTTCCAGGTCCTAACCCATGCAGGGGAGGGGTACCAGATGTTTGCTCCAGCACTCTCAGCCTTTGCATAATAGCTGCATTAACTTCGTCCTCACCCTCCTAATCTGACAAAGATAAAGGCAATGGTGGCCTTTTAGGCAGGCCCTTAGTGGCCCCTGGTGCAGGCTGTTTGCCCTTAGATCTTCCCGTCCCTTTCTTACCAGACATCTTGGCAAATATCAAGTGCAATAAGACTGCACAAAACTACACCAAACGTCCCTTGTAAACCCACAAAATGGCTTCCCTCCAACAGCCTTTTAACATGGCCGGCGTCCCACAGGAAAAAAAAGGGAAGCAAGATGGCTGCCACCTAACAGAAGAAGACGTGGACCCAATATGGCTGCCTCTGCCCAAGGCAGCCTCACTCAGCTCAAGTGAAATCAGAAAATTAAATCCCTCTCCCAAAGGAATGGAAAGGAAAAGAAAAACAAACTACCTCCCCCCTAGTACAAGGACATCTACAAAGAAAATACCCAGTCCCTCCAAAGAAAAAGAAAGCCAAAATTAACCCCCCTCCCAAGGCAAGAGTGGGGGGGGGGGGTTGTTGAATGCAGATGAAGGAAGGGGGGTCGGGAGGAGAATACACTGGCCGTAAAAAGCAGAGGCACAGGCTGGATGCAGAAGCCCCCAGACGTCCGGATGGTCCTCCTGGCCCCCAGCTATGCAGCCGCCTCCTCCGCAATACACAAACCTAACCCAGCTTATCAGCGACGAAAGAAAAACCAGTTAAACCAGGACAGGGCCGAGCAGGAGCAAGAAAAACGCTCCCTCAGCCTTCATCCAAACTCGGACCCAGAAAATGGCCTGGAGTGCTAGTAGACGCTCCCAACCAGCCGATCTCCAACGTGGGACTGATCAAGGGGGCAGACGGTCTAGCCGTTACTACAGCCAAGCCCTGCTCCCGTCCAAACGGGCCGGAAAAGACCTCTTCCCCTCCAGAGGGGGCAAAATAGGTTCTAGCAGCAATGCTGCAGGCTGCTATGAATGGATTCTGTGAATGTAGGCAAGTTTCCCTCACCCAAGCCCTCCTAAACCTTGGCATAGACCAGGCAAAATCACTCATTAAGCAGAGTGTGCTAGATATAGAAAGACAAACAGATCTTCTCAGTTCCCCAGACTCTTTCTCTTCAGCAAACAGTAGATATATAGTTGCCCCCACTGCCTGCCTATAATTCCTTGAATCTCACAACATTAGAAGGCCTTTTACCTTAGCTAGGAGTATGCTCCTGCCATCTGCAGTTGTAGAGGGGAGGTATAAAGGGACTCCTTATGCACATAGGCTCTGTTCCTGTTCCTGACCTGAAATAGATTCTCTGGAGCATGTATTATTTAATTGTTCTTTTCATACAGCGTCGAAGGGAAATTATCAGCCCGCTGTTGGAAGGATTCCTTGGCAGATCAAATAAACTCAAATTAGATTATCTTCTGTTAGATAGGAACCACCAGACAACAAGACAGGTGGCTACATTCTGTTCCCAGGTTTATAAAGAACTCAAAAAGCGAGACAAACAGGCCAAACTGTAAATCCTAAATTTGAAAGTGACTTTTTAGAAGGTTTAAAGGGTTAAATAATATTTTATATTCTTTTTTACTGTTATAACCCTCAAGTCATCAAATCTTAATATGTAGACTCTTTGTGGGACTTTTTATAAGGTACTTTTAAGGTTGTTTAAATGACTTACATGTTCTGGTCAATTACTGTAATAACAAACTGACTGACTGACCAGAACCAATGGGTTGAAATTAAATCAGAAGTGTTTCCAGCTAAACATTAGGAAGAACTTTCT
Source organism: Heteronotia binoei (assembly GCF_032191835.1). Lineage (NCBI taxonomy): Eukaryota > Metazoa > Chordata > Lepidosauria > Squamata > Gekkonidae > Heteronotia > Heteronotia binoei. The sequence continues at coordinate 11,091,908 of NC_083236.1, forward strand.
GACAGATAGGTTCCTCAGTGGAACCGGCTTCCTCAGGAGGTGATGGGTTCTCCTTGTTAGGAGGTTTTTAAACATAAGCTAGGTGGCCATCTGACAGCAATGCTGATTCAGTGAATTAGGCAGATCATGAGAAAGAGGGCAGGAAGGGCTGCATCGATGCTTAGTCCTTGTGACGTTTTCTTACACTCCCAGGGAAATGCTGTTCGCCATTTTGGGGCCAGGAAGCAATTTTCCTGCAGACCAGTTTGGCCAGGGATCCTGGAGGTTTTTGCCATCTTCTGGGCATGGAGCAGGGGTCACTGGGGATGTATGTGTAGGGAGAAGGTATTTGTGAAGTTCCTGCATTGTGCAAGGCATTGGACTAGGTAACCCTGGAGGTCCCTTCCAATTCAATGTTCTGTATTCTTCATATTAATCTTCTGTATATTATTTCACATTACTGAGTGGTATGCAATTTTTCTACCGTATGCATGCAGAGCAAAATGTTTATTTGTAATGATTTTTGTTGTTCTAGTGCTGCCTCATAAATATTATTTTGAAGAATGCTACAGATGAACCAAGTGAAGCTGCAAGGTACAGTGCTGAATGAAACAAAGTACTGTGAAATACAATTTTACATTTTTTGCAAAAAACATTTGTCAGTGCTTTCAGCAGCATGCGTGCTCATGCCTGGGGAGCAGGATGTGGCCGGAAAGGCCCCTTGATTGCTATGCAGTGGAGACGCTCTGTCTCCCTTTCTCTCTCTTTCTGTTTGTATGTGGGTGCAGTTTATTCTATTTACTTCAATATTCATGCCCTGCCTTTCTCCCCTAAGTGGCTTACCTTGTTCTCTCTTCCAACATATCCTCACAGTAATGCTGTGCTTCTGTTAGGCTGAGAGTGTAACTGCCGCGTCACCTAAAAGTCACCTAACGAGCGTCCCTGACAGAGTGGAGATTGGAACCTGGGTCTTCTCAATCCTAGTCCAACACTCTTAACCATTACACCACACAGGTTGTGCCACTATGGCAAACCTAATGAGAAGCATTGATGGAACACTCCTAAAGGCATTTGATAGACCAAAATTATAGATGGAGCTAAAATATAGCACTGGCATGAGAGAATAAACTGTAGAAAGCTTTTCATGGATCTCAGATAGTATGGCTAACTAAATAATATTTTCTTGTTTTTGAAGATGCTTATCTCTGTGCTGTCTTGGGCTTTGGATATGTGAAGAATTAATGCAGTGTACAAACCACCCTCAAGTGAAGGATGCAATAAATGTTTTAGGTGTGACATTGAAGGTACTTGTATGGCATGAATCTGTGTAGTTCAACTGCATGCAAAAAGTTTGAGAAGCTGAGAGTGTTAGGAAGATTCTCAAGTATTATACTGAATGAATTTTTAGGTATCCTATTGGAAAGCTCAGTATTAACATAAGGCATAAAAGCGATTTGCGAAGTTATGCGTAGAAGAAATGTCCCAAATTAAATTACTTGTATTAGATGTGCTTTGAAAGGAATCATTTGTTCTTAGTTGTTTTTTAGGGATAAAAGCTTTTTGTTTTCTGGAGGGGAAAAAATGCTATTTGAGAAATATTGTGCTGGTTAGATTTCTGTGGTGTGTGGACCCTATCTTTGGAAGGTTTATGTATAAAAGAATAATTTAAAAATTGTATGCAATAATTATTTTGAGCAATAAATGTCTTTGCAGCTAATCTGGAAGTATATTAGTTTCGTTTTATAACAAGTTGGTGTGTGTTGCAGTTTTTTAACAAGCAGATTGCTCAATTTGCATGTGATACCTTCCAACTTCTGACGTCTTACTGGGAAAAACTGCACAGATATGAACCTTCTCTCCCAAGAAAAATGATTGAAGTATGTTTATTTCCTAAAATGTTCATTTGTGGGGATTTGGTAACTGATATGCTGTGTTTAATCATTCACTAAAAACTATAAACTATGAGCTACATATGGCTGCTGTTTGAGGATAAATCTGTAGATCCAGGACCACACGGAGGCTAAACATAGTTTTCTGCAAACTTGGAGTACTCTCCAGGTTTTTCAGAAAAATCTGAAAATGTTCAAACTGGGAAGGGGGGGGAGTTAAATCTCCTGAAAAGTAAAGTTCTGTTCTTTGTGTGAGCCTGGAAGCTGCACTGGATTCAGTGGTGGCTGCTGCAGAGCCCAGGGGCCATGCTGGGTATGGTGGCAGCTTCTGGAGAGTCCAGGGTCTACAGCAGCAATAAAGCAGCCCAGGAGCTGTGCTGGGCTTGGCATTGATGTAGGCTTCCCAACCCTCCTACCCTGGCAGGGGACCCCAGAATTTCCAGCCTCTTCCCCCGCTCCCCAAAAAAACGGAAGCGGGGGGAGGGGGGAAATGGCGTCAAGGAGCGTGGCGAGCCGCCCCATCTCGGAGTGGGTGACGCCGCTGCACTGCTGCTGCCTCTTCTCCGCTTCACCGTAGCTGCTCCTCTGAGATAGGCTCAGGCTGAGCCCATCTCGGAGGAGCAGCTAAGATGAAGCGGAGAAGAGGCAGCAGCAGCGCAGCGGCATCGCCCGCTCCGCCTCTGAGGTAAAATCAGAGAAGGGGAGGGTGGAGGCAGGCCAGGAGCATGGCGAGCCGCGAATCTGGGTCCAGCTACGGTGAAGCGGAGAAGAGGCGGCAGCTGAGCAGCAGTGTCGCCCGCTCCCCTCTGCCTCTGAGGTAAAATCAGAGAAGGGGAGGGTGGAGGGAAGGAAGGCATTTAAAAAGTTGTGAGGTCCCTTTAATTGTGATGGACAGAACTCCCTTTGGAGTTCAATTGTGCTTGTCACACCCTTGCTCCTAGCTCCACCCCAGTGTCTCCTGGCTCCACCCCCAAAATCCCCAGATATTTCTGGAATTGGACTTGGCAACCCTACATTGGTGGCTGCCCGAGAGCCCAGGAACCACCCTGTGTCTGGTCACAGCTGCTGGAGAGCCCTGGGGCCGCAGCAGTTACGAAGCAGCCTGGGAGCCACCCCAAGCCTAGCAGCAGCTGCCCGAGAGCCCAGGAGCCATGCTGGGTTCAGTGAGAGAGTGGGGGGATGCGATTCCCCCTGTGAGTATTGGGGGCCCCTGCTTGTTTCATATATTGCCCAACGGATGCACCTCGTTCCGTTTTTAAACTTGTGGATTGAGAAGAGCTTTAGAATAAGCTTACAAACACAGCTAGTATACTTTACCAATATTTAAGGGTGCCATTGGCTTCTTACATAGAGCAATTATAAATCTGCACGGGGCTCACAAATGCAACGATTTTGAATCGGTTTCTGTTCCGAGTGAACATAAGCAGATTTGCCTGAAGTGGTTTTTAACTCAAGTATTTTCTCCTCGGTTGTCGCAGGAGGGCAGCCGTAGTGGTCTGCTGTCAAAGAGCTAGACTGGAGTCCGGAAGCACCTTAGAAACCAAAAAGATTTTCAGGAAACAGTTTCAGAGGGCAGCAATGCTGGCCTGCAGTAGAACAGCTAGATTTGATTCCAGGAGCACCTCAGAGACTTTCAGGGTAGAAGTTTTTGCTGGTCAAAGCTCTCTTCATTAGATACAAGTAGAAATGGAGATCCGTGAGTTCTTATATCCCAGGAGGATCTCTCTGACCTTCTGGGGAAATCTCCATTCTTACATGTTGATGTCTAAGGTGCTACTGGGTTTGAATCCAACTCTTGTAAAATTTGCAAAATTATGCCAGTGGGTTGGTTTTTGTTTTAATGTTCTCAAGGGCTAGAGAGGCGGATAGGAAAGAGAATAACACATACGGTATTTGGGGAGTTAGTGGCCTTGTTGTTCTTGTTGTTGTTTGCACCAAACAGCCTGATTGAACTCAAATCTTTGCTCTTAGTTGTTTTTTTAGGGATAAAACCTATTCCTGTAAATGTCTCACTTGGAATTTTTTGTGTGTGTATGCAGATCATCATTGCTACTGTTTCGTTTCTGTTGCCTAGTGCAGAGTACTCCTCTGTGGAAAGTGATAAGAAGGTATGTATGTGAAGAGAAACTGCCATTGGTTTAGTTGTAACATTGCAATGGAATTGGTCTTCTTTTAAAACATGGAGCTAGTGTTTGGGGAGGGACGGTGGCTCAGTGGTAGAGCATCTGCTTGGGAAGCAGAAGGTCCCAGGTTCAATCCCTGGCATCTCCAAAAAAGGGTCCAGGCAAATAGGTGTGAAAAAACTCAGCTTGAGACCCTGGAGAGCCGCTGCCAGTCTGCGAAGACAGTACTGACTTTGATGGACCAAGGGTCTGATTCAGTAGAAGGCAGCTTCATATGTTCATATGCTGTAATACTTTAATCTCAGTAAAGGGTGGTGGTGGGGAACACACTTGCAAGCATAATGGCTTGTGTGTGTTTCCCAGGATAAAAAGCCAGTCCAGAGTTAGCGCTGTCCAACCACAGCTTTAGTAAAATTGTCTTTAATAGCTGCTGAACACTAGCACTCTTCAAATGTCATTGTGAGTATATTTATGATCCTGCATCTGTTTATAAGAAAGAGCCAACCTGTGTTTACTTTACAATTTAAATTGGGGACCAGTGTCTGGATAAATTTGTTGTGCGAGTGTTGAAGGTAACATGAAAATTACTCAACATGTACGTCAAGAAAAACCAGATATACCCTGTACATGCTCTCACCGGGATGTCCCAGGCTAGTTCAATTTAATCAGATCTCGGACGCTAAGCAGAGTCAGCCCTGGCTAGTATTTAGATGGGAGGCTACCAAAGACTCCCATGGGCGTGATGTGGAGGCAGGCAACGGCAAACCACCTCTGAGCAACTTCTTGCTTTGAAAACCCCACCAGGAGTCACCATAAATAAGCCATGACTTGACAGCATTTTCCACCACCGTTCTGTACATGGATTGTTACATGCATTGACTATAAGCTGTGAACATGGCTACTGGGGGCGGGGGCAAGGTTGAATTTGTTCCTTGCCCCCTCCCCCCAAAAAAATTCTCACTGGCTCTTAATGCTTTCGATTTGCATCCAGGCTGCAATCAGACTTGGCAGTAAGGAAAAATATTGGTACAGCTCATTTGGGTGTATGTTTTTTTTCTCTGTTGGATCAGAGTTTGGGCAGTTTTCTCAGTAGAGGTAATGTAGTTTGCATCTTTCTGTTTTTAGTTTATAGTTTCATTATTGCTTTGCCTACTGGATTGGTGTATGACCTTGCCCCTCAAAATGCTGCTGGAGCCTGTGAATACATCTAGCCTTGATGATCAAAATTCTTCCAATGCTCCATTGCTTGATTACATCTATAGGGTAAGTGTGAGGGCTCATCTTTAAGTGTTTGTGTTCCCAATGCTTAATTATGATGTTTGTTATTAACATAAGCCTAATGAAGCAAGTGCTTTTGGGGTGTTAACTACAGTTAACAACCACAATTATTTCTGAAAACAAGCAGTGATAACTGCATCTTGTTTGAATCGCTTGAACTATTGAATTGCAGTCCATAAGTGTAATTTTTTCACTACAATTTGAGCAGGAGCTATCCCCCATGACATTCTCAACACATTTATTTAAAGTCTTGATTACACACTGGTAAAATGCTTTTTTAAGTAAGGTATTTGCCTTTAGTTGCTTAATAAGTAAACATATCTAGTTAGATTGTTTGTTATGAAATCAAGCTTGTGCAGTTCTTTACCATATAGCTTTGTTCAGCTGTATTCAGAAGATCATTGTGGACTCAGGACAGACCCCGCATATGGATACTGCACCCACACTGAACTCTAATTGGAAGCTTCAAAGCTTATCTCCATCTTTTTGGCAGGCTTTCTCCCCCGCTCTGGGGAGCAGGGATCAACTGCGCATGCCTGGAGCTAAAGAGAAAGCCACCTCTCACTCAGTTCCTTTCTTTCTGCCACACTGTTCTCACCTTCTTCGCTGTTCTCCTCCACTTTGTTTCTTGGTTGCTTTTATCTCCCTTGTCCCTTGCTTCTTGCCTCCATCTTCCTTGTAATCATCATCTCGTGTTTTGTCTTGTCTATATTTTAAAAAAGAAAAATATTACTGCTTTTGGTTTTCCCCCCTTCTCCCATCCTTATGTCCGTTCCCCCCTCCTTCTTTCTCTTCAGAGGTGGTGGTGCATGAAAGGAGCAGTTTTTTTCAAGCAGTGTAAAGACTGTAAAACCAAGTTTCCTTCAACTAATGGGTACAATTTGTGCCTTGGAGAAGACTCATTAGGTTGACTCCTGCACCTGTTGCTTGAACGTCAGCAAACAGGCTTGTAAGAACAGGGCAGTGCATCTCCGTTCCTCCTTAATGGAAACCTCACTTCACCCTCAAACAATTCAGGCTCAGGTGCTGCAGTCTGCACAGCCTCCCCCAAAACACCAGGGAGATTCCACCAAAGCTGTGGATCCTGCTGCTTCAGCACTTCCAACGCCCAAAAAAAGTCAAAAACAAGTCTTCAAAATGGGCTTCATCTTTGAGTTTGAAAACATTGAAGAACCCTGCGGGACAGTCAACCCCAGTCTGACATAATTCTCAATGCCCTCTGTCCAACCCATCACTCCGGTGGTGATCACTGGTCTAACAACCTCGACACTGGGTACAAAGCAGTCTCTTCCTTCAGCCTCACATCATTCCAGCATGTCTGCTGCTCCGGTGCTTACACTTTATTTCTCCAACTACATCCCTTTGGGGCTACAACAACAGGACAGAGTGCCATCCAAGTCATGGGGACTCAACAAGTACATCTGGAAGTCAGAGTTCAGGATGGTAACTCTGCAGTCCATTCTTCCGCTCATTCCACCTCAAGTATGGCTGGCATTCATAGATCTCAAGGATGCCTACTTTCATGTTACCATCAGACCTCAACGCAGCCAATTCCTTTGCTTCACTGTGGGTCCTCATCATTACCAATATTGGGTCCTACCCTTCAGCCTCTCAACAGCACCTCATGTTTCCACCAAGTGCATGGTGGTGGTAGCAGCAGCTCTGCATCTTCAAAGTGTGTCAGTTTTTCCCTGTATTGATAACTGGCTCCTGGTGGTACCTTCCCCTCAGAGACTGACCAAAGGTATAACTGCAACATTAGCCTTACTCCAGAACCTGAGTCTCTGTGTAAATCACAAAAAGGCCATGCTTCAACCAACGCAGGACCTTCAGTTCATTGGAGCACACCTGAATCTTCCTCCCTCCAGACAGAGCCGCCGCCACCACTCTATTACAGCTGGTTCAGACATTCGTCTGTTAACCCACTCAGTCTCCTCACTCCAGTGTGTCCTGGGCCTCATGGCCTCAACAACATTTGTGGTCCCCATGGCGAGAATACACCTGTGATGCTTTCAACTGTGATTCAGTCACCATTTCAACCCATTGTCGGATCTCCAGTTCACCATTCTGAGTCCACCACAGAATGTCACTTCTTCACTACAGTGGTGGGTGGACATGCATAACCTACTACCAGGAATGCCATTCTGACCTCCTGAACCTCAGGTTGTTATTTACGCAGATGTTTCACTGTTAGGATCCCACTATGATGAGTTCCATACCCAGGGTCGCTGGTCTCTCTCCAAAAAGAACCTTCTCATAAACTGTTTGGAGCTGCTTGGAGTTCACTGGGTGCTGATGTCATTTCACAGTGCTGCAGTCCAGGTCACCATAGACAATGTGGCAAACATGTACTACATAAACAAGCAGAACAGAACAGCTTCCAGGACTCTGTATTGTCTGGCCCTCCAGTTGTGGGAATGGTGCCTTTCTCATCATGTGTCTCTGACAGCAGTGCACAATCCTGGTTTGTAGAATGAGCAAGTGGACTCTCTCAACTGCATCAGTCAGATGGAGTACAAGCGGTCTCTGACTACCATGTATCTTGACACCATCTTCCGGACCTTCGGCCATCCAAATGTGGATGCATTTGCCTCTCACAACAATGTGAAATGCAAGATCATTTTCTTGAGAGGTCCACTGACAGGGAGACCTTACAGGGATGCTTTCCTTCAGCCATTGTTGGGTCTATATTTTTGGGGTCTACATTGTTCCTCCTTACCCGCTGATTCCTTGGGTGCTTCAAAAGATTGTTCAAGACAGAATGTTCTGCATCATAATAGCACTATAGTGTCTACGATAACAATGGTTTCTTCTGCTACTTCATCTTTCCAAGGGATGCTATCTCAGATTGCCTGCAGATCCTAATCTGCTATCTCAACAGGAAAGCAGGATTCTCCATCACAATCCAGTATTCTTCAACCTCACTGCCTGCTGGATCTCACAGTGACCTTTCCTCCTGACGTTTCCCATATTCTCCTGTATGCTTGTTGACCTTCCATGCTCTGTTTTTACGAGCTGAAATGGAAACATTTCACTATCTATGCTTCAGCATGCAATTTGTTTCCCACACTCAATTTCTCTGGCAGAGATCCTTTCCTACCTGGTTTCACTCCACCAGACTGGTTTGTCTTTTGCATCTGTAAAAGTTCACCTTGCAGCTCTCTCAGCCTTCCATCATCCAATTGATAGTCGTCCTTTGTTCTCACATGCAACATGCAAAATGTTCTTGATAGCTTTGTTGAAACTCAACGAACTATAGTCCCTGACTGGAGCCTTTCCTTAGTGCTGTCAAAGCTCATGGGCAAGCCCTTCAAACCTGTGCCATGGCCCCTTTTAACCAGTTATTGTGGAAGATCATAGAAGAAAGGTTAATAGCTTGGAGAAACGTCAACTAGGGGTGACATGATAGAGGTTTACAAGATTATGCATGGTACAGAGAAGGTAGAGAAAGAAGTACTTTTGTCACTTTCTCACAGTACAAAAACTCATGGACTCTCAATGAAATTGCTGAGCAGTCAGGTTAGAACAGATAGAAGGAAGTACTTCTTCACCCAAAGGGTGATTAGCACATAGAATTCACCGCCACAGGATGTAGCATCTACAAGCAAAGACAGCTTCAAGAGAGGATTGGATAAACATATGAAGCAGAGGTCATAGAATCATAGAGTTGGAAGGGACCTCCAGGGTCATCTAGTCCAATCCCCTGCACAATGCAGGAAACTCACAAATACCTCTCCCTAAGTTCACAGAATCCTCATTGCTGTCAGATGGCCATCTAGCCTCTGTTTAAAAACCTCCAAGGAAGCAGAGCCCACCACCTCCTGAGGAAGCCTGTTCCACTGAAGAAGAAGAAGAAGAAGAAGAAGACTGCAGATTTATACCCCACCCTTCTCTGAATCAGAGACTCAGAGCGGCTTACAATCTCCTATATCTTCTTCCCCCACAATAGGCAACCTGTGAGGTAGGTGGGGCTGAGGGGGCTCTCACAGCAGCTGCCCTTTCAAGGACAACTTGGAACCACTCTGTCAGGAAATTCTTCCTTATGTTGAGCTGGAAACGCTTTTGATTTAATTTCAACCTGTTGGTTTTGGTCCTACCTTCTGGGGCCACAGAAAACAATTCCACACCATCCTCTAGATGACAGCCCTTCAAGTACTTGAAGACGGTGATCATATAACCTCTCAGCCACCTCCTTTCCAGGCTAAGCATGCCCAGCTTTCTTCATAGGACTTGGTCTCCAGACCCCTCACCATCTTTGTCACCCTCCTCTGGACCCGTTCCAGCTTGTATCTATCCATCAATGGCTATTAGCCATGTGGAACTCTCTGTCTGGGACAGTGATATTCTGTATTCTTGGTGCTCGGGAAGGGGGGCAATAGTGGGAGGGCTTCTAGTGTCCTGGCCCCACTGGTGGACCTCCTAATGGCACCTGGTTTTTTTGGCCACTGTGTGACACAGGGTTTGGGATTGGATGGGCCATTGGCCTGATCCAACATGGCTTCTCTTATGTTTCTATGTTCTTAAGATAGCCTTTCTTGTGGCTATAACCTCTGCCAAAAGGGCCAGCAAACTCTGCGCCTTCTGAGCAGATGCATCCTTCTTAACTTTTCATAAGGATAAAGTCATTCTCAACGCTGATTCGACCTTCCTGCCAAAGATTATTTTAACTTTTCATCTTTTAGGGCCTACTGCTCTGCCAGTATTTTTTCCAGACCCAGTGAATGAATCACTCCCCGGATAGCTATCGAGCTCTGGCTTTTTACCTAGAGAGAACTGAGGACTTCAGGGTTGATGCTCAACTCCTTGTATTCTATGCTACTCCCATGAAAGACCGAAAAGTTTCACCTTAGAGCATCTCCAAATGCTATACAGCTGTCAGGAAAGTGTTCCTGCCATAATTGTCTGGTTCCCAGGTTGCATGAATGTCTCCTGTTTTCAGCTACATGTAGTCATTCCAACAGTGTATCACTTTCTTTCTATACTGTATGTTTATGGAATTGTATGCTTATGGGGGGTGGGATTTCAGTTTTGCTTGCTTTGCATACAAATGTTGCTTCTGCAGCAAAGACACTTATCAGGTTGGCATGGTAACAGCATTCTCTGCCAGGATTTCTTCTCTAGGCCGGCTGGCCTTGAAAGTACTGAAAATAGTTTGCTGGGAGACACCTGGATAGGGAAAAGTTTGAATTGACTTTTCAGCTGGGATATTCTGGTGGAGTAAATTGGGTTAACCATTGCTTGCATATAGAAGTAGAGACATGACCGTTATTGTTAGTCCCGACAAGAGCTGTCCATGTATTAACTTTGATCTTCAGTTTTAATAAAGCCTTTATCAACGAACTCATCTGAGAAATTTATTGGAGCTGACACCTAGCTAAACCTGACAACGGCTCTACTTTCAGCTAGCTAAGCAGCACTTACCTATTCCCTGGGCTCACTCCACAAGGGCTGTTTCCATATCTGCAGCATTTCTAGCTGGTGTTCCTGTCGATAACATTGAGCTGCCACCTAGTCAACTCCCTCAACTTTCACTTTGCACTATACCTTGGACATCAGAGCCAGATGTAATTCCTCCTTTGGACATGCAGACCTCCAGTCCATCTTCTACTGATGCTACCTCCATCACCTCTGGTGAGCTTAACATAAGGAAGCAATATGTTATTATGGTGTCTACTAATGTATTTCTTTTGAGTCTTACAGAGCTACCAGCACCCACCATCCAGGTCACTCCAGCTCACTAGTCACCCATACGTGGGACTGCACAGAGACCATAAAGAAGATAAACAGGTTGCTTACCTGTAACTGATGATCTTCTAGTGGTCATCTATGCAGTCACACATGTCCACCCAACCTTCCCCACTGCTGTGCTGACATCTCTTGTCCACTTACCTTTACTGATTAGACTTACTACCAGCATCTGGAAGGAACTGAGCAGGAGGCGGCTTTCTTCTCATCTCCAGGCATATGCTGTTGATGCCTGCTCCCCAGAGTGGAGGAGAAAACCCTCCAAAAAGACAGGGATAAACTTTGAAGCTTCCAGTTGAAGATCAGCACAGGTGCAGTACATTCCACTATTTTAATAAAGAAGGGGTAGATACAACCACTTTGCGCAGCAGAGCTTGAAGCCTTCCTCTCATTTTGAGTGGTTCTCCCTCTAATGGAAGGCTTCCAGCTTCACTGAGCAGAGTCGCTGGGTCTATTCTCTTTCTGTAATATGCTAGTATCATGGGTGATTTGGGATTGAGGAAGTTTAATAAAACTTACACACAAAATACATAATTGGCCCTAAGCACAGGTATATTTAGCCCCCGTTTTCAGCGGAATGGCAAGCAACATTGAGTCCTCCATGCAGGAAAGTGGTGCAGGATATAAATCTAACAATAAATAAAATAAAATCGAGGGGCAAAGGTTAGAATAACAGAGAAAGAAAACTTGTGCCAAAGTAGTTCTGTTATGGCCCACAACTCACTTTAAAGTATACTCTTTGTCAGTGATGACGGTGAAGACATTGTACTTCTCCACCAGCATTGTGTCTACTTAGTGCTGTTGACTGATACTGTTCCACACTGTAAGATGTCCTTTACCTTGGCCCAGGAGATAAAAGAGCAGACACCTTCTCAGCACTTTGTGAATGAAATCAATCATAGTTGATTGGCCTTTTCCTCATTAATTACAGAGATGTGTTCTTGAGGCCTTACTGTCACATATATAAGGATACCTTTAGAGTGGGACAGCCTGCTGATGTGGATATAATGCTGGATCCAGATCACTGCCAGGAGAGTGAACCTGAATGACTGGGACTTTGGCAGCATATTGAGCCCCTGAAATTCTGTTCTTGGGTGCCAAGGGACCCTCATCTGGCTCTGGGCTCTTGACTTGGAAGCCTCTGAGGAGACTGAGGAGCAAGAAACATGCCCTCCAGGAGACCAGAAACTTCAAAAGACCTGTGCAGGGCAGATGCTTCCGGTCCGTCAGCTCCAGAACTGGCCCCTGAGGAGCCTGCAGAAGGAGCTTCTCTGCCAGAACTTGCCTCTGCCCCTCTAGGTTTTGGGGCAGTTAAGTGCAGTCCAGGATTCAGTCCACCAGAATCCACCTCCACCCAGCAGGAATGGCAGAAGCAGAGGTAGTCCAGAAGCTGAGATAGTCCAGTGAAGGCTCAATGCAAGGCTAGCAGCCCATGCTCCACTCCTGGGCCAGAGCATGGTGGATGTGATCCTTTGCAGGATTCTGGCCCCAGTTAACCCTGTATAGATGAGTCCTAGGTGCTGCTTCTGGAGCAGGAAGAGCTGATGTCCTCTTAGCCTATTTAAGCCTTGACCGGAGAGGGGAATCTTGCTGGACCCGCTGTTCCCCTAGATGTAAGCCTGTGTCCCTGTTCCAGCTCCTGTTGATGCACAAGCCTTGTGAGCCTGAGGGCACTACCACTTGAGGAGACCTGACTGGCCCTGAATACGGGACTAAAGGGGAGTGCTCCCTTAGAGGGAAGAGGAAATAGGCAAAAATTGTCCTTCCTTCCTCTGGAGGAGAAATAATACCTTTGGATCCAACCCAAAATAGTTAGAGAAGTGATCCCAACAACTTTCCCACTGGATTGTTGTCCATCCTCATTAAACATGCCAGAAGTGGACTGACAATGCCTCTGGTTTTAAACATGTCAGAGCCTTTGTGGAGAGGATTTCTCGGGTGCTTAATAATCAGCCAATGTATATCTTACTGTTCTTAGGCAAAGCTTTGGCAACATGGTGGCTTCACAGTTCCAGCTGTTTCTATATGAGGCCAGATTACTTAGGTCCTTTCCAATCTGTGGTCCAACCTGGGCATGACATAGAAACTACTTTGGTTGCCCTGACAGGTGATCTTTGCTAGTCAGTAAGCTGGGAGTGTACATGTCCCTCTCAATGACTTTGGATACCACTGACCTTCTAGACTTGATATCCTTCTAGACTGCCTGGCCAGAATGACCTGGAGGTTTTGCATTGGGTCTGGAATTTTCAAAAGGTGGTACTTGGGTACTTCTGTTCTGCCGCATGGCAGGCAACATAGGTGGGCTTTTGGGGTGCTGCAAGGCTCCATCTTACCTTCTATTTTGTGTAAGATCTGTATGGAAAAAAATCACCCAGAGATTTGTGTGGTCAGTATGGCCACTGTGTGACAGAGTGTTGGACTGGATGGGCTGTTGGCCTGATCCAACATGGCATTTCTTATGTTCTGGTGATACCCAGGTGTGTCTCTCTTTCCCTGTAACTCCAAGGAGGTGGCAAATGTGCTGAGCTAGCATCTGGAGACAGTGGTGGACTAAATGAGAGCAAGGGGACAGAAATGTAGTCTAGGAAAAAAAGGAAGCATTGTGGTATGGGAATAAGGCTGATATGGGAATAGGTAGACAACCTGTTCTGGATAGAGATGTACTCCCAGTGCAGGATCAGTCTGGAGGTATTCCTGAACTGTTCATGGTCTCTAGGTAAAGAGGTGGCATAGATGGACACGAGTGCTTTCTACCAGCTCAGTCTGGTTTGCCATTCACTGCCATTCCTGGAAAAGATGACCTGGCACTGACATGTTGGGTGAACGCACTATTCCATCTTTCTCTGCATTCATTTGTGCCAATCTGCCCATGTCCGTTATAATGAAAAGATTGTTGTTGCTTGTAAAGAAATATAGGAGCAAGAACAAGGGCAACATCCAAACATAACCTGAAAACCTTCATGGTGATCCAAAGCTTAGACCCAAAGGAAGAGGTTTGACAGCCATGATTTGGCCAGTCATTCTCCAGATGAAGCACAGTGCCTTTGTGGTATTTTACATTATGCTGCATGTGTTCCCGATGCACTTTTCTGCTTTCCTTTCAGGTTCTGCACAGTTGTGTTTATGGCTCAAGTACACATACCCAGCAAAGCCATTATTTGTTAAGTCTAGCAGACCTTTCCAGTGACAGCTATGATCCATTTTTGCCACTTGGAAATATCAGGAATTCTGAACACATGCAGTTTCAGTCTTCTGCAGACCTGAGTAATTTGCTGACTGTTGTTGAAGGTAAGGAACTATTTGGGAAGCGGCAATTCATTTGAGCTGGGAAATGTAATACTTTTATGTATGAAAAACACATGCTTTGCAAGATCTCATCATGAGAAAAACATTTGGAGTTCTCTCTAGGAATTAACTAATGTCAATATCTAGTCATCGCCTGCTTCAGTAAAGGAAAGCTATTAGCAAACTAGCATGCAGTTTTTAAAAACTAAAAGGAATCCGTGAGTCCCCAAGATGGTGCTACACATACTCTCTGGTGGCTCCCACATTGTGCAAGGGCCTGCCATCAGGAAGGCCCACATGCTCCTGTCACTTCACAGAATGTGGGGAACAGAATTGTTCAGGGGGGCATTCTTACAGAGGGAGCAGATTTACAGTATAATGGATGAGCTCAGGAGGTGACTTCTGTAAGGAATGGATTTTTCCTGCATTGATTGCTCCGTTACCTCAGACAAAAATTCATCGATTCCCAGCTGTTCCATTGTTTTGCTTTATTAAGAATCTTGCTGTTAGATTGAATTTTATTATATAAGGAATAAATGTTACTTACACTGATGTCATAAACAAGCTGTGCATGTGCTGGTTTTCCAATTCTTCAATCCCAGCCCCCCTTCATCATTTTGCTTCAATAAGAATCTTTACTGTTAGATTGAATTGTTCTGTATTATTTATTATTATTTATTTATGACATTAAATTTCTATCCCGCCAACTCCGCAAGCGGACTCAGGGCGGCTAACAACATTCATTTTCACAAGTTAAAAACCAATAAAAGCCAATAAAATATTATTACAATTTTTAAATTTTCTGAAAAACCATTTCATGGTGCTGTATCGCTACAATATACAATGTAGGCGAGTTCTTCTTTTCAGACGGTGATCACCTAGTACTCTATATAATGTCGAGTGGCAGCTCTCTCCCGGTTAGATATCAATGGCCTGTTGAAACAATTCGGTCTTACAGGCCCTGTGGAAAGTGGAGAGATCCTGCAGGGCCCTTATGGCCTCCAGGAGGGCATTCCACAATTCTGGTGCTGCCACCGAGAAGGCCCTAGCTTGCGTCGAACGCAACCTAGCCTCCTTTACTCCAGGGATGGACAATAGATTTTTTGTCCCTGAACCCAGTGCTCTCTGGGGAATATGTGGAGAAAGGCGGTCCCACAGATAGACAGGTCCCTGACCATAAAGGATTTTAAGGTCAATACTAACACCTTGAAACGGACTCAGAACACAATAGGTAGCCAGTGCAGCTTTTTCAGCACTGGCCGAATGTGCTCCCATCGAGGGAGCCCCATTAACAGCCGTGCTGCAGCGTTCTGCACTAGCTGTAGTTTCCGAGTCAGCGTCAAGGGTAGCCCCATGTAGAGAGCATTACAGTGATCTATTCTTGAGGTGACCGTAGCATGGATCACCATTGCTAAGTCGTCATGCTCCAGGAAAGGGCTGCACCCGCCGAAGATGAAAAAAGGCAGATCTAGTAGTGGCTGCTACCTGGGCCTCCATTTTAAGAGAGGACTCAAGGAGCACGCCCAAGCTCTTGACCTTAGGGGCCGGTATTAGTGACACCCCGTCAAGAGCCGGCAGAAGGATCTCCCCGCCGGACCACCCCGGCTCAGGTAGAGAACCTCCATCTTCGTTGGATTCAACTTCAGCCGACTCAGACTGAGCCAAGATGCTACGACTTGCATAGCCAGGTCTAGATTTTCCGGGGTACAATCGGACTGGCTGCCCATCAATAGATAGAGCAGGGTGTCGTCTGCATATTGGTGACAACCCAGCCCATACCTCCTGACAATCTGGGCAAGGGGGCGCATATAGATGTTAAATAACATCGGGGACAGAACTGCTCCCTGTGGCACACCACATATAAGTGGGTGCTTTTGGGATGATTCCTCCCCTATCACCACCCTTTGTCCCCCATCTTGGAGAAAGGAGGTCAGCCACTGTAAGGCGGACCCCTGAATCCCCACGTCAGCAAGGTGGCTAGTCAGTAGCTGATGGTCAACCATATCAAAGGCAGCTGACAGATCTAATAACAACAGCACTGCTAAGCCGCCCGATTCAGATGTCACATGAGGTCATCTATGAGAGCAACCAGAACTGTCTCTGTGCCGTGACCTGGTCGAAAGCCGGACTGGAATGGATCCAGTGCGGAAGTGTTATCCAGGAATCCCTGTGGCTGAGTTGCCACCGCCCACTCTATAACCTTACCCAAAAAGGGAAGGTTTGATACCAGCCAATAGTTCGCCAATATGGCTGGATCTGCAGATGGTTTTTTCAAGAGGGGACGGACCACAGGTGGTTTTTCAAGAGGGGACAGACCACAGCCTCTTTAAGAGGTGTGGGAAACATCCCTTCTACCAGGGATCTGTTAACAATACCTTGTAGTGGCTCGCGTAGCAACGCCTGGCTAGCTTTTATAAACCAGGACAGGCACGGGTCCAACCCACAGGTCGTAGGGTGTACAGTAAAAAGGATCCTGTCGACTTCCTCCAGGCTGAGTGGATTGAAGGAATCTAGAATTGGACCAGAAGACGTGCTCGGTGCCCCAAGTTCTTTGACTGTATCAATTATGGCAGGAAGGTCACGTTGGAGCGACGAGACCTTATCTGTGAAAAACTTGCAAAAGCCTCACAGCCAATTTCCAGTTCTCTAATGTTTGGTTTACTTTGCAGTAAAGTTGTTAGAGACTAAATTATACTAAACAATTGTGCTGGGCGCGAGGTCGCAGACGCAATCCGGGATGCAAAGTAAGTCTTCTTTGTGGCCCGGACTGCCATCTCATAGGTCCGCATAAATGATCTATAAGATGTTCTCGTAGCTTCATCGCGAGTGTGTCGCCATTGTCTCTCTAGTCGCCTTAATCGCTGTTTCGATCGCAGCTCCGGGGTATACCACGGAGCAGATCGTGAACGAGGATGAAGAGGACGTCGGGAGGTGATCTTGTTGATGGCTGTAGAGAGCTGGTTATTCTAGATCTCCACCAGCCCATCCAGCGAGTCACCAGAGGGCCAGGGATCATGCAAAGCCATTTGAAGCCACAAAGGGTCCATCTGGCTTCGTGGGCGAGCTAAAACTTGCTCACCGCCTAAACGGGGTGGGAGCCCTCAGGGCATGGTGGACAGACCACGTATTATAATCCTCGCTGATTAGCTGTCTTTCTTATACTTCTAATCCACCCAGACCCACACTCCATTATTCTATTTTACTGCAAATATTTGCTGCTTGATTCGGACCTTTTTATCTTTCTTTGGAATTTGCTTGCTGTTTGACTTAATGGTTCATATCATATTTGTAATCTGTCTTGAGTTCCAGTGAGAAAGGCAGACTATAAATGAAGATTAATAATAATAATAGTAATAATAATAATAATAATCTCCTGTCTAGTATGAAAAGTGAGCTGTATAATAGAGTTTAATGCCAGTGAAAGAAAAAATGTTTCCAGTTTTTGCCCAACGTAGGCAGCATTTCTATCTTCTGTTCAGTGTGGTCTTACCTGAGTTTTAATAGAACAGATTTTAGTCCAAATAATAGAGATTTAATGGAACAGATTTTGAGTCCAGTGGCACCTTTAAAACCAACAAAAGTTTATTCAAGGTATGAGCTTTTTTGTGCATGCACACCTATTCTGATACATAGATGTATCTGAAGAAGTGTGCATGCATACAAAAGCGCATACCTTGAATAAACTTTTGTTCATATTAAAGGCGCCACTGGACTCAAAATCTGTTCTGTTCCTTCAGAAAAACATGGCTGCCCACCTGGATCTTACTTGATTTAAATTTGTAATAAAATTGTTCTGAGTATTTGTACATCTCTGCAGCTATTATAAACAGCTATTTGATCTGTTGAGCTTCTGTGGGCAAAGACTTCTGTAACTAGGAAACTATCATTATATCTCATTCTGAAATGGGCCTTAGAGTATGGATTTGAAAAATCCACAAAGGCAAGGCGCAGACTGGGTGGATTTTTCTACATATCGAAGGGAAGTCCCAGTTCTCAGAAAACTCTGAAATCTTAGGGGGATTTTAAAAAATAACCACGTAATAGAAGAAATATCTGTCGTCTTAAGAGATAAATGACCCTGAGATCTCTTGAGATTACTTTCTGAGATCTTGGTGGCCATTGCTTAGGGATGACAACAATATTGCCAAACCTTTGCAAACTCTGGTTTCTGTCAGTGAAGTCAGTGGAGAGAGGCCGGAAAGAGATAGAAGATGTGAAGGGAGTAAGGTGTAAGGTTTTGCCCAGAATCTATCACAAGATCTCTTGAGTAAATGCAAAAGAAGCTTTTAATGAAGAATCAGGTAGCAAACCCTTGTAGCATGTGCACACAAGACTACTTGTCTTGCCAGACTGGCATAAAACAAAAGTTACAGTCCAAATATAGGCTATAGCTTAATGGCCCACTCAAAAGTCTTTGAAAGTTCCCAGACTCTGATGTTACTCTTCTTCAGGGTTGCATTCCAACTTGCAGACATCTTTCACTGTTACCTGTCTTTCATTATCAGGGAGACTAGATTTGGCCCTTGCTTCGCACAGTGGCTTACCCTCTACTGTGGCCCCCTTTCCCCCCAACACTATTCTACATAAACCTTAAAATAATACAGTGAATATATATGGTTAGTGAACACTGGTGTTGTAATACATGGGTTAGTATAGTTATGAATATAAGTGCATGAATATATGTATGAACACCTAAAGCAATAATAGTTATGGATATATTAATGTACTTTGGATAACTGACTTTTCATCAGCAATGACAATACTATTATGAAAATCAATAGACGGTTTCTGAACCACAAGTTAGAGACATATCCCTGTCAGGGACTTGTACCTGACATAAGGAGAAAGAAGGGGGAGAAGTAGAAAAAGGAAATAAAAAGCTGGGCAGGAGGAAAAGAAGAAAAGGGGAGAGGTTGCCTGGGGAGGGAAAGAGGGAAAGCTGAAGTGGATAAAGGTACATTGATTGGTGGGTAGGGGGGAGAGAAGGAAATGGGGAAAGGGAAGAGGCTATGGAGGTTGCCAAGAAAAGGTGAAGAGCAAATAGTGTGGGAAAAGGGAATATGGGGTGGAAATGAGACGCGCCTTATGACTCCCCATGGGTCACCCCATTTCTTATCTCTAAGTCTCATGTCCATGACTCAGAGAACCGGAGCAGATAAGCCATGGGAAAACTTGAAGAAGCATTCCTTCAGGGAACTAGGACTCAGACTTTGACGGCCATGCATAGAGTTAATTACAGAAGTCAAAACAATAGGTTATACCAGGGGTGGCCAACGGTAGCTCTCCAGGTGGTTTTTTTTTTGCCTACAACTCCCATCAGCCCCAGCCAGCATGGCCAATGGCTGGGGCTGATGGGAGTTGGAGGCAAAAAACATCTGGAGTGCTACCGTTGGCCACCCCTGGGTTATACAAATAAGTTAAGCATTAGGGCAAGTATCTTCGTTAATAACTGCAAAGGAAGTATTCATGTATTCTGAGGCAGACATCATTACTTCCCCAGAAAGCTGGTGTAATTTGGCCAATTTATTCCAACCAGGTGTTTCCCTAATGGCGGCTTTATCAGGAACCCCATATTTTCGCTTAGGAGGCGAGTATAGTGTAATACCACTTTTTCTCTCATTACTTTGGTGGCCTTGGATGAACCTTTGGTTTTCCTGTAGTTCAACCAGGCTGTCACTAGAGCAAGTTTTTAAGTAAGTGGGCAATCTTTTTTTAAAAATATAGCTTGACCCACATGGATATCTACCATTGAAGACAATAAAAATATAGTTTTGGTTTTGGTTCATAGATGGCTTATCCATTGTTCTTTATAAAAAAACAGTACAGTAATTCTCTGTTTCTAGATGCTAATAGTCTGTTTTAAAATGCATGCCATTTTAAACAAAACTTCGCCTTCTCATAATGGAGAATTAAAATTTCAAAAGAGTAAAACTCCCTACATAACTTGCTGGACACAATGAAAAAGTTGGTGCATATTTCAGTGAGTTTATTCCGCTGATGCTTGTTTTTGTTGATCACTTTCAGAAAGGAGGCGGAGAAGTTTGGAGCTGATTCCTTTAACTGCACGAATGATTATGGCTCATCTAGTAAACCATTTAGGCCATTATCCCCTCAGTGGAGGACCTGCTGTTCTTCACAGCCTTCTCAGTGAAAATCACAACAACTGTTACGTGGAATCTTCTGAACTGTCTTCTGAAGTTTTCAGAAGCCCAAACTTACAGCTCTTTGTATTTAATGATAGTACTCTTATGTCCTACCTCCAGATTCCTTCAGAAAGGGTAGTAGATGATGAAACTACAAGAACCTTCTCAGAAGTAAGAGTAATTGTTAGGGATATTTCAGGGAAGTACTCTTGGGATGGAAGACTCATCCACGGACTATTAACTGGTGGTCTTCCAATTCAAAATAAACAAAACTCCACTGCCATTTGGGACGATCATAAACAGAAGTTTGAATTTCCAACAGACTTCATTCAAACATATGAAGGAGAAGACGTGCTTGACAAGCTATTGGCAAGGATTGGTAACAGTAGCCCGGAGTGCCTTTTACGTCCTCAGCTCAAACTAAATGAGCCTTCACCATCACCCTCCATCATGAGCCATGACCAAGAGAATGCTATCTTAGAAGCAGTAATGCAACAGAGTTGCATAGAGAATGTGCATGGATGCACTTTGAATCTCAGGATGAAGGTGGAAAGTCAGGCAGCACCATTGCCTACCCAATCGCAAGCACCATTTCACTTTTGTAGGCTGTTGCTGAACGATTTAGGAATGAACTCTTGGGATAAAAGGTAAGTGCTCCTGTTGATCTCTGTGACTGCTGCTATTGCTCATCACCCTTGGAAATGATACCATGTTTACATTTGAGAAGGGAGGCCCTAG
Organism: Heteronotia binoei; assembly: GCF_032191835.1. Classification (NCBI taxonomy): domain Eukaryota; kingdom Metazoa; phylum Chordata; class Lepidosauria; order Squamata; family Gekkonidae; genus Heteronotia; species Heteronotia binoei. The sequence continues at coordinate 11,113,088 of NC_083236.1, forward strand.
CAGTGGCCAGGATGATGGCCACCCAAAACGCCGAAATTGATGTCCCATTAACAAGAATGAGTTGGATCCCACATTACACCCACATTACACGGACGCAGGACCCATTGATCTTTCCACTCTTTGCTCCCTGCTGGAGGCCTTGCTGACGGCCGAACAGCTTATTGCTGGGGTTGCAAGAACTTGTATGCACCAATAGCCTCACAGATCAGGTGCTGCACTGGGGAGGAGGAGCAGGGTGAAAACTCCACACACGTAAGGAGCTGAAAGGATAAGCTTGTTCCCTCCTCACTGCATTACACCCACATTACACGGACGCAGGACCCATTGATCTTTCCACTCTTTGCTCCCTGCTGGAGGCCTTGCTGACGGCCGAACAGCTTATTGCTGGGGTTGCAAGAACTTGTATGCACCAATAGCCTCACAGATCAGGTGCTGCACTGGGGAGGAGGAGCAGGGTGAAAACTCCACACACGTAAGGAGCTGAAAGGATAAGCTTGTTCCCTCCTCACTGCAGCCCTCGCCCCCGGTGCAGTGATTAGGTTATGTGAGTCCCTTGATCTTGGCAGTACGTTTTCCTCAGGTTGGAAAGGCTGAGGGGAAGCTGGGGACAAGGTAAGTGTTGTTAAAGGTTGTTAAATCATGCCATGGTACTCCCTTCTACCATGTATGGATGTGAAAGCTGGACAATGAAGACAGCTGATATAAAGAAACTGGGTTCCTTTGAAGTGTGGTGCTGGAGGAGAGTTTTGCAGATACATGGACTGACAAAAAGACCAATGAGTTGGTTCTCGACTGAACTCACCCTTGAAGGTAAAATGTCTAAACTAGGACTATCATATTTTGGTCACATCATGAGAAAACAAGTCACTGGAAAAAGCAATAATGCTTGGAGCAATTGAAGGCAGCAGGAAAAAGAGGAAGACCCAACATGAGATGATTGCTTCTGGCCTGTAACTATGGTGGGTCCCAGAGGGTCCTGGACCCACCACTTGCACACAAATGCAAGCATCCCAGCTCCACCACTTAGCACCCCAGCCCACTACCCTGATTTCATTCTCATGGTCCTCGTAATCCCTGCCCTCTCTTGCAAGCTCTCAGTATTTGAAGCTCTTGGCCCCTCCGGCGTCATCCAATCGCAGCTACTGCAGGCAGATGCCGTCCTTCCAATCAGATGCCACTGCTGCGCTGTGTTCTCTCTTGCATGCAGCTCCTGACCTGCTGGAAGTGTCTGACTGCAACAGGGGCCTCTCCGTCTGGGGCCAGCAGCTGCTTAAGCTTCTGACTGAATTGGCTGGCGGGATGCAGAAATAAGCTATCGTTCCTTTCTCCCTCTCTTGCGCTCAACACCCTCCAGCTCCTTTGCTCCCTGCCATTCATTTAGTGGGGTACATCTTTCCAAGCAATTCCCAGCAATGGGCAAGGCACTGTGCTTCAGCTTCTGGACTCCGGGTTGGCTCCTGCCAGCAGCTACCATGTGTAAAATGGGGCTTCCCTGTGGATTGGGCCCTGTATTCTCCCCTGGCTGGGAGCCCCCTTTGGATCTTCCATATCCCTAGTATGGATTCCAAATAGTTCTCTTTCCCCTAGTGAACAAGCTCAGAGCAGCCTCTTGGCTTGTCTGTAGCTCACAGCCTGACCAACCTGCCTCCTCTACCAGAATTTGGCTTTCTTCTGCACGGAATGGAACCAGATCTACCTTTAACAAATGGGAGGAAGGACTGCATAAGTGAAACATGCAGGGGGGGAGACCTTTCAACCTCCCCTGACAGCTTCCTGGCAAGCCAGTTTCAGTGCTTTTGTCCCAGGGCTCTGAATCTGAATGTCTGGAACATGGAAGAGCTAAGAGCAAGATAACATTTCCTAAATGTGGCAAAGGAAAGCAAAGGTCCCCTGTGCTAGCACCAGTCGTTTCCGACTCTGGGGTGATGCTGCTTTCGCAATATTTTCACGGCAGACCTTTCTACGGGGTGGTTTGCCATTGCCTTCCTCAGTCATCTACACTTTCCCCCTAGCAAGCTGAGGACTCATTTTATCGACCTCAGAAGGATGGAAGGCTGAGTCAACCTTGAGCCGGCTACCTGAACCAGCTTCCGCTGGAATCAAAAAGAGGTACCCAAAATACAGATTAGGACACTTATGTGGCTCCATTCTGGTCTAAGCCACACTAATATCCACCTCCTCTCCAACACAACCTGCCACATATTCGCATTGATGCCTGCTGCAGATTTCTTTCCCCTAATGTTTGCAGGCCTGGTTGTCTGTGCTATTCTACTGGCCCACTTCAACATTTGTAAGCCTTAATGCATCCCTAATGCAGCTAATCTGCAGGGAGCTGGGCATTGTCCCTTTTGTGCAGACAAGAGCTAGGGCACCCTTATGCATGTACACAGCCTCATCCCCTGCCACTTCAGCCCAAGATTGGAACCACTGAGCAAAGCAGATATTAGCACCTTTCTTGTGGCTCTTGGCCCAACATAGGGATTTTTCTTGATACAGGGATGAAGATGCCTTTGCACATGAAGGAAATCTCCTGAAAATGAAGCCTTTTGCGTCAACACTAGTTATTATTTATTATTTTTAAGTAAGTATAAGCATAATTTGTGCTCCACCCCCCAAAATGTACCCCACTAAATGAATAATCCTGCCTGTGTGCACCACTAACTGTAAAATCATGGCTACGGCCCTGGATTTGATTACATTAAGGGAGCCATGTCCCTCTGTTTGCAAGACCTGAGCAAACCTGTTTATGAGAGAACATTTTGGGGGTCAATGATTCATAGGGTAGCCATAAGTCAGAAATTACTTGATGGCCCTTGACACAGAGAGAGAGAGAGAGAGATTTACACACTTCTTGTGTCTGTGAATGCTGGAAGGAAAGCTCACCAAAATGCTCCCCTTTCTTCTGTGGTGCTGCTCCAGTTACTGCTAGATCAGATCTGTACAAATTATAGTTTCATAAGCAATCTTGTGTGTGTGTGAATAACTCCCCATGAGTTCAGTTGACTAACTCCCCAGTTAAGAGCACATCACTTTGCAGTATGAGGAACTTTTCCACCCATGCAATCTGGATATTTTGTGCTCAAGGACGTGGCAAAATAGTGGTTCAGTAAATTTTGACCTGCAAAGTCCTCTGCATCTTCAATGGAGTTTACACGCAACAAAGCCTACATAGGACAGCTCCATTACAAATCCTGATCGTCAAGTTATCAGTTTCATTTCAGGCTGTTTTCTTTTGGAAAGGTGGAAGAGGCAAGGACCTTGCATGTCACCACTCCCAATGGGAGCACAGTGGAAGTCAGAATCATAGACATCCAAGGTCATCTAGTCCAACTCCCTGCACAATGCAGGAATTTTACAAATACCTCCCACACACACATACATCCACAGTGACCCTTGCTGCATGCCCAGAAGATGACAAAAACCTTCAGGATCCCTTGCTAAGCTGGCCTGGAGACAAATTCCAGACTGACCCCAATGTGTCAATCAACATAGCCCCGGGTGTGTAAGAAGGGGCCATAGGAAAATAAACACTGATGCAACCCTTCCTGCCTTCTTTCTCATGATCTGCCTAATTCACAGAATCAGCATTGCTGTTAGATGGCCATCTAAGTCTCCTAAGAAGGAGAACCCATCACCACCTGAGGAAGCAAGTTCTACTCAGGAACCACTCCGTCAGGAAGTTCTTCCTAATGTTTAGCCAGAAACGCTTCTGATTTAATTTCAACCCATTGGTTCTGGTCTGATCTTTTAGGGCAACAGAAATCAACTCTGCACCATCCTCTATATATGACAGCCCTTCAAGTACTTGAAGATAGTGATCACATCACCTCTCAGTCATCTCTTCTCCAAGCTAAACATACCCAGATCCTTCAGCCTTTTCTCATAGGACTTGGTCTCCAGACCTCACCATCTTCATTGCCCTCCTCTGGACACGTTCCGGCTTTTCTATATCCTTCTTAAATTGTGCCCAAAACTGAACACAATACTCTAGGTGAGATCTAACCAAAGCAGACTAAAGCTATACCATCACTTCATGTGATCTGTGATACTTCTGTTAATACAGCCCAGAATCGCATTTGCCTTTTTAGCCACTGTATCACACTGCTGACTCATGTTAATGCATGCTCCACTGAGACACCTAGCTCTTTTGCACATACTACTGCCAAAACAAATCTGCTCCATCTTATAATTATGAATTTAATTTGTTCTACCTAAATGTAGAACTTTACATTTATCCTTGTTAAAATTCATTTTATTGGTTTCAGCTCAGTTTTCCAGCCTGTCAAAATCATCCTGTATCCTTTCTTTGTCTTCTAGTGTATTTGCTACACGCTCCCCCCCATTTAGTATCATCTGCAAATTTAATAAGCATTCTCTCTGTTTCTTCATCCAAATTATTTATAAAGATGTTGGACAAAACAGGTCCCAGGACAGATCCTTGAGGCATTCCTCTTGTCACTTATCTTCAAGAGGAACCATTCACAATCTGTCAGCCAGCTACATGTCCACCTAACAGTAACAGGATCCAAACCACATTTTACCAACTTGTCAACAAGAATAGTATGTAGAACCAGGGCTTTTTTTGAGCAGGACTGCACAGGAACACAGTTCCAGCTGGCTTGGCAGCAGGGGTGTGGTCTAATATGCAAATGAATCCCTGCTGGGCTTTTTCTACAAAAAAGCCCTAGAATCATAGAGTTGGAAGGGATCTCCAGGGTCATCTAGTCCAACCCCCCTGCACAATGCAGGAAATTCACAAATACCACCCCCCTGTGTGAAACCTTTTCAAAAGCCTTACTGAAATCAACATAAACAATGTCTACAGCATTCCCCTGATCCAACAAGGTAGTAACTTTTTTTAAAAAAGATAAGGTTAGTCTGAAAAGACTTGTTCATGAGAAACTCATGCCAGCAATCACAACTGTCCTTTCTAAACGTTCCAGGACTGACTGACTGATGAATTGTTCTAAAACTTCTCCAGTTATTGATGTCAAGCTGAAGGATCAGTAGGTACCCAGATTTTCCTTTTTCCCCTTCTTGAAGATGGTGATAGTATTTGCCCACCTCCAATCTTCTGGCACCTCACCTGTTCTCCAAGAATTCTCAGAAATAATAGACAGAGGCTCAGAAATTACATCCAAAAGTTCTTTTATTTCCCTTGGGTGCAGTTCATCTCCCCCCGAGGACTTAGTTTCATTTAAAGTAACTACGTGTTTATGTACTATCCTAGGCCACAACTCTCTTCCCTCATCATATGTTCTGTTTTTACCATGTTGAGCACCATTTCCCTCACAAGAGAAGAATGGGGAAAAGCAGAAATTGAGCAGTTCTGCCCTTTTTAAATCACCTGTTACAGTTTTGTGTCCCCACAATGGGCCTACTATGTCCTTGCTCTTTTTCTTACTCTGAACATAAGAAAAGAACCCTTTTTGTTGTTTTTTAGCATCTCTTGCTAAATTAAGCTCATGCTGAGCTTTAGCATTCCTAACTTTTTCTCTATAACCACTGGTTATTTGTTTATATTAACCCTTGCTTATAAGGCCTTCCTTCCATTTCCTAAATGGGTCTTTTTTATTTCTCAAGTCTTTAGAGAGCGGCTTATGGAGCCATCTTGGCTTCTTTAGGCTCCTCCCATTTTTCCTTCTCATAGGAAATGTTTGTCATTGTGCCTTCAGTGTTTCACTTTTAAGAAACTCTCTTCCCACTTGAACTCCCTTCTCCTTAAATATTTCTGACCATAGGATTTCTCTCTAGCATAGGTCTGTCAAAATTTGCTTTCCTGAAGTCCAACAGATACATCTGACTGCATACAACTTTTCCCTTCCCCAAGACTGTAAATTCCAGAATCACATGGTCACTTAGGGTGCCTACTACTTCCACCTTATCAACCGATTGTTCCCTCTTGGTGAGAATAAAGTCCAAGATAGCAGATCCCTTTGCTTCCCTCTCCACTTTCGGGAAAATGAAGTTGTCAGGAAGACAAGTCAGGGATTTGACCTTTAGCAGAGTTGGAAATCCAACAGATTTCCAGGTAATGGAAATCTCCCATGTCTACTGCCTGTGTTCTTTTTGAGAACTTTGCAATCTGTTGCAGGAGTATATAATCTAAATCCTCTGCTTAACTTGGTGGTCTATACCAGACCCTCACCATAATATCACTGTTATTTCTTACTCCTTTTACTTTTACCCAGAGACTCTCAACTGAACTGCTTCACTCAGATTCATGTGTTTTCTCACTAGTATATGCCTCCTTCACATCTCTGCCATTCCTTAATTGTCTATCTGTTTTAAATAAGTTGTACTCCTCAATCCTAATAGTCCATTTGTGAGTGTCATCCCACCAAGTTTCAGTAATGCCTGTTAGGTCATAGCCCCCTTCCTGTATTAGGACTTCCTCCTGCTTGTTTCTCATACTCTGCACATTAGTGTAGAGACATCAGACTCCCATGTTTTATGCACCCTGAGGTTTTCATTTCCTTACACACCTGTGAGTTAATGTTATCTAGCGTGTGTGCCTCTACCTGCAAAACTTTAGCATTCTTATCTCCAGTTATTGGCATCATACTAGGCTTTGAATTATTGTCTCACTCCCCCATACAATTTAGTTTAAAGCCTTTTGTGTTAGGTTAGTAAGGTTCTTACCAAACATCTTTTTTCCAGCCTTTGTGAGGTGCAAGCCATCTCCCAATAAAAGAGCTTCATCTCAAAAGCATAAGCCATGGCCCACAAATCCAAACCTTGATGACTGTAAGGTTTTGCCCAGTATCCGTCAGAAGACTTCTTGAGTAAATGTAAAAGAAGCTTTTAATGAAGAATCAGGTAGCAAACACTTGTAACATGTATATGCAAAACTACTTGTCTTGCCAGCAGCCCCGTAGCCAGAAAATTTTGAGAGGCCCAGGCGATTAAAAAAACTTGTTGGGGGAGCCATGGGGCTTGGCTGCTTCTTCCCTCTAGCAGCCAGCCCTCCCAGCCCCAGCTCTCTCTCATCCAAAAAAGGGGGGGAGGGGGAGAGTTCCCATCGTGTGCTTGACACCTTAATAAATAAAAAATGGGGTGAGGGGGTGGGGCGGGGGGCTATTTTACAGTGTGTCTTCTCTCCTGAGAACTGTTCATTTCTCATTCTGTGTTTTTTAAAATTAAACTTTTCATTTCTGATTGGGACCCAGTCTCTCTCTCTCACTCACTCACTCACTCTCGCTGCTGCCTTTTCGCAGTTTCTCTCTCTCTCTGCCACTCTTTCGCTCTCCCCTTTGCTGTTGCTCTCTCTTGCTGTTTCTCTCTCTCTGCTGCTCTCTTGCTTGTCCCCCTTGCAGTCTTTCTCTCTTTGTCGCTCTCTCGCTGCTGCCCTTTCGCAGTTTTTCTCTCTCTGCTGCTCTTTCGGTCTCCCCCTTGCAGTGTCTCTGTCTCCAGACCCAAAAGTGATGTCATCGCGATGGCATGCTGTGTGCCCCTGCCCAGCAGCCCTGCCTTACAGAGGGAAGGGGGAGTTAAACAGACCGGCCTCCCCCCCCCACCCCCCGTAGCTACGGGCCTGCTGGCCAGACTGACAATAAGTGAAAGTTACAGTCCAGATATAGGTTACAGGTTAACAGCCCATCATTTCTCCCACTAAAATTCTCCCACTCAAAAGTCTTTGAATTAGTTCCCAGACCCTGGTGTTGTTTTTCTCCAAGGTCACATTCCAGCTTTGCATACATCTTCTGTTGGTACTTATCTTCTGTTACTAGGGAGACAAGATTAGGCCCTAGGTTTCCACAATAATCTACCTACTATTGTAACCTCTTGTTACCAACACTATTCTACATAAATCCATAAAAGTATATAATGAACATATATGAAGGATAGTAAATATTGATATTATAATGCATGGATTAATACAGACATGAATTTGTTGTTGTTATTCACTCGCACAGTCGAGTCTGACTCTTGGCCCATGGGCCAAGTAACGCCAGGCCCTCCTGTCTTCTACCATCCTCTGAAGTCTGCTCAAATTCTAGAAACTCAATCTTTCTCCCAACTTGCACACATATTGACCCAATCAATGTGTGGGTAGTTAAAATCGCCTATTATGACACCATTTTTTTGTCTAGCTGCTATCTTTAATTTTTAAATCATTTAAAAATCATCCTCTATCTTTTAAAATCATCCTTTATCCAGTGGCAATAACAAACTTCCAGAGCTAAGCTTCCTTTTGGGCCCACTATTAGGACCCAAACCATTTCCAGAATTGAGTCTAATTTTCTTACCTTCTCAAACTTACTGAACTATAGACCCTCTCTGATGTACAGAGCCACCCCACCTCCAACCCTGCCCTTCCTATCCTTCCGATATAATTTATATCCTGGAATCACCATATCCCACTGATTCTCCTCACCCCACCAAGTTTCTGAAATGCCTACCATGTCTATATTTCCCCCCAACACTAAGCATTCCAACTCTCTGATTTTACTTCGGACACTTCTAGCATTTGTATATAAATATCTATACTTTCCCAGGCATGTTAGGCCAGCAACCTTTCTCCTGCTGCCTCAAGACCTTGCCAGGCAGTCCATATTGTTTGTCACCATCTCAGTGGACAACTCTAATCCATTGCCCTGTAGAAAAGTAACAGCTAACCCTTCATCGCTTTGAGATGAGCCATCTTAAACCAGAGACATTTCATCTCCTATCAGTTTTTCCTCAAGATTCAATTTAAAAACTACTCTGCCACCTTTTTGATTTTAAGTGCCAGCAGCCTGGTTCCTTAGAACCATAGAATCATAGAGTTGAAAGGGACCTCCAGGGTCATCTAGTCCAACCCCCTGCACAATGCAGGAAACTCACAAACACCTCCCCCTAAATTCACAGGATATTCATCACTGTCAGATGGCCATCTAGCCTCTATTTTAAAACCTCCAAGGAAGGAGCGCCCACCACCTCCCGAGGAAGCCTGTTCCACTGAGGAATCGCTCTAACAGTCAGGAAGTTCTTCCTAATGTTGAGCCAGAAACTCTTCTGATTTAATTTCAACCCATTGGTTCTGGTCCTACCTTCTGGGGCCACAGAAAACAATTTCACACCATCCTCTATATGTCCTTCTCAGGACAAATGGAGATGGTCTGTTTTGTATAGCTCCCACTTGTTCCAAAAAGCATCCCAGTGCCTAGCAAACTTGAGCCCTTTCTTCCTACGCCTTCGTCTCATTCACGCATTGAGACTGCTAATTTGTGCCTGTTTCTCCAGCCCTGCACGTGGAATAGGTAACGCTTCTGAGAAGACTACCTTGAAGGTCCTGGCCTTGAGTCTCCTGCCTAACTGGCTGCCTCTGTTTCTTCAGATCAGCCACCTTGGCCTCAAGGATGTGAACTCATTCCCTGCGAACCAGGAGTTCATTGCACCGAGCACACACCCAAGACTTCTGTCCAGTGGGCGGATAATCATACATATGACATTCAGTGCAAAACACTGGATTTTGGGCCCACTATTTGGATTTTGGGCCCACTCACACCCCCTGCTGGAATTCTGCCTTCATAATTGTTTTTTAATTCTTTATTTGTTTTTAAATATACAGTCCTCCTTTTAATACCCTTCGTGTTTGTGTGGCTCTCCTTGTGGAAAGTCTACTTACCTTGTTTTGAACGCAGGAAGAATAAGGGCCTGGCCTCACCCTGGCTTCCTGGTCCTTCCTGGGTTTTTCATTCAGAGCCCCTAACCTAAGAACCATAGGCAAAGAGCCTTTTAGCTCTCACCCTTCAGCTCATGCCAAAGGCTTGTGCCTCTGGCAAGATACAGCTTTACATTTGTAAGGTTCAAAGAGGATGGAGCCAGCAGTCAGCCCCAGGCACCACAGATACTTCCAATCAGCAACAATCATCTGATATAATCAGCTACACTCAGCTACAGCCCAATCAAAAAAGACAAACAGAAACAGCAGTTTCTCTCTTACCAGCAGTCACACGTGCCCTCAGATTCTCTCTGCCCACACAGTAGCCCTCAGCTAATTCTTCCCAGCGGTTAAGAAAAGGCAGTTAAGAAACGGCAAACAATCAACTCTTTCCCGTTCTGTCTCAGAGCCCACTGACTGAGTGTATGGTTTCTCTACTACCTTCCCCCATTTTTGTTGTCAAGTATCTCAACTGTGTTCAACATTCTGTGCTTCTGGAACGTACTTAAGGCCTTATCAAACTGGTCTGGAAGCCTCTCTCTCTCTCTCTTCAGGCTAATTTACAATATTGTCTTTTTCTGCATACTTGGGGAGACCAGTGCTTTGACTATGGGTGGTATGTTTGCTGCTTTCGCACTTAGTGTGGGTGGTGCCTCACTATTAGATACAGTGATGATTGGATGGATCAGGTTCAACTGATGGAAGTTGGCGTATTGAGTTTTCCAAGAGTGGTATTGTCAGAAATATGAGAAGTCTTATTAAAATTTGTGGTAAAAATGTTTTCATTTGAAAGACTTAAAGTTAGAACCTACTGTCTATGTGCCCTGAAGCTTTTCTACTATAACTTTTATTTTCTGTATGTCTTCATAGAAAAAGTTTCCATATATTGAAGAAAAACTCAAAACTGTTGAGAGAGCTGAAAAATTTGGACTCCAGGCAATGGTAAATTCAGTTTAGTAATTCCTTCAGCCAGGCTTGTACTAAGAAGAAGGCACAGTTAGGGAAAGGAAACTGTTTTACCTTTTTTTAAAAAAAATGTTTGACTAATTTAAGTAGAAAGTATAGGATAATTATGAAGAAATTCCGTATCAAAACCCATTTGACAGTTTTGGTTTGGTATCCCATAAAAATTTCCCAGAAGAAGGTTCATGTTGACTTTGGCTCAGTTTGTTGAGATTAGCGCCAATTTGATGCATTGGTTAAGTGTACGGATTCTTATCTGGGAGAACCGGGTTTGATTCCCCACTCCTCCACTTGCAGCTGCTAGCATGGCCTTGGATCAGCCAGAGCTCTGGCAGAGGTTGTCCTTGAAAGGGCAGCTGCTGTGAGAGCCCTCTTCAGCCCCACCCACTTCACAGGGTGTCTGTTGTGGGGGAGGAAGGTAAAGGAGATTGTGAACCGCTCTGAGACTCTTTGGAGTGGAGGGTGGGATATAAATCCAATATCTTCATCTACCTCACAGGGTGTCTGTTGTGGGTGGGGGGAGGTAAAGGAGATTGTGAGCCGCTCTGAGACTCTTTGGAGCTGAAGGCAGGATATAAATCCAATATCTTCTTAAAACATGGGATTTGGGGCAATAAGCAAGAACTAGAGATCAATTTAGCTAATGAATAGCATGTAAACCCATGACCCCATCAAGCAGACATGAAAGGTCTGTCCTCTTACACTCCACCAAACTGTGAGTTATTAGTTACTCTTTCTCCCCCCCCCCCCCAAATCCTAAACTTGCATTTTCCCTCTCTTCCCTCCTATTCCTCCCCCACAGATTCAAACCCTAAATTCCACCTGTTCCCTCTCTCTGCCACGCTTCTCCATCTCCCAGTCCCTCTTATTAATTAATTTGTTTGTTGGACTTTTATCCTGCCATCCCTTGCACTGCAGGACTCAAGGGTTACAACAAAACAATTAGGCAATCAGTTAATCAACCAGTATTAAAACTGTAGTAGCAAGTACAGTACACCAGATGGCAATCCAGCACAGTTGGGAAGTACTTCCAAAAGCATGTAAATATGCCCATCATGGGCCAATTTCTGGGCAGTGGGCAAAGATAATCAATTAACCTGATGGAACAGTGTGGACAGTGTAGCAGGGTAGAGCAGAGGAGGGAGGAGGCTGATGCAATTTAGACACCCACTACCTCAACCCAAGGTCTGGTGGAACATCTCCATTTACAGGCCCTGCAGAATTGAAGCAGATCCCACAGGGCTCTGACCTCATATGGGAGAATGATACACCTAAAGACTGGCTCTGGTCAAGGCTAATGTCTTTGGGGCCGGGGACCGCTAGCAGCTGTTGGTCTGCTGAACATAAAGCTCTTCAGGAGACATTTTGGGAGAGACAGGCCTGCAGATATGTTGGTCCCAGACCACACAGGGCTTTAAAAGCTAGTGTTAGAACCTTGAACTTAATTCAGTACTCAACTGGAAGCTAATGCAGCTGACAGAACACCAGCTGTATGTATGTTCACATGCCCAGCTGCATTTTGAACCAGCTGAAGTTTCCAGATCAACCTGAAGGGCAGCCCAACATAGAGCTGGTTACAGTAGCCTAGCCTGGACACGACTATTGCATGGATCGCTGTAGCTAGGTTGCCAGGTAGGGGTCCAGTTGCCTGACCAGCCAAAGATGGTAAAAAGCTGGTCTGGCAGGGTTCATGATTTGGGCCTCCATTTAAAGTCATCATGTGATCATCTAAAATCATGTCTAGCCTCCTCACCATTGGCATTGGCATTAACAATACCCCACCAAGGGCCGGGAGCTGGATCCCCAGTTCTGCCCTCACTTGTACGTGGCCCAGACACAGGCCTTCAGCCTTTGATGGATTCAGTTTGTTGACTCTGCTCCAGCCAACCAGCCACAGCCTCCAAAGCCCTGGCCACATTTCACATCCATAATGTCCTTGTGGTAGAATGAACTCCCAGGCATCCTGTTCTACAATAGAGGATATAGACCTGAGCCAGAACCCCAAATGTTAGAGCCTAATGATGAGTTCCGACAGCTCCCAAGCCAAATACGATGCCTCCTATTGCTGCCACCACCAAAAACTTTTAGCTATGATTGTTTATTCTTCTGGGAACCATACTTAGCAATAAAACATTTTTTCCATCAAATATGCAACATGGGCCGTAAGGAGGGGGTGGTTCCAATTTTTGATACTGTCCTTGGCACACAATATCTGACAGTATAATACTTTTGAACGTTTTAGTTCACTAAGGATTCACTTGAGTATCATTATACTGGAGCAAGATTTGAGCTCATGGCACCTTACAAACCAACAGAATCTCCAGGGTAGAAGCTTTTGCTTCTTTCATCAGATGATCTACAGATCTGACAAAGGGAGCTTTGACTCTCAAAAGCAAAGATGCTGGAAATCTTGTTAGTCTCTAAAGTACGTCTGGATTCAAATCTTGCTCTTCTGCTGAAGACCAAAACAGCTACCAACCTGAAACTGTCATTATATTAGAAAAATATATATGGATTTGGAGGCGGGGGAGGGAATGATAAATTGGAATATTATTCTAATATTGAATTTTACAGCATGGAAAAATTATCAGCTATGAGTAAAAAGGCAATAGCTGTATACCTTTAATTGTCAGGTATAGATGTGTTTATTGCTGATCAACTAGTATAGTGGTACAAAACTAAAAAAATGTGTATTGCTTCTTACTATTTTGTATTTTTTCTGAGTAGCTTCTCATACTGACATATAGTCTAATCTGATAATTTGTTTTAAGATTTCTTTTTTTATTATTTTTTTATTGTAGCCGTGAAACTCACAAGATTGCAGTGTTTTACATTGCTGAAGGACAAGAAGATAAATGTTCCATTTTGTCCAACCCAAGAGGTAGCCAAGCCTATGAAGATTTTGTGGCTGGACTAGGTTGGGAGGTAACCTGTTTTTCAGACATCTAGTTTAGTGATAGTAAGATGAGTGTATGCTTCTGATTTAACTGATTGCCATGTTCTTGGATGAGGTAGCAATTTCCTGCCAGTTCAGATAAACTGATTGTCTGTTTCCTTCATTTATACCCTGCTTTTCTCCCCATTGTTCTTCTCACCTCCAAAATAAACCTCTGAAGTAGATGAGGCTGAGTGTGTGTGAGTGGCCCAAGGTCACCCAGCAAGTTTCTATGGCAGAGTGAGGATCTGAACCTGTGTCTCACAAATCCTAGTCTGACACTCTTAACCATTTTACCATACTGGTTCTGTTGAGTAAGACCTGGAGGGGAAAGAGTATCTGCCCCTATAATGCACTGTTCGAATCAGTTGAAGTGTTTTTCATTTTTGATATCTTTAGTCTTCATCTCCTTTGTGTTGCTGTTTCTGGTAAGTCATGAATAAATGTTGGGAGGGGAATGATGTATGATGGATCCTGCTATGTGCCCCATGAATTACATTTTTAAAAAATGTTACTTAAATGTTTGATTGAAAAACATACATGTGCTTTCTGTGGTGCAAAGTAACATAACCAAAAAAGCTTTTAATTGAAGATATAACTATAGAGGTAAGATTGCAAAATAAACTGCATGCCAAGTATCCTTTTCAACAGGATCAGTCAAGTATATATTAACACAAATTATAGGTTTTTAGGTGCAGGCAAAAGCATAACAAATGTTGTGGCATCTGTTTTGTATATAGCTCCATGAAATATTAAGAAACTTCTGTTTTGTTTTGTTACTAAAGGGGCACTAATTAAATTTTAATGTTAAAAACAAACAGTGTTTCATCTTTAGTGTTGCAGTCACCCTAAAATGTGAATTATATAGATCTATGTAAAAGTAAGTCTCAATAATTTTAGTGAAACTCACTGCTGGGTAAGTGTGCGTAGGATTGAAGTTGGAAGGCACATGTAATTCTTCCCTTTCTTGTTACTTAATTAAGGTTGAACTTTCAACTCACTGTGGATTTATGGGTGGCCTTCAGCGAAATGGGAGCACAGGGCAGACAGCACCTTACTATGCTAGTTCAACAGTGGAAGTTATTTTCCATGTGTGCACACGCATGCCATCTGATTCTGATGATTCACTGACCAAAAAGGTAACTGAAAATGGAAAAGTCAAAAAGTGCAATTTATATTGTTCTCTCTTAAATATATTTGCTCTGGTGAAGCATCCAGGCATAAAACACTCAGGCAGGATGCGTCTTGGATCACAGCAGTTTGTTTTAGAGCTAAAGAAAACTTGGACAAAAACATCCTTTACAATCTATCAGTGACTCCTCTGAAAGAGTTGTACTAAGGCTAGGATCCAAAACACCCCTCGCTTGTCTTCAAAAAACCTCCAGGTGACTTATATGTGGAGCCCAGGTAGTCCTGTGTCCAGGAAGCTCACAGGTCTTGTTTAGCTTTGCAATTTAAAAAAATTAATTTAGAATGTAATTTTTATGATTCGTAATATTAGAATTTAGAAGATTAGGATAGTCTAGTCAACCAAGTATATTTGAGAATTGAAATTTTGTTAGATTCTTTAGCAGCGTATACGTGTAACGATAACTGTTCACATGTTAATAAGGGCTCCAACCAATTCTGGATCTTATTTTCTTTCCTTTGCCAGCTTCCAGGCACGACAAGCTTGTCAGCTAAGCAAGTAGTTCAGCATTCTGCTTACTAGCATGACAGAAGGTCAGGCCACCTGCTGGTCAGAAAAGCTGCCTCTAAACGTGACCATTCAGCAGCAGGCTGTGATCCACAGAATCAGGCAGATGTCATGGGAATACCTAATTATCAAATTCTGTTTTTCTGCAAAAAATAGCTGGCCTCTCACATGCTTTACCTAAAATAACTACTATGAATAACTGTTGCAGAGTGGCACTGTGGCACCACAGAATAAAATAGTGAGAAAGAGAATTTTTACATTTTGAGCAGCATTACTACTGCTACATAGAAAGTACATTTTTGTGCTCATTTAGCACTGTAAAATATGAACCACTATGAAATGGTTGTCCTTAATGAAAGATTTCTTCTGTTGTAACAAGGGATGGGGCAATACTTTCCAGAACACAAGGATGTATCACTTAGGAGTGCGTTGGGAAGGAGTCATCTTGCAGCCATAATAGACATGAATAGCGGTAGCAACAACCATAACCATTTCCTGCCCAAATAATTCCTTGTCTGTACCTTTTCAGCAAAAACTTAGCAGCAAAGAGCTTCTTGGTTTGGAAACTGTCCCCCCCCCCTCCCCACACACACACACACACTGAACTTTTGTTCCTTTACTCGAGAAATTCATTAGTTCTAGCTCGATTAGATTTTTAGCAGCTAATCTTAACTGCTGAAGGGGTTTGCGAACAGGAGACAGGGGCTGTGCTATCGGATTTGTTCAATTCATTTGACTCTAGGACTATAATTGCGCTTATGTCTTACAAGGCTTTTTATAGCCTCAGGCTGGCTGGCAGCAGAAAACAAATTGGCAGTGAATACAGTAAGAGTGAAAGGGAATGAAAGGCACACATTATCAGTCTCCAGGCAATGCTGTTCTGGCAGGAAGTTTCTTGGTTAATTTACAAATAAAACTTCGATTTTAGGATGGGCACTTTGTCAGGCAGACAATGGGAATGTCAGGACTGGTCATTACTCAGGGAAAGTAGCAGCCAGGCCTGCCCAAAAGCAGAAGTTCTTCAATCACACAGACAACTCCTTTCTGAAGCCAGCTGGCTCCATGATGCAATTAATAGGAAAAGGAGGTCAGGCTATTAGGTGTGTATCCCATGACCACTATCAGCCAGGGTGTGCTGCCTGCCAGGCAGGAAGCAGAATAGCAAACGCCGAATGCCTTTAACGCTATTGAATCAAGTGGCGTATGCAGAATGACACACAACCAGGCCTGGAACATGCAATTGATTTTGTACAGCTTGAGAAATAATAAATTGCCCAGTAACTGACAAATAGCTTCTGATGCACAGATTGCAGCTAGAGAAATTAAGTTGGAACATGATGGATAACAATGAAATTGAAATTAGACTCCTTGTTGATCTTTTGTCATGCAAACATGCTCTTTAATCTGTCCCTGATGCATTAAAGACCTATGGGTGTTTACTTTTGAGGTTACATATTGTAAGGAAATATGATTCATGCTCTTAACCTGCACAGTAGTTATTACTAACATCACTCTATGAAGATCCTCTAAAAACTGTCAAATGGCACAGGGCAAATTACTAGCTAATGACTGCAATTTACATATCTATTGCCCTTGTTTTAAACACTGGTATCTCCAACATTGCGTTTATAATGGGAATGGTTTTTTAAAAAAATAAAAGGCCTAATATTATGTATTAAAATAGCTTTGTGATACATTT
The DNA here is from genome assembly GCF_032191835.1 of Heteronotia binoei. Taxonomy (NCBI): domain Eukaryota; kingdom Metazoa; phylum Chordata; class Lepidosauria; order Squamata; family Gekkonidae; genus Heteronotia; species Heteronotia binoei. The sequence goes on from NC_083236.1 coordinate 11,130,027, forward strand.
AGAATTAATGAATGATCTAAAATATTTCTTGTGATGGCAGGATTTCCCAAGCCTTCCTTAACCATTTTTTCTCATGAATTGCATTTAAAATCTGCCACAGCTAAAGACTGCCCAATATACCGGAGCCAATTTTTCCTGCTGTTTTTATATTTTGTAAAGTTCTTCTTTCTGACAATGCCTCCTAAGTGTTCTCTACATAAGCTTGAACTTACTGGTTGCCTATTTAAACAATTGCTTTCTCTCTTGTCTTGGAAATAGATCAAGATGGGTAGCCGTGTTAGTCTGTCTGTAGCAGTACCGGAAAAAAAAAGCAAGAGTCCAGTAGCACCTTAAAGACTAACAAAATTTGTGGTGAGGGATGAGCTTTTGTGCCAAAAATGTTGTTAATCTTTAAGATGCTACTGAACTCTTTCTCTTTTGGGAGATATCCATTTAGATGCTCGTGAACCATCCTGTTCCTTTTAATGTTTCCTCTAAGCTCCAATTCCATCATCCCATCATCCACATGTTATCTTAAAATGTATCCTTTGTTCCTATCCCTTAACTGATCAAATTTTTCTTTGTGCACTCTTTTAAATGTAGTGATTAAAGTGGGTGTGTTGCGTCAGTTGTAGATGGATGAGTGCCAGGTATTCATGGTAGACTTCTAATGTCTTCTGTTTGATGGCTTCGGTTCATGCTGACTCATACTGAGCTCGGGATCCAGGAAGAACTACAAATCATTTTTTTGTAAAACTACTATAAGGCTTCAGAAAAAGCTTTATTTTGATTTTTTTTTTCCAGCCCAGAGCTCCAAATTTTTCAGGAAATTTGAGATGGTAAAAACAATCCATGATAGTTGTCAAGCGTAAGAGTTACTGTGAATTTGCTGGGCACAGTGGCTTGACCCCTGTGGGTCTGTTCCACTGGCAGAAGTACTTTTGTCCAATGAAAGAAGTCTTCGCCTGATGCAAAGAGTAGGGTCCATCAAGGGAGAGTCTACTTCTGCCAGAGGAAAGCTCATCCAGTAGCAGAACAGAGTCATCCTGGCCTAAGCTCATCCCTTGTCTCTTCCCATCTCTCAAACTTGTGTTCCTTGCACTTAGAACAAGCCCAGCATGTAACCTGTGTCAACAAAGCCGTGAATTAGGTCTGGTTGAAAGTCAGACAATTGCTTGAGGCGTCAGTGCGGTGGGAGTGTCTGGAGCAGGTCTCATTTTGGGCAGGAGCAGAGCTCTGGAACCTCTAAATGTTATTGCACTCTTTCTTTCTTACCCCCACCCCCCCACCCCATACTGGCTTCTGGGCTCCATTGTTCAAACCCACTGTGAGAATCTTGCTGAACTCTTAAGATTTGACAAAATTTCTAATATTTTTCCCACCAAAAACATAAAAAAGCAGACAGATGGAAATCTTTTATCATGCTACTGTGGCCATGTAGGAGAAAGTAATTTGGAAAGTATGATGTTTTATTATGTAAGTTATGTTTTGTTATGACAGTTATCGTTCAAGAAGCATTTTAAGGCAGATGCTGAGCTGATATAATTTAGTACACCTTCTGGTGTTGTCAGGGATATGTGGCATATGCAAATGAGTTGTGCTAATGAGCTCTGGCACTTCTTTTTCTATGAAATGACCCCTGGTTTGGAGGATTTACATTTATTTAAAATACTGATCTTCTTCGTGGTCTCTGTGCAGTCCCACACATGGGTCTTGCCGCAGGCAACGGATCCATACCTCGGAGCTCCAATAGCTCGCCTATAACGTCTTTTGGCGCGCTTTCCTCCCGCTCTGGGGAGCAGGCAGCGACCGCGCATGCCTGGAGCGGGGGGAGAGCGCCCATTCCACTCAGTTTCTTTCCTACCGCCGCCCGGACAACACCTTCCTCGCTGCGTTCCTCCTTAGCTCGTCCATTACCTACATCTCTTCACCCTTTTTCCTCAACTGGTATCGTATTTTTCTCTTTTATATCTTCGCTTCGTCCCGGAAAATTTAAAAAAAAAAATAATAATAATACCCGCTTCTGCGCTATCTTTCCCCTTTTCTCCCTTCCCCCCCCTCCCTTGTCCGGAGCGCATGGAAGGGAAAGTTACTTTCAAAAAGTGCACGCGCTGTGGGACCAAAATCCCTACTACAGACGGCCACAGCCACTGCCTTTTCTGCTTGGGCGAATCTCACCGAGTTGATTCCTGCCCTCATTGTGCGAACTTCGGAAAGCAGGCCCGGAAAAACCGTGCGGCAAGGCTCCGGAGTTTCCTGATTGAATTGTCCTTAAGGGCTATGCCCGCATCGGACTCGCCGCCTCCCCAACAGCAAGCGGGAGATTCGGCTTCTACGGACGTGTCTCTCTCCAAACAGAAACACAAGTCCGATAAAAAGTCTTCGAAGCACGCCGAGACCGGCCATAAGGCTTCGAAAAAATCGCGCCATCTCGAATCTACGGATCCGGCGCACAAGAAATCTCGTCCTTCCGGATCGGCCGATTCGGCTCCGAAGAAACTCCACTCGCACTCGGCTCCTAAGAAGCCTCAGGCTCCAACCTCGACTTCGAAGTCTATGGATCCTGCGGCTCCAACACAACCTGCCCTTCCGCCTGAGTTGTCGGTTCCGTCGGACGTCATCACAGACATGCCCCAACTGACACCTCACACTTCCACAGCAGTGGAGGTCATTCCAGTCCACTCTCGTTCGCCTTCAGTGCACAGCGTGGTCCCGACCGACTTTCTCGAACCCGATCTCACAACCGAGTCTACGCAGACCTACCTTAAACCTCCGCTTCGAATCGGATCCTTCCGAGACATCGGGATTTCTCCCCTGTATAAGGACTTCCGAGACATCGGGATTTCTCCCCTGTACAAGGACTCAGCCGCTCAGGCCTCAAACAAGGATCGCTCTCGCTCACCCTCTCGTCGAGCCCGATCCCCGCTCCTCAAGGGCCGCTCCAGATCACCATGTCGGCGCCGAGACTCCGATTCCTCGGATTACTACCGCGACTACTATGCCACTCCCAGATATGACCGTTACTACTCTCGTACCCATCGCCCTTCTCGGTCTCCATCTCTGGAGGGTTCAGGTTATTCCCCTTACCGTTACGAGGACTCTCCTGCACCCCGCGATCGACTCCGTGACTTCTCCAAACGCCTCCGCGATTCTCCACGGTCTCGAGGTTTCGACCGCGACTTTTCTTCTCCTCGACCCCGTGATTACTCTCGAGATCGGATCCGAGAGCCACGCCGTGGCTTCGACCGTGACCTCTATTCTCGATCCCGCGATCAAGATCGGACCCGAGAACATGACCATCCTCGGGATCGGATCCGAGAGCTTGACTACTCTCGCTATTCTCCTCGACTCCGTGATAGGCTTCGGGAATGCGCTCGTCTCTCCGAGCTTCAGCGATCCCGGGACCACCACCAGCCAGAGGACGCTAGACCGCGCACTCCATCAGCCTCGGTCTCGACTGCCCCGCCGGTCTCCACCCCCACAGACCAACCCGCTCAGACGGTTAAACCGAAGACTGTTCCTTCGGACCCGATCCGGCCTTCACATCCTCCTTCCCGTGACGATTCCCACTCCGATCATGAATCGTCAGCATCGTCTGACTCCGAGGACCGCCCTGACTCGGTAGCCTCGGACTCGGTGCCACAACCTCGACTCTCTCCGTCAGATGCGTCCAAGGCCTATCTCCATCTAATAACCACCATGGCCGAAGCCCTCAACATTACTCTTCCGTCGGACTCACCTAAGGTCTCGGACGTTGTACACGACCTCGTGCAAACGGACTTCCCACCTGGCTCATTGCTCCCTATGCTTCCGGTGCACCTCGAGGGCCTCCGTGAAACCTGGGACAAACCTGCCTCGGTCCCACCAACCGCAAAACGCTTTGACTCTCTTTATAGAGTTCACGCTCCTGAAGCCAAGTTTCTTGCCTCTCATCCGGCACCCAACTCGATTATCGTACATTCGGCAACTAAGGCCAAGCTGTCCAGACATCCGACACCTCCTGACCGCGAAGGCAGAAAATTAGACACCCTGGCAAGAAAGATGTTCAACCTTGCCTCTACAAATTCTAAACTAAACAATTACTTAGCCTATTTCTCGGCTTACGTCTTCAACTTGGCCAACCAATTTACACCTCTTATTCCCGCACTTCCTGAACCCTCCCAAAGAACGGCATCTGCCCTGGTATCAGAACTCTCTAGAGTGTCCAAGCAGCAGATTAACACCATACGCCATGCTGTCTCCTGCTCTTCTAGGGTCTTTGCGTCATCTGTTGCCCTACGTCGCCACGCCTGGCTGAGGTCCACAAATTTACAACCAGACATTAAACAAAAGATCGAAGACCTTCCCTTCGATGGCCTCGGCCTTTTTCATGCTTCCACTGACGAGGTCCTAGCCTCGGTGGATGACGGCCGTAAGCGTGCTAAGCGCTTGGGAGTTTCCCAACCGTTCTCCCAGCAGTCCAACCGCGCAAAGCCCTGGAGACCATCTTTTCAAAGACGCCAAAGGTCACCTAAGCGTCCTGATTTCTGGAAGAGGAAGACTGGGCAGCAGAAACCTCAGTTTCAACAGAGGCCGCGGTCACAACAGCCTAAAAAGTCCTCCCTTCCTTCTAAACAGTCTCTTTGACTTTCCCGAACCGTTTTTACAAACACGTCTGTCACCTTTCCTTCCCATTTGGAACTCGATAACAACCGATTCCTGGGTGCTGACCATCGTGCGCCTCGGTTACGCAATCGAGTTCATTTCTCCACCTCGCCACCACTATTTCACAGCTACCCCTCCGTCTCCTCTCCTCCGTCAGGAGATTCTGGACTTGCTCAACAAGGAAGCCATCGAACCCGTTCCCCCCCTACATCGGGGGACAGGCTTCTATTCAAGATACTTCCTAGTTCCCAAGAGGGATGGAGGAAAGCGTCCCATCCTAGATCTAAGGAAGCTCAACAAGCACATCACATACAGGAAGTTCAGAATGATCTCCCTGCAGTCCATCTTGCCCCTTATTCCCAGGAATTCCTGGATGGCTTCCCTAGACCTTCAGGACGCTTACTTCCATGTGACCATTCGACCTCAACATCGGAAGTATCTGCGATTTGCCATGGGCCCGGACCACTACCAATATGTGTCCCTACCTTTCGGCCTTTCCACTGCGCCGCGCGTTTTCACCAAATGCATGGCGGTTGTGGCAGCTGCACTTCGCACTCAGAACATCCCAGTCTTCCCATACATCGACGACTGGCTCCTGGTGGCCCCGACACTACAGCAATTGGAGCACAATCTCGACACAGCTCTCACTCTTCTGCGCTCCCTAGGCCTTCGCGTGAATGCATCAAAATCGCACCTAACACCTACCCAGAACCTCAAGTTCATAGGCGCTTTTCTCTGCACCTCCCTGCATCGAGCTTTCCTCCCCGAGGATCGGGCACACACTATTATTGCCCTAGCCAAGTCAGTTCAACAACAGCCTCTCCAGTCTGCGTTCACCATCCAACGCCTGCTGGGCCTTATGGCCGCTACTACATCTGTCCTTCCTTTTGCAAGACTGCGAATGCGACACCTACAGACATGGTTTGTCCGAGCTTACCACCCTCAAACTCAATCTCAAGCTGTTCTGCTCACTGTTCTGCACAGAGTGCTTCTATCTCTCACGTGGTGGACTGCACCCAACAATCTCCTCGAGGGCAAGCCGTTTCTACCGCCCTCCCCGACGGCCTCGATAACAACAGATGCCTCCAAGGGGGGATGGGGAGCCCACCTAGAGGACAAAACTGTCAGAGGGCTTTGGACGACCGCCGAGAGCCGTATGCATATAAACTGCTTAGAACTGATCGCGGTGCACAGAGCTCTTCAATCATTTCTTCCACTAATAAGGGGCCAACATGTCCAGATCTCAACGGACAATATGGCAACTGTTTATTACATAAACAAACAAGGGGGAACCAGATCCCTCTGTCTCTGCCGTATAGCCGTACTGCTCTGGGAATGGTGTGTCAAGCACAACATATTCATGACTGCCATTCATCTTCCCGGGGTGGAGAATATTCTGGCCGACTCCCTCAGCAGAATTCGCATAGACGACCACGAATGGTCCATCAATCCGATCTACCTTCGGCGCATCTTCCGTTGCTTCGGAACACCCAAGGTGGACGCCTTTGCATCCAGGAACAATGCCAAGTGTCCTCAGTTTTATTGCAGGAGGGGCAACGACGCATTTCTGCACAATTGGACAGGTCCCCTTCACTACTTCTTTCCACCGACCCCCCTTCTGACACGTGTGTTGGTGAAGATAGCTCGGGATGGCACAGACTGCATCCTCATTGCGCCATGGTGGCCTCGGCAACCGTGGTTCACGCGGCTGCTTCAACTGTCACGCCACACTTACTACCGACTCCCTCCTGCGGGCGACCTCCTTTCTCAAGCCAACGGTCAGATTCTCCATCACAACCCTCGAGTCCTGGCCCTGGCTGCCTGGAGAATACATCCACCTACCTCTCAACAGAGGTAGCAAATGTCATCCTCAACGCAAGAAAGCCTTCCACGAGACTTTCTTATCAGCGTAAATGGAAGCGCTTCTGTTCCTTTGCGACATCTTCTCATCTGCAGCCGGAAACGGCTCCACTTCCCCTAATCCTGGACTACCTGCTTTCTCTACAGAAATCGGGACTCTGTTATTCCTCCTTGAAGGTTCACCTTTCTGCGGTTTCTGCTTTCCACAATCCGATTGATGGCAAGACTGTGTTCTCCCATCCTTTATCAAAGTCCTTCCTTAAGGGCATGTTGCATCTCAACCCACCTGTTAAGCCCTTTGTTCCGACTTGGAGTTTATCGTTAGTCCTTTCCTGCCTGATGAAACCCCCTTTTGAGCCTATGGCTACCATAGACCTCAACCTTCTTTCCTGGAAGACAGCATTACTCGTAGCCCTTACCTCGGGCAAACGGGCAAGTGACTTATGCGCCTTCCGCTACGATTCTCCCTACACCATTTTCCACAAGGACAAAGTTGTTTTGCGACCGGACCCTGCGTTCCTGCCGAAGGTTGTCTCCCAGTTCCACCTATCCACCTCAACTTCTCTACCAACCTTTTTCTCCAACCCATCCGACCAGGGTCAACGAGCCCTGCATTCCTTGGACGTTAGAAGGGCTTTATCCTTCTACCTTGACCGTACACAACCTTTCCGTAAGGACCCTAACCTGTTTGTGGCCTATGGAAACCCTCACAAGGGTCTTAAAATTTCTACCCAACGTCTGTCGAAGTGGGTAGTCAGTGCCATCAGGTTGTGTTACGAACTGGCTAAACAGCCTTTGCCCGAAGGCCTTAAGGCCCACTCTACTAGAGCGGTCTCGACGTCTTCGGCCTTCCTACAAGGCGTTTCTCTAGAGGACATTTGTGCGGCTGCATCCTGGTCCTCTCCATCCACGTTCGTCTCCCATTATGCGCTGGACGTTCGTGCGAGACGTGACGCCTCCTTCGGTCAAGCGGTCCTCAGATCCATCTTCCACTGAAGCCAAGGGTGAGTTCATCCGCTTCCATCTTTTCGCTGCATACCATGTCACTTGATGGTTGATTGCGTGATTACATATGATCTGATTGCTTCCTGTGACTAACTTTCTTCTTTACCAGCACCCTCCTCCAGGTCATCTAGCTGGCTAGTCACCCATGTGTGGGACTGCACAGAGACCACGAAGAAGATAAACAGGTTGCTTACCTGTAACTGATGATCTTCGAGTGGTCATCTGTGCAGTCACACACGCCCACCCAGCCTTCCCCGCTGCTGGCCTCTTGTAATTGTTGCTTAACCTTGTATAGTGTCAGTGCCGGCGGCGGCTGGAAGAAACTGAGTGGAATGGGCGCTCTCCCCCCGCTCCAGGCATGCGCGGTCGCTGCCTGCTCCCCAGAGCGGGAGGAAAGCGCGCCAAAAGACGTTATAGGCGAGCTATTGGAGCTCCGAGGTATGGATCCGTTGCCTGCGGCAAGACCCATGTGTGTGACTGCACAGATGACCACTCGAAGATCATCAGTTACAGGTAAGCAACCTGTTTTTATGCTTCCTTTACATCCAAATAGGGGTCCCCAGGGCAGAGCCAGGGCTGCCCACCCAAACTCTATTCCTTGTGCACTGTAGTATTCTCCCTCAGCTTGGACAGCTGTAAGGTGTTGCAGTTTCTCAAGTGTGAATCCTATAAGTATTATGAAGGAAAATGTTATTTCCATGCTTTGCGTAAACTGCAGCTAAACAGTCAATGTTTTCCCCTCCTATCTCTGCTGGAGCACATTTCCTGTCAGTGTTGCAGTTCCATTTGTCAACCATCATTCCTCAAACTGTTTTGGTCATTCTGATTAACTGTGGGCCCATTTGCTATTGCAGCTTCGACACTTGGGGAATGATGAGGTTCATGTTGTCTGGTCTGAACATACCAGGAATTATCGCAGGGGCATAATCCCAACAGATTTCGGAGATGTTTTGATTGTTATTTATCCGATGAAGAATCACATGTTTTTCATAGAGATCATGAAGAAACCAGAGGTATGTTTTTTTTGCAACTTCATTAGGTCTATGATAGGATAGAAACAATTCTAGCGCCTGAAGGCACTACATTAATAGCAAACCCTGAGTAATATTTTTAGATCATATAACAGTTTATATTGAATTTTTACTTAAGACACTTTTACCTCACCCCTCAGTCAGAATGTTTTCATGGCACATTACAAAGCCAGATCTTATATCAAACCAATAAAACAATGCTTTAACACTAATGATAATACCAAGGAAACAAAATATTACTGTGGCTAAAACAGAAAACCAAAATAATAAAGGAGAAACACAGAGACATTTATACAGAGCAAGAACATAGAGAGAGTGTCTGAAATCAACAGGGCACATAAGATCCAAAAACTGTATGCCCAGGGTGAGGGAAGAAGGCAATAAGCTAGGAACTTGGACAAGCAAATATGTCTCCACTTGATGCCAAGAGCTAAACAGGATTGATACTAGGCAAGTTACAATTAGGAAGGTGTTCTGTATTTGGTGTGCCACAGCCAAGAAAGCCCTGCTCTTCATACAAACCCATCTCAGCTCAAAATGGAAAGCAGAGCTTTTATATCTCCACTAATGGGCAGGTGCATCTAAGAGTAAGTTTGTGAACCATTTTGTACTACATAACCCTATTACCTGCATAGAAAAGCCCTGTAGTATAGTTCATTTTTGCACATTTAAGTTAAGGAATTTAAGTTTTTGTTTCTTATAATACTTGGATGCTAATGTTTGTGCTGTTCTTTACATTGATGAAATATTACAGGACTGATTTTAAGACTGTGTGCCATTTTTTTCAGTAACTTTGAATATTTATCTGAAATCCTTGTTTGCTCTTAGAGCCCATTCAGATGTTAGAAAATAGTAAGAGAAAAGAGAAACCTATGTGGCGTATACTCTGAATCCTCAATTCTACTGTTGTTTGCAAAGGAGGAATTAATGGGTTTTACTTATGCTTGAGTGCCCACTGGCTTGTCTTGCACTGTGTTACTGGTCACAAATGGAGACCTGTTTTCAGTGATAGCTTCAGTAGTTTATCAGCCTGTTCACTGGTTGACAGGTTGCTTCACTTTATTCCTGTCTAATCATACAGTACAGTGCAGTTTGCATTCTCACACAGCACATCCTCTTTCCTTGCTGTGTATCTGCACCATTCAACAGGCAGTTGTTTAAATAGACAATTAAATCTGTCACAAATCATATAATAAATCAGTTATAAATAAATGCTAGTTTAAATAAAATCTTCCCCGTTGATGTTTAACAAAGAAGTGTAGTGCTGATGCTAATGGCTGCTCAATCAGCAGCATATTTGTGCATGCTCAGTTCTACAAAAACCTTGCGCAAAGCACTTTGGCAGGTGTTTGCCGTTGATTGGCCTGAACCAAATAGGTTGGGTGATTGGCTTGTACTTTATGGGCACCTTCAAATATGTTCATGACGAACTTTGCAACATCCCTACTTACAGTAAGCTCCGACATGCGGTTGATTCCTGCAACATTCAGATTTAGCTGGAAGAGAAACCGGGTGTATGGAAGCATTGCAACTTCCGCACACTTGTGTTCTTCACTTGTTGCCATATGCAGTTTTCAGATAAAAATACATAGCTTATATTTTCTGTTCTCTAACTTGGTTTATCAGAAGGTGTATTTTTTTTTATTTCAGCAAGGTTGCCCTTGAACATGAATCCTCTTCTCAATTACCTCCTATGTAAATAAACATACAGTAAACTGAAACCACATAATCACCCAATGGCTTTGATAGCAGACGTGGGTGGGTGGAGGCTGAATCTGCACTCCCCATGATTGCTGAAGAGCTGTTGGTGTCATCGAAACAAACAATAGCACAGTCTCGTTTGGCAATTGCTTGAGCAGATATCTTCTCATTCTTCCGCATGCAGTAACATTGGACTGATGTGTGCTGAGTGAATATGTGCCAAAAAGATTGTGTATTTGGTATGCTGAAATTAACCTTCCAAGAATATTCAGTTAAAATTAATATTAGACTGCAGTTATGCATCCAGTCAGGGCTTTTTTTATAGCAGGAACTCCTTTGCATATTATGTAGCTAATGCTCTGATGTAGCTAATCCAAGAGCTTACTGGGCTCTTCTTACAGGGCCTGCTGTAAGCTCTTGGAGGATTGGCTACATCAGGGGGGTGTGGCCTCATATGCAGAGGAGTTCCTGCTACAAAAAAAGCCCTGCATCCAGTTATATAAAGCTTACCTTCTTTTTAAAAAATATTGAACCTATTTGAATACTTAACATGAAATGATAGCCAGAATCTCCAATTTAACCGTTTTTCTTGTTGTGTGCATCTCCCCTTCCCTCGCCCTTGGTGACATTCTCCACAATGCAAAAGGTGAGGCAACATGCCCTGGCAAGACCACTTTCCACTTGCTCAGCTGTCACAGGCTTTAAAATAAATTGCATAGTTTTTAAAATGTATTTTGTCACAATAGCCCTGTAGCCCTTTTCATTGTAGGGGAAGAGGCAGCTGCTTCTTGTGTTCATAGATAATGGTAGATTTAGGCAACTCTCAGGCAGGCTCCAGTTCTTGCTGTTGCCTTGAGTCATGGGGACCCCATGAAAAAGGAAAGTGTGGGACAGATTCAGAAGCAGATGATGTGTAGCTGATTAAAGACAAACATGCTCAGAACAATAAAGATAGTACTGAAATGTTTAGGTATGCCTGTTGTTACATCTTAGTGGTTTGAGATCTGTTGGAGTAGATTTCATAAAGGAACTTTAGTTTTTCAGGGCCCAAGCATCTTGGCTTCCAGTAGCAGCATTTCCTTTTAGAGAGTTCAGTTCATTATTACAGTCAATTACCAGAATATTTTAGACATTTAGAACAGCCTTAAAAGTACATTATAAAAAATCCCACAAATAACCTGCATGTAAAGATTTGATAACTTAAGGGTTATGACAGTAAGGAAGAATAAAAAAGGTTTTTAATCCTTTAAACCATTTTAAAAATCACTTTAAAATTTGTTAAAAGATTTACAGTTTGGCCTTTTTGTCTCGCTTTTTTTGCATTCTTTATAAACCTGGGAACAGAACCTAACCAGTTGTCTTGTTGTCTGAGAAACTGCACTAAAATTGTATTCTTGAGTCACATTATTGTCTGCTTACATTGAAGCATATTGTAAAGTGTTGATAAATTGCTGCTTTGATATTGAAGCCTTAACTCTCTAGGTTCAATTTGGCTCCCCAAATAATTTCATTAAAAGTCATGTTTGGATTGACAAGGGTTCTTGCAGAATGAGGGACTTGGGAGGAGATCAGCTTGTTTGTTTCACTGATGCAACTGTATCTTCAAAGTATCCAGTCTGCAGAAAGAAAAATAGCAAAGTGGAAAATGTATTACGTTTTCCATTTAAAATGCAACCTTTTCAGTGTAATAAAATTAATCTGGACATTTCCAGGGCAAAATGTGGCTGACCTTTCGTTCACCAGCTACTGACCCCTGAGTGAATGAAAGCAGCTTTTCGAGAGAATTGGCTATTTGGCTTCAGTTCCTGGTATTTAAATTGCATTCCCTAATCAAATGAAAAAGCTGTCCCTTCTCTGTCAGGTTTCAGGATCCATGGTAACATTTGGCCTTTTATGTACATGTTAGCCTTTTTTTTGTTTGCATCTAAGTAGTGACACCTGGAGTAATGTTAACATTCACCAATTTAGTATTAATAGCTTCATTATGTAAGAATCTTTGATCAAATAGCTGTTACTTTTGTTATATTGCTACAGCTTGCATTGTGTTCAATGTTTTAAAATTATTATTATTATTCTCTGGCTCGGCAACCAGGCAACGATTTGCAAACTTTTTTGTCTTGATTAATTAACCAATATAATTATCGGGAACTGCGATGCAGTCTTTTGCTCAACAAAGCTGCCGCGAGGAAAACAATAGTAAGTCTGTTAGTCTGAATGCATTCCACGCGCCGCAGATGCATTAAGATATTCTGAACAATGAGGCAGAAAGCAGCCTGCGAAAGTGGACAAAGAGCGCCTTGCAGCCTTGACACGCGGCACATACCGCCAGGGAGATGCGGAGAGTTCCCTGGGACACAGAGGCCTCGTTAAATTGCAGCCAGCCAGCAGTGGTTTAATTCTCAGCCATTTGGTACAATAATTTACTAATTTGCCAGCTTTTAAAACTCTATAGCTTGCTGTGGAAGACATGTCTTTGTCCTCAAAAGGCTTATTTAAATTTGACTGTAACATTTTTTAAAATTGTGCTTTTTTTTTTTTGCTTAATAACTGTAGTACAGCAAAAGTGGAAGTGTGAGGAGTATGAATTGTTTCATGATAACGTTAGGATTTGTGAAGATCACCAGGGAGGAGACTGTGTTGTTTCTTATCTGTATGTTTATCGAGCAAGATCTTTTTGTTTTTATATTGCTGTGTTTTATATTGCTGAGCGTCTGTTTTTCAAAAAGAAATCAGTTTTGATCCCATGAAAACAAATAAAATTATTTTAGGACCCGAGACAGCCATGAAACAATCACTATCCATTTGGAGTGAGGGAAGGGTAGTCTACTAAGGGAGAGAGTCCTTTTTCTGGAACTGATTGTGTTGTCCACACTGTGTTGTCCACACTGGCTCTTGGGCACAGCTCTAGCTTTCAGGTTCATTTAGAGGTAAAGCCAGACTATCTTAACATTATTTTTATGCACTTCAAATGTCAAGGGAAGGGGGAGGGGAAATCAGGCCAGTCAAATTTAAAACAAATGTCAGGATGCCTTTTCTCTGTGTGTAATTCAGGATTTGAACATGAAACACTTGTAGTTAACAAGTATAAAATTAATATTTTACAAATGTTAAAGCACCTGTAGAAGCAGGGCTTTTTTTGAGCAGGAATGCACAAGAACACAGTTCTGGCTGACTCGGTGTCAGGGGGTGTGGCCTAATATGCAAATAAGTTGCTACTGGGCATTTTCTACCAAAAATACCATGTGTGAAACAATGGTGATGTCAGGGGGTGTGGCCTAATATGCAAATGAGTTCCTGCTGGGCCTTTTCTACTCAAAAAGCCCTGTGTACAAGTACTTATAAACTTCCAGTTCTGCTGTGGTGCTGTGTCAAAGCATACCCTCAAGGTACTCAGGACACGGCACTGTCCAGTGGGTCATCTTTGACTACTGCTCCTGCACTCAGAACTAGCCCCAGCTTTGCCCAGTTTGTGGCAGCAGCCTTCACCATTCCTCTAAGGCAGGGGTGGCCAACGGTAGCTCTCCAGATGTTTTTTGCCTACAACTCCCATCAGCCCCAGCCATTGGCCATGCTGGCTGGGGCTGCTGGGAGTTGTAGGCAAAAAAACATCTGGAGAGCTACCGTTGGCCACCCCTGCTCTAGGGGGATAAAAGCTGGTTAATGGCTGTGGTTTTTTAGAGAGTTAAATGTGAGGCAGAGCTGAACCATGTTGCTCTGCTTGATTAGACCCAGTCTGAGCTTTTTGTTTTCTGGCTGTTAATCTTTTTGTAGGTTATTTTGCTTCAGTATCCTTGTTGTCCTTGTAGAACTGTAGGATAATGCTGTAGGGGTGATGCTGTAGGATGCACCAAAGCTCTATGGCTAAACCAGAGCTTTTTTTTTTTTTTTGTAGCAGCTTAGGGTTGCCAAGTCCAATTCAAGAAATATCTGGGGACTTTGAGGGTGGAGCCAGGAGATATTGGGGCGGAGCCAGGAGATATTGGGGCGGAGCCAAGAGCAAGGGTGTGACAAGCGTAATTGAACTTCATGGGAGTTCTGGCCATCACATTTAAAGGGACTGCACACCTTTTTAAATGCCTTCCTTCCATAGGAAATAATGAAGGATTGGGGCACCTTCTTTGGGGGCTCATAAAATTGGACCCCCTGGTCCAATCTTTTTGAAACTTGGGAGGTATTTTGGGGAGAGGCACTAGATGATATACTGAAAATTTGGTGCCTCTATCTCAAAAAACAGCCCCCCCAGAACCCCCAATACCCATGGATCAATTCCCCATCATTCCCTATGTGAATCATTCATGGAGGTGCATGATCACTGTGGGGGTGGGGCTTCCCCCACCGGCCAGCTGGCTGGGGGAGGGGGGGAGCCTGTAAAACCAGGGGATCCCCCTCTGGGACCTGGGGATTGGGAAGCCTATAACAGCTACTTCTTTGCATATTAGACCACACCCCTTTGAGGTGCCAGCAGACAACACTGGGGAGTACAAGTAAGTCTCCTGCTATAGCAGAATGCCAGCACAAGTTCCAGCTATAATTCTTGGACAAATCTTTCTGATCATTAAGCATGCACTTAAAAACCTGGATAAAGGCTACTGTAAACCCATGCCATTTCTGTTCATTATTCTAACTGGTTAGGTTAGAATAATGGAAAATCCAAAATGGAGGAGAGAACAATGTAATCCTCTTAGGGGTCTCTCTTGGGGAGAATGGCAGAGTATAAGTAAATAATTTATCTGTTCATTAAACCAGTTTGGTGTAGTGGCTAAGTGTGTGGACCCTTATCTGGGAGAACTGGGTTTGATTCCCCACTCCTCCACTTGCACCTGCTGGAATGACCTTGGGTCAGCCATAGCTCTGGCAGAGGTTGTCCTTGAAAGGGCAGCTGCTGTGAGAGTCTTCTCAGCCCCACCCACCTCACAGGGTGTCTGTTGTGGGGGAGGAAGGTAAAGGAGATTTTGAGCCACTCTGAGATTCGGAGGACGGGATATAAATCCAATATCTTCTTATATATTTTGTCCTTAATTTGAATTCTGAGTTTGTCCTGTTTTTAGAAGTGTTCAGTACAAGGTAAAGAATCTGTTTGGGATTTTCTGTTTGCATACAGATAATAATTTGTGCAGCTTTGTGACTGAGAGAAATAAGGTGTATCTGTGATTCCTCTTTGGATAGTTAAGCTTTTTACTATAACCATTTTAATTACTGTAATATTTGAGATTTCTGTTGCAAACTTTTATCACTTTGTCCTATTATTATTACTACATATAATGTTACAAATCGTTGTACTATGATTGTTTCTCCTTGTTGGCATATAGACTGATTTGTACTGCTACATTTTTAAAAAATATATTGTTATGCCAATGAAGATTTTGGATTTGGATTTTTGTACAGCTTTTATATTGAAATAATATTCAGAGTGGTCTACAAAAATTGGAAATGCAGCTACAGAAATAAAACATAACAGCACACAAAAAATTAACCAGTCCTAAAACTGCCAAATTGAAACTACTTATAAAATCAAACCATTCAGTCAGTCAGTCAGTTTAGCACGGCCCATTCAAATTAAAATCAGTCTGATTTCTAATTTTTAATGGCATTAAAATAACATAAAAATTCTGGTGGAAAAGATAACACTCAGCTTGTTTTCTAAAACATGTGCCTTTTCAAGGAAGATTTTCCTGAACTTCTCAATAATGATTTACTCATGAATATAAGAGTTGAGGCAGCCTTCTGGAGTCACAAAAAGATACATTGGGTCTTTGAATGCTAATTTTGGGAACACTTTTAGAATCCAAAATTAAATTCTTGCCTGTATGTATTGTTACCACTTAGCAAAGGCTAAAAAGGAGGCCATTTTTGTAGACTGGGCCAGTCTGGGAACCCGTGCCCGTGTACCTGGTGTGTAAAGGGGGTGTAGGTGTATATTTTATTTCAGTGCTTTATATGTGTGACATAGAAAGTGACAGTATTGTACTGATAGTTACCTATAATGATCGTAATATCTAGCACTGACCAGAGTTCCTTATTCAGTGATGTATTTTCATCTCAATCTACGATTTTTATTTTGGCAGGTGCCATTTTTTGGTCCTTTATTTGACGGAGCAATCGTGACCTCAGCACTGCTGCCAAATCTTATACGTGCCACATGCATCAATGCCAGCAGAGCCGTGAAGTCTCTTATAACTCTCTATCAGAGCTTGTATCCTTTTCCAATAATTCAATTTGATTCAAGTTCAGGATTGCCACTGTCATGTATGCTTCTCTTTGCGGTAAGTCTCAGTTACAATGTTGGGTTTTGTCTCTGCTAGAAAGCCTTTCCCAGCAGTCTATTGTACAAATGGCATTGCTTAATTTTAAATTGATCTGTTTTTATGTAAAGAACAAGGGGTTGGATCCAAACTAGATGGGTTTGTTGGCACAAGGATTTCTGTCCATGAAGCATGGTTTTCTTGCCTCTTTCCACTTGTAGCAACCCAAAAATGCCCCCCTCCTGTTCTTGGAGGAGACCCAAGGAATATTTCAGCCTGGCATGGGATAGGGGGGAATCACGCTCCATGGGGGGAAACCCTTGCACCCATGGAAGTATCTATTCCAGATCCTTGCCAAAGCATTTAATGATATATTTAGGCATTGTGTGATTTCCCTTTAAAAAGCAACAGATCTTCTTCGTGGTCTCTGTGCAGTCCCACACATGGGTTTTCCCGCTGGAACGAACCTCCTAAGTATCTCTGATCATGGGATTTTACTCAGCATAGTTCTAAGTTTATCAAAGTTTGCCTTTCTGAAGTCCAACCTATAAGTCTGACTACGTATAGCTTTTCCCTTCCCTAAGACTGTAAATTCCAAAATCACATGGTCACTACTGCCCAGGGTGCCCACTATTTCCACTTCTTCAATCATTTCTTCCTTGTTGGTGAGAATCAAATCCAAGATAGCAGATCCCCTTGTATCCTTCTTCACGTTCTGGAAAAGGAAGTTGTCAGCAAGACAAGTCAGAAATCTATTTGACTTTTCATTTTTAGCAGAGTTGGACTTCCAGCAGATGTCTGGGTAATTGAAATCTCCCATGATCACTGTATCCCTTCTCTTGGAGAACTTTGCAGTCTGCTGTAGAAGTATCTCATCCAAGTCGTCTGACTGACTTGGTGGTCTGTAGCAGACCCCCACAATAATATCACTGTTATTTCTTACTCCTTTTACTTTTACCCAGAGACTCTCAACTGAGCTGCCATGCTCAGATTCACATATTTCCTCACAAGTATATACCTCCTTCACATATACTGCTACACCTCCGCCTTTTCTCATTTGCCTGCCCCTTTTAAATAAGTTGTACCCCTGAATCCTAATATTCCAGTTGTGAGTGTCATCCCACCAAGTTTCAGTAAGGCCTGTTATGTCATTTCCTTTTGTAGGGCTTCCAGTTCCTCCTGTTTGTTTCCCATACTCTGTTCATTAGTGTAGAGACATCAGAATCCACGTTTTATGCATCCCGAGGGTTTAGTTTCCGTACAAGCCTGCAAGTTAACATTACCTAGCGTCTGCACCACTCTTTGCACATCTGTAATGTTCTTATCCCCAGTTTCTGGCATCATACGAGGCTTTGAATTATTGTCTCAGTCCCACATGCAATTGATTGCATGGGAATGATGCATCTGTTTACATTTTAAAAGCAGAAGTCTCTTCATGCAGAGATACAATGCTCATGAGCATATAACTTTTTCCTGCATTTTGTTTGACACAACACCTATTTTTCTCCCTGCCTTCTGTCTTTGTCAAGGGGTAGAAGATGTAGCTTGTCACCTGCAGTTTCTGTCCAGCCTGTTGTAACCAGAAAACTGCTAGGCATGTTAGGGTGTGAATCAGAATTGTCCACACCAATCACTGCAGTGTCCTGATGAACATTACAAGAGCTCTGATAGGTGGTGTAAAGGAGTCCTGACCTTCATTTTGAAATGCAATTTCCCTACTGGAGTAGATCAATAGCTTGGTTGTCTGTCACTGTGGCTTGCTTCCCTTCTCACACTGAGAATGTTCTCCAGGCGGCAATCGATAGCTGTAATCTGTTCCTGCTGGTAAGGACGTGCAAGGCTTTTAGGGTGGAATTAACACTGGATTTTCTCTGTATGCCAGAAGATTTACTTAAAATTATTACGTTTCATAAATTCTGTGAAGGCCTCAGCGTACACCTCAGAGGTGGACAGGCAATTTCATGTTGTGTAAGTTGGCATTCCATTTCAGCCTTTGGAATTTCATTTATTTATTTTATTTTATTTACTTTAGATTTATATGCCACCCACTCTGCAAGTGGACTCTATTAAATATGTATATTAGCTTTGAGCATACAGTTCTCTGCATTTACATAATCTCAGTTATGATTTCTTCCTTTTATAATCATAGAGTTGGAAGGGAATTCCAGGGTCATCTAGTCCAACCCCCTGCACAACAAAGGAAACTCACAAGCATCTCCCCCTAAATTCACAGGATCGTCATTGCTGTCAGATGGCCATCTAGCCTCTGTTTAAAAACCTCCAAGGAAAGAAAGCCCACCACCTCCCGAGGAAGCCTGTTCCACTGAGGAATCGCTCTAACGGTCAGGAACTTCTTCCTAATGTTGAGCAAAAAAATCTTTTGATTTAATTTCAACCCATTAGTTCTGGTCCTATCATCTGGGGCTACAGAAAACAATTCCACACCCTCCTCTATATGACAGCCCTTCAAGTACTTGAAGATGGTGATCATATCACCTCTCAGCCGCCTTCTCTCCAGGCTAAACATGCCCAGCTCCTTCAACCTTTCTTCATAGGACTTGGTCTCCAGACCCCTCACCATCTTTGTCGCCCTCCTCCGGACCCGTTCCAGCTTGTCTATATCCTTCTTAAAATGTGGTGCCCAAAACTGAATACAATACTCCAAGTGAGGGCTTACCAGAGCAGAGTAAAGCGATACCATCACTTCACATGATCTGGGCACTATACTTTTGTTGATACAGCCCAAAATTGCATTTGCCTTTTTAGCCACCGCATCACACTGTTGACTCATATTCAGTGTATGGTCCACTAAGACCCCTAGATCCTTTTCACACATACTACTGCTAAGACAAGTCTCTCCAGTCCAATAACTATGCATTGGATTTTTCCTACCTAAATGCATTGTTGGCTTTGATTCATCACACAAAATTCAGTGCTGCTTTCTTTTCAGATCGTACATGGAAATTTTAAATTTTAGAATCCATGAAACAAATACAATGGAAAGCAAGGACTTTTTTCTACCAGATAAGAGTCCTCTAGTATTCTTACGTGTGTATGTTTCTTTGTTGTTAAGTGACCCCACCCGCAAAGGTAACTTCAGTGGTGTTCAAGTTTGCCTCTTGGACTTTTTTTTTTTTGCCCTCAAGTCACAGCTGACTTACGGCAACCCCACAGGCTTTTCAAGGCAAGAGACATTCAGAAGTGGCTTTCCATTGCCTGCTTCTGTGCAGCAGCCCTGGACTTCCTTGGTGGTCTCCCATCCAAGCACTAACTTGGGCTGACCCTGCTTAGCTTCTGGGACCTGACAAGTTCAGGCTAGCCTGGCCCATCCAAGTCTCTTGCCATACCAACCTATTATTTTCTTTAAAATTCCTCCTTCTCTAGGTAAGAGGTGTCTGTGAGACTTTGACGGCATTGCAGGCCGTGGCAACTTGGCTAAGGCTGAGTGGGTTGAAGCTGAATCCGACGAAGACAGAGGTCCTTTGCGTGGGTCGGGGCGCTTTGGGGAGGGAAATGCCTCTCCCGGTTTTTGACGGGATGCCACTGAAAGCGGCGCACCGGGTCAGGAGCTTGGGAGTTCTACTGGAGCCTTCACTATCAATGGAGGCCCAGATAGCAGCCACTGCCAAGTCGGCTTTCTTTCATCTAAAGCGGGCAAGGCAGTTGGCCCCCTTCCTAGAGCGTCGGGACCTAGCAACAGTGATCCATGCAACAGTCACCTTGAGATTGGATTACTGTAATGCCCTCTACATGGGGCTGCCTCTGTGCCAAACCCGGAGGTTGCAGTTGGTGCAGAACACAGTGGCTAGGCTGCTATTGGAGCTCCCGAAGTGGGAGCACATACAGCCGGGGCTGCGCGGACTGCACTGGTTGCCAGTTACATACCGGATTTGTTACAAAGTGCTGGTTATTACCTTTAATGCCCTATATGGCCGAGGACCTGCCTACCTGAGGGACGGTCTTTCCCCATATGAACCCCAGAGAGCACTGAGGTCAGCAGGGAAGAACCAACTGACCATCCCCGGGCCGAAGGAGGCAAAACTGCAGAGTACTCGTATGCGGGCCTTCTCTATCGTAGCTCCACACCTATGGAACCAGCTCCCAGAAGAAGTGCGGGCCCTGCGGAACCTTGAACAGTTCCGCAGGGCATGCAAGACCATCCTTTTTGGGATGGCCTTTACCGATTAAATGACAGAGGGACTCGCCTAAGTGATTTTCGCCATCATGCTTATTGGAAATAGCACCAGAATGTTAATTTTAAATTTTAAATTAGACTGTTCTAAAGCTAGATACTGATTTTAAATACTTATTGTATAATCTATTGTATTTGATGTTGTTAGCCGTCCTGAGCCTGCTTCGGCGGGGAGGGCGGGATATAAATAAAATGTTGATTGATTGATTGACTGCGAGGCTTTGAAACAGCACTATTTGTAAGAATTATTCAGTACTTCATTTATCCTCCTGCCTTTCCCCTCTCTTCCTATTACTATTTATTACTAAGCTACTAGCCCATTAACAGTGCTAAGAGGGGCTACAGTATTCTAAGCCTGTTCATTTAGAAGAGTGTAATTGTTAGTCACTTTTCTCATTATAAGGTTGCCAGTTCCAGGTTGGAAAATACCTGGAGATTATGGGGGTGGAACCTGAGGAGGGTGGGGATTACGGAAGGGAGAGACTTCAATGAAATATAATGCCACAGAGTCCATCTTCCAAAGCAGCCATTTTCCCCAGGTGAACTGATTTGTCAGTCAAAACATTTATTGGCATAGAAACTGATCTGTCTTGCCTGGAGAGCAGTTGTAATACTGGGAGCTCTTCAGCCACCACCTGGAGGTGGGCAACCCTATCTCACTGATTGTTTAAGATATTAATGATTCAGATAGAGAACTAACAAATAAACTTGCCTCCAAAAACAATTTCAAAAAAGAAAAGTGGGTTTGTGGTGATGGTATTGCACTTTTGTTAAGACTCGTAGCGGCTTGTTTTGATAGCCTTAAAAATCCATCACATTTTGGCCAACAAGTAGTCTCCATCAATACATCAGTATCTGCTGTGCTGTCATGATGCCTGGGATCTTGTGACATTTTAGCATTTCTGTGCCAAACTACATTTATATCCCACTAGATTTAAAGAGAGTTCACACCCCATGCCGTGTTGTCATTTCTCAAAATATGCATGTCTATGCAGCATGAAGATTTGCTGTTTTGCCATGATCAGTACTCTGAATTTCACTGTGAAATGTGCTTGGTCAATACATGATAAAAATGCAGGGATGGGATCCAAACACGCAGGAAACCCAGCTGGGGGTGGTGGTAGATCAGTGGTTCTGAGAGGCTTTGAAACAGCACTATTTGTAAGAATTATTCAGTACCTCGTTTATCCTCCTGCCTTCCTCTCTCTTCATATGCTTGTATACCAGCCTATGAGAGCTATAATTCAGTTCCATGATGAGATTAGCTTTAGTGACAAGGTTTAAGTAAAGAAAAACAGCTTCTTTTGCATTAAAGGCCATGTAGGAAACTTCTCATATACTGCCTATTCTCATGTAGATTTTGATTTGTGTGACTGTCTGATTTTGATTTGCCTGGCTCTCAAGTTTCTCAACAAGTACATCAAGCTGTGTCACTTTCGCGTGGAAGCCTTGAGACTCATTATGGTTTCTCTTCAACCTGGTGAGTTCTTCGCATCCATAGACCTGGCAGAAGCATAGCTATATGCTCCAATACATCAGTTTCACAAACACTTCCTTTGGTTTGTAGTGGACGACCAACGTGTTCCGTACCAGCCTATGCCCTTTGGACTCTCCACAGATCCCAGAGTCTTCTCAGAGCTCCTGATAAATCCAGCAGTTCATCTCAGGAAATTTAGACAATCTGTTAATCCAATAAAGCCAAGTCTCTCCAGGATACAGAACTGATGCTCCTATGCCTGCAGGAACATGGATTCCTGGTGATCTTGTGCACTCCAAGCAACCCAAAGGATCAAACATCTGGGAACTATGATTGATTCCTTGACCAACTCTCTGTTCCTTCCACTGTCCCAGATTAGAAAGATTCAAGAAACAGCCACAGTAGTTATTCAGAGTCAGTTGTCATCCCTCCTGTCCCTGTCCAACTCATGGGTCTCCTGGTGTCCTCCATTGACAATGTCCAGTGGGCACATCTCCATGCCAGGCCCCTGAAACTCTTTTGCATCCACATCAGCTTCCAATCATGGAGAAACTGGAGCTTTCTAGTCCCATCAGCAGTCAAGACCCATCTTCTGTGGTGGACAGAGATAAACAATCTACACCAGGGCAAGGTATTCCTATGTTCAAGGAGCTATCCACAGATGCCAGCCTCCAGGAATGGGGAACAGTTCTGCAGGAAGTTCCTGCTCATGGACAGTGGTCTCCAGTGGAACAGCTATCAATCAGCCTACTAGAGCTCAGGGCAATTCACCTGACCCTGTGTCATGAGCCCTGAGGAGGGGGAGCTGGAAGGGTTAACAGACCAGGAAGAGCCGGCAGCTGGCCCATCAATCACACCCTCCCCATTCCAGGCACCCACACCGGCTGTTGACAATCAGTCTCTTCCAAGCTCTCCCCCTCCCATCTCAAGGATGTGCACCCGTCTTCAACAAACGCTGGCAGAGCGCAGACATGCAGCTCGCCAATGCTTCTGATCTATTAGCCCTGAATACTAGGAGAACTACGGCCACCCAAGGAGCCGGCTGATTGAGGCTCCCATATAACTCACGCCCGGGACTTGGCAACCTTGTGGAAGCAACAAGTCGATTCCCTGGCTTGCATCCACGCTCCTTCCTGATTCCAGTTCCTGACTGGTCTGAATTCCTAGGCACCCTGACCCTTTGGCTTTGGACACTGACTTCTCCTTCTGGTTTGCGATTTTGCTGTGGTGACTCGACTCCTGACTGACTCCTTGAACTTTGACTTCGGACCGGCTTTAGACTCCCTCCTGCCTGCACCCTGAGACGTGACACCCTGAACTATTTCACTTCCAGCCTTATCAACCAGCATATCCTAATTCGAACTGACAATATATCTGTGAAGGCATATTTGAACAAGTGGGGAGGCTCCAGTTTGGTGTAATGGTTAAGTGCACGGATTCTTATCTGGGAGAACCGGGTTTGATTCCCCACTTCTCCACTTGCACCTGCTGGAATGGCCTTGGGTCAGCCATAGCTCTGGCAGAGATTGTCCTTGAAAGGGCAGCTGCTGTGAGAGCCCTCTCCAGCCCCACCCACCTCATAGGGTGTCTGTTGTGGGGGAGGAAGGTAAAGGAGATTGTGAGCCGCTCTGAGACTCTTCGGAGTGGAGGGCAGGATATAAATCCAATATTTTTTTCTTCTTCTTCTTCTTCTTCTTCTTCTTCTTCTTCTTCTTCTTCTTCTTCTTCTTCTTCTTCTTCTTCTTCTTCTTCTTCTTCTTCTTCTTCTTCTTCTTCTTCTTCTTCTTCTTCTTCTTCTTCTTCTTCTTCTTCTTCTTCTTCTTCTTCTTCTTCTTCTTCTTCTTCTTCTTCTTCTTCTTCTTCTTCTTCTTCTTCTTCTTCTTCTTCTTCTTCTTCTTCCAGTTTGTCCTAGTTGTGCAGAGAGGCAGTGAAGATCCTACTGTTGGTGGAAAGGAACTCTTCTATTCAGGCAGAACACATCAAAGGGCAGAACAATGTCCAAGCAGATTGACTGAGCAGGGAGGCCATCTGCAAGGGGGAATGGTCCCTTAATCCAGACCTGTTCAACCTTTTATGTCAATGCCTGGGTCTTCCAGGACCCCCCTGGTACTCAGTGAATAGACTTACAATTAGTGTAAAGTTCCATTTATTATAGAATCCAGGTAAGTTCACTTAGACAGGCATTCTGAGTTAGATCTGGGGGTAAGTAGCAAGGCCGAGGGTGATATAGGGTTTGGGGAAAGCAAAGACCACCCCCCCTTTCCCAGGTGCAGGTATTTTCCCAGCAATCTCTGTCTGGTGTTTTCCAACCCAGGGCTGCAGTTTGGATACATTCTGTTACTAAAAGCGTGCTAGACATAATACACAGCTGTGCACTGCAACAGGGCAATAGGAATGAGGGGAGAAACAAAGCGGATGTGATAACGGGGTACAGTATTCCAAAATAGTTTGTAAGGCACTTTCAAAGCATTTAACTTATTCATGGCAAAGTATTTGACAGGGGCATCCTCAGGTGGATCTTTTTGCATACCCATCAGATCAATAGCTACCACAGTCCACCACCAGGTGTTTAGCCAGAAAGCAAAGAAGACAGATACTCTGACAACCCCATGGCTTTGGGGCCTCCTCTGTGTATCTCTGCCAATTTCCCTCCTGCCCAAGATCATCTGGAAGGTGATCTATGCACAGAAGTCATTCTAGTAGCTCCTTTTTGCCATGCCAACCCTAGTTCTCAATGCTGAAAGAACTCTCCAGTCCCACTACCAATCTCCCCAGACATGGGTCCAGTTTGTTGTCCAACAGATATGGGTCCAGTCTAGCACCCCAATCCAGAGTGGTTTTGACTGCCCAGAGGTTGAGCAGGGGATTCTCCTACTACGATGCCCTTCAGATGTGACTGACATGATTTTAGCATCTAGAAGATGGTCTACTATCTGCAGCTATAACACTACCTGGAAAGTCTGTGTAAGGTGAGCAGACAAAAAAGGTGGATTCCCTCTCTCCTTCAGTTGTTTCAGTGCTTTCATTTCTGCAAGACAGACAGCTACAGTCTTCATGGTACTCCCACTCACTGGGGGATGCAAGTTGTCCAAACATCTTAACATTCAGTTATTTCTACAAGGGGGAACAATGAAAGCTCCTCCTCAGGTACATAGTTTTCCCAAGTGAAGACTTTATGCAGGTATGTCTGCTCTTACCAAACCACCATTTGGACCTCTGAGAGAGGTGGGAGTGAAATGGCTCAGGATGAGCTACAACTTCACCACACAAAATTCCTGAGCTCGTGTCCATCAAATCCAGACTTTGTGTATTTCAAAAAGACAAAGTGGTCCTCAGGACGGACCCTACCTTTCTTCCCAAAGTTGCTTCCAAGTTTCATTGCTTGCAAGAGTTTTACTTGACAGTCTTTTGCCCTCAGCCTAAGCATCCCATGGAATTCATCTGGCACAACTTAGATGTCAGATGTGCTCTGAAGATTTATGTCACCAGATCTGACACCATTTGGAGTACTAACCGCATGTTCATAATATTTCATCCTCCTGGTGGGAGGGGGAACAGAATGTCTAAGAACTCCATCAGCTCGGTTCTTAAAGCATGCATTGTGGTGGAGGTTTATAAGGCTTCAGGTTTACAAGTTCCTAAGGGCATCACTGCACACTCTCTCTGCAGTGCTTCTACCAACATGGTCTTTCTTAACCAAGCATCGGTGGAGGAGGTTTGCAGAGCAGCCACATAGTCTTCCATCTCCATCATCATTCAACACTACAAACTTCACACAATAGCATCAGTAGATGCCGCCTTTGGAAGAGGAGTTTTGCAACACATCCTAACTTCTGATTATGATGATAACCTACCCATCTAAGGGACACTGCACTGGAAGGTCCTACAGAGATGCCCTCCGCTTCAGAAGGAGAAAAGTCCATTGATACTCACTGTAAAGGGTCTTTCTCCTCTGAGGGCCAGGAGGACATCTTGCCATACCCTCCATCATCATCCTTTATTTCTGGTGTTGCTCTTCTTCCATATCTGCTCTGTACCTCTGCATTTTGGTATACTGTTCTTCTGTTAGTACAGTTACATGTTCTGTCAAATTAGTAAGTTATTTTTCTCAAGTTTAACCTTAGTTAAAATTAGAATTAGTTTGAGTTTACAGCTTTTGGAGTCCGAAAACTGAAAGGGGTGGGTTATTCTGAAGTTGCCAAAAGGAAGAAGAAAAATGTATTTCTTGCCTCCCTACAGGAATGATGGGAATAACCCAAAGAGGTGTCCTCCTGACCTCAGAGGAAACGACCCTTCACGGTAAGTGCCAGTGGGCCGTTTTGCCTGCTGAGTTTCCCAGCACACTGGGGTGATCAAACTGTCTGGTTGTATTGCTTGGCCCAAATTGCACTGTGTGTTCATGCTTATTCTTTCAGCAGTCAAAAGATGGCATTTTCTGGATTCTTGTAGGTCCTGATGAGTGGCGTGAATCCTAGAGGCCATGTCTTCACAGTCATGAGATTAGTACTAGTGCAAGCAGGGATTCAGAGGGTTGTTAGTTTCCCTGTATTATCAGGTCCCTCTTAAAGTTAAATTTTGGTTTCTTTACTCTTTGAATTTTTCTGATAGATTTTCTCCTGCATCTTCTTGTTCCTGTTATCAGTGCTGTCTGTGCTGCCATATTTTCTCTTCTTGTGGCTTAAATCGTGTTATTCATAATTGTGGTACTTGTGCAGTCCCACATGGATACTTCACACATGTGGAGAGGTTTTTGATTTTTTTAAAACAAAAATGGCTGAGAGTGCACTGCCTACCTCCCCCACACTGTTTCTCACCTTTTCCAGCATGAAAAAGAAGGGGCAGAGTGCACTTCACTCCGTTCTCTTTCTGCAGCTGCTGAGAGAAATTTATCAATAGAACTTCCATCTCCAACCAGCACAAACTCAGTCTTCTATCTCTAGATAGCTAGTACCTGGAAAATAACACAAAAAGGACTCTTCAAAAAATGCAGATCCTATGGGTCAAAATCCCCCACACAAACAACCACTAGAAGTGCCTTGTATGCCTCAACAAAGAGCGCAACATCTCACACTGCTCAATTTGTTGCCAGTTTCCTCCCAAGTTAATGCATGATAGAACTTCCCATCTGAAAGTGGTGCTCTGGGAAGAGGCTTTATGTGGTGCCACTCAGGAGAAAGATCTGAGCTCAGTGCCATCCTCAGATCATGGACAGATCCAAGCATCTTCAATTTCAGTGGTCCTCAGATCAAATCTGACCAACTTGGGTCCAACAAAAATACAAGAAAAGCTGCGGACTCTGCCCCTGTATTCCCAAGGTGTCGCTCCTTGGAACCACTGCCTGAAAAGCCTCAGCATAAGAACCTGGAGAAGCCTCCCAAGGCAAAGTTGTTACCCACCCCTACTTAAAACCTGTCTTCTCAAAAACCATATTTGGAACCAATCAAGAAGCCAGTCTCTGTTCTGAGAATACCATCTCCATCAGGTCACTCACCATGCTCATCCCTCTCCATCTCAGGTGAAGTATAAGACTTGGAACCCCTAATCCCCTGACATCAACTGACCCCCCCCTCCCCAATGCTTGGATCCACCACCTCAGATGGATCCAACAGATTTATATTTGATATGATCATGTGGACAGCTCCAGTGTGACTATTAAGACTAGCGCTGGGGGGGCGGAGCGTCGCTGGTGCATGGCGGACGTGTTTTGAAAGAGCTCCTGAGCAGCCCCCTATACATCCTATTAATATAGTCATTAGACTCAACGTTTGCAAGTAAATTTCAATGGGACAACAAACCAAGAATAAAAAAAGATCGATCTCGAAGGAGAAGAAATCAGTTGCTGAGTTCTTTAAATCGGACAGAGCCGAGAAGGTTAGTCGCCCTGCTACTAGATCTGTCCCAGTCATGGCCGCCACTAACTCTCCCTCCCCTGATCTTGTGCTTGAAGATGAAGAAGCTCCCTTGTGTAAAAGAGATTTAGAGGGATTGAAAGCTGATATTCATCGTTTTTTTACTGAATCAAGACTAGCGCTGGGATTCACATGTTCCCCTCAGTTCCAACCAGGGAGAGGCAAGCCACTCTGGATGACCCAGATCTTCAGCTGGATCCACAGAATCTCTTGGTATGCTCACCTTGGACTACAATCAAGCTACTCATAGGACAGAGTCCAACTATGCTTCTGAACCCTCCTGTACAGTCTATATATTCCGCATGCTGGGATATCTGTGTATGTAACAAAACTCATCTGAATGGCTTGATCCCTCAAGTTAATGTATCCTGTGCACCTCTGAGGGCCACAGATCTGATATTTAGAGTTATGAGTCTGGGGAATACAGGACCTGTCACCTTTCCTTTAATGAATGACACTGGAAGCCACAGCTTGGAGCTGTTTATGCTCAGCATCAGTGCTGCATTCCACTAGGCATATTGAGAATCAATATCGAACCAAACAGGAAGGATGCCTGTTCCTTTTCCAACATCCCACAGTTAATTCCTTGGCCATAGATCATATTCAAGGGAAGAATAAGGGCACTCAACACTCAGCGCCTATCTGTTAGATGGGGCAGGCAGAAAAATATACATACCTTCTGCCCTTGACTTCAGAATCATCAATTATCAATGCATCATGGCCCACTATGGGTGACTTACAACAATGCCATCATCCAGGCCATTCACATAGTCAGAGCCAACAACAGTTTAGCAGACTTCCTCAGCTTCACCCCTCAGCGCCATATAAATGGCAAATCAACTGGGTTTTTCTTTCCACAATATTCCAGTATTGGGGAGTGCTAACACAGACTTTCTTGCTACCAGGCAAAACAAAAAATGCAAGTACTTTTGTTTCCAAGGGACCTGGGATCTGAACTCCCTGGTAGGCACTTTCCAGATCCAGTGAATGGGAGGCCTGCTATATGCATTCCATCCCTATCACTAATTCCAAAGTTTCGCTACAAAATGAGTCAGGAATGCATGTCGACCATTTTAATAGCCCCCTTTTGACCTTCTTCTACAGTGGCCACTTTTTGCACTCAAAGATTGGAAACCTGCATTTAGCAGCATGGGTCATTCCCAGACCACTGCTAATTCTCTGAACTCATAAAAGAGGTTCTGCTTAGTGCTAGAAAACGGGCCATATGGTTCTTTTATTCCACCAGATGGAAGCTTTTCTGTAGGTGGGTTAAAGACCTGTCATGTGTCCCATTGAAAGAATCTTCAAATATCTCCTAAGTAAGGTCCAGGGAAGGAATCTAGCCACCATAACATACTTTCACATACATACTGAGGAGAGATTCTTGTTTGCCCTGAGAGAATCCAAACTATCCCCAAAAGGGTTATTAAATCAGTTTCCCCTGGTCCAACCTCCAGCCCCACAGTACTTGTGCTTCATGGGCAAACCATTCATACTCATGACCACCTGCTCCCTCCATCTCTTCATCTTGAAGACATTGTTCCTGATTGCCCTCACATCAGCCAGAAGGGTCAGTGAACCCCAGCTGCTGCAACACAAACCCCTATTTCTGAAAGTATTCCAATTCCAACCTTTATTGGCATAATAGAAAGTATTCAGACGAGAGTAGTCCTTCTCACTTCATTCCAGTTTCTTCCTAAGGTAACATCTAAATTCCATTTAAACTTTCTCTTTACTATCCCTTTAATCTGATTAAAGCTCTTGACGAGAAGTCTTCAGCAGTCAAAAACCAATCTGTTAAGTAGCATCATCTGGACAAAACACTAAACCTTGCAAGAAAAATTTTGCAAGAGTAAGGTTTGGAAATCTGTCAGATAAAAGGTGTAGTAAACTAGCTTGTGAGGAGACAAAGATGAAAAATTATCTAGGTACTGTGTTAAAAACCTGTTTCTAAGTCTAATATAAAGAGGATACTCCAACAAAATATGTATTAAAAACCCAATTTTCTCCTGAGAAAAATCACAAATGTTGTCTGAATAAGGAATCTTTCTTAATCTTCCCTTCATAACAGGAGTGTGCTGCGCATTCAGTTGAACTAATAAGAAAGCTCTGAAGTAATTTGGGATAGTTAAATAAAAAAGCATAGGAAGGCAGCAATTTTGGTGGAGGAATGCCAGAAAAATCCTGTGGGCATGAGGCTGTGTGCTCAAGTAATCCCTTTCTTGGATATTCTTCTTAATGCAGGAAAAGTTATGGGTTCTGGCTCCTGAAAAGTGTCAGGATTTAGTCCAATAAGAGAGTTTTGTGTCAAGAATTTTGGACAAAGAGGATTTATGAGAATCTGCTTTTTAAGAAGATAGGTATCCAGAATTACTGTAGAGCTCTTTAACATACGAATTGAAAGCTAGTTGCCATCTATACCAAGACATCCCCCTACCATAAGAACATAAGAGAAGCCATGTTGGATCAGGCCAATGGCCCATCCAGTCCAACACTCTGTATCACACAGTGGCCAAAAGTTTTTTTTTGTGTGTATATATATATACATACACACATATATATACACACTGTGGCTAATAGCCACTGATGGACCTCTGCTCCATATTTTTATCCAACCCCCTCTTGAAGCTGGCTATGCTTGCAGTCGCCACCACCTCCTGTGGCAGTGAATTCCACATGTTAATCACCCTTTGGGTGAAGAAGTCCCCATCCACAGGATGACAAGGAATGAACTCTTCAGTCATTCAACATGGATAGAGTGCTTTTCTACCTTGAAAGAGTGAAACACTTTAGAAAAGCAACATTTTCATCTCCTTCCTAGACCCCAACTTGTGCAAGAAGTTGCCTGTGCAATTGGATGGTAACCTGCATGAACCTGTGTTATAAACCAGCACAAGTTGAGTGTCTCCTGAAGCTTTACACTCACTCCATTTGAGCACAGCCTGCCTCAGCTGCTTTTCTCTGTGATCTCTCCATTAACATCACCCGCAAGGCTGCAATGTGGTCTTCCTCCTGCACCTTCACATAGCATCACTCAATGGACACAGATGCC
The DNA here is from genome assembly GCF_032191835.1 of Heteronotia binoei. Lineage (NCBI taxonomy): Eukaryota > Metazoa > Chordata > Lepidosauria > Squamata > Gekkonidae > Heteronotia > Heteronotia binoei. The sequence continues at coordinate 11,161,119 of NC_083236.1, forward strand.
ATAAGAAATGTGGTAGTGGGAACAGTGGCCTGGCAATCCCTATTCAACTGAAAGCCTTCCTAAGGCTGGTAAGTCAGTTCAGTATTCTCCCATGTGGGACTGTAGAGGTATGATGGTGGTGAAAACAAAGTTATGCTTACCTGTAGCAGATGTTCAAATGGTCACTGTATAGTCACACATTCCTCACTCCAGCAGCACGAAGAAGAACTGAGGGAAGGGCACTCTCCTCCTCTTAATCAAGCTGCAGAAGGCAGGAAACAACACAGGGAAGGAGGATGGAACACTCCTGGGAATTTTTGTTGGGCTTCATTCAAAAACTTCTCCCCAGTAGGCCTATGCAATGAATAACAATTACAGGTAAGTGCAACCATCTTTTCCTTTGTTTTGTGAACTTCCATTCCTTTTCCATGTTCAGCTGAAAATCCTCTCCCATTTTTAATCACTTTGTTCATTTCCACTTCCTCTCGTCTTTTATCTCCTCTTCTGCTGCTCCTTCTTTTTTCCATTCTTCTGCTGTTTGTCTCCTTGCTCAGTCATGCCTCACCTCTGTGCTCTCTCTCTCTCTCTCTCTCTCTCACACACACACACACACACACATTTCTCCTTTCTCTGTTATGAGTCCGTATCTTTGGAACTCTTGCTACTAAAGAAGAAGATAATATTGGATTTATACCCCACCCTTCACTACCCGAAGGAGTCTCAGAGCGGCTTACAATCTCCTTTCCCTTATCCTCCCCACAGCAGATACCCTGTGAGGTAGGTGGGGCTGAGAGAGCTCTGACAGACATTGCTCTTGATCAGAACAGTTTCTGACAGAGTTATGACGGACCCAAGGTCATTCCAGCAGCTGCATGTGGAGGAGTGGAGAATCAAACCCGGTTGTCCCAGATAAGAGTCCGCACGCTTAACCACTACACCCAACTGTCTCTCTTTAAAATTTGTCCAGAGAGAGATGACCATGCTTTGACATAATTTGAGTAGGAACTATAAGAGCTATAAGGAACTAGTCTTTTTGTTGAGTAGCTACTTGGTTTCATATTTTTTATTTAAAAGTTGGCATGTAACTGTAATTAACCCTCTGGTACATTAACCTCCCTTAAACATCACTTCTTCAGAAGATGATAGTGGCCTGTTTGATTGCACAGTAACGTTTTTATGTATAGTGTAATAACTTTGGTGGTATTGGATCCAGGGAATATTTATACGGTGTTTAACCAGTTGTTGTTTGCTGAAAAGCTGATATTTAAAACTAACATCACACAAACAATGTAGCCCTTTTTCTCTCCATATTTTGAACATCTTCCCAGAAGAAACCACCTTTGACCTAAAAAAACACTAGGGGTGAGGACAGTTCTTTCTATCTCGTAAAACCAAAGTGAATCCTAAAAAAGGGGTTCTGTTTGTCAATCAGATGTCTATCACTAGGCAAATTCCAAATTGCTTCATGAAGATGCTGGGAATTTTAAAAAGAGTTCTCTATCGTAATCCATGTCTTATATGTAAGAGGTGAAGCATATAAAATTTTGATCTTCTTCGTGGTCTCTGTGCATCACACTTGTGGGATACTGCGCCTGCGCTGGTCCCCGATCGGTATCTGTAAGAAAGCCCGAGAATTTTCCGCGATCGGCGCCATTGGGCATGCGCAGGCGTCCCATTGCGCACGCCCAACGGCGCCATCGCGGTAACCCCGCCAGTTCCTTTCTGACCGCTGCGCGAAGAAGCTGCGTTTTCATCGTGTTCCCGGTCGGTGAGCTTCGGGTTTTCCCCTAGCCTCTGTAAATATTAGCCTGTTTGTTGTTTTCCTTAGCGTAGTAGTTAGTTCTTAGTTAGTTAGTTAGTAAAAAAAAAAAAAGTTGTTGTTGTTGTTGTTTTTTCCGGGCGCGTGTTGTGGTGGGTCGTCCTCCGGGACCTCCCCCCCCGTTGCTCCCTACCTTTTCCCCTCTCAGAGGACTCTGAGAGGACTTTCCCAGCGACCGCTGTCTATGGACAGTCGCTGGGGTTTTTTTAAGAGGTGCCAGGCCTGCGGGAAGAAGATCGCCCCTCCCGATGGCCATTCCCTGTGTCTTCTCTGTTTGGGTGAAGCGCATCGTGTGGAGGCCTGCCCACACTGCCTGCGTTTCTCCAAACAAACCAGGAAGAACAGGGTGGCAAGGCTCTCGGCCGCACTGACTGCCTCGGCACTTCGCCCTCCGAAACCAATGGCGGACCCTTCGGCATCGGTACCGAAAATGGTGACCGCCCAACCCCTAACGGGCCCATCGGCCAAGGCGCCCTTAGTCGACACGGAAGCTCCGAGGGAGCAGCAACCTGCAAAATGGTCCCTCGAGCTATCGGCCGAGAGGCCCGCGAAGAAGCGACGGGAGGAAGCGGGGCGCGAATCCTCCAAGAAGGTGAAGAGTAAGGAGAAGCGAAAACGACCACGCTCCTCTCCACCTTCTCCCGACGTGTCGGCGCCGATCGTCACCGAGCCGCCGAGAAGGGTTCCTCCCTCTCCGCTCCGCAGCCCCCCGACTCCAGGGGCAGGCGCGCGTCGGTCGCACAGCCCTCCAACGCCAAGGGCTAGCGTCCATCGGCCATGCAGCCCTCCAGCACCAAGGGCTAGCGTCCATCGGCCACGCAGCCCTCCGACTCCAAGGGCTAGCGCTCATCGGCATCGCATCTCACCCGGGCCCAGCGCCCACCGGCCGCAGCCTCCAATATCGGAAGTGGAGATCGACCTAACCCGTCGGTCTCCATCGGTGGCATCTCGTCGGCGGAGCATCGACTCGGCATCGGACATCGAGGAGTTACCATCGGTCGACGCGGCGACGCCTGCAGCGCCCAAGGGCGTGAGACGAAGGGAGCCGTCGGTCGACTCGCACCGCTTTCCATCGATGCCCCCCTGGGAGCAGCATAGATGGCAGTCGACATATCCCTGCTGTCCGCAGTACCACTGGTACCAGCCACCGGAACACCAGAAATGGGAGCATCGGTCCGATACGTCCTCATTCTCCAGGGCATCGCACCGACCAAGGCAACCATCAGCATCGGTCTCCATCCCACCGGAGCGACGCGTCGCACCGACAGAGCCCCCGCACCGACCACCGACGCCGATCCAGCCGCCGCGGAGGGAGCCAACACCACCCCTATCGGCGCACTCGGACCACGGAGAGTCCTCGCCATCGGGGTCGGAGAGCGACGAGGAGAGAACCTGGGAACCCTCGCCAGATCCCAACACAGCAGAGGACCTTCCAGTCTCCCCTTCCGAAGACCTGCGGTCCTATGCGGAGATGGTTAAGAGAATGGCAGCCGCCCTCTCCCTACCCATCTCACAGCCCAAGCCTGTTGTGGACGATAGTGTTTTTGATATCGTCCAGAGAGACACCTCCGCAGTCGTAGCCTTGCCGATGACCAGGGTCATGCTACAGGCACTCAAGGACCCATGGAAGAAGCCATCCTCGGCACCGGTGTCCTCAAGGAAGCTGGACCATATGTACAAGGTCCAGGAGACGGGGGCGGAGTTCTTGTTCACGCACCCAGCACCAAACTCAGCCATCGTCTTGTCCTCCTCGACGTCGCGCAGGGTGCATTCTGCCCCCCCTGACAAGGAGGGGAAGAAATTGGACTCCATGGGCAGGAAGATCTACTCGGCTGGATCCCTGGGCGCCAAGGTGTCAAACTACACGGCCTGCATGGCAAGATATCAATACGCCATGTGGGAACAGCTGTCTCCCCTCCTGTCCTCCCTACCCGAGGACAAGAAAACGACTGCCAAAAGACTGCAACAGGAGGGCTTGAAGGTGGCCAAGCAGCAGTTAACAGCAGCAAAACACCTGGTGGACGTGTTTGCTTCAAACATCATGTCTGCTGTCTCCATCCGCAGGCACTCCTGGCTGAAATCCACCGCCCTGCAGCAGGACACCAGGGCGCTCATTGAGGACTTACCCTTTGAGGGGGACGGGCTCTTTAGTTCCACTACAGATAACGCCCTGCAGGAACTAGATAAAAATTTAAAGATCTCCAAGAGCCTGGGGGTGCAGGCACCCTCCAGACAACCCAGAGCCAGGCAGTGGAGCAGGTCCTGGACTAGGAAACCCCCCCACAAGCCGTCCTCAGACCAGCACTGGCGCCCACGTCCCCCGCAGCCCGACAAGCAGGCCTACGCGGGCAACAACAGGGGGCGCTACAGCACCCAACCTTCGGGCAAACCTAAGGGTGCCCACCCCTCCAAGCAGGGACTTTGACTTTTCTGTCCGACGCATCGTCGCCCCCACCCACCTCACCATCCGCCTCCGCCCTTTTCTGCCTGCCTGGGAGCGGGTCTCCTCAGACAGGTGGGCTCTCTCCATCATCAAAGAGGGCTACAAAATAGACTTTGCTCAGATTCCAAACCAGTCCGCAGTGATTACCACTCCTCCCTCCCCACCTCTGCTGGCAGAGGTGGCCACCCTCCTACAGAAACAAGCCATAGAGAAGGTACCACCAGGGGACAGAACCGGTGGGTTCTATTCCCGCTACTTCCTGGTCCCCAAAAGGGATGGAGGGTTGAGACCCATCATGGACCTTCGGAATCTGAACAAATTCATCCTGTACCAAAAGTTCAGGATGTCCACACTGCAATCCATCCTGCCCCTCATCAACCAAGGGGATTGGATGGCCACCCTAGATCTCAAGGATGCCTATTTCCATATCAGCATCCACCCAGAGTTCAGAAGGTTCCTAAGGTTTGCGGTAGGCCCACAGCACTTCCAGTTCACGGCCCTACCATTTGGACTCTCCACAGCACCCAGGGTGTTTACAAAAATGATGAGCATAGTGGCTGCCCACCTCCGGCTGCAAGGGGTGATAGTCTTCCCATATATAGACGACTGGCTCCTGGTAGCCAGCTCAAGGGAAAGTCTGTCTGCCCACATCACAACCACGCTACGCCTTCTCGATGTCCTGGGTCTGCAGGTCAACCTGGAGAAATCAAAACTCACTCCATCAAGGACAGTGCAGTTCATAGGGGCAGTACTGGACACAAACCTACATCAAGCGTTCCTGCCCGCCCAGAGGGCAGAGGACATCACCAACTCTGTACAGTTGCTCCAGAGACAAGGGTGGGGCACAGTAAAACAGCTTCAGCGGATGCTGGGGCTGATGGCGGCGACGACAAGCGTGCTTCTCTTCGCGAACCTGAGGATGAGAGACCTGCAGCTATGGTTTCTCCGTCAGTTCCGCCCAACCAAGGACTCACCTCGAAAGAGGTTCACTATCCCTCCTACGACGCTCCATTCGCTCCAGTGGTGGGTGTCGAAGGACAATATCTGCCAAGAAGCGCCCTTCCAGCTTCCGGCCCCCACAGTGACCATCACCATGGACGCCTCCCAGTGGGGTTGGGGCGCCCACATGGACGGACTATGTGTGGGGGGCCAGTGGCCTCCCAAGTTGGCCTTGCAACACATAAATTACCTGGAACTGCTGGCGGTCCACTTTGCTCTTCGTTCATTCCGCCCGAAGCTGGCGGGAAGGACGGTGGCACTACTCACAGACAACACCACCGCCCTGGCGTACATCAACAGACAGGGTGGGACGGTGTCCCGTCGCCTCTGTGCACTGGCAATGGACTTGTGGATGGAATGCATCCAGCACGACGTCTTTGTGAAGGCCGCACATCTCCCAGGGGTCCTCAACATACAGGCGGACTCCCTGAGCAAAGGGGGGGGGGCCTCACCACACGAGTGGGAACTCCAGTGGCGTTTCCTGCAACCAGTCTTCCAGCTTTGGGGATACCCACAGCTGGATGCCTTTGCCACAGCAGACAACAAGAAGTGCCCCATGTTCTGCTCCAGAGGGGGTGCCGACCCAGCATCCCTGGGGGACGGGCTTCTCATCCCCTGGGAGGGCCATTTCCTCTACCTGTTCCCGCCCCTCCCCCTATTGACGAGAGTAATCAACAAGATAGCAACGGAGAGGCCACGTTGCATCCTGGTGACCCCCTGGTGGCCTCACCAGAACTGGTTCTCCTCCCTACTACACCTGTCGGGGGGGAACTTTTACCACTTCCCAGCGGAACCAGACCTCCTGTCATCTCAGGGGGGCCTGGTGCTACACCACAACGTTCCACACCTGAAACTGACGGTGTGGCTCATAGACCCCTAGAATTCTCGGGCAGGGTCCAGGAGGTTCTTCTGAATAGCAGAAAACCCTCCACCAGGGCATCCTACGATAGGAAGTGGAGGAAGTTCTCGAACTTTATGGCTAACCGGCCAGGCGCACCAAGAGAGGCAGGCCTGCCGGCAGTCTTTGACTTTTTGCTGTCCCTAGTCGACACAGGCTTAGTCTTCTCCTCCATTAAGGTCTACCTGGCAGCCATTTCCACGAACCTGTGGGCGGGTACTCAGTCTTCGCCCACCCCCAGTCCAAAAAGTTTATGAGGGGACTATTCAGACTGCACCCACCATCTAAGCCCCCCACTCAGTTGTGGGACTTGACACTAGTTCTAGACATGCTGACCAGGCGTCCCTTCGAGCCTATGGCCACATGCCCCCTGCAGCTCCTGACCTGGAAGACTGCCTTTCTGGTGGCCATTACCTCTGCTCGTCGTGTAGGGGAGCTCACGGCGATGCGTTGTGACTATCCTTACCTAGCCTTTAGAGAATCTGGTGTCTCTCTGGCCCCAGATATCAACTTCCTCCCTAAGGTACCCTCCCAATTCCACCTCAATCTAGAGGTTTGGCTACCCGCCTTTTTCCCTAACCCCTCCTCCGACGAGGAGCGGAGATTACACTCCTTAGACGTCAGGCGTGCCCTACTTTTTTACATAAAGCGCTCTAAGCACTTTCGCAGGGACCAGCAGCTGTTCGTCTCTTACACTACGCCCAGACTGGGCTCCAAGATCTCTTCACAGAGATTCTCGAAGTGGCTGACGGAGACCATCAAAATCTGCTACCTCCTAGCAAAGAGGCCGCTGCCGGGACCTGTTCGTGGGCACTCCACAAGAGCAATGGCGACATCGGTGGCGTTCCTGAAGGGCGTGCCCTTGGCGGATGTCTGCAAAGCTGCTACCTGGTCTTCCCCGCATGCCTTCATGAAGCACTACGCGCTGGACGTGCATGCGCAACAGAGGACTCGGTTGGGGACTGCTGTTCTACAATCTGTTGTCTCCGGTTGACCGTCTTCCCACCTCCAGGTATGCCTTGCTTGCTAATCTCCCACAAGTGTGATGCACAGAGACCACGAAGAAGATAGACAGGTTGCTTACCTGTAACTGTAGATCTTCGAGTGGTCATCTGTGCATTCACACTACCCGCCCTCCTTCCCCACTGCTGACGGTCTCCCTTCTATAGGGGCTTTCAGCGGTCATGAAGGAACTGGCGGGATTACCGCGATGGCGCCGTTGGGCGTGCGCAATGGGACGCCTGCGCATGCCCAATGGCGCCGATCGCGGAAAATTCCCGGGCTTTCTTACAGATACCGATCGGGGACCAGCGCAGGCGCAGTATCCCACAAGTGTGAATGCACAGATGACCACTCGAAGATCTACAGTTACAGGTAAGCAACCTGTCTTTCTTTAAGTTTGCAGCTATGCAATATTTTTCTAAATTAGGGAGACCCCATCCCAATTTAAAAAGTCTTGTCAATAAAGAAAATTTAATTCTGGACTTTTAAAAGTTAGTTAAGGTCATTTGCCATTCTCACAGTCTTCGCTGATATAGGTATATGGAACAAAAATTATTTAGGTATATTTGAAACAAAAATAAAAAACTTGGTAAAATGCTTTGATTGAATCTACTTTTCAAATTCAGTCCCTTTCCTAATAACCCCTAACATAGGTAACACTGCATTGACAAATTCATTGAGGTATCTACTACAAGCCCAAGATCTTTCTCCCCTCTCAGCAAGTTCAAACCCCATTAGCCTATGCTTGGATGGAATTTTTAACCCACTGTGTCCTCACTTTACACCTATCCCATTGAAGAACACTTGCCACATTGTCACCCACTCACTTAATTTGTGGAGATTCTCCTGAAATTCTTCACCTTCATCCTTCGTTTTCACCATCCTGAATAATTGTTTGCCATCTGCAAACTTCACGATGCTACTCACCTCTAGTTCCAGATAATTTATGAACAACATAAATAGTATCAGCCCAATCCCAATCTTTGTAAGATCCCACTGTTTACTTCCCTCCATTGCGAGAACTGTCCATTTATTATTACACTTTGCTTCCTGCCATTTAACCACTTTTTAATCCATAAGAGAATCAGTCCTCTTATCTCATGACTGCTGAGTTTACTCAGGGGTGAGGTACCTTGTCAAAAGCCTTTTGAAAGTCTGAGTATATAATGTCTTCTGGGTCACTGTTGTTCACATTCTTGTTCATTTTCTCAAAGAACTTGTACAAATATGCAAATCTGAATGCCCTTGGCCAATAAAAGACATACAGCCGAAGTCCAAGAAAAAAAACTTTTATTGCAATGAACTGAGGGAATTGTCAAAGCCTGCAATAACAAGCGGCGCTAACTTCTTTCAAAATGGTCACAATCTTATATACCCTTGATGACATGTTGGCGCATGTTAGCATATACGCATGCTAATTGGCTGCCACGTCCAGTATAATTTCATCCCGAGAGTCAGCTGTACACTACTGATAGATTTTGCCAGGTTGGCAGCCGTTCGTTGGCTCCAAATTGTGATGTAGCAAAAATTCAACACACGTGCGTCTGGTCAGATTCCCTACTTATATTGTTGCTTAGAAACACAGTAGAAAAACAGTAAGGCATAGTGCAAGGTTATAAATAAGACTGGTATGTTAGTAACTCTTCTGGCCTTTCCAATTAAAGCTGTATCCCACTTACTCCAAAATGTTAGTGAGGCAGGACTTCCCTTTTCAGAAGCCTTGCTGATTTTTCTTCAGCAGGCTTCATTTCTCTGTGTGCCTAATATCAGATGTGGTGCTTAGAATCTGGACAAAACTTTGCTATCTGGGTGATATGGGAACCCTGTATTAGAACTATCACTGAACAATGATGACCGAACATCACTGCAATATCCTCTTCTAGCACTGTCCTCTCCACCTCTTCTGCCTGCCAAAGAATGAGACCCGCTAGAAGAATATTTTCTTCTCAACCTCATTTCTTTCGTTGATCAAGTGAGCTTACTGGATCAAGGGAATGCTGTTAATGTTGTTTACCTAGATTTCAGTAAAGCTTTTGCCAGGGTTCCCCCATGATGTTCTGATGGGTAAACTCAAGGACTGTGGACTGGACTTTAGAATAGTTGGTGGATAGGAAACTAGTTGGAGAACCACACCACACTGAGCTGTTATCAGTGGCATTTCATCTGAATGGAGGGAGGTGTCCAGTGGGGTGCCAGAGGGCTCATTTTGGGGCCTGGTACTATTCAGTATTTTTATCAGTGATCTGGATGAGGCTGTGGAGGGGGCTACTAATTAAATCTGCAGATGACACAAAATTGGGAGGAGCGGCAAACACATCAGAAGATAAAGAATTCAATATTAAGAACATGCTGGAAAAGTGGGCAGAAGTGAACAAGCTGCAATTTAACAAGGATAAGTGCCAAATTGGTCCTAATAAAACATTGTGTAGTGGTTTGTGTTAATTTGATCATAATAAAAGATATTACACAGGGGTTTCATGATGATCCTGCCACGATAAAATAGAATCATAGAATCATAGCGTTGGAAGGGGCCATGCAGACCTTCTAGTCCAATCCCCTGCTCCTTGCAGGGTCAGTGAATTGAATAAAACATTTTTGCTTATTTACATCTATGCGCATGTTTCATAGCAACTTTCTTAGTTTTTGTTTGCTTTTACATAAAACCAGGGTGGGGGAGTACCTCATGCATTGTTGAAGCAAGCAAGGCACACAACTGCTTTAACCTACATTTTGCTCATGTCTTCACTGGCTCAGGAACTGTGCTGCTTTTAATAAAAAGGAAAGAAAGCTCAGAAAAGGAAAGATGTCTCACCAATAGAGCAAGGAAGGCAAATCCCGAGGTCCTCAATCAGTATTTGCCAATTCCTTAGTCATATAAATTAATACCATAATCAGAATCTGAATTTTATTATTACAAAATGGGAAGCAGAAAATCTAAATGCCACACTATGTGTGAACTGGTGAAAATGAAATGAATTTGATATTTTTGCCCTTTTGAGGCTTGCATTGTGATTTAGTTCACTTATCCTTATTAACATTCTAGCTCTGTATTGCTCTTGCTTCTTGGTAGCTTACCAGCTGTTCCTGCTGCTAGTTACAATGTCTGATGTGTTCAGATCACTGGGTTCCTGTACTCACCACAGAGAAGCGACAGTCTTTCCATTGGGGATATCCACGTGTCTGCCTGTCAGCAGCGGCAGCAAATAAAGTAATAGGTCCTCGCATGGCATATGGTGTCTGGGTTCATACAAGATGCAAAACTATTCTGCCACTAATGCACAATGACTCATAGCATTGCTAATTTTTCCTAACAAAAGCTCACTTCCACACCCACACTTTTAACCCCTCAGGCTAAAAAAAAAAAAAGCTTCTGCTTCAGTCACAGATCTTTGGAAATGTAAGACCAAAATGTGAATTGCTGTGTATGTGTGGCTGTAAATTTGACTGTAACAATTCACTCCAAGGGAAAGTAATTGTTTTTCGGTTGAAATAATATTCACATTTTAGAGATTTATTGTTGGCATACTTTTTGTGCTTAGCTGATCAAGGCCACTTATAGTGCTTATGAAATGACTTTTCCATAGAGAATATTTAGTAGTTTTGTTGAAGAGGGAATTTAGGCAAATGAAGCTTTCAGCTGGGTTCTGAACTCAGCAGCCCATTAGATGGGCGGCTTTGGCTGCCGGAGACAAAGATCAATACTGGAACAATGAAGATGGCATCTAACGCCCCCCCTCACACACACACACACACACAATATTGTATTATCCAGAGTTAAATAAACTGACTCCTGCTAATCTAGTTTAGGACCGAGAGCAAGTAAATTTCTAGCCTCTTTCCTTGAAGAGTTATAAGGGGAAAGGTTTATCTCTGCAATGGAAAGGACTAAAGACCTTTTTTTAGAAAAAAAGCTGGGAATTTCAAACAACCTGTATACCGATTGTTCATCTTTCTAGTTTAACAATCTTTCTTGTTAATCTTGCCAGTTTTAAAAAATTAAAAGTCTTGGTGATGGGAAATGGCTGCTGATGTAACCTGCCATGTGGTAGCCCTTTTGCCAGTGTGTTGTACGGCCAACCACTGCAACTGGGGGGGAAACCCTGGAAGCCTGTTCTCATGTGGGAAACAGTTCAGAGACAGATGAGTAGGAAGCTGCTAATCATTTTATTTTTGAGAAATTGGCATTAAAATATTTTATTTGACAGAGTTTCTAGATTTCATAAGAGTTTCAGATAGTATGTATATCCACATAACAGCCAAACTTTTTAATTTTAATAGCTGAACTAAATTGGGTAATATCCTTAGAGCCCCAAGTAGTGTGGCCACCTTTTAAGAAGCTGGAGGCTGGGGTGACAGCTGTATGCTAAAACTCCCCCCACTTGCTCTCTGAAAAAATGAGCGCAGGAATTTGTTGATGATGGACATCCAGAGCTATTCTAATAGTATTTTGGATATAGAGTAAAAGACCATTATCTGTCCAATACTTTCCTCAAATTTAACCAGTGGGATTTTAATTTCTGAAACTTGGCTTTGTGCTTTCATGGCAGTACCCTGTACAACATATTTTAGAAGCCGTATGCAGTTTGGGGATGCCTTTGTAATTTGTGTTCCTCATGAACTTGCTGAACGTTAGGTTCAAATACAATGCATTGTGTCCATAGCTTTGATATAAAGAGATTCCTTCTTTGCTTGCAGGAGGATGCCATGTAAGTCAAGTCACTATTGTTGGAGTTTTAGATGTCTTTTTTAAAGAGCAAAATACCGTATTTTTCGGACCATAAGACGCACTTTCCCCCCCAAAAAAAGTGGGGGGGGGAGTGCGTGCGTCTTATGGTCCGAATACTAAAAGATGAGGGGGGAGGGGCCTGCAGCCCCCGGGAGACAAGCGGTGAGATCGCTCCCTCCGCCCCCATCGCCAACCCAGCACTTTGCAGGGAGCGATCTTGCCGCTTGTCTCCCAGCCAGACGTGCTTGCCCCGCACTTGCGTGCCTGACTGGGAGACAAGCGGCGAGATCGCTCCCTGCAAAGTGCTGGGTTGGCGATGGGGGCAGAGGGAGCAATCTCGCCGCTTGTCTCCCAGCCAGGCACGCAAGCGCGGGGCAAGCACGCCTGGCTGGAAGACAAGCGGCGAGATCGCTCCCTCCGCCCCCATCGCCAACCCAGCACTTTGCAGGGAGCGATCTCGCCGCTTGTCTCCCAGCCAGGCGTGCTTGCCCCGCGCTTGCGTGCCTGGCTGGGAGACAAGCGGCGAGATCGCCCTCACTGCAAATCCTGCACTTCGCAGGCGCCGGCATGCTTCTCCCGCGCCTGCGTGCGGCCCCCGGCCGAGGCGGCCCGAAGGCTGCAATGACACCCGCATCACCGAAGATGGCCATTTGCACATGTAGACGAAGGTGCGTCTTATGGTCCGGTGCGTCTAATCGTCCGAAAAATACGGGGATTACAAGATGGCAACCTGACCAGTCACCCTGAAGCTATGCTTCCTTCCTGTCCAATTTTCGAAAAAAGATTATCTTGGCTCTGCAGGCAAATTTTGACTTCCAAATAGTTGCAAACTGTTGGGTAGCATACTTGTGCAAAACTTCAAATATATGTTCTATTTAAATCCTTTGCATAGGTGAGAGATGCTACATATACTAATTTTCTGGCTAAGGAAGAGTTCTTAAATGAACCCATTTGTTTCCACCTCTATATTTCTTGGTGAATGCTAGATTATTCGGAAATCAAAAGCTTTTTTTTCCCGGGAGCAGTCTGGAGGGAGAGTCTTTGAGCACTCGGGGGAGGGGAGACGGCTGTGTGACAGAGCATCTGCTTTGGACGTAGAACATCCCAGGTTCAATCCCTGGCATTTCCAGTTTAAAGGAGATAATGTGGAAAACCTCTTCTGGAGAGCTGCTGTCTGTCAGAGCAGACACAACTGACTTAAACAGACCAAGGATCTGACTCCATGGAAGGCTGCTTCCTGTGTTCGTTAGCAGGAACCACCAGTAGGTTCCAGCTTCGCCTGTGCAGATTTTAATGCTGGTGCCAAGTGGTGGTGTGTGGAGTTTAGTAGGCTCAAGTCTGAAACCTAGTACCTTGCAAAGTCAGGTGATACGATTTGCCCAATGTGGTCAGGATGCTGGATTTCACAAAACCAAAAATAGTATATTTATTTATTTCGTTCCATTTATATCCCGCCCTCCCCGCTGAAGCGGGTTCAGGGTGGCTTCCATATTCACTAATATAAGAAGAAACGGCTTGACTGTTCTTGTCATTGTCATATCCAGTGGCTTTCCTACAGTTTCAGGGGTGCTTTGCTGAAATTGATCTGCTTTATGTAAAGTGCAAGAAATTGTGCTAGTACCTCGAGGTGTGTTTTGTTTTTTGATTTTATCTGGGATGGATTTATTCCTAATTAGGTTATGTAGCGCTTGTTGTTCTTTTGTGTTGCCATGGTTGACAGGTTCCCCTGATTATGCAACCAGTCTTATAGGTATCTCTAATTATGATTGATGTGTAATCATTCATTTTATTGAGCTCATTAAGGTCTACAAACCTATGTACAGTAATTAGAACCCAGATAGCCTTTCCATCTGTTCCACAAGCTCTGTTTAATTAAAGAACTCTTAATGTGCTTTGTGCCCTATAAAAGCCACGTAGTGTTTTCCAATTGTTGAACAGGACTTGCATACCATCATTTGTACTTTAAAAAAAAATATCCTGCTTTAGTAAATCTCTCTCACTTTGCGCTCCCACTTCCATGCATTAATTATTTACTTGGAATCCATATGGCATTGGGTTGGCCAGGCCACTCTCATCATTTAAATGTCATTTTGAACATTTTTTTGTTTTTTGGATCTTTCTTACAGTGTCTGCTGGTGAAAGGCATTTCAAATGCATAGGGAGGCCAATAAGAATGATCCTGGGGGAATCCCTGCTTGAAGGCCTCCTCTGATACTAGCAAGAATGGGTGGAATCCTGCATCCAGCTGCTGCAGTCCACCTGCACAAATATGCACTGTTAATGTAAAAGCAGACAGCCCCATGGCACAGAGTGGTGAAGCTGCAGTACTGCAGTCGGAGTCCTCTGGTCATGACCTGAGTTCGATCCTAACTGAAGCTGGTTCAGGTAGCTGGCTCAAGGCTGACTCAGCCTTCCATCCTTCCGAGGTCGGTCAAATGAGTCCCCAGCTTGCTGGGGGGAAAGTGTAGATGACTGGGGAAGGCAAGGGCAAACCACCCCGTAAAAAGTCTGCCGTGAATACATTGTGATGCAATGTCATCCCAGAGTCAAAAACGACTGGCGCTTGCACAGGGGACTACCTTTACCTTTTACTTTAATGTAAAAGCATCTGTACAATCAGGGAGGTGGGAAGCCTCCTGCAAAGCTCCAGATTCCCTGGATTGTGGCCATTAAATCTTAGAGCACAGCAGTTTCATGCATGGTATATAAGTAGCAATTATTTTAATTTTTTTATGATGAAAACTGAAATTTCTGATATTGTCTCTTATAGTATTAAAAATTGATTGCCAGTATATGTGAGTAGTCGAAAGACTGCAGGGCCATACCTCTGTGTTGCTTGTTTCATTGCTGGCAAAGATGTCCTTGTGCCATCCGTTCCCATTTGTATGGGAAATGGAATTCAGAGCAGGCCATGAATAGATTGTCAGAAAGATTAAAGCATGCACTGTGCTGTTTTTTTTCTTTTTTTTACAGAAGAGTGCCTTTGATGTGCAAATGTTCATTTTCCCTCCTTTCATTCAAAAGTGCTGGTCATTGTTTTTCTTTGAAGCCCGTCTATTCGCATAGGCCCATTCTACCAGCTTTGTAGTCAAATCTAGCTTGAGGAATATAAATAAGCAGGCCTACTTAATCTTGGAATACGGTGACACCAAATAATAGCCAGCCCAAGAAGATACATGTCAAAGAACATCTGAAGCTTTTGTTAAATGTTGGAGCATTGCCGAAGCATTGAAATGTCAAGGAATCTATAAATATAAACTATAAATATACGCTGGAGCGTAACATTCCTTCAATGCACCAGGAGGCAGTAGCAGCAAATAGTGGGATTCTGTTTGAAAAGGGGGCTCAATATTTTTTTACAATAATAGCATTACAGTAACTAGCTTGTATTGCAAACGATCTAAGCAGCCTTAAAAGGCTGTGACTGATGATTTCCAAATCCACAAGGTCAAACTATTTTATTCCACACAGATTCATTAACAAAGAACTACACATGTACGTATGTAAGTGCTGACAAGTCGCAGCCAACTTATGCCAACCCCAGCAAGGGGCTTTCATAGCAAGCGAGAAGCAGCGTTGGTTTGCTATTTCCTTCCTCCGCAATGTCTTCCTTGGTGGACTCCAATCCAGGTACTGCTCCTCTTTAGTTTCCAGGATCTGATGCATTAGGCTATACCAAGGGTGTCAAACCTACAGCCCACAGGATGGAACCAGCCCACCCATGACTTTAACCCAGTCTGCAGTTCTTTTTTTTTCCCTCCTCCCCCTCCCGTGCCTGTCCTCACCCTTTGAAGTGGGAGGCTGCCAAAGTTCCCAGCTCTCTCTGCCTTGGTTTTGCCTGCTTCAGCAGGAAGCTTTTCTGGGCTTGCAAAGTTGCAAAGAAAATGTGGATTGGATTTTCCATTAAGGTCTCTGTGCCCAGATGGACTACTCTGGGACTGTTTTTAGCAATAAAAACAGTGCTCTGGGACTGGGATGGCATCTCCCAGAGTAGAATAATGGTCCCTGGCAATAGAATCTGTGTTCTGGTACTGGAATGACAGGGAGCAGAGTGGAATGACAGCCCCTGGGAGTTGCAGCAGCATTCTGGAAACGGAATTCCACTCTGGGAGCCTTCATTCCAACCCCAGAATGCTTCTGCTATTCCCAGGGACTATCATTTTATTCTGGGGGCTGTCATTCCAGTCCCAGAGTAGTCTGCCTAGACCCAGATACCTTAATGGAAAATCTGCAGACATGGGCTTTCGAATCTGGGTCTTCCAGGGCCTGAATTAGATCCTCGATGCGCTATACCACCCTGGCCCCACTAAACAAAAAATCCTGGCTATGTACCCTACTAAATAAAACATCCTGGCTATGGCTCTTGGCAGCCCCCTGCACATGTATCAAACAGCTGCTCACCTGGCCATTTTGCTTGGCACACAAGCCAGTTCCCTTGGGGCACTGGAAGCAAGGAGAAAGCCACACACATGCCCATCACCACATTCTAGACCCCCATCCAACAGGGAGCACCATTGCTTGCCTTGTGCCTCCTCCCCCCGCTGCCCTTTTGTTTTCTGGCACATCAGCCTCTTGGCACATGTCCCCCCCCCCCAGTCCTTGGGCCAAAATGTCTTGCTATAGAATGAGTTCTGATATTAGTATAGTTAGCTTATGAACAGGGCAAGGTCCGGTAATATATGCAAGACCACACTGGCACAAATTGTTCTGTAACCTGTAATGGGGTTCTGCATTCCAGGACTTCAGCTAGAGTAGCCCAGGTTGTATTAAACAGTTCATATATATCATTCAATTTATATCCCACGCTCCCCGCAAAAGCAGGCTCAGGGTGGATTACACGTTCATGTAAGTACATGGAACATAAATTCACATTTAAGATATTAAAAAGATACAAAAAGATAAAACCATTTCAAGTGCTGTAATGATATTTGAGTTTTTCCTATTTGTTGTTCCAGCTGGGTGTTCTATTGAAAGCTCGATCTTAGGATCATCTTCAAGGTGGTCCAGTTGAGAAATAAAAAAGACTCCTTTAGGAATTGGAAGGAGGACGTTATAACCAAGGATGAATATAAACAAATCACCAGTCCTTGTAGAGAAAAAGTTAGGAAAGCTAAAGCTCAGTATGAGCTTAGGCTGGCCAGAGATGCTAAAAACAACAAAAAAGGGTTCTTTTCTTGAGTAAGAAAAAGAGCAAGGCCCATTGTGAGGGCAAGAAAGTGAAATTGTAACTGGTAATGAAGAGAGGGTGGAACTGCTCAATTCCTACTTTTCCTCAGTCTTCTCTTCTGAGTTGAACGGTGCTTAACATGGCAAAAACAGAACATATAAGGAGGGTATGATGTTCCAACCTAGGATCAGCAGAGGGGTAGTACATAAACACCTAGTTTCTTTAAATGAAACTAAGTCCTCAGGGCCAGATGAATTGCATCCAAGGGTTCTAAAAGAGCTTGCAGATGTAATTTCTGAGCCTCTGGCTATTATTTTTGAGAATTCTTGAAGAACAGGAGAGGTGCCGGAAGATTGGAGGCAGGTGAATGTTGTCCCCATCTTCAAGAAGGGGAAAAAAGACCATCTGAGTAACTACCAACCCATCAGCTTGACGTCTATACCTGGAAAAGTTTTAGAACAAATCATCAAACAGTCAGTCCTGGAACATTTAGAAAGAATGGATGTGATTACTAACATCTAGCATGGGTTCCTCTAGAACAAGTCATGTCAGACTAACCTGATCTCTTTTTTTGAGAAAGTGACTACCTTGCTGGATCAGGGGAGTGCTCTAGACATCGTTTATCTTGATTTCAGTGAGGCTTTTGATAAGGTTCCACATACTATCCTTGTTGACAAATTGGTAAAATGTGGTTTGGATCCTGTTACCATTACGTGGATCTGTAACTGGTTGACAGATCGCACCCAAAGAGTGCTTGTGAATGGTTCCTCATCCTCTTGGAGAGGAGTGACAAGTGGAGTGCCTCAGGGATCTATCCTGGGACCTGTATTGTTCAACATCTTTATAAATGATTTGGATGAAGGAATAGAGGGAATGCTTATTAAATTTTCAGATGATACTAAATTGGGAGGGGTTGCAAACACAGAAGAAGACAGAAACAGGATACAGGATGACCTTGACAGGCTGGAAAACGGCTAAATTCAATAAAATGAATTTCAACAGGGATAAATGTAAAGTTCTGCATTAAGGTAGGAAAAATCCAATGCATGGTTATAGAATGGGGGAGACTTGTCTTAGCAGTAGTATCTGCGAAAAGGATCTAGGGGTCTTAGTGGATCATATGCTGAACATGAGTCAACAGTGTGATGCGGTGGCTAAAAAGGCAAATGCAATTTTGGGCTGTATGAACAGAAGTATAGTGTCCAGATCACGTGATGTGATGGTATCGTTTTGCTCTGGTAAGACCTCACCTGGAGTATTGTATTCAGTTTTGGGCACCGCATTTTAAGAAGGATATAGACAAGCTGGGACGGGTCCAGAGGAGGGCGATGAAGATGGTGAGGGGTCTGGAGACCAAGTCCTATGAGGAAAGGTTGAAGGAGCTGGGGATGCTTAGCCTGGAGAGGAGACAGCTGAGAGATGATATGATCACCCTCTTCAAGTACTTGAAGGGCAGTCCTGTAGAGGATGGTGTGGAATTGTTTTCTGTGGCCCCGGAAGGTAGGACCAGAACCAACAGGTTGAAATTAAATCAAAAGAGTTTCCCGCTCAACATTAGGAGAACTTCCTGACTGTTAGAGTGATTCCTCAGTGGAACAGGCTTCATCGGGAGGTGGTGGGCTCTCCTTCCTTGGAGGTTTTTAAACAGAGGCTAGATGGCCATCTGACAGCAATGAAGATCCTGTGAATTTAGGGGGAGGTGTTTGTGAGTTTCCTGCATTGTGCAGGGGGTTGGACTAGATGACCCTAGAGGTCCCTTCCAGCTCTATGATTCTATGAACAACTAACAGGATTTCAATTCTAAAAGAGTGACTATTTTAATTCATGATCTTGAAAACTTGTTAGATCAAATAATTATGGAACCAAATATTAACCGTGGCTTATAAACAAAGGATACTTGTCACTTCTGTCCACACATATGCTTGCAACCCTCTTTATTCTTGCAAGGAATATTTTAATTTAATGGACTAAATGTGAGCAAAAGTGACAGCAATTAACAAAAGTCATAGTGTGTTTAATGAATAAAAGATTTACATGGAGCATTTGTTAACTTTAGAATGACTAGCTAATGTAATTGAAGTACAACCACCTGGTAGGGAGGTTTTATAGTCAGCTGCCAAAGAAGGCATGGAATCAAGATGACCAGGTGTTCCGTTATGCCTTTCTGATTGTTGCCATGGAGTAGACAACATGGGGTCACAGTATGGCTAGAAGGCTAGAAGCTGGGAATTTTATCCCAAAAGTGACTCTTCTCTTTAGTCTTTTGACTCATTTTAGGATACAAGGAATCTTGTTCAGTTGTATGTACACTTTGGAGCTCTGGGTAGATCATTCCACACTGTGTAAGGGAAGATCAACACTAGGAAGGAAAATGTTTCTAATTATTCAAGCAATTCCAAATTATTTAAGCAAGACCCAAGTGTTCTAGGACGGCACTAGGCAAACTTCTGTATTCTCAGAGATTGCTTTATTTTCCAGGCAATGCTTCGAGGGCCAAATTCTTATCTTTTTTTTTTTAAGCGTACATGAAGAAAAACTAATATGAGTGAGCTTTCCTGATTTTTGAGGACCAGATGAGATTAGTTCCAAGATGGTATCTGACTTACCGTGGCCTGGTGCTTTAGGGCAGTGGTCTGTGTCCTGGGTCAGGGCAGACTCATTTAGGAGAAGCCGGAACAGTCAAGCCAAAACACTAACCAGTATCATGTAGTAGACAGTGGGCATGGGTGAGTCAAGAGTCCAGAGGAGTGGGCATGGGTGAGTCAAGAGTCCAGAGGAGTGGGCATGGGTGAGTCAAGAGTCCAGAAGAGTGGGCATGGGTGAGTCAAGAGTCCAGAGGCAGGTGAGATTAGAGCCTGTCTGAGAGGCATGGTCAAGCAGGTCCAAGGGTCATTGCCAGAGGTTCAAGAGTTGCAAGAGATAGCAGGGTCTGGTGCAGTGGTTGTGGCATCAATAGTATCATGGTGAGTTGCTCCCATGCCCAAGCCTTCCACCATTCCCTCTTTTGCTAGGCTCACAGCCGCGTCCTGTTTAACCCATGAGTGAGCATTCACCTGACTCATTAGCCTCAGGTGCTCCTCCTGACTTGGTAATCATTGGACGGTGAGGCACATGCTTCACCTCTTCTTGAGGAGTTCTAGGTGCACCCCACTGCCTTCTACGTTTCAGTGGCTATGGGGAAGATGGAAGCAAGATGGCCTGTGGAGTCTCTTCAGGATCCTGGATTGATGGGGTGCTTCCTTGCAGAGTTACCCCCTCAGTGGTACCAATGCTCATGGGATCTGCCAGCATGCTGTCATCATCAGACTGTGCGCTGGGGTCTGCTTCTTCCGCTTCTGAGTCCCTGACATGGCTGTTGACGTTTTTAGAATCAGGTAGTTCAGGCTACGGCTGAGGTTGATCCATGGCAGTCTCCCCATTTTCCAGACATGTGACTCCATTGAGCTGCAAATGTGATAAGAAATCTTGTGACAGTCATGTGACTGGAAGAGATGGCGCCAGAGTTGTGAGCTCAATTGTGTCAATACCGTGACTAAAAGAGCTAGAAGCAAGAAGCAGAGGCCTAGCATAGGGCTGCCATTTTTCTGCTGGAGGCAGGGATGCCCAATCCCCAGCTCTTGTTTCCAGCTGTGGTTTCTGCAGTGGGCGGGGGGGGGAGATAATCTTTTTTTTTAAATGCCATCAGGCAGGCAATGCATGACCGCTGGTCCAATGACCTCTGGGTAAAACCTGGAAATGAGATTGATCTGCTCTAGGAATTTCCAGAAACTATGGTTTTGCTGTAGAAGCAGGGGGGACAAACTCATTTCTTATGAGGGACGGATCTGACATAAATGAAATCTTGTCAGGCCAGGCCATGTGTGTCATAAAATACAATACCAGGTGTGGGGAGCGGGGGGGGGGGGGTGTCTTCATCCTGCTTCTACAGCCGAGGCTGCAAAAGCAGGGAAAAAACCCAGCCATCCCACATCTCTTGGACAGACGGAGAGGTGGGGAGAGGTCAATTGCTCATGGGCCAGATCCGTCCCATGGGCCACCCGTTTGACACCCCTGCTAGAGTTTCCTAGAGAGGCATGATGTCATTTCTGTTTTTTTCCCAGAAATGCCCTCATTCTATCACCAGCAGCCACCCCCCATATCTGTCTTGGTCTCCCACTTGTTGTCAGGCCATGCCTGGCAACCCTAACCTATGACCCTTGCCTCACTTTCTCTTAGCCTGAAGTTCTCTCATGATTTTGAGAGTGAAACAGAGTTGCTGCCACCCAACCTCATTTCACCTCATGGCAGGCTGTGGTAAATCATTGCTGATTCATGTGTGGCCCAGCCATGCCTCAGTCATTTCCTAGGCCTCTGAAGGCCAAGGGGGGGGGGGGGGGACAAAGCAAAGGAAACCAACTGTAGCCACTTTGTGGCTGCTGCTGAATCCCAGCGTGTTGCTGCTCTAAGTCCATGGTGACAGCGGGCTCTGGTCTGCCCTGGCCATAGGTCAAGAGTTCCCAAGGCAGCCACTCAGCAACAGCAGTAACCAGAGTTGAACAATGTTCCCTCTAAGCTGCGGAGTCTTGTGAGCAAAAATTCTACTTTATGAGCTACTGGCATTAAAGTTGTGAGCTACTGCATAAATTATTGTGCTTTGGGGGCATTTTTCCTGAGCTAAGACAAATGTGTGTGAGCTGGAGGCTAAAAATCTGTGAGCTAGCTCACGCTAACTCAGCTTAGAGGGAACACTGGTCGAGAGGTACCTGGCATGCCCTGAAGCAGCTGCCCCCCCCCATCCCCCAGGCTAGGAAAGGGAGGGCTAACACCACTAGGTGCCAGAAGCTGCACCTGCTGGTGCCAGGATTCTTTGGGCGTATACAGGCACACTCATGCTCCTGCTGCGTTGGAGGTCTTCCCCCTCCCAGTTGTTTATTTCGTTTAAAATCTCTTTTTTTTCCCTGAACACCTGAGGTTTCCTCCAGCTATGCAGAACTGTCCCTCATGGTTGTAACTGTCCCTATCGTATTTATGGTTACGATCCTTCAGATAGGGCCTGGAGTTAAGAATCGCAACTGATCTCCAGACTATTGAGATCAGTTCCCTGCAGGAAAAGACAGCTTCAGAGGATAGACTGTATGGAAAGACATCCTTGCTGTGAGCTCCTTTTCCTTCTCAAATTCTATCCTTCCCAGGTACTGCACTCAAATCTCCAGGAATTTCCTAAACTGGAGTAGGCAACCCTAATCATACGGTTTCCATTATCCTCACAGGGGCTGGCCAGCTAAGGGTTTAGGCTTCCCAATCCCCAGGTCCCAGCGGGGGATCCTCTGGTTTTACAGGCTTCCCCCCTCCCCCAGCCAGCTGGCCGGCGGGGGAAGCTCCGCCCCCACAGCCATTATGCACCTCCATGAACAATTCCCATAAGGAATGATGGGGAATTGATCCGCGGGTATCGGGGGCTCTGGGGGGGGGCTGTTTTTTGAGGTAGAGGTGCCAAATTTTCAGTATAGCATCTAGTGCCTCTTCCCAAAATACCCCTCAAGTTTCAAAAGTATTGGACCAGGGGGTCCAATTCTATGAGCCCCAAAAGAAGGTGCCCCTATCCTTCATTATTTTCTATGGAAGGAAGGCATTTTAAAAGGTGTGCTGTCCCTTTAAATGTGATGGCCAGAACTCCCTTGGAGTTCAATTCTGCTTGTCACACCCTTGCTCCTGGCTCCGCCCCATATCTCCTGGCTCCACCCCCAAAGTCTCCTGGCCCCACCCCCAAAGTCCCCAGATATTTCTTGAATTGGACTTGGCAACCCTATAAGGGTTCGATGCAGTAGTGTCGGCTTTAGACCATCCAAAGGTGCTTCAAACTGAAAAGAAGCATAGCTATTGAGGTGATCTCATCTCAGTGTAATTTGTTGCACGTCACACCTCTCTCCAAAGAATAAACCTTTTCCATGAAAACGTTTTTAGCTAATCCTGTCATTTTTTTTGTTTTTAAATGTACTTGTACTGCTCTAGTAATAATCGTACTTCACCGTTTAGGATAATGAAGTGTGTATTAGGAGGTGTGCATTTGGATATTTCCGATCCATAGCTAAGAAGGGCATTGTTCGGAATCAGAAATATCCAAATATACACCCATAATGTGTATTTTTCTGAACTGTTCTTTAACGCAAAATATCTTGCTAGCACTCCTAGTTCCAAGAGAACAGCTGTGTTAAATGTAATTAATTTATTCTCTTAGTCCAAAACTGTTATTTGGTTAATGATTTTCAAAATGAATATCTTTCGCTGCTATTTTGAACAATTCTAGCACAGTATCCAAGTTCAGAGTATTTTTTAATTCCACAGTTAGTATTGATTGCCGTCATAGTTCTTTCATCTCTATTTAACTGTCTTTCCACAGTCACCTAGTTGCGTTGTGGTTTTCTTTTGTTTTAAGCAGCCTCTGTAATTGTAGAACATGACCTGCAGCAGCTGTACATGCTCTGATTTATCTCCAGTCTGCTTTCATTCTGGATCCTTGCAACAGAGTCGCAAGCAGCCTCTTTATGACAATGGGGCTCTTTTCAGCCATGCTTGAGAATGAACACTTGCTGCACACGCTAACAAAAATTACAGGTGCCTCAGCTCCCTTAGTCATTGTGTATCTGTGAAGTTACCGTGGGATGGGGAAGCAATATTCTTGCTATCTCACAGAGGTACACCTTGAAATCTCACTTTGAATACTTTTCATCTGTTCCCTTTGCATCCTAACGAAGTTTGATTTAACGATCTGCCTGCCATGAGCTGTCATTTCAGACTAGATGATCATCTACCATGAAATTCAGTGGGTGATCTTGAGCTGGTTGCGCTCAGCTTAGACAACCTCACAGGGTTGTTGTGAGCACAGAAGAGAAGACCATGTTGACCAGAAGTGTCAAATATATGGTCCGTGAGCTGGAACTGGCCCATCCAGGACTCTTATCTGGCCCAAGAGCAGCTGATTACCTTTATTGCCAGATGACAGAGGCTGAGAAATGTCACAGGAGAGGTCAATATTTATTAAAGAAACCATAAGTTGGAAGAAGACTAAATTGTGAGAGATATCTGGTTTAATTAAAAGATGTGCGTTTCAACTGCATTTCTCCTTATGAGAAACAAACTGGTGGGTCTTCTTTTTCCCACCCGTAGAAAAGAGCAGGAATCCAGTAGCACCTTAAAGACCAACACAATTTGTAGCAGGGGATGAACTTTCATGAGTTGTGCCAAAAATGTTGTTTAGTCTTTAAGGTGCTACTGGGCTCCTGCTCTTTTCTAATACCACAGGCAGACTAACACAGCTACCCATCTTGATCTTTTTCCTACCAGTTTCTCTTTCCTCAAATTTTAAACGTTATATTTGTGTCAATTAAAATATCATCAGTGACAGAAACGAAGATGGCTACCCCTGCTCTAACAAATACAAATGCACTCTCGCTGTTAATGCTGGGAGAATTAAGTTAGGCCAATAATAATAATTCTCCAAGCGTGAATCTACGAAGTTCCACTGCTGTCACTTTTTTGCTATTCTCTGCAGAGCAGATAATCCTTCAAGGGACCATACTGATACCACTCCCCATGTTATGGCTTCAAGTGGCTGTGAAAGCTGGAATAATTATAAGAACAGGAACTAGCTATTTTTGCACTGAAGTGCGTGATGCCTAAGTGCATCCTTGCTATGAAAAATAAATTGTGGTTCTTTGGAAACGATGGGGAGAAGGGAATGGAAGAGGGAGTTATGCTTTGTGGGACAGCCTGAACCCTCTAGGTCAGGGGTCCTCAGAGTGATACCCATGGGCACTATGGCACCTGTCAACACCTTTCCTAGTGTCCACCAACTGTTTTTTAAAAGTGGGTGGGGCTAGGTTCAACACTTGCCCAGCAGGGCTCCTGATAGGCCAATGGTGATCTGATTCGCTGATGATCATTGTTTCAGTGGCAGTGGCCACCTCAGTGTTGTTTTATTCTCTTTCACTTCTCTTGACTAGTGTGTTTTTAAAATAGCCCCCTTTCTGCCCTGCACTTGGACTTCCTCTGTGTGGCTCCACCTCCTGTAGAAGCCATTTTGTGGTTGGCTTCACTTCCTGTGGTAGCCACTGGGGCTGGGGTTTAGTGGAAGAGCCTCTGTTTTGCACGCAGGAGGTCCCAGGTTCAATCCCCAGCATCTCCAGGTGAAGTCCCCTTTGCAAGTACCAGTCGTTTCTGACTCTGGGGTGACATTACATCATGACGTTTTCATGGCAGACTATTTATGGGGTGGTTTGCCATTGCCTTCCCCAGTAATATACAAGTTAGGGAAGTTGGGTACTCATTTTACCGACCTCAGAAGGATGGAAGGCTGAGTCAGCCTTGAGGCTGCTGCCTGAACCCAGCTTCTGCCAGGATCGAACTCAGGTCATGAGCAGAGCTTGGACTGCAGTACTGCAGCTTACCACTCTGCATAGGTGATGTGAAAGACTTCTGCTTGAGACCCTGGAGAGCTGCTGCCAGTCTGACAAGACTTACTTTGATAGACCAAGGGTTGATTTAGTTTAAGTCAGCTTTATGTGGGTTCAAAGTGAAAGACAATAATTTGAAAATACAAGTGTTAAGTTTTGGGAGGGACTGAGGCTTAGTGGTAGAGTATCTGCTTGGCATGCAGAAGGTCCAGGTTCAATCCTTGGCATTTTCAGTTAAAAGATCTGGCAGTAGGTGATGTGAAAGACCTCTGCCTGAAACCCTGGAGACCTGCTGCCGGTCTAACTAGATAATGCTGACTTTGATGGACCAAGGATCTGATTCAGTAGAAGGCAGCTGCACATTTCCCCCCACCAACCTGTGTCACAATTACAGAAGTGCTCACAGAAGTTTTTAATTGTGAATTGGTCTGTTTGATTGTATTGGGGGGGGGGGGTTGTTTTACCTCTGTAATTGTTTTATCTCTGATGTGATCCACCCTGTGCCCATTTGGGAAGGGTGGGATAGAAAAAGGATGGATGGATGGATGGATGGATGGATGGATGGATGGATAAGAAGTTGGGAACTCTTGCTATAGATATATGGCTTTGGGTCCTACAGAACCACAAATAGCATGAGTCTACAGAAAGGATTTTTGCTGTCTCTTTTCCTAATGCCCACACTCAATTTTAGCCCCTTGTGCCCCTGCCACAAGCTCTGATGGTTGAGAGGCTATATAGAAATGTGCAAATCACAGCATAGACTGATTCCCTCTTCTCACTGTAGCTCACTGGGCCACCACCATACTCCTATTTGCAGGTGTTTGGAGGTGCTTTGGAGGCTGCAATGGAAAGAGGAAAGTCACAGAAGCCACTCTGTTGACTCCTAGGGATCCATCACATTGTATTTATTTATTTAGAACATTCTTATGCCACCTCCCCAGAAACCTGCCTGAAATAGCATACAAAATAAAAACAAAACATTAAAACGTATTAATTAAAATCCAGCATGAAAACTCAGATGAGTATAAAAACCATAAACCATAAAAGCAGACAACTGATCAGCGTAAAATAAATTTCCAGAATAAAATAATGTTAAAGATCAACACCTTGATTAAAAACCCAGTTGAGCAGAAATGTTTTGGCCTGGTGCCTAAAAGAGAGCAATCTATGTGCCAGGGGATCCTCAAGGAGAAGGACATTCCAGAAGCTAGGTGCCACTCCTGAAAAACCCTATTTCTGGCTGCTGCCTGCCTCGCCCCTGAAGGCAGGGGCACAGAGAGCGGTCTTTGAGAGGCAGATCGTAAATGGTGAGGAGGACCTAAGCCATTTAGGACTTTAAAGTTAAGAATCACCACCTTGAATTGTAGCCAGAAACCAATGGGCAGCCATGACACTGGCATACTGAATTAACAAACACGTACAGTATGTCACAGAAGTGAGTACACCCCTCACATTTTGTAAATATTTAAGTATATCTTTTCATGTGACAACACTGAAGAAATGACACTTGGCTACAATGTAAAGTAGTGAGTCTACAGCTTGTATAACAGTGTAAATGTGCTGTCCCCTCAAAATTACGCAACACACAGCCATTAATGTCTAAACTGCCGGCAACAAAAGTGAGTACACCTCTAAGTGATAATGTCCAAATGGGGCCCAAAGTGTCAATATTTTGTGCGGCCACCATTATTTTCCAGCACTGCCTTAACCCTCTTGGGCATAGAGTTTAGCAGAGCTTCACAGGTTGCCACTGGAGTCCTCTTCCACTCCTCCATGATGACGTCACGTAGCTGATGGATGTTAGAGACCTTGCGCAGCTCTACCTTCCATTTCAGGATGCCCCACAGATGCTCAATAGGGTTTAGGTCTGGAGACATGCTTGGCCAGTCCATCACCTTTACCCTCAGCTTCTTTAGCAAGGCAGTGGTCGTTTTGGAGGTGTGTTTGGGGTCGTTATCATGTTGGAATACTGCCCTGCGCTCAATCTCCAAAGGGAGGGGATTATGCTCTGCTTCAGTATGTCACAGTACATGTTGGCATTCATGGTTCCCTCAATGAACTGTAGCTCCCCAGTACCGGCAGCACTCATGCAGCCCCAGACCATGACATTCCCACCACCATGCTTAACTGTAGGCAAGACACACTTGTCTTTGTACTCCTCACCTGGTTGCCACCACACACACTTGACACCATCTGAACCAAATAAGTTTATCTTGGTCTCATCGGACCACAGGACATGGTTCCAGAAATCCATGTCCTTAGTCTGTTTGTCTGCAGCAAACCATTTGCGGGCTTTCTTGTGCATCATCTTTAGAAGAGGCTTCCTTCTGGGATGATAGCCCTGCAGACCAATTTGATGCAGCGTGCAGCGTGCAGCGTATGGTCTGAGCACTGACAGGCTGACCCCCCCACCCCTTCAACCTCTATAGCAATGCTGGCAGCACTCATACGTCTATTTCCCAAAGCCAACCTCTGGATATGACTCTGAGCACGGGCACTCAACTTCTTTGGTCGACCATGGCGAGGCCTGTTCTGAGTGGAACCTGTCCTGTTAACCACTGTATGGTCTTGGCCACCATGCTGCAGCTCAGTTTCAGGGTCTTGGCAATCTTCTTATAGCCAAGGCCATCTTTATGTAGAGCAACAATTAATTTTTTCAGATCCTCAGAGTTCATTGCCTTGAGGTGCCATGTAGAACTTCCAGTGACCAGTATGAGGGAGTGAGAGCGATAACCTGCTTCCCCTTCACACCCTGATACCTTGTACCACTAACGAGTCACATGACACCAGGGAGGGAAAACGGCTACTTGGGCCCCATTTGGACATTATCACTTAGGGGTGTACTCACTTTTGTTGCCAGCAGTTTAGACATTAATGGCTGTGTGTTACACATTTACACTGTTATACAAGCTGCAGACTCACTACTTTACATTGTAGCCAAGTGTCATTTCTTCAGTGTTGTCACATGAACAGATATACTTAAATATTTACAAAATGTGAGGGGGCTTACTCACTTCTGTGACATACTGTATATAAATAAGTTGATCACATATTTCACATGGCCTTGTGAACGGCAAGAAGTTCAAATGGGATTGCACTAACCTGTGACATTTTGCATGACTGGATATTTCAAAAGTTTAATGACAAGATAATTGAAGGACTATGGAAATTGTTATCATTTTTTTAGCTATTATTATAGTAACCATTGCAAAACAGCACACCATGTTAAGAACCATAAGAACATCAGAGGAGCCTTGCTGGATCAGACCAGTGGTCCATCTAGTCCAGTGGCCTGCCTCATACACTGGCCAGCAAGTTCTTCTGGAGGGCCAACAAAGCATAGAGGCTGAAACTTTTCCCTTCTCCTGTCACTGGGATTCAAGGGTTGAATGCCTCTGAACATGGAGGTTCCCTTTAGTCACCATGGCTGGTAGCCACTTAGAGAACTGCCCTCCATGAACTGCAGCCATCACTATGTCCTCTGGCACTGAGTTTCATATTTTATCACTGGCTGTGTAAAGAAGTATTTCTCTTGGAAACAAACCTTCTCATAAGTGTTTTAGATGTGAAACTTCAAACGGGAAGTATAGTAATTATTGGTTTTGGTCCAGTAGATACTGCACCAGCATAATTTTATCAGAAAAGTTTTGGGGGAATTCTGCAAGTGCTCAGATCAGTGCACTAGATACCCATGATATGAATAGCACCAAGGAAACAATAACTTGCTTGTACTATATAACCATTTAACAAATTAAAGGCAGCTATGAAAAATTATATTGTATTACAAATCATTTTAGATTTACTGCCACCTAGTTTTGTGACTCAATATTTTTCTAAGAAAGCAGACACTCCATTATTCTTTAGCTGTAGTACAAAACACCAGTTTTGCTGAGTAGAAAACTTCCCAATAGAGGCTGAAACAGTCCAGTGAAATGTCCTGGACCTACAAGGTTCTTCCTGAATTCAGACAGACCTTCCACTATCTTCACAGTAAAAACAGGTACCCAAAGTTGATTTGATTTGACTAGGCATGCCAGGCTCCTGGTGGGACCTGGAGATCTCTCATCTGCAGGCTACAGAGATCAGCTTCCTTGAAGAAAATGCTTTAGAGGGTAAACTCAATGGCATTGTACCCCAGTGAGGTCTGTGTCTTTCGCAGGCTTCATCCCCAAATCTCTAGGAGTTTCCCAGCCTGGATCTGATAACCTTACCCTGCTCCCATCCTCTGCTGATGGCCAGGGGGGAACTAGCAACCCTGGATTTGACAAAAGTATAAGAAACCTGGTCTACCTCTGACTTTTAGAAATGTGTCTATTTACTTCATTTATATCCCCTTTTTCTCTTCAGTGGGGACCCAAAGTGGCCTACAGCCTTCTCCTCATCTTCATTTTATCCTCATAACAACCTTGTGAGACAGGTTAGACTAAGTGTGTGTCTGGCTCAAGCCTCCATGCAGAGTGGGGGTTCAAACCTGGATCTCCCAGATTCTAGTCCAACTCTCTGACCACTTTACCATAAATTCAAATTCCTGTCTGCAGGCATAACTTTGCTTAATTAATCTAATGCTGAATTGCCGTGCTGTGTGACTCTTGTCGGAACTTTTAATGTCTTTGAAGAGCCCCTAAAATATATTTTGTAGCAGGCAAAAGATGTTCCCTTTATAGGTTTCAACCTTCAAAATGCATATCAGATCAAACTTAGAATTAAATTCTGCTGTGCAGATTTTCCCTTCTCCTTTAGCTACATCATAGTTTACCACACCCCATTTCTTTCATTGTACAGTTTCAACAGGCTCCTAAAGATTAACACAGTCACCAGGGAAGAAAAGCTACCACAAATATATAAAAATGAAACCAAATATATATATACTTCTTAATTGGAAGCCTAGATGTGAAATAGCACAGAACTAAATTGAAAATCATATAATTCTGGTTTGGCATAGGGACCTCAGGAAGACGAAGTCAGAATTTATGCAGAAATGAATGTACCTTTAAAACAGCAAAATGTAAACTAATTCCCCCAATAATCGTGTTTTTCCAGAAGACCTGATTAAAGTACATAGGTGTAGGGATGCCAGTCTCCAGGTGAGACCTGGGAATCTCCCAGAATTACGGCTCATCTTCAGACTACAGAGATCAGTTTCCCTTAAGAAAATGGATGGTTTGGAGGGTGGACTCTATTTTGGCATTGTACCCCACTGCGATCCCTGTCCATCTCCATATTTCCCGGAGTTTCTCTACCTGGATCTGGCAACCCTATCTGATTTACTGTCATTCGGTAGGGCCTGCAAGATGGAGCTATTCCATTGGGCCTTTGGTCGTTTATTCCATCTCTTTGGCCTCCCCTTGTTGTAATCCTATTTTATCTTATTACCATCTGACTATTGCAAAATGTGCCCTTGCCACCTATGATGTAATGTATTTTACTGCTGCTTGGTTTTATTGTATTGTGTTTGGTTTTTAACTTGCAGGTTTTAAATTGTTATCTAATTTGTGCTGTGAGCCACCCTGAGCCTGTTTATGGGAAAGGGCAGAATATAAGCCCACAAAATAAATAAATAAATAAAATATCCGCCCATCCCCCACTGGTGACCAGGGGACCTAGCAAACCTGGACGGGAGTACAAAATATTTTAATGCCTATTTTGACAACAGGAGTGTATCTCATACAGCTGACAAACGTGCACAAAATGTGTAGTTGCATTGGAGGAAAGGCCATTTTCTAATATAAGAATGTTGCTTCCCGCTCCCCCTGCTAGTAGCAGGGTGAGAGAGGCAGCATTTTGACCCTCATAGCCCCATGGCTTCTCAGCCATCTTGTTGGTTCCTAATAATTAAAGTTAAATAAAGTCCCTTGCCAGCGGTCTTTTCTTCAGCTACAATTTGAGAGGAACTCTGCTAGGAGACATACCTTTTGTGTTCAAAGATACCCTGGCTGTTTCTGCCATCCATTCTTGTGCCTTCCTCCCCCATCCCATTGGATAATAGCCCCTGCAGAGAGGAAAGGGAACCAGAAGGGCTGAGAGACAGAACAGGCTGGGAAAGTCTTTCAAAAACGCAAATATGTTATCTTTAATCTGCCCTGGACCTTAGAAGCATATATAGGGGCAGGAGTAGGACCTTCACGTGTCTGCTGCCCTTGCAACAGCGGCAGGGATGGGGGGAACCACCTCTTATCCTTGCCACCTCTGCTAGGATAATGGATAGGAGGAAACTCTCTCCAGTGTGATGCAGTGACTGGAGTGTCAGACCAGAATCTTGGGAGACTCAGATTCAAATTCAGTAGATTTAGAAGGGCATAACTCTGCTAAGGATGGCATTGTGAGATACGAAAACCTTTGAGTGCAATCATATGAGCAGTTTGGTCCGACATAGCCACCCCACCTGTCTAGATGAAACAGGCACAATCACACGTGAATATCTGGCTTCCATCCCCCACTTGTCCTTACCTCACGCTAAAATGACTCTCGCATGGATGAAATAGTCACCCGCAAATTCCAGAGGCTTCCCTGGCAAAGTGCTTCCATGGCAGGGTGTCATGAAAATGCATGAGCAGTGTGATCATTCCACTCCATGTCTGGTTGTCCTTCCCCCCCCCCACCCAACCCCACTCTGATGTGTGCTTCAGCGCCCCCATCGAATGCAGCCAGGAGTGTGTGTGTGCTTGTTTGCTTCTGCACATGCACAGTGAGAACTGGGGGGACCCAGTCCGTGGTTGCGGCATAATACTGATGTGGATGACCAACCACAGGCCCATGGTGCTATAATGCTGGCTTATGGGGCACTGTCTGATGGATATAAACTGCCCCAAAACCAAGTGGCTTATTTAAAGCCAAGATCCATCTGACCACACCCTTTGACTCGACCAGTTAAAGAAAAATGCATGGATTTTTCTCTCTCTCTTGTACTCTGCCACAGGATTAATTTTAGATATTCAAAATAATTTTCTTAATTTCCTTTGTATTTCCTATCATTTTATTATTTTAAGATCATTTCATTATTACAAAAAATCATTTCTTCCAACTGCCCCTAAAAAGACTTGAGTAAATTTAAAATGCAGAGAGCCATGAACTCTTTTTCTTTTAATTGCTTTACCAATTCCTGACTTGCATCACAAATTAAAAAGAGTTCATTCACCTCACTTTCGTCAAAAACTCTACGCTATAAAAGCCTAAACAAAACCAGGGATTTAGAAAGCTCTTTGTATTGCTATTCTTGCAACCTCCTACCTTTTGAATGTGCAGGATTCCACCTGGATCGATCAGGATTTTTATGTTTAAGTTACTCCTGTAACTGGAAAATCTTTTTTTAAAGAATCTAATAAATATGTTTGCTCTCCAGGTGTTCAGTTGATTTGTACCTTCTAGTTTCTGAACTTCCTTGGGAATCCCTCATCAATGCTGTGTGAATGTTGCCTCTATCTGAATGAGTAATACTTATTTCATTATATCCTGAACGAACTTGCCAATCTGACAAACTTCATGCGCAGTGTAGAGGACGATGCCTTTGAGTGCCTCCTCAGTCCATGCATGTGTCGGATTCAAGAAACCATTTTCTATAGGACATTATTCAGCACAGCATGCCAAGACTTTCCAGAGTATCTGCCTCGTTTGCACAGAGCCCGCAAAGCAGATTGCTGGCCACAAAGGCGAGAAAAGGGATTGTGAGTGGATGGCAAGTCCACAGAGGTCTGCCGGCAGGCTCAGGTGGTTTTCAGCCATAAGTTTAGCTAAGCTCTTCCCATAATTTGTCACGCCTTGGTCTGTTCCTGCTGCGCCCACACGTGCCAGCTTAGTGTCAGAAAGTCTGTGCACCAGACGGCCACTCAGGCCTAACGCCCTGCTGTTCAGGACCAGCGGCTTGCTGTGTCAGTGTGGAGCGAGAGCCCTGGCAACAGCCGCGCTCTGTGCAGAATAAGCATGTCCGTAATGAGATGTGAATGGCATCAGTCATTCCCTTTAGAATAGGGTCTAGGCGTGTGCCTTTTCTCTTAGGAAGTTTGGCAGCCTGTTCATTAACCAAGAATCATCAGGAGTTCAGCCTGTAGCAGGAAAGTGGCCTCAGACACACTCGGGCTCCGCCTGGATGGTCAGGGCCAGGTTTTTCAAGAAAAAGGAAATAGAAATGTCAGCAGGGGCAGTGGGTGAAATGCTGGCTGTTTTAAAAATTACTCCACTGTGATGTTTCTATGAAAAGATTTTGATCAGGTTTGTCAATGTGACGAACTTGGGGCATTACTGTGGAAATGGCCCATGATAGGCCGCAACAAAGATGGTATTCACGGCATTTAATGCTGCATTGTGAAGTTTTCTCCATGAAACATCCAATAATAGTATCGCAAAGACGTGGTATCTGTAAAACAGTGACAGGAAATGACACGTCACACTGACTGTTTGAGTGTTTAATTCACACTGTTGTATTGTGAATACTCTAATCCATTGTATATTTGTTCCGAATGTTATCCTGTTATTTGAAGTGCGTGATTCGCCATCAAAGAAAACAGAAGCTGCACACAAAGAAAGAGATTTGCTCTCTCCACTGTGAAAAGCTACCACAAGCAGGGGTCCTATTAAGACAGCTGGAAAGTTGCTTCAGCTTGTTCCGCTTGTAAGTTTTATTGGCAACTGGTTTTTGATTATGCATTTGAATGGTGTGTGTTCCAGGTTGCCGGGTTTTAATTAAAAGGCAATACCATTGGTTTTCAAAGCTTTGTTGTCTGCATAATTAAGACTGGAACATGTACACATTCTATTTTTGAAAAACTGGGAAGCATTAAGAAATGAGACATATATATTATTACAGCAAGCAGATCTTCCAAAACAAATGTTAACTGTAAGCTTAGCACACTTACAACATCTGAACAATAATGATCTACATTTTTATTTCAAACAATTAGTTGCATTTCCTTTTTTCTTCCACAGCCTGCAGTTTTAATTTAATTCTATCAACATTTTGAAAAAAGTTATTACAATATTCATTCAGTGACATTCTGTGATACTTCAATTGTTCATTAACTGTAACACTTGTTCCTTGTTTAGTTATTGGATTTAGTAAGTGATTGTTCACATTTATTTCTTACAGAAGTTTCTCAGTCACTTTTGGCAGTTGGCCTTTGAATGCCTCCGTGTGGAGACTATTTCCCCTGTTGCACTCACCGTAGTAACAACGGAGCATCCACAGGACAGCTTTCCACATTCTTTCCTTTCCTCAGCCCCCACTCCTGAATGCCATTCCCACCACCACCAGTGGGGGGCTTCTTAAAAAGAACCAGTAACTGATCGTGATTCTTTTAAAATTACTGATTATAGAATTGCTGCTTCTTTTTAAATTTATTGTTTTTGCAACACTAGAGCAACTGCTGATTTTTTTAACCTCTAAAAGAACTATGGTGACATTACAGCTGTGAAGAGCTGACATGAGCGGAAATGGCACTGACGTGGGCAGGACCTTTAAAATGCATACCTTTCTGTCCATACAGCATGCCAACATGCTTCTACTATGACCTTTATGGAAAGGTCCTACCAAACCATATTTAGGAAAGACCACATCATAACAGAAGAAAATCTGGAAAGTGCACCACTGTCATGTGGATGCTCCCAGTAAGCTCTCTGATTTTGAAGATAAGGCAGAGCAAAACAGCCATAAGGAAGCAGCCTTTCTAAAAACAAAAAGATACACCTTTTCTGATGCTGGAAAATGTTGCACTCAGGTTCCTATGCCAAGCTACTTGAAAGATGTTAACTATGAATCCTCTGGTTTTGTGGCAGTATCTCTCTGAAAATGGAGCAGTTACCTTCATAACTGTTATGGGCTGCTGCATGTGTTTGTGTGGTTGGGGGTTCTGTCATGATGTCCATGTATGCATTTTCCTTAACCTGTTTCCTGTAGTTATGAAGAAAGAGCTCTGTATCTTGAAGCAATAATCCAGAATCACAAAGAAGTGATGACGTTTGAGGATTTTGCTGCTCAGGTCTTCTCTCCCTCTCCCAGTTACTCTCTCAGTGGATGTGGTGAGTCTGTGCATGCCTTCCCCTCCCTTTCTGTGAACACTAACCACTGAGAAGCTCTTAAGCAGCAGATGTACACCTGTTTTCCACTGATAAATGGTTGCAAATTTAAGAAGAGCATTCTGCCTCTGAATTAGCTAATGAATATCAAAAGGAATGACAACATTCATTTTAATTTGTTTTGCATCAGAGCCGTTCACTCGGTTCCTTTCTTCAGCTATCCTGTTAACCCCTGAATCTAGCAAGGTTAATGAACTTTCTCTCACTAATGTGCTCTGGTTCATTCAAGAGTGCCGGCTTCTTGCTGAGCTGGGAATATGTTGTGCAAAAGCTGTTGTGAAGCAGTGCATACTTATAAAAAATATATATAGTTCCTCACAGCGGAGGCCATTGCAGCTAATGCTGAATGGGGATTATGTTTCTGAAAAAACTAGGGCCTTGGATTAGCACGGGTTGGAGAATATAAGGATGATGTTTCATCACCAATCAACATGGCTATGCATATACAAACATTCTACATGGTACAAGGATTTTAACGTTAGTAAGATTATTTTAACGATTTAGAGACTTAGTTTTAAAAAGAAAACTTTGTTACAAAATGCATCTTCGCGATTTAGCAATGTCTCTTAGAAGCAGAACACAAGGCAAGCCCTACAGTTTTCTCAGTATAAGATTCCGTTATGCTCTGGTTATGCCCATTTTGAGAAACCAACTTTTCCTACTTGCATTAGGGGACTGTGTTGGATTGTCTGATAGATCATCTCAAATCCTGGTGAACATTTTTGGTGCATCTCTTTCCTTTCTTTTACCGTGACTGACCAACCTATCTTTATATGTGAGCTTTCAAAAATAACAAATTAAATTTAGTGAAATGAATCACTTTACAAATAAAATCAGACACACATCACTGTTTAACATTATTGGCTTAGGTCCTTGAGCTTTCTGAGCTTTGTTAAGAGATAAGAGGTATATGCATGTACTTGTGTTGGTCGCCAGTAGCAGCAGGCAGAAGGCTTTGGAGATAAGCAAGCTGGCAGAAGTAAAGAGGAGTCTGTGCTATTTACATAATCACACCTCTGCTTCCTGGAGAGGCGTCAAGAGACAAAAATGGCCTCTATTGATCTTTGTTGAACTGGAATACTAAACAACATCAGAAAAGCTTGTAACAAAGCTTTGATTAATGTTTTCTCTATTGAAAATGTGACACAGCTGTGAATTAAATTATTTACATAGCCAAAAACTGTGAAAGTGAAAAATGATTTTATAAAAGTATAGATTGTATACATTGGATTTATGAAATGATTCAACTGGCTACTTAATAGAAAACAATAACAGTGGGAACTTACAAATTTTGAAAGTGTTCTCTTCTAGTCTCATTTGATTTTGCTGTTTGTGTATTACAATGTATATGGAAGCAAGACTATGAGAAATAGTTGGAGTCAGGGCTTTTTTGTAGAAAAAGCCCAGCAGGAACTCATTTGCATATTAGGCCACACCCCCTGGTGCCAAGTCAGCCGGAACTGCGTTCCTGTGCATTCCTGCTCCAAAAAAAAAAAAACATGGTTGGAGCAGACTGAGGTGACCCAATCTAGTGGGAACCATTCACACCCATCACCCAGCCTGGAAAAGTGAGATTCAAATATAGGATTGATACAAGAGCACAGCTGTGGTTTTTGCACAATTTCATTTAGCCAGCCAGAGATTCCTTGTAAAGTGGGACCAAATACCTCAATTATTCAGCAAATAAATGACCTAGATCTGTTGGAGAGCAGACCAAGAGTTATTCAGATCCTGTCAGACCCTCCCCTCATTTGGCTCAAGAACAGCAGAGGCCACTGAATATTTAAGTGCAGCCTTCCACATTTAGCTGAATACAAGTTGTCAAAGTAAAATGGTGAGCTTTAGTTGCCCAGTTAAATGTAAATCTACAAAATGATCTTTAAAACCTGAGTCAGTCATACAAATTTTCACAAACTGATGAAATCTACATGATCTGCAAGTAAATAAAAAGGTTATTTGAGGAGAGAAAAACATACTTTCTTAGAAGTCAGGGTAGCGCCAGCCAAGAATATGAGAGAGATTATGAAATGCTTCCTTTAAAATGACACCTAATATCTCTGGTAATGTGTCAGTAATCTAAGTACCAACAGAAAAGCAATCACCATTTGTAAAAAAAAATATGTTGCCTAAAGAGTCAGAG
Source organism: Heteronotia binoei (assembly GCF_032191835.1). Classification (NCBI taxonomy): domain Eukaryota; kingdom Metazoa; phylum Chordata; class Lepidosauria; order Squamata; family Gekkonidae; genus Heteronotia; species Heteronotia binoei. Next base: position 11,198,789 of record NC_083236.1, read on the forward strand.
GTTCTGATCAGTTAATTTAATGAAGTCATTATTACTTACAAAGCACCTAAAACGGGTTTCAAACTGATTTGTTAGGAGGGCTGGATCTGACACAAATGGGACTTTATGGAGCCGGGCCATGTGTGTCATAAAATGCAATGTGAGGTAGCAGAGATATAAATTTTATAAAGGATAGAGACAAACACAATTAAAAATATCAGTTTTAAGTTAAAATACAAACATGCTTAAAACTCTTGCAGTATTTTTTTTTTAATGGAAAGGTGGGGGAATAGCGGGATTTGGCAATGTAATTTTTAAATAAAACATCAAGAAAAAGCACAAGGATCACAGCAGAAACTAAAAATATAGAATGCTCTGAGCCTGGGGAAATGATGAAATGGCATTGCAGCTCCCCCCCTCCTGGGGTCTACTCAGATTGGCAATAGCTCTCCATTGTAATATTCCCCTTTGGCTGTGGGTTCCCATGTTAGAGTACTCACTAGGCACCAGTTCTCAGGTCCACTGAGCAGAGAAAAGTTGGCTTGAAACATCAACCCCTTATTTGCAAGGACACAACTCCAGGAAACATGAGCTTCAAGTGGCTATAGGAACTCTGAAACAGCACACACAAAGTTGCAAGAAAAGGCAGGGGTGTCAAGCATGTGGCCTGTGGGCCAAACTGACCTGCTCAGGGCTTCAATCAGGCCTACAGGGCTCTTTTCTCCCCTTCCTCCGTCCTGTCCTCACCCTGTGAAGCTCCCGACAACATTCCCAGCTCCTTCTGCCTTTGCAGAGGCTAAAGCTGAAAGCAAAGCTGCAAAGAAAATGCAGAATGGATTTTCTTTTCAGGCTTCTGGGTAGTGCAAACGTGAACAGAAAATTCACTCCATGTTTTCCTTGCAACATTGTCTATGTGTTTCAAAGGAGAGGAACTTCCCAACGTTCCTGTGGCCAACTGAAGCTTCCTGGAGTTGTACCACAGCAAATCAAGCTTTGATACTTTGAGCCAGCTTTGTCTCTTCTCAATTAAGTGAGAACTAGTGTCTAGTGCAAGGGTATCAAACATGTGGCCCGGGGGTCAAATCAGGCCCCTGGAGGACTCCTATCAGGCCCTCAAGCAACTGGCTGTCATCGGCTTCCTTCTCCCTATCTCTTGCCTCCTTCTGCATAACAGCTTGCTTTGCAAGGCTTGCTCAATCACACAGGAGCTACAGAGCAAAACCTCTATTTCTCCCTTGGCTGAGCCTCCTCCCTTGGGGAGGAAGGGGGAAGGCAGAGCTTGCTTTTCCAGGCTCTTTCAATCACACAGCAGAGTTACTGAGCCAAGTCTCTCTTCCTTCTATTGGCTGAGGCTCCTTCCCCTCCTGAAGAAGGAAGGAAAGAGTCAGTGCTTCCTTTGCCCAGTTCCCTGGATCCCACGGGAGCAATACAAAGAAAGCATCTTTAAGGCCAATGAGTGCTAAGTTTTAAGCATGGCTTAAGTTTTTTTAAAAAAAAAATTAATTGTGTTTATCTGTGTCCTTTATAAAGTTTATATCTCCGCTCCCTAATCTTAAATAGGTATACACATGGCCTGGCCCGACATGGCCCAGCCCAACCTGACATGGCCCGGCCCAACAAGGCCTCATTTATCAGATCCAGCCTTTGTAACAAACGAATTTGACACCCCTAGTGTCTAGTGAGTACTCTAACTTGGGAACCCACATCCAAAGGGGGATATTACACTGAAGAGCCATTGCTAATCTGAGTAGACCCGGGGGGCGGGGGGGAGCTTGCAATTATTGCCATTTCATTTTTCCCCAGACAGGGAGCATTTTTCTTTAAGTTTCCACTGTGATCCTTGTGCTTTTTCTTGGTGTTTTATTTTTAAAATCCCACTATCCCCCACTATTCCCCCTTTCTGTTTCAAACAAAATATTGCAAGAGTTTTAAGTATGTTTGTATTTTAAGTTAAAAAAACAATATATTTAATTGTGTTCCTGTGTCCTCTATGAAGTCTATATCTCTGCTCTCTGTCAGTAAAGCCTTTGTTAAGATTCCATGTACTATCCATGACAAGTTGGTACAATGTGATTTGGATCCTATTATTGTTAGGTGGATCTGTGACTGGTTGACAGATCGCACCCAAAGAGTGCTTCTGAATGGTTCCTCATCCTCTTGGAGGGGACTGACAAGTGGAGTGGTTCCTCATTCTGTTGGAGAGGAGTGACTCGAGGATCTGTCCGTGGACCTGTTTTGTTCAATATTCTAATATTGCTGCCGACTCCACTACAGTTGACACAGACCATATCAACCTTACCCAGCGCAGCGTTGGTGATCCTGATTTGGCGTTGGCCAGTGCAGAGAGCATGCTGCAGCATGACCCCATCGACACAGAAACACACCCCCGACCATCCTGCAGTGCCTCGGCCAGATTCATACCAACCTTACCCACAGATGCCAGATGATCACACTACTTATCCATGGCCTCCTCCATCCCTGACGCCACACTGGTACCAAAGGCGGCAGTGAAACGATTTGTATAGAATCTACCCCCTGACCTTTCCGTGGCTCACTGCTTGTCCCACTGTGGACTGGGACCAGCACTCTTTAATATCGACTCAACCCCAATCTCCTAAGTCTTGGCCTAAATCTTTTCCAAGAGGAAAAGCACTGAGCAACCATCAGCACCGAGGCTGAAACAACCACCTCCACACCCGTCTCCATCAAATTCAGGTTATTCAAATCCGGAGGATGTACCTAGCTCCCCCAGTGAAGCATCCAATTCGGAAGCAACTGACCCTCTGCCTACTGAACCTGCTCCTCCAGTGCCTGTATTGGGATATAGCACTGATCTCACCCTCAGAAGTTCTGCAGTATTACAGAGACCCGATCAAGAGAATGGCTACCACTCTGGGTTTAACTATAGTCCAACCCCAGCCAGAATATACAGACCTTGCATCCAACATTGTGCAAAAGGACGCTTCAACAGCCATAGCATAGTTGATGACAATCATCCTTCTTCAGACTGCAAAGGCACCATGGGAAATCCATGGCAGTCTTGTCATGCTACCTCAACCACATATACAGGGTCCAGGAGGCAGGCATTGAATTTTTATTCTGACATCCAGAGTCCAACTCTTTGGTAGTTACATCCTCATCAGATGGAAAACATGACTCCTCAACTCCAATGAACAAGGAGAGCAAGAAACTGGATGCTTTTGGAAAGAAATTCAATTCCACTGAGCCCTTGGCATTGAAAACCGTAATTATCTGCCATGCTTCAGCAGGTACCGATATGCAGTGTGGGAACAAATTTCAGACATACTTCCCACCCTCCCTGCAGACCTACCTACCAAATTTAAGAAACTAAAAAAAGAAGGTATGTCAGTGGCAAAGCAATAAGTGAACTCCACTAAACACAGCTTGACACTTCGGTCCCTCATATAGACAATAATATCTGGACTGCCCATGACAGCCCTCACCGTACTGCTAGGCCTCATGGCGGCTACCACATCTATCAATCTACGAATGAGGCCTCTATAGTTGTGGTTCCTGAAACATTTCAGTCTACTCAGATATTCTCAACAGATGATTCTCACCATTCCTCCCCACCTCATTCCCTCCCTCACATGGTGGGACCAGGACTTCAATCTATCTGAGGGTGCTCCTTTCCAACAGTACCCATGGAGACCCTGATTACAGATGTCTCCCTTATGTGATGGGAAGCCTACCTCCAGGGCATCTCAGTGGGCTCAATATGGGGAGTCATTCATTGTTCTCATCACATCAGCTATCTGGAACTGCTTACAATCAGATTTGTTCTACAGTCATTCCTTCCCCTCATTCAGGGCAAAGTTGTAGCAGTATTGATGGACAATACTACAGCCCACAACTACATAAATCACCAAGGGGGAACACCCTTGCCATCGAACTCTGGGGCTGGTGCATTCAGCATGGGATAATCCTAGTGGTGCCCACCTCATGGGGAGACCTGAATACATGTCATGGGGGAGCAACCCTCCACGAATAAGAATTGAACAACCTCTTTCTGAATACAGTTCTTAACAGCTGGGGGACTCCAGATATCAATGTCTTCATGACAAGAATGAACAGAAAGTGTCGCCTTATCTACTCACACAACAAAAGGGATCCTCTGTCTCTAGGGATGGCCTCGTAAGCCCTTGATCAAACAACTTTCTCTACATGTTCCCACCCATTCCGTTGATAACTCAGGTGGTCCACAAGATTCTACAAGACAAACCTCACTGCATACTAATGACTCCTTGGTGGCCTTGGCAACCATGGTTCCCAATCCTACTTCACCTCAGCAAGAGTCATTTCCACCACTTCCCCATGGTTCCAGACCTTCTTCTAGACCATGGGGGCAAAGTCTACTACCACAATGCCCCTCATCTGCAATTTACAGTGTGAGAAGTCAGTTAACTTTGTTTCCACCTAGGGTCAGAGAAATCTTACTGAACAGCAGAAAACTGTGGACTTGGAGGCCCTACACTTACAAGTGGCAGAAAATCCTCAAATTTGCAGCAACATTGGGGACTGCTGCACATATGTCCTCTTGCTCAACTATTTATTTGTTTCTCCTCTCATTAATGCTGGTATATCTCACTCCTCTCCTAGAATTTACTTGTCTGCTATTTCAGCCCACCATGCCAAAGTGGATGGCACTTCAGTCCCATCTAGACAGCAAACACTTCTTAAAGGGACTTCTCTGCATGCATCCCCCAGTGAAGGCCCGACCTGACTATGTAGGATCTCCCACTGGTATTGAAGATGCTGACATGTAAATTCTTTGAACCTTTAGCCAAATGTGAGCTTCACCTACTGTCATGGAAGACAGCCTTTTTCATCCTCAGCTCATAGTCAGTGAATTAGTGGCCCTTCATTTTGACCCTCTCTTTCTTAGGTTCCATACTGATGTGGTCACAATTACTCCAGACATTAACTTTCTTCCAAAGGTAGCATCTGAATTTCATAATCTGAACTGGTCCTCCCAATGTTCTTCCCCAACCCTACCTCAGAAGAAGAATGAAGGTGGCATTCCCTAGATATTAGATGGGCCCTCCTCTTCTACTTGAATAGAACCCGTGCTCTTCACTCCTCACTTGTTTGTTACCTATGCGGACTATCACCAAGGCTCTAAGCTCTCATCCCAACAGCTTTCCAAATGGATAGTAAAGAGTAAAGACAATAAAACTCTGCTGTTTGATGGCTAAGAAACCTCTCCCAGGAATCTTGGCTGCTTCTGCAGTCTTTCTCAAGGGTGTTCCTATCCAGGAGATATGTAAAGCAGCCACATTGCCACACCAAAGATGTTAGTGAAACACTACACTCTAGACATTCAGGGGAGAAGAAGAGCTGTGGTCAGAAGTTCCATTCTTAGTTCTGTGCACAATTGATGCCTGCCAGCACCCATCTTCAGGTAGGATTCAGCTTGTTACTCTCCCAAGAATGTAAAGCACAGAGACTACAATGAAGATAAACAGGTTGCTTAACTGTAATTGATGATCTTCAAGTGGTCATCTGTGCATTCACACCACCCGCCCTTCCTTCCCCACTGCTGTCAACCTGATTATTACTTTATCGATTAGTGGTCAGAAAGAAGCTGGTGGGATCCTGGCACCCTCCCCTAGGCATGCGCAGTAGAGTTCCTGAGCATACTCAGTGGAAAGCCATGAAATCCTCACTTTGGAGCTTTCCATCACCATCGGAGTTGGTGCAGGTGCTTTTTATTCCCAAGGATGTAAAGATCATCAGTTACAGGTTAGCAACCTGTTTTTCTGTGATTTTGTGTTGGAACAGAAGGCAGAAGGTGGTGATGATCACCACCTTTTGGCCTCAGATAGTCTGGTTCCAGGACTTGACGAGACTGTCAATGATGGAACCTTGGTGCCTTTCTCTGAGAGAAGATCTGCTGATACAGGGGTTGGCCAGGTCCTTGACCAGGTCTCTTAAGCCTAACAATCTGGAGGCTTAGCAGACACAATTAAAGGACTTAGGATATTCACACAGAGTGATAGACACCGTATTAGTGTCTAATAGAGCATATAATACAACTTGGCAAGTTTTTCACAGGTGGTGTGCAGAACGTAGTTGAGACCCATTGAAAGTATCTATCTGGAGTTGGGTTGGATAAGGATTTGTGTCTCTCTCGCTCTCTCTCTCGGCTTGGCTTCGCGAACGAAGATTTAAGAAGGGTGCAATAGTCCACGTTTGCTGCAGGCTCGCTGGTGGCTGACAAGACCAATGTGGGACAGGCAGGTCCGGCCACAGCGGCTGCAGGGAAAAGTCTGATTTAGGGTTGGTCCTGTAGCAGTGCGATTCTTCCTCAATCTCCTTTTGTCCTCAAGACCAGCTATGCGTGTGTTCTCAAAGGAAGAGACAGCCTGGTGGATGGTGTGCCTCCATGCTTTGCGATCTGAGGCTAGGTCAGACCACTGGTGATGGTTGATGTGACAGGTGCTAAGGGATTTCTTCAAGGAGTCCTTGTACCTCTTCTTTGGTGCCCCTCTATTTCGATGGCCGGTGGAGAGTTCGCCATACAGGGCAATCTTGGGAAGGCGGTGGTTTTCCATCCTAGAAATATGCCCTGCCCAGCGCAGCTGCGTCTTCAACAGCAGTGCCTCGATGCTGGTAACCTCTGCCCGCTTGAGGACTTCAGTGTTGGTCACAAAGTCACTCCAGTGGATGTTGAGGATGGTGCGAAGGCAGCGCTGATGAAAGCGCTCAAGGAGTCGCAGGTGATGACGGTATAAAACCCACGATTCGGAGCCATAGATGAGGGTTGTCATCACAACCGCTTTGTAAACATTGATCTTTGTGCCTTTTTTCAGATGCTTGTTGCTCCACACTCTTTTGTGCAGTCGGCCAAATGCACGGTTTGCCTTTGCCAGCCTGTTGTCAATCTCCTTGTCGATCTTGGCATCTGAGGAGATGATGCACCCCAGGTAGCTGAACTGCTGGACTGTCTTCAGAACTGATTCACCCACAGTGATGCAGGGAGGGTGATAATCTTCCTGGGGTGCAGGCTGGTGGAGAACTTCTGTCTTCTTCAGACTAACTTCTAGGCCGAATAGCTTGGCAGCCTCTGCAAAGCAGGACGTCATATGCTGCAGAGCTGATACCGAGTGGGAGACGAGTGCAGCATCGTCAGCAAACAGTAGCTCTCGGATGAGTTTTTCCATTGTCTTGGAGTGTGCCTTTAGTCGCCTCAGGTTGAACAGGCTGCCATCGGTGCGATAGCGGATGTAGACAAGGATTTGTGTACCAGCACCCTAAGCAGACAAGTGGTGGCCATTTCAGCAGTGAAGGGTGTTCAGAATGGAAAATTGCTGTACATCCTCATATTAAACATTTCCTGAGGGGTATGTCATGGTTAAAACTGTCCCAGGTTCATAGATTTCCAACTTGGAATCTAAACATGGTTTTGAGAGCCTTATGTAATAGACCATTCAAGCCAATGGCATCATGTGATTTGAAGGAATTAATCTTTAAAACTACTTCAGCACAATGAGTTTAGAGTTACATTGTCAGTTGATAAGGAGCTCTCTATTTTCCACAATGACTGGGTGATGTTACGCCCAGATCCCACAAATCCCTCATTTATACCTAAGGTAAATTCAGTCTTTCATAGGTCAGAGGATAGTGTTCTTCTGTCCTTTTGCTCCAATCCCAAACATGATAGGGGAAAGAAATGGCACTATTTAGATGCTCAGAGAGCCCCCAGTTTCTATATTGATAGGACCAAAGAGTGGAGGAAGTCAGATGTTCTTTTTTGTTCTTTCCAGAAATCCTCATTGGGTCAACAGTCTACCTGTACCTTGAGTAAATGGCTCAGAGGCTGCATCCATGGTGTCATATAAAGCCCATGGATTAGAACCTCCCAAGAGGGTTGTGGCTTTCTCAGGGGGGCTACTTCAGCTGTTACTGATTCTTTCCTTCTTTGGAGACAATTTGCAAGGTGGCTACTTGGAAGTCAGCTCACTCTTGGGGGGTGGGGGCTTTCCAGTGTTCTGCACTGAGTGTCACATGTATGACTATCTGCGCACAGGACAGAAGTCTTGGGTGTGTGCTCGATGCAAGGCGCTCCTGGTCCTCAGGGAACGAGTTCGTACCCTTGAGGCCGAGATGACTGACCTGGAGAAGCAGAGACAGTCAGTGAGGCACTCGGAGAAGACTCTCAGGGACCTATTAGATGAGCCCCGCTCTGAACGTGGCAGTCCCGTTGCTGCCAGGGAGCATGAGGGTCAAGAGGGAACAGGGCACCGTGCTGAGGATAAGGGGAATGCGCCCTCAGAAGGGACCTCTTCTTCAGTTGGTGAGCGGGTATCCTTTCACGCCAAGGAATCATCCCTGGGCAGGGAGAGAGGGGGGTCTTGGTAGCTGGTGATTCGATCCTTGGGCAAGTAGGCAGCTGGGTGGCAAAACCACGTACTGACCATATGGTGACTTGCCTGCCTGGTGCGAAGGTAGCAGCCATTAGTTATGTAGTAGATAGGCTGCTAGTGCTGGGGAGGAGCCAGTGGTCGTGGTGCATGTTGGCACCAACAATATGGAGAAATGCAGTCATGAGGTCCTGGAGGAAAAATTTAGGCTGCTAGGCAAGAGACTTAAGGCCAGGACCTCCAAGGTAGCCTTCTCAGAAGTGCTACCTGTTCCACGTGCAGGGCTGGAGAGACAGGCACAAATTAGAAGTCTCAGTGTGTGGATGAGACGATAGTGTAAGGAGGAAGGGTTTAAGTTTGTTAGGCACTGGGATGCTTTCTGGAACAAGCGGGAGTTGTACAAAAGAGATGGTCTCCACTTGTCCCCAGATGGAACCAGGCTGCTGGTGCTTAAAATCAAAAAGGTGGCAGAGCAGTTTTTAAACTAAATCTTGGGGGAAAGCCAACAGGAGATGAAATGTCTCTGGTTTGGGAGGACTCATCTCAAAGAGATGAAGGGTTAGCTGTTACTTTTCTACCGGGTAATGGATCAGAGTTGTCCACTGAGATGGTAACAAAAAGTATGGAGTGTCTGCCAAAGTCTCGAGGCAGCAGGAGGAAGGTTGCGGGCCTAGCTTGCCTAGGAAATTATAGATGTTTGTATACAAATGCTAGAAGTGTTTGAAGTAAAATTGGTGAGTTGGAATGCTTAGTGTTGGGAGAAAACATAGACATTGTGGGAATTCAGAAACTTGGTGGAATGAAGAGAATCAGCGGTACACAATGATTCCTGGATATGTTATATCGGAAGGATAGGGAGGGAAAGGTTGGAGGTGGGGTGGCTCTGTATGTCAGAGAGGGTATACAGTTCAGTAAGACTGAGGTCAGAGAATTAGATTCCCTTCTAGAAATGTTTTCGGTTGAAATAGAGGGCCCAGAAGGAAATTTAACTATGGGAATTATATATATATATATATATATATATATATATATATATATATATATATATATATATATATATATATATATATATATATATATATATATATATATATATATATATATATATATATATATATATATATATATATATATATATATATATATATGTATATATATATATATATATATATATGTGTGTGTGTGTGTGTGTATATATATATATATATATATATATATATATATATATATATATATAAAAATTTGGCCACTGTGTGACACAGAGTGTTGGACTGGATGGGCCTTTGGCCTAATCCAACATGGCTTCTCTTATGTTCTTTCACAAGGCATTGCAAGGTTGATAAGCGGGCCTCTACAGAGGCAGCCTTTGGTCACAGAGTGCTTCAGCATACTCTCTAGACCAGGAATCTGACTCCTGCCCTGGGGCATACTGCTTTTTTATGTCCCAAGAGTGAAGGACTGCCCTACTTCCTGGACCACTGGAGAATGTGGAAGACTTATCTTCACTTAACGTGAACTTCCCTTCTTGGTGGTCCAGGAGTAGGGCAGTCTTGCCCACCTGGGTTCTGATAGTCCTGAGGGGTTGATCTTAAGAGTTTATGTAAGCATAGAAAGTCAGACTGTAAGGGAACTGTGGCAGACTGGGCCTGTGTCAGTTGGCAGGCCTAGGTGCTGCCTACCTCTCCTGGGATTCCACTCCACTGCCTCCGTGTATTGCTGCCACCACTGTCCCTGTCTTGGGCTCTGGTTAAGCAAGACAGCCTCCTAACCTCCCTCCTGTTTCACTAGGAACCCACCTTCAGGGTTTCCCCTGAGGAGTTAGCAACTGGCCTTTTCACCATTTTTCTTCTCCCTAGGGATTTCCTGCCCCACTCCTAGTGTTTTCAAGTGGGTGGGGAAAACTATGTGGTACAGATGGACACTTCACGCTTTCAACAATCAAATATTTATTTAAAACTCACAACTATATACAGGCATATCAGAAGTGGACAGAATAAATGAAATAACTTAGGCAAAAATGCTTCATCTCTTTCCCTACTCTAAACTCATGCCCTATCCAGGTGGTATGCAGGGCAGGTACCTTACTTTGTTACTCTAGGATAAGATGATCAAATATATACCCCAAAAGGGCCACTGTCTCTGACCCAGGAGCAGGGCTACACCTGCCTATGTCTGTGGCAAGCTCCAATCAATGACTGACTGCTCATAACTCAATAATATAAACAGCAGTTCCTGCCCAGGATCTGCCTTTCTCTCCTGCAGCATTCTGGGGCATATCTCCTCTAACCTTGAGGGATTTCCTGTCCTCACTAGGAAGTTGTCTTCAGATTACTGGTTCCAGACAGGAAGGGAGGGGGGGAATGAGGAAGAGACTAGGCCAAGACCTACCTAGAGTTTTATAGGCTCCTCCCATTCAACTCAGACAGTTAAACCCACAAACAAAATGGCATTTCTCCAAAGGGACATTCTTTTTTAAAAAATGGTTAACTTAAATTGGACATAGAAATTAAGATTACTATTTTGGTTGGTTTGACATGATATGTAATTAGGCTTGACGATCCCCAAGTCCCAGCAGAGGTTCTTCCGCTTTCCCAGGCTCCTTCCCACTCCCAGTCAGCTGGCCAGCAGGGGAAGCCCCACCCCCACAGCCACCGTGTGCCTTTCCACCTCCAGAGGCTTCAGACTCCACTTGGAAAGGCTTCCTCTTGGGATGGTGTGTCTGTGTCTTTAAGACTGAATAGGGGCGGGGGAGCAGACAGAACAACATGGCTCCTCCCAGTGGCTGTGAAAGCAGCCCAGACCCCCCGTTGGCTACACAATCTTTTCAGAGGTCGTTTGCTTAGGAAAGGTAAACTTGAATCTTTGGTTGCTCTGTGTTACTTTGAAGAAGTTGGAAGTTCAGCAACTCATGAGTAGAGATGCCAATTCCCAGGTGGGGCAGGGAAATAGGTTACAAAAAACCTCTGCGAAAAACCAGCCTCAAACGTTATACACCATACATATATTTCATAAATAACTACAGAAAAATCTTTCAAAATTCATCATAAATCATATTCACAATACATAAGGAACCTATACCCTCACCCACAGTCACTTAATGATGAGTCAACATCCAATATTTCCAGCGGCTAGGTGTAGACAAAAAATTCCAACGAGGAAGTATTATACGGAGAACAACGCTCCTAAAGGTTTAGTTCCAAGTAGAAAAGTCTTACACGGAGACCAAAACTCCTACAGGTTTCTCTTTCATACAGCCAGGCACACAAAGTGATATGCTATGCGGCAGTACTGTAGTCCACGTTTCACATTCGCTTCTACAAGCTTTCAATAATGTCTAAATGTCTCATTCAAATGCCGATGCTAGTAGTCATTCTCATACGGTTAGGTCAATTTCCTTACCATATGAGAATGACTACTAGCATCGGCATTTGAATGAGACATTTAGACTTTATTGAAAGCTCGTAGAAGCGAATGCGAAACGTGGACTAGAGTATCGCCGCATAGCGTATCACTTCCTGTGCCTGTCTGTACGAAAGAGAAACCTGTAGGAGCTTTGTTCTGGAGGAGGAGCCTAGTTCCCAAAAGTGAAGGACTGCCCTACTCCTGGACTACCGAGAAGAAAGTAAATGAAAACAAATCTTCTGTTCTTCTGCTGCTTGGCTTTTCAGAGCTCTCATATGAAGCTGCCTTCTACTGAATCAGACCCTGGGTCCATCAAAGACAGTACTGTCTACTCAGACTGGCAGCGGCTCTCCAGGGTCTCAAGCTGAGGTTTTTCATACCTCTTTGCCTGGACCCTTTTTTGGAGATGCCGGGGATTGAACCTGGGACCTTCTGCTTACCAAGCAGATGCTCTACCACTGAGCCACCGTCCATCCCCTGCTCTCCAGGGTCTCCAGCTGAGGTTTTTCACACCTCTTTGCCTGGACCCTTTTTTGGAGATGCTGGGGATTGAACCTGGGACCTTCTGCTTCCCAAGCAGATGCTCTACCACTGAGCCACCGTCCCTCCCCTTAGACATATGAACATATGAAGCTGCCTTATACTGAATCAGACCCTTGGTCCATCAAAGTCAGTACTGTCTACTCAGACTGGCAGCGGCTCTCCAGGGTCTCAAGCTGAGGTTTTTCATACCTCTTTGCCTGGACCCTTTTTAGTTGGAGATGCTGGGGATTGAACCTGGGACCTTCTGCTTACCAAGCAGATGCTCTACCACTGAGCCACCGTCTTACGACGGAGGCAATAGAACAGTCTCAGGAGGCAATAGAACGGTCTGAAACCAAAGATACGTTTAAGACCAACAGATTTTAATTCTGGGTATAAGCAGGGCCAGCCCATCCATTAGGCAGCCCTAGGCAGCTGCTCTGGGTGCAGCCTTGGGGGTGGGGTGCTAAGTAGGGCCTTCCTGCCCACCCTCGCCTCCTTGGCAAGAAAAATAGATGAGTGCATGCAGCTCCTGCACCTCAGAGAGCACGCGCTGCCTGGCTGCCATCAATCAGCCTCCCAGAGCTGTGCTTCCGGACACTTCTGGAAGCACAGAGGAGGCGGAGTGATGGTGGCCAGGCAGCATGTGCACTCTGAGGCACAAGAGCTGCGCCATATCATGGTCCTTGCCCTCGCTGGGGGCAAGGGGGAGCAGCAGGGCAGGACATTGCACCAGACACCCTGAAGCCAGCCCTGGGTATAAGCTTTTCTATGCATGCACACAAATTTTGGAGTTAATCTTTGTTGATTTTAAAGGCGTGTGCACATGAAAGCTTACACCCAAAATTAAACTTTGTTGGACTTAAAGGTGCCACTGGACTCAAACTTTGTTCTATGCATGCCATAATTATCTAGATATTTGTATACCTAGACTTAGTTATATCTGCATATCTAGGCTTAGGAGATGCTTGCCTGTGAAAAGTGCTGCTAGGTTGCAGCTGACTTAAGACAACCCCATAGGGTTTTCGATGCAAGAGATGTTCAGAGGTGTTTTGCCGTTGCCTGCATCTGCGTAGCAACCCTGGGCTTCCTTGGTGGTCTCCCGTTCAAGGATTTGCCAGGGCTGACCCTGCTTAGTTTCCAGTTTCTAAGGGAGGGACGGTGGCTCAGTGGTAGAGCATCTGCTTGGGAAGCAGAAGGTCCCAGGTTCAATCCCTGGCATCTCCAACTAAAAAGGGTCCAGGCAAATAGGTGTGAAAAACCTCAGCTTGAGACCCTGGAGAGCAGGGGAGGGATGGTGGCTCAGTGGTAGAGCATCTGCTTGGTAAGCAGAAGGTCCAGGTTCAATCCCTGGCATCTCCAAAAAGGGTCCAGGCAAATAGGTGTGAAAAACCTCAGCTTGAGACCCTGGAGAGCCACTGCCAGTCTGAGAAGGCAATACTGACTTTGATGGACCAAGGGTCTGATTCAGTATAAGGCAGCTTCATATGTCCATATGTCCAGGATCCGATACGACTAGGCTTGCCTGAGCCATCTAGGTCAGGGTGAGAAGATGCTTAGCTATGCTCAAAAGGATTAGAAGGATGTGACATGATAACCAGGGCAAAGACTGGGAAAGATGAAGCCAAACCAGTGGAAGTCTCTTGCACATGACCTCCTGTTGGTTTTCAAGCGGTCTTGGAGTAGATAACAACAGTCTAAAGCACAGATCGTGCACTGCCACCATCTCAATAGCAAGCTCTACTCTGCTTGTCAGGACCAGGATGCTAATTTAATCCTGTTTGTGTTGTAGTAGGAGCTCACATATGCTGCTAGGATTGGGTTGGCAAAAGCCGTGTGATTGCTTTGTCAAAGAAATGTAAAAAGTTTCCAAATGAGCGGGCCAGTGTTTAGTCTTTAAGCTTGACGTATCCTGACATTGGAATATCATTGTTGATGTCTGTGGCAGGCTCACCACCTGTATCAGAAAGCACTCATTTAATATTGGAGGGAATCGGTCCTTCAAAGGGTTAATTGAAATGGGCAAACCTGACTCTGGAGGGGACTGAGCTAATCACAGCCATGACCAAGTGCATCTGTTCACCATGAGGTCATTCATGGGCATACAAATGAACTGGAAAAGAAAGAAGGCTGCTTGGAAGAGTCTATGTGATACTTCTTGCAATTTGCATAGGAACAGATACATACAAACTACAAACTACAGCATCTGAAGTCCTTCACACTGTCACCGAGCAAAGAAGAAACTATGAAATCTGCCGCAGCTTAATGGAAAACAGGCTGCTTAATATATAGCATTGTCAAGTGATGGAGTTATTATGATGCCACTCCTAAAGATATGCAACACATTCACCCACACTAATACTAATTTTAAATTTTATTACCAAGTTGTGTTTTATACATGATCATAAATCTTTCACTTCAACAAGAGCTGGTATGGGGAGGGGGCCCTGCCAAAGGAGGGGAAAATCAGCTAAAGCCCCCCCCCCCGGCCTTGCAGAAATTCTAGGCAGAATCTAAGCCACAGTGTAAGTATGAAATGAAATTCTTGACCTAGATTTTAAAGACATGTTTTCATTATAAGCAGTCTAAATACCCATTTATATGTGCAGCTTATGACTTGGTACAATCCTGTACAATAGTGCTATCTCAAAATTGGGAAGGGGGGGTGTAGGTGCCAAAATGTTGGTTCACCATCAGAATCTGTTTGGGTTTTTTAGTATGGAATGGATAACTATGGACCTCTAGTCAACACAATGCTACCCTTGGGGCCAACATTGGCATTGCTCTGTAAATTGCACCTGGTGTAAAACATAGCAGCGCAGATGTTGACGTTGTCATCTATGCAGACACAGGTCCATCCTGTGCTGCACGAACTGCACTGCTGCCTGTTGCTTACCAGATCAGGTTCAGGGTGTTGGTGCTTACCTTTAAAGCCCTATACGGCCAGGGGCCAGCATATCTCCGGGGCCACTTCTCCCTATATGAATTCTATAGGACCTATGATCAGGGGCCTAGCATCTTCTGGTGGTCCTTGGCCCCAGGGATGTCTGACTTGCCTTGACAAGAATCAAGGCCCTGTGGGACCTACTACAGTTCCACAGGGCCTGCGAAACAGAGCTCTTCTGCCAGGCCTTCAGTTGAAGTAGTGGGCATCTCCTTGTTATTAGGCCTCCCTGTTGGAACTCAGTCCTAAAACGGCTGACTGACTCCATCTTAGTAATAGTAAATGTTGTTCCTGCAATGTCATGCTGAGTCATGCTGCATCATGGTCCAGCTGTTACCTGTTACTGAGGTAAGGTGGAATGACCTCACCTGTAATTAGGCTTTGTGCTGACTCACAGAGCTGATGCAACCTCTGGTGAGCTTGCATGATTGGTACGTGTATTTAGGGAAACTCAGTGAGCTTGCTCTGTCTGCCTGTAAGGATTGTGGGTACTGTGAGACTCACCGTCCGGGTGGCAGCAAACACTGCTGGTGTTGGATCCTATGCCACTGTGCTTGGATTGTGCTGTGTATACTTACTGGTGTATACTGTTATCTACTGAAGTGTGTACTGATTATTGTGTATGACCTTGGCCTGGCAACGACTCTGAATATTGGATGCTATCCTGGTAAATATATTCTACCATTGAATACAGTTATCTCTCTTGACTATTAATTCCTGTGTTTGCCTGTCCCTCTCCTTCAGTGTTTTTCTGCTGCGTGCAAAATTCTCTAACACTCCCCTGGGCCCCAGCTGATCAACTGTATCTGTTGAGGCATAAACTATGGTTGCTGAATTCTGGGGTGTTTTAATGTTGAATGTTAATGTTGTGTTTTTATTGTTGTGCATATATGACCAACACATAGTGGACGGAATCCATTCTTTCAGAAGCAGCCTGAGTCCAGATTTCCACGTGATTTTATTTCTTTTGTCCATAAGTTTTCCCAATGCTTCATATAGATATAGATAAAGATTTCCATCCATCCTTCACTAGTTCTGTTTCTGTTTCATATTGCAATAGCATTTTATGTAATTTTCCTAATAGATGTTTTAGGTTGCCTTTAATCAGCTGTTCATAAATCGTTTTCTTAGGTGACCTTTGTCAGATTCTGTGCAGTTCTCATCAACTCAGCCTCTTTGATTTGAATCAAATAAGGAGTTTATTGAAAATATACATGTTCATAGCAAGATGTTTCTTGTTAGAACTGACCTCATAGGGTAGGGCCAGAAACTTATACTCTACATATGGCAGTTAATGACATCGGCAACCTAAGGCATGCAAAAGCAGCAGCAAAGCTTTTGAAATATTATGTGCTCCATTCCCCCTCCCCCATAGTCACTGAGTGTCTTTTTTTGAAAGTAAAACTTCAAACTATTCTTTCCAGCAGTACAGATAAACACCTGCATCGCAAGCCCAAGGGAGAAAAGGAAGCCATGGCTTGCTTGTGAGTCTGCCATATAGTCCATTTCATTATAAGATTACATGGGCTAAATAATGAGCAGAGCAAAGCAAAGCATCAGCAAATACATTATGAAAAACAAAATATGAAAGATATATATCCAGTATTAGCCATCAAAACTGGAAATGGGCTGACATGAAATCATGGCAAGAAACCTTTTCTTGACAACCTCCTCCTTTTGTTATTAGTTCTTTGTATTTTGATGCCATTTTATGATTGTACGTCTTGCCAAGATTTTTTTTCTCCCATGTCTTGACAAATAATCATAGGTTAGATGATCATTTTCCCCCCTGCTACTTGCATCACAGTAGACGTTGATTCGTGATGTCAATAACAAAGTGGGCAGGCCTATTCTGTTTTTGCATTGAAACCATATTTCAACAATCTGTATCTCAAGATATGAGATACATCTTGTTTTTTAATAGTTTTCAATTACTTCTTGATGCATAGGTAGTTATGGATTTCTTCCTTTGTAGCCACTCTTTCCAATTTAATAGCCTTCACTTCTGTGTTTATAATCCATTCTGATATCCAAACTAGTGCTGCTGCTGGACAATATATCCTGATATTCAGTACTGTCAAGCCTCCTCTGTTTTTCTCATCTTGTGGTATTTTAAATCTTACTTTTGGTTTCTTTTCTTTCCATATAAAGTTGTTTATAGTTTTCTGCCATTTCAAGAAACCTTTTATTCTATATTGATTGGAAGCATTTGAAACAAAAAAGTCAGATTTGGTAAGACAGTTATTTTAATGGCAGAGATTCTACCAAGCCGCAAAATTTTCAATTCGTCCCATCTTATTTATTTATTTAGATTTATATTACACTTAGTGCAAAGCAATAGAGGAAAATAATAGAATGGGAAGGACAAGAGATCCTTTCAAGAAAATTGGAGAAATCAAGGGTACGTTTTGTGCCAAGATGGCCATGATAAAGGACAAAAATGGTAGAAACCTAACAGAAGCAGACGAGATCAGGAAGAGGTGACAAGAATACACAGAAGAATTATACAAGAAGGATCTCAATGTCCTTGACAACCATGACAGTGAAATTGCTGACCTTGAGCCAGACATCCTGGAATGTGAAGTCAAATGAGCCTTAGAAAGCATTACTAACAACAAAGCGAGCGGAGACGACGGTATCCCAGTTGAGCTATTCAAAGTCCTAAAAGATGATGCTGTTAAAGTGATGCACACATTATTTATTTATTTATTTATTGTATTTATATCCCACCCTCCCCGCCAAAGCAGGCTCAGGGCAGCTAACAACAGTCAAACCCAGACAATAAAACAATAGTAAACAATTAAAATTAACAATCATTGCCGATCAAACAATTTAAAACAAGTTAAAACAATTTAAAATAATCTAAAACAATTTTGGTGCTAGTGTTGGTACTATTAATTTCAGCGATGTTGGGCATCTACTTATACTGTAATTTAACTAAAGGCAAGTCGAAATAGAGCTGTTTTACAGGCCTTGCAGAACTGGGCAAGGTCCCGCAAGGCCCTTACATCTTCTGGGAGTTGGTTCCACCAGCGGGGGGCCACAATTGAGAAGGCACTTTCTCTGGTAGCCTTCAGTCTCGCCTCCCTCGGCCCGGGGATTGACAGTAAATTCTGCAATCCAGATCTGAGTACCCTCTGGGAAACATGTGGGGAGAGACTGTCCCTAAGATAGACAGGTCCTCAGCCATATAGGGCTTTAAAGGTAATAACCAGCACCTTGTAGTGAATCCAGAATACTATTGGCAGCCAGTGCAGTTACCGCAGCCTTGTCTATATGTGCTCCCATATAGAGAGACCCAATAACAGCCTGGCTGCTGCATTCTGCACCAACTGCAGTTTTTGGATCCGAGACAAGGGCAGCCCCATGTAGAGGGCATTACAGTAGTCTAGTCTCGAGGTGACCGTTGCATGGATCACAGTTGCTAGGTTGCTGCGCTGCAGGAAGGGGACCAACTGTTATACCTGCCTAAGGTGAAAAAAGGCGGATCTCACAGTGGCTGTTATCTGAGCCTCCATTGCCAATGTGGGCTCCAGTAGCACCCCCAAGCTTCTGACTTTGGGCGCCGATATCAGTGGTGCCCCATGAAAAACTGGTAGAGGGATTTCCCTTCCCAGACCACCGCAACTCAGGCAAAGGACCTCTGTCTTCATCGGATTCAGCTTCAGACAACTCAGCCTGAGCCACCCTGCCATGGCTTGCAGTGCCAGGACTAAATTTTCTGTGGCAGAGGCCAGCCGGCCATCCATCAGCAGATAGAGCTGGATGTCATCAGCGTACTGATGGCAACCCAGCCCAAATCTCTGGGCAAGGGGGCGCATATTGATATTGAACAACATCAGGGAGAGCACCGCCCCCTGAGGCACCCCACAATTAAGCGGATGTCTCTGGGACGATTGTCCCCCAATCACCACCCTTTGTCCCCGACCGAGGAGAAAAGAGGAGAGCCATTGCAGGGCCAACCCCTGAATCCCTGCGTCGGCAAGGCGGTGGACCAGCAACTGATGGTCGACTGTGTCGAACGCCGCCAACAGGTCCAACAACATCAGCACTGCTGACCTGCCTCAATCCAGATGCCGCTGAAGATCATCTACCAGGGCAACCAGCACTGTCTCCGTCCCATGACCTGGGTGAAAGCCAGACTGGTGTGGATCTAGGATGGAAGCATCCTCTAGAAAGCTCTGTAATTGCAGCGCTACTGCCCTCTCAATGATTTTACCCAGAAAGGGTAAATTCAAGACCGGCCGATAGTATGCCAATTTGACCGGGTCTAATGTTGGTTTTTTCAAGAGGGAGTAGACTACTGCCTCTTTGAGGGGCCTTGGAAAAAGCCCCTCAGAGAGGGATCTATTTACAATATCCTGTATAGGATATCGAAGCTCCATCTGGCACGCTTTAATCAGCCAGGATGGGCAAGGGTCCAAATCACACGTTGTTGGACACGCAGTAGAGAGGATTCTGTCAACTTCCTCCAGGCTAAGTGTTGTAAAGCTGATCCGGAAAACAGGCAAGGAGCCTCAAGATCGCATACTGTTTCAACTGTGGCAGGGAGGTCGCGGCAGAGCGATGAGACCTTATCTGCGAAGAAGGTTGCAAAAGTCTCGCAGCCAATTTCCAATTCCCTACAATTTGATCTGCCTTGTAGCAGAGTTGTAAGGGTTCGAATAATACTAAATAATTGAGCCGGGCGTGAATTCGCAGATGCAAACTTGGCTGCAAAGTAAGCTTTCTTTGTGGCTTTGACTGCCATCTCATAGGACCTTATATACTCTATAAGATGTTCTGGTTGCTTCGTCATGAGTACGCCGCCACTGCCTCTCTAGCCATCTGAGCCTCCGTTTCATCAACCACAGTTCCGTGTTGTACCACGGCGCCATCTTTGAACGAGGGTGCAGAAGGCACTGGGGAGCAATCTCATCAATGGCCATGGTGAGCCGATTTTGCAAGGACTCAACCAGGTCATCAAGAGAGTTGCCAGGGGGCCAGGAATCCTGCAGTTCTCCCTGGAACTGTACTGGGTCCATTAGGTTCCGCGGGCGAGCTAAAATATGCTCACCGCCTAAATGGGTTTGGGGTGGCACATCCACACGGGCCTTCAGGACATAGTGGTCTGACCATGACACTGCATCAGCAGTAATTCGGGCCACTGTAACCCCCGACACGAAGATCAAGTCCAGCATGTGTCCAGCCTGATGTTTGGGTGTTGTTACAAATTGAGAGAGATCTAGCATAGCCATGGATGACACTAGGTCCGTTGCCTGATTGGAGTTCACGTCATCGGCATGGACATTGAAGTCACCCAAGATTAAAAGTCTTGGATGTTCCAATGCCCAGCCTGTTGCGGCCTCCATCAGGGATGATAAGGCGCTAGCTGATGCGTTAGGCAGTCGGTACACCAGCTAGATCACCAAACCCTCTTCAACATCCCACTTCAGACCCACACATTCAATGACGTCGATCTCTGGAGTCGGGAGAGCCCGGAAGGAGTAAGCCTCCCTTATGAATAGGGCCGCACCTCCCCCCGCCCGCTAGTCCGTGGCGAGGTTTCTTCGTCCAAGCAAGTGCCGCCAGACACAGTCCTCGCCCGGGAACAGCAACAGCCAGCGCCTATGGTCCAGGAAGTCACCAGCAACCAGGTAGCATTGGTTCGAAGCGTAGGCCAGACTGCCGCTGCGTAGGACTCACGGCAGAGCTTGCAGGAGGGTGGGGTGGCAAGGTTTCTTCGTCCAAGCAAGGGTCAGTTGAGAGGATTAGCAATTTTCCTCATTGGCTGGGAGGGTTGACAGCTTTTCACGTCAGAGCGGGTTCTCCACCACAATGGCCGACGGCACTGGCTCCACTCCTCGTCGCTCTGCCCCTCCCTGTTGTGTCCGTCCTCCACAGCACGGCCCAGCTCGAATCACCGCTGCCACTCCCTCCTGCTGCCCGGATAGCCACTCACTCCACCTCGAGGTGTGCCGCAGCGCCGCTAGGCCAGCTCAACAGGGCTACAAGCATCTCCTTCTGTAGATTTTACAGGTGATAGAAGTCCATACAGAGTCCAAAATTCCTTCCTGCAGTCGACCACAGCAGCACATTATTCAATCCACCTTCCAACACTAAAAATACAGGGTGCGGCGGGTAATAGAAATTTTACCAGCAGGAGCCCTAGCACCAGAGCTCCGTGCATGCCGCCATCTTTTTGCTTGACATTATGTCAACAAATTTGGAAAACGCAACAGTGGCCACAGGATTGGAAAAGGTCAGTTTATATTCCAACTCCAAAGAAGGGTAATGCCAAGGAATGTTCAAACTATCGCACCATTGCACTCAAGGTCGTGTTAAAGCTAGGCTTCAGCAGTTTGTCGATCGGGAACTACCAGAAGTTCAAGCTGGGTTTCAGAGAAGTAGAGGAACTAGAGATCAAATTGCCAACATTCGCTGGATTATGGAGAAAGCACGGGAGTATCAGAAAAACGTCTATTTCTGTTTCATTGACTATGCTAAAGCCTTTGATTGTGTGGATCACAACAAACTGTGGCAAGTTCTTAAAGAGATGGGAGTACCAGACCACCTCACGTGTCTCCTGAGAAACCTGTATAAGGGTCAAGAAGCAACGGTCAGAACGAGATATGGAACAACTTATTGGTTTAGAATAGGAAAAGGAGTTCTACAAGGATGTATATTGTCACCCTGCTTATTTATTTTATATGCAGAGTACATCATGCGGAATGCTGGCCTGAATGAAGCACAAGCCGGAATCAAGATTGCCAGGGAAATCGTCAACAACCTCAGATATGCAGATGACACCACTCTAATGACAGAAAATGAGGAGGACCTAAAGAACCTCTTGTTGAGGGTGAAAGAGGAGATCACAAAAGTAGGCTTGAAACTCAGCATCAAAAAAACTAATACACAGCGTCATTACACCAAGGCAAATAGAAGGGGAAGACATGGAAGTAGTGACAGACTTCACATTTCTGGGATCCAAGATCACTGCAGATGGTGACTGTAGCCATGAAATTAAAAGATGTTTGCTCCTTGGGAGGGCAGCTATGGCGAACCTGGGCAGTATAATAAAAAGTAGAGACATCACCCTGCCACAAAAGTCCATATAGTAAAAGCCATGGTATTCCCAGTAGTAATGTATGGCTGTGAGAGCTGGACCATAGGGAAGGCTGAGCGCAGAAGAATAGATGCTTTTGAGCTATAGTGCTGGAAAAGAATCTTGAGAGTGCCTTGGACTGCAAGAAGATCAAATCAGTCAATCCTAAGGGAAATCAACCCAGACAGTTCCCTGGAAGGGATGCTAAAGCTGAAGCTCAAATTCTTTGGCCACCAAATGAGAAAGGAGCACTTCCTGGAGAAGACCCTGATGCTGGGAAAGACAGAAGGCAAAAGAAGAAGGGGACGGCAAAAGATGAGATGGCTGGACAGTGTTACTGATGTAACAAACACGAATTTGAGCAGACTTCGGAGGATGGTGGAAGACAGGAGGGCCTGGCGTGACTTTGTCCATGGGGTCACAAAGAGTCAGACTCAACTGTGCGACTGAACAACAAACTCCCTGTGAACTGACTCATAGCAGATCATAGCTAAATAAATAGATACATGAATAGAATATATGAAACAATTTAAAACAGCAAGTAATAGAGTCTAAAAATATAAACAGTATAATCTCAATATACAATTTCAACTGGAGTGGTTGGATCCAGAGATCTTATCTGAGCCAAATAAGGACAGAGAGCTTCAGCAAAGGAGGCTGAGTTCATTGGATGCCCTCCGCCTCAACCAAAGGCCTGGCAGAACCGCTCCATCTTACAGGCCCTGTGGAACAGTGATAAGTCCTACAAGGCCCTGGTCTCAAGTGGAAGCTTGTTCTGCCAGGCTGGGGCCAGGGCTGAAAAAGCTGGTCAAGGCTAGACAGATGTCCCTCAGATCAGGGTCAACCAGGAGATGTAGATCTATCGAGTGTAAGGCTCTCCAGAGCACATATGGGGAGAAGCGGCCCCACAAGTATGTTGGTTCCCAGCTACACAAGGCTTTAAAGGTCAAAAACAGTACCTTGACGTGGATCTGGTGCTCAATCAGTAGTCAGTGCAATTGGCATAGCACCGGCTAGATGGATGCCCGCAAAGGCGACACAGCAAGTTCACTGCCACATTTTGCACCAGTTGGGAACTTCCAGATCAGCCACAAGGACAAGCCTGCATAGAGCGAGTTAGAGTAATCAATTCCATTGTTAGAATAAACAGTAGTGGTGATATCAGGCATCCTTGTCGGGTTCCTATGGCGATCTCAATTTTTCCCGATAAGAATCCATTTACTAAGATTCTGCTTTATTGATGGGTGTAAATGCTTTTAATCCAATTTAAAAATTCTGTTTTGTAGAACTTTAATTAGGAATGGCCAAAGCACATTATCAAAGGTTTTTTTCCTGCATCCAAGAACATAAATTCCATTTTTTAGCCTTTTCCCCTAGAATATTCAATTGTGATTAGGAGATATCCGATGTTGTCCTTCATATATCTTTTTGGAGCAAATCCCATTTGATCTTGATGAATTAGTTCTGGAATATGTTTTCTTAGTCTATAAGACTGTGGTAGTGATGGTCTTTGTGTATTACAGTAATATTAGCCTATTGACATCTAGGTGGCATTTGTTTTCTTTCATATCTCATTCATTACTTTTGGGAGCGATATTGTTGAAATATCTTCGAAGGTTTTATAATATGTTGCTGTCTGACCATCTGGACTGGGAGCTTAGTCTTTTAAAAAATATATTATAGCATAATAGGTTTCCTGTACTATCACTTGATTTAATATTTTCCTACATTCAGGTGTAATTTTTTAAAATGATAACTCCTGCAGATATTTTTCCATTTCATCCTCATTTATGGGTTCTTCTGTATAGAGATTTGTGAAGAAAGTTTTTATTTGATCCATCATTCCTTGTTCTTAATAAAGTACTTGGTTTCCTTTTCTGAATCCTTTTCCATTTCTTTTCTTAGGCAATGAGTTAGATCTCTTCCTGGTTTATTTGCAAATTCAAAATGCCTTTGTTTTAAATATTTTAGCCTTGTCTGCATTTCTTCCATTTCTAGCAGATCCAGATGATTTTTTAAATTGTTTGCTTATTTTCAGCATGTTCTTATTACCAGTGCTTTTATGTTCTTGTTCCAATGCCCTTATTTTGTCTGTTATTTTCTTTATAGAATTTTGTTTTCCTTTTTTCTTTCTTGTAGCTTCAGCCAGTAAAGTCCCCCTAATGTGAACATTACTAGCCTCCGATGTTAATGATGCTGTAGTATCATTAGTAAGGAGCCCTGTGGCACAGAGTGGTAAAGCTGCAGTACTGCAATCTGGGCTCTCTGCTCATGACCTGAGTTCGGTCCCGGCAGAAGCTGGGTTCAGGTAGCCGGCCCAAGCCTTCCATCCTTCCGAAGTCGGTAAAATGAGTACCCAGCTTGCTGGGGGGAAAGTGTAGATGACTGGGGAAGGCAATGGCAAACCACCCCATAAAAAAAAAAAGTCCTCTGTGAAAACTTCATGAAGTGTCCTGACCCCAGAGTCGGAAATGACTGGTGCTTGCACAGGGGACTACCTTTACGATTAGTATCATTAGTATTATTGATGCTGAAATATTTTATTAGATCTTCCTTACATTTTTGTTTTACTTCATTTTGTGGTAGGAGTGTATCATTTAATCGCCATCTCTTTTATTTTTTGTTTCCTCTCTTCCAAGTTCTATTGGATTATGATCTGCTAGAGTCTTTGATAAGACTTCTGCTTTTCCAACTTTTGCAGTTGTTTTAGATATTTAGCACATGTCTATTCTTGAATATGACTGATATCTGTCCAAGTGAAACATAAAGTCTCTTTCCTAAGAATGGAAAGTTCACCAGATGTCCTCCAATTCTAACATTGCCATATATTTGAATACATTATTTGGTAATTTTCTGCCAAGGATTGAGAACACCATTCATATATCTGAGGATCAGGCTTTCACCTTCATGGAAGTCTAATAGCATTTTTAGAAGTTTTCATAAAATTCATTTTTATTGTCATTTGGTGCATATTGGAACAAGAACATAAAGGCATTGGTAATAAGACAAGCAGAAAACGATCAAACAATGTCACTGTCCAGAGTTGTTCTTCTTGTAGTGTGATCTTCTGAATAAGATATCTTCCATTCTGATCTTTTAATTCTCCAGGTATTTCAAAACTTTGATTGTTGATATAAATTACTACACCTTTTTTCTTAGATCATACGGAAGCACTATAAAGTTTGCCCCATCTTCTGCAATTTAATAGATGTTCTTGATTCTTCTTTCTTAGTTCGTTAAGACTTGCTGAAATTATTTTGAGCTCATTCATTTTTTTTTCTCCTTTCCTTTCTTTTTTCCCTTATAGTTTTTCTTTGTCTCCTTCTCCTTCTTTAGGAGAGGGCCCAGAGTTATCTGATAGCTTTGATCACTATCTGGTTTCAGTTCTTGTAAAAGTTCTGGTGTCCGTTGTAATGTTATTATTTTCCTACCCTTCGTCAGAAATATTTCTAAAGCACATAGAATTTGCCAACGGTAACTTATGTTTTTCTGTCAAAGCGCTCATCAGGTTTCCAAATTCTTTCCGTTTCTTGATTCTGTTCAGTGGAAGAGCCTGAAAAATTTCAATTTATTGACCTCCATTTTAAGAGGCCCTTTACTGTGTTGTGATAAAATTGTGTCTTTTGTGTGTGCGTGTGAGTGGAAGAGACCGGTATGTCTCTTGCTTGTCTGGCGCATCTTGAATTGATTCTGAAAATTGATTCTGAAAATTAAATGTTAAGACTAGGTATATAAAAAATAAATTTCTATCTCCCCCCCCCTCCTTCACCCAATAAAAACTATGTAATAAACTTTGGCCTGGCAGCACTCTCTGGGTGACTTGATGCTGCCTGATTGGCTGGCATGACTTAAGTAGGCTTGGCTTCTTGCTCCTGTTCAGCCGCAGGTCCCTCCACGACAGCCAGTGCGACAGAGCAGTTCGCACTTCAGAGCATGGTCTGCCAGACCCAGCTTCTTGCTGTGGGAGCTGACTGGATGACTTTGGATCAGTCACAGACTTTCAGCCCAGCCTACCTCACAGGGTTGTTGTGCAGATCAAAAGGGGGAGGGGAGAATGATGTAAGCTGCTTTGGTCCCCCCCCCCCCCCCCCGTGGAGAAAGACTGTCCTTTTCCTAGGTAAAGGGCACAGGGAGGGGGAAAAGATGGAAAGCTGAAGTCAGAGTGGCAGCTAAAGGTAGGTTGATGGTTGGCTGAGAAAGAGATAGGGTTGCCAACTCCAGGTTGGGAAATTCCTGGAGATTTGAGAGGTGGAGCCTGGAGACGGTGGGGTTTGAGGCAGGATGGGACCTCAGACAGGTACAATGCCATAGATGCCACCCTCCAAGCCAGCCATTTCCTTCTGGTGAACCATTGTTGCCAATCTCCAGGTGAGGGCTGGAGATCACTCAGAATTACAACTGCTCTCCAGATGGCAGAGATTACTTCCCCTGGAGAAAATGGCTGCTTTGTTGGGAAGATTCTGTGTCATTATACCCTGCTGAGGTTGCTTCCCTCCTGCTTTGGTCTACACCAAACTTGTTCAACCTGCGGCCCAAGGGCCACATGCAGCCCAGGATGGCTTTGAATGTGGCCCCAACACAAACTCATAAACTTTCTTAGAACAGCACCTGGAACTGTGTGCTGCAGTGGCAGCAGATCCTGGGACTGAGGCTACATCTGGTTGCTTTTTCCTCCTGCTTGCTTTTCCCCTCTACCACCAGAGAGGGCTCCAGAGCTGACACAGAGCATGTGTGCGTGAGTGCTCTTCCTTTGCTCCTGGATGCTCTCCAGGTCTTCTTTCCCTCATTCTCGCAGGTGCCTGCTAAAGGCTGAGTGTGAGAATGAGGGAAGAGGGAGAAGGGAAGGGAAAACATTGATTTACTTTTCTAGAGCCACAACATGGAGAGGAGACAACTGGAAGGTGATACGATATCCATCTTCAAGTACTTGAAAGGCTGCCATGTAGAGCAGGGGTCCCCAACCCCCGGTCCATGGACCGGTCCCAGTCTATGGCCTGTCTGGAACCGGTTCACGAAGACTGCCCCCCCCACAGCGCAGTGCAGCCTGCTGCCCCCATCTCTCCTCGTGCGCCTCCACCACCACTCTCCGTTTTAAGGCAGAAGAAAGGGTGGTGAAGCGCCGCCTTTCCCGGCTCCTTAAGGGCTGACCACCCCCATCCCAGCGCCAATCTCAGCGGGAAAAACCTTTGTAGCAGCGGACGGCAACCCACTGAAGAAGCGGCCCTGCCCTTGCCTGCTCTCCACTTCCTTCCTGGGCGTGGGAAGGAAGTGGGGTGGAGACAAGGGCGGTGCCACTTCTTCAGCAGGTTGCCCTCCGCTGCCACAAAGGTCTTTCCCACCGAGATTGGCGTGGGGGGAGGCAGTCAGCCCTTAAGGGGCCGGGGAAGGTGGCGCTTCACCACCCTTGCTTCTGCCTTAAAACAGTAGAAACGGAGGGTGGTGGAGGAGGCGCCACAACGAGAGACGGGGCAGGAAGGCTGCACAGCCGCGGAGGGGGTGGCGGGGAGGATGCACAGCTGCCGGGGGGGTGGCAGGGAGTCTGCACGGCCGCGGGGGCATGATGGGAAGGCTGCACGGCCGCAGGGGGTGGTGGGGCTGAATTTGATGCCCCCACCCTCCCAGCCCTGGGGCCATGGTGGGTGGGCTGGCCCTGGTGCCGGTCCCCAGCACTACAAAGGTTGGGGACCACTGATGTAGAGGATAGTATGGACTTCTTTTCTGTCGCCCCAGAAGGTTGGACCCAGAACCAACAAGTTGAAATTAAATCAAAAGAGTTTCCAGCTAAATATTAGGAAGACCTTCCTGACAGAGCGGTTCCTCAGTGGAACAGACTTCCTTAGGAGATGGTGGCCTCTCCTCCTTTGGAGGTTTTTTAAGAGAGGCTAGATAGCAATGCTGATTTTGTGACTTTAGGCAGATCATGAGAAGGAGGGTAGGAAGGGTTGCATCAGTGTTTAGTTCTTGTGGCCCCTTTCTACACACCCGAGGAAATGCTGTTCACCACTGTGGTGTCAGGCGGCAATTTTTCTCCCGACCAGTTTGACCAGGGATTCTGGAGGTGGTGGGGTGTTCCCCCCCCCACACACACACATCTTCTGAGCAAGGAGCAGGGCTCACTGGGGATATGGGTGGGAGGAGGTATTGCCTGCATTGTGCAGGAGGTTGGACCACAGGACCCTGGAGGTCCCTTCCAACTCTATGATTCTATGTTACACATTTTGTTGCAGGTCTCCTCTTTTATATCAAATTAAAATAAGGGTTACAAAAATGATACATTTATGCATTTTTACACATTGATCTGTTTTAAGAGTAGAAAGCATTCATCATCTCTGGCCAAGCAATTGCATCTCTTCCCTGTTTGGGGAACAAAAGGGAATCAATAACCTGGGAATCAATATCCAGTACAAAAACAATATATGACTTTTTTGGACTCTCTGCTTCTGCTGACTTGGCAACTGGATTGCTTTGTTTGTTTGGTGCATTAACGGGCATCCTGGATACAATCACGTCAACCAGAATTCTGGGAGATCTCCAGCCCCCATCTAGAGGTTGGCAAGCCTACAAGTGGCCCAGGTGAAAAGGGCCAGATCTCTCTGGTGTGTAACGTCAGATGCTGCACTTTTACTGAAGTTCTTTGCAATCGTTGTGGGAGATCACTGAGAGCTCTGTATAAAAATGGGATGTATTGGGGGTGTGAGTTCTTTGTTTAAATTATTTCTAGGCTGTACTCTCAGCTGGAAAGCTTTTAAGGCAGCCTACCAAAATAGCATTAAAATTTGGTTGTATGTGTTGCTGTATGCTTATAAAACAGACCAGACAGTTGAAGATCATTGTGTGGATGGAGACCAGGAAGTTAAGAGATTAAGGAGGAGTTTCTTAGTGTGATTTATTTTTTCCAGTAGTATTTGTTGTGGGCAGGGCCGGTGCATGGGAGTAGGCAACTGCCTAGGGCGCCAACTTCCAGCAGGGGCGGGTGCCCCCTCCCTGCTTGCGCCGCCCCCGAGCCTTGGACTGGCTTCCTGTCTGTAGCACCCACGGACTGGCTTCCGCAACTCCTTAAAGCCAAGAAAGAATGGCACTTACACTCTGCAGTGCCCGATTAACTCGGCGAGCGCTGCGGAGTGAAAGCGCCGGCCGGGAGTGTTTTTCAAGGCTTTAAGGGTTCGGGGGAGCTCCCCCAACCCCTTAAAACCTAGAAAGAACAGTGCTTCCACTCCGCAGTGCCCACCCAACTCAGAGAGTGCTGCGCTGGGGATGAGCCGAGTACCCTGCGTGATGACATCACCTTAGGGTGACATCATCATGCCGCACGGACGTAACATTTAATCATACCGGGGAGGGGGCGCATTGGGGTTCTGCCTTGGGCGGCAGAACACCACTCACCGGGCCTGGTTGTGGGAATATGCAGGCTGTACATGAGTTGTGAACACAGGGCTTTTTTTGTAACAGAAAATCCTTTGCATATTAGGCCACACACACCGATGTAGCCAATCCTCCAAGAGCTTACAGGGCTCTTAGGACAGGGCCTACTGTAAACTCCAGGATGATTGGCTACATCAGGTTTGTTTGTGTGGCCTAATATGCAAAGGAGTTCCTGCTGCAAAAAAAAAAAGCCCTGGGTGAGGAAGAGAATTTTTTCCTGTCTTGGTTTTCCACTTCTTGTTTTTCAGCCAGCCATGTATGTGTCTGTGGGGAGGGGGGATGCATTGACTACTTATATCTCAGTTGGTAATGGTGCTGGTGTTCATTAGTTCTGTTGCCAAATGATAGGGGCTGGAGGTATCATTCATCACTTTAACGTATACATTTTTTGTGTCCATGTGTGTATTCCCCTCCCCCATAGAATAACTCTGTGTAACCAATGTGTACAAGACTGTGATTAGAGCACAGGTGTGTGATTCCCATATTTACATGATTTTGTGTTCTTTCTCTTTAGATTAAAATATGTAATGGTCTCATTACAGTAACTGGGAAAGGTAAGAGGTTGTTCCCATGGCATCTTGCTCCATTTACTAACCAGATTCCTTCTGTCACTTGCATGAAGCTGAAACACCACTTGCTGGGGCAGCTGTCTTTCTTTTGGGCTGAGTCCTGCACCAATTGAAGGGGCCCCTTGCTATGCCCACCTTGCTTCCCAGCCAGCTCTAAGAATCCTGTTGCTAGCATCTCTTTGCCCTTGCATGTCTCAACTTCACAGAAAAACATCCCCCCCCCCCCCCCCACTCTTCTGTTCCTGTTTGCTTCAGGCAGAATCTGACACCAACACCTGCCACGGTGGAAAATGTCTTTGTTGATTTGCACTTTTGTTTGAATTGCTGCAGGGGAGCCAATGGGCTTTAAGGCTGCTTTCCTTTTTTGTGTTGTGCTTAAGCACCCTGGAACAGGATCTTGAGATGGCGCTGATAAGGAGCAGCACGTGCTGCTCTGGTCCTTTACATCCTCTAGGCTCTTTTTCTGGGAAGGGCAGATTGCTGAGCTGGGGCCAATGAATGAAACAGCTGGGGGAGGAAAAAATCAACAAAAGAAGGGAAAACACAGGCTGCCCTGAACCTGGCAATTGCCGGTATCATTTCAGAGCCAGAGAGCAGGCTGGCCGCACGCCAGGTGTGACCTTTGCAGTCTGGTTGGTACTGCTTGTTTAGGTAATTCCCAGCAAAGGAAAGAAGCTGCCCGGCAGTGGAGCCGGGAGTGGATGGGTTGCTGCAACACAAAGCCACCTCCCAAAGACATGGAACCAAGGAGGCTTAAAGAATAACATGTCAAGCAGCTAGGTCATCGGGTTGAGGGATGATTCTCTGTTGCACCCATACACCAGCCAAAAATTCCCCCTACCTTGTTGATGGCTTGTTCAGGGTTATCCTTAAAAAAGCATTGTGTTTCAACACCTAATATGCACTTATTGGTAATAGGCTTTCAATCCTTTTACAGTCTGGTTGCAACTTCATTACCGCAAAATGGTTTCATTGAAGTTGATGGAACTTCCTTCCTAGTAATATGAAGGTTTTCTTATCCTAAGAGAGAAGTCGTGAACAATATGCAAGCCAAAGTGTCCTTTAAGAGCAGACTGACAGACAGTCTTGCTGCTTTGTACTGAACTGAGGACCTTTGCACTGGCTCTGGTACATTCGTATGTTCTTTATTAGAGGTAGGACTGGGTATTGCTCATTTCCAGAGTGGGGCTGCGAAGGAAGGAAGGAAGGTGCCAGCAGCAGAGCCAAGAGTGACTGGATGGGTTGCTAAGGCACCAAATTAACTTCTTTACAAAGCCATCTCCCAAAGCAATGGAACCAGGGAGGCTAGCTCTATGACGGACAAGAATATTTCATTTATGTATTTATTTATTTTGATTTTTATTCTGCCCTCCGTACAAGTGGACTCAGGGTACATTACATCAAGAAGTATACAGTAGATTAAGCACAATAGTTCAATAACTTAATACAGTTAAAACGTTAGTTAAAACACAGACAGCAATTAAAATGTGATTAACTCAAGCCGGAGCCACTGGATTATTGAAGATCTTAAAAACTGGCCAGATAGAAAGAAGAGCTGCGGTCTGGGAGGCCAGCTTGATTAAAATTCCATATTCTGTGGCAAAATGAAACTCCGGGTCAGTCTATTCAGCCCCAGATGGCTTACCAGTGAAACTCCTAGAATATTTGTATCAGACTTCTACCTTCCACAGTTCTTTGCTCCTTCTGCAGCTGTTGCCTCCCCATCAATCAAGACCCATTTAGAGGCAAGGAAGGAGGCAGGTTTTGCAGTTAAGCCCTTGGCAGGGGGAGGTTTTGACTGATGGAATGTGTGATCTTGACAGGCTCACTGGAATGTGCCATTGCAAAGGGCAAAGTGTGACTGCCCTTTGCTTGCTTGTTTGCATTGCACAGCTTTTTCAGATGCACAGGAGTGCTCTTGTTGGGGGGGAGGGGCTTGCGTGATCAGTTTTGCTTGAGCTTGCTCGTTTGGGGGAAATAGCATTATTTGGGCCATCTGTCAGTCTTCTCAGCTGCAGGAATGTGAAACACAGCAGCACCCACCCTTGGCTTCTCCAGAGGGAAAGTATGGCACCTTAACAGTTCCGTCGAAGTCCTACATATTTCATGCACAGTCATGCTGTTTGCTTGCTTGCTTTACATTTACATTTATAATTAACTAAACACTGATAAGTAAACAGTCTGAATCCTCATTTACTCAATAAATGCCTAAGTGAGCAATTAATGGAAACCATTTTTTCATGAGATATTAACAGCATAGCCCTCTATGCTGGACCCATTCCAGTCTGTCTTCTGCCCTGGCTCTGATCACCCTCATAGATGACTTCTGGAGGCATCTGTTCTATGGCGGGTCAGCTCTACTGTTGTTACTTGACCTGGCATTTGACACACTCAGCTACGATCTTATGGCGCACCACCTTGCTAAGATGGGGATACGAGGGGCTGCTTTGTGGTGCCTCATCTCCTTTCTCCGCAGTCAGAGGCACAGGGTGGTGATTGGGGGAGAGGGTTTCACTGCACTACCCTTTGGTATGTGGCATCCCACACAAGGGGCAATCCTATTCCTTGCGTTATTTAACATATGCACCCCTCACCCAGTGTGTCTGGAGGTTTGGGCTGGGTTTAGTTTAGTTTAGTTTGTTTACAATTTATATCCCGCCCTTCCCACCAAAGTGGCTCAGGGCGGCTTACAGCATATAAAATCTAACATAAAAATATTACATTTAAACATTTTACACAGTTAAAACATTAAAAAAGCATAACAGCAGTCTAATAAAACTACACTCAGTTTTCAATGCCGGTTAGTTATAAGCCAGCCGGAAGAGGGCTGTCTTGCAGGCCCTGCGGAACTGGGCACAAGTTGTCACCCAGCTGTATCTGTTAATGGACAACTAACCAGATGCCATCCCAGAGGTTCTGGCTCGAGCATTGGAGGCTGTGACTGGCTGGTTGCAGCAGAGCCATCTGAAACTTAAATCCATCAAAGCCGGAGGTCCTATGCTTGAGTCACAGAGGTGTGGAATCAGGGATCCAGCTCCCAGTTCTTGGTGGGCTGCTATTGATGCCAACACCAGTGGTGAGGAGCTTGGGCATGGTCTTAGATGCTTCACTTTCTATGGAGGCCCAAGCCCCCTCCAGCCCCACCCACCTCACAGGGTGTTTGTGGTGGGGGAGGGAGATAAAGGAGATTGTGAGCCGCTCTGAGACTCTTGAGTGGAGGGCGGGATATAAATCCAATATCTTCATCTTCTTCACTGAATAAAACAACTCCTGTGCCTGAAATGTAGTGGGGTGGGGGGGAGAACTGCTTTGTCACTGACTGCCCATCCAGCACCCAGGCCTCTTCTCCCCCAAAGCCCATGGAGGCCTCTAAGAAGTTAACCAGAGAATAACTAGAAGGGGCCTCGCGCAAAGGCAAGGATGGTGCTGCAATGGCTCATGCCCCCACTGATGAGGGGATAGTGAGAGACGATCATTGGACAGCAATGGCAGAGACTTCCAGTGCCAGGAAACGGGAGCAACCTGCTGTGAATGGTGCCAAGTGGCAGGTTCAGAAACCCCAAGGTGAGAACATGGGGAACTTTGTTTTGTGTCCCAGTTGTATTAGAGAACCCCAAGTTAAACACCAACGTATGTGTACAAGCACTGCTGGACTCGGGGTGCACCCAAGACTTCATTGCCCCCTCTGTAGTCACGGGACTAGGAGTAAACTCAGTGGACCTCCCTGAGCCCATTCACTTCGAGCAGATGGATGGATTGACGATGTGGGGAGAACCATGCACCTTAGAGACTGCGCCTATCCCAGTGGGGATTGGAAGGCACTGGGAAGAACACACTTTTGTAGTGTCCCCCTCAACGAGCTTTCCAGTGGTGTTGGGGGGGCAGTAGTTGAAGGACCACGACCCCTATGTACATTGGAGCGAAAAAAGACTATATTTTCCAGTTTACTCTTAAGCACCTCCCTGGCAAACACAGCTTCTCGGCCAG
Organism: Heteronotia binoei; assembly: GCF_032191835.1. Taxonomy (NCBI): domain Eukaryota; kingdom Metazoa; phylum Chordata; class Lepidosauria; order Squamata; family Gekkonidae; genus Heteronotia; species Heteronotia binoei. The sequence goes on from NC_083236.1 coordinate 11,233,082, forward strand.
TGCCTTGTCCTACCTTCCACAACATAAGAAACACACCTGGGACCCTGGATGGGGCCCCCACCCCCCCTCTCCCTGAGAGGGTCTGTTTAACTAGAGAAGAGGTGAGTGAGATCCCCCAGGAGTATACAGACAAGCTCAGTGTTCGGAGAGTGAGGCTGACAAACTGCCCCCCCCCACCACATACAGGGCTACTGATTGTGCTATTGAATTGATCCCAGGAGAGCCCCTGCCAAAAGCCAAATTGTTCAATGACATCCTCAGAAAAAGCAGAGGTTAGGAAGATTTTAGACAAAAACTTGGCTAGTGGATTCGTATGTCCCGCTAATTCCCCACACGTAACCCCGGTATTGTTCCAGAAAAAGAAAGATGAGAGCCTGCGATTGTGCACAGACTACAGGGGGCTGAATGCGGTGTCCATGTCTAATGCCTATCTGATACTGCTGATCGCATCCAGAGCACGTGAAGTGATGATATCGCTTTACTCTGCTCTGGTAAGACCTCACCTGGAGTATTGTGTTCAGTTTTGGGCACTACATTTCAAGAAGGATATAGACAAGCTGGAACGGGTCCAGAGGAGGGCAACGAAGATGGTGAGGGGTCTGGAGACCCAAGTCCTATGAAGAAAGGTTGAAGGTGTCATGAGCCCTGAGGAGGGGGAGCTGGAATGGTTAACAGACCAGGAAGAGCCGGCAGTTGGCCCATCAATTACACCCTCCTCATTCCAGGCACTCACGCCGGCTGTTGACAATTAGTCTCCTCCAAGCTCTCCCCCTCCCATCTCAAGAATGCGCACCCATCTTCAACGGACGCTGGCAGAGCGCAGACGTGCAGCACGCCAAGGCTTCCAATCTATTAGCCCTGAATACTAGAAGAACTACGGCCACCCAAGGAGCCAGCTGATTGAGGCTCCTATATAACTCACGCCCGGGACTTGGCAACCTTGTGGAAGCAACGAGTCGATTCCCTGGCTCACATCCATGCTCCTTCCTGATTCCAGTTCCTGACCGGTTTGAATTCCTTGGCACCCTGGCCCTTTGGCTTTGGACACTGACCTCTCCTTCTGGTTTGCGATTTTGCTGTGGTGACTCGGCTCCTGACTGACTCCTTGAACTTTGACTTCAGACTGGCTTTAGACTCCCTCCTGCCTGCACCCCGAGACATGACAAAAGGAGCTGGGCATGTTTAGCCAGGAGAGGAGACAGCTGAGAGGTGATATGATCACCATGTTCAAATACTTGAAGGGCTGTCATGTAGAGAGGATGGTGTGGAATAGTTTTTTGTGGCCCCAGAAGGTAGGACCAGAATCAATGGGTTCAAATTAAATCAAAAGAGTTTCCGGCTCAATATTAGGAAGAACTTTCTGACAGAGCCATTCCTCGGTGGAACACGCTTCCTCAGGAGGTGGTGGGCTCTCCTTCCTTGGAGGTTTTTAAACAGAGGCTGGATGGCCATCTGACAGCAATGAAGATCCTGTGAATTTAGGGGGAAGTTTTTGTGAGTTTCCTGCATTGTGCAGGGGGTTGGACTAGATGACCCTGGAGGTCCCTTCCAACTCTGATTCTGTGATCAAAGACTTGTTAAGAGAAGTTGTAAAAGGAAAAAACTTTACTAAGTTGGACTTAAGAGATGCATATTTCTGAGTCAGGATCAAGGAGGGGGACAAATGTAAGGTGGTGTTCAATACCCCATTCAGGCAGTTTGAGTATCTAGTCATGCTCTTCAGGTTACGGGAGGCCCAAGAGTGTTCATTAATCTTATCAATGAAGTGTGAAACAAGTTTCTCACAAGGGCGTAGTCATTTATCTTCATTACATGTTGATATATTTGTAAGATCTCCTCTCTCACATAAAGTTGGTGAGAGAGGTCCTTGCTACTCTGTACAAGCACAAACTGTTTGCTAAGTTATTTAAATGTGAGTTTCACAAAACATAGCTAGACTTCCTGGGGTACTGACTGTCTCAGGAGGGGCTCGGGATGGGCCCTGCCAAAATCCAAGATGTTGTAGGGCAGGAGGCCACTGCTACCAGAAGTTCGCAATCTTCTACAGACCATTCCTAAAAAAACTTTGTTCAGGTTGTGTTGCCACTTACTGATCTGTTAAAAACAAAGGGAAAGAGACCGTAGTGTAAAAAGCAGAGGCTAAGTTGGACTGCTCAATGCCAAGAAGCCTTCAAACACCTAAAGAAGCTGTTTATGTTGGAGCCAGCGCTACAGCACCCCGATGAAGATAAGCCCTTTGTGGTCCGAGTTGATACCAGTGACGTGGCAATGGGCAGTGTCAGATTACAGAGAGGGGTAGACGGTCACTCTCTGTGTGCCTATGTATCCCAAACATTTGACGAGATTGAGCGGAACTGGTTAGTGTGAGACAAGGAGGCAGTGATGGTGAAATTGGTGCTAGAAACATGACTGCAGTGATTGGAAGGAACCGTTTCATTGGTAAGAGCTCCTTCCAATCAGGAGCCGTTTGAAATTTGAACTGATCACAGAAACTTAGAAGAATTAAAGGCTCCTAGGGAAATGGGTGTCAAACAGGTTTGGTGGGCTTAATGCTTTTTGAGGTTCTGGTTTACTTTTAAGCACCTCTCTGGCAAACATAACTTCCTGGCTAATGCCTTGTCCCACCTTCCACAACATGAGAGCCAAAGGGAGGAGGTGATTGACTCCTTGTTCACACCTGCCCAGTTGGGAGGGGCCATAATCACCAGAAGCCAGGCCAAATTGGAGCCACCTCCCCCATTAACCTTCAGGTGGAACGGATTAGGGAAGTCACAGAGGGGAAGGAGGAGGCTGACTGGAAGAATTAGCTTGAGTGCTGGGCAGAGACAGATGCTTATATAAGGACAATTGATTATATGTCCCGGAGGTAAAATCCTTAAAAACTGTCATGATAATAAAACTGCTGGATATTTTGGGTATGTCAAAACACTGCTCTTAATACAATGACAATTTTTGCGTCCAAAGATGAAAAAAGACATCTCACAATATGTCACCTCATGCCCCATGTGCATCATGGCCAAGAAAGGGGGGGGGGGTACTGTACTTTTTAGAGATGGCATCGAAGCTGTCGTCTCGGACTGAGGGGCCCAGTTCATTGTCCAGTTCTGGAGAGAATTCTTAAAACTCAATGGTATTGAACAGGGTCTGAGCTCAGGTTATCACCCGGAAACGGGTGGGCAATTGGAATGGGTCAACCAAGTCCTTGAACAGTTCCTAGTGTGTTATATGAACTACCAGCAAGACAACGGGGTGCAGTTCCTCAGTAATAACACTGAGCACGCCTCCACCAAGGTCACCCCATTCCAAACAGTGCAAAGGTATGAGGGAAAGCTCTTACCATGTTTGCCGAGAGCGGAGGGATGCATCTCAAAGCGGAAGTGTGCTGGAGTGGTGGTCCAATCTGGCATTGAAATGGGGAATGATCAGCTAGACAGAGCTAGACAAAGCCCAAGCTGATAAGAAACGGGTCCCCTTGTGGGAAATAAAAGTGGGGGACTCGGTCTATATTTCGACCAAAAACGTAAAGGGGCTGCAGCCCACCCAAAAGTTGGGCTGGAAATTTATTGGACCGTTCAAAGCGAACTGCTGGGAGACAGGTCTAATCTGGTCTCCCTGGGCAATGCTGATAGGCACCAACCAAATAGAGGATTTGACTACTGAGGCCTGAGAAAGAACTGTATATTATTCAAAAGACTTTTTGCAGGTGCAGGAAAGTCAGTAGCCGTTGTCCCCTCCTCTGTAATAGCTGATAACTTTTGATTGTACTCCAGCCTGGCAAGACCCAGACTAGTAATGACTTGCCATGTGATGTTTGCTTTAAGCATCATCATTATAACTTCTTTTGATCCCAGTCAAGAAGTCTCGTGATTGAACCTGGGCAAAACCTTACACTCTGAGCATCAGTGGGGTAACATGCGTGAGTAAGCCTTTTATGTTCTGACTGTCAGATAGTCTGACTTGGAAGCCTATGAGCAGCAGGCAGTTCCTCTGAAAAACATTACAGGGAGCAGCCAATTGGGATTAGGGCACAAAATACCTGTGGGACAATGGTGTTGTTGAATTATCTTGTGTGTTGCATGTGTGCGAAGTGCCATTAGGTCACAGCCAACTTTGCTCTGACCTGGATAGCCCACGCAAACCCAATCTTGTCAGATCTCAGAAGCTCTACTATGCTGCCTCTCATCTTCAGAGGTAGCCGGGTGAAAAAAAAGTAGGACAAAGGGACAGATGTTCACACAGAAATGCATGGAGAGGGCAAGAGAGTCTTATCAAAGTAGTTTCACGGATATATGAAAGTGCATTGCTTCAGCACAAGGTTGAATTCCTTTAATGGCTGAACTGATAGGCTAGTTTCTGCCAACACTCAATCAAAGAGTATGATAGGAACAATAGCACCTACTAATTTTCCCTGTGGTATCTGGCAGCACTAGATGAGCTCTGGGTGCTTATTAGGAGGCTCCCTGGTAGGGAAAACAATGAGCTGCCATTTGAAAAGCAGCCCTGGCCAGCAAGCTGCTTTGCACCTGAGCAAACACCAGATCCACTGACTGGGAGGGACTGTGTTCCAAGCTGCTGGTTTGGAGCCCTTTTGACCCATGTTTCTGCCCACAAGTATCTTTGTCACAAAGAGTGGCACTAGCAAAGAACTCTTGCCAATGAAAACATTCTACATTATTGCAGTATTAGACATTATGGGGAAACAGTGATCCTCTTTAGATGGAACTCATGTTCCCTGCCAAACACAGAACTGTTCCACCACATTATGGGACTATTGTCCATGATCTATTACACATGGCACTTGTCCTTCCCAGCAAAACAGCATGCCGTTAAATCTCCATACTCATCAGCTAAGAGAGTGCTGTAATTTATTTAATGTATGATGCCTTTACAAACAACCTACCTATTTTTGGAGCGGCCTTTTTATTTTTCCTCTTGTGCATGCAGGGTTAGCTAGCTAATCCTAGCCATGTACCCACAGAGAAGAAGAAGAAGATATATCCCGCCCTCCACTCCGAAGAGTCTCAGAGCGGCTCACAATCTCCTTTACCTTCCTCCCCCACAACAGACACCCTGTGAGGTGGGTGGGGCTGGAGAGGGCTCTCACAGCAGCTGCCCTTTCAAGGACAACCTCTGCCAGAGCTATGGCTGACCCAAGGCCATTCCAGCAGGTGCAAGTGGAGGAGTAGTGGGGAATCAAACCCGGTTCTCCTGGATAAGAGTCCGCACACTTAACCACTACACCAAACAGGGAAGACAGGGAGACCTTTCCCTGTCCCAGAAAGAGTTCCATGTTGGAGTAGGGTGGCAAGTAATTAGAGAATCTGAGCAGGAAAGACCTGGGAATTAAAATATGGTATTTTAGCTTTGGTGCTAAGTGGCTGACCTAAAAGCTCAAGAGGCAAACTCTTTCCAGGCAGAGTCCACCTGTCCACACCCCACACCCCAAATCTTTTTCTCCACTCAGCCCAACTCGCTCCTCAGAGTCTGCTAGCATGATGACAAAGCAAGGGATAAGGGAGCTTATGTAAGTGTGACATTTTTCCCAAGCAAAGATACTACATAACACTGACAAAAAAAACACCTGGATTTATAAATGAGGAGAAAGAGATGAGCAGTGATTGGCTGAGAGGTTTTCTTTATTTTAGGCTCCGAGGAGGCACATCAAGAATCTTCTGCTGTTGATGATTTTCTTACAATCCTCCATTTTCAGAGGAATTTGCATGAAAGACTTTGGTTCAGTTGTAATAAAAATATTTATTTATGAAAGAGTTGCAGGCAGATTGGCAGCATTGTTTGAAAATACTTTACTAGGAGTAAGCTGATGAAATGGCATTTGCATATGCTGAGCTCTCCCGGGTCCTCCGAGCCACAGTGGCAATAACTGTGTTCAGTTGCAGCATGCATGTTTCAATTCTTTGGAGCACTGATTATAATTGCGCTAGGGAAAGGCAAGAGTTGCATGCTCCCTCTCTGGTGTATACACATCCACGCAGTCTTTAAATATGCACTTTTATCTTTTAAATAACCAGCTCCTCATCTCCTCTTGCTGAAGAGAGAGAGAGATGTAGCGCTGAATGTTCGACATAATTGCCTTTGGGGGGATGACTGATTGGGAACTTAGGTAAAATGGCAATATGTAAACAGACGCTGCCTTCATTATATATTTCAGAGAATCACAGAGGTTTATGTGAACTACTGAAAGGAAATATGGGGAAGAGATTTGCCAATGAACCTCTGTAAACAAAGCACATAGTACCATTGTCTAGCTATAGTTGGAAAACAACCCTGAGCCCTTGAATGCAAAACGAGATGATCACTTGCCCTCAGGACATCAGGTTTCTCCCATATCTGATTGGAGGGAGAGGACAGTCAGTCATCGCAGAAGTAGAGGGGGGAAAGGTCTTAAGATAAACGATTGTGTGGGCAATACAACCAAAATTTCAAACATAGTTTTTTGTAATAGTAAAAATTAAAGCCAGGGGCTTTCAGTGCTGTTCTTTATGCCTCACTGTGGGAAGAGTGAAGAGGAGACTGGAAGGCATAATGCTTCCAGGACAGATTTTGGAAACACTGCTCTGTTTTTTTCTTAGGTCAACAGTTTATCTAGATCAGTCCTTGTTGCTGCATGTCTCATATAGTTTGATAACTGATAGCAATATACTTGCTTTTGCCTTTGATGCTTTCACCCTTGGATAAGGCAATTCATACCTTATTATCTTCAAATACGGTTACTGGTGCAGGCTCTTCTATCCCAAAGTATTTCAGTAGATTCATAATCCATTCAAGTTAACCACAGGCATTTGCTGCAGATATTTATTTATTTAGAAAACTTATATTCCGCCCTTTCCCGTAATGGGCTCAGAGCGGATCACAACATAGATGAGACAATAAAACCAACAAGGCAAATTTAAAGCAATACAATAAAACCAAAACAACAGAACGATAAAACTAAATAAGATGCATCACCGATGGAAAGGGCACATCCCACAAAATACAGTTTTTGTCCCAGTTGTTGACTAGTCCACTAATCAGTTATCAGATATGTATTCTGCCTCCGTTGTTGACTAGTCCAGTTAATCAGATTAGAAAAACAGATAGCCATGTACTGGCTTACGTTCAGTCACATCTTTGGCCCAGTCAGCATCCATATATCCAGTCAGTCTTGAGCTGTCAAAAGTTGATAATTTCCATTTCATATCAGCTGTATTATTAAGATATCTGATCAATCTCTTTATATGTGGTGACTTGGTGAACTGGTCTTTATGCTTAGTGTTCCCACAGGTGCTGAAATGTCAGGTCTAGAAATTGTACTCAAGTAGAGAAGTTTGCCAATTATCTCTTTGTTTAGTTTGTTGTTTTTAAGTAACACTCCATCTTCAAGTTTAAGCTAAGTGGGTTCAAGTGGTGTACTTGCTCTTTTATCATCCTTTTGGTATAGATACTTAGCACGGTCCAATATCTTATGTTTTTGGTTCAGGAGAAAACTTCATTTTGTAGCAGTGCAGCGAATTTCTCAATCCATGCTTTGGCCTTTTATTCCTCAGGTAAATCTTAATTGAATAACGCTGTCCCAGTGTCGAGGTTGAACATGCTGCTTTTGTCTCTTATGCTGCTGTAATTAGTAGGGTCCTGAAGGTGGCGCATTGTACAACAGGTGCAAGTTGCTCAATCACTTCATCACAGTTCACCTTTAGGTTGCACACTTGCAGATAAGCCATACCTTGGAGGTAGTACTCCTCTGTTGCCCCTATGAAATTGCCTCACAGTGGTCTTTGTCTCCTCATCTGGCACTGATTGGTCTGCCTCCCCCATCTGACTGAGGGGTGCTTATTGGTTGGTGCTTCTGCAAGTCAGTCAGTCAGTATGTCACTAAGGGAAACACCATCTTCAGCTTCCTTGCTGATTTGTACTGTGGACTGTGTTGGCTTCTTAGAGCTTAAGAGTATACTACTTTCATCAGTATGTACACTGTGTTGCATTCTTTAGAAAAAAATGTTTTAGGATCTATAATCTTGCGAACTCTTCCACCTCGAGCATAACCCAAAAGCTCAGGGATCCATTCCCCCTCCTTTCTTTTCTCAGGTATATAGTCATAAACCTTTGCCCCAAAAGTCTTTAGGTATGTTTGTATCCATGCCATAAACCTCAAAAGGCAATTTTCCTGTGACTGAAGAAGGGATTCTATTGTGCAGATAGATGCAGTGTTTAAAGCTCCCCCCCGCACCCCTCCCCCCCCCCGCAGGGCTCAGGCAAGTTAGATTGCTTGAGAAGTCTTCTAGCCATTGCTATAAGAGTTTGGTTAAAATGTTCTGTAGCCCCATTTTGCTGAGGGCTGTATCCAACAGTTGTGTTATTCTCTATTCCCTCTTGTTCCAGGAACATTTAGGACTAATCGCCGCCAAACTCAGTTTCTTTGTCTGTAAACAATATCTCTGGAGCTTTATTGAATCTATTTTTTACAGCAGCAGCATAGATTTTGAATTAGCCTGAACATGGCCCTTAGATATTTTTTTTAGGTGCATGAAAACAAAACAACATTACTTTCATGAAAGTATGTACTTATTTCCTCAATCAGAGAGTTTCAGTGTTCTGATTGAGTACATCTTGTCTCTATAATGGCTAAACCGTGTGTGTGTGTGCCCCAAGCGAGAGTCAGAACAACAGCAGTAAAAGTTTCCTAAGCCTACACCCCTGGGACAGCCTTAAATCTATTGATTTGTCAATAGACAGTTCCAATACCAACTCATTATGCATATTGTTACCTACACTCTGGCGGGAGATAGGGGTAGACTTTTCTGTTGATCCTAATCTAACTAACTAGGAATTAGCATATACAAGTAAACATGTTAATTCTTTCATGACATTAAGTAAGGGACTTGCTCATTTCCCAACATTTCTTCTGCCTCAAAAATGTTTCCCTCAAGTTTCAGAATGTCAAAAACACTTGCTTACAAAGGAACCAACATCCGATTATCCCTGTACATGTGAACACAGACTTCAAGCAGCTTATACAGAAAGAAACAGTGATCTGCATATAGATAACCATTTCGCAGGAACAGTTTCCCTGGTGATGATGCAAGCTGCTGTTCTGGGAATTGCTTTATGTGACAGGAGCCTCCCGCTGAACTTTCTACTTGGCAGTCTTGTGGACAATATGCAACAATGCAATGCAATGTCCACTAGTATCTCCTAATCACACTCGCCCACCCCATCTATGTGCCAAGAATAACTTGAACACCGGGTTTGATTCCCCACTCTTCACTTACAGCTGCTGGAATGGCCTTGGGTTAGCCATAGCTATTGCAGGAGTTGTCCTTGAAAGGGCAGCTGCTGTGAGAACCCTCTCAGCCCCACCCACCTCACAGGGTGTCTGTTGGGGGAGAAGACATAGGAGATTGTAAGCCACTCTGAGTCTCTAATTCAGAAAGAAGGGCAGGGTATAAATCTGCAATCTTCTTGTTTTTGCTCATATTTTTTTAAAACACAATTTTATTAAATTCATGGGGTTTTGCTCATATTTGAGGGGCTCTATTAAGAAGACATAGTTGGTATAATCACTCTGCATTCTTCATTCCTGGAATGGTGCCAAAGACTGCCTTCAGCTATCAGGAGCAAACCACAGTTACTTTGTAATATGAAGAAGCCTCAGATCCTCAGGCTGGTATACTCTCTCCCATAGAAGGACCTGCAGTCGAAGTTTTCCTGGTTTGTGATGATGTCCAGGTCTGGCTGCCTGATTAAACTGGGGTTGAGAATCCCAGTTACTAGGGAAGAAACTCCACTTCATTGAAACATCGCCATTTGAATGGCACATTTGGATCCTCATTGAAGCATCCTCACTTGGATGGCACAGTAAATTAGAGTCAGGTCAGAGGCCAGGAAGCCTTCAGTTGCAGCTCCACATAAAAAGGGAGGACGTGTGCAGGCCTGAGCAGTAGAGGCTTCCTCATGCCGTGAACAGATTGTGGTTTGTTTGTGACATCTGAACAGAGCCTAGGTTCATCTTCATGGCTTCTGTGCAGTCCCACACAGGGACTGCCTGAGAGGAGGCCTGCCTCAGAAAAAATTTCCAGACTTTTTCCCTCCAAAACAATAACCTGACTGGGAGGAGGGGGGCTACTCCCTCAGTTCTCTTTTTGCTGAAACAGAGAGAGGATCTCGACTGCTGTCCTCTGCGTTTTTTCCTCACCTTGGTTTTGAGGCGGAGGAGATTATTCTTTCTCAACAATTTTCCCTTTTTGTCATCATGATAAATGGCCATTCTCTGTGCCTCGGCTGCCTAGAGGTTCACACGGCAAAGCTATCTGCTCTTGCTGTCGCCAGTTTCTCCTGAAGGCACATGTGGATAGAGCTGGACTCAGAAGAGCTCTCTTCAAAGGCTTTGCCTATGTGCAAGTCTCAATAGAGGCACATTCCTTCTCACTGGTGAGGTGTGGTAGACAGAGCCTCAGACTAACTGGCTCTTTTCACGAGCTTCGGCTGTATGCCAGCCTGAACAGGGGCATAGAACACGGCTTGGCATCATCGGAACCTGCCTCCTTGAAGTCATTCCCTAGGTTTATGGTCTCTGTGCCGTCAACGCCAAAGTCTTCAGACTTGACCTAGAAGCCCTTCCCTCCCATCCACCCCCCCATCTCTCAGTGCTGAGAGAAAAAGAGGCTTAGAGGCATGGCCTGGCAGAAACTCCTTGACTGAAGGAATCCCTGGCCCATCCCTTGGCTTCAAGTGAAGAAGCTCGGAGGTGTGGCCTGGCAGAGACTGTATGCCTGAAGGAAACCTTCCCCCTTTCTGCATTCTGTCAGTTCTAACCAGAAGCTTGGAAGTATGGCCTCTCGAAGGCCTGTTTTAAAGCTTAGCTATGCTTGACGGAACTTTCTCCTGGCTGTCCTCTGAGTTTCACAGTAAAATCTGTGGAGGCCTTGCAATTCTCTGTGCTTCTTTGTTTAAGGTGTTATGTGTCAGAAGGGGATTGTACCCTTTAGTTGGGGTTGTTTGAACCTCTTCCGCTCTTGTAGCTTTGGAGAGTGGCTGAAGTGGGTGGAGCTTCCCCTTGTTTTTAACCATGTTATGAGACAACAGACTACTTATGCTTAAGTCCGCTGTGCTTTATTTTACCACTCACTCTACCAGGCCTGCCTGGATTCCAGGGTCAGAACCTCTTTTGAGCTCTGCTCCAAGCCCTATTCCTGGGGTCTGGTTTTAAAAGCTGACATCGTGACACAGCAGTCTCAGTCCTTGCTGCAGTCTCTCAGCATTGATACTGTTGCCATCTCTATGGGAAACTCAGAAGTGATTAACAAGTATGCCTTTGGAGGCAAGCCTAAGTAGTTTACCAATCCTCAGAGCAAAAGTCAGTGTGGTATAGTGCTTGGACTGTTGGACTGAATCTGGAAGACCCAGGTTCAAAGCCATTTTTTGCCTGAACACTCACTGACTTTGGATGACCCCATTCTCTCCACCTGACTTGCCTTGCAAAGGTCTAGTGGGGATGAAATGGGAAAGTATGAAATGTTATAAGATGCTTTGAGTCCCTGCTAGGGATTAAGATAAACTCCACGCCAATCTTTTCAACTGGCATCTTATGTTTTCCTACTCAAAATATCTACCCCATGGGACACTCTCTCTGATGGTTGAATTGTAATTACTATCTGGTGTTACAGCCTCTACTACAATCTCTTGGCAAATTATATACTCAATTCCAGTGGCCATATCTATTGTTCTTGATAACCTACAGGTTAGAGAGCACCTCAGTCTCTAATTTAACCATTACAGGGGTATGACCGTTGTAAATGTAACCTGAATGGAAGGCAGAATTTATCTACCACAGTCTCCCTTTATGTTGTGAATCAACGGGTCAATTTGGACCCATTCTGCAGTAGCATTTGCTGCATTTTAACTCGTGGCTCCTTCCGATTCCCCCCGCATCTTCTTGATCTTTTTTTTTTTAAGAGATTGGGAAGACATGGGGGGAATTGGAGGGAACCATGGGTCAAAATATGGCTGCACACCAACTGGTGGGGAATCAGTCGCTTGATCCAGGGGAAGCAAAAGCCCAGGGGCAGAGCAACTGCTACTGTGGAATGGTCTTTTTACTATCCCATTTGAAGGGAGCTTAACACACTGTATCTCACAGCCTATATTGGTGATTTCCATGACAGATCCTTTCCATTAATCTGGATCAGTCTTTTTACACTGCCCTAGCCCATGTTAGGAATTAGCGTGCCCCATAGGGAGGCTATAAATTCTGCAGTACAATTGGTCAGATTACGGTCAACACTCTGTGGGGAATAACAGGCTTGCTGTCCGATCCTTGAGTCACTTCCTCCCCCACCTTCATATAAAGTGATGTCTCAGGATTGTCAACATGTGTTTTCCATATGCAAGATGCCAGATTCCATCCTTAGCATCATTAACTGAAGAAGTGTCTGGTAGTCGAGACTCCTTTAAATAATATTATCTATGGTGATTTACTCAACCAGACACAAAAAAGAGACTTCTCTGATCTGGTGGCTTATCCACCACATTTCCTCCAATCCATTTCCCACCTATGTCACTTAGTGGGCTCAGACCCAAGATCTTCCCCACTTGCCATCTAATGGGAGGTTGTCTGTCTCCCATTAGTTAGATTATTCACTTCTGTGGACAGAAAAAAAGACTGATTTCAAGCGATGATTGTGTATTTTGATGCACACCCGAAGAGGTCTATGTTCAGGCCTAGATTAGATGGTTCGCCAGGAACTCGTTCTCACAAGAGAGAGATATTGTCTGGCACTGCACTCCATATACACATTGGTCAGCCAATCATAGCAGTCCACAAATATGCGGACTCGCAGCAGGTGCTTTCCCCAGATACAATCCAGCTTCAACCGGCCTTCTTCCAAGGTTGCTCTGGTCTGAGCTGTCAGAAGCTGTCATAATAGATCCACCTGCTCTAGCCATGCTGCCTCTATGCTGTGCACTATGGACTCATATACTGACATGTTCAGGCCTAGATTAGATGGTTTGTAGCCTAACCTTTTGTTGACTGCGTTGCCCAGTGACTCGCAACCATGCCTGCAGACAGCCCCTCTGCCATTATGGATTGAAGTTCCCAGTGACAGAATTCCAACAGCACTCTTCATTCGGGGCTATACTTTGGCATTTTCCAATATGCACAGCTATTAATTATTTATTAATATTTAATTTATATCCCACCCTCCTTGCCAAAGGCAGGCTCAGGGTGGCTCACAGGTTAAGGCAATCAGATTAGGTGACCAAACAAAATAAAGCAACAGTAAGAATGTAAAAACATAAGAACAATTATTAAATGTCAACAGGTGTTCGTATTAGACAATTAAAATTCTAATGGTGGTAAGCAGCTAGATGGTCACTATTAGAAGTCGATATTAGATGTCCCAGGATCGCCATAGCGTGATGAGATAGATCCATTTATGGGCCTGTCCCATTGCTGCAGGTGTTGCCATTCTGAAAATGCATGGCGGAAGAGTGCCGTTTTGCAGGCCCTGCGGAACTGTGAAAACTCTCGCAGGGCCCTGACCTCCTCCGGCAATTCATTCCACCAGCAAGGGGCAGCAGTGGAAAAGGCTCTAGTTCTACTTGATTTAACCAGAGTACCATGAGGCTTCATGAATGGATGTGGCTGTTTCAGGCCAAAGTCTCTTCAATGCTGTTTAGCTCTAGAGAAAAGAAGGAAGAAGAGTGTTTTTCCTTAGATTCAGCTGGCAGGGGCACAGCGGTGTTGTCAGTCCCTCCCCCTCAAATCCTGCTGATGTCTAGGCTCAAGCTGACCTCCTCATCGTGCTGCCCCAAGGGAGTTGCCCTGTTGATTTGTCTGGTAGGACCTGTGCAAACCGGGTGGTCCATTAGAACCTAAATTGGAGTTACATTTGGATCCCATGGATTTTCCAAAAATGACACATCTTGTAGAACTGTTAACCAATGATTATGTCATTTTAAATTTTTTAAAAAATATTTTCTTTCCAACAATATTTTCAATTTTTGTAGGTTGTGTCGCTACAAGTTTGAGTGCTAATCTCAGAGCACCAGTGGCGACAGAGCGGGCAGAGACGTTGTCACCAAATTTCACAAGTGCTACAAAAAGCCGCCTCTCTGGGAAGTTGCACCGCTCTGCCAGTGTTCTCTGCAAACCTTCAACTTAAAGCACTTTCAAGACCGAAGACAGTTTCCTTTCCAAGTCTCCCTTTATATTAACTCTATTAGCGTATGAATGGAACTGGTAACTCTGAGAGCCTGTGTAATGAAGTATTTTTTTGCTATGAAATCATCATTGCTTTAAATTTTCATGTTGCTCACCTGAGAAATGCAACACGTATGTCACTTGGAACAATGAAGTCAAACTTAAGACTGTGATTGGCAAGGTTGCTATTTGACAAATTACTTTCCTTCTTGATTTACTGTAGCCACAATCTCACATCACAGGAAAAGGACGTAGACCAAAACCCAGCTTTCTAGTTTCCTGACTGTGATATTTATAATTCTGTTATAATTAAAACATAGCATCAGATTGAAGCTTATTTTCACTCAATAAAGGGAAGACTCAGTTTCGCAAAGCAAAACACTTTCTAAGTCCCACAGATGTCTAGGGAGAGATAAGCACATGCCTAATTCTTTTCTATTGAAATAAATGCAATTTAAAAATGCTTCACTTGGTTGGACACGGCCTAGCCCTGTTTAGGAGTAAGGATGAATTACTTATGCTTTTCAGTATCTCATCAAACATGCTATTTCCCCCCATTCTTGTGTGCATAACTAAGGATGCTTAAACAATCACTCTTCTGAGCTGCTTATGTGGGAAAATACAAATAGCGGAATTACACACGAAGAGCTAAATTCGTTTTGCTAATTTTATTTCTTATGCAAGACATGCGTCACTCTGTTCTGCAGGATGGCCCTCCATCTAAAATAAATACGGCCACCACATATTAGAGAAGCTGCCTTGCAGCGGCTCTTCATCATTTGTTGCACGATAAAATTGAACGGAAGTGAGTTTCTCCCTATTTTGCTTTTGCCAGCTGGTTTAATCATGGCTCTCGAGCACTTGATGCTTAATATAGTTAGGATGACAACTCAGTTGAAAACTGAAAAAACATAAAACATGGCAAAGCATTCCGGAATCATGACAAACAAGGACAAATGCCCCTCCCCTTTTTAAATGAATGTGCCACATCAGTAAGAATTAATGCACATATGCGTCAGTTTTTGCATGCCCAGTGGAGGAAGGCGCTTGGTTGTGGGAGGTTCTCTTCCATGTACAGCTGACTCCTAGAGCCACGCGAGAATGATCTCATCACATCTGAAGGCATGCTTTGTCCCACTGCACTGGTGTCTGAGCCCCTTCATGTGTTACCGCAGCAGTATGGAATCCCCTTCACTGCAGCTTCTTCCTACGCTGCAGTGTGGATGTTTGAAGACGGATTATGGAGGTGGAAGCGCAGTGACGTTGGACATTTGCAAGTGATGCCTAGACCACTGAAGGGAAGGGTGTTCCAGGAAGAACAGAAGAAGACTCCCCACCCAGCCATATCAAGCTTGGTGTCTATCTGCTCTAGGTTAGAATGTTGTTGGGTATAATTTGTTTGGTTTTGATCTCCATTTATAAGATAGTAAATTATGCTTTTGTAGCCATTTAGGGTTGAGAACACTGTACCACAGAAAGTACTTAAAAGTTATTAAAGGTAACTTTTTTTTTTTACTGTAGAGGGAAAATCCAAAAATTACTTTGATTTATTTGGTGAACAACCGTAGCATGTTTCCAAGCACTTTCTGGGAAGTAGGTTGTTACTTTTTTGGCAGCATAAACATCCAAATACTTTGCACACCCAAAACCACTGGGAAGGGTTTGGCAAAAGCGGAATGTATTTTTTTTTAATCACCCAACAAAGAACTAAATTTGAGTTGAAGTTTGCCTAAAAACTGTCCCCCTCCAGATCCTCCCAAGATGCATGACAGCTTGATGCAATAAAACACCACCATTTAGGAACTACATTGTTGGGAAGTGGCAGTTGTCTTGTTGAAACCAAAGGTGGCACCTACTTCCAGTGGCACCAACAGCCATCTCCCTAACACAGAACTGAATGCAGCAGTTCTGGTTCATTCTACTAGGATGCTGTCATTGCAGACTCATGGGTGGGGTCCAAAATCATCATTAGCTGTCAACTGCCACTCATTCACCAAAACATTATGTGTGCACTCTTTTTTTGGTAATCTACTGGGGCTAGACCCCAACTATGTGTTTAAAAGTTCTGAGGTTTGAACTGTAAGACTTATTTGCTTGGGAAAGTGTAGAAATCTGCATCCTTTTCCTGTGAGGTGTGTTTGCTCTCTCAGGTCTACTTTAAATAGTCACTGCGTCTGATGTAGGATTTGTTGATTTTGTACAAAAAAAGAATGCAAGCTGAGACTGCAATATGAGGCATTGAGAGTCAGTTTGGCATAGTGGTTAAGAGCGGCAGACTCCAATCTGAAGAACCAGGTTTGATTCCCCACTCCTCCACACGAAGCTGCTGGGTGATCTTGGGCAAGCCACAGTTCTCACAAAGCTGTTCTCTCAAGAGCAGTTCTCTGAGAGCTCTCTCAGCCCCATGTACCTCACAGGTTATCTGTTGTGGGGAAAGGAAGGGAAGGAGATTGTAAAATGCTCTGAGACTCTGACTGAAGGGCAGGGTATAAATCCAATCTCTTCCTCTTCATATGCATATCCTAATTTTGAAGGGATTTCTTTTCCTATGTGCCCCAGTGGCAGCTGTTTTTTTTATAAACCAATCTTAAACCCTGTGAATATGTTAATCCACTGACTATATGTTTTCATGTATGCAATTATTTATTTATTGCTTTTTGAAAACTACTGATAGTAACTTGGGGAAGTTAGTTAATACATCAAGCAAGCTGTGGGGGGCACATGAAAGCACAGGAGAGAGGAACAGTTTGGAAGTCGCTACCCTGCCTCTCAAAACCAGCCCCTTCTAGAAGCTCTACAGACCTTTAGAAGCCCCCTGCCCCTTTTTAATGGACCCTCAAGTGCTCTCAACATTCCACACTTTTCCATCATACTCAGTCCCCCTTGAGCTGGCTTAGGAGGAGGGATTTTTTTCTTTGGTGAATTTAATTTACAACACTGTATGTCTTTCCATATATAGAGTCCCCTGCCATGTTTTGGGATGGCCAGTTGTTGCTACTTATGAGATTGGCACAGAGGCCACCTGCATTATAATAATAAAATTTGCAACCAGAATCAAGCAGATGTTTGGCCACCAAGGAATTTACTGTGTGAACTTCTATCTATCCAAACAAGGAATTCAGCCTCATTCTGATAAAATTCACGTTATTCCAACGAAATGCAGGCAACCTGTGGCTGGTTGTAATTAGCACCCTAATTTATATGCTCTGTGTGGCTTTCTGGTTGTGCCTTTGCAGTAAATTAAGAAAGCAAGCTGTGTGTTCTGCATATCTTGTTGGTATGTTTGATTTTTTTGTTGTTGTTGTTCATTGCTTGAAAGGAGAATGACTGGATTTAACAACTAATAAAATCCATCATTTATACACCAGGACAAAAGGCTCAGATTATTTGTTTCAATGATTTCTGTTTATGTCTAATGTGAAGAACTGCTAAAGTAAAATGTATTTTATTCAATGCAATCCAATACAAGCAGATATTCTTAAACTTCCTGATTTCAGTGAAACTGAATGGCTGCACAAGAATGAAAGAGCAGCCGTAACGTTAGAAGGCAGCTGTGGAAGAGGTAAGGGAAGAAAGAACACGCGGATTCTTGAAAGGCAACACGTAATCCAGAGCAGGCAGAGCACGTTCAGGGTAATTTGTCACCCCAAGAAAGGTACACCCACCTTTACCCATGCTGCACAGAGGGCACCATAGTGCTTACGGCCACGTTTCTTGCTACCTACCCAGCATTCCTAAAGAGTGGGTGGGGCCAAGCGAGGCCCAGCAGCACTCCTGACAGGTAACGCAAGATCTGTTCAGTCAGGTGACAGGGCAGTTCCCCTGGAGAAAATGGCTCCATTTGGAAGGTGGACTGTATGGCATTATAACCCTCCCTCCCCAGGGTCCACCACAAAATTTCCAGGTATTTCCCAGCATTGTTTCAGGGGCAGCGGCTGTCAGACTTGGAACTTCAAAGTAAAACAGACCATCGTTTGTAGCAGATTAATCCATTTATTTGAGAACTAGTGGTCTGGGACAGGGACGAGTTGAGATTGATACAGTTCAAAGCAACGCATACCATTTTAACCTCTAACATCAAAAGCTAAACAATAAAACCATTCTCACACTTTCGGGAGGCAATAGCCGGTTCTCAGGCCCCCTTATCTCTTTCTCAAGGAAGGAACCCTGCTGGTTACCTTGAGGCTCACTATCCTCAAAGCCCTGTTACATTTGTTAGTGCTATGCAAGGAATTCCCATGGGAGTTAGTAACTGTTGCAAAAGTGTTTGAAATGCAAACCTTTATTCCAAGGGTTAGTAGAATCATTCAAAATGGAGTTAGTTAGGGTAAGGGGACATGAGCAGTTTAAGGCATATTTAAACAGGTAAGTTACAATGTCTGACAGCTGCCACCACAGTGTTGGGTTTTATTATCTCACCCCTCTTTCATAGTGTAATTTTTTTAATTACCCCTCTCCTCCCCTGCACTCAGGCATCCTCTGTTGGGGGGGGGGGGCTGCACCTCCTGTATCAGCCATTTTGGTTGTCCCCACTACCCTGTGTCAGAATTCCAGAGAGCCCCCCGTCTTAGAAGGCAGCGTCATGTGTTCCAGCACCTATGGCATCAGTCCCCCTTGCTCCTGAGGGCTGGGCCTGAGCCCCTGGCCTGCATCAGCACCATCTTCTTGGATCTGGAGAACTGGCCCAGAGAGCACTTCTTATCTGCCAAACTTCTCATCCTTTCCAGAATACTGAAAACTGCTTCCCTGAAATATACTATTCTTCTCTGATCCAGAAGATATCAATCAGTAAAATACTAGATTTAGGGATAAATCTAGTATAAGAAACAAGCATGCACAGAATTTGAGCTCCAAACCAAGTTCTTCGCAGAGTAGTTCAGAATATTCCTTCTCAGAATTTACTTTGTTTAACTTGTCCTCTGAGCTGGCCATTGTCTATAAAGGACATCATGACTGCCTGTTGTACAAACATTTAGCAAACTAATTTAGATGTATTCAAGGCTCCATATGATCAGAAACAGGACTTAACAAAATTTCCTGTGTTAATATGCTTCCCCACACACAGAAGCATTATTTTGCTCTGTAAATGAGTACAGCTTATTCAGCCTCATTATAAACCATCCAACAGTACTGGTATTTAACTAGGAAATAGACAAATGTAATAGTATCAGCAAATTAATATTCCAAGTTTCTTTTATATGGTACAGAATGTGCTGTATTTCAGCCTGTCACACACCAAGGGAAGAAGTCTTGCTTATGCCATTGATTAAAGGATGCAACGGTTGTGCCCTGTATCCTCCCACTCTGCTCATCAAAGTCTGAGACCTTCCGCCATCTTCTGTTGTTCTGCTGCTAGTCCCATGGCAACTGTTGCAAGTCTTACCAAGTACAATGGGTGAGGGCATAGTCTTATCCATATTCTTAAACTGGAGTGTATATTCCAGAGCATTTAATACAGATTAGTTAATGCCTTAGTATTGTTGGGGTTAAGAGATATTTTAGCAGAGTTGAGTGGAGAGAACCACAAAAACAAGCCAGGCAGACGTTTTAGCTTAAGAATAAAGTAGTTTACTTTTACTATGAGGAAAGGGTTACTGGGATTTCTAGAAAACAAAAGAAGGATTCAGTATCCTATCTAGTCTCTAGACTACATCTCGACTCTCTTGAGTCCAAACTCTAACTGCATGGAGATCTGAGGGCTGAACACAAAGGGCAATAAGAACTGACCAAATGGTTTCCCCCAGACCACCTCCCAAATATATGGATTAGCCTATTAGGGCTTTGCTTCAATGGTCACTATACATATTGACACCTAGCCTGAGCGGGAAATACGTGCACACATTCTCATTGGCTATACCTCTCACTGGCTAAACATCAGCATGCATATGCATTCATTTAATTAACTCATGACAACAGGAAGTGAAATTGCAATAGAAACCCAACAAGTATACACTTAATTGTGAATTTATAACACATTGATGAACCTTTGGGGAGGAAGACTATTGTGGAGTCTAGCAGGAATTGCTGTAGGGCTAGGAGAAGAAGGAAACGTTAACCTTGACGCCCTGCCCCTCTAAAGCAGGTAAAGGTAGAGAGTAAAACGACCACCTGATCAGAAGAAGGGTGTCTTCTGAACCAGGGAAGGAGATGTCCACCTTTCTAGAAATCTTCTTTTAAAACTTCTAGTGAAAGGTTACTGTTGGATTAAAAGAAAACGGCTGTGTGTATGAAACCAAACCGAAGAGAAGAGTTTATTTTTATACCCTGGTTTTCACTATTCAAAGGAGTCTCAGAGCTGCTTACAATTGCCTTCCCTTCCTCTTCGCACAACAGACACCCTGTTGAGAGAGCTCTGAGAGAACTGTGACTGACCCAAGGTCACTCAGCTGGCTTCATGTGGAGGAGGAGTGAGGAATCAAACCAGTTCTCCAGATCAGAGTCTGCTGCTCTTAACCACTACATCGAATCGAAGGCTTGAGGACTGCTCCCACCCACGCTCTTCTGCCTGTCCTTTATCCCACGGGTGGCAGGTCAGGTGCCAGCAGCTATGGCATTCCAGATGCTTTGGCTTCCTTACCTTACTTTCTTGCACAAGCCTCATCCCTTCCCTCCACCATGTCTGGATGTGGGAAGTTTGGAGTTGCCACCGAACAGACAGTGCATACCCTCTTTTCCTGAAACCATAGGAAAGAGAAGCACCAGCGAACTGAGCTCTTCCATAACAACAGTGACACACAGAACACAGAAATGGACCTCCAACAGCCAGAGCAATGCTCTGGACCAGCCAATAGGAGCTGGAAACTGGGAAAGAATTAAGGTAATCGTCCAGAGACTGCAGCAGTAAATGGGCAAGACAGATCGTTCTATAAATGTGAACAACTCAAGTTTGCAGGAAAAACTGAAGTCTGAAAAATACATTGGCTTTAAAAAGAAATAATCCCAAATGATACCTGTAGCTGTAAGCAATGGATTCTCTCAGTGGCTGTTGCTAGGCAACCACAGATTCCAGGTTTGATTTTGTCAGTAAAGGGCAGAGGGAGAGGGCAGGGCCCTTTCCAGGCCTATTTTGGCTTTTGAGGGAAGACATATTGGGGCCAGGTCTGCTTAGTGTTGCCAGCTTCAGGTTGGGAAATTTCGGGAGAATCTGAGGTGGGGAGAGTGGGGTTTGGGGAGGATGAGGTTTGGGATTGGGTAAGACAGGAGCCTCAGCCAGATATAATGCTATAGAGTCTACTCTCCAAGCATCCATCTTCTCCAGGTGACAGATCTCTGAGGAGGGAAATACAAGGCAAAGGGAGGGGCCCTCTCACAAATCATTGTGTAGCATGAGAGCCAGTTTGGTGTAGTGATTAAGAGCGCAGACTCTAATCTGAACAACTGGGTTTGATTCCCCACTCTTCCACGTGCAGCTGCTGGTGTGATCTTGGGTCAGTCACAAGTTCTCTCTAGAGCAGTTCTTGAAAGCAGTTCTCTCAGCCCCACTTACCTCGCAGGGTGTCTGTTGTGGGGAAGGGAAGGAGAGTGCAAGGTGTTCTGAGACTCTGAGTGAAGGGCGGGGTTTAAATCCAGTCTTCTCTTCTTGTCCTCCTCCTCCTCCTTGGCCTGGCCCAGTGGCTACCATCACACAACTGGGCCAGGGATGCTGGCATTCCCAGGGAGAGGCTATGTGTGGGGAATGCTGGATATAGGAAAGGAAAAGGAAAGGAAAGGTTTCCTGTGCAAGCACCAGTCGTTTCCGACTCTGGGGTGACGTTTTCACATTTTCACGGCAGACTTTTTTACAGGGTGGTTTGCCATTGCCTTCCCCAGTCATCTACACTTTCCCCCCAGCAAGCTGGGTACTCATTTGACCGACCTCGGAAGGATGGAAGGCTGAGTCAACCTAGAGCTGCCTACCTGAAAACCCAGCTTTCGCCAGGGATCGAACTCAGGTCGTGAGCAGAGCTTAGGACTGCAGTACTGCAGCTTTAACACTCTGCGCCATGGATAAATCTAGATTGGCTGTTGGGGGGAAAGGAGAGAAGGAAGCAAGTAAAGGGAGGCTATGGCAGCTTTCAAGAAAGGGAAAGATGAAATAGTGAGGGAGAGGAAAATGAGATGCCTTCCTCGAGTCCTTGCACATTCCCATTTGTCTATGTACCGGGTGGGGTCACACTCGCCATTAAATCCATCTGCAACGCGCCTGTATTGTAATCCGCACAACCAATTTTCCGATCAGACAACAGCCAGGCTCCCGTTCTATCCCATGTGGGTCCCGTCGCTGGTTGATCAGAGTGCTCAACCGGACCTCGTTTCATGAGACGTCAATCTGCATTAGCGCAGGCGCAGTGATGCCCGCTCTCTGCAGCGTGTCGCTTTTAAATGGGTCAGATCACTAAAGTTTTTCTAGTCCGTTGGCACTACTTTTCCAGCACGAGCACTACGCGTGCAGAAAAGAACCCAGGAATTCAAATCAGTTCACATCTAGTTCACATCTACTTTCAAAAGTGATTTTTGTTTCCGGACATAAGGGCGGGTAAACGATTTATCGAGCCAACGTTCGCTCGCTCATTCACTGGCGCAGTGATATCACTCGCAGGGGCTTTGGGAGGGAAGCGGTGGTGCGCTTCCGACGAGTCGCCAACGATGGAGCGTTCAAACAGAGAAACTCCGCTCAGGAACCGTCAGAAGGATTTTGTTCCTGATTTAAAGCAGTATCAAATTAGTCCGCGCCCCAGTCGTCTCAACGCGGGACTCGAATGAGCTAACCACCATTCGCAGATGCTGACGTTTGGACAACCGCTGAAAATCCGACATGCTTCCGGACTCCACTCATGCTCGTAGCGGGATTTTATGAACGTCTGACCTCACCCTACTAACAGCCAAGTTGACTAAATCTGAGAATCCATGACTGGAGCTGTAAGTGCGCAAGACAGATCTTTCTACTAACCTGAAAAGGACCCCAGGTTTGCAAGAAAATGTAAAATCTAAAAATGTGAAATGTTCCTGTCTCAGTTGATTGGACCACTATGGAATTATGCAAACCTGCATCAAGACTATGGACTTGTAGAGTTGATCTAGATGGACTTGCGATAGGGAAACCTCTACCACTTCGGGGGTATAACAGGAGAGATGGCCCCAGAGATATGTGGGTTCCAGACTATTAAAGACCTTAAATGTTAACACTAGAACCTTGAACCTGATCCAGTGCTCAACTGGTAAGCTGTGTAGCTCACACAGGCACATGTCTAATATGTGCTGTTTTCTTGTGAGGACCCGCACTGCTGCATTCTGGACCAGCTGCTTTCTGGGTCAGTCTCAAGGGTATTGTAAGCCCACACCCCCTCCTCCATCTTCAATGGACTGTGCTCACTCTGGCCAAGTGCCAGAACTATAGGACTTCCAGTATGGTGGATTTATGTTATGGATTTGTGTCACTCCAGAACACTAACACATTGCTTCTATAATGTTCAGTGGCAAGAAGAAAGCAGTGGGTATAATAATGGCCCAGATAAGGACCTTGTGCGAAGGTAGCAAGCTCTCCAGCTGAGCCCTGCTGCACTCCCTGCCTCGGACTGCATGCTTTTCTCCTGCAAGGAAGGACTCCAGGCCGTGCTGCACCGCGGAACGGCCAAAGCCCTGCGAAACTTGAACAGCATCCCTGTCGTGAAGCCATATCCCTGGAAGATCCTTCAACAACAACTCTTGTTCCTGTCTACCTCCAAGAAGGCTAAGCGAGACCATCACTCAGTGTGCGATTGCGATAAAAAAGGACCAACGCCATGCTGGGAATTATTAGGAAGGGAATTGAAAACAAATCAGCCAGTATCCTAATACCCCTGCATAAATGGATGGTGCGGTCTCATTTGGAATACTGTGTGCAATTCTGGTCACCGCACCTCAAAAAGGATATTATAGCATTTGAAAAAGTGCAGAAAAGGGCAACTAGAATTATTAAAGGGTTGGAACACTTTCCCTATGAAGAAAGGTTAAAACGCTTGGGGCTCTTTAGCTTGGAGAAACGTCAACTGCGGGGTGACATGATAGAGGTTTACGAGATAATGCATGGGATGGAGAAAGTAGAGAAAGAAGTACTTTCCTCCCTTTCTCACAATACAAGAACTCGTGGGCATTCGATGAAATTGCTGAGCAGTTGGGTTAAAACAGATAAAAGGAAGTACTTCTTCACCCAAAGGGTGATTAACATGTGGAATTCACTGCCACAGGAGGTGGTGGCAGCTACAAGCATAGCCACCTTCAAGAGGGGTTTAGATAAAAATATGGAGCAGAGGTCCATCAATGGCTATTAGCCACAGTGTGTATATATATGTGTGTGTGTGTATAATTGTTTTTTTTTTTGCCACTGTGTGACACAGAGTGTTGGACTGGATGGGCCATTGGCCTGATCCAACATGGCTTACGTTCTTATGTTCATCATGTACTCCTGCCATGCCCATGGAAATGCAAATGGAAGAAGCAACAGGCAAGAAGGAAGTTGCTACCACACCCGCACTCTTAACAATGGAATGGTCCTGTCAGCTATTCAGGAAAGCGCTGAACACAATGAAGAAGCTCCAAAGACTTAATCCTGTCACACAGACCTTCCTCATTGTGTGTGCTATGGTGTTACAAATAGGAATAAATTTGAATCCCAATTCCCCACCTAGACTTCTTTGTTTTAGCCCATCAAGCCCCATTAATTCTTCTTCCAACATTTGGGAGCCTGCCCCCTAGTGATGTCAGGAGTCACATGTCCCTATGCCATAGGTCATCTGATCTACATGTCACAGACCACCTGACATCATCACCTGAGGGCACAAATCTGGTTATATCAAGGCCAGTTCACGGCCAGTTCCGTGTGTCTCTCTAGTATCCCCATCTTGCTGTCTGAGCCATCCCCAATTGCACAATTGGGCCCCATTATGGCTAGTGATGCCAGTCATCCTTGGCTCCCCCTTCCGTTTTATAATCTTCACTATAGGACCATTCCTTATGCAGTCTTCACGATGGTAACGTATGTACTCTGTTTGTGTTTTGTCCCTATGTGTTCCTCTATCCAATTTTCCTGCTATTATTCCTAGGACTGTATGTTCGTTGGTGTGGTTTTTATTTTTCTGTATGCTTGAACTATTTTTCTAATAAATATCCATTTTAGTTTATCATCTCATTATTTGATTTGGGCATTTGGGAAGACCCACTCTGGTATACAATGATTGTTGATCCCTCTTAGCCATCCTTGCCCACCTAAATAAATTCCCCTACCTCATTTGAGGGCAATTTGGCTTACAGTAGGCCCACATAGAGTGAGATACAGTCAGCACCAGTGCCGGGATGCCAGTACCAGGCTGGTGCCCTAGGCACTGCCCCTGCCCGCATCTTCACTCCCCGGCAAGCCCAGAGGCACAACATGGCTCCTGGACCTCAGAGCCTGCCCGCCCACCCGCCACCAGGTCACTGATGCTCTGCCTTCCGGCTTCCAGAAGCCGAGAGATGGAGTGATGGCAGCCAGTGGTTCACTCTGAGGCACAGGAGCTGCTCTGCACCACTGAGCTTGCCTATTTCCCTCACCAAAGAGGCGAGGGGGGGAGGGCCCAACCCAGCACCTCCTCACCGGGCCGTGCTCCAAGCAGCTGCCTAAGGCTGCCTAATGGACGCACCGGCCCTGGTTACAGTAGTCTGATCTGGAGGTGACCATTGCATGTGGCTAGGTCAGGGTTGGACAGGAGGGGGCTAGTTGCCTGACCTGCCATAGTTGGAAAAATGCCAGTCTGGCAACATTTGCAAACTTGGCCTCCAGTGATAAGGAAGAATCCAGAATCACACCCAAGGTCTTGACAGTTGGTACCAGTGTTAAGGACACATCATCAAAAGCTGGGAGTTGGCACCTCAAACCTAAGTCCTCGCTGCCCAGCCACAGAACCTCCATCTTATCTGGATTCAGTCTCAGCCAGCTCTGTTTTAGCCATCCCACCATGGCTTCCAGGCCCTCAGCCAAAACAGCTGGGGTGGCATCCAGCCAGCCACCCATCAACAGATATAGCTGAGCGTCATCAGTTGGGCAAGGGGATACATATAGATGTTAAGCAACATTGGGACTCCACATACCAAGGAAACACCCTCTCCCCTAGCACCACCCCCTGTCCCCAACCTTGGAGGAACAAGATAAGCCACTTCAAGGCTACCCCATGGACACCTACATTGGCAAGGCAGTGGGTCAAAAGATCATGACTGACTGTGATGAATGCTGCTGTAAGGTCAAGAAGCAAGAGGAGCACCGACCCACCTTGATCCAGTTGCCTGCTGAGATGGTCTGTGAGGGCAACCAGTACCTTTTCCATCCCACGGCCAGGGCAGAAACTGGACAGGAATGGGCCCAGTGCCAGTGTGTCATCCAGAAAATTTTGGAACTGCTCTGCCACCATTCTCTCAATTATCTTCCCAAAAACAAAAGATTCAAGGCTGAGTGGTAATTGGATGGATCCAAAGGGTCCAAAGTTGGTTTCTTTAAGAGCAGTACAACCGCAGCCTCTTTTAGTCCCTCTGGATAGACCCCCAAATCCAAGGACAGGTTGCTAATGTCTACCAGACATTCCCTCACTGCCGGCCTTCACCAGCCCTCACTGCCAGCCTTCACCAACTGTGAGGGGCACTGGTGCAAGAAGTATACGGTCAGCCTAACAGCATCCAGAATTCTGTCAACATCAGCCCAGAAGAGCTGGCTGAAAGCTGTTGAAAGCAGAATCCAGAGATGACCAAGAGACTTCCCATTCACATACTATATCAATATTGGTCAGGAGGCCATGGTGGAGTGACAAGACTTTGTCTACAGAAAAGCTCACAAACGTCTCACAGTTGATGGCTGAATTCCTAACATTTTGAGTTCTCTCAATGAGAGAAGTTAAAAGATCCAATCACCCTGAACGATTGTGCGGGGTGTGAGCCAGCGGATGCTATGGAGGTTGTAAAAAAGATATATATTTTTAGCAGCCTTCACTGCCATCTCATAGGTTTTTATAAATGTCCTATAAGATGTCCTTGCGGCTTCATAATGGGTACACTACCAAACTCAGTCTAGTCATCTAAGTTCGCGCTTCATCCCCCCTGAGTTCCATCCTATAACAGGGGTATAGTTTAGATTGGGAGTGCAGAGGATGTCAGGGAGTGATTTCA
Source organism: Heteronotia binoei (assembly GCF_032191835.1). NCBI lineage: Eukaryota > Metazoa > Chordata > Lepidosauria > Squamata > Gekkonidae > Heteronotia > Heteronotia binoei. The sequence continues at coordinate 11,260,428 of NC_083236.1, forward strand.
TCTGAGATATGAATCTCTCGCAGCATGGAGCAAGCATGTTGTCTTTTAAGGTTTTACAGTATTTGCACTTATCTGAACTCCCAAAACCTCTGACAGTGCCTGAGATTAGTGTTAGCAAAATTCATAAATAGGAGCTCTGTAGCAATGCATCTGTATGGTCCACTAAGACCCCTAGATCCTTTTCACACAAACTGCTGCCAAGATAAGTCTCCCCCATCCTATAATTGAGCATTACATTTTCCCTCCCTAAATGCAGAACTTTACATTGATCTAGGGCTTTTTTTCTGGGAGAACATGGTGAAACAGAGTTCTGGAACCTCTTTGTAGAAACAAAATTCTCACAAAATGTTTCACTGTTCGTGAGGGGCACCCATGTGTTTTACCTTCATTTCTCTCTTGAGAGCTCTGGCACCTCTTTTTCCAGAAGAAGAAAAAAAAGCCCTACGTTTATCTATGTTAAAATTCATTTTAATTATTAACATATAACAGCTGTTTTATCTAATTTTATCCTAACTTTTAAGGTAATTTAATTGTATTTTAATTTGTCTTATTGTATTGATTGTATTTTATAGAAATCATGGTTGTTCCATGTCTGTGAGCCGCCCTGAGCCTGCCTTTGGCGGGGGAGGGCGGGATGCAAAAATAAATTTACCTTACCTTACCTTATTTTATGTGTTTTAGCCCAGTTTTCCAGCCTGTCGAGATCATCCTGTATGCTTTGGAGAAGATGAGGTCAAGACTCTCCTCAGTCTATGCTAACAAGTGGCCAAAACCTCGGGCAGGAGATGGACTCACTAATGGGGCGTCTGAATGTCTACCCATTGCTAGGCACCCACCTGGGTCTATCTTAGGGTTGCCAATCCCCAGGTGGGAGCAGGGGATCCCCCAGTTTGGAGGCCCTCCCCCCACTTCAGGGTTGTCAGAAAGCAGGGGGAAGGGAGGGAAATGTCTGCTGGGAACTCTATTATTCCCTATGGAGATTTATTCCCATAGAAAATCATGGAGAATTGATCCGCGGGTATCTGGGGCTCTGGGGGGCTGTTTTTTGGAGTAGAGGCACCAGATTTTCAGTATAGCATCTAGTGCCTCTCCCCAAAATACCCCCCAAGTTTCAAAAAGATTGGACCAGGGGGTCCAATTCTATGAGCCACAAAAGAAGGTGCCCCTATCCATTATTTCCTATGGAAGGAAGGAATTGAAAAGGTGTGCCATCCCATTAAATGTGATGGCCAGAACTCCCTTTGGAATTCAATTATGCTTGTCACAGCCTTGATCTTGGCTCCACCCCTAACGTCCCCTGGCTCCACCCCCAAAGTCTCCTGGTTCCACCCACAAAGTCTCCAGATATTTCTTGAATTGGACTTGGCAAACCTAGTCTATCTATGTAATTTCATCAGCAAGCACAAATCTTCCTGAGTACAAAACTGGATTACTATCAAGCAGCCAGGTGGGCTTGATTAGCTTTCACTTACCTTGCCTAAATGTCACCTCCCAACCTGGCCACTTCTTTTCTCTATCCTACCTAGATACAATCTCCTCTTTTGTTACCTTTCTGGGAAGACCTCCCTCCCCAACTCAGTCAGAGTCCAGAAATCCGGATTCTCCCTCTGAGGTGGAGATCATCTTGGGTGTTTCCCACCATCCAATCAGGGAAGCAGGAAATAGATTTTCTCCTCTTCCTGTGGTGGTGGAACACCCACTTTTCCAATTCTTTTCCTGCCACAATAGGGAGAGCAACGTTTTTGGCTTAAACTCCAAACTCTGATTACAAATTTACCCATTTCTTCAATTCAGGCCATTCAACCAGGGGAATGGTCTCTGAAGAGGAATCTGTTCCAGCAGATCATAGACCACTCTGGACTGCTGAAAATGGACCTCTTTGCCACTCCTCTCAATCGTCAACTTCCCAGGTATTGCACCAGGGTCCTTCACCTTCAGGCAGCAGCAGTGGATGCTCTGATGACCCAATGGCCCCTGGGGCTATGGTACACCTTTCCCTCCAATCCCAGCCATTCCAAAGCTACTCCAAAAGATCAGAAAACAAGAGGTGCAGCTACTGCTAGTGGCCCCATGATGGCCTCTCTACCATTCAATGAATATCAGTATCACACCATCGTCACCTGCTGATAACCCCAGATATGCTGGTACAGGGACCCATATGGCACCCTCATCCAGAATGGTTGCAGCTGACTGTGTGGCTGTTGAACGGACTTCATTCCAGAATACAGGATACTCAGTGGAGCTTAAGGGTAAAGGTAGTCCCCTGTGCAAGCACCAGTCGTTTCCGACTCTGGGGTGACGTCGCATCACGATGTTTTCACAGCAGACTTTTTACAGCGTGGTTTGCCCTTCCCTTCCCCAGTCATCTACACTTTGCCCCCAGCAAGCTGGATACTCATTTTACCAACCTCAGAAGGATGGAAGGCTGAGTCAACCTCAAGCCGGCTACCTGAACCCAGCTTCTGCCAGGATTGAACTCAGGTCATGAGCACAACTTCAACTGCAGTACTGCAGCTTACCACTCTGCGTCACGGGGCTCCTCTAGAAAGGAATTGACCACCAGAATATATTATGCCTCTTGGAAAGCCTTCCACAGATGGTCCAGAAGGAAAGCAGTCAATCCTCTGAAACCTTCAGTTCAGTAAATTCTAGATTTTCTGCAAGGCGATCTGAAGTCTGGATTGAAACTGACTACCCTGCAAAGAGACATCACCCTGCCAACAAAAGTCCATATAGTCAAAGCGATGGTATTCCCAGTAGTAATGTATGGCTGTGAGAGCTGGACCATAAGGAAGGCCGAGAGCAGAAGAATGCATGCTTTTGAGATGTGGTGCTGGAGAAGACTCTTGAGAGTCCCTTGGACTGCAAGAAGATCAAATCAGTCAGTCCTAAGGGAAATCAACTCAGACTGTACCCTGGAAGGTCAGATGCTGCAGCTGAAGCTCAAATTCTTTGGCCACCAAATGAGAAGGGAGCACTCCCTGGAGAAGATCCTGATGCTAGGAAAGACAGAAGGCAAAAGAAGAACGGGGTGGCAAAAGATGAGATGGCTGGACAGTGTTACTGATGTAACAAACATGAATTTGAGCAGACTTTGGAGGATGGTGGAAGACAGGAGGGCCTGGCGTGACTTTGTCCATGGGGTCGCAAAGAGTCGGACTCGACTGTGCGACTGAGCAACAACAACCCTGAAAAGACAGGTCGCAGTCCTCCTGACCTCAGTATTCCATTTAGTAGATGGAGTGGACCTTGCCAATCATCCCCACATTCAAAGATTCCTGCAGGGGACCACTCTCAGGTATCTTCCTCAGGTAAACAGATGTCCTATCTGGCATTTTCACATGGTGCTGACAGTTCTGACCAAGCCATCCTTTGAGCCACTCAAGGACATCCCATTGAAGTGGTTGTTGCTAAAAACCATCTATCTGGTGGCAGTGACCTCAGCATGAACTCAGTGCCCTCTCTATTAAATGGGAGCTCTGTATAAGGACAAGGTAGTCCTTTGCAAAGACCTTACCTTCCAGCCAAAGGTCACATCCAAGTTCTACAGATCCCAGGAAATCTATCTACCTTCCATCTGTACCAACCCAAAGCGTCTTAAGGAAAAGTCGTGGCACACCTTAGACTAGGGGTATCAAACCTATGACCTGCGGGCCACAATCGACCCACCGACAGCTGTGATCAGGCCAGCGGTTCTCTTCTCCCGTCTGCTCCCCTCTCCTGCCTGTTTGCACCCTTTGGAGCTCAAGCTGGAGCTGCTGCACAGGGAGTAAAGGGCAGGGCTGCCCAACTTCCCAGCTCATCTTTGCAGGCTTCTCCTCTAGCAGAAAACTCCTCTGGGTTCCATTGAAATACAGTGCAGTACAAAAAAAAAGGTTGCAAAGAAAATGTAGAATGTATTTTTCATTCTCAGAGTAGTCTTTCTAGGTCCAGGGGCCTTAATGGAAAATCCATTCCACATTGTTTGTTAGTTGTAGTTGTTGGTCCTAGAGTTGTCCTCTTGCAGATAAAAGGATGTTTTGAGCCAGCTTGTCTCTGCTGATTGGACCTAGAAACAGATGCCTGAGTACTCTAACCTGGGAACCCACAGCCAAAGGGGGGCATTACATGGAGAGCTACTGCCACTCTTTAGGCCTGTGGTGGGAGAAACTTACAGTGCCCAGCCATTTCATGTTTTTTCCTAGGCTCAAGAGCATTTTATATTTTTAGTTTATGCTGTAATCCTTGTGCTTTTTCTTGATGTTTTGTTTTGTTTTTAAATTGCATTACCAAATCCCACTATTCCTTCACTTTTCCATTTTAAACAAAATATCTGTATCTTTTACAAAGTTTATATCTCTGCTTCTTGGCATTACATTTTATGACATGCATGGTTCAGCCCTACAATATCCCATTTGTGTCAAATCTGGCCCTCATAACAAATTTGCACCATTAAGGTGTAAATGGCTGTTTATCTGCTCCAAGAGAGGTCAGGAGGGGCATGACAAGACTGTGTCATTGCTCCTACCTCGTTTAATCTTTACATTAACAATTTAGCTCTAGACTGATGATTGTCTTTACATCCCCCACAGTTGGAGCCTCATTTGATTCCAGTCATGCCATATACAAACAACATGGCTCTGGTATCAGTAACCAGAGTCGGACCTTTTCAATCAATAGTGATCATTCGGTATTGTGCTGCTGGACACCTGGTAATTAATTTAGAAAAATCCAAGATTTTAATTTTTGCTAGATCTTGTAGAATGAAATTATTACACCAGAATATCTCAGGTCACATTATAGAAGTCCAATTTAATAAATATCTGGGAGTTACTTTCCAGTGTTCACTCTCTTGGGCTTTGCGTGCTTAAGAGGTATCTATGAAAGCTGCAATTTTGAGGAAATTTTTTTCTACCACAGTTGCACAATTTGTCCCTGCAGTTTTGGATGCATTTCAGGCAAAAATAACCTCATTTTTTGAGTTAGCCGCCCTAAGCCCATCAGGGGAGGATGGGATATAAATTTGATAAAATAAATAGATAAATAAAATGCTATACTGGTGTGGATTGGCAGCCTGGCTACATGCCCAGATATAATCCAGACGAATGTCCTTCGATAGATCTTAACATGTCCTAGATGTATCACCTCATCCTCCTTGTTAATGGAAACTGGGCAGAAGACAATTTCTCTTATATAGGGGGTTTTTTTTGTTCAGTCGCACAGTTGAGTCTGACTCTTTGCGATCCCAAGTCACACCAGGCCCTCCTGTCTTCCACCATCGTCCGAAATCTGCTCAAATATAGCCTGATTAATGGTTATTAAATAAAATAGTAAAGGTAGTCCCCTGTGCAAGCAGCAGTCATTTCCGACTCTGGGGTGACGTCACATCACGACATTTTCACAGCAGACTTTTTACAAGGTGGTTTTCCATTGCCTTCCGCAGTCATCTACACTTTACCCCCAGCAAGGGAGGTACTCATTTTACTGACTTCGGAAGGATGGAAGGCTGAGTCAACCTGGAGCCAACTACTTGAACCCAGCTTCTGCCGGGATTGAACTCACGTCCTGAACAGAGCTTGGACTGCAGTGCTGCAGCTGACCACTCTGCCACTGGGCTCCTTGGTTATTACATAACGGCTTGCAATTAATTTAGAGAGTAAGAGCCCCATGGTGCAGAGTGGTAAAGCCGCAGCACTGCTGTCGAAGCTCTCTGCTCATCCCGGCAGAAGCTGGGTTCAGGTAGCCAGCTCAGCCTTCCATCCTTCCGAGGTCGGTAAAATGAGTCCCCAGCTTGCTGGGGGGGAAGTGTAGATGACTGGGGAAGGCAAGGGCAAACCACCCCATAAAAATAGTCTGCCATGAAAATGTCATGATGCAACATCACCCCAGAGTCAGAAACGACTGGTACTTGCACAAGGGACTACCTTTACCTTTAAGCAGGCCTCGAATTCAGCAGGAGCTCACAGGAGCACGGCTCCTGAACCTTTCTGAGGGTTCCACCTCCTCCTTCCCACCGTGTCCATTGAATAATAGGTTCAGCTGCATAACAATCCCTGGATGAGCTCCACCACCTATTTTTCTACAAAATGACCCTTTAAGCAAACACTAGTTTTACTGTCAGTATTCATTTCTTTTAAACGTGGGTGGAATTGCCGAAACTCACTTGACATGGATTTCTTGTGACTCTCTTTTGGCCTTAGACTGGTACTTATAGCTTGGTTAGTAGCCACCTTGTGGTGGAAGAATGCCACGATCTTCAGGAAGGGAAGTGGTACCTATATTCGTCTATGTGCTTTGGATCCGAGTTACCATATTATTTCTATAGTATTGCAATACCATGTTATTAGATTTTTTTTTTCTTGCAAGGATGAATTCACTTCCACTTGCTGTCTTACATGGATGATTTACAGACCAAAAAGGAGGGATCTAGAACGTCGTATCTGTGATAAGTCTTTGGTAGAAACTGTTGAACATTTCTTTTTGTTGCTGTTAAAACAAAGCTTGAGTCCAGCAACATCTTTAAGACCAATGAAGTTTTATTCAAGGTATAAGCTTGCTGTTTGTGTCTTTGGTTGTCAAAGTAAGGAGTAATAAAACAAAGCACACTCAGATGTCCGAGGAAGTGGTTTTGCACACCAAAGCTTATACCCTGAATAAAACTTGGTTGGTCTTAAAGGTGCCCTTGGACCTGAACTTTGTTGCGCTGCTTCAGACCAACACCTAACTCTATATTCTTTTTCAGAGTAATTTATTGGGATCTGAGAAGCAATTTTCTGTATCCTCATCTGAATAAGAAGCCTACTTGCTCTTCTAAGTATAATCTCATGACTCTGTTAGCAGACCTGGCTTTTAATATACCATTAGACGTGTGCAAACTATAGCTGCTGCAATTAAACATTGTGCATTTTTATTGAATATGGAACAGCAATAACTTTTTTGCTATATTGTTTTTTTTCTATTGGCTCAGACCTAGTGGGAAACAAATCTTGCCTGTCTTTATTCCACTTCTGCAGGGGCCTGGGAGGAACTCTTGAGTCTTCAAGGGAGCTGCTGCTCAAAAGACGCTCCTCTTGGATTTGAGATGCTCACAAGATAACCCCATGTCCTCTTTTTCCACCCCCACCGCGATTCTGGTGTGGAGCACCCTCAGCTCTGCTTGGAAGTCTGACAGGATTGCCAACTCTGGGTTGGGAAATTCCTGGAGATTGTTGGGGGTGGAGCCTCAGGAGGGTGGAGGCTCTAAAGCTGCCTTTTCCTCAGTGGAACTGAGCTCCATAACCCAGAAACCAGGAGTAATTCCAGGGTAATTCAGAGAGAACTCCGGGCGCCACCTGTACCCGGTGGCAATCCCAAAGTGGCGCCTGGAGTTCTTCTGCTGTTCCACTTGATCTCCAGATGACCACGCTCAGGTCCCCCTGGAGAAAATGGCTGCTCAGGTAGGGTTGGGAAATACCTGGGGATTTCCCAGGCAGAGGCCGGAGAGGGCAGGTTTGGGAAGGGAAAGGACTTCCGTGGGGACTTCCAAGCAGCTTTCCTCCAGAACTGGGTTTGCTTGTCTGGAGACAAACTGCAAGGGTGAAAGATCTTCAGGGGCCGCCTGGAGGCTGCCACTCTTACGCTGAGGCCCTTCCCCAGCTCCACCCGGGCAACCCTACCCCTGGAGGTTGGCAACCCCAGCCTGCTGCTTCCCCGACGGCGGGGAAAGGGCCCGCCAGGCCTCCCTGCGCCGCCGCCTCCTCCTGCGGGCAAGGCTCCCTCCATAGCCCAGCGCTTCTCTCCCCCTCGACGCCAAGGGGGAAGCCGAGGCCGCCCTCCGCCTTTGGCCAGAGCCGCGCCGACGGGGGAGCGCGACTGACGGAGGAGGAGGAAGAGGAGGAGGAGAAGTTGCATTGGAAAATATTTTTTATTTGAATAGTAAATAGTTATACAGTTAAAACAGTTCTATGAAGCACCCTATAAATAGCTAACAGTTAAGAAAATAATGTCTGTAGAAAAGAGGTTGCATCTAAAAGTAAGCGGAGCGGAGCCCTCGGAGGAGCGAGCGAAGGGCCGGGCGGGGGGAGGCGGGCGGGGGAGGCTTTTTTCTCCCTATAAAAGTTAAAACCCTTTTCGACAGATCCCGTTTTTTAAAAAAAAAGAGTCCCCGGCACAGTGAAAGGGCGGGCGGGGGTGGGGTGGGGTGGGGGGAGGCCAAGCACGTCCCAAAAGAAGGACCACCATCAGGAGAATTAAGAATAAATAACCAATAAATAAGCATCACGCGTCAACGAACTCAACATGTCCACACACAGCGGGTCTCGAAAGCCGGACAGGAACTCCAAGGAGAGAGGCAGGGGCGGCGGGTTGTCGGTCTTAAGGCAGCTTCGACGGCGGCGGCGGCGGCGGCGGCAGGTCTTCTGCGGAGAGCGGCGGTCAAGCGGCGGCGTCCGAGGCTCTGGGCAGGCCGGGGCGCGCTCTGCTCGGCGGCCGGCTCCGCTGGCGTCCCCGACGGCGCCCCATCCCCGCGGCTGGCTGGCTGTCGGGGGGCGGCGGCGGTAAAGCTAGTCGAGGGGGGGGGGAAGGCACGGCGCCTAGCAGGCGGGGCGGAGGGGCAGCTGCAGCAGGATGACCTGCCTGTTCTCCGACGGGTGGCACTTGTTGATGTGGCGGGTGAGGCCGGGCGAGCTGTAGAAGGCGGCGGGGCAGTGCTTGCAGGGGAAGGCGTGCGCGGCGTGCAGCAGGCGGAGGTGGCGCTCCTGGCCGCTCTTGCTGGGGAAGGGCTCGCCGCACACCGGGCACGGGTGGCCCCCGTCGCCGCCCGCTTCGTCGGCCTCGCCGGGGGGCGCCTCGGGCTGCTGCTGGTGGACGGGCAGGTGCTTGCGCAGGGCGCTGGGGCGTCGGAAGCGCTTGGCGCAGCTGGGGCAGGCGAGCTCGTCGGGGGGCGGCTCTCCGGGGCCGGGGCTGGGCGAGTCGCGCTCGGGGGCGGCGGGGGGCGGCGGGGCGGCGGCGGCGGGCCGGGGCTTGTGCCAGCGGCGGTGCGAGGCGAGGTTGGCGGGGCAGCTGAAGAGCTTGTCGCACTCGGGGGCAGCGGTACTCGACGCGGACGATGCGGGAGCACTTGTGCTGGGCCAGGCCCAGCGGGTCCGGGTAGCGCTCCTTGCACAGCTGGCAGATGAACTCGCCCAGCGGGGCGGCGGCGGCGGCGGCGGGGGCGGCGGGGGGCGGCGGGGGAGCCCTCCTTGATGCGCAGGCCCAGCACGGGCGACGTGGTCACCTCATCGTCGAAGTGGAGCTTGCGGGCGGCCGCCGTCTTGGCCTTGCGGCTGCTGCTGGTGCCGGCGGCGGGCGGGGCGCGCTTGGGGGGGCTGCGGCTGGCGGCCCAGAGCTGGAGGTCCCCGGCGGGCGGCGGCGGCGGCGGCAGGAGCGGCTGGGGCGCGGGGAAGGCGGCGGCGGGGCGAGGCGAGGTGGCGGGGGCCGGGCCGGGCGGCGTCGGGGCCGTCGGGGCTTGCCGGGGGGCGGCGCGCAGCAGGCGGGCGGGGGCAGCGGCGGGCAGCAGCAGGGCCGCGCGCGGTACGAGAGGGGCGTCGCTCGGCGGCTCCTCTTCACCAGGAAGCCGCGGGGCATCCTCGGGCCGCCTCCCTGGCCCGGCCGCCGGCTGCTGCCTCCTCCGCCCCCCCAGTGGCCCCGCGCCGCCGCCGCCGCTTTTGAAGGGGGAGCCTGCCCTGGGCGCGCCTCCCGCTCCGCCCCGAGCCAATCAGCGCTTCCCGCCGCTGCTCCCCGCGCGCCCCGGCGGCCGGCGGGGGGGGGGGGGGCGGCAGATGCACCTGAGAGCCCCGCCCCCGCCCCCCCCGCCCCCCCTGGCGCCGCCCGGCCTTTGTGTGCCTCGGGGGGGGGCGGGGCAGGGCCGCGGGGCTCCTCCGCCCCACTCCAGGCGCCAGGCGGGCCGGGGGGGCGGGGGCGGGGGGCAGGCTCCGTGGCAGAAAGGAGCCCCCCCTCTTCGGGCAGCGGCCCCGGCCCCGGGTCCCAGCTGCCCCCCCCCCGCCCCGTCCAAGGCGGGCTCCTTCCTGCCGGGCGCCGCGAGGGAGCGGGGGGGGGGGAGAAGGGCCTCTGCCGCCCGGGCGCTGTTTTCCTCCCTGGTGCTGAAGCGCGGGCGAGCGAGGCGCTGGGGCCGCAGAGAGCTGCGGGGGAAGGAGGCGCCAGCGGGAGCCTTTCGGGGCCAGCCGGGACGGGGAGCAACAGACAAGAGCAGGAGCCCGGCAGCGCCTGAGACGCGAGGAGAAGAAGCCCGGCTGGGCCCCCCCAGTCCCACACTCCGGGTCACTCAGCGGGGCCAGAACCCCAGAGCCCTCCCGCCGTTGGCCCCCAGGCCCCAAGGACGCACAGCGCCCCTGCCCCCCGCACAGGGCGCCCCCAGCCGCCGAGAGGCTCCTGCTCCGGAGCTTTCGGCACTCCCCCCCCCCTTGGAGCCGCCGGCGCTTCCTGCGGCAGCGAATCCCCCGGGCAGGGACTGGTGGGGCGAAGAAGGCCGCTTCGAAACCTCCCGCGCCTTCGTCTCATTGAGTGGCCACGAATTCTTGTGGTGTAAGAGAGGAAGAAACGTTTTAGTTTAAAAAAGGAAGGAAGGAAGGAAGAAAGGAAGGAAGGAAGGAAGGAAGGAAGGAAGGAAGGAAGGAAGGAAGGAAGGAAGGGAGGGAGGGAGGGAGGGAGGGAGGGAGGAAGGAAGGAAGGAAGGAGGAAGGAAGGAAGGAAGGGAGGGAGGGAGGGAGGAAGGAAGGGAGGAAGGAAGGAAGGAGGGAAGGGAAGGAGGGAAGGGAAGGGAAGGGAGGAAGGAAGGGAGGGAGGAAGGAAGGAAGGGAGGAAGGGAGGGAGGGAGGGAGGGAGGGAGGGAGGGAGGAAGCGAGGGAGGAAGGGAGGAAGGAAGGAGGGAAGGGAAGGGAGGAAGGAAGGAAGGAAGGAGGGAAGGGAAGGGAGGAAGGAAGGGAGGGAGGGAGGAAGGAAGGAAGGAAGGAAGGGAGGGAGGGAGGGAGGAAGGAAGGAAGGAAGGAAGGAAGGAAGGAAGGGAGGGAGGGAGGGAGGGAGGGAGGAAGGAAGGAGGAAGGAAGGAAGGAAGGGAGGGAGGGAGGGAGGAAGGAAGGGAGGAAGGGAGGAAGGAAGGAAGGAGGGAAGGGAAGGAGGGAAGGGAAGGGAAGGGAGGAAGGAAGGGAGGGAGGAAGGAAGGAAGGGAGGAAGGAAGGGAGGGAGGGAGGGAGGGAGGGAGGAAGCGAGGGAGGAAGGGAGGAAGGAAGGAGGGAAGGGAAGGGAGGAAGGAAGGAAGGAGGGAAGGGAAGGGAGGAAGGAAGGGAGGGAGGGAGGAAGGAAGGAAGGAAGGAAGGGAGGGAGGGAGGGAGGAAGGAAGGAAGGAAGGAAGGAAGGAAGGAAGGAAGGAAGGAAGGAAGGAGGGAGGGAAGGAGGGAGGGAGGGAGGGAGGGAGGGAGGGAGGGAGGAAAGGAAGGGAGGGAGGAAAGGAAGGGAGGGAGGAAGGAAGGGAGGGAGGAAAGGAAGGGAGGGAGGGAGGGAGGGAGAGAGGGAGGGAGGAAGGAAGGGAGGAAGAAAGGAAGGAAGGGAGGGAGGGAGGGAGGGAAGAAGGAAGGGAGGGAGGGAGGGAGGAAAGGGGAGGGAGGAAAGGAAGGGAGGGAGGGAGGAAAGGAAGGGAGGGAGGAAAGGAAGGGAGGAAGGGAGGGAGGGAGGGAAGGAAGGAAGGAAGGAAGGAGGGAGGGAAGGAGGGAGGGAGGGAGGGAGGGCTCCCTTCTCTGTCCCAGGCGTGGCCGAAGTGAGCCCTGGCCCCGGAGGCGGCTGGTCTGCTCTCTCCTCCCGCTGGGCTCTGTGGCAAGAGGCTTGGGCCGAAGCGCCGGGGAAGCCCACTGGCGCAGCCCACCCGCAAAGCCCCAGCGGAAGACCGACGGGCTCGGCCAGGCGGCGGCCTTCAAGCAGGCCGGGGAGCGGTGCAAACGCGGGCGCCGGATTCGCATTCTCCAAGGCCCGCGGCGCCATTCCCTGCCCTCGGGGAGCTGCGGCCACGCCGGGATCTCCCTCCCTCCCTCCCTCCCTCCGGCGGGAGCTTCCCGGGGCCGGGCGGGGGGGCTGTCGAGCTCCGCTCTGGGGCGCCGAGGGGGCAGCGGCAGGCAGCCCCCCCCCCGCCCCTGGCCTCCTTCCCCGAGGGGGCTCCAGGCAGGCTCTGGGGGGTCGATGGGGCTGCCTCTCCGCCCTCCCCGCGGCCAGCTGAAGGGAGTGGGGGGGCGGGGGGGGGCGCCACTCCTTTCCACCCCCAGGGCCTGGCGGGGGCGGGCGGGGGGGGCGCCCAGAAGGAGCCTCGGGGCGAGCAGGTGCGGGGGGAGGGGGCTGGGAGGCCCCCCAAGCTGCCTTTGAGCCCCCTCGGCGGTGCCGGCCCCCAGCCCAGCTCCGGGGGGGGGAGGGAAGGGGGCAGATTCCCGCGCGGCCCTTTCACCAGGCGCCGACTAGACGGGAGGAGGCAAGCCTTCGCCCCGCACCGACGAACCCAGGGCCGCCCGGCGTTAAAGGGCCCGGGGTGGAGAGGAGGGGGGGGGGGGCAGGGCCGATGAAGGCCGGGCGTCTGAGCAGCAGCGCAGAGGAAGGGTTTCTGAGCGTGTGCAGAGAGCGGCGTGGCCCCGCCCGGGGCAGCCCAGGCTTGCCTTTGACTTGCGGCCGGACCAGAGGGCCGGCCTGGCTGTGCTGGGGATGAGGAGCCCCCCCCCCCCGTCCCAGGCAGCCGCCGAGCGGGACCCGCCTCCTGCTCACAAGCCCCCCCCCCCCGCTGCCCTCCTGGGGGCCAGCGCAGAGAAGGCCGCGAGGGAGGGCGCTGGGGCCACGAGGCCTCCGAGGCAGCCGCTGCCATTCCACAGGCTCTACCAGCCGGGCAGGCCGCTGCCTCGCTCGCTCTCTCCTCCTGGGGCCACTGCCGCCGGGGACGAAGCGCCAAGCAGAAAGGGCCACGGGCAGCAAAGGCTCAGGCCGAAAGACTGAGCTGGCCGTGAAAACGAAAGGAAGCGGCCTCCCCGGGGGAGGAAGGGAGGAAAGGAAGGAGGGAGGGAGGGAGGAAGGAAGGAAGGAAGGAAGGAAGGAAGGAAGGAAGGAAGGAAGGAAGGAAGGAAGGAAGGAAGGAAGGAAGGGAGGGAGGGAGGGAGGGAGGGAGGGAGGAAAGAAGGAAGAGAGGGAGGGGGGAGGGAAGGAGGGAGGGAGGGGGAAGAAGAAGGGAGGCTGGGCCTTTGGCAGGCTTAGAAAGCCCTGGGGGCATTAGCTGGGACAGAGCCCCCCCCCCCCCCCAAGGCCGGGCCTTTCTCACCCTCAGGGAAGCTGGGAGACGGGGCAGAGGGCTGCCAGTTCTCAGGAAGTCCCTGGGGCTTGGGGAGGGATGAGATGCCCCACAGCTTGTCCTCCAAAGCAGTCCTTTTCTCCCGGGGGACAGATCTCTGTCCTTTATTGCAGCTGAGTTGTACTTCTAGGAGATCTCCAGGTCTCGCCTGGAGACTGGCAACTGCTTGCTGGGGACTCCTGCACCCGGCTGGCTTCCTCTTCTGCATCGGAGCCACAAGCCTGGACGGCGAAAGGAAGGGCTCCTGTCCTAGCTATGTGGAGACTATTTGGGTTCGGTTTCCCTTTTGAAAGAGCCAGTTTGGTGTGGTGGTTAGGCGCCGACTCTGATCTGGGAGAACCGGGTTTGATTCCCCACTCCTGCACTTGCAGCTGCTGGAATGGCCTTGGGTCAGCCAGAGCTCTGGCAGGGGTTGTCCTTGAAAGGGCAGCTGCTGTGAGAGCCCTCTCAGCCCCACCCACCTCACAGGGTGTCTGTTGTGGGGGAGGAAGGGAAAGGAGATGGTGAGCCGCTCTCTGAGACTGAGATTCAGAGTGGAGGGCGGCGTATAAATCCAACATTTTCTTCTGATACCGGAGAAATCTCTCACAGGTTTGCCTCTCACCCTAATTTAAGTGAAAAACCTGCACTTGGCTACAAACTACGTACTTCCGATTGACCAGCGCTTGGTCCTTCGTTTTTTTCCCCAAATGAAGAGACCTCGTTGGATTTTCACACTTGGAACTTAAACATCCACTTTCATTGCCATCTGCCTGGGAGCGGATCCTCCACGCCTCGACCGAGGGGGGAATGACAGGGGCCGCTGCACATTTCTACAGGCAGCAAAGGTGAGCCTCCGCCCCTCCAAGGCCTGCCGCTGGAAGCCTTATTCTGAAGGCCTGCTTGGAGCAGAGGGGCCCGAAGCCCCGCTGGTTTTAGAGGCGCGTCAGTTACTTGTGCCTGCAGAGCCGGTGACAGGCCCAAATGCAAAGCGGGGTTCTCCGCAAGGGCTCCGGCGGTGGTCAGAACGGAAGAAGGGACGGTGGCTCAGTGGTAGAGCATCAGCTTGGGAAGCAGAAGGTCCCGGGTTCAATCCCTGGCATCTCCAATTAAAAAGGGTCCAGGCAAACAGGCGTGAAAAACCTCCGCTTGAGACCCTGGAGAGCAGGGGAGGGATAGTGGCTCAGTGGCAGAGCAAATGCTCGGTAAGCAGAAGGTCCCAGGTTCAATCCCCGGCATCTCCAACTAAAAAGGGTCCAGGCAAATAGGCCGGAAAAACCTCCGCTTGAGACCCTGGAGGGCCGCTGCCAGTCTGAGTAGACAAAACTGACTTGGATAGACCGAGGGTCTGATTCAGTATAAGGCAGCTTCATATGTTCATATGTCTAAGGGGAGGGACGGTGGCTCAGTGGTAGAGCATCTGCTTGGTAAGCAGAAGGTCCCAGGTTCAATTCCCGGCATCTCCAAAAAAGGGTCCAGGCAAAGAGGCATGAAAAGCCTCAGCTTGAGACCCTGGAGAGCCGCTGCCAGTCTGAGTAGACAATACTGACTTTGATGGACCCAGGAGAGTCTGATTCAGTAGAAGGCAGCTTCATATGTTCATATATGTGCACAGCAGTCGCAGCCTCCAAGATGTGGCCCTTTGCCGGGACCAAGCTCGCTTCTGGCCTCCGGAGGGGAGGCAGGAAAAGACGCGCCGGATTTTTGTTTAAGGAACCCAACATCCCCCCATCCCCCCCCCCCCCATCCCACGGCTACTTCACGCTGGGGTTGCCACGTCCCCCCCCCAACACACACACATAAACACCATTGTGAAGGGCGTGTAGGGCTGCCAACTCCTGGCGATGTGGGAGTGCGGTCTGGGGGTCCCCCTCCAAAGCACCCGTTTCCTCCAGGGGAACCGGCCCCTCTAGTCTGAAGAAGCTCCGTCATCCCGGGGGATCCCCCGCCCCCGCCGGGAGGATGGCACCCGCTCGCCCTCCGCGGCCCCCGAGCCCTGCGGGGCGGGAGGCGCGAGGCGGGCCACGCGAGAGACACGCGCGCGGGCGGGGAGGGGGGGCGGGGCTGCTCTCCACCTCCGGGCCGCTTTGTTCTGCCGCATTAGCATAAAGCTGCCGGGGCTGCTGGCTCGAGGCCCCTGCCGAGCCGCACAAAAGAGCCGGGAACAAAAGCCACGCGCGGCCCAGCCAGCCAGCCAGCCAGAGGCCGCGGCGCCCGCGCAGACCCCCCAGCGCCTCGCCCACGGGGGCCCTGGCTGCTTGCTGGCGCCCCGGCCCGGCCCGGCCCTCTCGAGCGTGGCCGGCTGCAGCCTTTCCCCCCCAGGCAGCCGCGTCTGCAAAGCGGAAACGAAAATACTCTTCTTGCCCCGGGAGGAAAAGCCCTTTGGAGGCCGCTCCAGCAGCTTGGCCCTGGAGCAGTTGTGGCCTCGCTTCTCCCGCGCTCATGCAAGCCCCCCGCAGCCGGCCACGGGGGCCCCCCGGCAAGCCAACTCCGCGAGGGCCGCCCTTGCTGCAGGCCTCGCCGCTCGCTAGGCCCCGCGGCCCTCCCCCTTGGTGCGGGCCTCGGCGGCGGCGGCGTGTGCGGCGTGCAAAGGGCGCGCGTGGCCCATTTCTGCAGCCGGAACAGCTATTTGCTCAGCATTGTGTGCCTTCCGCGCCCGGCTCCCCGCTTAATGGGGGAGGCCGCCGTGCCGCAGCCATTAGCATACAGCTGCCAGAGCTGCGCCGCCGCCTCCTCTCCGCTGGGCAAAGCGCACTCGAGCCGGCCCTTATCGTGGCTTCTCTCAAGCAGAACAACAATCAACAGCTTCTCATACATGACTGAGCCCGCTGGCGGCTCCCCCTCCTGACACACGCCCGCCTGAATATTGATCGCCTGGTTTTACATCGTCTCCTGATCCGTCCTTATTAGCGCAAAGATTACAAAAAAAGAAAGAAAGGGAGAAAGACAGGCAGCTTGATGGGGCTCAAACGCCAGCAGCTATTCATTGGCCCCGGCAGGAACAAAACAGAGCAGAACAAAACTCCTCCGAGAAGAGCCCCGTTGCCAGGGCCAAGCTGCTGGAGCGGCCTCTAAAGGGCTTTTCTCTCCACAGCCCCCCCGCCCCGCTTTTCCCCCTGGGGCAAGAAGAGTATTTTCGTTTCCGCTTTGCAGACGCAGCTGCCTGGTGGGAAAAGGCTGCAGCCATCCAAGCTCGAGATGGTACATGAATCGCTCCAGGCTGGCAGGAGCTCTGTTGCACTTCATCCCCGGCTGGCAGCAGGAAGATCGAGAGCAGAGCCCGGCAAGCTGAGCAGGAGGCCGGCGACGGTGGCTGCCTTTGGAAGCAGGCCCCGGTGCCACCCTGCCTGTGTCTTATCAGGCCCCTCTTCCGCTGGCTGAGCAGCTGCTGGTGGGCTTCGCCCTGGAAGGGGCAGGCTAGGCTGAAGAGCCCCAGCAGACAGCTTGTACTGCTGGGCCTGGCCCACTGCAGGGCTGCTTTAGTGGCTTGGCTGCAGAGACCCAATTCTTCCCACCGGGGCAGATGGGGTGGGGGAAACAGCCCTGGGAAAGGACCCCCACTCAGATCTGTCGAGGCCCTCATCCTGTTGAACCAGGGCCAGTTCTCCAGCCCCCTCTAGGGAGGGTGTTGCTGGTGCTCTGCAGAGGCTCGGTTGACTCCCAGCTCTCAGCAGCTCAGGATGAGAGAGGCACCCCTTTTGAGGCCTGCAACAGCCCTGGCTGAGTTGAAGCCAAACCTCTGTCACTGCCTGTTGTCACAACGCTTACAATTCACAGTTTGAGTCCAGTGGCACATGAAAGCTGGGGCCCGGAATGGAACTTCGTTGGTCTTCAGGTGCCCCTGGACTGAAACTTGGTTCTGCTGCTACAGGCCAACACAGCTGCCCACCTGGATCTACTTACAATTCAGGAGCAGAAGTGTTTTCCTGGGAAGCGGACGGGACTCTCTTGTAAGCCTGAGCCCATGCAGGTTTCTTTTTGGAGCATGTTTGAAAGTTATCCCTCCACTGCCTCCCTTGGTAATATGCTAAGTTCATTTTTCAAGTGGTTGACTTAGGGCAGGGGTAGGGAACGTCAGGCCTGAGGGCCGTTTACAGCCCTTAAGATCACTTGGTCTGGCTCTCGGGGATTGCTGGACCAAGCCCCCCCCCCCCCTTCATGGGCATTGTGAAGGACTGCTGCTGGGGTATGTGGGTGCCTTTAAAAGTCTGCTGGGAGCAGCTGAAGGGAAGAAGGGAGGGCTGGCAGGGGTGGGGAGGCTGGAGCCAACTACCACCAGTTCAGTTTGCACATGATTATCCCAGATGGTGTGGCCTAATATGTTAACGAGTGTGTGACTTAATACGCTAATATCAGGAGATGTGGTCTAATATGCCTGGGCCTAGGCATTTGCCTAGGGGGGCAGGCCAGTGTGTGTGTGCCGAATTAGGCTCTCCCCATGTGACTTCAAATAGAAAAACAATTATTTGCATTAATTTTGCCAGCCTGAATTGTTCTCCCTTGTCGGAGCACTGTTTTTTTAAGTTGATGATTTTGTATGGCCCGCAAATGATGTTATAAATATCCAAATGGCTCTTGGCAGGAAAAAGGTTCCCCACCCTTGACTTAGGGTATCATCCTGCACCTGCTCTGAAGAGAAGTCCAGCAATGGCTACTGGTCTTGGTGACTAAAGGGAACCTCCACATTCAGAAGCAGCGAACCTCTGAATAAGTACATCAAGAGGAAACATCAAGGGAAGGCCTCAGCCTCTGTGCTCTGTTGTTGCCTCCTGTGTGAGACAGGATGGTGGACTAACTAGCAGCATTCTTATCATGTTTTGGCAGGAAGTGGCCCAGATTTCATTCATTCAACATCTCGGTTTACTTTCCCGCCTCCGGATCATTTTTTTCCTTCCTTATTGGCTGAAACAGAAATGAAGAGTACTGGGCAGGTTCAGTTGTAATTGGTTGCTAAGATGCCTCTAGCAAGGGAGTTAACCCCACAGCTGCTGGGTCACCAGCCAGCACTTTAGAGAATTGACCTCCCCCAGTACAATGTGCCGTCTGTCCAGGAAGACAGAGATTCAAAGTTCACATTTGGAATGAACAATTTAAAAAGCTAAAATGCAATATGCAAATCTCAGCAGCCATCTGTCGGGTTTCTACTTGGGAGGGAGCCCCTGGTGCAGAAGAGCTGCAGCGGCCACAGGGCTTAAAGGCAGCGGGGCCCAGAAACCTCTCTGCTGCATTGCTGGAACAGCTCAGAAAGGGGCAGACCGGATCAGCCAGAGAGGCTGCTGCCCATTTCACAAAGATAGCTTTAATGATTCATTTTGAGGACATTTTGCAATCTGTAGGAATTTGCTGGTTTCATGGCCATGGCTTGGTTCTTTGTTTTGAACGGTTCTTTGGCTGAATGATAAAACCGGCGCTCTACTCCACCTGCTGGGCTGTGGAAATAAAGATTCCATCTTCTCTCCTTGGACAGCTGTGAAAATTACCTCCCCAATGGACTTATTATAATAATAAAGGAGAAAAATTAGTCAAACTCTGCTATAGTTTCAAGGAGCAGAAGGAGAGCGGTATTGAGCCTGCCAAGGCTAAACAATCCCAGGCCAGGCAAACATTGGCAGGTGGTAATTGTTATAGTTCAGATAACTCAAGATGCTTTTCTCTAGCAAATTTTTGTAGACGGTTTGCTTGTAGAATCGCTTGAGGTATGTCTTTGGCCTCTCGAGCAGAGCCAGCTCACCATCCACTACCTTCCGGACAAGCTCTTGCATCGAAGGGCAGTTTTCCTCCTGTAAGGGAAAAGAAGACATGCCCTGAAGAACATCCAGAGGAGCTGCTGCCCCTTCTTGTCCCCTGCCCCGTGACCCACAAGGGAAATACTTGGCTTTCTGGGCAGCCTCCACAGCAGGGGTGTCAAACTCATTTGTGGTGAGGGCCAGATCGGACATGAGACCTTGTCAGGCCAGGCCATGCGTGTCATAAAAGGTAATGCCAGGTAGCAGAGAGAGAAACTTTATAAGGGACACAAAAACATGAAATAATTTAAAAGAAAAAGCCTTAAAATTAGACATGCTATTACACTCATTGGCCTTAAAAGTGTTTTCATTGTATCTTTCCCATGGGATCCAGGGAGCTGGCCAAAGGAAACGCTGGCTTTCCTTTCTTCCCCAGGGGACCAGGAGAGAGAGGAGCCTCAGCTAATAGAAGAAGAAGAAGAAGATACTGGATTTATATCCTGCCCTCCACTCCGAAGAGTCTCAGAGCGGCTCACAATCTCCTTTACCTTCCTCCCCCACAACAGACACCCTGTGAGGTGGGTGGGGCTGAGAGGGCTCTCACAGCAGCTGCCCTTTCAAGGACAACCTCTGCCAGAGCTATAGCTGACCCAAGGCCATTCCAGCAGGTGCAAGTGGAGGAGTGGGGAATCAAACCCGGTTTTCCCAGATAAGAGTCTGCACACTTAGCCACTACACCAAACTGGCCACTACACACTTAGCCACTACACCAAACTAGAAGGAAGAGAGGCTTGGCTCAGTAGCTCTGCAGTGTGATTGAGAGAGCCTGGCAAAACAAGCTATCTCCCCCCCCCCTTCTCCCCAAGGGAGGAGCCTCAGCCAGTAGAGAAAACAGGTTTTGCTCTATAGCTCCTGTGCGATTGAGCAAGCCTTGCAAAGCAAATTGTTATGCAGAAGGAAGCAAGAGAGAGGGAAAAGGAAGCATCGGACAGCCAGTTGCTCGGTGGCCTGATGGGGCCCTCTGGGGGTCTGATTAGGCCCCTGGGCTGCATGTTTGACACCCCTGCTCCAGATAAATAGATTCAGTAAAATGAAATTCAAATTTGCACACAGATGGGCAAACCACCACGCTAGAACGAGGAGCCGGATCTAAGGCAAAAGACAACCTGGGATTTATTGCTTTGTGCCTTTAGCCAGAGGCAGCCTGTAAAGCCTCCCTCCTCCCTCCATGATTCCCCAAAGGCAGAGAGGCAGCTGTGTTCCCTGGAAGGCAGGCGGGCTGGTCCTCAAGCACTCTGCTGCTGGGATGTGCTGAACTCACTTTGGTGAGCTGCGTCAGAGGCCAAGGAGGTCTGGTGCCAGCGGAAGGGGGAGATTGATCAGACAAGAGTCCATCACAGCCTCATAGGAAAGGGGAATTTCACTCTCTGGCTGTTTTCACGTGTGAAGCTTAAATTGGGCCTAAACTGCCAGCGGGATAACCTACCTTTCCCCTTCCTCAGTAGCTCCCTTGGGCTGACATTGCTTTGTAAAGCCCTGTGTAAACCCCATAATGGTATGCATTAAAAAAAAAATCAGGTGATGGGGGGGGGAAAGGGTTATTTGTAATTCCAACATTCATATGTTGTAACGGTCAATTGTACAAGAGTCAATAAAACATAAAAATATTTATTAAAAAAAAAATCAGGTGTGCATTTATATTCCCTTCCACATGGACCGAATTTGCACTCAGGCCATGGATTACTGACTAAGAGGCTTATATATCCTGTCAGTATTAAAACAGAGTCAGGCTGCTTTCGAAGAAATGCCCTTTTGCACATGCTTAAAACAACTGTAACTTGGAAGGCTATTCACACAATAGCTTGTTGTAGGGGGACATCCCATTTAGCAATTACTGCGGTGTAGCTGAGTTTTCTTCCATGGCAGCTGGCCCGCCTGCTTCCTTTGCCAGTGAAATCTCCTAAAATCCCCAAGACTGCCCTAAAACTAGGGCAAAAGACAAGGCCCAGAAACAGTCCATCTGGGGCTTTCCAATAGCCCTCTGGGACACAACACGAGTATATGGAAATATTGTGCATGGTCAGTCTCGAAGGGAGATGTTGGGTTTTGTTTATTTGTTTGTTCCGGGCTCAAAGTGTATTTCCCAGCCAATGAACAGTCAATCTAATAATTCAAATTTTTTATTTAAAAATAATCAACCCACTATGATTAAATAAAACATTATTAAACAGAACATCAACATGCCACATAGAAATCCAGCCTACATAAGCATACATTTCATTCCTAATCTACCTAACCTGACATTAAGAAGAAGGGTTAAGTTTCAAAGCTTCTTACTCAGAGCTTTGCCATAAAAAGGAAAAGCAGATTTCACTGAATTTCAGATCTGAGAGATTTGGGGGTTATAGGGTGTGGCCATCTTAAAAAAAGAAGCTATTACACTGGCCAGCACATGACTTTCCTAAATCTGATCCATGGCATGATGAGCATCCCAAAGAATAATTGTTGCAAACTTGTTTTGGGATTTATTCTGGGCATAAAGCCATTTATTCATAAATTTCTTCAAGGCTGAAACCTGTAGATTAGCTATAACAGTGGAAAAAAAATACACATTTGCATATTTGCACAAAAAGCTAAGCACAAACTCTCAGGCCTGCCGTGTCAGAATATCCTGTGTGGTGACTGAAGGTTCAGATCCTCCCATGGAAGCTTTCTAGGGGATGTGGGGCCAGTCACGCCCCCACCAGCCCAGCCTACCTCACAGAGTTGTTGTGAGGATAAAAAGGAGGAGAGAAGGATGTCAGCTGCTCTTGGGTCCCCACTGGGGAGAAAGGATATAAATGAAGCAAATTAACTAAATAAATGAAGCCAGAAGTGCTGAATGTCATCTAGAATTAAATCTTCCACAGAATACAAAGACAAATGGTAGGGTGTTTGTTTGTTTTTGTAAACTTACCAGAGAACGACACACAGAGAACAAGTGAAGCCACTGACTGAATGCCGAGGGAAGTGATCAAGGGCCGCTGGGCGATGGCGCAAATACAGAGGCAGGACGTTACTGACTGACTCTCTAGCCCAGTGACAGGGCACCTTCAAGAGAGCTCTGTCCCCAAGCAAGGCAGCCCCAGTCGCCTCCTGCAGCCAAATCCTCATTGGCTGGGGCTGAGCCAAGCCATTGGAGCAAAGCTGCAGGTGCTTGGCTGGATCCCAGGCAGAGATTTGGGAAGCGGTGCCCGCCACCCGTGGCCAAGGGTCAGGGGAGCCCCAGCAGGGCAGTCGTTGCCGCTCCCTTAAATCTCCACTTGGATGGCTTAGCTAGAGAGCCAGACCTGAATACTGTGCTGACCAGAGTCTAGAACAAGCAGAGATCAGAAAATAGAAGATCCACCTGAGGATACCCTGAAATCAGAAATAACCGAGTTCGAATCCCTAGTGAATGACAGAAAAGGCTGGAAAAGACTACCATCTCATATTAATCAGTTGCTACAGACTTAAATGACTGCTGGGTAACAATTATAAAGGGGAGGGGAGTCACACAGCTATTAATTTTCATTATCAATCCTTCTCACCTGCATTGACATCAAGGGGAATTATTCTAAAACAGCTTTTGGAAGCTAACTGCCTACTGGCATCTCACAAAGGATGTCTGTAAGATCCAACCTTAAGTTCAGGGCCTGAGAATTCTGCCTTCTACCCTATTGTCTTTTTTTATTATTATTAACATCCAGCCTGATGAAGAGTTCTGGTGAACTTGAAAGTTTGTACAATGTTTTGTGCCAATTTAGTTGGTTTGCTCGTTCAGGGCTCAAAGTGCATTTCCCAGCCAATGAACAGTCAATCTAATAATTTAAAAGATATTATTCAGATGTTGTTCTTGTTTTTGATACTTTACAGCTCACTGATCAAGTCAAATACAGAAGAATGGGAATGACAATTGTTAAAAAAAATTACGTTTTTTTTTTTACAAATGTTATTGAAAAGAAAAAAAGATATTACAGGCTATAAAGATCTGTTCAAAAACACAAAACATTTCATAGGACACTTGCGAAAGCCTATGAGATGGCAGTGAAGGCCACAAAGAGGGAATACCACTCAGCCTCCATCGCATCCACAGATTCACGCCAAGCTCAATTGTTTAGGGTAATTCGGTCATTAACATCCCTCACACCAAGAGGTTCAAATACTGGTAAAAATTCGGCTATTGATTCAGAGGCGTTCATGAGGTTTTTTGCGGATAAAGTCCTGTTGCTCCGTCACAACTTGCCTGCCAATCTTGATACAGTAAGTGAACTGGAGGCCCCTTCGCCGTCTTTGGGTTCAGTTTTTGACTCTTTCAATCTGCTTTCCTCTTCTGATGTTGACAGAGTCCTGAGTGCTGTTAGGCCCACCACTTGCCTACTTGACCCGTGTCCCTCGTGGCTGGTTAAGGCTGGTGACGAGAGGATCCGGAGCCCTATGAAGGAAATCAACCTGTCCTTGGAGACAGGGGTGCTTCCAGAGGGCCTCAAGGAAGCAGTGGTCTTACCACTCTTAAAAAAGTAATCGATGCATACTTTAGATCCAGCCAATTACCGCCCAGTTTCAAACTAGCCGTTTCTGGGCAAGGTAATTGAGAAAGTGGTAGCCGAGCAGCTTCAGGGCTTTCTGAAGGACACATCGGTGCTAGACCCATTCCATTCTGGTTTCCGCCCTGGTCATGGGACTGAAATTGTCCTGGTCGCTGTAATGGTTGACCTCCGTATGTCGCTGGATCAGGGTGGGTCAGCGCTGCTGTTATTGTTAGATCTTACAGCAGTATTCGACATAGTTGACTATGCATTGTTGACACACTGCCTCACCAAAGTGGGAATATGCAGGGTGGCCTTGCAATGGCTTTCCTCCTTTCTGCACAGTCGAGGACAGAGGGTGGTGCAAGGTGAGGATGCGTCCACTAGATATCCCCTCTTGTGTGGGGTTCCACAAGGGGCACTCCTTTCCCCCAATGTTATTCAATGTCTATATGTGCTTCCTTGCCCAGCTGGTAGGGAGCTTTGGGCTGGGATGTCATCAATATGCAGATGACACCCATTGTCAGAACTTGAAGAACTTCAAACAAAACTCATTACTTTGTTGCAAAAGTATAAGACGTTTATTGAGAACTGCGTTCAGGGAAGGCACAAGTTGACTCTGATAACAGGCTCAGCGATTGATACATTTTTAATGCGGTTGTAACAGAAACAATAAAACCATTTCTCACACTCGGGGAGACAGTTGTCTGTTCCCAGGGTCCCTTATCTCTATGGAGGAGGAAGGAGTCCTGCTGTGATGCTCTGACAGGCTAGCTTCAAAGGACACCTGCAGATGTTTTCCAGAGGCTATCTGTCACCCTTCAGCGGTTACAGTTTGTTTGAAGTGCAAAGCATTTAGTTAGCAGGCCTAGCTACAAGGACATGGGATTAGTATGCAATTACAATATGGAGTCAGTCAGGCTAACATTACCAAGCTCAGTATATATAACAGATACAAGTTCTGACATACTGCCCCCCCTAAGCTCTCACTCGGGGCTTGTGTGGGTACAGTAGGTGGAATTTCTTAAGCAGTTGCGGGGCTGACACATCACTAGCTTTGACCCATTCATCACAGCTAGGGGGGAAGTACTTCCACCTTATTAGATAGTACAATACCCCCCGCTGGACCCTGGAGTCTAGGATCTCCTGCACCTCATGGTGGCTCTGGCCCTTCACTTGAGTAGGTGGTGGCTCTGGAGGGCGAGGGTGCCAGGACGTAGCTCCAGGATCTTTGCGAAGAAGGCTGCAATGAAAAACAGGGTGGATCTTACTAAACATTTTGGGTAGCTCCAATTCCACGGTAACCTCATTGATCACCCGTTTTATTTTGAAAGGGCCTAGGTACTTGTATGCCAGTTTCCGACATGTCTGATGGAGGGGAAGGTTCTTAGTTGAGAGGAATACGCTTTCCCCTTCTTTAAAAGTCCACTGGGGGGAGTGTTTTCGATCGAAGTGTTTCTTATAATCCTCTTTTGCACTCTTCAAATTGTCCTGTATCACCTTCCATCCCTCCCGAATCCCCTCCCACCATTGTTGGCTTGAGGTTGGTTCCGGGGCTCCAGGCGGCGCCGGCAAGAGGG
This sequence comes from Heteronotia binoei, assembly GCF_032191835.1. Taxonomy (NCBI): domain Eukaryota; kingdom Metazoa; phylum Chordata; class Lepidosauria; order Squamata; family Gekkonidae; genus Heteronotia; species Heteronotia binoei. Next base: position 11,285,587 of record NC_083236.1, read on the forward strand.
GGAAGGGTCTCCCCTCGTAGCCGTTGACGATCTGGAAAGGGGAGGTTTTGGTGGAGCTATGCAGGCTGTTGTTGTATCCATACTCCGCAAAGGGCAGGAGCTCCACCCAGTTAGTTTGTTGGTAGTTGACATAGCACCTGAGGTACTGCTCCAATAGCCCGTTCACCCGCTCAGTCTGCCCGTCAGTCTGCGGGTGGTAAGCGGAGCTGAGCCCCTGTTCCATGCCTGTGATTTCACAGAACTCCCGCCAGAAGTTGGCAACGAACTGAGGCCCGCGGTCACTAATCACCTTATCCGGAAATGAGTGAAGGCGGACCACGTGGTGAAAGAACAAATAGGCCAACTTCTTAGCCGTGGGCAACCTCTTGCATGGAATGAAGTGGGCCTGCTTCGAGAAGGTGTCTACTACCACTAGGATCACGGTTTTTCCCTGGGAGGGCGGCAGCTCCACTATAAACTCCATCGAAACCACCGCCCATGGTCTTGTGGCGGTTGGCAACGGTTGGAGGAGCCCAGGTGGTTCCCCCCCCCCCTTCGTTTGGCCATGATACAAGTGGGGCAGGAGCTTACAAACTCTGAAACATCCTTTTTCATTTGTGGCCACCAGAATTGACGTGTTACTAAGTGCAATGTCTTTACGTAGCCGAAATGCCCCGCCAAGCGGCTGGAGTGGCATTGCGTCAGGACCTCCCCCCTTAGGCATTTTGGTACGTGTATCTTCCCATTGTAATACCAAAGTCCGCCCTCTCCCTTTTCCACGCCCTCGGGTCTTTCTCCTCCCTCTGCTTCTGACTCTGCCACGAGGCGTTCCCTTTCTCTCGGTTCCGGGGCTCCCGTTTTCTTCCCGGACCGGGTGGTGATCCCTCCCGCAACCTGGGAGGGGGGAATGAGCGAGTCTATGACCTCCTCCCTTTGACTCTCATGCTGGGGCATGCGAGAGAGGGTGTCGGCTAAAAAGTTTTTGGTTCCGGGTATGTGCCTCAGCACGAAATCGAATTTGGGAAAAAACCCCGCCCACTGGATTTGCTTGGCTGTGAGCTTGCGCCGCCCGGTCAGCGCTTCTAGGTTTTTGTGGTCGGTCCAGATTTCAAAGGGGACCCGCGCACCTTCTAGCCACGACCGCCAGGTTTTCAGGGCGAAGGTGACGGCGAATGCTTCTTTGTCCCACACTGACCAGTTTCGCTGCTCATTTGAGAATTTGCGGGAGATGTACACGCAGGGCCTCAACCCCCCTTCCTCGTCCCTTTGCATCAGTATTGCCCCAACGGCGACGTCGGAGGCATCACATTGCACCACGAACGGCTTAAGCTCGTTGGGGTGGGCTAGCACGGGCTCACTTGTGAACAGCCTCTTTAATTCATCGAACGCCTCTTGGCATTTGGGCGACCAGTCTAGGCGGGCCCCGGGTTTCTTGGCCTCCTCCCCCTTTCCCTTGGTTTTGAGGAGTTCAGTGAGGGGCAACATAGCCCTGGCGAACCCCTTTATGAACCCGCGGTAGAAATTTGCGAACCCCAAGAAAGATTGTAGCTACCGTCGGGTTTGGGGTGCTTCCCAATCCAGCACCGCTTGAATTTTGGCGGGGTCCATTGCCAGTCCCTCCCCCGACACCCGGAACCCTAGGTAATCTAGTTCCGTTTGGTGGAACTCGCACTTGGTCAACTTAGCATACAGTTTGTTCTGGTACAATGTGGTTAGCACTTTCCTAACCAGGGGTACATGTGATTCTAAGTCCTTCAAATAAATAATGATGTCATCCAGGTACACCACCACCCCCTTGTACAGGTACCCTCTTAACACTTTGTTTATAAAGCTCATAAACACCCCCAGTGCCCCCTTTAGTCCGAACGGCATCACCAGGTATTCGAACTGTCCCATGGGGGTGTTAAACGCCGTTTTCCACTCGTCTCCCTCCTTGATCCGTACTCTAAAATATGTATCCCTGAGGTCGAGCTTTGTGAACACCTTGCCCTCTGCCACCGTGCTAAGTAAGTCTTTTATGAGCGGGATCGGGTAAGCGTTGGACATAGAAATCCCGTTTATCCCGCGAAAATCGGTACAAAGTCTCAGGCTCCCGTCCTTCTTCTTCCGGAACAGGACCGTGGCCGCGTGCGGTGCGGTGGCGGGGCGAATAAAACCCCGTTTCAGATTTTTGTCTATGAACTTTTTTAGTTCCGCTTTCTCCGCCCACCCCATGGAGTAGAGCTTGGCTTTTGGTAGCTCTTGCCCGGGGATAAGCTCAATAGCACAGTCAGTGGGGTGCTGCGGGGGTAGCTCGTTGGCCTCTTCCTCACTAAACGCCCGCTTCAAGTCCCGGTACTCTCTGGGGATTGACTTCACTTCGTCTATGGTTAGGCATAGCCTCTCGTTTTGCGGCGGGGGCTTGGGGCCCCATTCCCTCCGCCAATGGTGGTGCTCGCACCTCCAGTCTGGGAAATTGACGATCTGCGCTTCCCACTGGATATCGGGCTGATGCCTTGCTAGCCACCCCGCCCCCACCACTACATCGAATGAGGATGAGGGGGCTACCACAAATGTTTCTATCCCCCAGTGTTCTTTCGTCCCCACCAGCACTGCCTGTGTCTCCTCGGTGCAGGGTTCCCCCTTCATCACCGTCCCATCCATCTGCTCGAATTGGATCGGGTGGGGCAAGGGGGACTTGGCCAACCCTAGCGCCTCTACTAGGCGAGGGGTGATGATGTCTCTAGTGCACCCCGAGTCTATTAGGGCCCGGGCGTGCATAAATCGTTTTAATTTAGGGTTCAATAAAGTCACGGCCATAAATAATAGCTCCCCGGTTATTCTCACCGTCATCGGTGCCATCGCTTCTTGGACCTGCTTCACGGCACCCATTAAAGCAGGTCGCTGTCGTTTCCCGCCAGCTCGGGATCCCAGGACTCTTCACTCGACTCCTCGATAATTATAACATCCTCGTCAATCGCCATGGATGTGGCGACGGCGCCCCGACTGGGCTCCTTTGCTCTCCCCCCCTTTCTTTCGCGTTGGCGCGAGTGGCTTGGGGGGTGGCGTTGCGAGCCGTGGTTTCTCCGGGCAGTTAGCGGCTAGGTGCCCCGGGTCCCCGCATCGGAAGCACCTCCTCCCACCTGGTGGCCCGGGTGGCGGTTGAGCCGTCGAGGGTTTTTTCCCTTCGGGTTTGGCGATGGAGGGGCCCGGTTTCCCCCCTTTCTTCACCAGATGCTGCTGGCGGCAAATTCCTACATGTTGCAGGTTCGTCTCTACTTCACCGGCTAGCTGGATCCAACCTACCAGGGTGTCGGGCCTCCCCTGATGGTAGCACCAGTCTAGGATGTTAGCGTTCAGCCCGTTCTTAAACGCGGTGTACTTCATCAGCTCGCTCCAGCCTCTCACCGCGGCGCAGTGCGCCATGAACTCGGTGGCGTACTCTCGGATGGTGCGGTTCCCCTGCTCGATCCTCTGGAGGGCTTCTATGGCCTTCACCTCTTTTAGCGGGTCGCCATACTGATGCAGCATCGCCTGGAGGAACTCCGCCACGGTTGTCAGCTCTGACTTCCTCCTGGTGTACAGCCCCACGTACCATTTTCTCGCGGCCCCTTTTAGAGGCTATGTGGTCCACCCGGCTTGCCTCCGACGGGAAACTCGCTCCCCAGTGGGTCATGAAGTTGTTGCATTGGATGGTGAAATATTCCACCTCCTCTGCATCCCCGTCGAAGGTGATCTGAAGCTCCCGGTTCCGCGCCCCCTCTCCGGCTCCTGGAGCGCCCGGTGCCGCTGAGCCCGCTGGTGCCGGGCCTGGCCCCGGCGGCGGCCCCGCCGGTTGTGCCGGCGGTTGCCCCGCTGGGGGTCCCGCTGGCTGGCCTCCAGGGACCCCTCCTGGTGGCCCGGCGGGGCCCCCCCATCTCCAGGCGGGGCCGCCGGTTGACCCGGCACTCCGCCGTCGGGTGCCACTGGTTGCCCCGTCTCCCCGTTGGGCGGCGCTGCCAGTTGGCCCGGTGCTCCGTCGGGCGGTCCGGCCGGCGCTCCTCCGCCGGGTGCTCCAGCTCCCTGTAGCGCCCTGATCTGCTCCTGGATGGCGTCCATTTGCCGGTGCATCTCCCCGGCGAATTGTACGCGGCTCTCATGGACCTCATCATGGATCTCTCTCACCCACTGGAACAGCTCGTTGCGTAGCGCCTGGGCATAATCCTCCCCTCGCGGGATCGGGCCCTCCTCTCTCTCGGGGTCTTGCCTGGTCTCGGCCCCGGTGCCCGTCACCAACGTCTTGTAGCGTTCGTCCGCTGCGTCCATGAGCATAGTTGACTTTCGCGGGCTCCAGCTCCTCGGGGTAAAGATGAGTGTGGAGAAATGCGCCGGTTCCTTCACCTTGCGCCTCACTACCGTAACTCCGGGCTCGACCGGTCGCTCCCTTGGTGGGGTGCTGGGCTCTCCGTTATCTGGAGCCTTTGCTGCCATTCAGCTAAGTTGCCAGTTCGGATAAGCTCCAAAAAGGATCAGAGTCAAAATGTCAGAACTTGAAGAACTTCAAACGAAACTCATTACTTTGTTGCAAAAGTATAAGACTTTATTGAGAACTGCGTTCAGGGAAGGCACAAGTTGACTCTGATAACAGGCTCAGCGATTGATACATTTTTTATGCGGTTGTAACAGAAACAATAAAACCATTTCTCACACTTGGGGAGACAGTTGTCTGTTCCCAGGGTCCCTTATCTCTATGGAGGAGGAAGGAGTCCTGCTGTGATGCTCTGGCAGGCTAGCTTCAAAGGACACCTGCAGATGTTTTCCAGAGGCTATCTGTCACCCTTCAGTGGTTACAGTTTGTTTGAAGTGCAAAGCATTTAGTTAGCAGGCCTAGCTACAAGGACATGGGATTAGTATGCAATTACAATATGGAGTCAGTCAGGCTAACATTACCAAGTTCAGTATATATAACAGATACAAGTTCTGACACCCAGCTATATTTGCTGTTGGACGACCAATTGGCTACAGTTCCACCATCTCTGGCTGAAGCCATGGTGGGCTGGCTAAGGAACAGCAAGTTGAAGCTGAACCCATCAAAAACAGAAGTTCTATGGTTGTGGGGAGAGGCGTTGGAGCTTGTGCATAGACTGCCGACTCTTGATGGGGTGCTACTAACACCAGAGCCTACCATCAAAAGCTTAGGAGTGACACTGGATACCTTGCTTTCAGTGGAGGCCCAGGTCATGCATATTGCCAAGGTGGCATTTTTTCATCTTCATCAAGCCCGGTAGCTAGCTCCCCCCCTATCTCGCTCGGACCTAGCCACAGTAATCCATGTGATGGTCACCTCCAGACTAAACTACTGTAACTCGCCCTATGCTGGCCTGACCTTGAGTTTGATCCAGAAGCTCCAACAGGTCCAGAATGCAGCAGCATGAGTCCTGACAAGAACACCACAGACAGCACATGTTCTACCTGTGCTGCACCAGCTACACTGGTTGCTGGTTGAGTACCGGGTTAATTCAAGGTTTTGGTTATGTCCTTTAAGGCCTTGAGCAGTCTGGGACTGACATATCGACGGGACTCCCTCCTCCAGTATGTCCTTGGAAGGGTCCCACTGGTCGAAATCTGCTGGTGATCCCTGGCCCCAAAGAGGTCTGGCTGTCCTCAACAAGAACCAGGACTTTTTCAGTCCTGGCCCCAACTTGGTAAAACACTCTGCCAGAAGACATCAGGGCCCTGTGGGATCTTTTACAGTTTTGCGGGGCCTGTAAGGCAGAGATGTTCCACCAAACCTTTGCATTATGACAGCGACGGTTGCTGCGCTGACACCTTTTCCTCTCCACCCCCTCTTGGGGAGATCCGCCCACCCCATTATAATAAAAATAAAATAGTGACCATAATGATTATTACAAAAGATTTGAATATCATACAAAAATGTAAACAATCAATAACATCAAAGGGAACAAATCCAATATTATATCAAAATTGCAAGAAGGAGGGGATTTCGATTTATAATACATGGTCATAGAGATAAAATCTCTCAATAAATTGCATTCCTATTAATGAAGTGAACATATAGTGCTTCTTTATCTATTTTCTCTAATATTGGGAAACATTTAGTGACAAACCGCTGATAAGATTCACACTTGTCAGAGTGATCTAAACCTGAAGATATCCATAATCAAATGATCCCAGATTTTGGTGAACCACAAGTCAATGATTAAAAGTTTAGAGTCTTTCCAGCTTTGTACTATCACTGGGTTGTTGTTTTTTTTGGGGGGGGGGGGGGTTGCTGCAGTAAGAAGCAGAATTCTTAAGTATCTCTTATGAGGAAGCAATTTAACAGAGTGTCAATAGTTAAGTAACATTAATACACGATTGTCAGGAATCACAACAACAGTAGGATCAGCAATAAAATGCAAAATCTTTTGTCAGAAAGCTTTAACAGTAACACAATCTCACCCACAATGAAAATAACTTGCAACAGAACCCCAATCCCTCTAACACAATGGGGAGTAATATACATCAATAAGAGAAAGTTTCACCAGGGGATACCATTTAGCCAGCGTTTTATAATTTTGCTGAAAGGTATTTATGGACTTAGTATGGAAAGCCTCTGATGACCAGATGGATTCCTATTGCTCAGACGTCAAGGAAAGATTGCAGTCTTTGTGCCAGCAATCTGTATAATGAGGAAATTTAACAGACTGCAGAGTTAATAAGATTTGATAAATTCTGGAGATCAAGACTTTGTTATTTTGCTTAGATTGTAAGAGCAAATGTTCAAAGTGGACACCTTAGATTTCATTGATTTCTGGGTTATCCAAGAGATGTAGTAACTAAAGGTATTCAAATCATGGCAAAGAGAGTGAGGCTTTCTTTTTCAAATTTGTTGGAAAAGAATTTTCCTTTTCGAGGTTATATCAGAGAGAAAAAGTTTACTGAAAGAGCTTGGTAGTCAGGCTGGGAGAAATCAGGGTTGGCCCATAAAAGCTGATAGAGGAGATATATCTGGAGCTAATCAACACTGTACTAGATCCCAGTAGACAAAAGGATTCAAAATCTACCAGGAGCCTAGCAGATTTCTTAAGCCAAAGAAACTTCTGATATTTACAGGGAGAAAAATGAGATTCTTCAATGAAAGCCCATTCTAGATAAGGCTTATGATACAGAATTTTGAGCATACCCATTAGTATAGTAGCTTGATAGTATGAGAAAATATTAGGAACAGCCAGGCCACTCTGAGATTTAGATCTGCAAAGAGTGGACTGTTGAGAATGAGATTTCCAAATCAATTGTGTTAGGATTTTTTGCCATTTCTTCAATTGCGAAGCAGTAAGCTCTATAGGCAAAGCTTTAAAGAGATATAACAATTTGGGAAAATGAAATAATTAATTGTGTTAATCCTCTGTAGCTATGACAGGTTCACCAGATTCCAATGTTTAAGTGATTTAGTGATTTCTAACAGGATTTCATTATGGTTAACCTTGACCAACTTCTTCAAGTGCAATAGGATGCAGATGCTGAGATAAGACCAGTAATTGGTGACCCAATGAAAATCATAGGCCATTTTAATAGATTGTTGGGTAGATACTGACAGTTTAGTGGGGTATAGTGTAGTTTTAGATGGGTTAATTGGCAGTCCCAAAAGAGAACCAAATGGTGTGGGCATCAGAGTAAGTTATTCAAGGGAATGCACTGGGTCAGATATGTAAAGAAATAGGTCATCCGCAAACTGATTTTGAAGGAATTACCTGACTAGATTGTTGAATCATAGTGGCAAGGGGTTCAATAACTATAGCAAATAATAAAGGGGAGAGCAGACAACCTTGATAAATTCCACAGCTTAAAAGAAAATCAGGAGAGTCAGCACCATTGATATGAAGCTGAGCTCTGGGGGAGTAGTATAAGGCATGCATGGCTCTAAGAAATTTTGGTCAAACCCCATTTCATGTATAACTGGTTTTAGAAATAGGGGTTCTACTCTGTCAAAGGCTTTCTCAAAATCCAATGCTACAATATAAGAATCAAAGGGTTGATATTGGCAGTACTGTATAGTGTTCAGTGTTTTTTGAGTGTTACCTGTTATATCCTTATAGGGGATAAATCCAGTTTGATTGGTGTGAATGTAGTCACTAATAAAGTGGTTCAATCAATTTGTGAGGATATAAGTAAACATTTTATAATCACTACTAAGTAAAGAAATTGAGTGATATGATAGTTAGGAGGTCCTTATCTTTTTTAGGTATAAGTAAGATTTTTGCCTGCTTCCAAGAATCGGGTAGTTTACCAGTATCCATGATGAAATTGCATATTTTAGTAAGATTTACTAAAGTTGCAGCCTTTTTTTGAAACTCTGAAAGTAAACCATCCCTTCCAAGAGTCTTATTTAGCTTGGGTAATTGGATTACATCAACAACTTCCTGGGGGATAATGGGAGAGTCCATCAAAAGTTTATTATCAAAGCTGATTTTCTTGAGTAGTATATGTTCCTGAAGATAAGTTTGAATCTCTTAGGAATCAGGGTTATCAGAAGTATAGAGTTTTTCATAGTACTGCTGAAAGACTTCCAAAATTTGTATAGTTATAGAATCTTGCCTGAAAGAGTCTCTGATTATGTTAATTTGTCTGTCAGTGATTTCCTTTCTCAATTTCCATGACAGAAGTTTTAAGGATTTTAGGTGACCATACCAATATTTTTGTTTCGTAAAAAGAAGGTTCTTTCATATTTTTTAAGTCTCTGCCAAATCAAATTTCTTCCTCTCAAGTAACAGTTTTTGGTAGATTCTATTAGGGTCAGAATGTTTATGCTGCGTTTCAAGAATTTGAATGGAGTCTGGAATCTGTTGCCTAAGCTGTTGACTTCTCTTTTTACAAGCCACGTTGAAGGAGATGCATTCCCCTTCATAGCATCCCACACAATATCATCAGCAACACCACAATTAGAGTGATCAAAATAGGTTTGAATTTCAGATTCTATATTCTGATAGACCTCCGGTTTAAATAAAATAGATTTGTTCAGTGACCAGCCTCTTGAAAATCCTTGTGAAACAGACTGTAGAAGACATTCTCTCCTTTTTGCGGTAGGATTACATTTGAAGGCCTGTGTTGGATTGGGAATGAGAGAAGTGGATACTAAAAGTAATCTATCCTTGTGAAAACATTATGTTGAGAGGAGTAGTATATGTAATCTTTGGTGCCCTAATTCTGAAGTCTCCAAATGTCACACAAGTGATGGTGTCACAACAAATCTCGCATTTGGGATGAGGCATATGCAGGTTTGGTAACTTTAAAGTAAGATCTATCCCATTTTGGGTCTATAATCAGATTAAAATCACCTCCAATGACGACCAGACCATTTTGAAACAAAGCCAATTTAGACAGCGTGTCACCTATAAATTGGAGCTGGAAGTCATTCAGGGCATAAAAGGAACATGCCATCTTCAATATCATTTTTCTTGTACGAGTGTTTGCAAAGGTAGCCAGAATATCACCAGGGTATTTTAAAAGTGAGAAGACATAGATCCAATGCGGTAGGCAGAGTCCAATAGATTCTTGACTTGTCTTGCTGACAACTTCCTTTTCCAGAAAGTGAAGAAGGAAACAGGGGATCTGCTATCTTGGATTTGATTCTCGCCAACAAGGAAGAAATTATTGAAGAAGTGGGCACCCTGGGCAGTAGTGACCATGTGATTTTGGAATTTACAGTCTTGGGGAAGGGAAAAGCTATACGTAATCAGACTTATAGGTTGGACTTCAGAAAGGCAAACGTCGATAAACTTAGAACTATGCTGGGTAAAATCGCATGGTCAGAAATACTTAGGAGGAAGGGGGTTCAGGAGGGGTGGGAGTTTCTTAAAAGCGAAATACTAAAAGTGCAATCACAGACGATTCCTATGAGAAGAAAAAATGGAAAAAACCTAAAGAAGCCAAAGTGGCTCCATAAACAGCTCTCTAAAGACCTGAGAAATAAAAAAAAGACTTTTTTAGGAATTGGAAGGAGAACCTTATAACCAAGGATGAATTTAAACAAATCACCAGCGCTTGTAGAGAAAAAGTTAGGAAAACTAAAGCTCAGTTTGAGCTTAGGCTGGCCAAAGATGCTAAAAACAACAAAAAACAAGTTATTTTCTTATGTTCAGAGTAAGAAAAAGAGCAAGGGCATGGTAGGCCCATTGCGAGGACAAGAAAGTAAAATTGTAACAGATAATGAAGAGAGGGTAGAACTGCCTACTTTTCCTCAGTCTTCTCTTCTGAGGGAAGCGGTACTCAACATGGCAAAAACAACATATAAGGAGGGTATGAAGTTCCAACTTAGGATCAGCATAGGGGTAGAACATAAACACCTAGTTTCTTTAAATGAAACTAAGTTCTCAGCACCAGATGAATTGCACCCAAGGGTTCTAAAAGAGCTTGGGATGTGATTTCTGGCTATTATTTTGAGAATTCTTGGAGAACAGGAGAGGAGCCGGAAGATTGGAGGTGAGTGAATGTTGTCCCATCTTCAACAAGGGGGAAAAAGGTGATCCGGGTAACTACCGACCCGTCAGCTTGACGTCTAAACTGGAAAGGTTTTAGAACAAATCATCAAACAGTCTGTCCTGGAACATTTAGAAAGAATGGATGTGATTACTAAGAGCCAGCATGGTTTTCTCAAGAACAAGTAATGTCAAATCTCTTTTTTTGAAAAAGTGACTACCTTGCTGGATCAGGGGAATGCTGTATACATCGTTTATCTTGATTTCAGTAAGGCTTTTGATAAGCTTCCACGTACTATCCTTGTTGACAAGTTGGTAAAATGTGGTTTGGCTCCTGTTACCATTAGGTGGATCTGTAACTGGTTGACAGATTGCACCCAAAGAGTGCTTGTGAATGGTTCCTCATCCTCTTGGAGAGGAGTGACAAGTGGAGTGCATCAGGGATCTGTCCTGGGACCTGTTTTGTTCAAAATCTTTATCAATGATTTGGATGCAGGAATAGAGGGAATGCTTATTAATTTGCAGATTATACTAAATTGAGAGGGGTTGCAAACAAAGAAGAAGACAGAAACAGGATACAGGATGACCCTGACAGACTGGAAAACTGGGCTAAAATCAATAAAATGAATTTTAACGGGGATAAATGTAAAGTTCTGCATTTAGGTAGGAAAAATCGAATACATGGTTATAGGATGTCTAAGCAGTATTATGTGCGAAAAGGATCTAGGGGTCTTAGTGGATCATATGCTGAACATGAGTCAACAGTGTGATGCGGTGGCTAAAAAGGCAAATGCAATTTTGGGCTGTATCAACAGAAGTATAGACTGTTTTCGCACACAGCTAACCTCACAGTCACAATCCTGTTCCCTCCGCAGCGTCCGGTCGGATTTCGCACCATCTGCGCCAGAGTTACAGGAAGTGCCACAGCTTTTGCCTAGCAAACGTAAACTGGGTTTGCCTAGCAAACATAAAGGTGGGCTCTCCTTCCTTGGAGATTTTTAAACAGAGGCTAGAAGGCCATCTGACAGCAATGAAGAGCCTGTGAATTTAGGGGGAAGTGTGTGTGAGTTTCCTGCATTGTGCAGGGAGTTGTACTAGATGACCCTAGAGGTCCCTTCCAACTTTATGATTCTATGAGAGGAACAATACCATCTTCCAGATGAAGTGAAGTTGCCAGTCTTGAGGTAAGAAAAGTACAGAGATCTTGATCCTATTCAGCATGTTCTGGAACACTGCAGAATTTAAGATTTTTTCTTTGATTTCTAAAAGCATAAGTTTTTTTCAGGTCCAATGTCAAGTTCCTTGCCATTATCTGTATCTGTTTGATGTAACCTGAGGAATGTATGTTTAGAATGCTTAGACTGGATGGACCAGAATTGGCGCCTCACTGCAGGACACGTTCGCGGGGAGTTCTCTAGCGAACAGTCCAGGAATGAACAGTCCTGAATGATTGGACAGCCCCCCTACCAGGGGGACTGAAGAGGAAGCCTTTGCAAAGGCTCCCCCAGCAGGTGTCTTGACAGGAGACAGTGGTCTGAGAGGCGGTTTGGTCCAGAGGTCTCCAGTCACCACAAAGCTCCTTCACCGAGATTGCCTGGATCACCATCTTGGGCAAGAGGTGACTTCCCGACTGTTTTCAAACTTATACTTCTCTGTTTATCTGCATCTTTGCAACCTAATTTCTTGCCTCTACAAGAACTGAACTTTTTAACTTCTGTTTTGCTTTGCTTATGGATTAATAACTTAAGCAGGATAAGTTTCGTTAAGGGGGAGAAACTGAAACGGTTGCAGAAAAGGGGAAAGAGGGAGGAGCTACCCTCCTTACCCCGCTCCTCTCGGCTTTTAAACATCTCTGGTGATATTTTATGTAAATTGAAGAAGTCCCCCATGTTGGATGTGTGTGCTTTTGTTAGGAAGTTATTGATTTATTAGAGAAGGGGTGAGAGAAGAGTTTTTAGGGCACGCCCGAAGATTGGTATTTCTGCATTTTTTGGTTTGGTGGTGTCAATTTTCAACAGCTACACTGTTACAATCTGAGAAGAGCTGCCTTCCTTGCTGTGAATTAGTTTCATTCAGTTTTCTTTCCAAGGATTCTGGATTATAAAAATTTGGATATAAGATAGAAGTTACAGGGCTTCTGGGTTCCAGGAGCAGCTTCTACAAACGTGGATACCTTTTGGTTAATGCAATTTGGATTTTTTGCAGTTTGACACTTTGATACAAATCTATTGCTCTTTGGATTCTTGTAAACACTCTCTTTACAACTGAAGTTGAACTTGTTGGGAAGGCGGATCCTGTGGGTGAGACTGGTTTCTCTTCTGACTTTCTGTGCAGCTGATATAAAGGACATTATTTTGCCTAGCACTTTTTCTCTGGCTACATAACAAGAACTGTATGTTTCAATAAGATTTGTGTATCTTAACACCGGCTATATTTGTGGTTGGGTTGTTTGGGTTGGTGGCTTACTGGTGTATATCTCATCACTGGGAAAATATTGTTGAATTTATTCTTTACAAAGCCCACCCTGATAAACAAATGGCATTAATTTTCTTAGATGCGGAGAAGGCCTTTGATAATCTTAATTGGCAGCTTATGCTGCAACAATTAGACTTTATGAACTGTGGAACTGATTTCCTTAAGAATATTCCAGCTATCTATTCCCAGCAAAAAGCAAAAGTTGTAATAAACGGAGATTTAACGGATTCTATTGAGATTCAGAAAGGTACAAGACAAGGCTGTCCTTTGTCCCCCTTACTATTTATTCTTACGCTGGAAACACTGAACAATCATATCAGAGAAGACTCTAATATTAAGAGACTTTCGTTTAGATGTAAACACTTTAAAGAGAGCATTTGCCGATTATATGGTCTTCGTCTTAGAACAACCAGCTGACTCCATTAAACATCTGGTGTCGAATCTTAAGCAATTTGGAGAAGTGGCAGGTATGAAGATTAATTACCAGAAAACAAACTTTCTATCAAAAAATATGACTATTCATCAAATTAAGAGCTTTCAACAACAATCAGGATTTGCATATGAGAAGAAAGTCAAATATTTGGGTATTCAACTTACTAATAAAGTAAGTACCTTATATAAAGAGAACTATGAAAAACTAATTAAGGAAATAAAAAAAGATTTGGAAACATGGAAAGACTTCAGTATTTTGTTGATGGGAAGAATAGCAACAATTAAAATGAACATACTGCCAATGATGCTTTTTCTTTTCCAAACTATTTGTATAGTGTTACCGAAGGTGTTCTTTCAAGAGCTAAATAAACTAACTACTAGTTTTATTTGGCAGAACAAAAAACCAAGAATCAAGTTGAAAGTGCTTCAAGACTCCAAAGAAAGGGCAGGATTTGCCCTTCCTGACTGGCAATTATACTATAAAGCCTGTGCACTAACATGGGTGAGAGACTCAAAAACATTTCAACACTCATTTAATTAGAAGGTCTCTTAGTCAGGTGTGGTCCTGGTTAAAACCAAAAATTTAAAACAAGGTCCCTAAGTGGGTCTCACCAACTAAAGCTTTTATTCAACCAACACTACTGTCATCAAATATAATACTTACATATGAAAAACTGTTAAAGACTAATGACAAACTGAAAACACAAGAAGAAAAAGATATTGGATTTATATCCCGCCCTCCACTTCGAAGAGTCTCAGAACGGCTCACAATCTCCTTTACCTTGCTCCCCACAACAGACACCCTGTGAGGTGGGTGGGGCTGGAGAGGGCTCTCACAGCAGCTGCCCTTTCAAGGACAACCTCTGCCAGAGCTACGGCTGACCCAAGGCCATGCTAGCAGGTGCAAGTGGAGGAGTGGGGAATCAAACCCGGTTCTTCCAGGTAAGAGTCCGCGCACTTAACCACTACACCAAACTGGATATACTAGTTATTGACCTACAATGTTACTCTCGACTGGTGGACCAGGCTTTAACTAGAGTCAAGATATGCTAGAGACAAAGTAACAGGATTTATTACTGATCAACAAGGTTTTGATAAAATTATTTTGGGTCCACATCAACATCTAATAAAGAGAATTTATTCAATGCTTCTTCAAATGAAGCTACAAGATGAAGTGAAAGATACCATGATAAAGTGGGCGCAAAATTTGGGCCATAATATTGAAATAGGGATGTGAGAAACATTGTGGAAATCACATATAAAACTTACCAGAGCTATTACCTTTAAAAAAAAAATTTATAAAACGTTTTATAGATGGTATATAATGCCTGATAAACTGTCTAAAATGTATTCTACTGTATCTAACAAGTGTTGGAAATGTATTTCCCATGTTGGCACGTTTTATCATGTGTGGTGAACATATGGGGTGATGAAAAAGTATTGGATTACGGTACACGATATGTTACAAAAGATATTGAAAATTCATATACACTTTAAACCAGAACTTTTCTTATTGAATATTTTACCGAATATTTTACTTTTGAGACAGGACAAACATTTGATGATACATATTATTACTGCAGCAAGACTTTTGATAGCACAAACCTGGAAACATCATGAAACTCTGCAGAAGCAGGACTTGATGCATAAAATATTAGAGACAGCTGAAACAGATGCCCTTGTACTTAAGGGCAGACTAATACGAGATGAAGAGAACCCTTGGAAACCCTTTTATGAATGGCTAAAGACACATATTTGACTCTTATATGACACATACTTGTAATTCCTCAATTTGGACACTTTAGTGTTGATATTAGCAGACTATTAAGTATAATACAAAGACTGTAACTTTTATAGACTATGAGAAACATTTGTAAATGAATGATGCAGTTTATATCGAAATAATGTTATTTCCCTTTCCCCTTCCCCTTTCTGTATTTCTTTGTCCTATTTCTTAAAACTCTAATAAAATATACATAAACAAAGAATGCTTAGACTGCTGGAGAAACAAAAGTTAACAGCTTGCTTCCTGAGAACTGGGAAACTACTTGGTACCAAGGTCACTCTCAGGATATTTTATAGAATGCTTGGTAGTGTGTGTGTGATTTGTAGCCACTAAGTTTGAACTGTCTTCGCGCTTATAATGACCCCTGCAATTTTGGTGGCCCCACATGAAGAAAGACATCTCCGCCTATGTGGCCAATATGTCTAATGGCCAAACGGCAAGCGGGAAAGCCCCCAGGATTCCTTCAACCCTTGGAGACGGCCCAATGGCCCTGGTCAGTGGTCTCCATGGACTTTATAACCGATCTTCCCCTTTCACAGGGGAAAACAGTAATCTTAGTAGTGGTGGACACTTTTTCTAAACAAGCTCACTTAATACCTTGCTCCAAACTCCCCACTACTAAAGAACTGGCGTACCTATTCTTCCAGCACGTGGTGAAATTACATTTGTTCCCAGATGAGGTCATAAGCGACAGGGGGGCACAGTTTGTTCCAGAATTCTGGAAAGCTTTTTGTGAACTGACTTAGATTGAGAGGGGTCTGAGCTCCGGCTATCACCCTCAAACCGATGGCCAGACAGAAAGGCCAAGATCTTCATTGCTGTCAGATGGCCATCTAGCCTCTGTTTAAAAACCTCCAAGGAAGGAGGGCCCACCACCTCCCGAGGAGGAAGCCTGTTCCACTGAGGAATAGCTCTAACGGGCAGGAAGTTCTTTCTAATGTTGAGCCGGAAACTCTTTTGATTTAGTTTCAACCCATTGGTTCCGGTCCTACCTTCCGGGGCCACAGAAAACAATTCCACACCATCCTCTATATGACAGCCCTTCAAGTACTTGAAGATGGTGGTCATATCACCTTTCAGCCACCTCCTCTCCAGGATAAACATCCCCAGCTCCTTCAACCTTTCCTCATAGGACTTGGTCTCCAGAGCCCTCACCATCTTCATCGCCCTCCTCTGGACCTGTTCCAGCTTGTCTATATCCTTCTTAAAATGTGGTGCCCAAAACTGAACACAATACTCCAGGTGAGATCTTACCAAAGCAGAGTAAAGCGATACCATCACTTTACGTGATCTGGACGCTATACTTCTGTTGATACAGCTCAAAATTGCATTTGCCTTTTTAGCCACCGCATCACACTGTTGACTCATGTTCAGCGTATGGTCGACAAAGACCCCTAGATCCTTTTCGCACATACTACTGCTAAGACAAATCTCCCCCATCCTATAACCTTGCATTGGATTTTTCCTACCTAAATGCAGAACTTTACATTTTACATTACATACGTTTATATTTTACATTACATTACATGAGGGATGTGTCGTCTGAGGAAGTGAGCTCTGACTCGCAAAAGCTTAGGCTGGGATATATTTTGTTAGTCTTTGTGCCACAGGATGCCTGCTTTAATTTGTTGTTGCAGAGTAATATGGCTAGCCATCTGGAGCTATAATGATCAAAAAAGCATCTGATGATGCCCATCTCTCCTTCCTGCTCCAGCCACCAGTTGGCTTTCTGGAGAAGGGAAATCAAACCCACGATACTTGCAGGCAGGGCTTTTTGCTGTCAGAGCCCACAGGAGCAGAGCTCCACCTGGGCTAGCCAAGGCTCCGGCTCCATGTGGCAGCCACGTGTTCCCAAGCCAGGTGGTGTGGTCTAATATGCAAATAAGCCCCTGCTGGGCTTTTTCTACAAAATCACTGCTTGCAGAGGGGGAACTCTCTCCCCCACCGCTGTTGATTCCCTCCTTATGGCTGTGGGGGGGGGGAGGGAATCAGCAGCGGTTTGTGTGTTTTGAATTAATTCTTGGGGAGGGGGGAGACTCACTGGGGAGGGAATCCCTGCCAGGTGCCAGCATGTTCCTCTGCTGCTGCTGAGCTTGGAGCAACACTCTGCCACCAAGCCAGGCCCAGAGCAGCTGCTGGAGGGCTCCTGGGTTGTGCCACCACCACTGGGCCCAGCAAGGCTTCCCCGGCTGTGCTGCCTGAGCTAAGTCCACTCTCTATGCTCGCTTACTTGGGAGGGTGGGATTTAAATCCCACTCTTTTTTTTTTAATTTTCAGATTTTTCTGCTAACCTGGGGAGTGCCCCAAGTTTGAAGAAAGAGCTGTTTAGCCTTCATGTGGACCCAATCCATGGACTTAGCTATCTGCAGATGGGGGCCACAAGTGGTTAATACTATACAGGTGTAGACTCTTAGTCTATAGTTTGGTTAGGCTTTTGGAAGAGCCTAATATAATGGTTCTAAAGAGTCTAATATAATGGTTATTCTTCCTAAAGCAGAGAGCATAAAGTGGAGAGCATCCAACTGCTGACCAATTATTTTGGTGTAAACTGGAAATGAGGATAGAAGGTTTTTCACATTGGTATTGCTGTGACATCTGTACAGGATAATTTTAAGGTCTTTGTAAGGTTTGAAAGATACGGTAGTACAGAATCAACCAATCACACTTATCAGCTACAAAGGACTTTCATTACTATGGCAGTTGAAGGGTGGCATTCTTTGCTTCTGGAACAGCACTTGATACTAAATTGAGCCTCTATATAATTTAGCTTCCTTAGGGAATGGTGAGGTGAGACAGAGAGAATTCATATTGTAACCTATGACAGCGTCAATTCATATTGTAACCTTTGACAGAGAGTCAATTCAAAACGCACAGACTACAAGTGAGGATTACAAGGTGTATGCCTCTTACTTCCTTCAACACGCCAGCATATCACAGACAAGAGTTTAATCTAAATCAGCTTCCTGACACACTTGGTTGTTCATTTCTTTCTGTTCCCAGAACCACAAACATAATGTAAACACAAATAAAGAGAACAAAATAGGAGTAATACAAAGGGAGACGCAGTCACTTCTTTGGATTTCAGCAACTTTTTTTGACTTTGTATTCACATAAGAGGTTTTGTAAAATAAGCTGCCGCTGACAGACGTCAAATACTGGGCAAGAATAAGATGGATATGCGTCACTTGCCTTTAGATTTCAAGCCCTCTGAATCATGTCACACATGTGCTTAGCACTGCGTCTGCCTATGACACTGCTGGAAAGACTGCAGATCTATAATTTATTACTCCCAACATGGAAATGGCACTGATACTGCAGAAGGAAATGGCCTAGAAAGGCAATTTTCTTCTAGAATATTATTGTTCAATGCATTAAAAAACAAACAAACAGGACAATAAAGCCAGCTATGGATCATATGCAAACATTGTGAAAAGGTCCCAACATAGCGCTTTACACACACAAGAATGATTCAGATCTGCTGAATACTCCTTGGACAGAGATTTATGCTTTTAAAATGAGATTGTTACGTACAACCGAGGCTCAGAAGAGATGTGGCGAAAGTCATGGATCATTATTCATCTTCAAAAAACGGAAGGGCATGATCACAGGACATCAGTTCAGATGGTGGGCCACATGGAAAAGGAGTTCGTGTAGTTTAGCTAAACAGTCCCTGCTGCTGTTATCAGTAGAGTATCACTGGGAAAAGACCAGCCCTTGCAATGCCTGTTTTTCCCCTTTGAAAATAGTAAGGACATAGCTGGAGCAGGGGCACAGTTTCATCTGTGTGATAATTAAGCCCTTTTCTTCCTTCCTGTGCAGGCCCAATTCAAATTGGGGTTGCACATGAATGCAATTTATCTTTTAAACCCAATGGATATCCAGGCCCGTAGTCATGGGGAGGCCCAGCCACTCCACCAAACAACCCCTTCCACCTGTATGACACCTCTTGGCAGCTGGCTCTCTGCGCGACTCTTGTGGCTCCCGCTCTCTCCACAGCTGCTGCTCTGGTGGTCCCCAATCTCCTCGCCGCCCTGGCGGCTCCCCACCCCCCTCCATGGTGTCTCCCCCTCCCTCCCACTCGGTGAAGTGCTGACTCCTGGGACTCTTTCAAGGCTGCCTTCCCCCACCGATCAGCTGATCAGCGGGAAAAGCGGTGATCCGGGGAGGAAGTGGGGAGGAGGCAATGGCAGGCATGTTTTTTAGCAGCTTGGCCTCAGTGCTGCTTTCCCCACAAATCAGCTGAGAAAAGGGGGAGGGGGCACCAGAGCTGCGGGGAAATCGGGGGGGGGGGCGCCAGAGCAGCAGCCACGGAGAGAGCGGGGGCCGCAAGAGCAATGAGCCCCTCCACCTGAAATTTTATTCCCTGGGCCCCCCCACCTAAAGTTTTCTGGCTACGGGCCCGTGGATATTTGTTACCTGCATCACAACTTGTCTGGCCCAAAGCCAGCTGCAAGTAATTATGCAGAAGGGCATAAAGACTGCACATCTACATGGAGGAACCTGCTTGCCAGCTTGTGCACAGCCCTTTAAATGTTAATTGCTGCACCAGTAAGCTTGCCACTTAAAACTGTTGTATAATTTGGTCCCATCATAAGTGTGGGGAGTTATTAAATACACTAGAATCTAATTAAGTGAGGTGTCTTGTCCACAAGGCCAAGTGCTAGAAATAAAATAGGAATTCTAAACGTGGTTGTCAAGTATTCTTTCCAAAGTCTACAACTGATGCTCTGAATTTAACTGATGTTAAAATTTTTCATAACTAATAATAAATAAAATACAGGATTAGAACATTTAAAGTGGAAGCTGAAAAGAGACTCCTAAAACAACCTGCAACAGTGAAGTCACATGGCCTCCACCTGATAAAATGCACCCGGTGGTCATTTCCTTTACCTGGATGGATATTAGGATCTCGCGCAGTTCATTCTTCAGATCAATAAAGCGATCGTGATAGATGACCAAGGCCCAAGGTTCCTTCAAATAGCTGATTAAAAAAATAAGAAATTTAGTTACCTAGGGAGCTTCTCATTAACCACTAATGAAGTATTTACCTGCTTTTTCTTTCTTTTTTGCTCGTATAAATTACGGTTCTGCACCCATCAGGATAGTTTGCTCATAAAATGCCTCCCATAACAGCATGGTCAATCAATTCTTTTAATGGATGTTCCTGATGTACAGCCAGCTTCAGTAATTACATTTAAAGTGGCTTAATTCAGGGCTGTGGCAAGAGCCAGTGAAGAATCCTGATTTTATCAGAATTTAAAAGCCTGAAGACCTGTGAGGAACTGCGTCTCCATTATCTGTCCTCGTTTGAGAAAAGCAGATGGCAGGATTAACTGAACTCCTGCATAAACAAATTACATTTGTGTAGACAATGACACAAGTGTTGTTCATCATTAAGGTTTCTGGATTAATAAAGGACAGAAAAACAGGCCATGGTGATGTTGCAATATGTCCCTTGCACTAGTGTGCTGAATGAATCAAATCTGCCATACGAGGAAATAAAAGAACAGGATATATGGAAATATTTCGTGCGCAAATCGTTCTTTCTGCAAGTCACTCAAAGCCTGAAGGAAATACAATAAATTACTTTTTTTTTCCTTACAAAAATGCATTGCCCTAAAAAAGTATAAAGATACATAACTAGATGCCACGAGGCAATGTCTCGTATTTTATAACAAGGCAATGTCCGTCAGAGGTCTGTTTCAAGCTACGCTATCAGATCCTTACAGGACAAAATCAGAGCTGAATAAACCCTACTAGATTTCATGTATGGACTGGTACTATGTCTTTCAGTGCCATCCCAAACTCAGTTGCACTCTTCTAAACTCACTCACTTCAATTTCCTTAGAAGCCCATTCACTTCAGTTGACGTAGACAGGTGTAACTCTCCTTAGAATGGCACAGTTTATGTCTTTATTTATTTATATCCATTTTCCTTACCAGTACATGCAATGGGATATGGGAACGAGTCTTAGGTTGGTATACTTTCTTCCTGTTCTTGAAAGTGGACCTATCTGTTTCCTCTGCAGCTCACACCCCTGCATTAGCATTGCAATCTTCAGCACACTTACACGCTTCAAAGCCCAAGTCCTGTGACTCAGAGATTCAGATTTTTCCAAGATGATTGCAAAGGATAGCCATGCGAGTCTTCCATGGCACAACCAAACAAAAGCCCAGTGGCACCTTAAAGACTAACAACATTTATTTCAAGGGAATAGCCATGTTGGTATGAAGTAAACTTATACCGAGAATTAAATTTTTTGGTCTTAAAGGTGCCACTGGACTCAAAGCTTTGTTCAAACAGTGCAAGGTTCCCTGGCTCACAGTCCACTTCTTCAGATAGAGGGGTAATGACAAATTGTACTGGAGAATGCTTGGGGGTAGGCTTTGGCTTCTCCCCCAACACAGTTTTCCATTACATATCTGTTTATAGAAGTAGGCTATGACCCCTGAAAGCTCATATTGAAACAAATGTTATGAATCTTTAAGGTAACTAGATTTTTGTTTTGTTAGGCTTATTCAGGACCTGTGGCTGGATGGTTGTTGGGTCCCTGGGGCTCTAAAGAAAACCCATCACCATCCCCTGAGTATATTTCCAGTGGGCTGGAAAGAATGGATAACCCAAAGAAATCTTCTGGTTGCACTTGGACACAGGGCCGGTGCGTAGGAGTAGGCCAGGTAGACAGCTGCCTCAGACGCCACCTGATCTAAAGAGGTCTCATCAGACACACACACACACACACACCCCGCCACTCTTTCCTTCCCAGATCTGCACAGACCTGGGAAAGCAAGAGTGGTGGTGGTGTGTGCTCTCCTTGAAGCCTGCCTTCTCATGTAAGGGAAGGTGGGCTCCGAGGAGAGCATGCGCCAACCCCATCACTCTCACCTTCCCAAGGTGGGGTGGTGGTGCGTACTCTCCTTGGAGCCCACTTTCCACATACTATCCTTGCTGACAAGTTGGTAAAATGTGGTTTGGATCCTGTTACCGTTAGGTGGATCTGTAACTGGTTGACAGATCACACCCAAAGAGTGCTTGTGAATGGTTCCTCATCCTCTTGGAGAGGAGTGACAAGTGGAGTGCCTCAAGGATCTGTCCTGGGACCTGTTTTGTTCAACATCTTTATAAACAATTTCGATGAAGGAATAGGAAAGGAAAGGACTGTACAAGCACCAGTCGTTTCCGACTCTGAGGGAATGCTTATTAAATTTGCCAGGTTGCAAATACAGTAGAAGACAGAAACAGGATGACCTTGACAGGCTGGAAAACTGAGCTAAAACCAATAAAATGAGTGCTTGTGAATGGTTCCTCATCCGCTTGGAGAGGAGTGACAAGTGGAGTGCCTCAAGGATCTGTCCTGGGACCTGTTTTGTTCAACATCTTTATCAATGATTTGGATGAAGGAATAGAGGGAATGCTTATTACATTTGCAGATGATACGAAATTGGGAGGGGTTGCAAATACAGTGGAAGACAGAAACAGGATACAGGATGACCTTTACAGACTGGAAAACTGGGCTAAAATCAATAAAATGAATTTTAACAGGAATAAACGTAAAGTTCTTCATTTAGGTAGGAAAAACTCAATGAATGATTAAAGGATAGCAGCAGTCTGTGCGAAAAGGATCTAGGGGTCTTAGTGGATCATACACTGAACATGAGTCAACAGTGTGATGCGGTGGCTAAAAAGGCAAATGCAATTTTGGGCTATAACAACAGAAGTATAGTGCCCAGATCACGTGATGTGATGGTACTTGAAGATGGTGTCATATCACCTCTCAGCCGCCTTCTCTCCGGACTGAACATTCCCAGCTCCTTCAACCTTTCCTCATAGGACTTGGTCTCCAGACCCCTCACCATCTTTGTCGCCCTCCTCTGGACCCGTCCCACCTTGTCTATATCCTTCTTAAAATGTGGTGTCCAAAACTGAACACAATACTCTAGGTGAGGTCTTACCAGAGCAGAGCAATACCATCACATCACATGATCTTGGCACTATACTTCTGTTGATACAGCCCAAAATTGCATTTACCTTTTTAGCCACCGCATCACACTGTTGACTCATGTTCAGCGTATGATCCACTAAGACCCCTAGATCCTTTTCACACAGACTACTGCTAAGACAAGTCTCCCCCATCCTATAACTATGCATGGGATTTTTCCTACCGAAATGCAGAACTTTACATTTATCCCTGTTAAAATTCATTTTATTGGTTTTAGTCCAGTTTTCCAGCTTGTCAAAGTCATCCTGTATCCTGTTTCTGTCTTCTACTGTATTTGCAACCCCTCCCAATTTAGTATTGCCATCAAATTGAATGGGTTCAAATTAAATCAGAAGAGTTTCCGGCTCAACATTAGGAAGAACTTCCTGACGGTTAGAGTGATTCCTCAGTGGAACAGGCTTCCTCGGGAGGTGGTGGGCTCTCCTTCCTTGGACGTTTTTAAACAGAGGCTAGATGGCCATCTGACAGCAATGAAGATCCTGTGAATTTAGGGGGAGGTGTTTGTGAGTTTCCTGCATTGTGCAGGGGGTTGGACTAGATGACCCTGGAGATCCCTTCCAACTCTATGATTCTATTCCCTTGCAAGGGAACGCGGACTCTGAGGAGAGAATGGCTTCGGTCGGTTCCGGGATGCTTGGGACTGGTGCGGCTGGTGGGTTACTTCTGCACCCTGGCCGCTCACATGACTGCAATTTGTCTATGTGCCACCTCCATATAAACCTGTCCTCTGAGGTGACCTCATACATGACTGCCCCTAGCACCTTGGGAACGCGGGCCGGTATCCATGCTGCCTCCCCCCACCCCAAAGTTTTTGGCAAACACCAAGTCCCCCTGCGTCGAACCCTCTGGGAGCCCAAACTGCCTTGGGAACCTCTTGAAGGTCTGGGGTGTGGTCAGGGTGTATGCAGTCTAGCAAGGAGGAGCTCAGCCGGATTACAGTCAGTGATCGTACTGGGGATGGAATGCTGTGCCAGTAGACATTCTGCAAGGCGGGCCTCCCAGTTCCCATAGATGATGCGATGGAGCATTTCCTTAGTCACCTGCACCATCCGTTTAGCTTGGCCGTTGGTGACTGGGTGGAAAGGGGCCGACCTCATGCGTTTAGTTAGGTTTTGGCCACAGAAATCCTGGAACTTGGCTGATGTGAAGGCTGTTCCATTATTGGATACCAGTGTGTTGGGTAGGCTGTGGGTGGCGAAAACCCTGCAGAGGGCCCCTAATGCAGGCCGGGAGGAGGTGGACACTACGGGTATGATCTCGAGTCACTTCGAGTAGGAGTCCACTATGAGGAAAAATATTTGCCCCTGGAAGGGCCCTGCAAAGTCAAGATTCAGGCAGGACCAGGGGTTGCGTATGGACTCCCACTGTTGAGCTGGGGCTTGAGGCGGGGCCAGATGGATCTCCTGACATGGTTGGCATCAGGCAACCCAGGCTCAATAGCATCATCAATTCCCAGTCACCATACATAGCCGCGGGCCAGCGCCTTCATACGCATGATCCCCGGATGAGCTTTGTGCAGCACTGTGAGAAACCGCTGCCTCAGCACTGGGGGCACCACCACCCTGTTCTCTCACAACAGACAACCTTTATGTACAGACAATTCGTCCCTGCAGGACGCAAAAGCAGCAAATTCTGACCCCACCCAGTCCAAAACGTGGCAGAGGATTTTGTCCTTCCCGGAGCAGCGGGCAATGTCCTTGGCATGCACAGGGTGGTCTGGCAGTGAGTCCAGTGCCATGATCTGGTGTGCAGGAGCCAGATCAGAGTCCATTGAAGGCAGCAGCAGGCAACTAAGGGCATCAGTGTGGCCCATGGCCTTCCCTGCAAGGAAAATGGACCACCGCAAGACTCATGGATTTTGCAGCATTTGGCGGTCAGGGGCAAACAGACCAAGGAGGGGTTTGTGGTCCTTGTGGATGGTGAAGGGCCGGTTGTACAGCTAGTCATGGAATTTCTTTACCCCTGCCACAATAGCCAAGCCCTCCTTATCAATTTGTGCATAGCTGCGCTCCAGTTTTTCCAAGGTCTGTGAGTAGTATGCTACTGGGACTTCTCGGCAGTCTGGCAGCACATGGGCCAAGACCGCACCCACCCCATATGAGGAAGCGTCACAGGCCAGATGGGCAGTTGCTCGTCACAGTGTGCCAGCAAGCTGTTTGAAGTCAATACGTCTTTTACCGGCTGAAAAGCGGCGACTTGCTGGCAGCCCCAAACCCACAGAGCCAACTTGTCAGGAAGCCTGTGTAAGGGCTCTGCTACCACCACCTTGTGGGGGAGGAAGGCATGGTAGAAATTTAGGAGGCCCAAGAAAGCTTGTAAGTCTGCCTTGTATGTGGGGGCAGGCGCCTCACAAATGGTCCTAATTTTGTCCTTGGCTGGGTGGATTCCATCTGCATCCACCGTGTAACCCAAGAAATCAATAGTGGAAACCCCCAACATGCACTTCTCCCTTTTGACCATGGGGCCCGCCCCATCGAAACGCTGGAGGCGCAGGGTGAACTCCTCTTCAGTGGCTGCAGCAATCAGCACATCATCAAAGAATGGTTGGACCCCAGGAATCCATTTAGAGAGAGAGTCCATTAAGTTCTGGAAGATCCCTGGAGCCACACTGACCCCAAACTGCAGCCACTTGACCCAGAAGGCCCCCCTGTGCATTACAATGGTTTGGGCCTCCACCATGGCAGCGTCCACAGGAAGCTGCTGATAAGCCTGAGCCAAATCCCGCATCCCAAAAATTTTCACTTCTGCCAGCGATGCCAGCAAGTGACTGACTATGGGGACTGGATATACATGGCCTTGCAGCACCTTGTTAATAGTGCATTTGTAGTCTGCACAAATGCGGACGCTGCCATTTGGTTTAACCTGGATTACCATTGGGGTCTAAAAATCAAATAAATAAATAAAACGTCATCGCAGTATTTGCAGGAGCGTTTTTCGTGGGCATCTCCACAACTGGTGCAGCCTCGGGTCGTTGTCGTCTTTGTTGCATGAGGCTGCTGGCACTTCAGGTTGGCCTGGTGCATATTGAGGCCACTGTTGTCTTCGGAGTCATCTAGGTTGGATCCGCTGGCAACCTGATGTGTCCCAGTGGAGTGCCGCTCCTTGTGCAACTTCTAGTAGGCAGCGACTTCACTCACAGTGTCCTCCAAAAAAGGTCTTCTTGACTTCTTGCCATCTTCACCTGCATTCGCTCGTCATGGAGGCCTGTTATGAAGCGATCTATCAAGGCCTTTTCTAGACTCACGAATGCGCACTCACGAGCAAGGCGGCGAAGCTCTGCGAGGAAGGCAGTGACTGATTCTCCTGCCTTCTGGTGCCACTTGTGGAACTCGATGCATCAGGACGTGTGGGTTGGCCGAGGCGAGAAATGCTCAGTAAGCTTTTCCACAATGGCCTTGTCAGTGATTTCGCGCAGTGTCCTCAGAGACAGTAAACTGTCTGCCAACTCCAGGATGTCCTCGCCACAGCAGCTGAGCAGTAGGAGAGCCAGTTTGGTGTAGTGGTTAAGTGTGTGGACTCTTATCTGGGAGAACCGGGTTTGATTCCCCACTCCTCCACTTGCACCTGCTAGCATGGCCTTGGGTCAGCCATAGCTCTGGCAGAGGTTGTCCTTGAAAGGGCAGCTGCTGTGAGAGCCCTCTCCAGCCCCACCCACCTCACAGGGTGTCTGTTGTGGGGGAGGAAAGTAAAGGAGATTGTGAGCCGCTCTGAGACTCTTCGGAGTGGAGGGCGGGATATAAATCCAATATCTTCTTCTTCTTCTAGGTGCTTCTGCTGTTCTTCATCTGTGATTTTATGGTATAAGATGAAGTAATTCAGCCTCTTTTCCCATCTCTCCCACCACTCCGGTTGCTCAGGGTTGAATTCTTGGATGAACCCTTGCGGCCTGGGTTGGCCGGCCATGTGGGGAGCTGTCGGGGAATGGTTACCAGGAGGCACGGAGGTGCTGGACGCTCGATCTTCACTCATCTCAGGTCCTGACTTGGTGACCTTCCTCAGCGATGGTGGTGCGATGCGCGGAGCTGGAAGCAGCTGCTGTGAGGCGCGGTGCCGGTTGCTGTATCGCCTACCAGGATCCCACCTTCATCGCCGCTATAATATAGTGGGTTCTTAGGCATTGAAGAGGCGAGGCGGTAGTGATAACAAGCTCTTTATTAGTGCAGCATGATGGGTGGCTACATTAACCGAACCGAGGAACTGGACCCACGGGGCCAACTATATACAACACTGGGTGTAGTGTATCGGCAGCCATACGCGCCATGCGCAGAGGCGACTGGGCTGTCCCAGGCGCCTCCAGCGCGGGGCGCGAAATCCCCCGCCAATCATCAGCAGTGGCGGGAAGTTTAACAGGTCAGGATTGTCCAGATGGCTGTACCGGGGATTGTACATAAGCGGGACCCGGCCCGCGTGTTCTCTCTCTTGCAACGTGCTCCGAATAAAGAATGTTGCCCTACTCGCGTCTCCAGACTGAGTACGTTACACTGGGTTCCCACGCTAGCATGTTACTGGGTCATTCAAACCAGCAGGGGGCCTGTAATTGGAGCAGGGCAGTTGAGATTGGCTCCTACTGCCCGTTGTTCCTAAGTCCCCAAGCTCAGTCCTTCAGACTACAATGAGCCAGGCAGGAACATCGTTTGATAACACAAAGATTCACATACGTAACACCTGCCCAGACATGACATTCCATGGGAAGATACTGCTCTTAGCTTAGATGTAACTAATAAAGCAAACATCCCTCCAAAAGGCAACATCTAAAGGGATGGACAGCAGAGGGCACCCCAAGAATACCTCCAAATCTATCATACCTAATGAACCCAAATCCACAAACTTCCCTACAAAAAAATGCTGAAAAGCTTTACTCCCCCCCCCCCTTCCCATACTCTTTTCTGAGTATTTCTGTTTATACTGAGGAGGCTAAAACCAAAATTCCCCACTAGCCTTAGGGTTAAATGGATTTACACATTCTCGGGGAGGGGGGGGATGTATGTTGATATATTGTGACACAGAGGCTTCTGGAGAGGAATGTTTTTCTTTTAAATGTCCTCACCCTAAGCAAAACTGTTAACCAATGTGCAGGGAGGAGGAAGAAGCTGGGAATGGGGGAATTTCCAGGAGTTTGGTTCATTTCTGATCTGCACAGTTCTTTCCTGCTGCCCAGACTCCTTGAGGCCCTGAAGCACTGAAAGGCAGGAGTCTCAATGGCTTGTCCTTTTAGGGGCTTTCTAGTTACTCTTGATGAAACTACATGGGAGATTTTCCCTATTCCCTTTTCTACCTCTAAGGAATGCCCAGAAAAGAACCCAGTAACAGAAGATCTGCTGGGCATGGTCTAGTCCTCTCCAGGAGGGGGGATGATGAGCCCAGGTACCAACCTCCTCCAAGAGATCATGAATCTGAGCAAATAGTGGTGTAATAAGACCCATCTCCTCCAGAGAGTTGGGAGGCCCTCACAACAGGCCCTAGGGCTTTTTTTGTAGCAGGAACTCCTTTGCATATTAGGCCACTCCCCCCTGATGTAGCCAATCCTCCAAGGGCTTACAGGGCTATTAGTACAGGAGAGCCAGTTTGGTGTAGTGGTTAAGTGTGTGGACTCTTATCTGGGAGAACTGGGTTTGATTCCCCACTCCTCCATTTGCAGCTGCTGGAATGGCCTTGGGTTAGCCGTAGTTCTGGCAGAGGTTGTCCTTGAAAGGGCTGTGAGAGCCCTCTCAGCTCCACCCACCTCACAGGGTGTCTGCTGTGGGGGGAGAAGATATAGGAGATTGATTCAGAGAGAAGGGCGGGGTATAAATCTGCAATTCTTCTTCTTCTACTGTAAGCTCCAGGAGGATTGGCTATATCAGGGGTGTGTGGCCTAGTATGCAGATGAGTGCCTGCTACAAAAAAAGCCCTGGATGCCCCACATTGTCTAAAAGGTGAGTGGGCCAATCCAGGGGCTTTCCCTATTAAAGGAGCAGCTAAATTAGGAAGATCTCAGGGCCACTCCCCACTGCTGGGAAGCCCCACGGAAGAGGGGCTGTTTGTTGTTGTCCCTCTGAGTCATTGCCCCCTCCCCAAGGACACTTTCAGCTGTCAAGGGTGCAGACAGGGCCACCAAGAGAAGGAGACTGGGCAGACAAATTTCAGGGGCTCAGGTCAGCTGGAGGGCCCATGAAGGCAGCATCATTCTGTATTCTCCCAGTGCATTTAAAAAACCATTCCTGATGCAGTTCTGACTGCAGCCACCAGGAATGCAGAGCCTTTCTGCAAAGTTTACTACCAAGCTGAGGGAAACTGTTTGGTGATCGGATCCTGCAAAATCCATCAGCTCAGCTCACCACTGCAGCAAGGCCAGGCCAGCCAGGACAAGCTAGTCATTGCCAGGATGCAAACTCCTCACAAGGTCATTATCTATGGTTTCCCTCTTTTAGTTTCACCCAGCTGCTGCACAGCCAGATCTTGCAAAAGGGCAGTTCTGTTAGAGTGTGGTAGCAACTGGGGCAGTGATGCTCTCGTGCTTGGGGGGAGGGTCAGTGGAAGGGCTTCTAGCCCCACTGGTGGACCTCTTGATGGCACCTGGGTTTTTTGGCCACTGTGTGACACAGAGTGTTGGGCTGGATGGGCCATTGGCCTGATCCGACAGGGCTTCTCTTATGTTCCTACGTTCCCCCCACAAAGCCCTTTCCATTGTCTGTTCCTATATGTCCCTAGCTCTTTTCCATACTTTTCTTCTCCTTTGTTTTGCTCTGTTTTCATGATCTGCCGTTTGTCTATCCTCACTGCTAATTCTCCCCCTCCATTTTTCAGTCTTTTTCATCCTGCTTGGCAATTTATAATTTAGGGATGCTGGCCTCCAGGTGAGACCTGGGGATCCCTGAGAATTACAGCTCATTACCAGAGTACAAAGATCAGTCCTCCTGGAAAAAAATGGATGCTTTGGAGGGTGGACTCTGGAATTGTACCCCACTGAGGTCCTTGTCCCCCCCAGGCTCTGAGCCCCAAATCTCTTGGAGTTTTCCAACCTTACCCCCCATCCCCCACTAATGGCTAAGGGGGAATCTGGCAACCCTAAACTCAGAATGTATTTAATAGTAGTATAGAAGCAAACCTTTGTTAATATTTTGTTAATAGGGGGGAGTTAATATTTTCCCATAATCTATCAAAGTAGTCAAAGCACACTTCACCTCCCTCCACTCTTTACATATACGATAATAAAATTTTAATCTGCCTTAGTGCTAACAAATGAGGAACAGAAGTTAGAATATTTATTTACTTTATTTACCGTATATGCTGCCTTTCTACCTAGGGGGGGACCCAAAGAAACTCCCACCATTCTTGTCTCATCCATTTTACTCTCACAACAACCCTGCAAAATGGGTCGTTGTGAGTGTGTGACTGGCCCCAAGTCACCCAAGACTTCCATGGTGGGGGAGGGGGGAGTCCAACCTGGGTCTCCCTGATCCTAGTCCAACCCTCTAACCACTGCACAAGCTTAGCTTCCCTGGCAAATAGCATTGGGGTGGGAGTGGGGCTAGAGATAACCTGGGCAGGATATACAAGTTCATTTTGGGGCCTGGAACTCTCACAATCACTCTGAAGTTGGTGGCCAATTCTGAGATTCCAGGTTTTACTTTCTGATTAGTTATGCCTGCCACAGACAAACAGATGGGCATGTGGCTCCTTGTATTGTTATAGATGCATGGAAAGAACTAGCAAAGTTATTTGTTTTGTTCTGATATTTAGTTTGCATCAGGGTCACATGGGGGAGGGCAGATGGAATCTTTGTTTGGGGGGCCCTGGTAGCTTCAGCAGCCATGGTTGCAGAGCCCCTAAAATATCCTGAAAAGGGGAAAATAAACTTGGGAATAAGGCAGTCCAAGCCCTCTCAAGGAAGTGGGTGGTTACTCCTCCTGTCCCTGCACAACTAGCTCTATTATACCTCAATGGTCAGCTCTTCACAACAACTGAACCACCGCAACAGACCACTGGGCTTCAAAACCAGGTGAGCACAAAACTATTCATCAGCCTAAAGCAGGGGTGGCCAAACTTGCTTAATGTAAGAGCCACATAGAATAAATGTTTGAGCGCAGGCAGGCAGGCAGAAAAATAGATGAGGAGGGGGGTGGAGAAAGAAAGCAACTTTAAAGGCCATCAGCTTGGAGAAGTGATTTAGAGAGACAAATGCCTTCTCCAAGCCAGCCACTGGGGTGGTGGGGACTTCAAGAGCCACATGTGACTCTTAAGCCACAGTTTGGCCTCCCCTGGCCTAGAGCATAGCAGTCTTATACTGTTGTACTATTGGGGGGAGAGGAATTTCCCCACTGCTTTTCCCACCATATCCAGACATGAGCTCTCAACTGGTCCAGCCTTACAGTAATGTATATGTACAATAGTGTGCACTAATATGGGACTATCATATTCCTTAAGGTACACGTGCCAAAACAGTTGGTCATTATTGGACCAGCTCAAGGATGCAAACCCAGCCACTCCGCACAGCCAAGTGGGAAGCTCTTCTCCAGTCTTGGAAGCCTTCCTCTGACTTGAGTGTCTTTTCCGTTGGAGGAGAACCATTTAAGTTGGAGGAGGTCTCCTTAGGGTGAAGCATAATGGCTAGTTCCACCCCCATAGTGACTAGAGCCACTGCATTTCATAATGAAGCTGCTCTACTTCTATTTTATTTGTTTATTCATTCATCAAAATATTTTTGGCTTAAGGCAGCTATATACACTGAAGATGGCTTATATCCTGTTGTTACTCACAGACCGGGACTCTCCACATATGCAAATCCAAGAGCAGGGCTTTATGGTTCCACTACAAGTCTGAACCCTCCCCCAGGCCTCATGAGGCTTCCTCTGAAGGAAGAAGCTGAGGAACAGAGGTACAGGATACAAACCACACATTCTAACTACAGATGCAATCCACCTACAGTTAAACACAATGCATAGGGTTGCCAAGTCCAATTCAAGAAATATCTGGGGACTGTGGGTGTGGAGCCAGGAGACTTTGGGGGTGGAGCCAGGAGACATTAGGGGTGGAGCAAAGATCAAGGCTGTGACAAGCATGATTGAACTCCAAAGGGAGTTCTGGCCATCACATTTAAAGGGACGGCACACCTTTTCAATTCCTTCCTTCCATAGGAAATCATGAAGGATAGGGGCACCTTCTTTGGGGGCTCATAGAATTGGACCCCCTGGTCCAATCGTTTTGAAACTTGGAGGGTATTTTGGGGAGAGGCACTAAATGCTATACTGAAAATTTGGTGCCTCTACTCCAAAAAACAGCCCCCCCCCGAGCCCCAGGTACCCGTGGATCAATTCTCCATGATTTTCTATGGGAATAAATCTCCATAGGGAATAACAGAGTTCCCAGCAGACATTTCCCTCTCCCCCACCCCCCGCTTTCTGATGACCCTGAAGCGGGGGGAGGGCCTCCAAACTGGGGGATCCCCTGCCCCCACCTGGGGATTGGCAACCCTAACAATGCATCACATTTTATCAATATACCTAATTCTCAACAGGGACAAATCTGTGGATACTTACACCAAGAGGCTGGGACCATAAACAGACAAGACAGATTGTGTTATGAATCGAGAAAAGGCCCAGGTTTCCTTATAAATGTGAAATCTTAAAAATTCATTTGGGGTTTTTTAAAAACCAAATGATAAAAGCACTTGTAGCTTTAAGAAATGAATACCTTCAGTGTCTCAGGAGGGTAACGAAGATGGTAAGGGGGCTGGAGACCAAGTCCTATGAGGAAAGGCTGAAGGAGGAGATGTTTAGCCTGAAGAGATCACTGAGAAGTGATATGATCACCCTCTTCAAGTACTTGAAGGGCTGTCACATAGAGGATGATGCAGAGTTGTTTTCTGTTGCCCCAGAAGATTGAACCAGAATCAGTGGGTTGAAATTAAATCAAAGGAGTTTTTGGCTAAACATTAGGGAGAACTTCCTGACAGAGCAGTTCCTAAGTGGCATTTCCTCAGAAGGCGGTGAGCTCTGCTTCTTTGGAGGTTTTTAAACAGAGACTAGATGGCCATCTGACATCAGTGCTGATTCTGTGAACTTCCTGCATTGTGCAGGGGGTTGGACAAGATGACCCTGGAGGTTCCTTCCAACTCTGTAATTCCATTACCTTTGCTAAGCAATCACAGCTGTATTATCAGCCTTTAAGTCAAACACTCTCAGCTGAACCTGCCCCATAATGTGGTTGTGAGGATAAAATGGAGAGGAAAATGACGTAACGTGGAGAAAGCAGAATATTAATGAAGTGAAGTACCTCCGCACAAGTCCTTGCAGGTTCCTCACTATGCAACTGGGCTCAGTACAGCCAGAACCATGCAACTGGTGGAGGGAAAGCTGAAGATGGGGACAGGCAGGGATCATTTTGTAGATAAATAGGTGGTGGAGCTCATCCAGGGATTGTTATGCAGCTGCACCTACTATTTAATGGAGAAGGTGGGGAGGAGGAGGGGAACCCTCACAAAGGTTCAGGAGCTGTGCTCCTGTGAGCTCCTGCTGAATTCAAGGCCTGGGGGCAGGTGAAGGTGGGTTGGCTCATGGGTGGGAAAAAATAAAGGAAGCAGGAAAAGGAGAGGGGCTATGGAGGCTGCCAGGGAAGGGAAAGAGGAAAGCGGAGGGAGATGCCTGACAGGATTGCTTGTGGGTTCCCTGCTTGTATATATATGGGGGGGGGGGGATCAAGTTGCAACTGACATATGGTGGTGACCTCATAGGGTTTACAAGGCAACAGATGTTCAGTGGTGTTCTGCCATTGTCTGGTTCCTCATAGTGACCCTGGTATCCCTTGGTGGTCTCCCATCCAAATATTAACGAGGCTGACCTGTTTAGCTTCCAAGTTCTGATGAGATTGGGCTAGCCTGGGCTGCATGTGTGTCCCCACTCTGCAATATATAATTACCATGTGCAGTAATTTGTAAGAATACTGCATGTGTTAAAAAAATGAATTCTTTCTCGTAATTATACACCAAAAGAGCATTTTCTGGCTCTTTTGGCTTTTACCCATTTTCAACAGTTCTCTTAATCAATATGAACAAGTAAGCTTTCAGGCTAAGGAAGCTATAGAGCAGCTTTTTAATTTCTAATCCTTGGATTTCTGGGTAGTCTAGCTGCTCATTAGGAGCGCAGTTATGCATTAAAAACTCAGTAATGTAATACATAAGATAAGCCCAATGCCTCCCAGAATTGCTTGGGTACTTATATTGATCTATTATGTGAGTATAGCTTTAATAGTACAATTCGGGGTTAGCATTTAATTCTAGCAGAAAGGGAAAAGCTGTTAGGGCTTTCATGTGTTCCTTCCCCCTTATTCTAGCTTTCTTCTTCAAAAATGCACACCTCTTTACCTCTAATTAGACCACAAAATGTACTGAGTGGCATTAGGTGCATTCAGCCATGCTCACAAGCCTCTCTTTTTGACAGAAAGGAAAACCAACAACAACCTTAAGGAAGCCTGAAGGGTGAATTGGAGTGTTAAGGTGGAATCTTTTTCAGCACAAACATGCCCCAGTAACACTTTTGAGCCAATGGATTGCACAGAGCAGTACACTATGTCCTGTCTTTGAGTAAACGAATCCTCTGGGTATTTTGAACATCTGCTTGACATCTGATCTTCATAATCAACACCCATCACTGGTTCCCTGAATTAAAGTGAGAGTTCCATCCGTAAATACTTTTAATGCCTGCATTTTACTAATATGTAAAAAATGAAATGAAAACCTTTCAGTGTTTTTGCCTTTTGGATATCTTGGTCAATGCTACCGATGAGATTTTACTTCCAGCAATTCTGCTGAGCCATCTATAGGTACTGTAGAAAAGAAACATCGGGCGTTTTCGCACTTACCTTTTACTGGCGCGACCACCCTCCTCACGCCGGCGGATCTGCAGGGATTTCGCACCAGAAGCGCCGGCGCAGCCAAAAGAGCCGGCAACTTCCATCGCGGCGCCAGCTCAAACGTTTTCCTGCTTCTTGGCGGTTTCCATTTGAGCTGGCTCCGCGACGGAAGTTGCCGGCTCTTTTGGCTGCGCCGGCGCTTCTGGTGCGAAATCCCTGCAGATCCGCCGGCGTGAGGAGGGTGGTCGAGCCAGTAAAAGGTAAGTGCGAAAATGCCCATCATGTTTTAGCAAGCAATTTATTCAAAATACTGGGGAAAGGGCTCGTCTATAGGTTGGTTTAATGACTAAGAATGTAGCCTTAATGAACAAGTTAATATGTTTTTAGGTATCTGTGCAATGGAAAAATATGCTCAACTTTTGGGGAGGTAATCCTGTATTGATCACTGAAATCACTGGGCCTAGACTGGAATAATACTGCATAAGATTGCTTTGTTTTCTTACACAAACTATATTGGAAGAATATGTAGGCAAACAAGTGTTAGCGATAACATTATGTGTTAGCTAAGATAGGGTTACTAGTTGTCTTCTTTTTAGAGGACATGTCTGTACTCTTTTGAGTTGTTTCTAACAAAACTGCTTAAAATGTCCTTTTTTGGGGTTGGAAGGTTAGGAATATTCCTAGTTAGTAGCAATAATCACAGCTTAAATAGTAGGGGTATTTAAAATGGGATTTGTCATAGCGATCACTTCTTTGAAGTAGTCAGCTGGAAATACGTCACTCTTTTTTGCCTTTTCAAAATATGGTAACCCTAGCTAAGACGTTAAGATTTTTGCATAGATGTTGACTACAAGTATGTTGTGTTGTATGCATTTTAGATAACCATTGCTGTAAACATTGGGTTGAATTGTACTTCTGGTTTTGCTTTTTCTCCTTTGGTCTCTATTAATTTTTTTTAAATGACATAGCATGGTGTAGAATCTCTGATTCCATGGATTATTTATTTAATTATTATATATGTAGAAAGTAAACAGAAAATATCAGGTTATACATACAGTAAGAATATTAGTGGATACTGTTTAGAAATATGGTTAATCTCCATTAACCTTTAGGTAAGCAGAGCCATTTTTATGAAAAAGGCATAACTAGCCATATTTTTATGAAAAAGGCATAACTAGCCATATTTTTATGAAAAAGGCATAACTAGCCACATAAAATCCATGTGACATCATTTTATTAGGGCCAACAAAAATGCTTTGTGTCATTCTGATTGGTCATAGTAAAAAGGAATCACTTGGATTTTGTTTTTTTGTTAAACTTTTTAATGCTCAGTTGAGAGGACATGGGAAGGAGCCACCAGAATGAGTAGCTGCTCTGCATGAAGCAACTAAGGCAGAGGTAATACAACAGTTCACTAGTAGGGGGATGTCAGAACTTGAGAACTTCAAAAGAGACTCATTACTTTGTATCAAAAGTATAAGACGTTTATTGAGAACAGTGTTCAGGGAAAGCACAAGTTGACTCTGATAACCAGTACAGCTATCGGCACATTCTTTATGCAGTGGTAACAGAAACAATAAAACCATTTCTCACACTCTAAGAGACAGTTGTCTGTTCCCAGGGTCCCTTATCTCCAAGGCAGAGGAAGAAGCCCTGCTGTGTTGCTCTGGCGGGCTAGCTTCAAAGGACACCTGCAGATGTTTCCCAGGGGCTATCGGTCACCCTTCAGTGGTTACAGTTTGTTTGAAATGCAAAGAGCATTTGGTTAGCAGGCATGATTACAAAGACGATGGGTTAGTAGGCATCTACAATATGGAGTCGGTTAGGCTAATATCATCAGGCTCAGCATACATGATAGTTACAAGTTCTGACAGGGGAGTGTGCTCAGAAAACAAAAATCATTATAATTTCAGTTCTGGGCTTTGAGGGGGGGGGATTTTAGCGTGATTGCATATTTTGGGTTAAGACACTGATAGCTTGGGATTCAACTCTGTGTTTGGAGGGGTGGGGTTCTGGAGTTTAGGATAGTAATTTAATTTAATTCTTTTATTTACATCCCGCCCTATCTGCAAGTGGGCTCAGGGCGGCTTACAACAGTAAAATCAAACAGAGTTAAAATAATATCATAAAATAAGTATTACAAAATCAGAGCAGCACAATAAACAATCTTACAGACAGAGGCAGCGAAACCATCCAACAGCGCGTGGCTGATGACTAACAGCAAGACATAAACACCATAATGGTGAAATGCTGAGGGAAGTGATGACTTTCAAAAGGATTAATTAAAAGCTGGATTAATTAAAAGCCTGGCAGAAGAGCTCCGTCTTACAGGCCTTGCAAAACCTCAACAAGTCCCGCAGGGCCTGGATCTCCAGTGAGAGCTCATTCCACCAGGTAGGGGCCACAACTGAAAAGGTTCTGGCCCTCATTGAAGCCAGCCAGGTGTCCTTAGGACCAGGGACTATGAGAAGATGTTGAGTAGCAGGCCTCAGAACCCAGGTATTCCTGGATGCCTCTTTATCTATGGAGGCCCAAGTCACTGCCACTGCAAGGGCTGCCTTTTTCCATCTGAGGCAAGCCCAGCAGTTGGTCCCCTATTTTACCTCCTATGATCTAGGCACAGTGATTCATGCAACTAGGGTTGCCAAGTCCAATTCAAGAAATATCTGGGGACTTTGGGGGTGGAGCCAGGAACAAGGGTGTGACAAGCATAATTGAACTCCAAGGGAGTTCTGGCTGTCACATTTAAACGGACAGCACACCTTTTTAAATGTCTTCCTTCCATAGGAAATAATGAAGGATAGGGGCACCTTCTTTTTGGGGCTCATAGAATTGGACCCCCTGGACCAATCGTTTTGAAACTGGGAGGGTACTTTGGGGAGAGGCACTAGATACTATACTGAAAATTTGGTGCCTCTACCTCAAAAAATAGCTCCCCCGAAACCTCCAGATCAATTCCCCATTATACCCTATGAGAATCGATCTCCACATAGGGAATAATGAAGTGCTCAGCAGACGTTTTCCTCCCCCCCCCCCCTTGTTTCTGGTGACTCTGAAGCGATGGATTGGCGTCTCTACTCACGAGTTGCTGTCAACTTCTTCAAAGTAACACAGACATACCATCCCAAGAGGAAACCTTTCAATTGGAGACTGAAGCCTCCAAAGGCACATGGTCCTCTGGGGGCGGGAAGGAGCCTGGAAAAGTGGAAGAACCCCCACTGGAACCTGGGGATTGGCAAGCCTACATGCAACGGTAACCTCCGGATTAGACAATTGTAACCCTCTCTACACAGGGCTTCCCTTGATCCTGTTCCAGAAACTCATATGGGGTTCATATGGGGAAAGGCGGTCCAAAATATATGCAGGCCCCTAGCCATAAGGGGCCTTAAAGGTAAGGACCAACACCTTGAACCGGATCCAGTACTCAAGAGGTAGCCAGTGCAGTTTGAGCAGCACCGGAAGCATCTGCGCCTGCATAGTCCACGATGTCGGTGACCGGGTTGCTGCGTTCTGCATCTGCTGGAGTTTCTGGAGCAGAATCAAGGGAAGCCCCATGTAGAGAGAGTTACAATAGTCTAATCCAGAGGTTACCGGTGCATGAATCACTGTGGCTAGATCATAGGAGGTAAAATAGGGGACCAACTGCTGGGCCTGCCTCAGATGGAAAAAGGCAGCCCTTGCAGTGGCAGTGACCTGGGCCTCCATAGATAAAGAGGCATCCAGGAATACCCCCAGGCTCTTCACCTCTGTTGACAGCATCAGTTGGGTGCCATTGAAGGGCGGGAGACAATTCCCCCCCAAGAACCACCCTCTGTCCCCAACCATGGAGAAAGGAGGTCAGCCACTGCAAGGCTAATCCCTGAATCCCTGCATCGGCGAGATGGTGGGCCAACACTTCATGGTTGACTGTATCAAACACTGCTGACAGATCTAAAAACAGTATCAGCAGCGCTAAGCCGCCACAATCTAGATGCCTCCAGAGATCATCTACTAAGGTGACCAGACCCCCAAAACTGACCATGGGCGGGGCAAAAGCCGGACTGGAAGGGGTCCAGGGCATCGGTCTCCTCCAAGAAAGCCTGGAACTGTGTTGCCACCGACTTCTCCACTACCTTGCCCAGAAATGGTAGATTTGATACTGGGTGGCAGTAAGGACCATAGGGTCCAAAGATGGTTTCTTCAGGAGAGGGCAAACCACTGCCTCCTTCAAAGCTCCCAAGAACATCCCTTATAACAGGGAAGTGATGATCTCCTGCAGGGGAATCCCAACCTTGTTGCCATTGGCTTTTATCAGCCACAATGGGCAGGGATCAAGGGGGCAAGTGGTTGGTTTCACAGCGGCCAGGGTCTTGTCAACCTCCTCCTTAGAGAGCGGGCTGAACTGGTCCAAGACCAGTCCCAGAGATGGGCAAGGGCCTCCAGTTCACATACTGTATCAAATGTGGCTGGGAGGTCGCAGCAAAGCGACTAGATTTTGTCTGCAAAATGATTAACAAAAGCCCCACAGCCAATAGCCAATTCCCTATCATTTGGAAAGAAATCAAAGACCAAACTAATGTAAATAATTGTGCTGGGCACAGTTTTGCAGACACAATGGAGGCCGCATAGAACTCCTTCTTTGTGGCCTTCATAGTCATTTCATAGGTCTGAACAAAGGACCTATACGATGCTCTCGAAGCTTCATCGCAAGCTCTTTGCCACACTCTGTCTAGCCGTCTCAGCTCTCGCTTCGTCTGTCTCAGCTCCACGGAATACCAAGGAGCTGAGTAATCATGAAGGTGAAGAGGACAAGGGGCGGGGGGGACAACCATGTCAATGGCTGCGGAAGGCCACTGTGTGATACAGAGTGTTGGACTGGATGGGCCATTGGCCTGATCCAACATGGCTTCTCTTATGTTCTTATGTGACACAGAGTGTTGGACTGGATGGGCCATTGGCCTGATCCAACATGGCTTCTCTTATGTTCTTATGTGACACAGAGTGTTGGACTGGATGGGCCATTGGCCTGATCCAACATGGCTTCTCTTATGTTCTTATGTGACACAGAGTGTTGGACTGGATGGGCCATTGGCCTGATCCAACATGGCTTCTCTTATGTTCTTATGTGACACAGAGTGTTGGACTGGATGGGCCATTGGCCTGATCCAACATGGCTTCTCTTATGTTCTTATGTGACACAGAGTGTTGGACTGGATGGGCCATTGGCCTGATCCAACATGGCTTCTCTTATGTTCTTATGTGACACAGAGTGTTGGACTGGATGGGCCATTGGCCTGATCCAACATGGCTTCTCTTATGTTCTTATGTTATGTTCTTAAGGAAAGACGGTCATGCCAGTCTTCCACTAGACCATCTAATGGGCCACTAGGGGGAAACATATCCTGCAGAGCCCTTTGGAATACATTAGGATCCATCAGGCTCCGCAAGTATAAATGCGCTCGCCGCCTAAACAGGGAGGGCTAGGCATGCATAGCCAGGAAATATATACAATGGGGAATATATACAAGGGTCCAGGGCAGCTGTTTATAGTAATGACACCAAATTTGCACACTCCTCCCTTTAATTTAAAACTCCCCCATGTTTCAAACCAATTGAACAAAGTGGTTTGAATTGACAGAGCCCCGAAGCAGGTGACTCTGAGCAGCGGCACTTTTCTCCGCTGATTCCTAAAATGGCAGGTAAGCAGCAGCCTAGCAGAACAATTCTGGCTGGGAGGAAAAACAACTATCCCGCCTGCATTCATTTCATTATCATACTCTTACAGTGACTATCAATAAAAGTTTTTAACCTTTCCACTGAAAATTTTGCATTTGTTATCCTTCCTTGTGGGGGTCTGCTTGTTTCTTTTCGCTACGTGCCAGTGGCTTCCTTTGTAAACCTTCCAAACCCGCCTCCCCCCTCCTTCCTTCCCATCATTTTGCCATTATTTCCTACAGGGGACCTTTCGACAGGGGTGGAATGGCTGTTTTTCAACTTAATAATGCCAAAATTGCAGCAGAGTGGATGCTGCCTGTCCTCTAATGAATCCCAAGTTTCAAGCATATTGGTCCAAGTGTTCAAATACTACAGGCTTCTAATAGGGTTGCCAAGTCCAATTCAAGAAATATCTGGGGACTTTGGGGGTGGAGCCAGGAGACACTGGGGGTGGAGCCAGGAGACTTTGGGGGTGGAGCCAGGAGACATTAGGGGTGGAGCCAAGATCAAGGCTGTGACAAGCATAATTGAACTTCATAGGGAGTTCTGGCCATCACATTTAAAGGGACGGCACACCTTTTCATTTCCTTCCTTCCATAGGAAATCATGAAGGATAGGGGCACCTTCTTTTGGGGCTCATAGAATTGGACCCCCTAGTCCAATCTTTTTGAAACTTGGGGGGTATCTTGGGGAGAGGCACTAGATGCTATACTGAAAATTTGGTGCCTCTACCCCAAAAAACAGCCCCCCCAGAGCCCAGATACCCGCGGATCAATTCTCCATGATTTTCTATGGGAATAAATCTCTATAGGGAATAACAGAGTTCCCTCCCCTCCCCCCACTTTCTGACGACCCTGAAGCGGGGGGAGGGCCTCCAAACCGGGGGATCCCCTGCCCCCACCTGGGGATTGGCAACCCTAGCTCCTAAACAAGCTGTTCCCAGCCATTATAATTGTACTTTTCGAGGTTTTAGTTTTGACTCCGTTGCAAGGTTTTAGTTTTGACTTTTAAAGCCTTACACGGCATGGGACCGACATATCTACGGGACCGCCTCTCCCCATATGTGCCCTGGAGATCACTGCACTCCAGCACACAACATTTGCTGCCCATCCCTGGCCTGAAGGACATCCATCTTGCCTCGGCCAGGGCCAGGGCCTCAGCCTTGGTCCCAGCCTGGTGGAATCAGCTCCCTCTAGAGATCTGGGCCCTCACCTAATTGTTATTTTTCTGCAGGGCCTGTAAAATGGAGCTATTCTACCAGGCCTTTGGTTGCGGCAGTGGTAGGCTTCCCAAACCTCCCGCTCTGGCGGGAGACCCCTGGGTTTGCAGCCTCATCTCTCGCTCTTCAAAAATTGGGAAGCGGGGGGTGGGGGTGGAGGGGGGGAGAACATACCTGTAGGCTTCATGTTATTATAGAGCTCCTGAGCCGTTTGTAAAATGTATGCCCCTTTAAGGCTGGGCAGGAAGCAGGAAGGGCTTGGGAGAACGGCCCCTCCCTTTCTTTTGCTTTCGTTTTCACAGCAACAGTTCTCCGGAAGAAGATCTGGTAAGTATTTGTGTGTGTGAGAGAGGGAGGGGGCAGGGGATTCCCTGGTTTGGAGGCCCTCCCCCCTTTAGAAAGCGTGTGGGGGGGAGGGAAATGTCTACTGGGCACTCTATTATTCCCTATGGAGAACGATTCCCATAGGGAATAATAGGGAATTCATCCGTGGGTATTGGGGGCTCTGGGGAGTCTATTTTTTGAGGTAGAGGCACCAAATTTTTCGTATAGCATCTAGTGCCTCTCCCCAAAATACCCCCCAAGTTTCAAAACGATTGGACCAGAGGGTCCAATTCTATGAGCCCCAAAAGATGATGCCCCTATCCTTCATTATTTCCTATGGAAGAAAGGCATTTTAAAAGGTGTGCTGTCCCTTTAAATGTGATGGCCAGAACTCCCTTGGAGTTCAATTATGCTTGTCACACCCTTGTTCTTGGCTCCACCCCCAATGTCTCCTGGCTCCACTCCCAAAGTCTCCTGGCTCCGCCCCCAAAGTCCCCAGATTTTTCTCTAATTGGACTTGGCAACCCTAGGCAGTGGGCGTCCTACTCCACTGACTGGCCCTATGTGGCAATCCATCTCTGCTGTAGCATAAACTTATTTTATTTACTATCTTCGGTTCATGTAATATGCGCCCAACTGAGCCGCCATTTATAATTTGTTACGATCTGTCAAGTTATATTGTCCACATCGCTCTGGTTTTAACTGTTGTTTTTATACTGTTTTTAGAATGCTGTGATGCGCCCGGAACCCATCCTTGGGAAAGGGTGGACTATAAATCGCCTAAAATAAAAATAAATAAATACTTCTGTTATTTCCTAAGGGGGATGCTGTTTGCACAAAAATTGCAGCCAAATTGGTGCAACCTGCCCGCTAAAGAATTCCCAAGTTTCAGGTAAATTTTGCTAAGGGATTGAATTCTATGGGCCCTGAACAAGCTGTACCCAGGGCCA
The DNA here is from genome assembly GCF_032191835.1 of Heteronotia binoei. Lineage (NCBI taxonomy): Eukaryota > Metazoa > Chordata > Lepidosauria > Squamata > Gekkonidae > Heteronotia > Heteronotia binoei. The sequence continues at coordinate 11,328,711 of NC_083236.1, forward strand.
GCACCAGGTTTTCTGGTGCCCTAGGTAAGATTCCCCCACTGACGCCCAGTTGGAAGATCTGGAAGATGGGCAACGTGGTGCTGCTGGGGTGTGCAGCCCAGCCAGGATCAAGACAGGGGGCTTTCCTGAGGTGCACCCCCCCCCCCCATTATGGGCACAGGCCCCAGAAAGCACTGGATGTCGGCTTCATGCCGACATGCCCCTCCATGACTCAAAGGCAGAACCCCCGAAACCCCTCTCCTCCTACCTATCTGCCACCCAGAATTTGCCACTTCTGCAAGGAGGTGGTTCACAAAGGCGTTGAGGTGGGTGCTGTGCATTCCCAGAGCCTGGATACACCACTGCCAGCTGAACGGGACAGTCTGCAAAGGAGGGGTGTTGCCAGACCCTGGGGCTCTGACACCAGCGGGAAGGAGACACTGAGAAGGAGCAGCAGCCTGAAGTTTCTTGCCAATCGGGCTAAGAACCCACTTTCTCTTCAACACTGTCCCAACCGAGTGGAGTCCACAATTTGGTTCAGCCCAAGTTTTTCCCCTGTATTGGAGAAGAACCAATGAGTGCCCGCAACCTCACTCCCTCCACTCAAATGAGAGCCTATGACTATGCTCGGTGGCCATCTGTAAGGATCGCATTTAATCTAATTAGAGCCATATTAGGAACCAAAAAGTGCTACAGATAGGGAGAGGGGGCTGGCACCACCAAAGGGCCACTCAAGGAATGGGACCCTCCTGGGCATGGCATAATTAGGTGGTTTGCAATGTTATACTGCACTAGATCACCTCCAGCTGTGATGGCCCTTTTGCCTGTACAGTAGCGCTTTGATGGCCGTCAGCCACTTCCCTGCCAGTGCCTGCCCGGAAGATGAGTGAGTGGTGCTGCTGGGATGCACAGGCCAGCCAGGACTGGGGGGGGGGGGGGCTTCCCCAAGGCACACTCACCACCCCAGTTCAGCACCTTCCCTGCTATCCCCGCCACCGCCCACTCAGAAGACCCCAAAGATGAGTGAGTGTTGCTGCTGGGGCACACAGCCCAGCTAGGATCAGGGTGGCACTGCTGGCGGCTCCCTGCTGGGTGTGCAGGCTACCCCGCCCCCAGTGGTTCAGCGGCTGCGCAGCTCCACTCCATCGGCTGGTAGCTGGCTGGCCACTTACAAGGAGGAGGAGTCAGGGGGTCAGAGGCGGCCAGCAGAGTCATGTGGGGGGCGCCCAATTTGGCACACCCTGAGGGCTGGCATGCCTAGGCAATGGCCTAATGTCACCTAACAGGTGCACCAGCCCTGGCTATACCCAGCTCTCTATTTTCCCAGCCATAGCACTTTAGAGATATGTTGGTGTTGTAAAAATTGAGATGGGGGTACAGAAAAAAAAAAGTCAGAAGGGATGGTATTATAAAGTATATTTATCTGTTATTTAAGATTTCAGGTTTTCACGGCTGGTAACATCATTAGGGTTTGTAGAATCTTTCGGGATCAAGTGCCGTGTTCTACTGGAGAAAGTTTTCCTTCCAGACGTTTCGTTCTCAGCTGCGGAGAACATCCTCAGTGGCGTTGCAGCCGGAGCAGGCGCTCAGACCTTCTTGGCTGCTGTGCATTGAGCAGCCAAGAAGGTCTGAGCGCCTGCTCTGGCTGCAACACCACTGAGGATGTTCTCCGCAGCTGAGAATGAAACGTCTGGAAGGAAAACTTTCTCCAGTAGAACACGACACTTGATCCCGAAAGATTCTACAAACCCTATCTGTTATTTGTTCATCATAAGAACAAATAGTATCAGAATAAATATAATACATAAGCAATTAAGATACCTAATATTCACCAATTTCTACATACTATTTTCTGCTTGTTACTAAAACCTAGCATTTATTATTATACGTTACTATTGTTAACATTCATTATTTCTTTATATACATTTTAGTAATATCACAGTTATCATGGTCCAATTTAAATCTGAGAGTATTTTTAAAAGCATTTCTAAAAATGCAAAAAGATAACGATGAAGTAAATTCATATTAACTTTCGTAAACTTTTGTAATCTTAAATGTATCATTATTTCATAAAGTATAACATCGTATCAAAAATACTTATATTTATGCCATTATGATATTATCTGTAACCACCGGAATTAATACAGCTACATTCATCTCTGTAAACTTTATAATAATAATTGAAATAATAGGAGGAAGGGGAGGAGAACAGTAACTCTGCAACTTATCTCCAAAGCTATCAAATTACTGGGTTCAAGGACCATTCATTCACCTGCTCAAGAGATCCTCCTTCATGTTCTCAATGCCTGAGACATGAAACACAGAGAGGAGAATCTCTTGGTGGATGCACCAGTGCCAGAGACTGAAGATTAACTTGCATAGTCTTTTTGAAGCAGTGCCTTCTTGCTTGTTCAGGCAATAGAAAATTGTTATGTTTTCTGTCAAAATCTGCACTGTCTTGTTCATCAGAAAAGGGAGAAAGGATTGAAGCTTTGCTTCCGTAGGCATCCACTGGCCTTGGGCAGACAGGCCCTTGCAATGGAATCCCTAACCCCAAAGTGAGGCATCTGTGGTGACTGTCACCTATGAGGGTGGATGTGAAGGGGCATTCCTATTAGCAGGCTGGAGTCCAAGGTCCACCATTCCAGTGTAAGTAGTGGCTGTGGTGGGATTAGCAAGGTGGAGAGATGGTCTTGTGGCTGAAAATGTCTTAGAAATCACAGTTGCAGGAGTCATATGTTGTTAGCCAAATTGCCCTCAAAAGAGGTTGGGGAATTAGTTTGGTGGGCAAAGATGACCAACTGAAGCAGGATCAAAATCTGTGTATACAGAAGGCAGTCTGCCAAGAATTTCCCTCTTAATCAGAAGGGCGAGCCAGTTTGGTGTAGTGGTTAAGTGTGCGGACTCTTATCTGGGAGAACCAGGTTTGATTCCCCACTCCTCCACTTGCACCTGCTAGCATGGCCTTGGGTCAGCCATAGCTCTGGCAGAGGTTGTCCTTGAAAGGGCAGCTGCTGAGAGAGCCCTCTCCAGCCCCACCCACCTAACAGGGTGTCTGTTGTGGGGGAGGAAGGGAAAGGAGATTGTGAGCCGCTCTGAGACTCTTCGGAGTGGAGGGCGGAATATAAATCCAATATCAATATTCTTTTGGTAAACTCAACGAATATTTTATTTAAGAAAATACAGTCAAGCTTACATGTATAACAAATTCATTCATCAAGCACACAGTTCCTAGGAAAAAGAGAGATAAAATTGATAGGGGTAACACAGGGATAAAACATAGACAGGGTGATACTTTACCTCTTGTAGTCTTCAGATGAAGCATCCAATAGTGGCAAAAGAGAAGAGGGAGCAAGACACGACCCACATATCTTACTATGGGGACCCGAAACTGATCAGGTTTTGGGGGTAGTCTATACAGCAAGGTAGGGGTACTGTACGATGCACACCTATGAGGCTATGAGTCAGACCTTTTAAAGATGACCTTGTGCCCTCAGGCTGTGAGGTCAGATGAACTGTGACACCGGGGTCAGGTGGTCTCTGATACTAGTACACGTGGTGTATGACATCAAAAAAAGGGGGGCTCCTTAGTGACGTTTGGAAAGGATTAAGGGCGATGATAGAATCAGATCACCTAATAATACTATCTGATGGGATGCTTTAGAGCTGAATTGTTTTCTAAAGTGACACCCAGAACTACACAAAGGTGACAGTCTCCGTGTTGTTCATAAGTCTGGATGATCCACTCAACTGGTATGGCGGAGTCTTTGTGTAAATTCTGGTTTTCAATGGCTGGCCAGATCAGTCCCAATATAACATTGTTTAATCAATAGCAGCATCCTAGCCACACCTTGTGTACATGGGGCTCTCGCTTCGCTCTCATGACATCTAGGAATAGTGGAAGAAACCCAAAGACAGAGTCCCTGGAACAATCGGTGTGGCTTCCCATTGGGAACAACGGGGTTGAAGCAAGGTCACTGGACAGTTCATGGTTGTCATGTGAGTCGCACTTCTATCCTACAAGAAGAACCGCATGGCTGCGGAGCCAGACTGAGTGTCCTTGTTATCATGGTGTGCTTGAGTGGCTTGTGTTGGGAGGTGGCATAGCCATGGAAGATTAGGTTCAGACCCTTTCAGTCCTAAGCAAGGGAATACTGTGTTTTGGGAACTTGGGTCAAAGCAAGTAGGCTTTTAGAAAGATAGAGGAGGGGGTTTTGGTCTCACAATGTGGAATTCGGAGTAAAGGATCACAAATGTCAATGATGCCATCAGTCCCAGACGTTGCATGATTGAACAAGCTGATTGAGTTGGAAATATGGTAAAGGTTTGCGCCATCAACCGCAACGGGGAAAGCCGACAGGAAATGAAAGGTCTCTGAATCGGGAGGACTCATCTAAAAGAGATGAAGGGTTAGCTGTTACTTTTCTTCCGGGTAATAGATCAGAGACGTCCACTGAGATGGTGACAAACAGTATGGGCTGCCTGCCAAAGTCTCGAGGCAGCAGGAGGAAGGTTGCAGGCCTAACTTGCCTGGGAAATTATAGATGTTTGTATACAAATGCTAGAAGTGTTCGAAGTAAAAGTGGTGAGTTGGAATGTTTAGTGCTGGGGGAAAACATAGGCATTGTGGGAATTTCAGAAACTTGGTGGAATGAGGAGAATCAGTGGGGCATGGTGATTCCTGGATATGTTATATCGGAAGGATAGGGAGGAAAAGGTTGGCGGTGGGGTGGCTCTGTATGTCAGAGAGGGTATATAGTCCAGTAAGACTGAGGTCAAAGAATTAGATTCCCTTCTAGAAATGCTTTGGGTCAAAATAGAGGGCCCAAAATGAAATTTAACTATGGGAGTTTGTTATCGCCCACCAAATCAAAAGATAGAGGACGATTATAATATGATGGAAGGATTAAAGATAGCGGCTAAACATAAAAACTGTGTCGTAATAGGTGATTTTAACTACCCGCAGATTGATTGGGTCAATCTGTGTTCAGGTCGAGAGAAAGAGATTGAGTTTCTAGATGCTCTCAATGACTGTGCTATGGAGCAGATGGTACAGAACCTACCAGGGGTGGGGCAATCCTGGATTTGGTCCTAAGTAATGCCCAAGACTTGGTGAGAGATGCAAAAGTGATCGCACCACTTGGGAGCAGTGGCCATAACGTTATTGATTTCACCATTTGTATAAATAGGGAGTTGCCCCAAAAGACCAGCACAACCACGTTTAACTTTAAAAGGGGTAAATTCTCTGAGATGAGGAGGCATGTGAAGAGGAACTGAAAGAAAAGGTAAATACAGTCAAAAGCTCTTGGGGAAGCTTGGAGGCTATTTAAAACTACAATCCTAGAAGCTCAGATAAAATATATACCACAAGTTAGGAAAGGCACAAACAGGTATAAGAGAAGGCCTGCATGGTTAACAAACGAAGTACTGGAAGCTGTAAAAGGTAAGAAGGAGTCCTTTAAGCGGTGGAAAGCTAGTCCAAGTGAGATTAATAAAAGGGAACACAGGCTGTGGCAAAGCAAATGCAAGACTGTGATCAGGCAGGCAAAAAGGGACTATGAGGAGCATATTGCAAAAAACATAAAGACCAACAATAAAAATTAGAAGCAGGAAACCAGCCAGGGAGGCAGTGGGGCCCTTGGATGACCAAGGGGTCAAAGGATTACTGAAGGAGGATAGGGAAATGGTTGAGAAGCTGAATGCATTTTTTGCCTCCATCTTCACTGTGGAAGACAAGAAGTGTTTGCCCGCTCCAGAACCACTAATTTTGGAAAAGGTATTGAAAGACCTGAGTCACATTGAGGTAACAATTTTAATTGACGAATTAAAAACTAATAAGTCACCAGGTCTGGATGGCATACATCCAAGAGTTCTGAAAGAACTCAAAGTTGAACTTGTGGATCTCCTGACAAAAATATGTAATCTTTCATTGAAATCTGCCTCCGTTCCTGAGGACTGGAAGGTAGCAAATGTCACCCCCATCTTTAATAAGGGTTCCAGAGGAGATCCAGGAAATTACAGGCCAGTCAGTCTGACTTCAATACCGGGAAAGTTGGTAGAAAGCATTATCAAGGACAGAATGAGTAGGCACATTGATGAACACAAGTTATTGAGGAAGACTCAGCATGGGTTCTGTAAGGAAAGATCAGATTTTTTTTGTCTTGATGCAGCTTGGGCTTTGGGAGTTATGATGTGTTTGCTGGATAAGATGTCTTTTCCCACTGTTCTGAAGGCTGTGAAGTGTGCTGATGTTTGTAAGAGGAAAAATGTTCACACTGCATCTTTCAAGTACCCTTGCCATTGTGGGTTAACATAATTGCTTTACTGTGTTACCATGTTTTCCCACCTGTTGTTTAGGTTAATGCTGCCTGTATTCATGTTTCCAGGAATGCTTTGAATAGTCAAAAGACAGATACCTTGAGAACCGGAATGTTTAGCTTTGTGTTATCAATGACATTACACTTGCCTGGGACTGTGGGAACAGAGGCTGTGGGAACCAGGGGGGGGGGGGGGGTTGACAAGACAGCTTTCTCTTTCATAGACTTTTTGCAATTTATAAGTCTATGTTTGAGATGTGAGCTTCAGACTTGACTCAGTCCAAATGTTGAGTCACTATCTTTCCTGATGCTTTAATATACTGAACCAATTTCAAACCCAACCGACTGTTTACTGGGCAAACGGGTAGGACTGACAGCTTGGGCCTGAAGTATCTGAGATGTTTACTGAGACAGTCCCAGGTTGCATGCTTGCTTCCTATTATCATCAATATTTTCCCATGTGCTATCAGTTGACGAATGGAAGAGCCCCTCCTCATTGAAGGGAAGATCTTCCATTCTGGCCTTTACATCTGTGTCAGGAACAGATCCCTGACATGTATAGCTGGGGAGGGCACTATTACTTGTTTGCTGGTATGGTTAGCTGCTCATTAACAACTCATCGTTTTGCAGATGTATTTGTATCCATGTGATGTACTAACCCTATACTACAAATGTATTCAGGGCTACTAACATCCATTGTATTTCTTAAACATTTAGTGCTTTGTGTGTAGTGGGACGTTCCCAGTTTGCAGGTGGAAAGAGAACGCGGGGAGACAGGTCTAAGCTGGTCTCTCTGAGCAACACTGATATGGATTAACTGAACTGGGATGAGCCTGTGGAATGTGACCTTGATGGGAGCCACACTGAGGTCTGAGAAAAGACTTTATAATCATTAATTCAAATGACTTTGGTGGGCGGGGGAGGAAGGGGAACAGTTATTTCAAGGAGGTGTAATTATTGGGGGACTGACCATCCATGTTATTCTGGCCAGACACAGTCCTGCACTTGCATGCTGATTATGGTTGCTATTTGATCTATTAATAAAGCTTCTTCTCAAAGCATCTTATGGAAGTTTCTGGGCAAGAAGAAGAAGATATTGGATTTATATCCCGCCCTCCACTCCGAAGAGTCTCAGAGCGGCTCACAATCTCCTTTACCTTCCTCCCCCACAACAGACACCCTGTGAGAGCTATAGCTGACCCAAGGCCATTCCAGCAGGTGCAAGTGGAGGAGTGGGGAATCAAACCCGGTTCTCCCAGATAAGAGTCCACACCCTTAACCACTACACCAAACTGGCAAAACCTTACAGTCTGTTTGTAGAGATGTAGACCTCAACCAGGCATATCTACGAAAGGCTACTGAGGTTGTTAGGGACTTGGAGGAGCAGCTGACAGCATGTGACACCATACTTATTTATTTTTTTGCTACTATGGCAATCTCTTGACGTTTTGGGACTGCTGTGACTTGATCTGCATCAGGTAACTTTTGGAGCACAGGAAGCAATTCATTAACCAGGCGGTGAATACAAGCTGAAAAACAAGCCAGATAAGTGTGCATCTTTACTGTAGCAGAAGTGAAGGCATAGATCTTTCAACACAAGACGTCAATCTTTTTTCCCCTCTCTATCAGGAGGAGCTGGATGATGTGGCTGTTTAAATGAAGTAAATGAGTGCATTATAACTGAATGGGGTGCAGGGTGTTGAAATAAGAATTTAGCCTCATTCTCTTGCACCTTATAGAGTGCACCAAAATGTTTGGATACAGGTGGAGTTGATGCAGGTTTATCTCTGGCTTCTTTAATCTTGTGAAGATGAACTGGAAGTAGTGGGAGCACATCTGCATGTAGTAGATTGAATTTCAGTTTTATGAAGTCAGTAATAGAAAAGGCACTGCACTGCTTGCCAGTTACCTACCGAGTTCGTTACAAAGTGCTGGTTATGACCTTTAAAGCCCTATATGGCCGAGGACCTGCCTACCTGAGGGACCGTCTCTCCCCATACGAACCCCAGAGAGCACTGAGGTCAGCAGGGAAGAACCAGCTGACTATCCCTGGACCAAAGGAGGCCAAACTCCAAAACACCTGTACACAGGCCTTCTCCATCGCAGCTCCACACCTATGGAACCAGCTCCCGGAAGAAGTGCGAGCCCTGTGGTGCCTAGACCAGTTCCACAGGGCCTGCAAGACCACCCTTTTCAGGATGGCCTTTGCCGGCTGAGAGACCGCTGTTGGGTGACTTTCGCTATTATCATTTATAAATGGAATTAGCACCTGGAAATCTGTATAATACTTGGTTAACTGGAATGTTTTAAAGTTAATGTGATTTTAAACTCTGTATAATTTTATAAAATGTTGTTAGCCGCCCTGAGCCCGCCTCGGCGGTGAGGGCGGGATATAAATAAAATTTTATTATTGTTGTTGTTGTTGTTGTTGTATTTTAAGAGTATCAGCCATTCATCTGATCAATTTTAGGAAAGCTTCCAAGGGAGACAGAGAGCCTTGGCGATTCACTTCGGTATCAGGTACCACTGGTGTCAGTGCTTTGGTTTTGAATTCATTGCCTTCAGTTTCGACATCTGAAGGTTCAGGCAAAAGGTCTGTGTGACATCTAGAAGCAGTGGAACAATAGCTACAGGCGGAACTGACTGTGTCACAGGAACCAATGGAGCCTGGGCACTTCGGTGGTGAAGTGGGTTGCTCTGAAAGATGGTTTTCAGGTTTGGACCTTTGGAGATGGCGACCTGCCCAGTAATAGGATGAAGAGCAGAATGGTGATCTATAATGCCAGTAAATTCAAAGAAGTGAATGGTATGCCCCTTGGTGAGATTAGTACTCTGCAGGAGAACGGTATCAAGAAGTATAATATGTATGCTTACCACGGTACTGACAATCATTGAAGGTATGGTGATATAAGGGACAAAACCAAATGTATCAATCATATTGTTGGTGACAGATTGGAGGGTAAAGGTTATGCACTCACTAGTAGTCTGTAGCTAATTGTTCATAGCCCTTTAATTTTGTCAAGGAGAGAGGAGACCGAGACCATAAGTGGGGAGATTTACGCACAGATGAAGAGCAGTCAAAAAGAGACTGCAAATAGACTATCAGTAGCTGGTCTTCTCCCTGAATGGGAATTGTTGCAGTTGGAATTGTATCCATAGTATGAAGTCACAGAATCATAGAGTTGGAAGGTACCTCCAGGGTCATCTAGTCCAACCCCCTGTACAATGCAAGAAATTCACAAATACCTCTTCCTCAGTTCACAGGATCAACATTGTTTTCAAATGGTCATCTAGCCTCTGTTTAAAAACCTCCAAGGAAGGAGAGCCCACCACCTCCCGAGGAACCTCATTCTACTGAGGAACCACTCTGTCAGGAAGTTCTTCCTAATGTTGAGCTGGAAGCTCTTCTGATTTAATTTCAACCCATTGATTCTGATCCTACCTTCTGGGGCAACAGAAAACAATTCCACACCATCCTCAGTATGACAGGGACATTAGTTTGGACCCTGTTACCATTAGATAAATCTGTAATTTGTTGACAGATCACACCCAAAGAGTGCTTGTGAATGGTTCCTCAGCCTCTTGGAGAGGAGTGACAAGTGGAGTGCCTCAAGGATCTGTCCTGGGACCTGTTTTGTTCAACATCTTTATACATGATTTAGACAAAGGAATAGAGGGAATGTGCAGATGATATTAAATTGGGAGGGACTGCAAATACAGCAGAAGACAGAAACAGGATAACCTTGACAGGCTGGAAAACTGGGCTAAAATCAATAAAATGAATTTTAACAGGGATAAATGTAAAGTTCTGCACTTAGGTAGGAAAAATCCAATGCATAGTTATAGGATGGAGGAGACTTGTCTTGGCAATAGTATGTGCGAAAAGGATCTAGAGGTCTTCGTGAACCATACACTGAACATGAGTCAACAGTGTGATGCGGTGACTAAGAAGGCAAATGCAATTTTGAGCTGTATCAACAAAAGTATAGTGTCCAGATCATGTGAAGTTATGATATCACTTTACTTTGCTCTGGTAAGACCTCACCTGGAGTATCATATTCAGTTTTGGACACCACATTTTAAGATAGACAAGGTGGGACGGGTCCAGAGGAGGGCGACAAAGATGGTGAGGGGTCTGGAGACCAAGTCCTATGAAGAAAGGTTGAAGGAGCTGGGCATGTTTATCCTGGAGAGGAGGTGCCTGAGAGGTGATATGATCACCATCTTCAAGTAAAGGGCTGTCATATTGAGGATGGTGCAGAATTGTTTTCTATGGCCCCAGAAGGTAGGACCAGAACCATTGGGGTTGAAATTAAAAGCGTTTCTGGCTCAACATTACGAAGAACATCCTGACCTTTAGAGCAGTTCCTCAGTGGAACAGGCTTCCTCAGGAGGAGGTGGGCTCTCCTTCCTTGGAGGTTTTTAAACCGAAGCTAGATGGCCATCTGATAGCAACGCGGATCCTGTGAATTGAGGGGAAAGTATTTGTGAATTTCCTGCATTGTGCAGGAAACTCTATTATTCTATTATTAGTTTTTGCAGACAGATCCAAGGCAATTGATGCAGCTGCTATGGCATCCAATGGGGTAGATGCAAGAGTCTAAATGGTTGGTGTAGGAGTCAAAATGCCAGAGATCACCAAGGATGCAACTGCTCAGTCAGCAGATGACAATTCAGTGCTCAATTTCTTGTTCTTTGATGATTCACTCGCTCTCAATGAAGACCACTTGTGAGACGTATTCTTCACTTTTTTCGATTTGGAAGGAGCCTTTGAGTGGGCAGTCTGAGCTGAATCTCCCCTCAAAAGTGGGAGAGGCAGCAGGTCCTGTGAGGCTGTGGCAGACATTTGTGGTTGAAGTGAAGCCTCCATGAGGAGATGTCAAAGATGAAACACTCTTTTTTTTCTGGCTGGTTTAGTAAATTTTGCACAAATTTCACAGGAATCCATTTGATGACCCTCTCCCAGGCAAAGAAGGCAAAAATTGTGGCCACCTGTTGATGGAAACTCCACGCAGCAATGAGTACAGTGTTTTAAAAAACACGAAGCTTTCCGTTTGCTATTAAAAAAGAAGGAGGGAAAGAAAAGAGGGAGTGAGGGGGTCATGAGGTAAATATGAGGAAGAAATTCACAATCCCTTACCTTTTTTTAAAGAAATACTGAAGGGAAATACTGAACTGGCAGAGACTGACCAAGAAAGAGATCTTGTGGTCGTGGTAGATAACTCACTGAAAATGTCAAGACAGTGTGCATTTGCAATAAAAAAGGCCAATGCCATGCTGGGAATTATTAGGAAGGGAATTGAAAACAAATCAGCCAGTATCATAATGCCCCTGTATAAATCAATGGTGCGGTCTCATTTGGAGTACTGTGTGCAGTTCTGGTCGCCGCACCTCAAAAAGGATATTATAGCATTGGAGAAAGTCCAGAAAAGGGCAACTAGAATGATTAAAGGGCTGGAACACTTTCCCTATGAAGAAAGGTTGAAACGCTTGGGACTCTTTAGCTTGGAGAAACGTCGACTGCGGGGTGACATGATAGAGGTTTACAAGATAATGTATGGTATGGAGAAAGTAGAGAAAGAAGTCCTTTTCTCCCTTTCTCACAATACAAGAACTCGTGGGCATTCGATGAAATTGCTGAGCAGACAGGTTAAAACGGATAAAAGGAAGTACTTCTTCACCCAAAGGGTGATTAACATGTGGAATTCACTGCCACAGGAGGTGGTGGCGGCCACAAGCATAGCCAGCTTCAAGAGGGGTTTAGATAAAAATATGGAGCAGAGGTCCATCAGTGGCTGTTAGCCACAGTGTGTGTGTATATATAAAAAGATTTTGCCACTTTGTGACACAGGGTGTTGGACTGGATGGGCCATTGGCCTGATCTAACATGGCTTCTCTTATGTTCTTATGTTCTTATGGAAGATCAAAGAGTCTAAGGAAGAATTGGAGAGGAGGAACAACACAAATGAAAGCGAAAGGGGCTTAGGACAGGAACTGAGCAGGTTGGTGCTTTCCCTCAGCTTCAGGCATGCGCACTGCTTGTCCGTTCTCCAGGGTGGAAGGAAATATGCCAAAACTCTTCCATTGGCGCTTTTCAAACTCCAAGGTGAGCTTCTGTGTGGGCACAGTACCCCCAGCGTGGGACTGCACAGAGACCACAATCACTTATTACTAGTAAACCTTCCATAATATTAAGAAAAGCAGAAGGCAGGCAGTGAAGGGGAAATAATCAAATTCCTTCAATTTTTCTTTTTTTGCCTTGTGTTTTGAGAGAAAACTGACACAAGTGTCAGGCCAACAGCATCTCTTCCGCTGGCTACATTAAGGAGCAGACCCACTTAGTCCAAAACTGGAGAAGGCATGCAATGGCACCCGCTTCCCAGACCTCCTTCCACATGACCCAGAGCAAAAGATTACAGCAGCAAGAGAGAGGAGCAGGAAAGGTCACTCTTGGCATTTTAGAACAGGTAGAACAGTGACATAAAATAGTATGTGTGTGTGTGGGGGGGGGGTATTTTCATAATCAAGACGACACCCATCTCTCCTTGTCCTGGATTCCAAGGGTTTAGCAGAACAATCTCAGGGTGTTGTCAGAGCCCAGTCTTTTCATCGCCACCTGGAGGAACCAGTTGCCTGGAACAGTGCGCCCTGCCACAAGAGTACTCGAGCACTGTTCTTTGTGGCTCCCTCTTTGTAGAATTATGTAGTGCTGAACTGAGTAACAGTCGGGCCCCCTGAAGGCCTCCCCTGATCTGAAAAACTATTAGCTGGTGGCAAATAACACCATTTGGGGCTTGAGTATGAGATGGGCCACCTAGACCCATTTCAATCTGTTTCCTGGCCTTAATTGCCCTAATCAATAACCTTTGCCAGGAGGAAGAACTGGGGAAGTGTAGCTGTACTGATACTCCTGAGTCCTGAACCACTCAGTTATTTTCAGTATCTTTCTAGCCATAGTATCTTTCTAGTTTGGTTGGCCAAGATGGATGGTAACTGGGACATTGTTCTCTGGTTATTCCAGTCCTGCTTATCTGGCCAGTACCAAAAGGTGGTGCTGGAGAACAACTGCCCAGTCCTGCAGCAGATGTACAGTGGGATCACACGTCTAATATCTCCATGAAACCACTGCAAGACGTTGGAGAAAAGTGTAATCAGCTCTATTTCTCTCTCTTTTTAAAAGCAGAGTTAGGTTACACTGGATATCCTGAATAAGGATGTCTAGAACAAATTTTGAGTCCAGTGGCACCTTTAAGATTAAGAAAATTAATTCTGGGTTTAATGCTTTCATGTGCAAGCACACTTCATTCAGCAGGGTATAATGACCTCACCTGGAGTATTGTGTTCAGTTTTGGGCACCACATTTTAAGAAGGATATAGACAAGCTGGAACGGGTCCAGAGGAGGGCGACGAAGATGGTGAGGGGTCTGGAGACCAAGTGCTATGAGGAAAGGTTGAAGGAGCTGGGGATGCTTAGCCTGGAGAAGAGGTGGCTGAGAGGTGGATGATGACCCATCCAAGGCTGGTCCAAAGTATTTTGGTGTCCCAGTTAAACCATGGCCTTGGAAGCCAGCTAGGTCAGCATACTATTTTCTAGAGTGGCTAACCAGATGTTCTGGAGAAACCAACAAACATTGTACAGAGAGTGCAGTTGTCCCTACTACGAGCTTGCAGCAAGTGGCATTCTGATGTCCATGCTGATTAGAAGATGGACACTAGATATAAATCCTTTGAGTCATGCACCAAATAACATTTACTGTACTTTTCCCCTTAAACAGTTGCTGCCTGCTCAAAACCCACAGGCAACAGGAATCAACCAAAACTAATTAAGCAAACAAAACATTATTTCCATATATCTTGTCCACCAAAGCTATGATGAGGAAAAGTTTAAAGGTCACACAAAAGGGACAAGTATAATAACATTCCTCAGCACAGAAGTGTTGAGCTCATTTGTTATGAGGGACAGATCTGACATGTCACTTTGTTGGGGCAGACCATGCATGCCATAAAATGTAACACAAGGTACTGGAGACTTTATAAAGGTGATTTCAGATGCTGAGTGGCAATAGGAGGTGACTGAAATTGCAGGTGTGATTAGATTAGGTGTGATATGCAGAGGGGTAGTAGGCATGGAGATATCAGCATTGGTAGTGAGACAGGAAACCTTGGTCTCAATTCCATCTTAGAGGATTCAGTTTAGAAGGATTCAGTTTGAAAGAATAAACAGACTGACATTAGAAACCACAACATTCGGTTGCTGACCTAAGAATAGCAGTGCTCTTACAAATGAATTTCAAAGGAAGATTAGAAAGAAGAGACTGCTGAATTGCAACTGATAATGAAGCTCAAGACAATGAATCCTCCTGGACTGAACTGAGAGCTAGTTTTTCTGTTTCATTATCAATGTGTGCTGTTATCATTTGGCATCTGAAATCACTCCACTCTCCAGGATACAAGGAACTAATTCCTAAACAGGGTCTTTTTGAAAGAAGTTAAAATCCAGATAGGAGCAGAGAAATCCAATCTATAAGCCAAAATAATTTCCTCAATGTAAATTGTGCTTGTTGGAAGAATCCATCCATCTACCCTCCCCTCCCATCCCTCCCTCCCATGAAGAAGTGTGTTTTACTATACCTCCAACAGCTTTGTTTCCTCTCTCTCCTCCCCCCAAATGGAGGAGCAGTCCCCAAGAATGAAACAGTTCTGTGTGTGTGAGTGAGGGGGCGGGGGTTGTCTTTGTATCACGCCCACATGAAGCAGCCACAGAGCTCTCTTTGTGTGTGAGAGAGCGAGAGAGCCAAAAGGCAGGAAACAGGAAGCAAAGAGCCACTGAGGTAGATGAGAAAAGACAAGTTATGGTGTGGTTGCTGCAGCGGACCTGGAAAAGGAAGTTGTTTGGGGGCTGGATTTAAGCCCTGTATGTTTGACACGCCTGGTCTACAGGCTAGGCCCTATGTGAAAGTGAAAAATGTCATAAGAAATCACAGCTTTTGGAAACCAGCAGGAGAGGAAAGTTTTAATCTTCCTGGATCTGTTGCAGATATGAAAGTTACTGTTCTACCAAAAAGAGGTGGGGGCTTGAAAAAAAATATACAACCTGATAGTGCTGAATCAGCTCATAAAGAATCTAAATACTCTTATCCTGACTTAAGCAGAGACTTGGATTCCCTTATTTGCTATAATGTTTACTAGCTCAACAGAACCCAGTTCTTAAAGATTTTAACTGGCTGAAAGAGCATGCTGGCTCCTCTTGTGCCCTGCCTTGCACCAGGAATGAGGGTCAACATCCCACTCCTCAGCAGAAGGAACACACTTGCTTTCTCCTTGTTGACCTGCCATAATATGAGCGGTTAAAGGGAGCTCATTCAGTAAACAAAAGAAAATTGCCGCAGCAGCAGAAGTCAACCTCTATATATAATTTGTTCTTTTCCAAAGGAGTTAGAACGGGGTGTTGAACTCATTTGTTATGAGGGCCGGATCCAACATAAATGAGACCTTATATATAAAAGCTTTGAATAAAACATACTTAAAAGATTAGCACTCATGCAATATTTTATTTAACAGTCTGAAAGAAGCAAGAGAGAGAGAAAGAAGCAGACTTGCTTGCGGACCTGATAGGAACCCTCTGGGCCTATGTTTTTTTTTTTTTGTGGAGGCTATTTAGAGGTGCCTGTATTATGTGTCTTTACTTCTACCAATGCCTCCCTAAGAAGAGATTCTGTACTTGTAGCAATTCAATAAAGCTGCATCTATATTCATATAGCGGAAGTATATCTGAGTGTTACTTGACAAACCTCACACTAGCTGAACCAATGAGACTCCTTTGAATGGGAGCCACCAAAGCACCACACCTTCTGCCGCTCAGAGGCAGCCTGAGTTGGGTGGCAGACCCTCCTCTGGATGATGTCATCTGGAATTTAAAACCCTCTCTGCCACTAGGAAAAAAATCACACCCCAGAGTTCAGACGGCACGGCTTATATTATATACAGGCCCAGCCCTAGGGCACAGGGCAGACTCGCTGCCTGCTGCCCCCCCACCCCCCGCGGAGCCTCCCCCTCCTTCCCTCCCAGTTTTAATGTCCAGGGAACTGACAGTGAAGCGCTGCGTTCCTGGGGCTCTTTCAAGGCAGCTGATTGATGGGTAAAGTAGCGCGGAGGCCGGCAGTTCCTATGCCGGCCTTCCAGCGGTCTCACCAGCACTGGGGGGGGGGGGGGAAGGACAGTGAGCTGCTGAAAAAGTAGCTGCTGCCACTGCAAAGGCAAGGGCTGTTCCTGGAAGTGAGTGGCCGGCGACGGGACAGGTGAGCAGAGGATGCCAAGGGAAAGGGAGGAAGCAGGGTGGTTGGGAGGATGAAGGGAATCGGCGGGGAGGAGGCGGGGCAGATGAGCAGAGGATGAGAAGGGACAGGGAGGAGGCAGGGTGGCAAGAAGACGAAGAAAATCAGTGGCAAAGAGGCGGGAAAGGCGAGCGGAGGATGAGAAGCCATGGGGAGTAGGCAAGCTAAGGAGAAAGAGAACGGGCAGAGGAAGAGCAAAACTAGCCATTTGTTTAGGGCATGGGGAAGGGGGAGGGTCGAATTCGGCGCCCCCACCCTGCTGGCGCCCTAGGCAACCTCCTAGTTTGCATAGTGGACGGGCCGGCTGTGATTATATAATAAGCAATTACACTTTTAAAAGCTTCCCTCCCAAGATATTCTATATGAGGAATACATGTTGTAATATGATAAAATGCAAAATAATAATAGAATCCAAAAAGAAGGTTTCCTGAAAAACCAGAACTTATCCTACCTATAGAGATCTGTGATCAGTTTCTCCCTCCAGCGAGAGCACAGATTGTTAAGAAGACGCTCGTGCTGTCCAAACAAAGGGATGTAGTTTGATACAGGAAGAGGATTCTTTGAAAAGCAGGTAATGGTTTCTATCAAACTGTACCGGTTGACATGTATCCTGAAATAATTCCCCTTGATTGCATCTCCAGTTGTGATTGCCATGCCCTGGAATAAAAATGTTTTTTTTTAAAAAAAAATGACAGCAGATAGGGAAGGACAGATCTAGAATAATTATCCAAAAAAGATGCAATAGATGTTTTAGAATAAATACCAAGCACTTGGTTCTCTTGTATGGGTTGTGTGCGAAGGCCACACATTGTTATTAGATACAACATTATTTTTGATCTCATTTTAGATGCCTGGGGTCAGGGCTGATTTTCCAGCAAACCTCACAAGCACCACTATCGTGGTCTGTGCTGGGTCCACAGGATTCTGCCACAGGGGCTTGGCTTAGACCTGGTCAGCAGCAGCAGAGATCAAGGAGGGGATGGGTGTACTGTACTTAGGGTGACAGATTACCTGTCTGAGATTGTATTGGAGAAAACCCGTACAGCACATCAATCACCCTGTAAGGCATTTAGTATCAGCATGACACGCAGAGGTTCAACAGATAAAACCTTCCTCTGTCGTTGGAATACCTGCTGCTTTCTGCCCCTTATCCAAATGTTAGTAATAGAAACTTTGCTAGGAAAAAAAGGAAGCAGCTCAAGTGTTTAATTTCCATGCTCTGAGCCTGGAAACAATGTGCCAAATATGGCCCATTATGCATGTACATCTCACTGCAGTTTTTCAAATCCTGACTTGGAATTTTGTGCCCACATTAAGCACCATTCTTTTTCCTGCATTTATTCTGCAGCTACAATTTTAAAAATGCACTTTTCTAAATTGGGGTTGGAATATCACTTTTAACATGTGTGGGTTGGTGTCCAAAGTCCTTTAAAAAAAATTACGCAATTGCCCTGTCACAGCTGCACAGCAGTATCCAGCAAGCACCTTTTATTTAAATCTTTCAGCATTAGTCCATTGAATGAAAGGGAACAGAAAGAAATGCAGGCAAAGGAGGAAAACCCAATATTGAACCTAACCAGACTTTTTTTTGAAAAAGACAAGCAACTGTGAAGCTTCATTTTCCATATTGTTGAGCCCTAGGGGATTCCCTTCTGTGTTAACTGGCCACTGTGAAAAATGGGAGTCACACAATCTCATAATATGGGGGAATATGTTGAGTGTACAGAATGCATGGTACAACCCACTGACACTAGCATTACGTGCTGTGATCACTGGCTACGTGTGTGTGTGCGTGCACTTGTGCAAAGTTGGCTGCAACTTCACCCCACTTTGCACAGGACTACAATTTGTACAGGGAGGAATTCTCTGGCAGAAACTCTGGAGAGCTTTTTTAGTGCCACTAAACTGGAAAAAAATGGGGGGGGGTTCTCTGATGCATAGGTCAGCTGCATAGTAATGCTGATTTCCTGCCCTCCCTTTCAAATTTGAGTGGTTTTCTCTAATTTGATTCTGCACACTGGTTGTGACCTTGGCAGTTTTTTAGAACCAGTCCTTTACGGATTGCACTCTGTCCTGCAAATGCAGTGATCCCAAGCTATTATTGCTCAGCAGTTTGCAGAAGGTCTATGTGGTTCAGCCGGCTTTTTAACGTTAAGCTTCTAGAGACTGCCAAAATCTCTCCTCCCCCCCCCCCAAAAAAAAAACCTTTGTTCACTAAAGTATTAAAGGGTGTTCCCAGAGCTTTAGACTTTCCATCCCAGTGTCTCTTTCTCTTTACATCTCATGTCAATTTCATTCCAGGCTTATTTTATTTACATGCAGAACTGAAATCCTTTTTTTTTTTTTTTGCAGGGGGGTCATTATAAGCCTAGTGCAGCCTACAGGCTTCAGGGAAAACATTGGAGTAGTAACAGGGCCTACATTTTTTAGGATCCCTTATGTCCCTCTGATTGGGTAGACAGCAGTTTTGCAGAGAAAACTTGCCCAGTGGAGCCCAGAGGGATAGGAAACAAAAGGCCAAACTAGAGAGGGGGAAGGAAGGAAATAAAAGGCCAAACTAGAGAGGGGGAAGTATTCTCTCTGGAGAGACTGCAGTCAAGAGAGTTCTCTCTGAAAAGACTGCAGAAGGAGGGTCCCCTCATCCAGGGAGTGGTGAGTCTGTTGGCATTATAGGAAGGGAACAGTTAGTTAGTCATAGCAGGGCTGTTATTTTCTTTGCATCACCTTTATCTGTTCCTGGATCCTCATGTCTCTTTGGTCAGATTGAAGCACTTGCTGGGAAGGAAGACACAGGGGTTGGTTGGGTACTCTGGGCTCTCCCAAACTGACATGCACCAGAGTGGTGGCAGCCAGTAGAAGGCCCTCCCTGGTCCCCTGCAAGAGTGACGACTGGGGATGCTACCATTTGCCTCCTCTCTAATCCCCCTTTGAAGTCAATGCCTGCAGGGAACTAAACTTTGCACAGCTCCCTTTAAATCCCACCCCTCACATTAACATGTTAATTCAGTGATTCAAGAGTAGTGATAGTCTCATATCACTAGATTAATGCTGCTTGTCAAAAAATTAAAAAAAAATTAAAATGAGGGGGAAATGGAATTTATGCACTGATGAAGTGGGGAGGATGGTGCAAATATACAGGATGGGCAGAATGACCTTGATGTGGGCAGGGGAGTGATCTTTGAGGGGTAACAAAATGGTGCGGGGGGGAAATCTGAGGGAATCTACATTTCTGAATTACCTTTGGTTTAGAAGCAAAACAAGGGAGAAATCAGCACAAAAGCACACCTGGGGAAACAGCGACCAGAAAGTGAACTGAGCACTGAAGGGAGGAAGATCAGAATGACAAAGAAAACATGACGGACATGCATGGTAAAAGCGGCGTTATCTTAAATGCTAAATAAGATGTTCTGCAAAGTTATATATACCATAGTACTTTGTGCGCAGTAGAATTTTGTTATGCGTGGAATTAATCTGCTTGATACTACTTCATCCGACAAAGTTCGGTATAACTTGGAATTTTTAAAATAAACTTATCATATGTTAAAAAAAAGTAAAAGCGAGGGAAAACACTCCATGTATAACAGGCCAATAAGATGTTTGTGTTTGTTAGAGATGTGCTCCAATGACTCCACCCCAGATGGTAAGTAGCCTCTCTGGCATGATCCGTGTCATCCCAATGAGCAGAAAGCTATTGTATGTTTCTTGAATTGGACTTGGCAACCCTATGGCTCAGTGGTAGAGCATCTGCTTGGTAAGCTAAAAGGTCCCAGGTTCAATCCCCGGCATCTCCAAAAAAGGGTCCAGGCAAAGAGGTGTGAAAAACCTCAGCTTGAGACCCTGGAGCGCAGGGGAGGGACGGTGGCTCAGTGGTAGAGCATCTGCTTGGTAAGCTAGAAGGTCCCAGGTTCAATCCCCGGCATCTCCAAAAAAGGGTCCAGGCAAAGAGGTGTGAAAAACCTCCGCTGGAGACCCCGGAGAGCCGCTGCCAGTCTGAGTAGACAATAGTGACTTTGATGGACCCAGGGTCTGGTTCAGTAGAAGGCAGCTTCATATGTTCATATGTATTCAAGCAGGAGTGTCCCTGATATGTATAAACCAAATCGCATAGGCATGCTTTATGGTACTCGTAGATTTTTCAACACTTACATAATCGGGCTGCGTTTCTTGTATATCCAAGCGAGTGGAAATTCCTGGTTTATAAATGTGAACATAATAGTATTTTCCAGGTAGGATACCACCTATTAGAAGCAAAGAGGTATGTTATTGAGGTCTATGTAGATTCAGCTAGCATATCTGACAGCTAATTTGTTAAAAACTACAGAAGAATAAGACATAACACAGTGATGGGCAAAAGTACTGATAGAACCCAGTTGCTTTTAGAGAGGTTATAAAGGTCCCTCCCAGTTGCAGCTAAAGTGAAGCAGTTTCAGTGACTGCAACTGAACTTATCAAGAAGAGCAAATAAATAAATAAATAAAAGGACAAGCAACAACTCATCCTTGGAATTCTCTCCCCCAAACATTTGAACAGCATGAAGTTTATTGTCTTTAGATGCCATCTGAAGACATTATTTTCACCACTGGTTTATTTTTTCGGCTGCTGCTGCTTAGATTATTTGATTTATATAGGATATTTCTCAATTGCCTTTTCCAAGTGCTCAAGATGGTCCACCGTAAAATTCAGATGAAACAATTTCATAAAAATAACTAAATAACAAAAAAAAAAAAATCAGAAAATAATAATAAAGAATAAGGTACAATGGTTGCACGATTCCTATCTAATCTAATTAAAGGAAAGGGAAAGGTCCCCTGTGCAAGCACCAGTCGTTTCCAACTCTGGGGTGACGTTGCTTTC
Organism: Heteronotia binoei; assembly: GCF_032191835.1. NCBI lineage: Eukaryota > Metazoa > Chordata > Lepidosauria > Squamata > Gekkonidae > Heteronotia > Heteronotia binoei. Next base: position 11,350,195 of record NC_083236.1, read on the forward strand.
ACAACATTTTCATGGCAGACTTTTTACGGGGTGGTTTGCCATTGCCTTTCCCAGTCATCTGCACTTTCCCACCAGCAAGCTGGGTACTCATTTTACCGATCTCGAAGGGATGGAAGGCTGAGTCTACCTCAAACCGGCTACCTGAAAACCCAGCTTCCACCGGGGCTCAAACTCAGGTCATGAGCAGAGCTTAGGACGGCAGTACTGCAGTTTTACTACAGTGCACCACGGGGCTCTTTTTAATCTAATTAAAATGCCAGCTCAAAAGTTGATCTATTTCAGCTAGTGATATACACCTTCCTGCTGTCTGCGTTGCTTTAATTTCTTCAAAAAGGCTTTTGAAGGGTTTTAGGTGGCAAGGCTGTGGAGAATTTGAGGCACTCTACTTATCACTCCTCTCCACTCTTTGGGTGCCATCTGTCAACCAGTTACAGATCCACCTAATGGTAACAGGATCCAAACCACATTTTACCAACTTGTCAACAAGGATAGTATGTGGAAGCTTATCAAAAGCCTTACTGAAATCAAGATAAACGATGTCTACAGCATTCCCCTGATCCAGCAAGGTAGTCACTTTCTCAGTCTGACATGACTTGTTCTTGAGAAACCCATGCTGGCTCTTAGTAATCACATCCATTCTTTCTAAATGTTCCAGGACAGACTGTTTGATGATTTGCTCTAAAACTTTTCCAGGTATAGACATCAAGCTGACGGGTCGGTAGTTACCCGGATCGTCTTTTTTCCCCTTCTTGAAGATGGGGACGACATTCGCTCGCCTCCAATCTTCCGGCACCTCTCCTGTTCTCCAAGAATTCTCAAAAATAATAGCCAGAGGCTCTGAAATTACATCCACAAGTTCTTTTAGAACCCTTGGATGCAATTCATCTGGCCCTGAGGACATAGTTTCATTTAAAGAAACTAGGTGTTTACGTACTACCCCTCTGCTGAGCCTAGGTTGGAATTTCATACCCTCCTTATATGTTCTTTTTTTGCCATGTTGAGCACCATTTCCCTCAGAAGAGAAGACTGAGGAAAGGTAGGAATTGAGCAGTTCTGCCCTCTCTTCATTACCTGTTACAATTTCACTTTCTTGCCCTCGCAATGGGCTTGCCATATTCTTGCTCTTTTTCTTACTCTGAACATAAGAAAAGAACCCTTTTTTGTTGTTTTTGCATCTTTGGACAGCCTAAGCTCATACTGAACTTTAGCTTTCCTAACTTTTTCTCTACAAGCACTGGTGATTTGTTTATATTCATCCTTGGTTATAAGGCCCTCCTTCCAATTCCTAAAGGAGTCTTTTTTATTTCTCAAGTCTTTAGAGAGCTGTTTCTGGAGCCACTTCGGCTTCTTTAGGCTTTTTCCATTTTTTCTTCTCATAGAAATTTTCTGTGATTGCGCTTTCAGTATATCGCTTTTTAGAAACTCCCACCCCTCCTGAACCCCCTTCCTCCTAAGTATCTCTGACCATGGGATTTTACCCAGCATAGTTCTAAGTTTATCAAAGTTTGCCTTTCTGAAGTCCAACCTATAAGTCTGACTACGTATAGCTTTTCCCTTCCCTAAGACTGTAAATTCCAAAATCACATGGTCACTACTGCCCAGGGTGCCCACTATTTCCACTTCTTCAATCAATTCTTCCTTGTTGGTGAGAATCAGATCCAAGATAGCAGATCCCCTTGTTTCCTTCTTCACTTTCTTGAAAAGGAAGTGGTCAGCAAGACAACTCAGGAATCTATTTGACTTTTCATTTTTAGCAGAGTTGGACTTCCAACAGATGTCTGGGTAATTAAAATCTCCCATGATCACTGTATCCCTTCTCTTGGAGAACTTTGCAGTCTGTTATGAGGTGATATGATCACCATTTTCAAGTACTTGAAGGGCTGTGATATGATAGAGGATGGTGCAGAGTGGTTTTCTGTGGCCCCAGAAGGTCGGACCAGAACCAACAGGCTGAAATTAAATCAGAAGAGTTTTTGGCTAAACATTACGAAGAATTTCTGGCAGAGTGATTCCTCAGTGGAACAGGCTTCCTTGGGAGGTAGTGGGCTCTCTTTCCTTGGAGGTTTTTAAGCAGAGGCTAGATGGCCATTTGACAGCAATGCTGATTCTATAACTTAAGCAGAACTTAGGGTGGAAGTATTTGTGAGTTTCAGTTTTTTCAATTTTCAAAAGTTTTATTAGTTTCAGAAAAGATTGAGGGATAGGGATAGAGGAAAAGAAAAATGAAACCACAATACATTCTGGCTTTGTTTTACATAGAATACTTTCAAAAAACACAAGGATAATTCTACAATATTTTCTTTACATAAATTGTCCCATATTATTTTATCTAAACTGTATATGATCCGTTTTAAAAATTTATAGTATAAGTCTTTTGTTATTACCTAATAATTTGACAATTCCAGTAAAGGTAAATTTTATAATATAAAATACAGGAAAAAAGAAAAATAATATCAATTAACACCAGAGAATCTTGCGTATCCAACCAAACATACAGTTCATCCAATTTTTTCTTGCTTCTTCTTTAGATTTCCCAGCCATCAACTGTGATAAAAAGTCCAGCTCTGCTGTCTCTAAAACTTTTCCCACCAAGTCCATTTTCGTGGGAATTTCCTGAGATTTCCATCTCTGCGCCAGAAGGATCCCAGCTGCTGTATTAAAATGTGCCAACAAATGTCTCTTCTCTTTAGAATAGTCCTCTGGAAATATGTTCAGTAAAAAAAGTTCTGGTTTGAAATGTATCTGAGTCTTCATAATCTTCTGTAACATTTCATGCACCATTTTCCAGTAGTCTTTCATCATCTCACATGTCCACCACATATGGTAAAAAGTACCAATCTGTTTAGTGAACTTCCAACATTTGTTAGACATATTGGTATAACACAATTTCTGTGGGGTCAAGTACCATCTGTAAAACATCTTGTAAAGGTTTTCTTTAAAGGTTACTGACCTGGTTAGTTTAACATTAAGCTTCCACAGTCTTTCCCATTGTTCTAATCCTGCTTGGTCATAATGTATTATAGATTGTAAAACTTTCTTCAAACGTTGTGCCAATATTACAGCAAAAATTTTATAATCCACATTTAAAGGGAAATTGGACGATAATTTTTAATATTTTTCAAATCATTATTTTCTTTCAGAATCAAAGATATTGTAGCTTCTTGCCATGAAATTGGAATTTGACCTTCCTCTTGAATCTTTTCAATCAGGCGTTTAAATGGTAAACGTAAAGACTCTTCATAAGCTTTTTAGAATTCTGCAGGTAATCCATTTGGACCTGGAGATTTACCATTCTTTTGAGATGTTATTGCTTCTCCAAGCTCCCTTATTGTTATTGGCTCATCAGAATTTTTTGTTGTTCTTTGTTGTAAATTGACTAAGGTTATTTTGTTTAACATATTCTTCTAAGTCTATGAACTTGCTTGTCTTCATATAATTTTTTATAAAACTGTTCCATGATTTGACGTATTTCTTGCTTTTGAGTTTTCTCTTTATTATTCTCATCTCTCAATATCGTAATTATTCTTTTGGCTTTTTTTCTCATCCTATAAGCCAACCACCTTCCAGACTTATTAGCATGTTCAAAGAAATTTTGTCTAGCATACCTTAATATCCACCTCTTCCATAAGAATTAAATTCAATTTGTGTTGCATTTCTTTCACCTTTTTTTGAAATTCATATTTTGTTGGTTGTTTTTTTAATATTCTTCTCAGCTTCTCCAGCTTGTGACATTAAATTTTGAAAGTTTTCAGTTCTTTCTTTCTTCTTCTTAATGCTGTATCTAATTGCAAGGCCCCTATAAAAAGCTTTAGCAGTGTCCCAAACTACTTGCATCTTTACCTCTTGTGTTATATTCTGTTTAAAAAAGGATTCCATTTCTGCCTTAGATTCTTTAAGAAAATTGTTATCTTTCAAAATTGAAGTATTTAACTTCCATGATCTTCTCATCCGTGGGCCTTTTAGTTTTATCATTACAGGGCTATGATCTGAAATGACTCTTGTTTGAATTTCTATATCCACTAAGTCTTTGATCAAACTTGTAGAAAGCCAGAACATATCAATTCTTGACCAAGTTTGGTTACTAGAGGAATAGTAAGTAAAGTCTTTGGAGTTGGGATATCTTGTTCTCCATACATCCACCAAATCCATTTCTTCTGCTAATTTCCAAAAACTTGTTGGGAGCTGAAGACCTTCACTTTTCACCTGTTTGTGTTTTTTTTAATCCAATTTTCTGTCAGAAACAGCATTGAAATCTCCTATTAAACAGTATTTTACATACTCCAAATTTAATCACTTAAGACGCAAATCTTGAAAAAAAAATTCTTGATGATCATTTGGAGCATAAATATTTGCAAGTAAAATTTTCTTGTTGTCAACTGTAATTTCCCCTAATAAAATTCTTCCGTCTTCAGAAGCAAATTGCAGTTGTGGGTTAAATTTATCTTTAATATAAATTGCCACTCCCCCTTTCTTCTTGTATGTATCTGTTGCTGTGAAAAAGCTATCAAGTTTTGTATTTTTCAATTTTTTTTATCTTTAGTTAGAATATGAGTTACTTGTAAGCAAATTATGTCCATTTCCATTTTTGCCAAATATCTAAATGTCTTTCTCCTTTTGGCAGGAGAGTTAAGTGCATTCACATTAACTGAAACGATTGAAGCCATTATGGGTTTTGTTTATCATTATCTTTCTTATCTTTTTTTAGAATGCTGTCTTGTATGGTATATCCGTGGTTCATTTGGGTCTTCTTCACCAGAACCTTCTTCCTCCTGTTCCTCCTCATCCTTCTTTTCTTTGCCTTCTTTTTTCTTCATTCTTTCCAAAAAGTTCTGAGCTTTGAAAGTGGAGTTAATCCTATATCTGTTCTCCCGGTACGTAAAAAGAAGGCCCTCTGGCATTAGCCACATGTAAGGTATCTCTCTTCCCCTCAAAAAATCTATTAATGCTTGATATTCTCTTCTCTTTTGTCTCACAGGCCAAGGAACCTCTCTTAGAATTTTCACCATATTTCCAGCTATCATCATAGGTCTATCTCTTACTTGTTTCAAGATGTCATCTTTAGTCTTCTTTCTTGTGAATCTCAAATGCACTTCACTAGGTAGTTTGTTTCGTCTTGTATAACTCAATGGCACCTGTCTAACTTGATCAAACTCTTCTTCCATCCTCTGAGGAGTCACCTGTAAGATTTCAGCCAAGGCTTCACTTAACATTTTCTGTAGGTCTTCATTTTTCTCTTCTGGTATATTTTGAAACCTCAACATATAGGCAGCTTTATCTACTTCCAGCTGCAAAAGTCTAGAATCTTGTATACTCTGTTCTTTTCCCAGATGTTCCACCTTTTGGATATTCTCCATCACCTGACCCTCTAGTATTTTTAAGGCTTTATTGGTCTCTGCTGTCTGTCTGCTATTCTCCAAAAGCTCTTGTTTAATCTCTGCCATCTGTTCACCAATATTGTCTACTTTACTTGTCAGCCGTGTTATAGCAGTCAATAATGTCGTTTGCAATTCTTTCATGTCTCCTTGCATGGGTGTAAATTTCCCTGGCCCGGGCAGGCCACTAGGTGAAAGAAATGGTGGCTTTCCTTCTTTGATTTCTTTTTTCTTTTTTGACAGTTTCCTTGGGAATGGCCCCTGCTTTATTTTCCATTCTTATTAAAGTAAGCACACGCACAGCCAGAAATTCAGTAAGGCCTCTTCAACGTTTGTTTTAAAACTCTATGTTCTTGTTTGTGGCAGGCGAATTAATCTTCTCCAAGCGATGCCCTTATTACAAAATAGTTCTAAAAAGAAAACAACCTTCTAACTTCTCTCAACAATTTATGATAGTCAAAACAATGCTCAAAATAATAATAAACAGAACTTTTTAGTTCACCACAATAGATAGCCAATAGACAAAACAAACGCAGCGGTTCACTGTCCAGTGACTTCCAACAATGTTAGTTCAAATGCAATCCAGCTCACCAAAAAGCCCCAAAAATAAAAAAAGTAATTAAAAAATGGGAAAAAATTTCCCCTATTTGGTGATACACAAAAAAATGAAAAAGGTGCATAAAAAGGAAAATCCAAACCCAAAGTATTTAAACCAAGTCAAGAAAAAAAATAATCCAACCACAGATAAACAAAAGGCAAAAGGAAAAATAAAAATAAAAACAAGCTTAAAAGGTTATATCCATAAGATCCACAGAGACAGATCAGAATCCACTTTGAAAGTTTGTAAAGATATCCATAACATCCACAGAAATAGATCAAAATCCACTTTGAAAGTTTGTAAAGATATTCTCCTTACGGCCAAAGATCCTACAATGCCTTCTAACTCAATATCAGGTATCCACCAGCTTTTAAAGGTTAATTAAAATTCTTATAAATTCAATCAGAGCACTTCAGTACTTCAGCTTATGCTTCGAAGTATCTTTTAGCCAAGCCTCTTTCACATTCATGTATACTTATCAGCAAGCATCCTTCCCCAAAGCCAAAGAATTTTTCTCTCTCAGAGAGGTTTAAAATAAGTCAGTTAAATTCAACCATCAAGTCTCATATAAAAATACAAATTGGTGAAATCTCCTGCAGGTATTTTCAATGTTCAGATTAGGCAGAAACTTCTGGAAGCCTTAAAAGAGAATGAGGGAGAGTTCCTCCCCCCTTTCTCAGTCTTTTGCCTCATTGGAGTCTGCAATTCTCTTTATTCCTGCTTCTCAGACATGTTACCCATTCAGAAGACTATAGGGGAAAAACACTTAAAATAGTAGAAAAATCCATGTCACTTATCTTGAAGTTACAAGCAAGCTTGAAGATCCAGAATGTAGAGTGTAGAAAGTGAAGAAAGAAGCCGGTGGCTGACCCCCTTGCCATTTAAAGATGGCGATCGGAACGATGAGGCTTGGGGAAAGCGGGATCGGGGAGCAGCTGCCTCCGCTGACACCCCTGATCTACCGCTCGAGTTCCCCTGCCTTCTGGGACCCTTCCTGGGCCCCAGAATCGAGTTGTCCTTTGGGGGGGGGCGACCCCTCAACGAGTCGATTTGAAAGCGGCTCAGGACGCAATGGTCCGAGCCGCTTTCAATAGCGCACCGCCGAAACCGGAAGTCAGTATTTGTGAGTTTCTTGCACTGTGTAGGGGGCTGGACAAGATGACCCTGGATGTCCCTTACAACGCTATGATTTTATGGAACAAGTCCTCTGAGTTAGGTTATATAGAAAATGAAGTACTACTACAATCTCACAAAAAGAAGTATGAAGGATGGAATCCTATGACTTAGTGCATGCCACAATTCTATTTTTCTCTGTGTGTGATGCTACTGCATTCAGAATATACATTTGGTATCTGTGCTGGCCATTCATGGAAGAAAATTCAAAGGTCTACTCAGCACAGAAAGAGATTCAAAGAATACCATGTTCATTAGATTGTTTCCACACAGGGACAATTCCCTATTGTGGTCTCATTGCCACTGCAAAAACGCAGACATTTGCAGTGGCAATGAAGGTTACACATGCAGAGGATTCTGGGTGCTATACCCTCTCCCTCACCATTCCCCCCTTGTAGCTGGACTGCTTTTTGTCAGTTTTGAAAAAATAAAGCTGTAAATGTCAGGCGTGGGTTCATTGAAGCTAGCAAGAACGCAGACTTAGTAAATTTAAACAAAGTTGCATTTATTGAATACTTCAGAGATACTCCAAGCAAGCAGGTAAATTGGAAGTGATAGAGATTGTCTCAAACTATAGCTATTTATTCTCTACTTCAAAGCAATCATGTCTACCCCACAGTTCCCAAAACATTAGGCGCCTTTTGCATATACAACATTCCCAACGCTTCCTCCCTTATCAGTTCCGTTGGTGGTTACATTGCCTAGAGGCACTGGCCTTGGAGCCTCCGGAGAGGAGGTGAGAAACTGGCACCTTACAGATAGTTTCAAAGGCTCTTGGCAGCCTTTGATGGTCCTGGGAAACTGGCTTCTACTCTTCCCCCCCCCCCTCCTAGATGCCCCGTTGCTGGTTAGTGAGGCCCCCCTATTGCATTATCGATTATGGTTAGTAACAATGGTTAATATCACAGTGAATGAACAGAGCCTGACAGTAATGAGGTGTAATGATGCTATAGCAATGTATTTATTACCAACTTTTAAAAGCCTGTAATAAGTTTACTGGTGGTGGTGTGGAATGGTGGGTGTGAGAGGAAATGATGCCAAATGTGTGTGTGTGTGTGTTTTGGGGAGATTCCTCCCCTCGCTTGTCCACTTGATTCCCAAACTTGTTTTGAGTATGATCTTTCTGGAAAGATTGTAGAAAATCAGGTTTCACAAGAAATGCAGCAAAATGACAAACTGGTCAATAATGTCATATGAAAGCCAACCTCACCCTCCACTGCAACATGATGGGGAATGTGAGGCATAACCTCCATGCAGGAATAACATGCATGGTTATATTTCTTTCGCTTTGTGCCATGTATTGCTACAGCGGACTACTGTGTAGAGACCATACTGCTATTAGATGGTGGAAAAGAAGTGCTTGGAGCCCACCTTGAACTTTGCATCCCTTGTAAATAGGGATGAGTCTATCCATATCTTCTGGGGGTTCAAAAGCTGGTTCCAGAGTTGGATCAAATAGATTCAGCATGGCAGCAGCAAGCTGGAAACCAACCTCCTTGGAGTTGAAATTGCTGTGTGTCCACTCATTAGTATAGTAGATGTTTGAGAACTTGGTAAGAGGACCTGCAGCTCGGATGGCCGTGTCGTTGGTATGGAAGTTGGTATCAATCACAAGTTTCCCATCATAAACAAGGCATGCATCATTAACTGCCTTGAAGGTGTCATAATCCACTCTCTTGTGGGTGAAGTTAAAAAAGGCCTGAAAAATACAACATGCCATCCTGTAATACAAACTGATTTTGTCCAATTGCACTATCTGCTTTCTTTTGCTAATCAGTATTTATTTGAGCCTAACACAACTTAATATTGATGGTTTGAATTTGATATTCAATTTAAATAATTCAAAACTTTTAACTTTCTGGTTAGCCACAGTTCTGTTTCAGTGAGTTACTAATTTCAATCATTGGTCTCTAGAGTATTGCATAGTTTGTATCTCCTTCCTGTTGCACTGAGAACAGATACTAATGACAGTTTTGATGCAAGTCTGTAAATGTCTGGAAGGAGAGATTATATGCCTTAAAGATGGCACCTGGAGTGGAGCGCAGAGAGTAAACTCCACCCAGATTTTGAACGTACAGCACTGATGAAAGGGGTAGGCTTGAAAGGCCATCTACTTGTTTGCCCTGGGGAAAGTCCAGAGACCAGGTGCTGGATGTAGAAGACAAATGTAGAGGACAAATGAATTGGGGGGCAAAAGAGAGACGTGGAAGGGCTTCCGGAGGTCTTGGAGAGCCCTGAGCACCAGCCTTGCATAGAGCAACCCATAAACAAATGGAGTGCTGTGTTGCAGTTGTCTGCAAGTGGGTGTCGGTTCCTCTTCCTCTGGCCGCAGCACTGCCTGTTGCTGCAGCAGAGGAAACACCCCAACAGTTTTGGCGGGGTCCATGGTTGCTGTGAGATGACTTGGACACTGGGTGCTACTGCCATCTGCCCCAGCCACGGTATTGTTTGCTGCCACAGCGGAGAGTACTTCAACAACCCTACCGAGACCTTGGGCAGCTTCAGAAGGCCTTGGATGCCAATTTACAATGCAGCACCCTACAAGCAGATATGAGTGCCTCCTGCCACAGACACTGCATTTCTACCTGCAGCTGTGGTAGGAAGGAGGGAGAAGGCAGCAGGAGCAGCATATGTAACCACAGCTAAGTTATCTAACCCTGGGAGAGAGAAGGTGGAGTATCTGACTGTGACTGTGATCCCTAGTCCTCTTCAAGCCTCTCCCCATCCCAAAGATCACCGGAATTGATTGTGTTGGACTAATGTGGGAAGCCGAGGTGAGTTTGGCCATCTGTTTAGTGTACCAACCACCTAGCACACCAGCAGACAGACTTCTGGGCCTACTGAAGGCGGTGGCCAGGTGGGCCTTGGAGTTCCCATGGCTATTAGTCCTTGGCTAATAGTTCCCACGGCTAATATCCATGCAAATTGATCTGCCACCTCTGGTCAGGCTTTAGACCTGTTGTCTTCCATGGCAGCACCAGGACTACACCAAATTGTTTCAGGCCCCACACACTAAGCAGACCACACCCTGGATTTGATCTTTGGCATGGGATTGAATGTGGATCTGACCTCAAAAGAAGAGGTGCCATGGTCAGACCACTTGGTCTTGAAGGCCTGGCTGGACACTCCCACTTCTCCTTGTCTAGGTGATGAGATGTTTCTTGCTTGCCTACGGAGACTCATGGATCCTATTGGATTCTAGAATGCCCTGTGCCTCATTAAATGAGCTGATAGGAGATTGGAATTCCTATCTCACTGAAGCCATTGATGAGGTAGCCCCTCGATATCCTCTGCACTCCCAAGGTAAATCTTTCCCCTGGTATACAGAAGAACTCAGAGGGATGAAATGGGAGCTCCATTGACTACAGCAAGTTTGGTGGCATACTTGTGATGAAACAGCACGAGCATCTCATAGGACACTAATGAAATCCTATGAGGTGGTGGTGAAGGCTGCAAAGAGAGAATTCTACTCAATTTCCATCATGTCCGCAAGCTCACATCGGACTCAACCGTTTAGGGTGATTTGGTCATTAGCATCCCTCTTGAAAAGAGGCTCAAATAGATTTAGTAATTCAGCCATTGGATCAGAGGCATTTATGAGCTTTTTTGCAGATAAAGTCCTGTCACTCCATTGTGACTTACCTGCCAATTCTGATACAGTTAGTGAACTGGAGAACCCTTAGCCATCTTTGGGTTCAGTTTGTGATTCTGTCAGCGTGCTCTCTTCTTCCAGTGTTGATAGGGTTCTGGATGCTGTCATGCCAACACATGCTTACTTGGCCTGTGTCCCTCCTGGCTGGTCAAGGTCAGTGACGAGAGGATCTGGGGCCCTATGAAGGAAATCATCAAGCTGTCCTTGCAGACAGGGATGTTTCCAGAGATCCTCAAGGAAGCAATGGTTGTACCGCTCCTAAAAAAGACATCCCTGGATTTTTCTGATCCAGCCAACTACTCCCCAGTCTCTAATTTGGTTTCTGGGCAAGGTAATTGAGAGAGCAGTAGCCAAGCAACTTCAGAACTTCCTGGAGCACACGCTGGCGCTAGATCCGTTCCAGATCCATACTGGTTGTCTTGTAGACAGCTGGATCAAGGTGGGTTGGCTCTGCGGTTTTTATTAGATCTCATAGAAGCATTTGACACAATTATGACCTTTTGGCTTACTGCCTTGCCGAAATTGAGTAGAATTCTCTCTTTGCAGCCTTCACCACCACCTCATAGGATTTCATTAGTGTCCTATGAGATGTTCATGCTGCTTCATCACAAGTATGCCACAAGTATATGGGGTGGCATTACCAAGGCTTTCCTCCTTTCTCCACAATCAAGGACAGAAGAAGGATATGTAGATACCCTCTGGAGTGTGGGGTCCCTCAGGGGGCACTCCTTTCCCTGATGGTGTTTAACATCTATAAGTGTCCTCTTGCCCAGCTGACACAGAGTTATGGGCATGGGAGTCATCAGTATGCAGATGACACCCAGCTATACTTGCTGTTGGACAACAAGTCAGCCACTGTCCCACAATCCCTGGCCAAGAGACTGGAGGCCATGGTAGGCTGGATAAGAAAGAGCAGACTGAACCCATCAAAGAGGTTAGATTAACAGCCTTGATGGGGTGCGCCTTACATCAGCACAGTCTATGAAGAGTTTAGGAGCGACACTAGATATCTCCCTATGGAGGACCAGGTCACACATATTGCCAAGGTGGTGTTCTACCACCTCCGCCAAGCTTAGCAACTGGCTCCCCTCCTGTCTCGTTCAGACCTGGCCACAGTAATCCATGTGATGGTCACCTCCAGGCTGGACTACTATAATTAGTGTTATGCTCGCCTACCCCTGAGTCTGACCTGGAAACTCCAATAGGTCCAGAATGTGGCGGTGCAAGGCCTGACAGGAACACCACGGTCAGCACATATTCAACCCAAGGTGTGCCAGCTACACTGGCTTCCAGTAGAGTATCGAATCAGATTCAAGGTATTGGTTATGACCTTAAGAGGCCTTGAGCTGTCTGGGACCAACTTATCTGCAGACCACTTCCTCTGCTATATCCCTGAAAGATCATTACGCTCTGTGGGTAACAACTTATTGCTTCAGCCAATTTTTTTAAAACCCTGCTGTGATTCTCTGGTATGACATTTGCTAGTTCTGCGGGGTTAACATTGCACTACTACCACATTGGCACAGGGCTGCTGGGTACTATTGCACTGGTTGTGCTGTCCTTGCAACCCCCTTTTTGAAACTTGGGGGTTCTTTTTGGGGAGATGCTACATCAGCTACATTGCAAATTTGGTGCCTCTGTCCCAAACCTCTCCCCTCCCAGACCACTGAATAAACCTTGGAGATTGGCCATTAATGGCCCCCAGGGGTACAAGGGAGCTGAATATATTTGGAATTCCCAAATGTTTCCCAAATTGGATTACAGTACTGATATTGATATTTAGGAATGGAACTCTCTGTCTGGGACAGTGATGCTCTGTATTCTTGGTCCTTGGAGGGGCAATAGTGGGAGGGCTTCTAGTGTCCTGGCCCCACTAATGGACCTCCTGATGGCACCTGGTTTTTTTGGCCACTGTGTGACACGGAATGTTGGACTGGATGGGCCATTGGCCTGATCCAATATGGCTTGTCTTATGTTCTTATCCTGTTATAGTAAATGAGTTGCTCTGAAGGACCAACAAACAGGGCTTAGAAGCCAAGGCCTTCTCCTGATGATGCCTTCCAGCACTAGGACTTGGATGCTCGCTACTTTTGTATGTGAAGTAGGCGAACTTTCCACCGGCCATCGAAATAGAGGGGCACCAAAGAAGAGGTACAAGGTACAAGGACTCCTTGAAGAAATCCCTTGGCACCTGTCGCATCAACCATCACCAGTGGTCTGACCTAGCCTCAGATCGCAAAGCATGGAGGCACACCATCCACCAGGCTGTCTCTTCCTTTGAGAACGCACGCATAGCTGGTCTTGAGGACAAAAGGAGATTGAGGAAGAATCGCACTGCTACAGCACCAACCCCAAATCAGACTTTTCCCTGCAGCCACTGTGGCCGGACCTGCCTGGCCCGCATTGGTCTTGTCAGCCACCAGCGAGCCTGCAGCAGACGTGGACTACTGCACCTTTCTTAAATCTTCGTTCGCGAAGTCAAGCCGAGAGAGAGATTAGTTGTAACCATCCTTGAGGAATAGACATAGAGTGTGTGGCTTGGGGAGCTTCACGGAGCTCAGACAAAATTGGGGGCTGCACAGCCCCCTTTTCCCCATGCATGTGGAATTTCCTTGGGTCTACCCAAATTCTCTGGATCCTCAAATACCATCCCATGGAGATGTTTGCTTAGCTCTATCTAATTTTTTTTTTTTAAACTGCCAAAAGCACCAGCATGGGATCTTGTTTAACTTTATGAACTGAAAAAGAATTTCCTAGGGAAACAACTGGCTTAGCGAAATATCCAAGCATTACCAATGAGGCAAACTCGTATTTGAAACCAGGCAAATCAGGAATTTTGGCAACATCGTTAAGGTATTTAAAAACTCAAGGAAACTTAAAACATTTTTGATTTGGATTTTAAACAATAAGCCCAACCAAAGGGCAGATAATCTTCCAAATTGCAGTGGAGAAAATGGCTATCCTGGGGCAATGCAACGAGAGCGCTCTTGCACACCTCGAATTCATTTTGATGAGGCATGTGCTGACGAATCCGCCGCCAGATTGCACCCCGTATTTCTTTCAGCACCATAGTTCTATCATGCAGTACTGATCTTTGCTTGAGCAGCAGGCTGATTTAACATAGTGAAGACGCATACTTACAGAGCACTGCAGTCTAAATGGCTTTGTTTTAGTAGTGAACGATGCATGCACAATGGGATCCGGATCACTGCCATCGTTCCACTGAGCCAGCAGAGAGTCATAATGCACAGTCACGCCAGCTTGGGACAACGCTTTATCAACTGCTTTTTCTATTGCATTGTTATTAATAGAGGTGACATTCAACTGCAGCGGTGGATGCACGAGGTGTATTCGGCTGCCGCTAATTCCCAATGATACGAGGGCTTCTACAGTGGTGTAAACGTCACTTTTATTTCCATAAACAATAACATTCCCTGGGAAGAGGAGGAGAAAAGAGAGGGGGGGAAATAATTTAAGACACATAAAACCCTTATTAGTGTAACTTGAAAGATAATAATACCAAGCTGATCTGTGACCCTCTTGTTGCTCTGGTGCTATGAGGCAAACAATGTTGCCTAGCAACGGTCGCTAAGATAACTGAGTGAAGAATCCGCAGAATACATCCCAGAAAGTAGCAAGCACTTAACACAGAAGTAGGACATTTATTATGCCCCCCCAAAAGCCCTTTGGATTGAAAAACTGCAGAACAAACTCTTTTATCATGTCCCCCCTCCCACCCATGAGTCCCCCATCTCTTTTGTCTGGTTAGAGCACTTTCAAATACAAATAAAAGAACCTGAAGAAGAGATGGAGGAAAATGGAAGGAGGGGGAATAACACAGATTCTTGTAATCTGAAAAGCAAGAAGAAACCTATAGCCTTTCTATCTCCTTCCACCATGTTTCTTCCATCTCCCTCCCAGAAGATATAAGGAAGTCCGCAGAGGAACACGGAGGGCAACTAGGAGCTTAAGATACTCTGCAGGAGAATCCCAAGAAACAGAAAGTTGGCTCCCCCCTTCCAAGGAAACCATACATGGGACCTTTGAGCTGAAGTGAAGCTGTTTGGTTTTTTAAGGTGTACATCTAAAAATATAAAACATGAATGGGCAGTGGTTTTTTTGTACAAAAAACAGGAGGAGCTCATTTGCATACTAGGCCATATTGCTTGGCCTGGGAGCACACAGCTGCAGCGTGGCGGGTCGGGCCAGTCGGAGCCCTGACCAGCCCAGGTAGAGCTCTGCTTCTGTGGGCTCCGGCAGAAAAAAAAAAGTCCTGTGAATGGGACATACGTGTGTCAGGCAGGTGAAAGGAATGGGGAACTTGTCAAGGAAAGAGAGTTGGCAGTAGTTCCTTGCCAAGTGGTACACTGAAGCTGCATCTACACCATGGAGGCATGAAAACATACCCCTGTGATTGCAGCAGTGGCTGGCAAATGTGACAAAGAAAAGCTGGAAAGGCTGTGCATAATGCTGCTGTTGCTCCCACACCTGCTTCTGTTGTACCTGCACAAAACTGTGGACCAGAACTCTCCTTCTCTCACACTTTCCTGTGGACCAGAACTCTCCTTCTCTCACACTTTCCTGTGGACCAGAACTCTCCTTCTCTCACACTTTCCACTCCCCTACTGGATCACTCTCTAAAGCTACAATTCAGCTCAACAAGGAATGGCAAAAAAGCCCTTTAAAGACTAAAGGGCAGGAGGGGGCACAGCAGCAAACTGCCCCATGCCGTTTTGAAAATGGATCTTAGCTCTGACCTCTTTCCATATTTTGGGATTTCTCTTTTGAGCCAAACCAATACATCCACATTCACTCTACAAATTTCCAAACTGATACATCAGCAATTGTAGAGTGAATCCATACATTGAATGCTGAAGTACTGGTTTGGTGATCCTGTGAACTTAGGGGGAGGTACTTGTGAATTTGGTTTGGAAAATTTTGTGGAATCCTTTTGTATGTTTTCTATCAGCCCCGTGGCGCAGAGTGGTAAAGCTGTAGTACTGCGGTCTGCACTCTCTGCTCATGACCTGAGTTCGATTCCGGCGGAAGCTGGATTCAGGTAGCCGGCTCAAGGTTGACTCAGCCTTCCATCCTTCTGAGGTTGGTAAAATGTGTACCCAGCAAGTGTAGATGACTGGGGAAGGCAATGGCAAACCACCCCGTAAAAAAGTCTGCCGTGAAAACATCGTGATGCGATGTCACCCCAGAGTCAGAAATGGCTGGTGCTTGCACAGGGGACCATTCCTTTCCTTTGCACATTTTGTCCTGACTTCAATGAAGTTTTAGTTGAAACAAGTGTTTCAAGTCAACTGCTTGTCACCAAGACTGCTGGGAACAGACTTCTTTATCCTTTTTGAAAAATTGGAAGGTTCATCAACCTGGAATTTGGAGGGATATTACTATTGGACATGGGATTCAGTTTGAATTTATACTTACATTCATCATCTGCTGGAATTTATGAGGACTATGTTGATATTTTGAATGGATCTTTTTTGAATACCTTCTTATAAGGACAGTTTGATACTTTGAGCAGATTTTCTTTGGATTTTGATTTCTTTTGGAATGGGCTATTACTTGAATGGTTTTTTATAAGTATCTTTTGGACTATTTAATTTTTTTCTTATAACAACATTACTGTTTGTATCTACTAAAATGTATTCGTAATTTTGGTTACAACATCTTTTGGGTTTGTTTTGTGGTTATCCATTTATGTAATTTCCCCCTCCTTTTGGGGAGGGATTCATTGTAGAACACTGGCAGGAATGCACTTTTGGTGTCATTAATAGAATCATAGAGTTGGAAGGTGCCTTGAGGGTCATCTAGCACAGTGCAGGAACTTCACAACTATCTACACACACACACACACACCCCACACACACACTCCCAGTGACTTCTGCTCCATGTCCATGTCATGTTTCCAAAAAAGTTCATACTACTAGACGTAATGGCTATTTCGGTCATTCACTTATGATTAGAATGCTCCCTTTAGGAGAACAACAATTCATAATTATTTTTCATGTAGATCTCCTAACAAGCAAGACGGCCTTTGGGATCATATTATTCATGGCTGCTAGTGCTGAGCAAGTGCAAAGCAGCATTCGCACAAAATTCCACTGTCAAATTCTCCAGATAGCTAGCAGATAGCTTCCTTATCTTTCAGTGCCATTTTGTAAGAGCTTCAATTGAGACGAATGCTAAGAAACATTGTAGGGCTTTGAGCACAATCAAATCTAGCACTTTCCATGAGAAGTCCTGGATTGATTCTGCTTCAGAATTAGCACTTCCTGAACTGACTGCTGCATAAACTTATTTCCTGTACAATTGTAAGTAACATATTTTTAATTTTCAGAAAGTAAAAGGTGGGGTACAGAAGGGAAAAGGGGGATGGGGAACATATAGATTTAGCAATACTTTTCAGATATTAAGAGTTGTTACATACAACAAATAAAATCAATTGTTTTAGTAAAAATACATATTTCAAATGTGCAAGCACATAGTAAAACAGCATTATTACAGTATTATGAGGTGAATTCTCTTTTTAAAAGAATAAACAAGAACTTTCTTAATAGCATTTGTGAGGAAATTGAAACCGGCCGGGGCACTTGAAGGAGAGGCTGACTCCAGGTGCAGGGTTGGGGATTTAAACCCAGCCACTGAGAGATTTTAATCCTCAGAAACCCTAGAGGGCACTCCTTCCCCCCCCTCCTCCATGCTGCTTTCTCACCTTTTCCAGAGTAAAGGGAGGGTGAAAGCACCCTTCCCTCATTTCCTCACCGCTGCTGTTGGAGAGAAAAAGCCTTACTTATTAAAATCATTAGAGCTCACAGTGGGGCAAGAGGGAGGGATGTGGGACTGCATAAGTGACCACTACATAAACAAAAGTTACAGATAAGTGTAGAAGGGATGGCTGTACTGGAACCATCAATTTCTGACAAGAGGAAGAAGATGATTTGGATGATGGTGGGCTCTCCTTCCTTGGAAGTTTTTAATAATAATAATAATAATAATAATAATAATAATAATAATAATAATAATAATAAACAAAGGCAAGACAGCCATCTGACAACAATGCTGATCCTATGGATTTAGGGGGAGGTATTTGTGAATTTCCTACATTTTGCAGGGGGTTGGACTAGATGACCCTGGGGGTCCCTTCCAACTCTGATTCCCCCCCCCCTCACCCACCCACCTGCCTGTGCTTGTTAGAAGTCATTTTGGGGGGAAATGCTCTGAAGTACTTCTCCTGGGAGATGCTGGGGTGGCAGTGGATTACTTCTTTTTCAGCATTGTGGCTGGAGCTCAGGGCTCTGAAACTAGTCTCAGATCAACAATGATCAGATCTGCCTCTCTGGATTCAGTTTTGGTGTTGTGCTTAGATGATTGTCATTAGCAGTGCTGGACAAAGCTTTTCCGCACACAGCAACTTTCAAACATTTCAGTCCATCATGTCTTAGTTTTGGAGTGAAATGTCTACATACTGAGCTCCTTGAGACATCATGGTCTTCACTGAGGCAAAATAGGCATATAAAACAGCTATCCAAACGGAGAATTTTCACCCTGCAAGATGTGTGTGTTTTTTAAAGAGAGCTTTCTGAGCCATGTTGTTTGAGGCTAGTTGCTTTGAATTCTCTTCATACTGAATATGATTGGCTAAAAGCAGAAGCAAGTCTAAAGACTGCAATTTTCCTTGTGAATAGTTTTAAAAAGAAGAAACTCTCTCCATGGCAGCAAAGAGAAAACTGAGGAAAGGGTGCTCAACCCCCTCTTTGTGCTGGAAAAGATGGGAAAGCAGCATAGAGGAAGGGGTGGGGGAAGGAGTGCCCTCTGGAGTTTTTGAAAAACAGGGATTAATTGAGTGGCCTTCTGTGCAGGCACACATGGGGACTGCGTTTCCACAGGCCAGCCACCGGGGAGGAGCTAGAGAGCTGAAAAGGAATATTCTAGTATCCCAAGAGTGCTGGCTGTCTCATAGCAGCACAGTGAGCTTCCTGCCCAAAAGTCATGTGATGCGGGTGGAGCCAGCACTCTCCCCACAGTTCTCCACAGCTGCCAAGAGATAGCCTAAGACAGCCACAGCAGGGATAGAGGGAGGTATGCGTGCCTGCACAGAAAGCCATTTGATGAACCAAGGTTACAGGTCAGTGCAACCCCTGTTTTTCATCGTTGTGACCTCTGTGCAGTTCCACATGGGAGAATAGCGAGATGACATACCTCGGTGGCGGACATGGGGTATCTTAGTGAAACTTAGTGTAGCACTGCTTTCTCCACTGCCGCGTCCCTTTGAGCATCCATGTCCATGGCATAATGTTGCATATACATTGAAGGAGTATACCTGGTCGCTGCTTGGCAGATGTTAAGGAGAGGGAGACCAGACCAGAATGCTGCTGAGGAAGCCTGAGCTCTTGTGGGGTGTGCTAAGTCCTTGAAGGGACATTGGGAATTTGACAAGGAATAGGCCAGTCAGATGGCAGAGCAGATCCAGCAAGACAGCATCTGCGCAGAGGCTCTCCATCCTTACGGGGGACCATGGAAGCAAAGAATAAGAGAAGTGTCCTTTCTGAAGTGTTTGGACCTATCTAGATAAAAAAGAGCACTCTCCTGAGGTCCAGGCTGTGAAGCGCCCATTCACAGGAGAGGTGGGGGACAGAAAAAATACAGGTAAAGTGATGTCCTGATTGAGATGGAATTTGGAGAATACCTTAGGAAGACACTCCAGGTGGGGTTGAAGAACCACTTGGTCTGTGTGAATCTTAAAGAAAGGAGGCTCTGTGCATACGGTCGTGAGCTCACCTACTTGCCTGGTCAAAGCGAGAGCAACTAGAAAGGATACCTTGTAGGAGAAAAAGGACAACTCACACATTGCTTGTGGTTCAAAAGGTTTATGGGTTAAACATGACCGCACCAATGACAAACTTCATTCGGGAACAGGGGAAACAACAAGGGGTACAAATTATTTAAGCCCTTCAGGAACCGTTTGGAGTCAGGCAGTCAACAGCGATCGGGGGAGCGGGAAGCGGGGGAGAAACCATTAATATTCTCATGATAGGCAGAGATAGCTGTGAGAAAAATTTTAAGGTGGGCATTAGCTAGATCTTGTTCTTTAAGAGTTAGAAGGAACTGAAAATAGCAGATACGTTGCAATCCCTAGGGTTAAAGCTGCTGGTTTGCTGCCCAAGCTCAAAAATGTTGCAACTTAGTTCAGTAGGAGCATCTGGTAGAGGGCTTACAAAAACTTGGAGTACTCTGTCCAACCGGGCATGGGTGGCTGTATGAGCCATGCTGTCAGGCAGAAGGAGCTGCAGGTGGGGATGAAATAAGGCATCGAACAAATCTGACTTTTCTGGGGAAATGTGATCAACACCCTGACTTAAGTTCCAGAGGCTGGGGAAGCAGGGCTGTCAAGGCTAAAAGGGAGCCACTAAGATCACAAGAAAGGTTGAAGGAGCTGGGGATGTTTAGCCTGGAGAGGAGACAGCAGAGAGGTGATAGGATCACCATCTTCAAGTACCTGAAGGGCTGTCATATAGAGGATGGTGTGGAATTGTTTTCTGTGGCCCCAGAAGGTAGGACCAGAACCAATGGGTTGAAATGCTTCCATCTCAACATTAGGAAGAACTTCCTGACCGTTAGAGCGATTCCTCAGTGGGACAAGCTTCCATGGGAGGTGGTGGGCTCTCCTTCCTTGGAGGTTTTTAAACAGAGGCTAGATGGCCATCTGACAGCAATGAAGATCCTGTGAATTTAGGGGGAGGTGTTTGTGAGTTTCCTGCATTGTGCAGGGGGTTGGACTAGATGACCCCGGAGGTCCCTTCCAACTCTATGATTCTATGTGGTTTCTCTGTGAACTTTTGCAATGACAGGTGTTAGCAATACTAAAGAGGGGAATGCGTAAAACAGGCATCCATTCCAAGTCAGCTGGAATGTATCCCCCAGGGAATGCCCTGGAGCAAAACTGGGAACACTTTCTGTTCAGGCATGTGGTGAATAGATTTACTTGGGGAAAGCCCCACTTTTGGAACACAACCTGCAGATAGCAGGCGGGGTGGGATTTATGGGCGGGGTGAAAGATCCTGCTCAAGACATCTGCCTCTGCGTTGGATTGTCTGTGATGTGAATATCCTGATTGCAGCCCCTGGCTGGAGGTTCAAGAGCTGTGGTCCTGTGAGCTCCTGCTGAATTCAAGCCCTGGTTCCCCATAATATTCTGATGGGTAAACTGGACTGAACTGTAGGATAGCTAGGTGGATAGCCATGGTAACATCAATACTACTATGATGCACCCTCTTTAATTCCATCCCTCCTTCCAGTGGCTCCCTTGGCTCTTGCACTCTCTTTCCCTGCTCTAGGTCTCCTCTGTGGTGGAGAAGAGCCTGCAAGCCTGCCTATTTCCCCCTCCTTCCCTGCTTCATATAGTGGAAATCGTTGCCTACCTATGGTTTCAGTGCTCAAAGGCTGACTGAGGTCCCAATGCTAAACATACTTACTTGAGAGGATGCATTAAGCCTGCATTAAGTTCCTCCTCAACTCCCGGGACCCACACAATATGTGTGAAAGACCCATATGTGGCCCCCAAGCCACTCCTGCTCTATAGAGGTTTGAGTTTGGCCACTCCTGCTCTATAGAGATCTGTAACATCCAAAGCAAAAGAAGCTGTCCTATTTTAACATCTGGTAGGGTATGAAGGGAGAGAAGGAAAGAGGATTTGTTTTTTACCCATTTCTTTTGTATTCCTTGCTCAATCTGGTGCTGTACTAAAAGTATACTCATACACACTTTCTTTTTAAGAAATACTTTATAACTTTGAATGCTGGAAGGGGTTTTCTGTACCACATAGACCTCAGCTGTTTCAGACACACTATTTTATAAGGAGCACCAGGGGGAAGGCTGGCAGTTGGCAAGTGGCCATTTCTCTAGGGGTGCACAAGGCAGTACACTGCCCCATGGTGACCAGGTGCTGGGCAGCAGGAGACACAGAAGCAAGGCCTCAGAACATGGAAGGGAAGCTGGGAGTCCTGACACTCCCGGTTGGTAATTCTGACACAAGCTCAGGTGGTGGCAGCGAGTTACCCAAGAGTGGAAGGAAAGCCTCTCCAGGTGTAATTAAAAACCCAAGAGGGCAGGATGGAAATGGGGCATGCAGGCCAGCCCCACCACAACCTCCATACAAGATCAGATCAGTGATATCAAGCTCACAAGCAGGGTATGCACGGGCTAGAGAACAAATGACACCATTACCTAAGCAAATGAGTCAAGCAGTAACGACTGGGTGGGAAGCAGAAGGAAAAAGGATCCTTGCCCATAGAGTTTTTCAAGCCAAGAGATGAACAGAGGTGGTTTGCCATTGCCTGTTTCTGCATAGCAATCCTGAACTTCCTTGATGGCTTCCCATCCAAGCTTAACCAGGACCGGCCTTGTCTAGCTTCTAAGATCTGACAACAATGGGATGGCCTGGACAAAATCATTAGATTATGAGAAATAATGCTCTCTCGGTGACCTCAGGAAATTATGTTTTCAGTTTATTGTAAGCATTACTATATATGCCCACCATTACAAAATCAACTACATCCATCTGACAGATGCCTCATAATTCCCCAAAAACTCTTTTACTGCATGAAGATATATCTGTGAGAAACATAATATTAGCCTGAGAAGGAGCAGGAACCACAAATAAAACCCATTATAGTGGATTTATCATTTAATATTAAACACTCATGCCCCACTGCGGAGACTCCTCATTCATTTCCTCCAATTGGGAATATGAAACTTTCATGACCTCGGCATGACCTGAACTTTTAGCCTTGCAAAAATTACATTAAACAGAAAGAACATTAAAGGGTGTACAGTAGCTATGTCAAGTTATTTATGCTCTGCATTTCAAAGCTACTATAGCATTCCTACAAACATGTTTTTGGATTGCCTTTTGGAGGCAGTAGCCAGGTGAACCTTAGAGTATCCATGGGAGACTTCAATGTCCATGCAGACAGACCCGCTGCCTCCATTCAGGCCACAGAACTGAAGTTTTCCATGGTGACGCTGGGACTCCGTCAATGTGTCTTGGGCCCCACACATCAAGCAGGCCACGCATTGGATTTGATTTCTGGCATGGGGTTGAGTGTGGATCTGACCTCAAAAGAAGAGGTGCCATGGTCAGAGCGCAGCTGGAGATTCCCCTTCCTGTCTAGATGGAGAGCTGGTTTTTGCTCACTCATGGAGACTAATGCACTCTACTGGATTCCAAAATACTCTGTGGGATCCGCAGTCCTCCTGCATCTCTTTAAGTGAGACTAGAATTCCTGTCTCACTGAAGCCATTGAGGAGATTGCACCCTAATGTCTTCTACACCCCCATGGGAAATCATCCCCCTGATATACAGAGGAACTCAGGAGGATGAAATGGGAGCTTCAACTACTAGAGTGAGTTAGGCGGTGCACAAGATGGCACAAACATCTATTAGGATGCTTATGAAATCCTATGAGATAGTGGTGAAGGCTGCAAAGAGGGAGTTCTGCTCAGCCTTCATCGCATCCATAGGCTCATGCCAAGCCCAGTTATTTGGGGTAATTCATTTGTTAACATTCCTCACGACAAGGGTGGTTGAAATCTGGCTATTACAATACAATATCTGTATTGCATTAGCAAAATATTGCCATAGCAACCAACCAAATACAACAATAAAATAAAAGGGAACGAAGAGAAAACACAACGCAACATCCAGTACCTCATTCCATACTGCGATAAGAGGTCATACAATCCTAAAAGTATCTAAAATAAAATGTCAATAAAAATTTTAAAACCTAAAAATCTATACATTCTAAACTTTTAGAACCTTTACAGACGAAATTTAAAATTTAAAACATCAACAAAATTTAACCAGGACTACACTAGAAAAGAACTGAAAGTGATAATAGAGAGCGATCAATGAGGCACAGTTTTAATTTTCTTTTCCATGACAACAGCCGCAAACCTTGCGACTTGAAAAGTAGTGTATTTATCTCTATCAGATAGGAAAAATAACTAGTTTCTCCTGATTTGAATTCCCAAGAAGAGATAACAGAATAAGACCCAGAAACCTATTCCGTTCAGAGTTAAAATCAGGGCAATAAAACATGGCATGAGAAAGGTCCTCAATAGAAGTTTGGTCACAAATACAAACTCTTTTCCGATAAGGAATCTGCCTAAAGTGACCTTCATTGGCCAATAAAGGTAATAAATCAAAGCGAGCCCTCGTAAATGCTTTCCGAAGCTTGGGATTCGCTAAAGTAACAAAATATGAAGAAAATATTGGATACAATAAAGATAAGTGATTATAAATCACAGCTATTTTCAATTCACCTATAGTTCCCATGTCAGCTTGAATACCCAAGAGAACCCAAAAAATCAACTGAAAACCCAAGCTTGGCCACTATATTCAGAACAAAACTGCGCCAAGACCTATCCTTCATTTCCACATATGCCAAGGTTAACAGTTCCGGTGCCATATGAAAAATAATCTTCAACCAAAAGTTGATAGTTATTTTATAAGCTAAAGTAGTTATCCGAGGTAGAGATAGTTCCAGTCTAGTCATTGGCGAAGGTGTTGAAGGGGGAACTGCAAGAAGCCTACGCATAAATTTATTTTGGGAAACTTCAAGAGGGTGAAGATTACCAGGGGCCCACACTGGCGCTCCATATAGCAGCTGCGGTAATAATTTTCTTTGATATATCTCAACAGTTGGGCGAACCAGGCATCCATCTCTTCCTTTATAAAATCTCAGTAGCCCCATCATTGCCTTTTCAATATTATGGTTAGCAGAATCAATATGAGGGGCCAGAGAGCCTGAGTGGTGGAACAGGACACCTAGGTATTTAAAAGAGGGAACCTGTTCAAGTGGTATCCCATCCATCTTCCAATTATAGTATTTAGGTCTCAGAGCAAAGACCATAATCTTGGTTTATCATAATTTATGTGTAATATCCTTGCAATACTGGCTAAAGCGACCCAATAATCTCAGACCAATGTAGGTATGAGAAATTAAGAGGGTGTCATCTGCATATAGCAGAGTAGAAATTTCTCACCAACTTTAACTGGAAAAAAGTGGGGACCTGCCAGAAAATCTACTATGTCATTCAAATATAAATTAAAAAGGGGAGCCAAAATACACCCTTGGCGAACACCTTTTGTTGTTTTAACTGGGCTGGACAATTGGCTATACGGACCAAATCGGATCCTCAGGCTTGTATTGGAGTACAGGCCTATTATCTGTGCAAAAAGCCTTGGGTCAATGCACAATTTACTTAGCTTTACCCATAGGCAAGTTCTCGAGATCGAATCAAACGCCACTTTAAGGTCAACAAATGCCACAAACAATTTTTTAAAGGGACGAGTTGTGTATTTGTTAACCAGGTGTTGTAGTAATATACAATGGTCCAGGGTGGAATGACCCTGTCTGAATCCTGCTTGATATGGTGCTAACAATTCATTGTCAAAGACCCATGATTCCAATTTGGATAAAAGATGTCTAGGCATACAATTTTCCAGCAACATCTAACAAGCTTATCGGCCTATAATTTGCAGGATTGGAGCGATCATCCTTTTTATAGATTGGGACCACAATAGAGGAGGACCATTCCCTAGGAAATCTTCCAGTCTTGTCAATAGTAGTAAAGAGAGTGGCTAGTACAGGCGCCCATCAAGATTGAAAAACCTTAAACATATCTGGTGGGATGAAATTTTCACCTGGGGAATTTGGCTATTAGTTCAGAGGTGTTTATGAGCTTTTTTGCAGATAAAGTCCTGTTGCTCCATTGTGATTTTCCTGCGAACCTTGATACAGTGAGTGAACTGAAGCCTCTTGGCCATCTTTGGGTTCAGTTTGTGACTCCTTCAATCTTCTTTCTTTTTCTGATGTTGACAGAGTCTTGGGTGCTGTCAGGCCAACCACTTGCCTACCTGACCCATGCCCCTTATGGATGGTTAAGGCTAGTGACGAGAATCCAGGACCCCATGAAGGAAATAATCAACCTGTCCTTGGGGACAGAGACATTTCCAAAGGGTCTCAAGGAAGCAGTGGTCATACTGCTCTTTAAAAAGCCATTGATGGATCGTT
The DNA here is from genome assembly GCF_032191835.1 of Heteronotia binoei. Lineage (NCBI taxonomy): Eukaryota > Metazoa > Chordata > Lepidosauria > Squamata > Gekkonidae > Heteronotia > Heteronotia binoei. The sequence continues at coordinate 11,376,075 of NC_083236.1, forward strand.
CAGATCCGGTCAACTACCACCCTGTTTTCAACATGCTGTTTCTGGGTAAGGTAATAGAAAGTGTGGTAGCCACACAACTTCAGAGCTTTCTAGAGGACACATCGGCGCTAGACCAATTCCAGTCTCATTTCCACCCTGGCCATGGGACTGAGGCTGTCCCTGTCACTCTAACAGATGATCTCCAAATGTAGCTGTATCAAGGCGGGTTGTTGTTAGATCTCACAGCAGCATTCAATACAGTCAAGTATGCATGCAATACAGTCAAGTCACTGCCTCGCCTATGTGGGAATATGTGGGATGGCCGTGCAAGGGGAGGATGTGCCCACTAGACACCCCCTGTTTTGTGGGATTCCACAAGGGGCACTCCTTTCCCTGATGCTGTTTAACATCTATATGCACCCACTCGCCCAGTTGGTACAGAGCTTTGGGCTGGGATGTCATCAATATGCAGATGACACCCAGCTATATTTGCTGTTGGGCAACCAGTCAGCCACAGTTCCATCATCTTTGACCGAGAGTCTGGAGGCCATGGTGGGCTGGCTAAGGAAGAGCAGGTTGAAACTTAACCCATCCAAGATGGAGGTTCTGTGGCTGGGGAGAGTGGGATTGGAGTTGGAGTGTAGAACCAACAAAAGCATAGTTCACTTGTGGAATTCAATGCCATGGTGTACAACACTGGCTGCCAGTACTATAATGCAAAGTGTTTCTACTCTAGCCGTGTAATGTTTTATTTTCAGCCTTGTTCCTACTAATTCCCTGCAGATAATTTGTCTTTGTCAATATGAATGCAGTCTGCTTCAACACTTTAATTCCAGTATCCTCTGCATTTCTAAGACCTGTCTTGGTCAGTCATGCTGATGTAGATTCCATTGGAAAATCAGAACTTGGAGCCCCAGTTTTATGACGGAGGCTTCCTTGTCCCACACTGACCAATTTCGCTTGGTTGGGCTAAATTTTTGGGACAAATACACGCAAGGGTGCAGTTGGCCATCTGGCCCCTCCTGGAGCAATACAGCTGCACGGGCGACGTCGCTCGCGTCACATTGCACCAAAAACCTTTTGTTCTCTTTGGGGTGCATCAGGCAGGGCTCGGACGTAAAACGAGCCTTCAGTTCCTCAAACACCTTTTTGACACTCTCCCGTCCACAGGAGACTGGAACTGCCCTTCGAGGCTTGCGGTCCCTTCCCCTTGGTTTTCAATAGTTCTGTGAGGGGTAGGGTAACCTCAGCAAAGTTGTTGATGAACCCCTATAATTGCAGAGGGAGCAAGAAGCTTACAAGACTCAATATGATAAAAAACATTCTGAACCTTGGGATTTAGCGATGGGGGACAAAGTGTCTATTTCAACCAAGCATTTGCCAAATGCACAGAACTGCAAAAATTTAGGGATGAAGTATTTGGGGCCTTTCCCGATCAAACGGATTATAAATAAAGTGACTGTTGAATTGGAATTGCCAAAAAATCTTAACCATCTCCACCCTTGTTTCCACACCAGTTACCTGAAGAAGGATCCTGGGCCCTTGTCATGGCATCCCCAAACGGAACCACCACCCCCGACTCTGGTTCATGGTCAGACTCATCACGAAGTGCAAGAAATTCTTGATGCCAAGATCAAATGTGGTGAACTGTTTTACCTTATCAAATGGACTCATTTCCCGTTAAGTCAATCTGAATGGGTCAGCTCCAAAGATAGGAACTGCAAGGACCTGATTAAGGACTTTTACAACAAGCATCCTGATAAGCCCGGGGGGGAGGGAGCCCTAGGGGGGTAGAATGTCAAGAGTCACTCCATTTTGTTTTATTCCATTTTGTTCTTCTTGCCCTATAAAAATTTGCGAACCCGAGGAAACTCTGGAGCTGTTTACGGGTTCGAGGGGGTTACCATGCTACTACGGCTTGTATTTTATTTGGATCCATCCCCAGCCCCCCTGTGGGGATGTGGAAGCCCAGGCAATAGAGTTCTGTTTTGTGGAATTCACACTTGGACAGCTTGGCAAACAGTTTGTGTTCATACAGGGTCTGTAGCACCTCTCTCACCAAATGAACATGTGAGGGCAGGTCTTGAGATTATATCAAAACATCATCTAGGTAACAGACCACGCCCTTATACAGGTATTTGTGCAATACTTCACTGATTAAGTTCATGAACACTCCTGGGGCCCCCTTAAGGCCGAACGGCATGACTAAGTATTTATATTGGCCCAGTGGGGTGTTAAAGGCAGTTTTCCACTCATCCCCTTCCTTGATGCATACCCAGAAATAGGCATCTCAGAGATCAAGCTCGGTGAAGATTTTCCCCCGGAACACCTCCCCTAGGAGGTCCCAAATAAGGGAGAGAGGGTATGCATTACTCATGAAAATTGCATTCAAGCTGGGAAAGTCAGTGCAAAGCCGTAAACTGCCGTCCTTTTTCTTTCTGAATAACACTGAGGCCGCATGAGGGGACTTGGCGGGCCGTATGAACCTCCCCTGCGTAGGTTAAGCTCCAGAAAGCGCTGCAACTCCTCCCTCTCCCCCTGACTCATTGAGTACATTTTGGCTTTGGGCAGTGGCTTCCTCTCCATTAGCTTGATGGCACAGTCACTGGGTCTGTGTGGGGGCAGCTCGTCCGCCTCCTGGGCATCAAACACCTTTTGTAGATCTTGGTCTTCAGGGGGTAAACTAGGCACTTCGACCTTGGTGACACAAAGCTTTTCCAACTGGGAAGGGGGGGGGTGCGGGTCCCACTATTTATTCCACCAGTGACTCTCACACACCAGGTCCAGGAAGTAGATCGCACTCCCGCTTCACTGGACCAACGGATCATGAGCGGTTAGCAATTCCAGGCTGAGGACGACTTGGAATTTGGCAGCCGGGGTGATGATAAAGGTGTGAGGATCCCAATGTTCCCCCAACCCCAGGGCGCATACCTCCGTCCCCGTACTACACGGTTCCCCCGTCATTAGACTCCCGTCCATCTGTTCGAACACGTGGGATTCTCAAAGGGGTACAGTCTTTAATCCTAATGCTTCCACCAAACTAGGGGATAGAAAGTCTTTAGAGCTTGGCTTTGGCTCTGCAGTTGCGCTCCTCTCGGGAGAGCTGATCTGGGGCTCTCTTGGGCAAGCTGGGCCTGGGTGTTTTCTCCCAGGCTTCTTTTGCCCTCCCCCCCTTGTTGTTTTTTGTGGAGGGTGATCATCTTGTTGTGGTCCTCTATTTCACAAGCCAGTTGGGTCCACCCGACCAGGTCTCGTGGTTCTCCCAACTTGAGAGCCTCCCCGTAGATGTGGGAGTTTAGGCCCCTTTTGAACTGTTCGATCCTGGCCCCGTTGTCCCATCGGTGGACCTTGGAATTCAGCGCCTTGAACTCATTGAGGTAGTCTTGCACTGACCTGGTGCCCTGCCTCAGGTCGTGCAGGGCTCCTATGGCATTGGTCTCCTGCAAGGGGTCTTCAAAGTGACACTGCAGGGCCCTCAGGAGTTCTGTGGCCAAGTTCAGCGCGGGGGATAGCCTTTTGAACAGGGTAACATACCACTGGGCGGCTGCCCCTCAGAGGCAGCTCTCGATGTATACTACCCGCGACTGTTCCATCGGGAAGTTGCGAGCCCAGACACTGAGGTGGCCCCGCACAGATATGATGAAATAGGCCAGCTCTGCTAGGTCCCCATCGAATCTTGCTTTGCTGACTCGCCCCCCCCCCAGCACCACCACCGGTTCCTCTGGTCTGGGTTGAGGTTGGGGGCCCAGTTTGCCCACAGCCGGCGGCTCTCTTTCCACTGGGGGTTCTCCTCCAGCGGGGATCAAGGGCTGCTTGCCCCCCCCCCACTGGGACTGGTTGAAGGGGGAGCATGGCCGCGACCCGCTCCCCTATCGCCCGCACCTGCCAGGCAAGGTTCTGCATCTCTTGGATCACAAAGGTGTGCATGGCTTGCATCTCTTTTTGGAGTCGGCTGCTCTGGCTGGCAAGGGCTTCCTGCACCCACTCCACAGCATCATTCCCCAATCTGGTTGTCTGGGGGTACTCCCCTCCGCTTTCGTCTCCTTGGAACCCCCATGGGTGGTAAGACTGTTGTAGTCCCGAGAGTCGTGTTGTTGTTAGGGGTCCTCTCTCAGATCGCTGATAATACTCTCCCGGAAATCCATGGAGCCCCAATCCCTTCGGTGCAGTGTCATGGTGGCCGGACTAACCCACGGCTCGTCAGGCTTGGGTTCCTCCTCCTCAGTGGTTTTGGTGGTCCCCGTAGCCCGGTCCTGTTCACCAGTCATCATGGTCTGGGGTTAGGCCACTTCGGGGTAAAAGAAGTTCTGACAAAATGTCAGACCCAGAGATAAGGACAAAACAAATAGAATTCAAGATCTTTAATCCAGCATCATGGGCATACACACGCCTTGTTGGAACTGGCCTTCCCACCATTCCTAGTGCTTATAAACCTTTGCCCTGACCGTTAGAATTCAAGCCAAAGCGCGTCAAGCTAAAGCGGGGGTTTGCGCAGGGTTCTACTAAGCTCTCATCACCCTAGGTGGTGTTACCATTTCTTGGGTTGTGTCTCCTCCAGTTCTTGACCTTGGTTGCTTAGTAACTAGCCAATTCCCAGACATGCCATCCTGCCTCCCGATAAGCCGCAAGCAACGGGATGCTTCAAAGGCAGCACAGCAAAGCAGAAGCATAGCATTATATGAATTAGATACATATGCCAAAAGGAACAAGCTGGAATAAAACAAAATGGAGGGAGTCTTGACAAACATATGCATTCCTGATGGGCTTTTCACAAGGTGGCCTCAGATGCTGATACATCTACATTGCAGGGGGTGGGCAATCTATTCTTCCCCAGTGTAAATGTTTGCTGTTTAAGGCCAGGAGGAAGCTTTCCTGTTCTTTTCGGCTCTCTTCCTCCCAGAGGTCTGTGGGACACATGCTGGGCTGGAGCCACTCCAGGAAAGATGTGGCCAGTGACATTTTGGAATAGCCAGAAACAAAGGGCTCTCACAACAAGCCAATCTTAAGCCCAACTGGTAATCACACTGTAGCTGGACAAGCAGGAAGGCATCTACTTAACTGTCTCCTTTGCTATTTTTATCTGCTTCTGTAATAAACTATCTAATGTGTTTTCTCTAAAAGTATCTGAATTTTATGGAAGAGTTTGTCTAGATAGTTTATTATTTATACCGTGCCTTTATCCCCAGTGGGGACCCGAGGCAGTGGACATCCTTCTTCTCACCTCCATTTTATCCTTACAACAATACTGCAAGGTAGGTTAGGCTGAGAGCGTGCAGCTGGTCTGAGGTCACCCAACAAGCTTCCATGGGAGAACTGGAATTTGAACTTGGGAATTGGAATGCCCAGATCCTAGACCATTATACACTATCTTTCAGTCAGTTTAAAGTTTGGTTACACACATCCCTGAATATGACCAATGCTCAGATTAGCAAAGGGAATTTAAAATTTGTAAGGCAGGCAGGTTTTAAAGTAGCTCTTCCCTACGGTGTGTGTAATTCTGCGATGTCCACGTTGGCCTTTAGAGAGCTGGTGATGGCAGCGGTGAAATTAATTCCAACCTATAAGTTAAAAATAATTGTATAAAATGTGACTGTGTCAAAATGTCCCAGGAGGACGTTAAAAGCAGCAAAAAGCAGATAATGCTGTCAAGATGATCTTCTACAGGGCATCTGTGGGCGCTAAGATATGCCGCGTTTCAGGAATCATTTCTCCCTCATTTGCCCCTTAATAGGCAAATTTCAATAATATATACATATTTATGCAAACACTGAATAAAAAAAATGTGTTTACACATGAAACAGTCCCCCACCAGGAATAAAGCAGAGCAAAAATCACAGGAAACGGAGGGCAGGAGCAAAAGCCATAAGCATCTTGGGGCCATGAGAAAATATCTGTTTCACTGTTTTCAGTAATACTGGTAAAATAGGTAATGACACATGATCATCCCCATATTGCAGATGAGGGCACTGAGACTAAAATGACTGGGTGCATGTCAGAAACCAGACCAGCAGAAGCACTCAGCCACTCCTTTTCGGAGTATAAATACTTTCCATCTTTCCATCAGTATAAATACTTTCCATCTATCATCAATACCAAAATCTCACCAAATGCAGATGTTTCTGATAGTCTCTCCACATGCAGACCAAATGTAGAGGCACCTGACCTCCTGGAGGGGGACCAGGTATGTGGTATTTTGGAGATTCTTTAAGGTGCCACAATGCATGCCCCTCTAGAATGACTGCAAGATCTGCACTCAGAGCTGACACATCTCCATTCACTTCAGCAGAAGGAACAGTTCTATGCGTACATCCCTAGAAGGTTTCAGTACATGCCAGGGCTTGTCAGAGTTCCACCCTGGCTGCTCTTTTCAATCTCTGTTCTCAGCCTTGGAGCACACGAAATAAGAGAAGAAGAAGATGAAGATATTGGATTTATATCCTGCCCTCCACTCCGAAGAGTCTCAGAGCGGCTCACAATCTCCTTTATCTCCCTTCCCCACAACAGCCACTCTGTGAGGTGGGTGGGGCTGGAGAGGGCTCTCACAGCAGCTGCCCTTTCAAGGACAGAGTCTCAGAGCGGCCTACAATCTCCTTTACCTCCCCCCCCCCACAACAGACACCCTGTGAAGTGGGTGGGGCTGGAGAGGGCTCTCACAGCAGCTGCCCTTTCAAGGACAGAGTCTCAGAGCAGCCTACAATCTCCTTTACCTTCCTCCCCCACAACAGACACCCTGTGAGGTGGGTGGGGCTGGAGAGGGCTCTCACAGCAACTGCCCTTTCAAGGACAACCTCTGCCAGAGCTATGGCTGACCCAAGGCCATGCTAGCAGGTGCAAGTGGAGGAGTGGGGAATCAAACCCGGTTTTTCCAGATAAGAGTCCGCACGCTTAACCACTACACCAAACTGGCTCTCCAGCAGAAGTTGCCTCTCAGCAGACAAGGGTATTTCCCTCTTCATTGGGTATCGAGAGGTCCTACACCTCAGGAAACAGACATGTAGGACCTGTGAGAAGTCCCTCACCAAGTACTCCTGAGTAAGCTTAGGGTCAAGTTAGATGTGACTTATACCACAAGTCAGGTCAGGGTTCTGACCTAAGTACTCTGGAGCGCAGTTGGCTCAGGAGCATACAAAGGGGGAAAAGAGGCTTCAGCATGCCCTGCAGTTTTCTGAACCCAAAACAGCCATGGAAAGACCTTTGCTCTGCTGTGCACAGCTTATGTCAAGATTGGCCCCTAAGTAGACATGAGGTAAGATCAAGGAGAGCCAGTTTGGTGTAGTGGTTAAGTGCGTGGACTCTTATCTGGGAGAACTGGGTCTGATTCCCCACTCCTCCACTTACAGCTGCTGGAGTGGCTTTAGGTTAGCCAAAGCTATCTCAGGAGTTGCCCTTGAAAGGGCAGCTGCTGTGAGAGCCCTCAGCCCCACCTACCTCACAGGGTGTCTGTTGTGGGGGGAGAAGATATAGGAGATTGTAAGCTGCTCTGAGTTTCTGATTCAGAGAGAAGGGCGGGGTATAAATCTGTAGTCTTCTTCATCATCAAGGATTTTTTGTGCTGGTATGGCATACTAGAACAGTTTTTGGCTGATGAGACTTGGGCCAACCATCTTTCCTGGGGCAGATGAGAAGTCATGCCTGCTGATGACATCATCTGTGAGCATGATGGAGGGACCTGTTTACTCTGCTGTGCATAGCTTATGTCCAGATTGGCTTCCATGAGAGCTGACCTGTCACCTTCTCTGCAGTCCCACCAACTGCCTTCTCTGCCATCCTCTTTGCACAGGCGATAGTGTAGAGAAGGCAGCAGGACAGACAATATAATCTGTCATGCCCACTGATGATATCCAGTGTTCCCTCTACGCTGAGTTAGTGTGAGCTAGCTCACAGATTTTTAGCCTCCAGTTCACACATTTTTGCCTTGGCTCAGGAAGGCTAACCCCAGAGCACACTAATTTATGGAGGAGCTCACAACTTTAACACCCATAGCTCACAACTTTAATGTCAGTAGCTCACAAAGCAGAATTGTAAGAATCACAAAGCAGAGCTCACAAAGCTCACAAGACTCTGCAGCTTAGAAGGAACATTGTTTCATCGTCTGTGGGTGGAACAGAGAATACCATCTGTCCTGTCATGTGTACTGGTACCCTTTTTTTTCTACAAAAAAAGCACTGAGTAAGAGAATGGATTTTCCCACAGATTAGTAAAAAGGTTAACATAGGAAGCAGAAGGCAAATGGAATGAAGAAAGCAATGTGGTTCTCCAAGAAACAGTATTAGGACCAGTGAAAGTTAATTATTTATAAGTGGTCTAGAATTACAAGGTGGGTGCAGAAGTGGCCAAACGTACAGAGGACACCAAATTATTCAGGATGGTGAACACCAGAGCGGATTGCAAGTTGTTTTAAGAGGATCTCTCCATACTGGGTGAGTATGCAGGAATGTGGCAAATGAGATTTGGTGTGTGTCAGTGAAGAACGACACACACTGGGGCTCCAAGTTCTGATTTTCCAATGGAATCTACATCAGCATGACTGACCAAGACAGGTCTTAGAAATGCAGAAGATACTGGAATTAAAGTGTTGAAGCAGACTGCATTCATATTGACAAAGACAAATTATCTGCAGGGAATTAGTAGGAACAAGGCTGAAAATAAAACATTACACGGCTAGAGTAGAAACACTTTGCATTATAGTACTTTCATCAATTTTTTTAAAAGGATCTGAAAAAGGCAAGGAAATAGGGAAAGATATATGGAAAAGCTAAGGGAGGTTCAGCTTTAAAGGCTTAGACAACACCAAGACACAACAGACGTTTATAAAACTCTGCACTGAATGGAGCATTGGTCTGAACTAGCTCAGCTTTTCTTAAGTTCTTATGATTTGGAAGATGGGCTTCCAGCACAAAGAATACTGCCCCTGCCTTCTACCCTCAGTACTACAGATCAGGGAAATGCAGTGAAGTTGATGGACAAATAGGATCAGGACAAACAAAGAGCAATACTTCTTTACTCCATGAGTCATTAAATTGTGGAATTCACTACCTGTGGACACAGTAACAGCTACAACCATAGATCACTTTAAGAGGGAACCAGATGCATTTACGGAGCAGAGGTCCATCAATGGCTACTAACTATGGGGAGTAAAGGCACCTACCGGTACTTCACATACAAAAGTAGCGAGCATCCAAGTCCCAGTGCTGGAAGGCATCATCAAGAGAAGGCCTTGGCTTCTAAGCCCTGTTTGTTGGTCCTTCAGAGCAACTCATTGACTATAACAGGATAAGAACATAAGACAAGCCATATTGGATCAGGCCAATGGCCCATCCAGTCCAACATTCTGTGTCACACAGTGGCCAAAAAATCCAGGTGCCATCAGGAGGTCCATTAGTGGGGCCAGGACACTAGAAGCCCTCCCACTATTGCCCCTCCAAGGACCAAGAATACAGAGCATCACTGTCCCAGACAGAGAGTTCCATCAATACCCTGTGGCTAATAGCACTGATGGACCTCTGCTCCATATGTTTCTCCAATCCGCTCTTGAAGCTGTCTTTGCTTGTAGCCACCACTACCTCCAGTAGCAGTGAATTCCATGTGTTAATCACTTTTGGGTGGAAAAGTACTTTAATTTACTAACCCAACTTCTCAATTTCACTGAGTGTCCACGAGTTCTTGTATTGTGAGAAAGGAGGAAAAGTACTGCTTTCTCTATCTTGTCTATTCCATGCATAATCTTGTAAACCTCTATCATGTCACCCCTCAGTCAACATTTCTCCAAGCTAAAGAGCCCCAGGCACTTTAACCTTTCTTCATAGGGAAAGTGTTCCAGCCCTTTAATCATTCTAGTTGCCCTTTTCTGGACTTTTCCCGATGCTATAACATCTTTTTTGAGGTGTGGTGACCAGAATTCTACACTGTACTCCAAATGAGGCCGCATCACTGATTTATACAGGGCCATTATGATACTGGCTGATTTGTTTTCAGTTCCCTTCCTAATAACTTCCAGCATAGCACACTGTCTTGACATTTTCAATGAGCTATCTACCACAACCCCAAGATCTCTCTCTTGGTCAGTCTCCGCCAATTCATACTCCATCAACTTGTATTTATAGTTAGGATTTTTGGCCTCAATGTGCACTACTTTGCACTTGGCCACATTGGACTACACGGACAGTAGGACAGCAGAAAGATTGTGGGATTCCATTCTATATACACAGATGACAAAAACATTTACAGATACATTGCTCTGTCTTTTGCATATTGTAACTCATCTGCCACTCCACCATGCACACACAATGAAGAAATTTCATGCAGATTGGTAGAAATTACTGAACACATTGGCAAAAATGGGTTGAAAGAGTGCAAAAGAAGCTCGTCTTTCTAGAGCAGCCATATGTGCCTTAAAGGACAGGTGAATGCCTAACCACATCGACTTAATGTGCATGATTCAAGGTGCATACAACACTCTTTGGGCAAGATGAGTATCTCTGGATGGAGCCCAGTGTTTTTTGTCTGGGGAGTTTTGTGTTCTGTAGTCTCGAGATTTGGTTTTGCCAGTGTAATGTACTGAGTGACGAGACGTGTTGAAGGCAACATGTTTTATTAGCGAGTACATCACAAAGCACAGCCACACGGGCCGGGGCCCACTTATGTACATACCCCTCAGTCTGGCCAGGTCCAATCCTGGCCAGTTGAACTTCCCGCCACAGATCTTGATTGGCGGAGCGTATTTGCGGAGCTACATCCGGGGACCAGTGGACTTCCACTGGTCACCTCCGTAGCATCCGCTGTGCTGTAATTTCGGGACTGAACTGCAAGACACAGCACTCCTCCCCCCTAGTTCAAGACACAAAATCTTTCAAGTAGGCTGGCGCCCTGTGTTCCCGGGTCGACCTCCTCGGGGTTACTTGGGGTGTTGGAGCGGCCACCGTGGCTGGCGGGGCGGCTGGTTCCTCGTGGTGGGGTGACGCCGGAAAAGGGCTGTCCGTCACCTGTTGCTGTTCCGGAATCTCCTCTCTGGGGGGGGGGGGTGCTCCCTCTGCTGTGGTGCTCTTCCACCTGCATAATCGGTGCGGCCAGCCTAGGCTGGGCAGCTTCCAGGGGTGTTGCTGTTAGTCCTCCCCCGCTTCCCCAGTTGCTGTCGGTTCTTGCGGCAATGTGCGACGGCGCAGCTGGTCAATATGCCTCCTTAGAATCTGGCCCCCCTCCGACCAGACCTCATAGGAGCGGGACCCGGTGACCCGCAGCACCCGGGTGGCCACCCACTCCGGCCCGCTTGCAAAGTTCTTTGCGTATACCGGATCCCCTGGAAAGAATCCCCTAGCGGCTTCCCTGGTTTCGGGGGAACTGCGGAGGTCCATAGCCCGGTCAGGATGCAACCTGTCTAGCCTCGTGATCAACTTCCGCCCCATTAGTAACTCGGCAGGGCTTAACCCGGTGACGGGGTTGGGGGTGATTCTGTTATCAAATAGGAAGGCTGTCAGGCGGTGATCCCAATCTCCCTGTACAATGCGACCCAGGGCCTCTTTAGTGGTGCGCAGCATGCGCTCTGCTTGGCCGTTGGTGGCTGGATGGAAAGGGGCGGACCAAGGGGCGGATGAGGTACCGATTCAAGAACTCCTGGAATTCCCGGGAGGTGAACACAGTCCCGTTGTTTGTGATGAGGGTCTCGGGATTCCCATGAGTGCAAAAGATCCTTCGCAAGGCTCTGACCACCGCCGCGGTGGAGGTTGAAGCTACGGGAATCACTTCCAACCATTTGGTGTATGCATCGACTAGAATAAAGAATATTTGGCCCTGGTATGGCCCCACAAAGTCTAGGTGTAACCAGGACCACGGCCTCCTGTTGGACTCCCAGCGGTGGACAGGGGCACTGGGCGGATCAGGCCAGGACTCTTGGCAGGGTTGGCACCTCTGAACCCACCTTTCTATCTCTTCGTCCATCCCCAGACACCATACATAGCTACGTGCCAGGGCCTTCATACACACTATCCCTGGGTGTGTTTCGTGTAGTGCTTCCAGCACTTGTTTCCACAATGGGGGGGGGGGAACCACCACCCCGCTACCCCAGAGAATGCACCCTTTATGCCTGGACAATTCATCTCTGCATGATACGAATGCCCTGAATTCTGTGTCCAGTTTGCTCTCGGGCCACCCCCTTCCCACCCAGCGTGCGTGTCAGAACTTGTATCTTTACTGCTGGTCCCCTATAATGTGACCAATGCTGCAATGTATTTTTACTATGACTTAGAACTGCTTTGTTACTGAACCAAACTGACTCCATGTTGTAACCCTTGCTTGACCCAAAATGCTTGAATAGTAATTAACCTTGCCCCACTGGTATCCAAAATATTTGGGGTTGTAGAATGAGTTATGTTATGTCTCTGCACATTCTCACACTGGGACCCTTTGAAGCCGAGCAGCATGGCCTTCGAAGTAGGGAGGCATCCTCTCTACTGATAGCGATGGTGAGAAGACAGATGTGCCTGTAACGGTGTGAATTGGGGCTTTGTGAGATGTTTGTTTTACGTGTATAAAATTGTGCTGGTGCTGGCTCTCGCCATCACTGTTATCTTGCCTCTTCCAGTGCTTAGTTCTCTTCAATAAAATCCTAGCTTTGTAACCAAGTATGGGATCCGTTTGAAGTTCTTAAGTTCTGACATTATAACAGTGATCCCATTGTTCGTGGCTTATCTGTACTGGAGGCTTGGCCCGATGGCGGCAAAAGTGCCAGACGACGGAGAGCCCACCACCCCAATAGAGGACCCGCCGCTCGACCCAAATGTGACGGGAGTCCGGCGCAAGATTAAGGTCCCAGCGCCTTTCTCGGTCGACGCCGCGTTCCCAGCCCCGCGGACCTGGAGCCCACGGAAGTCCACGGCAGCAATCGACGCCGCGGAGCAGCGGTACCGAAGCATGCTGGGCGAAGGGGGAGCCGGAGACGGCGACGGCGACCAAGAGGAGGGTCCGGAGCCCCGAGGGGGAGACGACCAGATCCGGACCCTCCGCAACGACTTATTCGACTGGGTCCGGGAGATACACGACGACGTGCATCGATCCCGCGTGACGATGGCCGAGGAGTTGCAGCAGAACCTGGGCGCGATCTACGACCAGCTCCGCACCTTGCAAACTGCGGTCCTGGGAGTCCCGATAGGAGGGCTACCGCTGGGGCAACCGCCCGTAGCCCTGCCGGCTCCGCCGGCCCCAGCGCCGCAAGCTCCGGCCGCCCCGGCCCCACCAGCTCCGGCCGCCCCAGCGCCGCAAGCTCCGGCCGCCCCGGCGCCGCCGGCTCCACCTGCCCCGGCGCTGCCGGCCCTGCCCGCTCCAGGGGCCCCGGTGCCACCCGCCCCGATCCTGCCGGCTCTACCGGGCCCCGCGCCGCCGCCGGGGGCGCCGCGAGCCCCGGGACGGGCCGAGGGTCGAGGAAGAGAATTGAAGATTACTTTCGATGGGAATCCGGAGGACGTGGAGTACTTCACCATACAGTGCGACACGTTCTTCACCCACTGGGGTGCGGATTACCCGACCGAAGCCAGCCGAGTGTACCACATCGCGTCCCGACTGAGAGGCGCGGCCCGCAAGTGGTACGTCGGGCTTTTTATGGGAAGAAAACCCGAACTAGCTACGGTGGCGGGGTTCCTGCACGCGATGCTCCGCCAGTATGGCGATCCCCTACGGGAGGAGAAGGCTGTCGCCGCCCTTCAGCGCATAGAGCAAGGCAACCGCTCCACCCGCGAGTATGCCACCGAGTTCCTGGGGTACTGCGCGGCGGCAAGGGGATGGAACGAGGTCATGAAATATACCGCGTTCATCAATGGTCTGAACCCGACAATCCTCGACCGCTGTTACAGTCAGGGGAGACCCGACACGTTGGTCGGATGGATCCAGCTGGCCGGAGAGGTGGAGACCAACCTCCAACATGTGGGGATGCGACGGCAGCAGCTGGCAAAGAAGGCGGCGAAACTCACACCGACTAAATCCGAAGGGAGGAAGACACCGGCGACCTCCACCCCGTCTCCTGCTCGCAAGTGCTTCAAATGCGGAGACCCAAATCATCTCGCTGCCAACTGCCCAGTGAAAGTGGGTGCCGCCCCACCCACGGCGAAGACAACTACCCCGGGGCCGAAGAAGAAAAAGAGCGGCCGCTCGAAGGAGCCCAGCCGGGGCTCCGTCGCCACTTCCCTGGCGACTGACGAGGATTTTACCACCAAATTGGCTACCATGGAAGAATCGACCGAAGAGTCGGACGACACCGAGTCGGCGGGAAACGACAGCGACCTGCTTTAATGGGTGCCGCAAAGCAGGTCCAGCAACAGCCGGCACTCCTCACGGTGAGAGCAACAGGGGGTTTACTTTTTATGGCCGTTACCCTCCTCAACCCTAACCTAAAGAGATTCATGCACGCCCGAGCACTGATCGACTCCGGGTGTAACCGGGAACTGATCACCCCCCGCCTAGTTGAGGCGTTGGGATTAGCCACTTCCCCCCTACCACAGCCGATGCAGTTCCAGCAGATGGACGGGGGGCCCATGAGAGGGGAGCCATGTGCGTTAGAGACTCAGGCAGTCCCGGTGGGAACCGAGGAGCATTGGGGGATTGAAACTTTTGTAATTGCCCCCTCTTGCTCTTTTGACGTGGTGATGGGCTCGTCTTGGCTCGCCCGCCACCAACCAGACATAAGGTGGGAGGAACAAATCGTCCGGTTCCCGGATTGGAGGTGTGAGCATCACCACTGGCGCCCCGAATGGGGGCCGCACGCTCCTCCCCAAAACATGCGGGCTTGCCTCACTCTCGAGGAAGTCGCCTCGATCCCCAAGGAATACCAAGATCTAAGATTAGCGTTTAGCGAGAAGGAAGCGGACGAGCTACCGCCCCACCGCCCTACGGACTGTGCCATCGAGCTGATCCCAGGGCAACAGCTTCCCAAGGCGAAACTGTACTCCATGGGTTGGGCGGAAAAAGCTGAACTCCGAAAGTTTTTGGACAAGAACCTTAAGCGCGGCTTCATACGGCTGGCCACTGCCCCCCATGCCGCCCCCGTCCTCTTCCGAAAGAAAAAGGACGGGTCTCTTAGGCTCTGCACAGATTTTCGTGCTATAAACGGGATTTCCATGTCCAATGCCTACCCGATCCCGTTGATAAAGGATTTGTTGAACACCGTAGCAAAGGGCAAAGTATTTACAAAGCTTGATCTCCGAGACGCGTACTTCCGCGTCCGCATCAAAGAGGGGGACGAGTGGAAGACAGCGTTCAACACCCCCCTGGGACAATTTGAGTACCTAGTCATGCCCTTCGGACTGCAGGGAGCCCCTGGTGTTTTCATGAACTTTATCAATGAAGTGCTACGGGAATTCCTGTTTAAGGGGGTGGTGGTGTACCTTGATGACATCATTATCTATTCACAAGATCTAAAGTCTCATGTACCCCTGGTCCGAAAAGTGTTACGCACCCTTTGCAAACACAAACTGTACGCTAAATTGTCAAAATGCGAGTTCCACAAGACCGAATTGGACTATTTGGGTTTCCGGGTGTCGGGGGAGGGATTGGCTATGGACCCCGCAAAGGTCCAAGCGGTACTAGACTGGGAACCCCCTCGAACCCGCAAGCAGTTACAAAGTTTTATCGGGTTCGCTAACTTTTACCGCGATTTCATTAAGGGGTTTGCCACCGTCATGCTCCCCCTCACAGAACTTCTCAAAACCAAAGGGAAGGGTGAAGAGGCGAAAAAACCGGGCGCACGCCTAATGTGGACGCCTGAATGCCAAAAAGCTTTCAGTGAACTAAAACGCCTCTTCACCTCCGAACCCGTGTTGGCTCATCCTGACGAGCGGAAACCCTTCGTGGTCCAATGCGACGCCTCCGACGCCGCAGTGGGAGCCATACTAATGCAGAGGGGGGAAAATGGGGTGCTCCGTCCATGTGCCTATATCTCAAGGAAATTTTCCAACGAACAAAGAAATTGGTCAGTCTGGGACAAGGAGGCGTTTGCAGTCATGTTTGCCCTGAAAACTTGGCGCTCCTGGCTCGAAGGAGCGAGAGTGCCCTTTGAAATCTGGACCGATCATAAAAACCTTGAAGCCCTCACCGGGCGCCGCAAAATGACTGCAAAACAAATCCGGTGGGCAGGTTTCTTTGCTAAATTTGACTTTGTGCTGAAACACATCCCAGGCTCGAAGAACTTTTTAGCAGACGCCCTCTCTCGCATGCCACAACACGACAGTCTCCGGGAGGAGGTAGTGGACTCATTAATTTCCCCCTCAGCCATCTCGGGGGGGGGGTCACTACCCGCTCAGGCAGGCAGACCAGCCCTCCGGATTCAGATCTGCTGCCTCGATTCCTCTCAGAATACAACCAGGAAACCGACCGCCCACCCAACTTGGTTAAAGCCGAAAACGGGCTCTGGCTGCACAATGAAAAAATCTATGTACCCGACCCCCTCAGAAAAGAGGTTTTGGAGCGCTGTCACTCAAGTCGCCTGGCCGGCCACTTTGGCTATGTCAAAACCCTCAACTTACTCAACCGCCAGTTCTGGTGGCCGAAAATTAAGAAAAATGTCTCTGAATTTGTTCTTTCATGCCCCACCTGCCTCATGGCAAAAAGAAGGGGGGGTAAACCCCCAGGCCACCTGGTTCCACTCCCTACCGCCACCAGACCGTGGTCGGTAGTCTCCATGGATTTCATTGTCGAACTCCCACCCTCACAGGGCAAAACAGTCATCCTGGTCGTAGTCGACACATTTTCTAAGCAAGCCCATTTCATCCCATGTAAAAAACTACCCACGGCCAAAAAACTCGCCCAGCTCTTTTTCACCCACATTGTACGCCTACACTCATTCCCGGACAAGGTCATTAGTGACCGCGGGACACAGTTCGTTGCCAACTTCTGGCGGGAGTTCTGCAAACTAGCTGGTATCGAGCAGGGGCTAAGCTCTGCCTACCACCCCCAGTCGGACGGACAGACGGAGAGGGTTAATGGTCTTCTGGAACAGTACCTCCGCTGCTTCATTAACTTCCAACAGTCCAACTGGGTGGACCTCCTCCCTTTTGCAGAATATGGCTACAACAACAGCCTCCATAGCTCAACCAAAACCTCCCCTTTTCAAATCATCAATGGTTACGAGGGCAAACCGTTTCCCACTCTCACCCTCCCCGCCAGCCCGGCCGAACCCACTTCCTGTCAGCAATGGTGGGAGGGCCTCCGTGAAGGCTGGAAGGGTATTCAGGAAAACCTGGAGGAAGCGAAAAAGGCCTACAAAAAGCAGTTTGACAAAAAGCACTCCCAAGAGTGGGACTTGAAGGTGGGGGATACAGTTTTTCTGTCCACAAAAAACCTTCCCCTTCCCCAGGCCTGTCGCAAACTCGCACTGAAGTTCCTGGGCCCATTTAAAATAAAAAGGGTAATAAACAAAGTGACCGTGGAACTCGAACTGCCCAAATCTCTAAGTAAGATCCATCCTGTTTTTCATTGCAGCTTGCTTCGGAAAGACCCTGGTGCTACGTCCTTCCATCCCAGGGCCCCACCGCCCCCTCCGACGACAGTGAGGGGTCAGAGTCACCATGAGGTCCAGGAGATCCTGGACTCCAGAGTCAAACGGGGGAAACTGTATTATTTGATCAGGTGGAAACACTTCCCCCCGAGCTGTGACGAGTGGGTCGAATCTCAGAATGTAGCCGCTCCGCAACTGCTGAAAAAGTTTCACCTACTGTACCCGCACAAGCCCAAGGCAGGCCCCGCGGGAGGGGGCGCTTAGGGGGGGCAGTATGTCAGAACTTGTATCTTTACTGCTGGTCCCCTATAATGTGACCAATGCTGCAATGTATTTTTACTATGACTTAGAACTGCTTTGTTACTGAACCAAACTGACTCCATGTTGTAACCCTTGCTTGACCCAAAATGCTTGAATAGTAATTAACCTTGCCCCACTGGTATCCAAAATATTTGGGGTTGTAGAATGAGTTATGTTATGTCTCTGCACATTCTCACACTGGGACCCTTTGAAGCCGAGCAGCATGGCCTTCGAAGTAGGGAGGCATCCTCTCTACTGATAGCGATGGTGAGAAGACAGATGTGCCTGTAACGGTGTGAATTGGGGCTTTGTGAGATGTTTGTTTTACGTGTATAAAATTGTGCTGGTGCTGGCTCTCGCCATCACTGTTATCTTGCCTCTTCCAGTGCTTAGTTCTCTTCAATAAAATCCTAGCTTTGTAACCAAGTATGGGATCCGTTTGAAGTTCTTAAGTTCTGACAGTGCGAGGATGCGGTCTCTACCCGTGGCCCTAGCTACCGCAGCGGCGTGGAGGGGCTTCTCTGGTAGAGTCTCTATAAGCATCACATGGTGAGCAGGGGCAGGATCCGGGTCCATGGAGGGCAGCGGCAGGTGGCTGAGGGCGTCCGCGTGTCCCATAGCTTTGCCGGGGTGGTGTACCAAGGCATATGTGTACGAGTTGAGGAACTGGTTCCAGTGCAGGACGCGCTGTGACAGAATTTGCAGTGTCCGGCGGTCTGGGGCGATCGTGAAACGCTTACTGTACAGGTAGTCGTTGAATTTATGCACACCTGCCACTATTGCCAAGGCTTCCTTGTCTATCTGGGCATAGTTACGCTCCGCAGGGGTCAGGGTCCTTGAATAATAGGCCACGGGAACCTCCATCCCATCAGGGAGTTGGTGCCCCAGAATGGCGCCCACCCCGTATGGGGAAGCATCGCAAGCCAGAATCACTGGTAAGGATTTGTCAAAATGGTGGAGCACATCATTGGAAACTAGGAGGTCCTTGATTGCCTGAAAAGCGGCGGCCTGCTTCTTTCCCCAGACCCACGGGGCGTTTTTATCGAGGAGCCTATGAAGGGGTTCTGCAATGGCCGCTTTGTGGGGCAAAAATGAATGATAAAAATTTAATAATCCCAAGAAACTTTGTAACTCCGTCTTGCACATGGGAACCGGGGCGTGGACTATCGCTCTGGTCTTGTCGGGTGGATTCCCGTGGCGTCTACTGCAAACCCCAAGAACTCTACCCTCGATACCCCGAGGAAACACTTCTCCCGCTTTACTTTAAGTTCCGCCGCCTGGAAACGGCGGAGTACCTCACGTAGACGGCTGCTGAACTCCTCAGCATCCGTGGTGGCGATCAAATTGTCATCAAAGAACGGTTGCACCCCGGGGATCCCTTTGAGAAGAGAATCCATTATGCTCTGAAAAATCCCCGGAGCCACACTAACCCCAAATTGCAACCGCCACACCCGAAAAGCTCCCCTGTGAGTCAC
The DNA here is from genome assembly GCF_032191835.1 of Heteronotia binoei. Classification (NCBI taxonomy): domain Eukaryota; kingdom Metazoa; phylum Chordata; class Lepidosauria; order Squamata; family Gekkonidae; genus Heteronotia; species Heteronotia binoei. Next base: position 11,395,305 of record NC_083236.1, read on the forward strand.
AATGGTCTGGACTTCTGCTGTCTCGGCGTCCACCGGGAGTTACTGGTATGCCTGGGCCACGTCCAATTTCCCAAAAACCGTAGAGCCTGCTAGGGCTGCCAGTACGTGGCTGACCACCGGAACGGGATATGGGTTGTCCTGAAGTGCCTTATTTATTGTGCACTTGTAATCAGCGCATATGCGCACATCTCCATTCGGCTTCACTGGAGTGACTATGGGTGTTTCCCATGCAGCATAGGATACTGGTTCTAGCACTCCCTGGGTCATGAGGCGGTCCAGCTCCGCTTCTATTTTTGGTTTAAGAGTGAATGGAACTCGCCTGGCCTTCAGCTTTATCGGTCTCACATGGGAATCGAGGGGTAAGGTGATGGGAGGCCCCTTGTAGCACCCCAGGGACCCATCACACACTTCTGGGAATTCCCGGCACACGTGCTCGAAATTTTGTGTTCGCATCTGCTGCACCCCCACTATTTGAATACCCAGCAGCTGAAACCAGGCCAGCCCCAGTAACGTGGTGAGCTGGCGTTTGACCACGAGAATGTCCAGCTTGCCCTTAAAGTTCTTAAACTTTCCCCTTACAGTGGCCCAACCCAAAATCTGTACAGGGGTTTTTTGGAAGTCCCGCAGTATGAAGTCCGCCGGTCGCAGATGGAGCCGGGCACGGGGACAAAGTTTTCTTAGACACTCCTCCGAAACTGTGGAGAGGGAGGAGCCCGAGTCCAGCTCCATTAGGCATGGAGCTCCCTCGATTAGGACTGACACCCTGACCTTATCTGGGGTGGTGAGGGGCAAGTTCATTACCTTCAGGCTAGTCAATGCAGTCGAGCAGGCATCGGTCGAGTCGTGGTTGGTGGACTGGCGTCTGAAGGTGGCCTTGGCCCGGCAAGCCCGCGCTATGTGGCCCACTCTTCCGCAGTTCCTGCAGTCCACGTTGCGGTAGGGGAAGTCCCAGCGCTCGTGTGGATCCCCACAGCTGGTGCACTTGGTGTTGGCTGGTCTCTCTGTCGCTCATGGTCGCATGGGCGCTCTTGGCCCCATTCCTGGTTGGCGACGTAGCTGGTTTGCCTCCTCCTCCTCTGGGTTGCCTGGTGCCATCTCCTCCTGGTGGACGGCTTCCGCTCGCGGGTTGTTGTAAGCTTTGGTTGCTCTCTCGAATGCGGTGGCTTCATTGAAGGCGAGTTGGAGGGTGAGCTCTTCCTTTGCGAAGAGCTTTTGCTGCAGTCTTTCGTCTCGGAGGCCCCAGACGAAGCGATCCCTCAGGGTTTCATCCAGCTTGTCAAAGCTGCAGTTTCCTGCAATTTGGCGGAGGGCAGCCAGGTAGATGGCAGCTGTCTCTCCCGCCCCTTGATCCCTCTTGTAGAAGAGGAATTGGCGGGCGATGATGGAAGGCTGGGGCAGGAAGTGCCCAGTCAGGAGCCTGACTATCTCCTTGTACATTTTCTCCGTGATCTTCGCAGGGCCCGAGAGACCCTTTGCGATCTCGAATGTGGCCTCCCTGTAGACACTCATGTCTCTCTTAGGGCTGTCGTCCTTAATCATGTTCGCTCATAGGTAGCAGTCGACCCGCTCCGTGTAGGTCTCCCACCTATCGGGGTTGGCGGGGTCAAACTCTGCCAGGTGGCCCATCGCCCCACTTGGGTTAGCCATGGCGGCGGCGGGCGCTTCTGAATTCATGCCTTCCTCGTCTCCGGACAGGTCAACGAAGTCCCGCTTGGGGAGTTACCTGGCTAGGGTCCCATCCTCGTCGCCACTGTAATGTACTGAGTGATGAGACGTGTTGAAGGCAACATGCTTTATTAGCGAGTACATCACAAAGCACAGCCACGCGGGCCGGGGCCCACTTATATACATACCGCGGAACAACCCTCAGTCTGGCCAGGTCCAATCCTGGCCAGTTGAACTTCCCACCGCAGATCTTGATTGGCGGAGCGTATTTGTGGAGCTACATCCGGGGACCAGTGGACTTCCACTGGTCACCTCCGTAGCATCCGCTGTGTTGTAATTTCGGGACTGAACTGCAAGACACAACAGCCAGTTTCTTCCCTTTCTGGAATTTTGTCTGTAAGCCACAAAACACATTTAACAGTGGAATTATTATCTAATTTGTTAATTAATGATTGCAGTCACACTGTATTCTTAGGGCTTTCATTCATGTAATAAAATAATTATAGATAACTGATCTCTCCAGCCTTTATTCCAAGCCAAAAAGGTCTCCAAAATAAAGAGTTGCAAATTAATTCATAAAACAAATCCCAGCAAATAAAACATTTTGTGAGCATTAATTAGGCTATAATTATATGCTAGAAATGGAGACAAATTATGCCAAAAATGTATCAGTCCTTCACCCCATCTCTCCTGTCTGCCCAGTACAGTACTTAATACAAAAATCTTACCTGGGAAACCAATAAGATTTTCTTTTACCCACTTCATTGCCAGTAAGCAGTCTTCCTCATCTGTAAGAACGAACAGGTTGGAAGGGACCACACCAATGTATTTTTGTTTACAGTTTTGGAAGACCTCTCTGTTGGTGAGCAGTTTTCTGATATCTGCACCAGTGGGACATGGGACCTATATTAATTAAGAGGATCAGGGATTAATAGTAGTAGATCAATTAAATTGAGATCATGGATGTCATTCACTGTAAACCCACATACCATGGAAATAAGAACATTTAACTGTTAAAGTACACTTCTAGTGTTCAAAGCATTTAATCTTACAGAGCTGTTCTGTACACGTTCACTTGGAAGTAAGTCCTGCTGAGTTCAGTAGGGCTTTCAGCCAAGGGTGCATGGGAAAGCAGTTCCAGAAGTCTTTACAGTGGGCCCAGAAGACAGGGTAACATTGCTGGTCTCAAACTTTAAGTGGGAATTTAAGGCTGGGAGAAGGACAAGTAGTCCAAATTGAGGCTCTGGCTGCCAGACCCAAGTTCCTCACCCTCTGCATAGCTGAGGCTGCTTGTAAGAGGAGGGAGATGCCACCTTCCTCTCCACTGCATCTGGGCATCTCCAGGATAGCATCAGAAGACTTAGTGGGACAGTGACAAAAGGAACTGACCCTGATTCATCTGACCTGAGAAAGGCTTTGAAGGAAGCCTGGTCCTGATACCAAGCTGATATAATAGAATCATAGAGTTGGAAGGTACCTCCAGGGTCATCTAGTCCAACCCCCTGCACAATGCAGGAAACTCATAAACACATCCCCCTAAATTCACAGGATCTTCATTGCTGTCAGATGGCCATCTAGCCTCTGTTTAAAAACCTCCAAGGAAGGAGAGCCCACCACCTCCCGAGGAAGCCTGTTCCACTGAGGAATCGCTCTAACGGTCAGGAAGTTCTTCCTAATGTTGAGCCGGAAACTCTTTTGATTTAATTTCAACCCATTGGTTCTGGTCCTAACTTCTGGGGCCACAGAAAACAATTCCACACCATCGTCTAGATGACAGCCCTTCAAGTACTTGAAGATGGTGATCATATCACCTCTCAGCCGCCTTCTCTCCAGGCTAAACATCCCCAGCTCCTTCAAGCTTTTCTCATAGGACTTGGTCTCCAGACCCCTCACCATCTTCATCACCCTCCTCTGGACCCGTTCCAGCTTGTCTATATCCTTCTTAAAATGTAGTGCCCAAAACTGAAGGCAATACTCCAGGTGAGGTCTTACCAGAGCAGAGTAAAACGATACTATGACTTCACGGGATCTGGACACTATACTTCTGTTGATGCAGCCCAAAATTTGCCTTTTTAGCCATCACATCATACTGTCAACTCATGTTCAGCATATGGTCCACTAAGACCCGTAGATCCTTTTTGCAAATATTACTGCTAAGACAAGTCTCCCCCATCCTATAATTATGCATGGGATTTTTCCTACCAAAATGCAGAACTTTACATTTATCCCTGTTAAAATTCATTTTATTGGTTTTAGTCCAGCTTTCCAGCCTATCAGGGTCATCCTGTATCCTGTTTCTGTCTTCTTCTGTGTTTGCAACCCCTCCCAATTTGGTATCATCTGCAAATTTAATAAGCATTCTCCTATTCCTTCATTCAAATCATTTATGATGATGTTGAACAAAACAGGTCCCAGGACAGATCCTTGAGGAACTCCACGTCACTCCTCTCCAAGAGAATGAGGAACCATTCACAAGCATTCTTTGGGTGCGACCTGTCAACCAGTAACGGTAACAGGATCCAAACCACATTTTACCAACTTGTCAGCAAGGATAGTATGTGGAAGCTTATCAAAAGCCTTATTGAAATCAAGATAAATGATGTCTACAGCATTTCTCTGATCCAGCAAGGTAGTCACTTTCTCAAAAAAAAGAGATCTGGTTAGTCTGACATGACTTGTTATTGAGAAACCCATGCTGGCTCTTAGTAAAATCATCTTGCTGCTGTCTGTCTTTTGCCCACCCATCCCTTGAATGAAACACAACAGTTTATTATGAGTTAAACTGGGATGTTATTTACATGTAAGCTGATCTGCACTGCTTATTTAACTTGCTTAGTATGGATTGTATTCTGCTTGCAACACAAGCTTCCTAGCAGGGCAAAACCACCCTGGCTCAGAGCCAGGTTCAGAATCCTTCTGAACTTTTCTCCTCATGACCCACGTGTGAGAGCGTAGAGGGGATAGAGGAGCACAGTCCATCCAACGACTGCTAAGCCTTAAGGCTCATCATATGTCCCCTAACCCCAAAGAGGTCCCCCTCTGAGCCACCCAGACTGTGGAGCTGATGGGCACCCAATTTGAGGACCCTCCCCGCATTGCTGATATTTTGGGTGCTTGCCAACTCTAAATCCGCTCAACCCGTGCTCATCCAACTTCCTGCCTTGTTGCTCACATGCTATGCTAACATTGCAATAAACCAGTTCTCAAAATTAGAGAGCAGGAGACTTGTTTGGTAGAACTGTAAACAGATATATTCTGTTGATGTTGCAGGGTGTAGAAATCCACACAGGTATTAGCAAGTATTACCAGTTGTAGGCCATGAACCAGAAACAGTCAGTGATACCAGACTGAACCACATAACCTGGTCCTCAACAGGAGCTGGAACAGGGCATGTGGTCACTAGTAACCCACGTATAAGGGCTTTTGACTTGGAAGAAGAAGAGGATATTGGATTTATATCCCACCCTTCACTACCTAAAGGAGCCTCAGAGTGGCTTACAATCTCCTTTCCCTTCCCCTCTCACAACACCCTGTGAGGTAGGTGGTGCTGAGAGAGCCAGCAATCACCGCAGTCACCAACAGTGAATGGGACATAGGCTTTATACGTGTGTGCGCGCGCGCGCGTGTGTGTGAAGTGCTGCCAAGTTGCTTCCGACTTATGGTAACCCTATGCATCAGTGTCCCACAAAATGTCTTGCCATTAATAATAATAATAATAATAATAATACTTTTTATTTGTATCCCGCCCTCCCCGCCAGGGCAGGCTCAGGGCGGCTCACAACATACAAATGTAGTACACAATAAAACCATACATAGTGATTACAATTATAATTATAAAATCATTAAATCAATTTACAAGTTGTATTAAAATTAACATTGTGGTCCTATAACTTAGGTCTTTAGTAAAATTCAGTGGCTAAAAAACATGTCCAGCAGCACTTTCTTGGCTCGGTATTAGGTGAAGGCTATTTTGAAGAGGTAGGTCTTACAGGCCCTGCGGAATTGGTCTAAGCATCGCAGGGCTCGTACCTCCTCCGGGAGTTGATTCCACAGCAGTGGAGCTGCGATGGAGAAGGCCCGATCCTGGGTGGTCTTCAATCTGGCCTCCCTTGGCCCAGGGATATTCAGCCGGTTCTTTCCAGCTGACCTCAGCGCTCTCTGGGGCTCATATGGGGAGCCATTCTCAGGCTTTGCAAACTAAGGGCCACTATGGCTATCTTGATGGAGTCTATCCATCTCATGTTAAGTCTTCCTCTTTTCCTGCTGCCCTCAACTTTTCCGAGCATTATTGTCTTTTGTCGTATACATAACAGCCTGCAATAAGGTAAGTCTAATCAATGGAGGCCCTTCAGCATGTTCTTATGCCACATACCCAGAGATCCCCAAACAACAACAAAACATAAACAAAATAATAAACCGTTAATAAAATTAATAGAAACAAAACAGAGATCGTGTTTGCCAGCCAAACCAGTTAAACACAAACCAACAAAGAGAAAGGGGAGCGGTTAGGGGGTTCTATTTGGATTTTGGTTATATATTGATTTTTTTTACTTGTTTTTTGTAAGCCACCTTGAATGAGAAAAGATAGGATACGAATATTTTAATAAATAATAAAGAAATACGTTTTTAGTGCTTATGAAGCACCTGTCTTTGTAAACCAAAAAAGAGCCTGCCCTGCCTTCTACCAGATCTTTCCAACAACGCAGAGGAATCGGTGCAGTAAAGATCCCGCTTCTAGCTGTCCAATGCCGTACCCTTTTTTTGAAATTGCTTATGAAGTACAGCACCAGGGCTTTGAACAAAGCTGCCTTTTCCTTAATCAGCACGTTGGTCCAACAAGCTCAATCTAATCTACTCAGACCGGCTGCAGCTCTCCGGGGTCTTAGGCAGAGTTCTTTCATAACACATGTTACCAGATCCTTTTAAGTAGAGATGCTGGGGATAGAACCTGGGACCTTCTGCACACAAAGCAGATACTCTACCACTGAGCCATGGAAAGTGTATGACAGAATGGAGCCATCTGACTTTTATGTGTGATTCTTTTAAGTCTTAAAAATGCTCTGGGCTTTCATAATACACCCAGTTTCCGTGTGCTGGGGTTGTCACAGATAGACTGGCAAATACCCAGGCATTCTTTTGTCCTGCTTAGAGCCAGCTCCAGCTGAGCCTTCCCCCTGCCTCCAGCTTCTAACACTATCCTTGGGACAGGCAGCAGCCAGGCAGCTTGTGTCTTTTCTCTTCCTTCCACCAACAGAGCTCTCAGAGGGAGCAGCCAGGCCCTCTCCTATAGTTCCTGGATCCAGCTCCAGCCAAGAAAAATCTCCAGTATGAGTATTTTGTAATGAACTTTCAGTAATATTTTGTATTAGATTTGGATTGCTGGAGGCCTCCTTGAATTCTAATTTTTGGCTGTGATGCAAGGCAAGATATACTAAGCAAATGTTGATGCTGGACATTGCTCTCAGTCTCAGTCCAAGAGGTCTATTTCTATCTCTGGGCTTTTCCACATTCTCATTTTCCTTGCTTGTAAGTTCCTATTTCTTTGGGGATTGTTCCTTTTCCACGCGTTTTGCTCTCTCTCATGGTTGATACTTTATTGGTTTACATCCAGCATAAAAACCTGCAGCTTAAATCTAAAGTTAAAACCAATGTAATATCAAACCAACTACTAGAGAGAAGAAAACAGAGTGGTGGAATAGGAAAAAAATCTCATGAACAACAAGGACTTACAAGCTAGGAAAATGAGAATGCAGAAAAGCATTCTGTCAATGAGAGTTTTTCGCTGGAAGTCTGGCTATGAAATGTTGGGAATATGAGGTTTGGTCTATTAGGAAGTGCTTCGCAAGTTCCACTGAAATTAAAGGTAGTTGTGCAACAATATTCATACATTAAAGAAGGGTTACAGAAGAGGACTTCCCAGTGGTCCATGCCTTTCATAATCATCCTTTGTCTCTTGCACTTACTTGCAGCCCAATCCTATGCATGTCTGCTTAAGTGGAAGTCTAACAGTGTTCAATGAGGCTAACATCAAGGTAAGAGAGCATAAAACTTGCAGCTTCAGTAACTGACCTTCTCTTTGTTATTTGGAATAGCCAGGGCTGGTATGACCCAATAGGCCAGGTAGGTGGCCACCTAGGGTGCCACCTGGCTGTTGGGGAGCAGCACCCCCTCCCTGCTCATGCCCCACTGCCCCCTGTGCGTTTGCCTTAGAGGTGTTTGGAGCCCTCCAAGCGCATCTGAGGCGAGCAAATGCGCTGTGCCTAAGCACAGACCTGGAAGAAGGCTGAGCAGGGGTGGTGCGTTTGCAGCTCCGAATGCCTCCGAGGTGAACATACGTGCCAGCTGCTGTCCCCACTCAGCCCCTTCTGTGTCTGCACCAAAGCATAGACTGGAAAGGCTGAGTGGGGGTGTCAGGGCAATGTGTGCCCCCTTCCTGTGGTGTGGAAAACCCTGGCACCAGCCCTGAGAGTATCAGGTTAAAATACAGCAAACCTTACCTGTGGCACATGACTTACTTTAAATTACTCTCCCCTTGTGCTTTTTTATTATTTCAGATGTGAAATATATAGGGATGGGCATGAACAGCATTTTTGCAGTTTGGTTCATGGCCAAACCACAAACTGAACCATGAAACCAATTTGTAGCAGTTTATGACCCCTGATTTCTGTTCCTTGCTGCTTTTTGTGGGGGAGAACTCCTGCTTTCTGGTCCCTGCAAAATGTGGCAGGAGCAGAAAGCAGGGGTTCCTCCATGAAAAGTGAGTAGAAAGCAGGGGCTTAAACATCTTACAGCCATTTAAACCCCTGCTTTCTGCTCCCAGAAAAAAACAGCTGAAAAGCAGGGAGTAGACAGCCTTCCTTTTGACTCCTCGCCCACTGCGTTCTGCTCTTCACAAATTGCCACAAACTGTCTTAACATTCATGGAAGTTCAAACCAGGTTTGATTCCCCACTCCTCCACTTGCACTTGCTGGAATGGCTTTGGGTTAGCCATAGCTCTGGAAGAGGTTGTCCTTGAAAGGGCAGCTGCTGTGAGAGCCCTCTCGGCCCCACCCACCTCACAGGGTGTCTGTTGTGGGGGGAGAAGATAAAGGAGATTGTGAGCCACATTGAGACTCTGATTCAGAGATAAGGGTGGGGTATAAATTTGCAATTCTTCTTCTTCTTCATGGTGGCTCTTCAGTTTCGGTTTGCAAACCACAAACTGGCCAAAATTCCTCACAAGCTTAGGTTTGTAAGTCGTTCATGCCCATCCCTCAAAATATACTTCCCCCCCTGTCATTCATTGATCAATGTCACCTGATACTGCTGGCCAGTGCAGAGAATGAGATGATCATATGGCACTTTCCTTTCCTTGGAAACTATGACGTGCTTTGCAGATCTATCTATGCCAGTCATTTTTCCAACCACAACATTAACCCAGGAACAAAGTGACATCAGTGCGTAATCGTCATCATTAAAACAATGGCTGCAAGGAAAGAACAAAAGACATCTTAGCAGCTAACAGCAAAGTATTAATCAGACATCCAGTGACCTGGTTGAAAGCCCCTAGAGGATTGGGACTCCACTGCAAGGAGAGGTAATGAAAGTCCACAGTGAGAGATTCTTAAAACGAAGTGTTTTAAAACCAGCCCAGCATTGGCTGGGGAACACAGTGCTGGTTGTGGAAGGTGGACTCCTTGCATAACCAAAACGGAACTCTCCTTTAGGGGTTATGGAGGTTAGGGTATGGGATAGACAACCTTAGGGCTGGCAATGCCCCTGAGAGGATGGTGACGTCTAAAAATATTGGTTTCTGCTGCTTCCAGCCGTAATACCAGCCCTTTGCCCTTAGCGACCCCAACAGGCGAGTTGGGGAAGGTGCTGACAGTTGTTTGGTTGTCAAACGCACCCACTGTCCCCAGCCTATGCTGTGCCAAGACCTGAGGAATCTGTAATCAATAAAATTTTGGCCTGATTCATAGAACCACGGAATCACAGGGTTGGAAGTGGCCATAGAGGCCATCTAGTCCACCCCTCGCCCTCAATGCAGAATCAGCCTACAGCATCCCTGACAAGTGTTTGCCCACCTGCTGCTTAAAGACTCCAGTGAGGTGGAGCTCACCACACCCTAAGTAGCCAATTCCACTGTTGAATTATTCTTCTGTAAAAAAGTTTTTCCTAATATCCAGCTGGTACCTTTTCACCCTTAATTTAAACCCATCAATGCAAGTCCTATCCTCTACTGCCAACAGAAACAGCTCCCTGCCCTCCTCCAAGTGACAGCCTTTCAAATACTTATAGAGAGCCATCATGTCCCCCCTCAACCTCCTCTTCTCCAGACTGAACATTCCCCTCAGCCTTTCCTCACAGGGCCTGGTCTCCAAGCACAGCGTGTCTGTGTCATCCTCCTTCTCCCCACCCACCACTGACTGGTACTCACTCCAGACACAAACCCGCAGTGAGAGATTCTTTAGTACACAATACCTTAAAACCAAGTGTTTTCTGTTAAAAGTAAAATAAATTGCTTTGCACTGGTCACAAGGTTAACTCTAAATCTAAGCTAGTAAAAATGCACCTGAAGGCCAATTCACACTTGAAATGTGAATGCGTTTGCTACAGATATGCCCAAGATTCACAGAGCATTTCATAACATAGTGTGAAGTGGAGAAATTAGCTGTAAAACGCAAATGGTTGTGATCGCTTCATGCGTTTTGTCAGATTTTATTGATTTTCAGAGCATTTTAGAGGGTAAATTGAAATATAAGAGTGTGAAATGAAGACACCTGTTGTAAACATGCAGAGAATCTGTGCCAGGAAACTACAAGCAACTGGGCCTGCCAGATCGGAGTCAACTTTGTGTCTATACAAACTGTACAGATTCTACCTCTGCCAAAACCTCTCTTAAACTTCTGTAAGGACAATAAAAGCATGCTATGTAGGTTTAGTATTAATCTTAGATTTAAAAAAAAAATCAGTGTAAGCCTAGTGTTATTTTTTAACCATGGCCCACAATGAATGATACCTTCTCTTGAATTTCTCCAAATATTCACAACAGGAAGTGAGACTGCACTTCCCATCCCTTTCTCCCAAGCAGACCTGTTCCACTACACATCTACATGCAGGTATAATGGATTAACAGAATAGACATCCATAAAATTCTACACTCACAAACAGGGCCAGTTCAACATATTTTGCCACTCCTCGCAGGGTACCTCCATCACCTCTGGGGCCTATGGCACTGCTGCTGGCTGGATCGAAGGTCTTGGGCTCAGCCGAGGACATGATGCCAGACATGAACATATGAACATATGAAGCTGCCTTATACTGAATCAGACCCTTGGTCCATCAAAGTCAGTATTGTCTTCTCAGACTGGCAGCGGCTCTCCAGGGTCTCAAGCTGAGGTTTTTCACACCTATTTGCCTGGACCCTTTTTTGGAGATGCCAGGGATTGAACCAAAGACTTCCTGTTCTTTGGTGTAGTGACCCAGTTTGGTGTAGTGGTTAAGTGAGCGGACTCTTATCTGGGAGAACCGGGTTTGATTCCCCACTCCTCCACTTGCAGCTGCTGGAATGGCCTTGGGTCAGCCATAGCCCTGGCAGAGGTTGTCCTTGAAAGGGCAGCTGCTGTGAGAGCCCTCTCAGCCCCACTCACCTCACAGGGTGTCTGTTGTGGGGGAGGAAGGTAAAGGAGATTGTGAGCCACTCTGAGACTCTTCGGAGTGGAGGGCGGGATATAAATCCAATATCTTTATCTACCTCACAGGGTGTCTGTTGTGGGGGAGGGAAGGTAAAGGAGATTGTGAGCCGCTCTGAGACTCTTTGGAGTGGAGGGCGGGATATAAATCCAATATCTTCATCTACCTCACAGGGGGTCTGTTGTGGGGGGGGGGAAGGTAAAGGAGATTGTGAGCTGCTCTGAGACTCTTTGGAGTGGAGGGCGGGATATAAATCCAATATCTTCATCTACCTCACAGAGTGTCTGTTGTGGGGGAGGAAGGTAAAGGAGATTGTGAGCCGCTCTGAGACTCTTCGGAGTGGAGGGCGGGATATAAATCCAATATCTTCATCTACCTCACAGGGTGTCTGTTGTGGGGGGGGGGGGAGGTAAAGGAGATTGTGAGCCGCTCTGAGACTCTTCAGAGTGGAGGGCGGGATATAAATCCAATATCTTCATCTACCTCACAGGGTGTCTGTTGTGGGGGAGGAAGGGAAAGGAGATTGTGAGCCGCTCTGAGACTCTTTGGAGTGGAGGGCGGGATATAAATCTTCTTTACTGTGCTGCCTCAAGCAGGCATTAGGGTGGCTTGACTGGAGATCTGGCCTGTCTGGTAATCTAAACAGGATGATTAGGATTCCAGATAAAATCTAGGAACTGCCTGAATGATCTGGGCTCACACGTATAAACCTTATTACCACATAAACATCCAGTGGCCTTGCGGGTGATGCGGACAACGGATGGGGAAGGACAGCACGCTCTTCCTTTCTTACACATAGAGAACAATCAGGATGGCCAAACTGACCCCACACATACTTTGGTTCCAGTTGTAACAATTTATTTTTGAAAGCCCAGAGGAATAAACTTCATTAAATGCCATCCCACTATCAATTTGATCTGAAGGTCTTTCAGAAGAGAAAACTCTTCCGCTTAATCTGGAAAGGGGGGATGGCACAAACCCCACTGCTATGGGGCGGGGAAACAGTTCTAGAGTTGAATGGCACCTGAGAGCCCCTTCCTCCAGGTCACAGTCAACCTACCCTCAACTTACTGAAAATGGACTTAAAACACACCTGAACAAAGTTTGAGTCCAGTGGCACCTTTAAGACCAATGAAGTTTTATTCTTGGTAAGAGATTTCGTGTACGCACACACCTCTTCACATACACACCTATTCATTAAAAACTGCTTATGCTTCTTTTCCAGCATCTGTTTCCCAGGAAGTCCATGTGTTGAAATCAAGGTAAGGTTGTTAAATTTCAGATGTGGACTAAAGGAGTTAAATGAGAGAACAAAAAAAAATATTATACTCAAAATTAAGAACATAAGAGAAGCCATGTTGGATCAGGCCAACGGCCCATCCAGTCCAACACTCTGTGTCACACAGTGGCAAAAATTTTTATATATACACACACACTGTGGCTAATAGCCACTGATGGACCTCTGCTCCATATTTTTATCTAACCCCCTCTTGAAGGTGGCCATGCTTGTGGCTGCCACCACCTCCCGTGGCAGTGAATTCCACATGTTAATCACCCTTTGGGTGAAGAAGTACCTCCTTTTATCCGTTTTAACCTGTCTGCTCAGCAATTTCATCGAATGCCCACGAGTTCTCGTATTGTGAGAAAGGGAGAAAAGTACTTCTTTCTCTACTTTCTCCATCCCATGCATTATCTTGTAAACCTCTATCATGTCACCCTGCAGTCGACGTTTCTCCAAGCTAAAATTAACATACCCTTTTCCAGGCTCAACTTAGGCTCATACTTAGTGTTCATAAGTGAATACTACTGGAAAGTGTGCAGGGGACGGCATAAACCCCACTGCTGGAGACAGTTCTAGAGCTGAATGGCACCTGACAGCCCCTTCCTCTGGGTCACAGTCAACCTACCCTCAACTTACTGAAAATTTCCTACTCGTTCTTTCCTACCCATTCTTGAGTTCTTCATGCTTGTCCACCATTTGGATCACCAGTCTTAAGCGATCATGAAAACCACAGAGATACGTGCTTCACCTGAGTGGTCATGAATAATCCTATTGCAAAACCTAATAAATTATCGAAAGTGAATGCCCAATTATTATCACTAACACGGGGGGGGTTCGAACTCATTTGTTATGAGGGCTGGATGTGACATAAATGAGACCCAGTTGGGACAGACCATGTGTGCCATAAAATGTAATGCCAGGTAACAGAGATATAAACTTTATAAAGGACACAGATAAACACAAAGATTTTTTTAATAAATAAATAAATAAATAAAACATGCTTAAAAGATTAGCACTCTTGCAATATTTGGTTTATTTAACACTTTTTGATAACTGACACCTCTTACTCTGAATTATTGCAACAAAATCTGGAGACAATGTCTGTGCTGTAGCAATCTTGAGTATGCTGTTCAGGTATTGAACATATTAACATATGAAGCTATACTGCATCAGACCCTTGGTCCATCAAAGTCAGTATTGTCTATTCAGACTGGCAGCCGCTCTCCAGGGTCTCAAGCTGAGGATTTTCACGCCTACTTGCCTGGACCCTTTTTGGAGATGCCAGGGATTGAACCTTACCAAGCAGATGCTCTACCACTGAGCCACCGTCCCTCCCCTAAATTGTTCAGATGCGTGTCTGTAAGTTGCAAACCTACTTCTGATTTATTGACATCAATTACAGAAATCTCATGGTCAATGCTTTGAGCCTAAGACCCAGGGGAAAACATGAAACAGTTGGGCATTGTGAGCTTTTGTACATAAGTGGTTTCATATGCTGGTTAGCCATTGGAGAAAATAGAAGCTTTGCTCTGTAGCTCCTGTGCAGTTGACCAAACCAGGGAAAGCAAGCTGTGATGCAAAAGGAAGCAAGAGAGAGAAAAGGAAGCAGATGACAGTGAGTTGCTTGTAGGCCTGATATGAGCCTTCCAAAGGCCTGATCCTGCCCTTGGGCTGCACATTTGACACTCCTGCATTAACATATCTTTTGCAGAATCAACTTGAGTAAAAATACAGTAACCAGAATAAGTTCAAACATAATTGAAAGGTCTAGGGTTGCCAATCCCCAGGTGGGGGCAGGGGATCCCCCGGTTTGGAGGCCCTCCCCCCGCTTCAGGGTCGTCAGAAAGCTGGGGGAGGGGAGGGAAATATCTGCTGGGAACTCTATTATTCCCTGCGGAGATTTATTCCCATAGAAAATCATAGAGAATTGATCCACGGGTATCTGGGGCTCTGGGGGGGCTGTTTTTTGGGGTAGAGGCACCAAATTTTCAGTATAGCATCTAGTGCCTCTCCCCAAAATACCCCCCAAGTTTCAAAAAGATTGGACCAGGGGGTCTAATTCTATGATCCCCAAAAGAAGGTGCCCCTATCCTTCATTATTTCCTATGGAAGGAAGGCATTGAAAAGGTGTGCTGTCCCTTTAAATGTGACAGCCAGAACTCCCTTTGGAGTTCAATTATGCTTGTCACAGCCTTGATCTCGGCTCCACCCCCAAAGTCTCCTGGCTCCACCCCCAAAGTCCCCAGATATTTTTTGAATTGGACTTGGCAACCCTAGAAAGGTCCCAATATCAAGAATGGAAAATATTCTCCTTCACATTCATAGAAGAGCATTTGGGCTGCCAAATCTCCACTTGCCAACATTTTCTTCCCATCACCTACATATGCAAAGTCACAGCACAGAGGGTTCCATTAAAGAAGTGCATGCTAATTTCTCCCACCAGCGAGAAAGGAAACAAACTATTGCAACTGTGGATTTATACAACTCGAAGAAATGCTGGGAAGTGCAGCCTGGTGTTACCAAACTGGTTCCTGTTCCTCCCACTTCGTTTTGAAGCTGGAACCGCTTCTCTTCTCCCTGTCTTTGCATCAGCCAGTGACCAAGTTTCAGTTCATGGCCATAAGGAAGGCAGGACAACCAGCAGCATACGTGGGGCCACACCTTATCTCAAGGCACTTATTGATTATAACTGCAATTACAAAGATAAACCATCCAGAACTCATCCTAGCTATTAGTTTATCACAGCCCCTTAAATATTGATTAAGAATTGGACTTGATTCTCGCCAACAGGGAAGAACCGCTTGACGAGGTGAAAGTAGTGGGCACCTTGGGTAGCAATACTCCCTCTAAGCTGTGGAATCTTGTGAGCAAAAATTCTACTTTGTGAGCTCCTGGCATTAAAGTTGTGAGCGACTGCATAAATTAGTTTGTTCTTATACCATTTTTCCTGAGCTATGACAAAAATATGTGAGATATGCTCAAAAAACCTGTGAGCTACATACACTACCTCAGCTTAGAGGGAACATTGCTGGGTAGTAGTGACCATGTGGTTTTGGAATTTACAGTCTTGGGGAAAGGAAAAGCTGTATGTAGTCAGATGCATAAGGTTGGACTTCAGGAAAGCAAATTTTGACAAACTTGGAATTATGCTGGGTAGAATCCCATGGCCAGAAATACTTAAGGAGAAGAGAGTTCAAGAGAGGTGGGAGTTTCTTAAAAGTGACATATTGAAGGCACAATCACAAACAATTCCTCTAAGAAGGAAAAATGGGAGGAACCTAAAGAAGCCAAGGTGGCTCCATATACAGCTAAGGACTTAAGAAATAAATAAGACTTATTTAAGAAATGGAAGGAAGGCCTTATAACCAAGTATGAATGTAAACACATAACCAGTGCTTGTAGAGAGAAAGTTGTAGAGAGTCACGATGGTTATTTCTACTGAAGAAACTGCACATGGATATCACCTGTCAAGTAAAATATTCCTCAAGGGGTCAATTAACTGAAAAAATACTAGTGTCAAAGGGAGTTAAACAAGGGTGTGTGTTACCCACCCATCTTTTTAACCTTTTCCTAAATGATATGGCACAATCTCTCAAACCTATAAATGGGCATCCACCTAAGTTAGGGGGCCTTTCTGTTCGATTATTACTATATGCAGATGATACAACCATTCTTTCCTGTAAAACAGTAGGCTTACAAAGATATCTGAATGCCTTTTATTAGCTATTGCCATGCCAGCATAACTCAAGTTTTATCAACTATTCCAAATCCAACGTTGTAGGATTCCAACTTCCCAAAAGTTGGAGTCCACAAAAATGATCTACTGGAAATTGAACAAACTAAATGTTTCTAATATCTTGGTGTCACTTTTAATTATAATCTTAAATGGGTGGTACATTGAGATAGAACAATAGGTTTGGCTAAATGCTCCTCCTCCCGAATCAAACAATTTTAATTTTAAGAGGGGTAATCAATGTCTTCCTGCTGCAATCGAAGTTTTTCAGGCCAAAACACTTTTGCGATTTTTTAATGGTATTAACATATGGATTAATGCTTTTAATCAGAAAGTGGAGAATATCCAGGCTACATTTCTTAGACAAATTTTGGGCATGCCCAAATGTGTGCCATACTCTGTAATCTATTCAGAAATGGGTCAGTTTGATAGAACAAAGGCTTGGATCATTACTTTTACATTTTGGCTCAGAATCTGTTTTAGAGCCAAGCCAGTCAGTCTACTTAACTATTTTAAAAGTGATTCTTACATTGCATCTTAGTTCGATTCTTACATTGCATCTTGGTCTAAGCTTAAACATATAGGGATCACAGTAGATGACTTATTTCTATCTGATGGATCATATAACTTTAGATTTATTAAACGACGATTCCTAGGCTTGGAATTGCATAAAATTTGTCTTGTTCAACCTTATATTTGTTCGCCAGCTTCATTGATTACCAACTTGATTACCAGTCAGTCAGTTTATTATTATGGCCCATGGCCAGCATAGATCAAAACAAATTAATTTACATCAAATACACAAAGTACACAGCCAGATTACCAATCAATGTTGCACTATTTATATGATCTTGTGATTCCCCAACAATGCAGGGGTTTTATGTTGGCTTGAATGAATGCATTCCAACATTCTTTGTGGAAGATACCATCAAGTTCCTTACCGTGTGAAAGTTTGCCCTGATTCGATTCAGCATATAATATTTGATTGTCAGTTGTATATAAATTTACGCAAGAATCTGTTTGAAAGTTTATTTCAGGAAAAATGTTATCAATTGTCGATTCTTATTTGGCAAGAGCAATTGCAAATTTTTTTGAGGAAATTATTTAGTAAATTTATATTCTGCCCTTTCCCATAATGGGCTCAGGGTGGATTGTAGACATAATAAATAACAGTTAAAACCCACCTGTGACGGAACCAGCCCGATTCTGCCTTCAGACCCGGTCCTGTCAACTCCCTATTGAGTCACCAACTCCTGGAGGGAGCTATTTCTCCTCCGGCCACTTGGGCTCGCTGCCACCACCTGCTCAGTCTAGGGGTTCAGATTGAGAGGAACAGGACTCCCAATCCCCCTCTCCAGCTATGAGGCCAGGCCTCAAGGTCCTCTGCCACCCTGTACTTGGGTATCACAGAGACCACAGCACTTCTTTGGGGAACCCCTGGAGGATTGGCACCTTATCCAACTGCATGCCTTCCCCCTTCCCCGGGGCCCCCTTCATAAAGCAGCGTGGTCTAAGTGGTTGGGGATCTATGTGGTACAGAGTTTGACTGCCAGCATTCAAAACAGTAAAAATGTTTAATAAGAAGAAAAATAAAAACAAAAACAGTTACATGTAAAAGTTTAGCACAGCACCTGATCAGCAACAAGAAGGGCAAATAAAAGGTGGATTTAAACGCATCCTCTCGTCCCTGGTGTAAACTTGGTCTACCTTGTGAATTACTTACTCCGTCTGACTGCCTGGGGTCCTCCTCCTCTTGAGTAGACCTCTCCCACAGTCAGGAGCCCACAGACTCACAACCTCTCTCTTTGAGGGCCAACTGCGAACTGGCCTTTTCCTGCCTAATTCAAATAAAAAAACCCAAAAGAACTTCCTGCCCCTCTAGGAGGCTTTCCCCCTAGAGTTGCTGGTTTAACTCCAGAAAGGAGGAGGGAATGAGGGGAAGGCTAAAGAACTTCCTGCCCCTCTAGGAGGCTTTCCCCCTAGAGTTGATGGTTTAACTCCGGAAGGGAGTGGGGGGAAGTGAAGGGAAGGCTAGGCCACACAGCCTGCCTAGTAGTTTCATGTTCCCCTCCAACTAAGCACCAACATTAACCAAGATGGCGTTTCTCCACACCACCAATAAAAAGAATAATAAAACAATCAAAACAAACACAACAAGATAAAATACAGCATAGGTGGTGGAGGCACATTTTGCAGATTAAAACATAGATGTCATAGATGTCGTCCCGAAATATAATAGTCAAGATGGCAAGGTAAGTGAGGACAAATAGATGGTATAAGTTGTGAAGTAAGGACGCCCGCTTGCCTCAACCAAAAGCCTGGTGGAATAGCTCCATCTTGCAGGCCCTATGGAATGGTAGTAAATCCGGTAGGGCCCAAATCTCCAGGGGAACTGACTCCATCAGGTTGGGGCCAGGGTCAGAAAAGCCCTGGCCCTGGTCGAGGCAAGCCAGACATTCTTTGGGCTAGGGATGGCCAAAAGATATTGGTTGGCTGATTGCAATAATCTCCAGGGCTCATATGGGGAGAGGCAGTCCCGCAGGTATGTCGGTCCCAGGCTGCTAAGGCTTTAAGGAGTTGAACTAGGATATTTTTAAATTTCTTCTAAAACTCAATAGGGTAGCCATCTCTACCTGTGGCTTTATTTTTCTTAATCTTAGATAGTATTTAAATTTACTCAGAAGTCGTGACGGGTTGATCTAAGAAATCAGAATGTTCTTTAGTAAGTATTTTGTTAAACTTTGTCAGTAAGATATTCTAGTATTGATGTTGGTTGGGTGTTAGTAGAGGGATATAGACGCTAATAGTAGTTATAAAATGTAGAAGTGATCTCTTTTGAAGTGATAGCAATGTTTCCCTAAGGTTTTAATGGCATGAATCAAATTGTCTGATCTCTTTTTTTTACTACTCTGTAATTTCAGAGCTTTGTTTTTGTTACGTACTTTTGTTTTACAAACAGCAGGTTCTGTCAAATATTTGAAGTTTCAGTAGCTCTGCTTTTTTCCTTTCTCTGTTCAACTCTCTTAGTCTTTTTACCCCCATGAATCATGTTTCTCCTAAATCCAATCCTCACCAAACTTAAGAGGGCAGGTAGCAAAGAGTAAGCTGGAGTTTCCCTGTGAATTTGGTGTCTCTGGTTCTACTGTGCTATGAACTCACAAACCGGGTGGTTAAATAGAAAAATTTGTGAAAGTTCATGGTTTGTGAGATCCCATGAACCTCCATCTGCCTGGTCCATGTCCATCCCTAGTTACAATGTAAAAGCTGTAAAACATTTTTTTAAAAAAAATTAAAAGAAAATGGAACTATTCACAGTTACATTAGTTATTTAAAAGAATACGATATCAACTCATCTTCCAAAAATGTTAAGCATAGACACCTAATTTTCAGATTTCTCATATTTCTAAGGATGGCAAAGAATTCCCTGATAATCTCTCAAAAAGGGGGCGAATGGAAATTGTAGTTCAGTTTAAGTAAGCACAAAATTATGCATGTTGGAGAAAAAAACATCAAAATTTAAAAGAAGGAATGAGATCTTAGAGGTATAGTGGCCAGCTCAATGAAGAGGTCAACATATTGGGTGGATGTGGTGAAACTCCATGCTAAGGACATCTTAGGAAAGAGACTTAAAATAAAAATGGCCGATATCATAACAACTTTGTGGCACTGCCTAATCTGGAATATTGTGTATGGTTCTGGTCACCATTTTAAATAAAGGCATCCAATTGTTGTTTTATTGCTGTTGTTTTATTGTTATAAGCTACCCTGAGCCCGCTTGTGGGATAGGGCGGGATATAAATCTAAAAATTACATTAAATTAAATGTACAGAGGCATCATACGTGCAGAAGACGGCAACTAAGGGCAAGTGGTCAGCTGTTGCATGAAACACAGTGCTGGACTAAGGGACCATTGATCTGATTCAGCCTGGCATCTCCTTAACATTTGTTAACCTTGAAGCCTCTTAATTATGCTGCGGTTTCAATTGCTTTGATTCCTTTGTATCACAGGACTGGTCCTACACTTGCTAGCCGCTGCTCGTATTATTTTAATCTTAAACCCTCACTTTGCCTACTTACATAACGTTTTGAAGTCTCCGAGTGAAGACATTTGGCTCTGTAAAATCGGCGCAAGGCTTAAGTTAACAGTGCATAAGACTTATTAACAGTCAGAGGAGTCCACCCCATGTTTTTCTGCAAGAGTTGCTGATCTGGATGTACACCTGGCTGAAAAGAAGCAACCTTAGAGCACTGACTTGTACAGACACAATGGCTAGCCTCCTCTGAAAGTGCCTAAGTCTTCTGCCTTTCTCCATTGGAAACAGCTAGGACATTCATGCATTCCCAGTACAGATAAAACAGCATTACCTAGCTCTGATATGGGCAAAATGGAAGGAAATGAGGACAGACATGTAGCGGGCAGCCTCCTTTTGTGGCATTTACTTTGGGCTCCAGGGACTGTTTCACGGAGAAATTAATTTATTTATTGGGAAGCACACTAAGAGTTCTCTCATGACACACTAATATGCCTGACACACACTTTGTGATTTATACATCCTGTCAATTCCTCACTATCCGTCTAAAAGCAAGTTTTTGATCACTGCAAAGGGGAGAAGAAGATCACTGCAAAGGGGAATGCATATTAGCAAACAGAAATGCTTCTACCTTTAGTGTTCATAAAGAATGGTAAACATGTGCTGATGAGCAAAGGGCTTTTTTTTTTAAAAAAAAGGCTTCAAGTTAAGAGCTCAGCCCAATGAAGCATTAAATAGGTGCACCTGCATTATCGAAGCAAATAACTCCAACTGGGATTCATGTTGCTGTGGATACAAAAGGGGAAGAACAGCTCAAAGATACTTGTAAAGCAGGAGGGATTAGCGTATCTAGGGAAATAAGTAAAAGGTATTGGGTTTCATTGCCTAGTTCTGGAGGACAGCTACAAAGGAGGTCTCAGCATCCTTATGCTTGAAATAAAAAGGGTCACGTTGTCTGTTTGCATAAGGCATGATAAAAGAAACACAATAATTTAAAAGATCAGTCTTTTATATGTTTCTCATTATTGGCAAATTAGATGTTAAGAATATTTTTTTTAAAAAAAATACGGATATGTTGTGAAAGAAAAAAAATACTCCTTTTTGGCAGTATTCAAAAATGTGCTGCTGTAGAAATGTTCTGCCAGATTAGCGACAATGTTCTGAGCATTAGCCTTGACAACAGTTATGAAATGAGTGGGAAAGGTCAGGCAACTCTGGCATTTACCCGGTAGATCTGAAGATGGAGTGTCTGTGTGGTGGCACGGGAGGCCACAGCCTCACGCAAAGAAGGATTCTGTTGCGCTAAATATGGTGCGGGGTTTTTTGCACGTGCATGACTCCTGGTATGTGGAGGTGGGTGTAGGTAATATGTACTTGGAATCCTGAGGACCTCCAGGCACGGGAGCCTCAGCGCATTGTCCTCCATGCAGGCATACATAGGTGGTGACGGGGAGAGTAATCCCAGCATAATTAGGTTGTGTCCAAATGTCCATGTATTCTAAGGCTGCATATATACTACGCTACAATGCATTTGATCTTAGCTAAGAGGCCAAGAAGCAATAAGCTGCATATACTGAGCTTGTACACAGTTCCTCTATTTACTTGGGTGACCGAGCAGCTCTGCCAAGGGACGCATGCCAAGAATGATTTCCTCCGTCGATGCGGATGCACATTGGTGCACAAAAAGACCCTGACTCAGGAGGATTCAGCTTATGTTTTTAAAGAGCACTGTATCACCTGTAACGTTATGTGAACATAGGGGGAGGTATTTGTGAATTTTCTGCATTGTGCAGGGGGGTTAGACTAGATGACCCTGGAGATCCCTTCCAATTCTGTAATTCTATGATTTTAAAAGACAAATTTACACTTGGTGTTAAGTGTTGGAGTGTGACTCAGTATGCCTGGATTTGGGGGAGCACATTATCACTATTTATTTATTTACTTATTTAAATGTATATCCCGTCCTTCCCATGAATGGAATGTGTACAGGTATCACCTTGAATGAGATGCCTCTCTTTGTCTTGACCTGGGAGCTGCCCTCTGCCCCCCTCCCCCCGTTTGTCTCCTCATTCACTTCACATGGCCATCCATGGAGAGGCATTTCTCTCCTGTAGATACCATACGCTCACACTCCCACACACATTATGCCGGACATGCTGGCCATCTGTGATAGGGCAAGTACTCTTTAGACGAGCCTTCTTTATCTTCTTTTGATTGCAACCTGAATGTGAACTGGATCTACTTGAAGAGATGCACGTTTACCTTTTTGCAATATACTTCTTGGGAGATTTGTTTACTTCACTCAGTATCATGTTTCTATGATTGGGCAAAACTCTTGCTATATTAACCGAATATCTCAATAGTTAGAATGTAGGGCCATACCATAATACTAGCCTATGCAGCTGCATGGAGCCTCTTCTTTCTCTATCTCACATCTGTCACAGACACCATCCACTGTGACTATGATTTCCACAGAACACGCCCTCTTCATCTCTGCCCCAACGCTGATCTTCTCCATTTGTTCTAAATGACGACACAAGCCAACAATGTCTGAACGATGC
The DNA here is from genome assembly GCF_032191835.1 of Heteronotia binoei. Classification (NCBI taxonomy): domain Eukaryota; kingdom Metazoa; phylum Chordata; class Lepidosauria; order Squamata; family Gekkonidae; genus Heteronotia; species Heteronotia binoei. The sequence goes on from NC_083236.1 coordinate 11,418,253, forward strand.
TGCTGCTCTGGTAACACAGAGCAACCCCACTGCAGTGCTCCGCTTGGTTATTATTCCCCCTCCATATGGGGTAGGGTTGGGGTTGGAGAAGAGGACATATATCCCAGCCAATTCATGTTGCAAAAGGCAGATAGCATAAAACAATAACAATTACTAAAACATTCATTACATATTAGCCCTGTGATCAGTAAGTAAGCACTAACTATTTAATTAGTCATCTAATTAGCAGCAGGCAACATGGAAGGCTCATGACATTCTCAGACAAATGTAAAGATAAAAAGCCTAATTAAGCAGCGAGCCGCATGAATGCCACTGCCAAGCAGGACAGCTGTGCAGGATATTGTGTAATATCAGCCTCCCAGATAACAGGACTTATAGCTCTTCTATCACAAGCTGGGCTGGGAAAGCATGCAATTTTAAAGCCCGTTTTAGACAGCTGAACAAGGTCAAAAGGAAGGAAAAGGAAGAAACCAATTGTTCTAAACAACAGTTTTTAAAACATCCACATTAGCATGGAAAGTACTGGCCACTGTGAATGGGGTGCATGCATTTGAACAGCCAGGCTTTCCTGCAAATAAACACTCAAGTGGAAGCGTAGCCCTTTCTCCATCAATCATCAGCCCCAAATTTATTGGGGGGGGGGGCAGAGCAGGGGTAGCTGGCAAGTTAAATGTTCCTGCACCATTCAGTTAATGATTTTATTTATTTATATATTTATAAGGGTCATAGACAAGCAAACCATTAATAAAAGTCCAATTCATAACCAATAAAAGGTGATATAAATGTACAATAATTATTATACACTAAAATATGATGCCACCTAAAATATACATAAAATACGAATACAGACTTTAAGACACTGACACTGAAGATGTAAAATTAGTGTTAAAACCAAGGATGAACTAAAAATCCTGTCTAGACCTGTTTCTTCCCTTAATAAATAAATTATTTATTCACTGCCTAAGCCAGCATTGAAAGCAGTAAAATCATACAAAATTAAAACTGATGGTCCATAAAATCGTACATAAAAGGCATAAAATACTGTTATATAAAACTACAAATATAACAAAACATGGCAGTTACAGCCAACAGGTTGGCAAAGGTGTTTAGCCATTTCCTGACTGAATCATTAGAGTTTTCCTTATTTTTGTGGCAAGCCAGCCAAATTTTGCTAATTTGTATGTAACCTCAGGGTTCCTATCGCCCAGAAGATTCTTAAGGAGTTGCAGTTTTTGGCTACTGGTAAAAGGGATGGCTGTGGAAAATGGAAGTACTTCTCGACGATCATTATAAGCCTCACAGTCAAATATGACATGGACTAGAGATTCAATACCATCATTGCAGCAGAGATATAATCGTTCTTGGAACAGCACCCTTTTGTATCTCCCCTCCACCACCACTGAAGGGAGAACGTCCCACCTCATAAGACTAAACGTTCTCCTGTATTCAGTGTTTGTTAAGTGGTATAGGTAGGGCATCGTGGTCACCCTGTTGATTGGTTCTGTCAGAGCTCGCCATTTGGCTGTGCTATTGAGGTCGTTTTGTCTGAAATGTCCAATATTCTCTGTTTCATTATCTCCCTAGCATTATCATAAGTGAGAGAACTGAGATATTCTTTGTAAAGGCCGCAATAATGAATTCTGTCCTCTATGGCCCTAATCCATCTTGGGACCAAGGTATCTTGCAGAATTAAACTGATCAAGCCCTTAGGAAAAAACGTAAGTTTCAACCAGAACTGGATGGCCAAAATCCAAAGCCTCGCTTCTACTGTAATCATGCCAGTTTCTATTCTAATTAATGTATTTGGAATACCCCTGGGTACCTGAAGAACTGTTCTTAAAAATGTTGATTGAACACTCTCCAGTTTTTTGTAGTTTGTAATGATGTCGATTGGGGCACCAAATGTTAGCTGGCAGAGGGATTTAGCCCTAAACAATCTAAGGGCTGCAATTATGCATTTACCCCCTTTGCCCCCGCAAAATTTTTGGATAGCCCCCGCACTCCTTTTGGCATTTGAAGTAATCATGTTTATATTGGTGGTTCTTCTTCCATTCGCTTGAAACATGACCCCCAGGTACTTAAAGCATGAAACTTGTTCAATGGGAATAGAATTTAAGTACCGATGGTGTGATCTGGGTGTCTTTTTGCCAAAGGCCATTATTTTGGTTTTAGCGTAATTTACCTCTAGATTGTTTTCCAGGCAATATTGAGCGAAAGCTTTCAAGGCTCTTCTGAGGCCTAAGGGAGTCCTTGAAAATAAAACAGCATCATCAGCATAAAGGAGCACCCCTATATGTTTGTTAGCTGGCTTCGGTGGGTGGCATTCTGGTTTATTTATATGCAACGCCAAATCATTGATATAGAGGTTAACCCCTTTGTTGGTAGAAATGGGGTCTGTCAAATAGCCTTGATAGGAATATTTGACCCGGATGGTTGTTTGATCATAAAGGGCCTGAATAAGAAAAAGAAGCCATCTCTCAATGTTGGTGGCTCTTAATTTAGCCCATAGGATGGTCCTAGAGATAGACTCAAAGGCTGATTTCAGGTCTAGAAATGCAGCATATAATGAGACACTTGAGTATGAGGAATATTTTACAGTCAAATGGTCCAAGAGCATGCAGTGGTTTAATAAGGCACAACCTTCTCTGAAGCCAGCCTGTTCCTCACCTAGGCAAAAATCGTTCTCAAGCCAGTCTCTAAATTTCCACAGTAGGTGTCTAGCATATAGCTTGCTTGTTACGCTCAACAGGCTGATCGGCCAATAGTTGTTTGGATCTTCTTTGTTACCTTTTTTATATATGGGGATGAAGATAGCTGCTCCCCAGTCCTTGGGAATTTTCCCTGATTGAGCAATTTGTGAAAAAACAGCTGCCAAAACTGGGGTCCACAATTCTGCATTCAATTCTGGCTGAGTAATAGGAAGCAGAGAGTGAGTATAAATGGGCAGTCTTCGCAGTGGAGGACGCTATGCAGTGGGGTGCCGCAGGGCTCGGTACTGGGTCCCATGCTCTTTAACTTGTTCATAAATGATTTAGAGTTGGGAGTGAGCAGTGAAGTGGCCAAGTTTGCGGATGACACTAAATTGTTCAGGGTGGTGAGAACCAGAGAGGATTGTGAGGAACTCCAAAGGGATCTGTTGAGGCTGGGTGAGTGGGCGTCAACGTGGCAGATGCGGTTCAATGTGGCTAAGTGCAAAGTAATGCACATTGGGGCCAAGAATCCCAGCTACAAATACAAGTTGATGGGGTGTGAACTGGCAGAGACTGACCAAGAGAGAGATCTTGGGGTCGTGGTAGATAACTCACTGAAAATGTCAAGACAGTGTGCGTTTGCAATAAAAAAGGCCAACGCCATGCTGGGAATTATTAGGAAGGGAATTGAAAACAAATCAGCCAGAATCATAATGCCCCTGTATAAATCGATGGTGCGGTCTCATTTGGAGTACTGTGTGCAGTTCTGGTCGCCGCACCTCAAAAAGGATATTATAGCATTGGAGAAAGTCCAGAGAAGGGCAACTAGAATGATTAAAGGGCTGGAACACTTTCCCTATGAAGAAAGGTTGAAACGCTTGGGACTCTTTAGCTTGGAGAAACGTCGACTGCGGGGTGACATGATAAAGGTTTACAAGATAATGCATGGGATGGAGAAAGTAGAGAAAGAAGTACTTTTCTCCCTTTCTCACAATACAAGAACTCGTGGGCATTCGATGAAATTGCTGAGCAGACAGGTTAAAACGGATAAAAGGAAGTACTTCTTCACCCAAAGGGTGATTAACATGTGGAATTCACTGCCACGGGAGGTGGTGGCGGCCACAAGTATAGCCACCTTCAAGAAGGGTTTAGATAAAAATATGGAGCACAGGTCCATCAGTGGCTATTAGCCACAGTGTATGTGTGTATATAAAATTTTTTGCCACTGTGTGACACAGAGTGTTGGACTTGATGGGCCGTTGGCCTGATCCAACATGGCTTCTCTTATGTTCTTAATTTAAATAGCTCTGGTGGAATTAGGTCAATGCCTGGGGTTTTCCCTGCCTTCAAAGTATCAATGCTTTACTTCTGCACACCTCACTGGAGGCCAAGTTGGTAATATCAAAATTAAGTGGGCTTGTAATTGTTTCCCCATATAACATCTTATAATGATGTAACCAGTTAAATGTCCCTGCACCATTCAGTTAATGAAGAAACGTTAATACTTTGCTATTACAACACACATACCTTTTGAATCTAAGTTCACCTAAGTGTTAATTGTCTTGTAAAATGCAGACAGGATGTATGCACATCAGCTTCTTGCCCATATAGGAACACCAGGAGCAATCCGTATTGTGTTGCTCCTTCAAGCAGTGCAGTCTTGAAATTCAGGGCTGCAGAGACCATATCAGTAATGGGACATCATTTGTAAGATGTATGGTTTCCCACAGACCTTCTTCCATAACCAGAAGAACGCAAAGGGAAAACAAAACCCCAGTCTATGAGATAATCCAGTCTCTTAAAACAAAGCCCTATTATTAAAAACTTCTTTTATGTTCTCTGAAGCATTGAAGAAACCAAGCTGGCATTTCCTAGTGCAATGGGACAGAAAGGTTTCTTAAAAAAATGCTCTCAATCCATTTCCATACCAAAGTGTTAGGATGAGATGCTTCTATAGCGCACAAAGGGCTTTCTGCAGTTTCCCCCCCACCAGTCCTGGCCCCATAATGCTTTGGTTTATTTGGTTTATCTCCTTATTTCCACATGCATTTTTGTGTCTTTAGTTTTCTTGTTTTGTCCCCCCACCCCGTTTTGTTCAGGTTCTTTTGAGACCACTTTTATCCTATTTTTCTGGAAGCCGATAACTGAGTCAGGTTTTTCCTCGTGCATACTGTTTCTGTCAGTTTTCTTTGTCCCACTCACTTTCAGCCACTCCCAACCCACTTTTTCAAATGATTGGACTGCTGTTATCACCAAACAACTCCCTCTCCCCCACCCTTGAAGATAAGGTTTTTTTAAAAGGGACTAAAATATTTTTGTATTGATAACTTATATTCTAATAGCCACCTGCGGCACTGGTCTATGGACAGCTAAATCCATGGATCAAGGCCATGTGGAGGCGGAAGACATTTTTCTGCATACTTGTGTAGAAAAATCCTATATTAAAAATACATAAGGGGGTAGACAGTGGGGCCGGGAGCCTTGCCAGCCTCAGCGATGGAGGGATATATGGGATTCCTCCCACTAGTCTGGTGGCCCACTGTCAGAATCCATACAATGTCTTCTGCCATCATTTTCCCTTTGTTTTAGATTAATGTTTGCATTCTGCATTCTAAAGTGAGCTGTTAAGTGTCTTTTCCTTGGGAGTATTTGGGAAGTAACATTAAAACATTCTTTTACAAATTACCCTGGGGCCCAGGCCTGGGAACACCATCAGGCAATTTCTGTGATGAAGTTTTGCCATACTACGTTGTTGAAACAAAAATTTGCCTCTTTTAAAATTTGTTAATTTGATCATAGAATCATAGAGTTGGAAGGGACCTCCGGGGTCATCTAGTCCAACCCCCTGCACAATGCAGGAAACTCTCAAATACCTCCCCCAAAATTCACAGGATCTTCACTGCTGTCAGATGGCCATCTAGCCTCTGTTGAAAAACCTCCAAGGAAGGAGAGCCCACCACCTCCCGAGGAAGCCTGTTCCACTGAGGAATCGCTCTAATGGTTAGGAAGTTCTTCCTAATGTTGAGCCGGAAACTCTTTTGATTTAATTTCAACCCAACCCATTGGTTCTGGTCCTACCTTCCGGGGCCACAGAAAACAATTCCACACCTTCCTCTGTATGACAGCCCTTCAAGTACTTGAAGTGATCATATCACTTCTCAGCCACCTCTTCTCCAGGCTAAACATGCCCAGCTCCTTCAACCTTTCCTCATAGAACTTGGTCTTCAGACCCCTCACCATCTTTGTTGCCCTCCTCTGGACCTGTTTCAGCTTGTCTATATCCTTCTAAAATGTGGTGCCCAGAACTGAACACAATACTCCAGATGAGGTCTTACCAGAGCAGAGTAAAGCGATACCATCAGATCACGTGATCTGGACACTATACTTCTGTTGATACAGCCCAGAATTGCATTTGCCTTTTTAGCCACCGCATCACACTGTTGACTCATGTTCAGCATATGATCCACTAAGACTCCTAAATCCTTTTCACACATATGCAGTAATCTTGGATCCCAGAAATGTGAAGTCTGTCACTACTTCCATGTCTTTCCCTTCTGTTTGCCAAGAAGTGATGGGGTCGGATGCTATGATCTTAGTTTTTTTTATGTTGAGTTTCAAACCTACTTTTGTGCTCTCCTCTTTCACCCTCAACAAGAGTTCTTTAGGTCCTCTTCACTTTCTGCCATTAGAGTGGTATCATCTGCATATCTGAGATTCTTGATGTTTTTCCCAGCAATCTTAATTCTGGCTTCTGCTTTATCCAGGCTGGCATTCAGCATGATGTACTCTGCGTATAAATTAAATAAGCAGGGTGACAATATGCATCCTTGTCGAACTCCTTTTCCTATTCTAAACCAATCAGTTGTTCCATATCCCGTTCTGACAGTTGATCTTGACCCTTATACAGGTTTCTCAGGAGACATGTGAGGTGGTCTGGTACTCTTTAAGAACTTGCCAGTTTGTGATCCACACAATCAAAGGCTTTAGTGTAGTCAATGAGGCAGAAATAGACATCTTTCTGATACTCCTGTGCTTTCTCCATAATCCAGCGCATGTTGACAATTTGATCTCCTCCGCCTCTCCGAAACCCAGCTTAAACTTCTGGTAGTTCCTGATCTACATACTGCTGAAGCCTAGCTTGTAGGATCTTTAACATGACCTTGCTGGCATGTGAAATGAGTGCAATGGTGCGATAGTTTGAACATTCCTTGGCACTACCCTTCTTTGGGATTGCAATATAAACTGACTTTTTCCAATCCTGTGGCCACTGCTGCATTTTCCAAATTTGCTGACATAATGTGTGCATCACTAACAGCATCGTCTTTTAGGACTCTGAATGGCTCAACTGGGATACCATCATCTCCGCTCACTTTGTTGTTAGTAATGCTTTCTAAAGCCCATTTGACTTCAGAATGTCTGGCTCAAGATCAGTGATATCACCATCATGGTTGTCAAGGACATTGAGATCCTTCTTGTATAATTCTTCTGTGTATTCTTGCCACATCTTCCTAATCTCTTCTGCTTCTGTTCGGTCCCTACCGTTTTTGTCCTTTATCATGGCCATCTTTCTATGAAATGTTCCCTTGATTTCTCCAATTTTCTTGAAGAGATCTCTTGTCCTTCCCAGTCTATTATTTTCCAATATTGCTTTGCATTGTTCCTTCAGGAAGGTCTTCTTATCTCTCCTTGCTGTTCTCTGGAAATCTGCATTCAGTTGGGTGAATCTTTCTTTTTCACCTTTGGCTTTTGTTTTCCTTCTTTCCTCAGTCATTTGTAAAGCCTCCTTAGACAGCCACTTTGCTTTCTTGCATTTCTTTTTCTTTGGGATGGTGCTGATTGCTGCCTTCTGTACAATGTCACAAACCTTCATCCATAGTTCTTCAGGCACTCTATCAACTCTAGTTCCTTAAACCTATTCTTCACCTCCACTGTATATTCATAAGGGATGTGATCAAGGTCAAACTTGAATGGGCTAATGGCTTCCCCAGTTTTCTTCAGTTTAAGACTGAATTTTGCAATGAGTAGCTCATGATCTGAGCTGCAATCAGCTCCAGGTCTCGTTATTGCTGACTGTAAGGAGTTTCTCCATCTCTGACTGCAGAGTATATAATCAATCTGATTTTGCCCATCAGGTGATGTCCATGTGTAGAGTCGTCTTTTAGGTTGTTGGAAGAGGGTGTTTGCTATGACCAGCTTGTTCTCTTGACAAAACTCTATTAGCCTTTGCTCGGTTTCATTTTGTTCTCCAAGGCCAAACTTGTCAGTTGTTCCGGTTATCTTTTGACTTCCTACTTTGGCATTCCAGTCCCCTATGATGAGGAGGACATCTTTTTTGTGTGTTAGTTCTAGAAGGTGTTGTAGATCTTCATAGAACTGATCCACTTCAGCCTCTTCCGTGTCAGTGGGTTGGGGCATAGACTTGGTTTACTGTGATATTGAATGATTTGCCTTGGATACGGACCGAGATCATTCTGTCATTTTTGAGATTGTATCCCATTACTGCCTTCCTCACTCTCTTGTTAACTATAAAGGCCACAGGATTTCTTCTACGGGACTCTTGCCCATAGTAATAGATGTAGTGATCCTCTAAGTTAAATTCGCCCATTCCCATCCATTTTAGTTCACTGATTCCCAAGATGTCGATGTTCAGTCTTGCCATCTCTTGTTTGACTACATCCAGCTTACCTTGATTCATAGATCTTACATTCCACGTTCCAGTGCAGTATTGTTCTTTGCAGCATCGGACTTTCCTTTCACCATCAGACACATCCACAGCTGAGCATCCTTTTGGCTTTGGCCCATCCGCTTCACTCTTTCTGTGGTTACTTGGACTTGCCCTCCGCTCTTCCCCAGTAGCATATTGGGCACCTTCTGACCTGAGGGGCTCATCTTCCAGTGCCATATCTTTTAGCCTTTTTGTTACTGTCCATGGGGTTTTCTTGGCAAGGATACTGGGGTGGACCCCACTGATTAGCCAGACGGATGTTATAGGCAGCAAAATATGACAGGTACCATGGAAGGTGTATGTCTCCTTGGCAAAAAGATAAGTTTTGTTGCTGTCCTTGTCTGGAGGAGTCATGTAGTGACCCTGTTTGGTTTTAGTGGAGGACTGGACCACAATTCAGTTGGACTGTGGGCTAGCAAAAAGGAACTGTAAATCCTTAGAATGGGCTTTGTACATTGCCTCATACCTTTTGGACACCAGTAGGGCAGAGGCAGGTGAATCCCAGGCCTCCTTGAGTACATCAATGTGAACAGGCAACATGGGTAAGATAGCTGCAGAGGGTGTATCAGCCTGGAGTAGGTCGTACAACATCTGTAATCTCTGGAGTTTCTGAGGAGAGTTTCAGTTTTATAGTGCTAATGCCATTCTTTGAAGAAGTTCCAGGAAGGCCCTGGAACCATCAGGACAAATGTCAGGATCAGGTTGCTTTGGAAGAGAGTCTTCTTCCCCCAACTCTGAATCACTAACTGGGTTTGAGTCCATGTCAGACCATGAAGGATCATCTCTGAAATCTAGGGATCGGTCTGGAGGCTGATATGTGTCTGTCAACTGCTGTGGGTCTGGGATACACATAATCCACGTGATGAGCAGGTTGGTTCCTGTCTGGGATATAGGTTGCTGAAGCTGTCTGTCGATAGTGCTGAAAAGCTGGTAGGTTCAGCTGGAGATGATGCATACTACATGTCCATGGTTCCAAGTGGACATGAGGCTGAGGAGAGTCATGGAATCATAGAATCATAGAATTGGAAGGGACCTCCAGGGTCATCTAGTCCAACCCCCTGCACAATGCAGGAAATGTCAGGGTACTGATAGCGAGGTGATCAAGGAAACTTGCTAGTATCATAACACAGCCGATGGGAGTGGAGGGCCACTTCATAATGGCACCGTCCTAGCGATGGAGAATGACACTTGTGAAGGCCTTGCTGATTGGAGTGTCAGAACTGGAACCATGCCTAGAATGTCTGGACTGAGAATGGGACTGGCGTCAGTCTGTGTGCATTAGTGATCATCCATGGGGACCGATCACAAGAATATCAAACGCCCTCTTGATGGCACAAGCTGGAAGAGAGAGCTGATCATTGTGAAGGTGATCCAGATAGTGCTCAGGTCTGTTCTTGCTGCTGTCTCAGAGGTATGTAGGCAGAAAGATGATGTGTGAGAACCGGAGGGTCAGACATGCTGGTGCAAAGCCAAAGTAAGCTGCTTTACAGCCAGAGTTGAAGATATTCAACCAGTGATCCCCACAGGTGCAACCGTCTGGACTAAAGGTGTTGATTCCAACACTGGAGCAGGGAGAGATGGTCCTGTAGAGTTCTTTGATGTGTTTGATCCTGAAGTCGGTACAGTAGGGTCCTTCAGTGACTTAGAACCCAAGGCCAAAGTCCATTTTGAAGACTTGTGTTTGTTTTTTGGGGGGGGCTTTGGAGGTTCTGAAGTGGCATGATCTGCAGATTTAGCAGAGTCTCCCCAGTATTTAGCAGTAGGTGTAGACTATACCACCGGAATTTGGGTCGTCTGAGGGCAAAGTGAAGTTTCCATTAAGGAGGACAAAAAACATGCCGTCCTAGTTCTGTGAGCCTGCTTGGTGAGGTTTAAGCAGTGTGTGCAGGAATCAACATTATGAGTCTCTCCCAAGCAAAAAAAAGGCACAAATCATACCAGTCAGATGAAGGAAACTTGGCTTTACGGCCTTAAAGACTGAACCTTCCATGTGCTGATGCCTCAAATCAGACAAATGGAAGGGAGGGAAAAGCGAAAGATTTAAATGAAAACAACAAGCAGCACTCAAAAAATGTTTTAGACATGAAGAAAGATGAAAACACACAGACAAGAGACAAGAAGTGAGGAGAAAGAAGTAACTGATGAACCAAGCTGAGGAGAATGTGGAAGTAGGGGTGTGTTTGTGTGTGTAGAAATGACCTGCCTCCTGGAAGGCTGGCAAGCAGGCTTTAAAAATTTCTTTCTCTGAGCATGGAGAAAAGCAGGAAGGGTTAGGAAATGAGCCCATAACATTCCAAAAACACCTGGGCTACCTCTTTAGAAATGCTAATAGATCTGGAAGAAGAGACAATGGACTGAGCCATCTCATCCCCCTTTTCCAGGCAGGAAACAGTGTGGAGGGCATTGGGCTAGATTAACCCCAGAGACTACCTCCAGGAATGAGCTGGAGATTTCCCAGAAGGCTTGGAAGTTTCCCAGGATGCCTCCCAAAAAGGGAACTTCCTGGATAGGTAGGAAAAGAAGCTTGGACCCAGGTGGACCAGGTCAAAAGAGGTGGAGAGTGATATAAAATAGGTGGAGTCAGATGATTAATAAAAGTGCTTGCTCCCAGGGGGATGGCCTTGATACTGGGCATTGGAAGCGAGCAGACTGCTGTAATGTACCAGTCGCGGAGACGAGCGTAGGGCAACGTAGTTTATTACATGGTACAAAACAAGATGGAAGAGAGCGAACACGTGGGCCAGGCCCCGCATATATACAGCACCGGAACTATTCTTCCTGCTGGCCAGTCCAATGCAGGCCAGCCATATTTCCCGCCACTAGCTGTGATTGGCGGATGGCAGCGCCCCGCGCGGAGGCACCTGGATGTTCTCAGTTGCCTCTGCTGCTGGGCGGACTAATGCTATTTTGCTGTTGCGTTATTATGAAATGGTTGCGTTCTGCGAACGCCATACATTACACTCCTCCCCCCTTAGTTCGTGACATAATCCTGGAGGTAGGCGGGAGGTCGGCGCTCCCGTGTTGAACGCCTTGGGGTTGCTTGCGGTGCCGGGGCGGCTTCGGTTTCCGGGGTCCCTCCGGGGGCCTGAGCGTCGGTGGGCTGCGGGTCTGTTTCTGGGGGTTGGTTCCCCTCTGCTTGCGGGTGTGGGCTTGGTGCTTGCGCAGGGGTTGTTGGTGGCTCCTCGGACCCCGCCACTTCCCTCGTTTCCATGGGTACCTCTGGTAGGGTCCGGCGGCGCATCTGGTCGATGTGCCGGCGTAGGATCTGTCCCCCCTCGGTGGATACCTCGTAGTGGCGGGACCCCACGACCCGTAGTACCTGCCCGGCTACCCACTCTGGTCCTGAAGCGTAGTTGCGGGCGAACACTGGGTCCCCCGCGAAGAACCCCCTAGCCGCGTCTCTGACCTCCGGGGATCCTTGCACGTCGGAGGCTCGGTCGGGGTGCAGTCGGTCCAGCCTTGTGGTGAGCTTGCGTCCCATGAGGAGCTCGGCTGGGCTGACCCCGGTGACTGGGTTCGGGATGACCCAGTTGTCGAAGAGGAACGCGGCTAGTCTGTGGTCCCAATCGCCCTGCACTATTCTGCCCAGGGCCTCTTTTGTTGTACGAACCATCCGCTCAGCCTGGCCGTTGGTGGCCGGGTGGAAGGGGGCCGACCTGATGTGTCTGATGAGGTACCTTTGGAGGAACGCCTGGAATTCCCCCGAGGTGAATGCTGCCCCGTTGTCTGAGACCACAGTGTCCGGAATGCCGTGGGTGCACAGGACCCTGCGCAGTGCTCTAATTGCCGCTGCGGAGGAGGTGGACCCCACGGGGATGACCTCTAACCATTTTGTGTATGCATCTACAATGATTATAAAGATCTGCCCCTGGAATGGCCCCACGAAGTCTATGTGGAGCCGGGACCAAGGTTTCCTTGTCGTCTCCCACCGTGTAGCCAGGGCGCTGGGTGGGTCCGGCCGCGACTCCTGGCACGCGCTGCACCGTTGGACCCATTTTTCTATCTCCCCGTCCATTCCCGGCCACCACACATAGCTCCTGGCTAGGGCCTTCATTCTCACTATGCCCGGGTGTGTTTCATGGAGTGATTCCAGGACCCGTTTCTGTAGAGGGGGGGGACCACCACCCGGCTCCCCCATAGCAGGCACCCCTTGTGGGCTGCAAGTTCCTCCCGTCTCATTTTGTAGGGCTTGAACTCTTCCCCCATGTCCCCTTCTGGCCACCCCCTCATCACCCAGTCGAGCACCCTTGCCAGAGTTTTGTTTTTCCCGGTGGCCTTGGCCACTTCTGCCGTGTGGAGGGGCTGGTCTGGGAGTGACTCGACTGACATGACCAGGTGTGCTGGGGCAGGATCGGGGCCCGTGTCTGGAAGCGGCAAGCGGCTGAGTGCGTCCGCGTGGCCCATTGCCTTACCCGCCCTGTGTACCAAGGTGTAGGTGTATGAGTTGAGGAATTGGTTCCACCTCAACACCCTTTGGGACAGGATTTGTGGGGTTTGGCGGTCTGGGGCCAGCAGACCCAAGAGCGGCTTATGGTCGGTCGCTATTGTGAACCGGCGCCCGTACAAATAATCATTAAATTTGTGGACCCCCACTACAATGGCCAGGGCTTCCTTGTCGATTTGAGCGTAATTATGCTCCGCCGATGTCAGTGTGCGCGAATAGTAAGCGGCCGGTACCTCCCGGCCGTCCGGTAGTTGGTGTCCCAGGACTGCGCCCACCCCGTATGGCGATGCATCACATGCCAGGATGACCGGGAGGCGCTCGTCGAAGTGGTGCAGCACCGCGTTTGAGACCAGAACGTCCTTCACTGCCTGGAAAGCGGCGGCTTGCCTCTTCCCCTACACCCATGGAGCTTTTTTGTCCAGTAACCGGTGTAGGGGCTCGGCAATGGCCGCCTTGTGGGGTATGAATGTGTGGTAAAAATTGAGAACCCCCAAGAAGCTCTGTAGCTCCGCTTTACACGTGGGGGCTGGGGCTTGGACGATGGCCCTGGTTTTCTCCTCGGTCGGGTGGATTCCCTCCGCGTCCACGGCGAATCCCAGGAACTCCACCCGTGGCACCCCCAGCAAGCACTTTTCCCTCTTTACTCTTAGGCCAGCAGCTTGGAAACGGCGGAGCACTTCCCTGAGGCGGTTGCTGAACTCCTCAGGGTCCGGGGCGGCGATTAAAACGTCGTCGAAAAACGGCTGGACTCCGGGAATCCCTTTGAGGAGAGCATCCATTATACTCTGGAAGATCCCCGGAGCTACGCTGACCCCAAACTGTAGCCTGTTCACCCTGAACGCCCCCCTGTGGGTGACAGTCTGTGCCTCAGCCGTTTTGGCATCCACCGGGAGCTGCTGGTAGGCTTGTGCCAAGTCCAACTTCCCAAAAATCTTTGACCCCGCAAGGGCGGCCAGAACGTGGCTGACTACCGGCACTGGGTATGGGTTATCTTGGAGCGCTTTGTTGATTGTGCACTTATAGTCTGCACATATCCGCACTTCCCCATTGGGTTTGACCGGAGTCACTATGGGGGTCTCCCACATGGCATAGTCGACCGGCTCCAGGACCCCCTGTGCTACTAAGCGGTCCAACTCTGCCTCGATTTTAGGCTTCAGGGCGAAGGGGACCCTCCTTGCCTTGAGCCGGATCGGTCTGACCGTTGGGTCGAGCGGTAGGGAGATGGCCGGGCCCTTGTAACTACCCAGCGACCCGTCAAATACGTCTGGGAACTCTCTGCACACCTCCCCAAACCCTCCTGCTGTGGTCGTTTGCGCCACCTCAATGTGGATTCCCAAGGGGCCGAACCATGCAAGACCCAACAGGGTGGTAAGCGGTCGCTTGACCACCAGGATGTCTAGCGGGCCCCTGAAGGACCCTCGCTCCACGTGTACCCTTGCCCACCCCGCGATCTGAACCGGGTTTTTCTGGAAGTCCCGCAAGATAAAATTTGCCGGTCGCAGCTGCACCCCCCGGCTGGGGCATAGCTTTCTCAGGGTCTCCTCCGCGATTATGGAAATGGAGGAGCCTGAGTCCACTTCCATGAGGCAGGGGGCTCCTTCTATGAGGACCGCCATCTTGATCTTGTTGGGGGTGGTAAGGGGCAAGTTCAGTACCTGGAGTGTGGTGGAGGCCGTGGAGTGGGACTCGGCAGCCTCGTGGTGCGCGGTTGGCCGCGGGCGGTAGGACTTGGCTCGGCAAGCCCGCGCTATGTGGCCGGTCTTCCCGCAGCTCCTGCAGTCCCAGGTCCGGTACTGGCAGTCCCGTCGGTCGTGGGGGTCGCCGCAGCTGGCGCATTTGGTCCTTTCGTTGGTGCGTTGATTCGGCCGTTCGCTGGCTCGGGGGCGCTGTGGAGCTCGGGCGGTTGGTCCTGTGGAGCGGCGCATCTGGAAGGCTTCTCCCTCATCCTGGTGCTCGGGTTCCAGCTCCTCGTGGTGGGCGGTCTCGGTCTTGGCCCTGGGGAAGGTCCGGGTGGTCCTCTCGAACGCCACAGCCTCGCTGAAGGCGCTCTGGAGGGTGAGCTCTTCTTTGGCGAAGAGCTTCTGCTGGAGCCTCTCGTCGCGGAGACCCCACGTGAATCGGTCGGCCAGGGTGTCTTCCAGCTGGGGGAAGTTGCAGTTCCCGGCGATTTTGCGGAGGGCCGCCAAGTAGTCAGCAGCCTGGTCCCTTCTGTGGAACAGGAACCTGCGGGCCACCCGTGAAGGCTGGGGCGAGAAATGGCCGGTGAGGAGCCTGATGATGTCCTCGTAGGATTTCTCCGTTAGGCGGTCGGGAGCCGAGAGACCCTTAGCGATCTCGAACGTGGCCAGGCCGCAGACGCTCAGGAGAACGTCCCTCTTCATGCTAGCGTCAGTGACCTTGTTGGCCCTAAGGTAGAACTCAACCCATTCCGCGTAGGACTCCCAGCCCTCTGGATTTGCGGGGTCGAAGGTCTCGATGTAGCCGGTGGTTCCGCGCTGGGTTGCCATGGCGGCGGCGGCGGTCGTGACCCGTGGTTGCCCTAGATCTCCGTAGTAGCCGATGAGGCTAGCATCCCATCCTCGTCACCACTGTAATGTACCAGTCGCAGAGACGAGCGTAGGGCAACGTAGTTTATTACATGGTACAAAACAAGATGGAAGAGAGCGAACACGCGGGCCGGGCCCCGCATATATACAGCACCGGAACTATTCTTCCTGCTGGCCAGTCCAATGCAGGCCAGCCATATTTCCCGCCACTAGCTGTGATTGGCGGGTGGCAGCGCCCCGCGCGGAGGCACCTGGATGTTCTCAGTTGCCTCTGCTGCTGGGCGGACTAACGCTATTTTGCTGTTGCGTTATTATGAAATGGTTGCGTTCTGCGAACGCCATACATTACAACTGCTGAGCTCTGGTCATCAGGCAGCAGCCATCCGGAACATGTGACTAGGCCTGGCTGTCTGGCTGAATGCAGGAAGTATGAGGTAATGAGACAACCTTAGAACATTTTGTAACTTACTAAGCTTGGAATTGAGGAGCCCCGTGGCACAGAGTGGTAAGCTGCAGTACTGCAGTCCAAGCTCTGCTCATGACCTGAGTTCGATCCCGGCAGAAGCTGGGTTTAGGTAGCCGGCTCAAGGTTGACTCAGCCTTCCAAGGTTAATAAAATGAGTACCCAGCTTGCTGGGGGTAAAGTGTAGTTCAGGAGTCCCCAACCCCCGGTCCGCGGATTGGTCCTGGTCCGTGGCCTGTTAGCAACCGGGCAGCGCAGCCTTGCCACCTCCCCAGCGGCACCTCCTTCTGCCCCCATTTTCACAATTTTAAGGCCCAGGAAGGGGTGGTGAAGCGCCTCCCAGACTCTTTAAAGGCTGACTCCCCCCTGCTGATTGGCTGATTGGTGGGAGAAACTGCGGCAGCGGTGGCAAGTGACCCCCTGAAAAAGTGGCACTGCCCTTGCCTCCTCCCCACTTCCTTCCTGGGCGTGGGAAGGAAGTGGGGAAGAGGCAAGGGCAGTGCCACTTTTTCAGTGGGTCGCTCGCCACTACTGTCGTGGTTTTCCCTGACGATCAGCCGGAGGGGGGGTCAGCCTAGGATGCGCTTCACCACCCCTTCCCAGGCCTTAAAATTATGAAAACGGAGGGAGGAGGAGGTGCCGCCGGGGGGCGAATTCGGTGCCCCCACCCTGCCAGTCCTGGGGCCACGGTGGGTGGGCTGGCCCTGGGGCCAAAAAGGTTGGGGGCCAATGGTGTAGATGACTGGGGAAGGCAATGGCAAATCACCCTGTAAAAAGTCTGCCGAGAAAATGTTGTGATGTGACGTCATCCCATGAGTCAGTAACAACTCGGTGCTTGCACAGGGAACTGCCTTTATCTTTTTAAGTTTGGAACTGCCTGCTCTACTTCCACAGTAGAGCAAGCTTTAGAGCCAGGGACAGAAGAGATGATTATGACCAACTTTTCTTTGTTCTTCTGGTTGCCGATTTGGTGCCGTGCTAAAGTATGCTTGTAAGCTTTTTTATTTTAATAAACAATTTAATATTTTGAATGCTGGCAGTAAGTCTCTGTGTGTCACGGGCTGGGTGCGGTCGAGAGCAAAGTCCAAGTCCGGTGCAAGGTTGAGCCAGGGAGTTCCAACCAAAGCCGAGTCAGGTAGTTGAGTTGGGGGGCAGAGAGCAAGGTCGTCTGCAGCCGAGAGTCAGGAAGCCGAGGAGTTTGATCAAGAGGGCAAGAGCCAGAGTAGATGCATGCCAACATAGATGCGACTTGTTGCTTCTACAAGGAACCCAGCCCCAAGCAGGGGGCTTATTTGGCCTCTGGTAGAGATGTAAAATTTCCAGAAATTGTGAAGCTTGGGGGAAAAAAGCATTTTTTTTTTTGGAAAAAAAAATATGGAAATTTTCGGAAAATAAACTAGAAGACTGCTGAACTGAGTCAACGGGACCAACTATATAGTTTAAGGTTCCCACGCTAGGATGCCATTGGATCATTCAAGCCAGCAGGGGGCCCGTAATTGGAGCAGGGCAGAAGGGATTTGGATCCATTGTTCCTGAGTCCCCAAGCTCAGTCCTCAAGGGATCCACCAGGGATCGGGCCTTCTCAATAGCGGCACCCCATTGGTGGAACCAGCTGCCGGAGGAGGTACGGGCCCTGCGGGACCTAGGGCAGTTCCGCAGGGCCTGTAAGACAGCCCTCTTCCGGCAGGCCTATAACACCTAACTGATAATGAGAACACCTCCGGATGGAACAAAATGCTTTTATAGACCGCTGATTTTATCTCATCTTATCTTTGTTTTATTAATTACGGTTTTATTGTATTTGTAAATGTTTTAAATCGAATTGTATGAATCACTATGTTGTGAGCCGCCCTGAGACACTTCGGTGAGAAGGGCGGGATATAAGTCCACTAAATAAATAAATAAATAAATAAATAAGGCTCCAATGAGTCAGGCAGGAACCCATACAAAACACAACATACACAACACCCCCTGTCACGGGCTGGGGCCGGGTCAGGCAAAGTCCAGGGGCAGTCCAAGGTCTGTAGCTGGTGAGCAAAGAGGGTCCAAGGCGCCAAAACCGAATCACAGTCCAGGTATCGCAGGTCAGAGGTTCAGAAGCCGAAGTCAGGGGGTCCAGAAGTCGAAGTCAAAGTCAGGGGGTCCAGGAGCCAAAGTCAAAAGCCGAAGTGGATCCTAGAACATCAGGTAAGTGACTAGTTGCTTCCACAAAGCCTCCTCCCAAAGCCCACAGCTATATAGCCCTCTGCTGTCTGTTGCCCATTTGAGCTAATTGCTGGCTCAGAGAGGCAGCCAGGATCCTGCTGAGACTCAAGCATCCTCACTCCTAGAAGGGCCAGAATCCTTTCAAAACTCAGGGCTCAGGGAGCGTCTTGCTCGTGAGCGTGCCGCCCTCCTCCGATCCCTGAGGTCCTGACGAAGGCAGTCACGCACACGAGCCACCCGAGAGGGCGAGGCAGGGGGGCTTGGATCTTCTCCAGCAGGAGGCAGGGGCACTGGTGCAGGTGGCAGGGGCACCGTTTCTTCTGCAGGCTCAGCTTCTTCTGCAGGGTCCCCAGCACCCATGACACCCCCAAAGAAGAAATCTGGTCCCTATGACACCACTGATGATAACAGTATCATCCCTTGGAAAATGCTCATTATTTATGGCATGTGCAGAAGAAAATAAACTAATTCCACATCAGTGAAAATGTAGATAGAGGGCAGAAGTGCAGAAGAACTGTGCTAAAATGGATTCCCATGCTTGTGGATTGACTGTCAAGAAAATCAGGAGTAAGTTGAATGTGCATAAAAGCCAAAATTTTCTGCCCCAAATGGATTCTGCCCAGAACGACAGCCAGTGTTAATAATACCACAGTAACATTAAAAAGGTACGAGGAAGGAAGATTATCTTTCAGCATTTTAAGCGTAAATCTTTTCAAAACTCCAGTCATGGTAATTGGCCTGCCAGAAAACGAATATCATTTGTCTGCTCCAGTGCTAACTGTGGATGCAAAATAATTAGGTAGGAAGAATAATGAGGAAAAACAGCTTCCTCTTTAGAAGGTCTTAAATTGAGTCTGTCTATATTTAGCATTTGCCTCTTCTGTAAGAAAATAAAAATAAATTATGGGCATCTAACAGCCACACGTTGTCAGCCACAAGTGTTTACTTAAAATTGGTAAAAGCAGCATGGGAAGAGTTTATAAAAGTAACTACTGAAGAACAAAACGTGGGTAAGCCTGGTGTATGCTAAGGTGAATACAATTATGTATGTATCGAAGAAACGACAAGAAGTGATTCATGATCAGACCATCGCTATGGCAAAATGCACTGCTATGGCTGAGTTGAATGTGCCCATTCGCATGTGGATTGTGCCATCTGCTCCTAGCAGGGCTGCTTTATACGTTGTGTCAGGGGTCCTGAACCCACAGCGCACAGACCAGTACTGGTCTGTCGCCTGTTAGCAACCAGGTTGTGGAGTGAGGCACTGCACTGTCCCAGGGGCCTGGGCGGACAAAAGAGGCAGCGTGGCCTCATTCCGAGGCTGCCTCCCAATAAGACAGACCAGCTCTGCCGCCCCTTTCACCAGCCCAGGACCCTGGTGGACAAAAGAGGCAGGGAGGCCTTGCTCTGAAGCACTACCTCTTTCACCTGCCCGGGTCCTGGGTGGGCAGAAGGGGCAGTGCTGCAGTGACCTTAGCCTACCCCTCATTTAAGAACCCCCATGGTGGGGCAAGGATTGGGCATGGGTAGGGGGTGGCAGAAACCCCAGCACACACACACCCCCCACCGGTCCATGGAAAAATTGTCTTCCACGAAACTGGTCCCTGGTGCCAAAAAGGTTGGGAGCCACTGCTTTGTGCTAAACTCCCTGAGGAACGAAACTTAAACCCAAAGATTTCATTTATTTTCATTTTCTTGACTTCTAGCCCTCTCTCCCCTGCAAGCAGGCCCAGGGCAGGGTTACAACAGCAAAAAGTACATAATCCGATATCTAAAACTTTACAAACAGGCATTAAAACGCAATAAAATAACGGCAGTAAATAACAGCAATAACAATCAATGGCACCATTTAATCACTCCACCTGCTCCCATGTAGGCTCCCCACATCTATGCAAGGGGATGCTAAGGGGGAAGGCAACAAAAGACAATATAAACAACGCCAACCAATGCAGGGGAGACTAATGTAAATAGGACTCTGCTGCCTCAACCATAGGTCTAGTGTAACATCTCTGTTTTTATCGGTTTTCCAGAACTTGAGGAAGAGGAGGAGGAGGAAGAGATTGGATTTATGCCTTGCCCTTCACTCTAAGTCTCAGAGTGGCTTACAATCTGCTTCCCTTCCTCTCCCCACAACAGACAACCTGTGAGGTAGATGGGGCTGAAAGAGCTCTTTGAAGACTGCTCTTGAGGAGGAATGCGGAATCAAACCCAGTCCTCCAGATTAGAGTCCTCCACTCTTAACCACTACACCAAACTGGCTCTCAGAGCCCAAATCTCAGTGTGGAGATTGTTCCGCCAGGTCGGCATCAGAGCCGAAAAGGAGTGGATGTATATGGATGTGGATGTGTTTGCCTCGCCCACTAGGCAAACTAGATGGTTGCCTAGGGCACCGGAAAGTGAGGGTGCCAAATTGGGCTCCCCCCCCCCCCCGGTGCCCATGGCAAACACCTAGTTTGCCTGCCTGCCTGCCTCCCTCCTCCTTGCCACCGCCTCCCTCTCTTCGCAGCGCTGCAAGCCAGCACCGCGCTCTGTCGTCCCCCCCAGCCGCCGCTGGCGAGGCAGCTCCATACTGGCTTTGATGTGGCTGGCATGGCTTCTAATCCTTTGAAGAGCCCGTGAGAGGAGACTTTGCTCCCCCTCACTTCCAGTTCCGGGAAGGAGGGGGAGCGAAATCTCCTCTCGCGGGCTCTTCAAAGGATACGATACAGCGCCAGATGGAGTGTGTTGCTGCCTTGCAGCACTGCGAAGGGAAGAAGGGGGGGCAAGGACCAGCCTTGGAGGGGGGGGCGATGGAGCAACGTGGCATGAAGGGAAGAAGGGCAGCAGGCAGCCTCGGCAGGGGTGGTGGTGATGGGCGACAAAGGGAAAGACGGTGGCAGGGACCAGCCTCAGGGCGGGGAACCAGTCTCGGCTGGCGGGAGCCACAGAGTGATGGATGACGAAGGGAAGGAGGGCAGCAGTGGCAGTGGGGGGGGGGGGGTGGCGGGCAGGGAGCCTGCCAGGAACGCCACACACCCACGGGCTGGCACTGCTTAATGGTGTTCCTATAAGAATACACACTACTGCATTCTGGACAGGTGAAGTTTCCAGTTCTTTGCCAGCCGCTATTGTCACTCAGTTCCTATTGTTGAGACTAGATGGATATCTTTGGGGCTGGGAAGCACCAGCAGATCTCAGTCCTTTGACCACAATGCTCTTGAGGGGGGGGGGGAATGGGAGAGACATTCCTGAAGGTGTGTTGGTCCCAGCTCAAAACCTTGAACTTGACAAGTGAACTAACACTGCATTCCTATGTACAAAAAATCCAAAGGGTAGCCAAATTAGTCTGTTGCAGCATCTTAAATACTACAGATTCTACGTACTCAGGTCCTAGAGTCCGCTTTATTAGAGGTATGAAGTGCATCCTCAGATGACAGACATACCTGTAACCTCATCACAGAGAGTGCACTTTACACATTTTGGTTTCTTTTGTGGACTTCTGACCACGAATCTAGGTATTCAGTGTGCGTATGCCAACTGAGGAAATGGGGCCATGACTCAGTAGAAAAGCTTCTTTACATGCAAAAGGTCCCGAGTCCCATCTTCTGCATCTCTAGTTAAAAATTCAAGTAGTAACTGATGCGAAATGCCTCTCCCTGAGATCTTGGACAGCCACTGTCAGTTGAAGTAGGGCTATGTGTTGTGAGGATATACTTCATGTATTTGATGAAGCGGGTTCTAGTAGTCCATGAGAGCGCATGCCACAATAAATCTGTGAGTGTTGAATCTTATGAACTGTGAACAGAAGGTGCTCACAAAGGTGGGTCTTCCCTATCTCCCTCCTCCCTCAGCAGCTCCCTGTGATCCCCTCAGCTGACAGCAAGGGTAAGCAGTTTAACTCAGCATGAGGAGGGGAACACTGTCTCCTTTTCTTCAGATGAAAGTAGAGAGCTTGCTCCATCCAACACCTGCTAGAGGAAGGGGGTGATTTTAGCCAATCCCCTCAGGTCCCCCTCCATATTTGCAGGGGTTCTAGGGAATGGGAAAGGCAGGGAATATCTGCCTCCAGGAATGCAAGTTACACACATTTTTTTTAAACATCCAACCCACCTTGGGTACTAAGTATGGTCAGGAGACAGCTATATAAATAGCTATAAGGCAGCTATGTAAATATTATAAATTAATCAATGAAAAAAAATTGGTCTTCACCAGGTGCCACAAGAGACCATTTTGTTTCTAAGCAAATGCTCATTTGGGAATGAGCTCCAATGGACTTGGCAAGACCTACTTTTGAGTAACTGTGCACAGGATTGGGTTGCACAAGTGATCAGCCTGCAATGTGTGCCTTTCTGCAAATGACAACACTCTCTATTCCTTAAATGTAAAATTCTTTCCTCCCTAAAACGTCCTAACCAATAATTTTAAAAACAAGCAAAACAACTGAACACAAAGTCCTTACATGATTATACTCAGTTTCCTGATTATAAGCAAAGTTTCATGAGCAATGCTATATATTACAGTCTTAACATGGATAAGTTGCTAAAGCATATGGTTAAAAAACTATATAATCATCCATGTTTATTTGGTTTAAAAGCTCATAGGCCATATACCAACAGTGGTATAGATAGATTTTAAAGTTATAGCAAGGTAAAATTTAAAATTAAGTATGTAATAATGCAAAAACACCCCTAGTTCATGACATGAGAGCCAGTTTGGTAGTGGTTAACTGTGCAGACTCTTATCTGGGAAAACCAGGTTTGATTCCCCACTCCTGCACTTGCACCTGCTGGAATGGCCTTGGGTCAGCCATAGTTCTCAAAGGAGTTGTCCTTGAAAGGGCAGCTGCTGTAAGAGCTCTCTCAGTCCCACCTACCTCACAGCGTGTCTGTTGTGGGGGGAGGGAAGGTAAAGGAGATTGTGACCACTCTCAGACTGAGATACAGAGTAAAGGGCGAGATTTAAATCCAATATCATTATCATCACCTCCTGAACGGTATTGTACAGATAAAACTATGTATACAGAATGGGTATTTAAACCTTAGCTTTTCTTTCCCAGGTTCATTTTCAGTTTTTGTTCTGATTGTATTCTCATCTGGTATTGTAGTATTTGGTATTTTTAGCAGCTTTAGTGAAAATACACAGAAGATCGACACGTCTGTAAAGCTATCATTAGCAATACATATTTTTAATCCTTTTATAAATGTGCACAAAACAAGAAGACTGTGAGACAAGGGAATGTGAAGATTTAAAAATAAATCCTCCAAAACGTAAAGCTGTGTGTGAAATATTTTCCACCTTGATTCCAGAGGTTCAGTGTGCATATTGTGCATATTGGTGCTGCAACTGCACATACAATCACAGAGTTGGAAGAGACCTCTGGGGTCATCTAGTCCAAACCCATGCACAGTGCAGTGCATTCACAAATACCCGCCATCTGCAAATACATTCACATTGTGATTCTCTCAGAGAGACATACATCAAAGGGAAACTGGAAGTAATGGCAACATGGTGAAAAAAAGGGGAGATTGAGTATTTGTTAAAATAAGGCAATGGGTAAAAATGAGGGTTTTAAAATGAGGGTCTGAAGGCCAAATTAGGGGGGCAGCCATGTTGCTTTGCTGGGCTGGGCTACGTGTGCCATAAAATGCACCACAAGGCACCAGAGATATAAACTTTACAAAGGTGATTTCAGATGCCAAGTGGCAACAGCATATCAAACTAGAGAGCTCACGGATATGAGTAAGGTATATGACTTTTGAACACTCCATGAGAGTTTTAACTAATACATATATTGAAAAGCAATATTAACCACAGTATTGTTCACATCACATATTAATTTATAAATATTTTACAGTCCATTTTACAATGACAATATGCAATGTTCTTTCTGTTTGTAGGACTTCCTAAAGCATGTAACAATATGCTTTAGAAGACGCAAAGCTTTAAATCACGTCTTTGAAGAACGGCTGAATGTATTTATGAACTCCAAATGAGCTTTGCACAACGGAGTCAATTTCAAGCACTAGCGCTTTAAATCCCCCTGCAAGAGCAGATGGATCAGCACTGAATAATCTTTCACTTCTTTAACATAAGAGAAGTTAAAGAAGTCTGGACTGTGATGTTTATTGATATTAATGAATTGCTCAAGAGTCTGTTGTATCTTTATTGTACTTTTCCACTTTGGTATTAGATCTGATGAATTCAAAAATATTTTCAACATTATATAAACTTTGTATGGTGAATGTATCTCATTAACATTCCACAGTAATTTTGGTGTGCAACTGAGAGAACCTGGATTGTGCAAGAGAGATACAAAGAAAGCACCTTTAAGACAAAAAAGGGCTAACGTTATAAGCATGTTTTATTGCAAGTTTTTTTTAAAAATATATTTGTGTTTGTTTGTGTCCTTTATAAAGTTTATATCTCTGCTACCTGGCATTACATTTTATGACACACATGGCCCGGTCCAACAATGTCTCATTTATGTCAGATCTGGCCCTCATAACAAACGAGTTCGACACCCCTGGTCTAAAGTATAGTGTTTCATAAAGGTATGTAGAGTAGTCCATGTAGCAGCTCTAGAGCACTGTTTCCCATTTGCAGGGTCAGGACCCGGTACCAGGCCACGGAAGCCTCACTACCAGGTCACAAGAAAAACCAAAGCTAGCCCCACCCCCAGCAAAGCATGACCTCTGCTCTGCTTCCTTCCTTCTACCGTCTCTCTGTTGTGCAGAGAAAAGCTAGCCTTGAAGACTGACACAGGCTCCAAAGCCTGAGCTCTTTTTGGCTTCCTTCCTTCCCCCGTCTCTGTGTTGTGCAGAGAGGAGCAGGGGTGCCTCTCCTTCCTTCTCCCCTCTCCCAGCGTTTAAGAGAAAAGCTGGTGTCCACTGGCACTTTAGATCCATGAAGTGTTCTTCAAGGTATGAGCTTTCATGTGCCTTGCAGTATGTTCTTTTGGAGAGATTTCCCCGGGAGGCCTGGGTGGCAAAGAAGGGGTGTATGTTTTTTTCAGCCAGGAGGGGCAGGGAGTGGGCATTCCAGTAGCTTTTTTTTTATTTTTTACCGAATGAACCCTGGGCAGAATTGTTGCTGGCTGAGGTAATCTGATGGTGAGAAAGGCTTTTTTCCCCCTCCCCCCCCCTTCTTTCTTTTCCCTCTGCAAGGGATGCTCTGTCTGTATTCTTGTTGCTGGGGGTGGGGGGGGGAAGCAACAGTGAGAGGGCTTCTAGTGCCCTGGGCCCACTGGTGGACATTCTGGGCATTATATGAGAAAATTTTGGACTGGATGGTCCACTGGTCTGATCCAACATGGCTTCTCTTATGTTCTTTCCTTTCCTTTCCTTTCCTTTCCTTTCCTTTCCTTTCCTTTCCTTTCCTTTCCTTTCCTTTCCTTTCTCTTTCTTTCTTTCTTTCTTTCTTTCTTTCTTTCTTTCTTTCTTTCTTTCTTTCTTTTTCTTTCCTTCCTTCCTTCCATTTTTACTGGATGAAACTTTTCTGTTCATCATACTGTTGCTGCAGACATAGGAGCTCTGTTGATGAAAAATTGGCACCCCCAGTTGCAGCCAGCTGGCCTTTCTAAGAGATTTCTGTGTGAGTGAGTGAGTGAGAGTTAGAGGTGTGGGGCAGAAAGAGATTATTGGAGATTACTGCTAAATATCTCAGCAGCACTGGAAGTGATGGTACTAAGAACTTGGCACCATTTTACTGGTCCTGCTTTTAACAGCTGTCTGACACCAAAATTAAACTCCTCCTGTAGATATTAAAAAGGATGAAAGAAATTCACTGGCTAAATATCTGCACAACAGGTTGCTTTTAAAGGCATGGGAAACACAGCCAATAAAAAGCTGCAAGCCCTTCATAAATATCCTTTTTGAGATAACTGCAGAAAAGCTTGTATGAACTTTATATAACTTGAAATTAATTCATTAATTGCAGTACAATTCTCTGCTACCTTTCACAGCAATTTCCCAGTGTTCCAGTCAAGGAAAAGTATGAAAAATAACTGTCAAAAGATTTTCTTGAAACCAAGCAAGCTTGGTTGTAGCTTGAGGCAGGGTTCCAGTAGTAGCAGCTGAAGGAAGGGCCTACTAAATGTGTCAGCATATTTTGAGGTAGAGCAGCTGCCAGGGCCCAGTGTGGGTGGTACACAGCACTGGCATTCCTGATGGCAATGGCAACAGCACTTCCAACTGCATACATTGGCCAGTGCTATTGAGGAAGGGGTGTGTAGGTGGTGCAGGCAATTGAACATGGGCATCTGCCTCATGCTGGTAATTTAGCAGGAAGGAAGT
The DNA here is from genome assembly GCF_032191835.1 of Heteronotia binoei. NCBI lineage: Eukaryota > Metazoa > Chordata > Lepidosauria > Squamata > Gekkonidae > Heteronotia > Heteronotia binoei. The sequence goes on from NC_083236.1 coordinate 11,444,596, forward strand.
GTGTCAGCTTTTTAGCTGTCTCTTCCTCTTTCCTCTATAGTCACAGGGCACCACCTGTACAAGGGAGGTGGAATCAAGCACCCTTCAGAGCTTGGTCCTCTGGTTGATGGCTTCAGCCAAACTCATCTTCCCTTGCAGAGAAAGTTTAGCCCTCTTCAGATGTTACACATGTACATACCAGGATACTGCCAATTGTGCATGTTGAGAGCCCATACTACCTGCATCCTCCAGTTGTGTGGAGTTGCCATGTTGTCTGAAAAGGAAAACCCACAAATTTTGCCCACATGTAAGCCTCTGTACACATAACAAGGTTCACATCTATCTAAGCGGTGCCTTTTTTTGGACAACATTGCAACCATGGTTATCAAGAGGATCCACATGCCGTCACCAGCCTCTTGATACACACACAGTAAGATCTGAAAAGGGCTATACTGTCCACATACTTTATCTGTTCGCAACCAAGAGCTGTGCATCCATAGGGATCAGGCTTATTGTATGGACAGGATTCCTCCCAACCACTGGAGGAAAGCAGCACCCTGTGGGTGCACATTAGCATGTCCACAAACCATTCTTGCCCAAGAAAATCAGATGGACAAAAGGCCCCATCTTCTATGAAATGAAAGAAATTAAAATGTAGTAAATCTCATATAATCAAAAAACTTACCAAAAAATCAACGTTTCGAGAAAGGAAATTCCAACATTTGATGCCCCAACCACAACAATTCTTGCGTTGATAGACACCTTAGGCTCCAGGGACAGCTTCCGATTGAAGTGGTTCAATGCATACTTTGCCTGTAAGAGACATTTTAGTTTTTTTTCTCCCAAGTATCCAAAACAAAATTTTGGGATTCTATCAACAATTTCTAAGAGCATTGGCTAGAGGCTCAAATTAAAAATGGCCTCCCTGTCACACAGAACTCCCAACATTTAAATTTGTTTCTAAAGGAAAGGACATGCTGTCTTCTTGATATGGTTAGGGTGACCATAATGTCTGAAGGCCAGCCAGGGACACCTTTTGGGGGAGAAAGGTAGGGGTGCGCGGACGCGAAGCGCGTGCGCCGCCGGAAACAGGAAGTGACGTCACTTCCGGTGACGTCATGCCACCGCCGGAAACAGGAAGTGACACCACTTCCTGTGACATCATTTCCCCGTGTCACCTGCCGGAAACGGGAAGTGACATCACTTCCCCCAAATGACATCATTTCCCCCAAATGCCACTGCCGGAAACAGGAAGTGACTTCACAGCACTTCCTGTGACGTCCCCAAAAATCCCCCAAATATCACCGCCGGAAACAATTTTGTTCTCAAATCCTGTATATACTTCATCAGTATATGGGATAAGGCACTTTCTCAACTGTGCTGCATAATGCAGCCTATTTATTTTGTCCTGTTTGCTCTGTTGGCTCTATCTGCGCCACCTTCATCACTTTCGGGGTGTGGATCCCCCAGTGGGGTGGTCTCCCGACTCCCTCCGCCGGCTGTTTCTCATAGCCCTGCGCCCCCTCTTTCATTTGATATGTGTCCCGTGCGGGTGCCACCCTCCCGCCAGGAGATGCCGCAAAATGAGCCCCCTTGAGGCTTATGGCGGCAGGGCTCGGGGGAAGCAAGCTAGACTGCTGTTCTTTTGAGGGGTTATAGAGTGTTTCGAGCCCATCACTGTGGCATCGGTCCCATCGTTGTGGGACCCAGGGGGCCGGCGCAGCGGCACGCCGAAGCAGCCTGTCACTAATAACACAGGTCGAGATGCAGGACAGGAACCCGGAAGTGACCGACAGGCTGCTCCAGAGGCCAGCGCCGGCAGTGGAGAGGCCCCCGCGGGTCCCTGGAGGGCCTCCAGAGGCCCGCGGAGGCCGCAGAGAGGCCAGCGCTGGTCCCTGGAAGCCCTCCAGAGGCCCGCGGAGAGGCCTCCGCTGGCCTCTGGAGGCCCTCCAGGGACCAGCGGCGGCCTCTCCGCTTCCGACGCTGGCCTCTGGAGGCCTCCAGGGACCAGCGCCGGCCTCTCCGCGGCCTCCGGGGGCCTCTCCACTGCCGGCGCTGGCCTCTGGAGGCCTCCAGGGACCAGCGCCGGCCTCTCCGCGGCCTCCGGAGGGCCTCCAGGGACCCGCGGGGGCCTCTCCGCGGCCTCCGCGGGCCTCTGGAGGCCCTCCAGGGACCCGCAGGGGCCTCTCCACTGCCGGCGCTGGCCTCTGGAGGCCTCCAGGGACCAGCGCAGGCCTCTCCGCGGCCTCCGCAGGGCCTCCAGGGACCCGCGGGGGCCTCTCCACTGCCGGCGCTGGCCTCTGGAGGCCTCCAGGGACCCGCGGGGGCCTCTCCGCGGCCTCCGCAGACCTCTGGAGGGCCTCCAGTGACCCGTGGGGGCCTCTCCGCGGCCTCCGCGGGACTCTGGAGGCCCTCCAGGGACCCGCGGGGGCCTCTCCACTGCCGGCGCTGGCCTCTGGAGGCCTCCAGGGACCAGCGCCGGCTGCTCTGCGGCCTCTCCGCGGCCTCCGCTGGTCTCTGGAGGGCCTCCAGCGACCAGCGGAGGTCGCGGAGAGGCCTTCGCTGGTCGGCGCTGGTCGCTGGAGGCCCTCCAGAGTCTCTGGAAGGCCTCCCGGGACCAGCGCCGGCTGCTCCGCGGCCTCTCCACGGCCTCCGCTGGTCGCTGGAGGCCCTCCAGAGTCTCTGGAGGGCTTCCAGTGACCAGCGGAGGCCGCGGAGAGGCCTCTGCCACCGCCGCCGGGCCCCGCGGGCGGGGAAGGCGGCGAGTGAGGGAGGGAGCGTCCCTCCCTTACTCGCCGCCTTCCCCGCCGGCGCCCGCGGCCCACCGCCTCCGGGGCTGGCTAAACCGGGACCTCTAAATGGTCCCGGTATAGCCAGCCCAGGAGGCGGGAATAGGGGGCCAGAACCGGGACATTCCCGGGCGCCCGGTACGGTCTGGCCACCCTAGATATGGTTTCCACAAAAGACCCATAAAAATCAGTGGATAATAAAATTCACTAAATGGCTCAGAATATAATTGACTCCCAGAGAAAACAAAAGTTCTTCAGAATGATGAGATGTTCTTACAGAGGAACTTACTGCCATCTCAACTAATAATCTATTATAGTATCTGTAAGAAAGGTTGAAAAAGCTGGACATGTTTAGCCTGGAAAAGAGGTGGCTGAGAGGTTATATGATCACCATCTTCAAGTACTTGAAGGGCTGTCATATAGAGGATGGTGTGGAATTGTTTTCTGTGGCCCCAGAAGGTAGGACCAAAACCAATGGGTTGAAATTAAATCAGAAGAATTTCCAGCTCAACATTAGGAAGAACTTCCTGAAAGAGTGCTTCCTGACAGTTGGAACAGGCTTCCTTGGGAGGTGGTGGGCTCTCCTTCCTTGGAGGCTTTTAAACAGAGGCTAGATGGCCATCTGACAGCAATGAAGATCCTGTGAATTTAGGGGGAGGTATTTGTGAATTTCCTATATATGCAGGGGGTTGGACTAGATGGCCCTGGAGGTTCCCTTCTAACTCTATTATTCTATTATTCTAACTTCAGACATAACATAAAGGAGATCAATTTCAAACCTCAGTATTTAGATCCAAGTGGGCAGCCATGTTGGTCTGAAGCAACAGAACAAAGCAGTAGACAAGTGCACCTTTAAGACCAACTAAGTTTTATTCAGAATGTAAGTTTTCATATGCTCTAAGGAGACTTCATCAGACAAAATTGGAATGGCAAGCCATCTTTCAATATAGTGGGCAGTAAGTTGGTATGTAGAGTCACTGCCTACTTTCTCTATATTTAAAGATGGCTTGCCATTCCAATTTTGTCTGATGAAGTCTGCTTAGAGCATATGAAAACTTACATTCTGAATAAAACTTAGTTGGTCTTAAAGGTGCACTTTACTGCTTTGTTCTATAAACCTCAGTATTGGCAGTGGCATGTTTTCTGCAAGAGCAATAATTTTTTTTAGATGCTTATTTTATATCACTACAATAATTACCAGTTTCCCACATCTGCAACAGACTGAAGCGCCATATCAAAGTTGGGGAAAAAAACACAAGCATCAAAGTATTATAGAACAATAATTAGTGATATTCCTGCCTCAACTTCTGGATAAATCATAGAATCATAGAGTTGGAAGGGAACTCTAGTCCAACCCCCTGCACAATGCCCACACACCCCTGGTCAATACCCAGAAGACAGTAAAAGGGCGTTTTCGCACTGACCTTAATCAGTAGCGACGCCCCTCTTCACCGCGCAGGATCGGCGCGGATTTCGCACTAATTGCCGCGGAGCACCCGGAAGAGCCTGAAAGTCCCACGGCTTTTGCGGCGCAAATGGAAACTGGTTTTTGGCGGTTTCCGTTTGCGCCGCAAAAGCCGCGGGACTTTCCGGCTCTTCCGGGTGCTCCGCGGCAATTAGTGCGAAATCCGCGCCGATCCTGCGCAGTGAAGAGGGGCGTCGCTGCTGATTAAGGTCAGTGCGAAAACGCCCCCCCCCCCAAAAAAAAAAAATCCTCCAGGATCCCTGGCCAAACTGGCTTGGAGAAATATGGCTGACTGACCCCAAAGTGACAATTAGTATTTCCCTGGACATGTAAGAAGGGCCATGAGAACTAAACATTGATGCAACTTCCTGCCCTCCCTCTCATGATCTGCATTCACAGAATCAGCATTGCTCTCAGATGGCCATTTAGCCTCTGTTTGAAAACCTCCAAGGAGAGCCTACTAGGCTTTTGATTGCCCACTGTCATCAATACACATAAATGGAAAAAAATTATGAAACTGTATAGAGCTGTCTATATACTTTTGAGTCAACAGCATTAAAGCAGGAAATTGTAATTTTCAGCAGTTCATAAGAGTATCACTGTCCAGCCTGTTCAATAAAATTGTTAACAGGATTGTTTCGTGTTTTAAACAATTTTATTGATAACATATAGTAACAAAATCTAATTATATCATTACTATCTCTAACCCATATGATATTTTGCAATCCCCCCTCCCTCTGTTACTAGACTCCCGCCGAGGTTATATACTTAAGTTCAGTTATAAAGGTACCCTTAACCAATCAAAGTTCAATATCTTTCTTTTCTCATATTCATATTAAAAAATTGTCCAATGTCTTTTTACATTCCACTCTTTCTCTATATATCCTCTAAAATTCTTCCACTCCTTTTTAAACACATCCAAATCATAGTCTCTTAAAGTTCTTGTTAATTTGTCCATCTTGCTCCACGATAAAACTTTCACAATCCAATCCCATTTCTCTGGTATTTTTTCTTGCTTCCACAACTGCGCATACAATGTCCTAGCAGCTGAGAGCAAATACCAAATTAGAGTTCTATCTTCTTTTGGAAATTTTTCCATTTGTAATCCCAACAGAAAGGTCTCTGCAACTTTCTTAAAGTCGTATCCCAACATTTTAGAAATTTCTTGTTGTATCATCTGCCAAAACTTCTTTGCTTTTTCACAAGTCCACCACATATGAAAAAAAGAACCTTCATGATTTTTACATTTCCAACATCTATCCGACATCTTTTTACTCATCTTTGCCAGTTTTTTCGGGGTCATATACGGCTTACACTGTACTTCAAAACTCCATTTTCAGAACTCAGGGAAACTGTTTTATAGTGCATTAGCTAAGAAATCTCGTTAAAACGCTTCTTTAATGTGATCTATGTAAAGATTATGAGAGAAGGGATGGGAAAGGGAAACTGCAAAGGATGCGAGAAAAATTGCTCGATATAATTTAACATTAGTATTCTCTTAAAGAGAAAGAACATACATCCCGGGACATGAGTACAATTACAGCATGTCTAGAGGTGCTAACAAAACAGGACACATTCGAGTACAATAAGATTTGCTTGAAATTAAAAACTACATGAGACTCAAATATCTCAAGCTGAATAAATGTTTTAAAAATCAAGATAAATGCAGAAGTGCAGGTGTTGAAATAACAAATTATGCAACTGCAACTTTAGAAGGCAATCAGATTTTCAATAAGTGGTTTGGAGGGTTATTTCTAGCCTCTGGTGTCAACGTGACATTGAAAGATAATAAAATAATTACAAAAGCAGTCGGTACCCATGTCCATAAAGGGAGCAACGAAGAACGCTGCTTGTCTACAGAAGAGCGCTACTGTGAATAGGACTGCATTTCAATGCTAGTTGTAGAAACACCAGTCTTATAGAAGCTTCAAAAGTCTGTTTAGCCAGTAATGCTGAAACATCCAGTTCTGTTGTCTTGAGTTAACATATTGCCACTTTCTTTTTGATATGTTGAGTGTCACCACTTTACATATCATTCTTTTTGCAAAAATGGGCACGTATAAACTTTCTCAAAAAATTTAAACAAGTATGATAGAGAATGGCAGGACGTTCTTTTTTGGTCATATTTCTTTAGTGGTGCTGCAGTGTATTAGATTCTATGGGAGAAGTGGAGTCAAAGAGTTTATCTATATGAAGTGTCAGTTCTTCAGCTAGTGTACAGGGATTGGACAGTGTTCCAGCACCACAGTCACAGAAAAATCTATCATGTCTAATAAATTCCACATCATGTCCTTGATGGCTCTTCTTAATACAATTACAAATATGGCATTGTGGTCTGTGGTGTTACAAGTGGGATACCAATAGAAATCATGCATGGGGTAGCTGGTATAACTTGATATTTTATATACACTGGCTTTTACAAACACCTTTTTCTATGGCATCTTGATTTTTCATTATTTTATTATCTTTTAATGCCACATTGACACCAGAGGCTAGAAATAACCCTCCAAATCAGTTATTGAAAATCTGATTGCCTTCTAAAGTTGCAGTTGCATAATTTGTTATTTCAACACCTGCAGCAAATCATTCATATATATATATATATATATATATATATATATATATATATATATATATATATATATATATATATATATATATTTTCAACACAGGATGATTGTTTGTGCTGATAAAGAATCTAGTTTGTGGATTCCTAAAGATATCATTCTCTTCAAGGAGGCATCTGTTCCCATTAAACAGACAGATGCCTCCATTCCTCTCCTTCCATCATGGATTTTGTTCCTTCTTCATGTAGGATTACTCTCCGTCTTAATCCATACTCCAGCCATGACATCAAAAGTTTCATTGTCTTTTTATTAAGGCAAATCCAGAATTATATACAAGAATACCACCATTTTGGCCTCCCCAAATTTTGTTGCACCTGATTTTGGGGTTGCATCCAGTTCTGATTTGAACCCCTGATTACATGTCGTTATAGATATTGTTTTCCAGCACCCCATGGCCATTGTCATAGAAATAAACACCAACATGTTTACCACGATGTATTCTATTTCTTCTCAGTACTGGTGTGCTTCCTGTTGCAACCCAGATACCAGCCAAAGTATTACTATAAACTTCCATTTTCTTCAGTTAAACCTTGGTCTTTTTCAGGCGCATAAATACATTAGCCTTTTTTGTCACAACATCACGCTGGCTGCTCAGATTTAATTTACAATCTACCTGCACCCCAAGATCTTGTTCACACACATTGCTACCTGGAAGTGCATCCCCCATCCAGTATGTGTGTCCTTCATTTTTGTTACCCAGATGTAGAACTTGGCACTCATCCTTGTTAAATTGCACCCTGTTCACATCCACCCACTTTTACAGTGTGTTCATGTCTCATTGAATTCTATCTATATCTTCTGGTGTGTTTGCTGATCCTCTCAGTTTGGTGTCATCTGCAGACTGAATGCGTAGCCCCTCCACCTTCATCCAGATCACTGACAAAAATATTTGTGGCAGGATTTCTTTTGGGTCGGCCACAACAGCTCTTTATGAAATTGGCAACAAGTTTTTTAGCACATAGAAGCATTCATATTGCTAACAGCTAGAATCTAGGTCAGTAAGGCTAAAGGTAATGATTGTCTGAGGGTAATATTGGCCTTAAATGTTTTGATTTGGCAGCGTGATTAAAATGCAGCTGGAGATTTTTGGAATGCATAACATCAGACACTATCCGATAAGGCAGAGATGGTGAGATGGGTTCAAACCTCTATAAACCCTGGACGTTTGAACAGAAGCGGCTGACAGCATGAGAGGCAGGGGCCTCTATGCTGCTCAGCCCAGAAATCAACAGCCTTTGCTGATTTCATGCTTGAGGCCTCAAATATAGCATAAATGCTCAAACGTAGAATATAGAGTATATATAGAGAATATATAGCTCTACTAGAGACACGAGACTTAGATTTTATATGGGAAAATGCAACTAATAGGATGAAGTCCCTGTTGGGACATATTTTTCAGTATGCTCGCTGCTTTATTGTAGAACTATGCTTTATGCAATTCTAACTGTGTAACTGTTTTCTGAAAGGACTAGTGTTATCTACACTGTTTTGCTTTTCTATCCGTATATTTTAAGCCTTCTGTCTAAAGGAGAAAGTTGGAGTCTAATAAAGACAATCTGTAAGGTCTTGAAACTTATTAGTGTGTATGTATTAGCCTTCTGATAACTGAAGGTTGTTTTGGTTTCTGGGTTTTGTGTTGCCAAGGGTACAAAATAAATCCCGCAATAATATTGAAAAGTACTGGGCCCGGAACCGAACCTGTGGCACCCCACTGGACACCTCCTTCCATTCAGATGAAATTCCACTGACAACTACTCTTTGAGTGCAGTTCTCCAACCAGTTCCTTATCCATCTAACTATCCTAGAGTCCAGTCCACAGTACTCTAGTATACCCATCAGAGCATCATGGAGAACCCTGTCAAAAGCTTTATTGAAATCCAGGTAAACACCATCAACCCCAACAGCTTGTCACTCGATCAAAGAAGGAAATGAGGTTGGTCACCTCTCAATTCTCTCCAGGCTAAACATACCCAAGCTCCTTCAACCTTTCCTCATAATAGTTAGTCCCCAGGCCTCTCACCACCGTCTTTGTTGCCCTCCTCTGGATGGATTCCAGCTTGTCTATATCCTTCTTAAACTGAACACAATACTCTACAGGAGATCTAACCAGAGCAGAATAAAGTGATATTATAATTTCATGTGATCTGGAGACTATACTCCTGTTGATACAGCCCAAAATTGCATTTGCTTTTTTAGCCACCATATCACACTTCTCATGTTCAGTGGATAGTCTACTAAGACCCCTAGATCCTTTTAAAATATACTATTGCCAAGACAAATTTTCCCCAGCCTATAATTATGCATTTGATTTCTCTTACCTAAATGCAGAACTTTACATTTATCTCCGTTAAAATTAATTTCATTTGTTTTAGCTGAGTTTTCCAGCCTGTCAAGATCATCCTGTATCCTGACTCTGTCTTCAAGCGCACTCATTTCCCTCCTCTCTTGACTTCCAAGAGAAAGAGCAGGCCACCATCTCTATGTTGCTCCCCCCTTCTTTACAGCCAGTGGGTAGTAATAAATCCATCTGGCCCTAGGATGTTTATGCTACAGCCTGGCTGGCATTACCTTCAAGTCGCCTCTTCCACAGGTTCACACGGACAACTCTTATCTGCTCCCAGAAAAGTGTGAACATATTTGATGCTTCCAATAGACTACATTCTTTAGTAATAAAATAGTGGGTTTAGTAGCCTTTGAACCCGTGACTCAAGCATGCATCTGTATAGTAACCTTTGATGATATCCTATATAGCAAATGTGTAACTGTGTATACATCATTACTCCCAAGGCTTGTGTCCTTGGTACAGCTCCTGAGTTTCTAACAATAAAGCAGCTTTGATTTAAAACAAAAGACTGATTATGGAGAAATATTGGCGCTTGACATTTTCACTTGGGGACATAACTGAATTGGGAACTTTCTACCACGATGGCGGAGAAAGCTCCAGATAATGGAGAAGCCCATGAAAATCCAGAACGACCGACTTATGAAGACCCAAGACCCGACACAGCCCCGAGACAACCTCCATGGCACTTACTAGATGCCAGGAGGCCGACCGGGAGAGGGTTGCCGCTGCACATACAGCGACTATTCATAACCCCAATGGATTGGGGCCCCAGAAAGTCCACCAGCCTAGTGGACGAAGCACCTGCTTGGAGAGAGGCGATTTTAGCGCTACCCCCCCTACGCACACGGATGGGGGACGACAGTGACCAAGGCACCTCAGAGGCAAGCGGAGGGGATGGTCAAGAAGAAAGAGGTCCTGATCCGATCCCAGACAAGGAAGAGGAGGAAGAACAAAATCCCGACCCACGGGACTTCCTCCAAATGATGAGGTTAGAGATGGCAAAGATGGCCTGAGGTCTAAGAGAAGAAATGTGAGCAAACAACGCATTCATGATCCAAGAGATGAGAAGGCAACTAGACCGGGTGTCAAGCATGCTATTTCTAAAAGCTGATTTATCTATACCTCTCCTTCCTCCCTTCTCCCTTCTCATTTCTCACTTCTCCTTTCCTTCCCCTGTGGGTGCATAATAAAACCTTCTCTCCTCAGGATGTGTAGAGTAACCTTGTACTAAAGCAGTGTAAAGTGCCTCTCCCCCACATTCACACCGCCATGCCTTATCAGCTAGCAGGGAATGTGTGAGAAATGGAGATGTGAGCATTCCTTAGTCATAAAGAGATATCATGAAGTATCCTTTGAACCTTCATCCCCATTTGCATCTTTATGTTACTCTTTTGAAGTTATCTGTAACCCCGCTTTTTGAACTTGCCTATAAGACACTATGCAATTGTATATCTAGTATTACTTCCAATGTATCTGTCTATGGAGCAAGTAATAGAGTTTCAATAAAACAAGTCTTTGATTTAAAACAAAAGCTTGATTATTTCGAAATATCGATGCTTGACATTTTGGAAGTAATCCTCCTAGAGAATTTAACCGAACTGGCAACTTTCTAACCGTATGGCACCAGATAACGGCAGACTCCCTACCACTCTGGATAAGCTGTGAGGCGAGCCTAGAGGTGAAGGCGCAGGGGTGCAGACACCACCATGGCACATCATCGACGCTTGTCAAGTCATGGGGAGAGGGTCCCCCCTACATATACAACAACTGTTCATCATTCCAAAAGTGTGAGTCCCCCGAACCTCCATCACCCTGATGGACGAGGCTCCAGCTCAGAGGGAAGCAATCCTGGCATGACCATCCCGACGGGTGAGAGTGGAAGACGAAGGTGACCAAGAGGGGACGAGAACCAGGGGCGGAGGTGATCGAGACAAACCAAGACCGGAGGAGGAGGATGGAGGTGACCGAGATCAGCCCTGCCCGGACAAGGAGGAAGAAGAGCCCGATCCTGATGACCGGGGACTCTTCCAGATGGTGAGATACAAGATGGCTGAAATGGCTAAGTGCCTGAGAGATGAGACGCAAGCCAACGCTACGTTCATGGCGCAAGAAATGAGAAGGCAACTGGAGAGAGTGCTGCAGCCGACAGACCCAAGAGGAGGACAGATACCTTCTCCGGTGAGACAGCCAGCGGCGCCGTCACCTCCATTACCCCTCATCCCTCAAGATTATGGGAGGGGGAGAGATTTGGATGCCACTTTTGACGGAGAACCAGAAGAGGTGGGATACTTCTCCATCCAAGCCAACAGTTTCATGCATTACTGGGGAAACACTTTCCCCGACGAATTCAACAGTGTGGATTACCTGGGGTCAAAACTCAAGGGGGCCGCGAAAAGATGGTATGTAAGCCTGTACGAGACCAGGAGCCCAAAACTGGATACAGTGTCAGCTTTCGTCCAGGCACTACTGACCCAGTATGAAGACCCCTTGCAAGAAACAAGGGCCCTCACTACCCTAAGATATTTACAGCAGGGATCCAAATCAGTGAGGGAGTATGCAGCTGAGTTCCAAGCAAAACACAGCTAAAGTTCGTGGGTGGAACGAACTAATGAAGATAGAGCAGTTCCAGAGGGGCCTGAACGCAAGCGTGCTGGATCGAGCACTACAGCAAACTCGCCCCGCCACACTGGTAGGGTGGGTGCAACTAGCCGGAGAGGTGGAAACGAACATGAAACAAGTGGCCCTGCAACGGCAACAGCAGCAAGGGTGTAAGGGGGGACGTGAGTCTCGGTCGGGGGCAAAACCAAATGGGAAAAAGGCCAGTAGCGCTGGGGGAGTGACTAAACCCACCATTCCTCAGCGCTGCTTCAGATGCGAAGGTCTGAATCATCTGTCCACCAATTGCCCCGAACGGCCTCGAGGCCCCCGCTTACCCCGAAGCACCCAAGGTGAAGAAGAATGAAAGTTGACCAAAGGATTCAGCAAAAGGGAGCATCACGGCTGCAACCTCGTTGGGAGAAGAAACCATCATCATCGATGAGCTGAGTGAGATGTCCTGGGAGGATGAACCGGCAGGAAACGGGGACGACTTGCACTGAAAGGTGCCGAGCAGCAGGTCGCGGAACTAATGGCACCATTAAGGGTGAGAATAACCAGAATTTTATTTTTCGTCCCTTTGACTTTGTAAAAAACCCAAGCTAAAGAGATTTATCCATCCCCGGGCTCTACTCGACTCAGGGTGCATTAGAGACATAATCACGCCTAAGTTGGTGGAAGCCTTGGGACTCCATAAGAGCCCCTTACCTCTTCCAATACAGTTTGAGCAGATGGATGGAACTATAATGAGAGGGGAACCATGCACCGAGCAAACCAGCCAGTGGGTAGTAATAAATCCATCTGGCCCTAGGATGTTTATGCTACAGCCTGGCTGGCATTACCTCAAGTCGCCCCTCCCACAGGTTCACACGGACAACTCTTATCTGCTCCCAGAAAAGTGTGAACATATTTGATGTTTCCAATAGCCTACATTCTTGTATAAAATAGATAGTGGTTTAGTAGCCTTTGAACCAGTGACTCAAGCATGCATCTGTATAGTAACCTTTGATGATATCCTATTTAGCAACTGTGTAACTGTGTATATGTCATTACGCCCAAGGCTTGTGTCCTTGGTACAGCTCCTGAGTTTCTAACAATAAAGCAGCTTTGATTTAAAACAAAAGACTGATTACGGAGAAATATTGGTGCTTGACAGTTAGGTTGCTTTTGGACTGATAGTTATCTTGGTCTTTATATGCAGAATTTGGGCACCCAATTTTTGTTCACCATGAAAATACCCCTAGGTTTTTAGAAGTGGTAATCTGAACAATGCTCCATCTGTACCAGGACCCCAAAATCTTGAGCCTGCAGGATCCTTTGAAATTTTGAAAGTGGAGAATAACCAACCCAAAATGGCAGCGTTAGGAGATGGAACCAGATGGAATACCTCACTCCTAATACCTCCTGGGAAGAATGAAACCCTGAAGGGGGAAATGAAACCACACACTGACTAAAGAAAGCCCACATCCTCCAGGGGAAAACCCCCTCATTTGATAGAAGGCAGCCAATAACAAGTCCAGAGTTACAACATCCCTGCCCATTTTCTGAAAAGCTCAGCAGCACCCTGCTGCCAGAATGGGGAACCCTGATTTATACCAAGGAGGCTATAACAGCGCACCTCGCGGTCTCACTGGATCACTTCTATATGCAGCTTATGGCGACCCCAGCCCCTCTTCAGCCTCAGTTCTTCCTTTAAAACTTTTACCTCATGACTATTGGACTCAAGGGGTGGGTATAATATGGATTTCTCTATACTAGTCTCTTCGGGGTATTTGTTTTGGTTTCTGATGGATATAGAACTCAATTCGTAGGGGACCACAGCAGCTTTGATAGCTTTCCCAAAATATAGGCACCAGAGAACTTTAAAGTAAACCACAGATATTTATTTAAATACAAAGTCTTCAACTGGGGAATGGGAGATATTTACATGGGCTATATTGTATCTCATGTAGTTAACAAGTTGCTCAGTAGTTTCAGACTTTATAATATATTTTTCCCTTAGTTCTCTCAGGTTTCACAGATCATATAGATTTCACTCTCCAACACTATTATAGGCTGGCCTCTTGAGTATAATGTGCCAAGTCTCTCAAGTCGACTGGTGCCTCTACTCCCAGCCCTTCAGACTTCTAGACCCACATCTGTTCCCTCAACCACCTCTTTAGCTCTTAAGAGACGTGTATATGTGTCTGTGACCGCTCAGGTCTTCACTGTGACTCTCCTTTTGTCACACACAGCCCCTTGGCTGTTTTTATAGAGCTAGCAGTGAGCTTTGCTTCTCTCGAAGACTCTCCTTAGCTCCTGTCTCAGCTCCTTCTCAGACCAACTCCCCTCTTTAGCAGTCTCTCGAAGACTCTGTTAGTCAACGACTGCCCTCAGCCGTTAGCTGTCAATCACTTCTGAGAGTTCCGAGCACTCTGGCCCCCACCCTCAGATCACCTGACGCAGGCTCTATGCGTCCTTAGTTTTCTTGTTAACACGTTCATTACTGTCACAGAGGCCTTTTCTCAAATACCATGACTTCTGACTTAAACAGTAAGAGCTACATATGGTGTAGCTTTATATTTTACAGATTGGTCTCTATCATACTGAAGAAAATATACTTCCATGGGGAAACAATCAAACATGTCTGTAAGAAATGACCACAAAGATGCCTTCCAAAGGGCAAAAATAGATCTGACAAAACTCATAGATCAGTGCACCTGTAAAAGGCAAACTGTACACATGCACAGCCCTAATTCAAATAGCCATGTGGGGTGAGGTTTAACTCTTCAACAACTGCAAAGTTTCACAAATTGAAACCATTAACACCATTTTAAAGAAAATCACCACAGGAAACCTGGCTAAAGTTGGGACTGTGTGCAACCAAAGAAAGGGGAGAAAAAACTCTACATGAGAAAAGTAACCCAAAAGGTTGCAAGAAGAAACTAAATAGAAAAGAAACTAAAATACAGTGATGTACGTGGTGCTAAAATATCATTTAAAAACCACGATCCTATGGTTCTGTATATTACCTAATCATAATATAAAGACATATAAATACAGGTTAAAAGGGGGTGTCGAACTCATTTGTTATGAGGAATGGATCTGACATAAATGAGACCTTGTTGGGCCAGGCCATGTGTGTCATAAAATATAATGCCAGATAGCAGAGAAGAAGAAGAATTGCAGATTTATACCCCACCCTTCTCTCTGAATCAGAGACTCAGAGCGGCTCACAATATCCTATATCTTTCCCCCCCACAACAGACACCCTGTGAGGTGGGTGGGGCTGGAGAGGGCTCTCACAGCAGCTGCCCTTTCAAGGAAAACCTCTGCCAGAGTTATGGCTAACCCAAGGCCATTCCAGCAGGTGCAAATGGAGGAGTGGGGAATCAAACCTGGATTCCCAGATAAGAGTCCACGCACTTAACCACTACACCAAACTGGCGCTCCGAGATATCTCAGAGATATAAACTTTATAAAGGACATAAACACCAAGATTTCTAAAAGTTTAGAACATGCTTAAAACATTAGCACTCGTTGGTCTTAAAGGTGCTTTCTTCAGAGCCAATCTGGTTTAGTAGTTAAGTGTGTGGACTCTTATCTGGAAGAACCAGGTTTGATTCCATACTCCTTCACTTGCAACTGCTGGAATGACCTTGGATCAGCCATAGCTCTCGCAAGAGTTGTCCTCTCAGCCCCACCTACCTCACATGGTGTCTGTTGTGGGGGAAGAAAATAAAAGAGATTGTAAACTGCTCTGAGACTCCGATTCAGAGAGACGGGCAGGGTATAAATTTACAGTCCATGGTCTTCTTTGTATCTGTCCAATGTGATCCAGGGAACTGGGTAAAGGAAGCTCTTTCATACCTTCCCCAGGGGACCAGAAGGGGGAGAAGCCTCAGCCAAAAGAAGGAAGAGAGGCTTGGCTCAGTATCTCTGCTGTGAGGTTGAGAGAGCCTGGCAAAGCAAGCTATTCCTCCCCACTTCCTCCCCAAGGGAGGAGCAAAACAAGTCGTGATGCAGACAGATGCAAAAGAGAGGGAGAAGGAAGCAGATGACAGTTCCTTGGGGGCCTGATAGGAGCCCTCAAGGGGCCTGCTTTGGCCCCCAGGCCACATGTTTGAGACCCCTGATTTATGGAAAACTGTGTATAACTTCTGGAACTTTTACAGACCTTAAAATGTTGTGGGGGGGATGTTAGTTTGTTGAAGAAGACAAAACAAAAGCTAGCAGATTTATTGGAGCCTATGCTTTTTTGGGAGAGAAACATGAAGTGAAACCTTAGTCTTCAGCAGAGAAAGGAAAAAACTGCGATTAAAAAGGTAATAATCTGTGACATTTCTATTCCACAGTAAATATGTTAGTCTTCAAAGGTGCCCCTGGACTCGTTTTAGTCTTTAAAATGATGAACAGAAGCAGCCCCACATGTCTTCATTGTTTTTGGCAACAGAAGTATCACATAAATTTCCCCAAAGCAAAACATGTCGTGTGTGGACATCACACCTAAATGCACCTTCTCAAAGCCAGATGCACATGTTAGGACAATCACATTCACTGCAGAAAAGCCTGAGGGAGCAGAGGGGTCGCCCACGGCAACAGCAACATGTGGAGCTTCCTGAAATTTTCGGGACCTCAGAAACTGGATTCTGTGAATAGGGATTTATTTACTGATTCACTTAACAAGCCCCAATGAAAATTTCTTGAAGCACAGAATTAAATAGAAGAAGAATTAAATGGACAGAAAAGTATTAAAAGGGCATTCTGCTTAAGAATCCTTCTTCCTTTCCTTCTTGTTGTTGCAACTTTCAGATAGTGGTTTTACAGTGCTATAATGACATCCAGTGGTCAATGTCAGATAAGATTCCAGCAAATCTCCCAAATTATTATTGGATAACTCCTTAAAACCACAGCACCCAATTATTTGCATTACAGTTTTTAAAAAGGGCATATTTCTCCAGTGAGTTAAGGAAGCTGGCTTGGACAGTATCTAAAACCTTTGTACTTATAAGGAGTTTGCACTTTGGGGACATGATCCAGCAGGAAAGTCTTCTACTAAAGCCTTATTTACACAAATGGGAGTACTGTTCCCCTTTATTTCAGCAGAGTCTCCACAAGATAATTTTTTTTCTCTTACAACATTAAACAAGGTAGACTGAAACAGCTTCTAACAATACGCACTGCCATTAACACTACATAGGCAGAAGACATCTGGGAAATGTGTAGAAGAGGCAAGTGCTTATGAAATATTCCTCTGCCAATTTTGTCCCTAGATTTGGGGGCGCCATAACACTGAAAATGTTTGCCAGAGCAAAACTTATTACATTTTGATCTGTTCCTCCCCCAGTGGTATTTCCAGAATGCAAGTAATAAAGGTAAAGGTAGTCCCCTGTGCAAGCACCAGTTGTTTTCGACTCTGGGGTGATGTTGCTTTCACAATGTTTTCATGGCAGACTTTTTACGGGGTGGTTTGCCATTGCCTTCCCCAGTCATCTATATCCCCCCCCCCAGCAAGCTGGGGACTCATTTGACCAACCTCAGAAGGATGGAAGGCTGAGTCAACCTGGAGCTGGCTACCTGAACCAGCTTCCGCTGGGATCGAACTCAGGTTGTGAGCAGAGGGCTCTGACTGCAGTACTGCAGCTTTACCACTCTGTGCCACAGGGCTCTTATGCAAGTAATAAACAGGAGTAAATGTGATTTTTTTAAAAAAATGTTTCTTTTTATGTTGCATGAGAACTTTTCTGCTGTTCTACTTTTTTAAAGTTTTCAGGTTAAAATATTTTAATTTTCTTTTTTTTAAAAAAGTAATATAGCAGGAAACAAAATAGAATACATCATAGGTAGCAAGGGCACATTCTACAGATTGAAACAGCTATTGGCCCAAGGATGGAATAATGATGATAATAATAAAATACCATAGTGTCATAGCAAGGGAGACCAAGTAGATGGAATAGCAGACGGAATAGGGCAGTGGTCCTCAGCCTTTTTGGCACCAGGGACCGGTTTTGTGGAAGACAATTTTTCCGAGAACTGGGAGGTGGGGGGATGGTTTTGGGATGATACAATTGTACACTTTATTTCTATTAGTTTGGCATGGTGGTTAAGTGTGCAGACTCCTATCTGGGAGAACTGGGTTTGATTTCCCACTCCTCCACTTGCAGCTGCTGGAATGGCCTCGGGTTAGCTGCAGCTCTCGCAGAGTTGTCCTTGAAAGGGCAGCTTCTGGGAGGGCTCTCTCAGCCCCACCTACTTCACAGGGTGTCTGTTGTGGGAGGAAGGTAAGGGAGATTGTGAGCTGCTCTGAGACTCTGAAATCTGGAGTGGAGGGCAGGATATAAGTCCAATGTCGTCATATTATTATTACTACATTGTAATATATAATTAAATAATTATACAACTCACGGCCTAGTTGCTAACAGGTCATGGACCGGTACCGGTCCACGGCCCGGGGGTTAGGAACCCCTGGAATAGGGCATCCGCTGCCTTAACCAAAGGCCTGGCCGAATAGCTCCATCTTGCAATTCTACATCTGGGTAACAAAAATGAGGGACATGCACACTGGATGGGGGATACACTTCTCGGCTGCAGTGTGTGTGAACAAAATCTTGGGGTATGGGTGGACCATAAGTTAAATATAAGCAGCCAGTGTGATGCAGTAATAAAAAAGGCAAATGCCATCTTGGGATTATCAACAGAGGCATAACTTCCAGATCACAAGATGTCATAGTTCTGCTGCACACTGCATTGGTTCAGGCCACACCTGGAGTACTGTGTGCAGTTCTGCACTTCAAGAAGGATGTGGACAGAACAGAAAGGGTGCAGAGGAGAGTGATAAGGATGATCAGGGGCCTGAAGAGCAAGCCCTATGAGGAAAGGCTGAGGAACTTGGAAATGTTCAGTCTGGAGAAGGAAGTTGAGGGGAGACATGATTGCTCTCTATAAGTATTTGAAGGGCTGCCACTTAGAGGAGGGCAGGGAGCTCTTCCTGTTGGCAGCAGAAGAGTTTAAATTAAGGGTGGGAAGGTATCGACTGGATATTGGCGGGGGGGGGATTACAGTAAGAGTTGTTTGACAATGGAATCAGCTACCAAGGGAGGTAGTGAGCTCCCCCTCACTGGCAGTCTTTAAGCAGCGGCTGTGGGAACACTGGTCTGGGATGCTCTAGGCTGCATTGAGCAGGGGGCTGGACCAGATGGCCCATATGGCCCCTTCCAACTCTATGATTCTATAAGATACAAAAAATATGCACGTATTTGTTACAAAGCAAATTGAAAAACAAATTTAAAAACAGATGTTGGCCCTGGTAATAGCCTCAATTAAGAATCGTATTGTATAGTAGCTGGCAACCAAAAATGACCATTATTGACTCTGACAAGACACATTTTGACCCACTGGCCTTCCTCAGTGGTTGAACAGATGATGTCATTGAATGGTTCTGACATTACAATGCAACAGTCACTTATTAATTGACCAAGATGAGTATTTAAATGATTATTGTCTGTGACCAAAGGCAATATATCAGAGGCCTCATTCTTGACAGTTTGCTGCCATGGTCATGTAAACTTTCCACTAGTAATGGTTCTTTCTCGTTTGATCAGAAAAATTTGATGCATGGCTCCTGCAGCCAAACAAATATCATTTATTTGACCAGTGAGAAAGGCCAATAGGCTGAAACATGTCTGGTCAGAGTAAATAAAAACAGGTTGCTTACCTATAACTGATGATCTTCAACTGGTCATCTGTGCATTCACATTCATGGGATTCATGGCACATGCACCAACTCCGATAGTGCTCTGCAAGCTCCAATACAAGGATTTTTGTGTCCTGTCTCTGGGCATACTTGGGAGCTCCACTGTGCATGTCCAGAGGAGGACGCCAGAATCCTGCCAGTTCCTTCTGACTGCTAAGTAACCCAGAGAAAAGGCAACTAGGCTGACAGCAGAGGGGAATTATGGGTGGGTGGTGTGAATGCACAAATGACCACTCAAAGATCATCAATTACAGGTAAGCAACCTGTTTATTTTTGTCTTGGTTTCTGTGCTTCACACCCATGGAAGAGTAGCAAGTTAAGGCTTACCTGGAGGATGGCACTGTCAAGATTAGTTGCAGGTAGACTGCAGAACCGAGCTCCCAACTATCGCTCTTTGTTGCTCATGGACATCAGGCATGTAGTGTCGCATGGATGTGTTTGTTGTGGCCCAGGTGGCCACTCGGCAAATCTCATGTAGAGGGATCCCTTTCAAAAACGTCATGGACATTGCCCGCATAGAATGGGCCCTCAGAGGCCCAGGAAGAGGATGTTTGACTTGGAGGTAGCATAGTTTAATGGTTTCATTTGGAGAGTCTCTATGCAGATAATTTATTTCCTTATCTAAGGTCTGTATAAGTAACAAATAGGCGAGATGTTTCTCAGAATGCACGAGTCCTGTTGAGATAGAACAAGATCGCCCTATGGACATCCAGGGAGTGCACCATCCACATCTGGATGGATTTGGAAAGAATGTGGGAAGAACCACCTCAGAATGGGTGTGAAAGTCTGAGACAACCTTGGGAAAAAAAGTTAATGTCAGGACCACCGTCCCCTCATGGAACTGAAGGAATGGAGGGTTGCAACAAAGAGCTATTACTTCACTGACCCACCTTGCTGAAGTGATGGCCACAAGGAAAGCTGTCTTCCATGACAAATGTCTGAGGTCAGTCTTAGCTAACAGTTCTAAGGGTCAATGTGTGAGCATATTGAGGACGGTGGATAGGTCCCAAGCTGGAACAAGACCTTTGGAGGGAGTGTGCATATGGAGTAGACCCTTGAGGAAATGTTTATGATTAAGATGGGAGAAAACTGTTGCATTGTCAACCCACAATGGTAAGCTGAAACTGCGGAGAGGTAAACTTTGAAGGAAGAGTGGCTCAGTCCCTGGTCAAGTAGGGAGAGTAGTGGTGCTTTTTTGGCGATCATTCCCAAGCTCGCTACAAAGTTCTGAAACTTCTTCCATTTGACTGTGTAAGATTTCCTAGTGGAAGACCTTCTACTGTTCTCTATGACTTCCCTCACTCGTGGGGGGAAAGAACTCAGTGGATCCGCCATGCTGTCAGCTTCAGGTGGGGAACATCGTGGTAGAGGACAGTGCCTCCGTGATGGAGTAAAAAGTCCTGAACAAGAGGGAAGGGGTGGAATGCTCCTCTGCTAAAATGGAGCAGGATTGGAAACCTTGGTTGTCGCGGCCACCATGGGGTCACTAGAATGCGGGTGGGTTTGTCTCTCATGATTTTGTGAAGCACTCATGTAATGAGTGGTATTGATGGGAACATGCAAAAGAAGGTGTTCAACCAGGGGACCAGTAGGCCATCCCCTAGGGACATTGGGTCCCTCCCACTCCAGGAGCAGAGGAGGTGACATTTTTTGTTTGCCCTGTGGGTAGCCTCAGGTTTGGAAAACAGGGTTCAGGTAATGGCTTTTGAGTTCCCACTTGTGTAACACTGCTTTTCCTTGACTTAAGAAGTCTGCTTGACTATTTAGCTTCCCTGGGAGGTAAGTGACCATGAGTGTGATATTATGCTGGATACACCATTGCCAGAAGGAGATGGTGAGTTGACAGAGTTCTGGAGACCATGAACATATGAAGCTGCCTTATACTGAATCAGACCCTTGGTCCATCAAAGTCAGTATTGTCTACTCAGACTGGCAGCGGCTCTCCAGGGTCTCAAGCTGAGGTTTTTCACGCCTATTTGCCTGGACCCTTTTTTGGAGATGCCGGGGATTGAACCTGGGACCTTCTGCTTCCCAAGCAGATGCTCTACCACTGAGCCACCATCCCATGCCCCCTTGGCAACTGATATAGCTGAGGGCCGTAGTATTGTCCATGAAAACTGTCACTACTGTGTCCCGAAGGATGAGGAGGAAGGATTATAGGGCAAACTGGATAGCAAGCAATTCCAGGAAATTGATGTGGTGGTGCTAGTGGTGAATTTCCCATGCTGCTCCCACTGAAGTGCCCCTGATATGAGTACACCATCCCCACAGGGAAGCGTCCGTGGTCAGGGATTCTGTCGGGATGGGATGCTGAAAGAGTGTCCCTTCTAGGAGGTTTCTTTCTGTGGTCCACCAATCCAGGGATAGAAGGATCTGAGGTGGTAGAGAAAGGATTATGCTTTGGGGTTGCCTGTGGGGGTTTGTAGTGCTTCAGGAACCAAAGTTGTAAGGGTCTCATGAGCTTTGTAAATACTGTCACTGCCATCATGGCTGCCATTAGACCCAGAAGTCGATGGATGGTGAATGCAAATGCCAAACACTTGAATTGCATCTCTTGGATAAGGAGTTTGATCTGGAAGGAGGAACACTCTGGCCACTGTGGTCAAAGATTACTCCTATGGGGCATGGCGTCTTTGCGAATGGCATCGGTCACATAGAAGCAGAGTTCCTCACCCGACTGTCCCGTTCTTGCTAATCGACACAGACTTCCACTCATAATTTCCTCCGGGTTATGGGCAAATTGGATGACCGTCGCCCCAGGTCAGTTTCTGTAAATTCTAACCCGACTGATTCGATTAAGAAGTACTTCAAATCTAACCCTCGGCCCGCAAAACCGGAATCCGCGCCAATTTCAACCTCCAAGATGGCGAACGACGCTAATACTACCTCCCCTCAGACAGAGTGTCACGAGCTGGGGCTAGGTCAGGCGAAGTCCAGGGGCAGTCCAAGGTCTGTAGCTGGGGAGCAATGAGGGTCCAATACGCCAAAACCGAATCACAGTCCAGGTATCGCAAGTCAAAGGTCCAGGACCCGGAGTCGGGGGGGTCCAGAAGTCAAAGCCAAAGTCAGGGGGTCCAGAATCCAAAGTCAGAAGCCGAAGTGGTTGCTAGAACTAGGTAAGTGACTAGTTGCTTCCACAAAGCCTTCTCCCAAAGCCCACAGCTATATAGCCCTCTGCTATCTGTTGCCCATTTGGACTAATTGCTGACTCAGAGGGCGGCCAGGATCCTGCTGAGACTCAAGCATCCTCACTCCTAGAGGAGCCAGGATCCTTTTAAAACTCAGGGCTCAGGGAGCGTCTTGCTCATGAGCGTGCCGCCCTCCTCCGGTCCCTGAGATCCTGACGAAGGCAGTCACGTACACGAGCCACCCGAGAGGGCGAGGTAGGGGGGCTTGGAACTTCTCCAGTAGGAGGCAGGGGCACGGGTGCAGGTGGCAGGGGTACTGGTGCAGGTGGCAGGGGCACAGTTTCTTCTGCAGGCTCAGCTTCTTCTGCAGGGTCCCCAGCACCCATGACACAGAGTTCCTTACTGTACAGATCTTTCAAGATGCTCTGTTGGCCCTAAAAACCGAACTCGCTTCTACTTTTAACACGGCTTTAAAATCAGTGACAGATATGTCACTCTATGCAAGTGACCCTGAAAGATGTGGCTGATACAGCTAATTCAGCTTTAAATACTGGGCTTGCCAATCAGGATGACATTAGACAGCTTCAAGCTTTTGAAAAATGGGCCACTGATAAAATATTAACTATGGACAATGCAAGAGACCGTAACATCAAGCTCCGCAGGTTTGAAGGCACCTCAGATCTATCGTGTTTTATAGCCTGGTGGCTAGTGTCGGTGCTCCAGCTTGAGGCTGGCATCAACCCTCACATAAGTCATGCCTACTGCATAGGCTCCCCGGCGCTTGCCAAGACAAGAGGCCCTCGGGACATTATTATGGAGCTTTCTGATTTCAGAGTACGTAAGAAAATTTTAGAATACACCCATGAAAAAGATGGCTTGCCATTTAAAGAAAAAAAAATCTCTGCATTTCCAAACTTATCGGCCGAAACACTATGCACGAGGCGCACCCTCAAACCTATCGCTCAGAAACTGGCTGCAGCAAACATTCGGTACCGATGGTCACCTATGGGAAAGCTGTTGGTCCGCTACCAAGGCAAGGCTTGGTCCGTTGAAGATCTGGACGCTGGCTTTCACCTGTTGCAGTCTCTACAACTGGAAGTGCCAATGGACATGGATCAAAAGTCACAAAAGAGAAAACTTGCATTTTCTTCACCTCCAAAAGGAAGTAAACAACCGATACGATCATTAGGGTTTGTAGAATCTTTCGGGATCAAGTGCCGTGTTCTACTGGAGAAAGTTTTCCTTCCAGACGTTTCGTTCTCAGCTGTGGAGAACATCCTCAGTGGCGTTGCAGCCGGAGCAGGCGTTCAGACCTTCTTGGCTGCTGTGCATTGAGTGGGGCCAGGGCTGCTGGACAGCTACTATTTGTAGGCTGGAGGGGGTGTGATGAAAGGGCAATTGGTTTGTGGATGTGCCCATTGTTTGGAACGAAACATTGTTTCGTTCCAAACGAAACATTGTTGAGAACGAAACGTCTGGAAGGAAAACTTTCTCCAGTAGAACACAGCACTTGATCCCGAAAGATTCTACAAACCCTAATGATGTTACCAGCTGTGAAAACCTGAAATCTTTGATAACCCATACGATTGCCTGACATTTCTCTGGAACCAAGACCGCAGTCGTTACAACCATGAAGAACAGTCTGTGTCAAGTTAAATCTAATAAACATTTCTTCTTAGGTGGGAAACAGGGTGGAAGAGGTATAGGGGGTGGTTTGTTTCTCTGCCTCTCACTAAAATGTGTTGGCATGCAAGAAGGGCACCTTTTGCTCTGCTTCAGAGAATGATCTGGGGCACACAATGTCAACCACACCAACTGAGATTGGATCGGCCTACATTCATAGGGGGGAGGGTTTTTCTCTTCCTTTTTTTATTTCTTTGGCTTAGCCTGTATTTTAATAATTCTGCTGGAAGAGTGGGAGGGTTAGGGGGGAGTTCATTGTTTTTTTCCCATCTGTTACAACTGTTTGCATCGATGGTTATGTTGGTGCATTGGCACCTGGGTTAAACTGTATTTTGTAATGTTTCCAATGTTGAACTATATCCTCTGTTTCCTACATCAAGGTTTTCTGCATTCATAGAGTCATTTGACGTCTGGATACCATAGGTGACATTTATACGCAGATACAAAGTATCAGTTTGGTAACTTACTTCAGAGTAATACTCTACAGTCCCTTCTGTTTTTTTTATGGTTTAGCAACTCATGCCTTATGAAAATAGCAGCTACATCAATTTATTTTTTCTTACCATGTTCTATATTGCTCTTCCCTCGATCTGGGGAAATTGCTCTTTTTTTAGAGAGACTTTTTAACAAAACTGCATTCCACTTTCAAAACTCATACACTTCTAGCCTTAAACTCCATAAGACACAAGACACTTTTATTCCCCTGGCCAACTTTTTTGATACTTTTTTCCAAATTCAGATTAGCATTGTTTATATCCGCACTGAAGGCTCTAATGGATAGTAGCCTAAAGGTTCTCACCCTCAATTACCATGGGGTAAATAATAACATTAAAGCTAAACGTATACTTACCTTAAAAAGCAAAACCTTAACATTGCCTTTCTGCAAGAAACTCACCTTCGAAACAATATAAATCCATTGCTTAAATCTAACTGGTTTCCACTTACTTTTGATGCTTCTGGCTCCTCTAAGTCTAGAGGAGTCGTGATTTTAATTTCTAGATCTACCCTTTTTCAATGCCAAGACGTGGAAAAAAGACGAAAAGGGTAGATACATATTTGTCAAAGGCATTCTGAATAGCAATATGACAACAATAGTCTCTGTATATGCACCAAACTCTGGGCAAGACCATACAGGCAAATTGCACACTTCCTCTAAACCAATATTGCATTTATTTCATGAATTTTATTCTAAATTATATAGTTCACATAATCCCTCCCCAGATTTAATTCAATTTTTTTTAAATAAATCAGTTCTCTTAGGTCACTATCTGATTCGCATCGTGATTACTTAGATTGTCCAATTGATGAATTAGAATTATTAGCAATAATGAAATCTTTAAAAACTAATAAATCCCCAGGAATTGATGGTTTTACATCTGAATTTTTAAAATTTTATTACACTTCCCTTTCTTCATATTTATTAAATCGTTTTAATCATGTCCTGAGCACTGGCTCTGTACCCCCCTCATGGTCTATGGCTAAAATTATGGTTCTTCACAAGAAGGATAGTGATGCTCTTGACCCCAAGTCATACCGCCCGATATCTTTACTAAACACCGATTATAAAATTTTTGCCAGCATACTGACCACCGGCTAAATCAGTTCACTGAGGAATATACAGGTACTGACCAATCGGGATTCATTCCAGGCCATGACCTCACAGACAATATCAGAAAAACTCTCAATGTCATTCAATTTTGTCGACATAACTCCATCCAGAATGCATGTATTCTTTCTTTAGATGTCGAAAAAGCCTTTGACTCAGTCGAACCAAAGTATCTACAGTCCGTGCTAGGCTTTTTAAATTTTGGAGATAACTTTAGACATATTATTAATTCACTATATACCAACCCTACAGCAATCCTTCAAATAAACAATGCTAACTCTTTGCTTCTCAAGCTATCCAGGGGTACTCGACAGGGGTGCCCGTTATCCCCCTTATTATTTGCAATTGCCATAGAACCCCTAGCAGCCAAGATTAGAGAGGACGCAGCAATCCAGGGTATTACAATCACAAACAAGCAAGTGAAATTAAGTCTATTCGCAGACGACTTAGCCATCTACCTATCAAACCATTCAATCTCCCTTCCGTGTATTAACTCAATTCTGTTAATTTTTGAAGAAGTGTTGGGCCCTAAAATTAATTTTAATAAATCTCTGCTATATCCAATCAATATATCACAAAGTCTAGCCCGTCATATCCAACTACAGTTCCATTACACTTGGGTCCGCACATCTTGGAAATATTTGGGTGTCTCCATTCCATTGGATCTTAAAAATTTAGTTAAGGTAAATCATTTGGAAATATCTAAAACCATCAAATCGCTGCTTTCTTCTTGGAATAGCAAATTTCTGTCGCTCCTGGAAAGAATCCAAATTATCAAATCTGTTATACTACCAAAATTTATCTTTTGTTTTAGAGTTTGTATCCCCTCTTACCCTCAAAAAGTGGCACTCTCAAATAAATGGGTTTCTTTGGCAGTCCAAAAGACCTTGTTTAAACTTCTTCACTATTCTCTGTCCCATTTTGGAAGGCGGCCTGGCTACCTCAGATCTTACCTTGTATCACCATGTAATTATCCTTTCTGGCCTTATTAAGCATTACCGCTCCTCATACCAAACGGACTGGAAATGGATAGAATCCTGCTATCTTGCTCCAACTTTCTTTCAAGAGGAACTTTGGAAGGTCACCAGTAAATTGTTATTTCTTATAGTAATGTTTTTCTTGCTTCTGCATTTCAAGTTTGGCACAAACGTTTTAATAGTATAGCACCACCAACTTCTCTTCTCTCAACATTTACAGGACAGAACTGGTTTGTACCTGTAACATCTCCCACCTCCTTTTTGCAATGGAGGAGTGCCAATTTGAACCGCTTTACTGACATCACTTTCAAAGGTCAATTACTTGATAAATCTGCCCTAGAGACTAAATTTTGCATTAAGCTTCCTTGGTTTGAGTTTTTACAGCTTCAGCATTTGTTCACGTCTAATAATTTTAAATCTCCTCTACAAGTACTTTTGTCCACATTTGAAAAAATTCTCTATCATAACTCGATACCTATTAAAGGGATGATCTCCAAAATTTATAAAATCTTGCTTTCCTGTCACCCTCCCCAAATCTTACACTATCAAAATGCATGGCATGCTGGTATCCATCGAACTTTAACAGATGATCAATGGCACATTGGGGAAGGCAATGGCAAACCACCCCGTAAAAAGTCTGCCGTGAAAATGTTGTGAAAGCAATGTCACCCCAGAGTCGGAAATGACTGGTGCTTGCACAGGGGACTACCTTTACCTTTTTACAATTAATTAATCTTATGTAATCAGGTTATAAACAAGCACAAATACTTACATACATATAATAAAATACCGAGTAAGGAACTGGGATTCTGGTGTCCTTCTCTAGACATGCACAGTAGAGTTCCTGAGCATGCCTAGAGGCAGGATGCAAAAATCCTTGTACTGGAGCTTGCACAGCACTGTTGGGAGTTGGTGCATGCACCATAAATCCCATGGATATGAAGCACAGAAACCATGATGGAGATCGGCCATTTTTTGTTGTCACTGTACAGTTTGATTCTTAATTGAGGCGATCACCAGGGCCAATTTGTTTTTAAGTTTATTTTGTAATAAGGACATCTATATTTTTGTATATCTCTCAGCGTTTAAAGTTTTTAACTTGACTAACAGAATTATTGGACTTATACATTCAGATCTTCTCAATCTTTATGTTTATTTACAGTCTGCCTTTGTTACTGAGACTAAAGGCAAATTACAACAGTGTAAATTAATGCAATCAACAGGCTGAAACATCTAATAAGCATATAATATATATTAAGTCTCAAAGGAGATAAAACCTTTGATCAACTTTCTGTAATTTTCCTTTCTTGCTGTAAAATACTGGGAACAGAATATAGTGAAACCATGGAATTATAATGGGGAAGAAGTAAGGGAATCAAGTCTCCCATTTTAATTAATTTAAGGAATTTACGTGCTGTCTTTCCAGAGACCTTCTGTACAACAAAAACTAGAACAAAACCTCCTTCCCTGTTTTTCATAGTGTATTTGTCCCACTTGAGCTTAAAAGCCTCACCGCTCCTGATCAGTTTAATTAACAAATTATCTGAAAAACATTTCTATACTATCTAATCAACATTTAGACGATTAATTTCAGGAAACAGTTTGATTCAAGAGGCTATGTAACCACTCCCCTCGTGACCATCAGAGTTTACACATTATGGAGCACACAAGTTGGCCCAAGGAGAATAGTCCCCTCCCATTGCTCAATCCAAAAAGAACTGGCAATTAAAAATCAAGACAAAGTGATCTGGCTCTTGCTTCATGTCACTCCTGTCACACAAATGCTGTAAAAAATGGTATCCCTGTGCAGAATTCTCCCCCACACTGTTGTAACATCTGGGAACACTCATGTAATACATTGTCACATTGGAAATTTTTCCACTTCCAGCGATGGCAGGAAATGACAAGGTGCAAGGAGAGTGTATTTCATGGGATCACTACTTGGCAAGTATCACTAAATGTTATGGTAGGGAGGGAGAGCTTTCTGTGTATCTCCAAGGCAGGTGGTATTTGTAGGAGAAAAATAAACTGTTTCATGTTAAAGAACGATATGACTATGAGCAAAGAAAATATAAGAATGGGCTGAATGGGAATGCAAATTGGCTTACTTATGACTTTTGTGCTTACTCTTGTGAATTTCATTCCACCCATTCTCCTTCCATCATTCATTCATGTTTAGTAGTATGACAAGTGGAGTGGATAAATGTACCCCAGCAATAGAGGCATCAACGTCAGTAACACTCTGAATCAGTCGTCAGGCGCCAAGTACCAGGAAAGAATCAAAATCTGACAGAGGAAGGTTCACTCGGTTTAGTTAGGTTTTGAGGGCAGAAGTGGGAGAGAATGGGCAGTTTAACAGGAGAGTGATAGATCTTGGGTTAAGTTTCCCCTGTATGGGTATCTGACAGAAAAATCCTAAGCAGAGTTATTACAGTCTAAAATCATTGATTTTAGGGGCATTACATCAGTCCAGCAAAGTTTGCTAGGTCTGGTATTAAACTACATTCTGCATGGAACTGCCATGCCAATGACAAGTCACCATTGCATTCCATCTTTCTAATATCCACTCTGCATTCAGAAAT
Organism: Heteronotia binoei; assembly: GCF_032191835.1. Classification (NCBI taxonomy): domain Eukaryota; kingdom Metazoa; phylum Chordata; class Lepidosauria; order Squamata; family Gekkonidae; genus Heteronotia; species Heteronotia binoei. The sequence continues at coordinate 11,474,103 of NC_083236.1, forward strand.
CTCTGCATCTGCCTACTGGATTCTGCCAAATATTCTTAAGGGGAAACTTCTGTGCAGCCTTACAAAAGTAAAAACCAGACTCTGCTTTTAATAGGGGAAAAAACAAAATCAATAACAAATAACTATCCTGCCACAGGAAGACCCTGGTGTGTCGGGGTCCTATCATCACTCTGCTGGTCCTCGAAATATTTCCTCTCCAGCGAGCTCACCCACCTCCAACTGCCACTTTCTCCTTCCTTTACCTCACCCTCCTGTTTCTGCCACCCTCCTCCTCCAATGGAAACTTTCTCCCTCCCCTGGAATTATCAACAGGCCGTGAGGGGAATGTCCTGCCCTTGAATACAGGCTTAAATGCGTGGAAATGGGTAGGTGAAACTTTTCATCGAATGGAAGAAAACAGCATCACTAGGCATATTACATCCCATCGAGCCACTGTTCAAGGGACAGGACTTTCACCCCCTCCATGCAGTTGGTGACCCTCTCATCCTCCAACCTGCTCATAACACTACTTTCTCCCCCTTCCCTGGAACACTCTTTACTTTAAAAAAACAAATAAGATGGTTAGTTGTAAGGCAACCACATCAAACCAAGCTGTGATACATTTTCAGCTGGCATTTTTTTAAAGCTGTGATGTGTGCACAAATGCATTCATTGCTTCTCCTTTTGATGGGATTGTCTCCGCTTTTTATTTTGGGGACTCTTCTGCATCTCCCCTTTCTATATCTGGTGATGGTCAAAGTTAAATGAGATCTAATATGATGAGAGAGAAGACAGAATGAGGACCACGTGTGAACAAAATCTGCCATATTTATCAAGCACAGGAATGTGTCAGAGATATTGCAATATGAAGGCCAGTCGCTGCCTGATTCCGCATCAATGGATCACCAGAATAAATGCTGTTATTTCAACTTGCTCCAAGCAAAATGCATGCTGCCATGTGCTTTATGGGCTTCTTTGTTGATGTTCTGGCACATCTGAGAAAATGACAGGAGATTTAGCCTGTTAGGAGGTAGGATATGGCACAAAATCTTTCCAAGTCTGTGCTGCTTTGTGCCAACTGGCTTCAGGATGGCAACAGGAGGTTAATCTTCTACAAGGCATATGATGCTGTGGAGAGGTAACCATGGAAACCACACCACTGAGTCACTTGGCAGTTCTCTCTGGGTTGTGAAATGCATCTCAGGCAGAGACAAGAGCCCTTTCTGCACTTGCACAGGTTTTCTCTGAGTCTGACTCACGTTCATTTACCTTGCAGGAAAACCCTAGGCAAAACAGCATCCATATATCCTGGGGCAAAAGTGGGGCCAAATTGGTGTGAACTCAGTGTAATGTAGAAATGGTGGAAAAAACTAGAGTGCAACTTCAGCTTCTGTTTCCCCGTAACGTCTGAGCCCTGTCGCCCCTTTTATTCACATATTTAGTGTCCTGGCCTTCTCTCCAGTTTCTTAACTTACCTATTTGTTTCCTCTGCCTTTCTTTCTCTTCGTCTGCTTCCTCATCTACCTGCTCAGCTGAGCCCATGGCAGCAAAAGAGCCATCTCTACTCATCCAATACAGCTACCATGGATTTGTGGAAAAACATATGAAACCATACATACCTGTTGAGTGGTATCCTATCTTAGGCTGGAGAAAGTTCTACTGGCCTAAGGAGACTTCCTCCAGCTTCAAGAATTTTCATTAAACTTATCAGTGCAATCCTAAATAGTGTTATACCATTCTAAGCCCATTGACTTCAAGGGAGTTAAAAGAGTGTTAACTGTTTAGGATTGTACCTTAAGTGTCTCTTGTTGAAGTAAGAACCATTCAAGTTGGAGGAAGGCTCCTTAGGCTGAAGGAAGCTTCAGATTTCACTCTATGGAGCGATAGATTAAAATAGTTATCTTTCCTTTGTGCAGCAGTACATAGCAGTTTAAAATAAAATAATTCCTATAGTTAAAAAATCTGAACGAGATTTGATTTTGGTGTACAACCAGCAGATGCAGAAAATGTGTACACATACAGTTTTGGGTATCAGATCATGCACATGATAACTAAATGAGCAATAGTACGTCCATTCCAATACAATGTTTAACCTAAAGAGAGATGTCATATTCTTGGTTTGTTTTTAAAATCTGAACCAAAATGCCATTTTACATGGAAGGCAAGTTTGAAACCATTTCATGTCAGGGAAGCCAGTGCTCCAGCATGCTCCCACTGAGACAAATGCTTTGGAAACGGCTGGCTTTAGAGGGTGAATTGTCAAGGGATCGTCTGATAGAACCATTTTTTCATCTGGGAAAAGCATCTGCTCTGAGTCTAACCCAAGAAAAACTCCATCAGATTATTACACCTTGCAGAAGCAATCCCAGCTGGGTCCCAGAAACCACTTGCTGGAATTTAATGTGCCACAACTCAGCAGGCTACTTAGCTTGTCAGTACTAGATTCCAATTGTGCCCTGCACTTCGGGCTGCTGCTTCTAGCCTATCAGTTTATTAGTTCTTTCCTTTGCTTTCAAAAATAGGATTAAAACCATGTATTAGACAAGGGTTCTTGTCCACAAACACCTGATCCACAAATGATGCATAATAATAATAATAATAATAATAATAATAATAATAATAATAATAATAATAATAATAATAATAATAATAATAATAATAATAAACTTTTATTTATACCCCGCCCTCCCCACCTAGGCAGGCTCAGGGCGGCTAACAAGACATGGTAAACCCATGATACAGATAACAATAAATAATATAATTACTTAATTAATAATTAAACAATAAAACCATAAAACAGTATGAAGTTAAAATACAATCGGGTGGCATATAGGATGGCTCGGTATTCCTGATCTTATTAGGAGTTCTGTCTTAAAAAGCCAGCTAGAAGAGGGCAGTTTTGCAGGCCCTACGGAACTGGTTGAGATCCCGTAGGGCCCGCACCTCCTCCTCCTTTATGTGTCAACATAAACAAAATAAAAATATATGATGCCATCTTCCCTCAACCAGAACTGGCCTGAAACACTGAGAAAGATCCCATGGGTTGCCTCTTTGAACCTCTTGCATCAGGAGGAGCTCCTCCCACCAGAGGAAAGCACCTCCACTAGTGCAAAAGATCTGTGGGATCCAACCCGGCAAATCAATCTTGAGATGCTTCGTAGCTTTAAATTTATACTGAAATTAATAATCACCACATATGTAAGAAGCAAAGGTGGCATACAGTTATTTTTAACTTGCTTGTAGTAACACTTCTGGGGTAATGTCAAGTAATACAATATTTATCTTCCTTTTCCAAGTAGCTCTCACATCCAGCAGGTTATCAGCCTGAACAATTCTTTGTAAAAGGCCATAGAAAAGCCAAAACAAAACAAACAAAACAAAATGCTTTGCAGGCCAGAATGAATATTCTGTTTTAGAGCAAATGACATTAACACCTGTATACTACTGACATCATAATTTCCAATTGAAAATAGGTCAGCTTACTTTTAATTTTACCCAGCCACACAAGTGGTAAACATTTAGAGCATTCCTGTTAATGATGCCATCTGGTGCCTTCCCGTAATTGGGTAACACTCCTGCTTCCAAACAAGATGTAATGGCAGCAACACACAAAACCCACTGACATTTACAGTGAGAAAATTTATGATTAGCTATCAGCTCAGAATAGACATGTCTGCATGACCGTGAGTGATATAAAGTCATCAGTAACATGGGAGGAGGGATGGCAGAGTAAATAATGGATTTTCACCCCTGCATATTCTATGTAAATCATTAACAATGGATTGCTTATGCACAACAGAACACGGAACAATTGCAGCTTTGGGGAAAATCCATTCTTACTCCTTTGTTACATTAAACCGTAAATTCAGACCACACTGATTTCTATATGATCACATGTACAAAAATATATGAAATTATTCCCATTCCCTACCATTCTTCACTTCAAGGCATCAATCCTAGTAAAGTTTATCATGGAGTAAGTCCCACTGAACTCAGTAGGGCTTACTCTTGAGTAAACATACTGTTTCAGCATTAATCCTTACTTAGGGGGATGAGCTAAAACCACTTGCCCCATTTGGGGGTCATTTTGGTGACTGCTAAAATCACCTCCTTTCCCCTGCCATTTTTGATACTTCACATATAGTTTCAGTGCAATTCTATTTGCCACCACAAGCTTCATGTCTTGCACCTCATTTGCCCTTGGTGCCGTTTAATCCAATTGATTGTGGAGACCCATGTCCAGCTCTAGTTGGGTTAAAGCAGCTGCCAGCCTGGGAAAGGGATGCCTTTCCATTCCCTTTTCTAGAGACCACACATGCAAAGCAGTAAGTTCAGCAAACATACTTTATTTTCTGGAAGATGCCTTCTCCAGGTTCCATTGCAAAGGAGTTTCCTCACTCCCTGGTTCCCTCACCTATCTGTGTGGCAACAGGTCCACCTGCACTCACCTGGTTCCCTATTCCTCTTCCCTCTTCTAACTCCTGACCATGACTGCCCATTAAATCTACTCCCAGGAGATGCTTTCCACATGGTAGCCAAGGCAGAGGCCCAAGCTAATGCCTCTCTCTTTGCTTGCACCAACCCAAAGGAACACCCTCTCTAGATAGGGCTGCTCCATATCCTAATAACAAACCCCGGCCCAAGCAGTGACCTCCAAGCCAGACCCAAGCAACTAGCCTGATTTGGCCTCCCATGTTATCCGGCCGCACCCTCCTGAGATCAGGTCACCTCCGCTGACGCTATGTCATTTCTGAATGGCTTCAAAATCTGATGTAATTATGTCATGGACACAGACAAACAAAACCTCATAGGTCCCCAGCAGTGGTCAGAGGAACAAAACAGTGCTGAATAGTATTGAAGCAATTATCGATGTATAGAAAATACCGTCCCCCCCATTTGTTTTGCAGTATCGCATGTGCTAATTTCAAGAACACCAACATGAAAGGACATTCACACACACACACATAATTTTCAGAAAGACCCAGATATACACAGGGCATGAAAGATCACTGGGAGGCGGGTGTTTAATTGCTGCTTACCCTGCCAGGCCTTCTGTACTCTTCGGCTGCAATGCAGCAGCTGAGTCACTAAGACCAGCCTCTTCATCACCACACTCACAACAGCTGATTACCACATGATGGCTACTGCCACCCACTGACCCACCCCACAATTTTCTCCTGGTGGCTTGGAAGGAGGCTTGTGATGGCATCCTGAGCCATTATCTTTGTTATGGGGCACAGGGGTACAAAGACACTCTACCTGACCTGGTGTCACTTCAGTTCCACCAGTGAATGCGGAACCCGCTCTGTCAGGATGTTTTTCCTAATGCTGAGTGGGAAACTCTTCTGATTTAATTTCTGGTCCTACTTTCTGGGGCCACAGAAAACAATTCCACACCATCCTCTATATGACAGTCTTTCAAGTACTTGAAGATGGTGATCATATCACCTCTCAGCCGCCTCCTCTCCAGGCTAAACATACCCAGTTCCTTCAACCTTTCCTCATAGGACTTGGTCTCCAGACCCCTCACCATGTTCGTCGCCCTCCTCTGGACATGTTCCAGCTTGTCTATAGCCTTCTTAAAATATGGTGCCCAAAACTGAACACAATACTCCTTGTGATTCCCAGGGTGTATTAAGTTTGATGTCCTGGAAACTGGGAATTTCCCATTATGCACTAGAAGCCTCAGTTGATGATGCAACATTATTGCCCTATGTCAGCAGCGGAGCAGAAACTGCACGGTGTTTCCAATAATACCACTGTGATTATTTTTGAGGTTCCGTGTGCTCTCAATCAGACTCAGGATAACATGCTGTATATATTGAAGTAAGCCTATGATGGGCTGGCCCATCGCTAGTTAACATAGCTGCCATCACTAACTTTCACATTCTCGTTAATGGGAAGAAGCAGGGAAGCCACATCACTGTGGCAAAGGGGATTTGTTCCCATACTAATCCAGGAAGGCTAAAGGATAGGGGAGTGGGCGTGCATGACCTACAAGTGGTATAAGAAAGTGGTAATCCAAGAAGAGACTCTGGGTGGGGAAATGCTTCACAAAAAGCCAACTTGTGGACAACTGAAGGACCACAATTAACAAATTCTGCCCGCTCAACAATGAAGCAATGCCAGCAGATCTCAGCATGAAGCCTTTCAAAGCTGAAGAAGCTTTCTGCAATATCTTCATAATTGATTCAGCCACCTTTTTGGTGAGCAGCAGGAGAAATGACAGCACTGAAGTAGGTAATAAAGCCGGACAGCTTGAGTGCAAGCAAGATACAATAAAGAATGAAAAATAGCTGGTCAAAAGCAAGAAGTAATTCAACAGATGTATGGGATTTTTATTCTACTTCATGAAACAGTTATTCTTGTTAATTATATCACCTATTCTAGACTTATACTCATAATTAAATAATTATGCAAAACAGATGGATAGCAGAATGCTCCCAGATGGTGAGAAAGTAAACAAGTTGATAATACATAAGCATTTAAGATATAATTATAAAAAATAATTATAGCTTCTTGCTCTCAAGCTAATTATATATGTTGCATTAAAACACTTGAAGATGCCCTGTGTAAATTACAATCCCCCCCCCCCAGATTTAAATATAGCAATTTTAAAATGAGAAGCATTCAAAAGAGTTAATTTGCAGATAATGCCAAAGAGATCAATTATCAAACATGCATTTTGCTAAGAGTGAAGTTACCAGCAAGATCATTTTTCTATCCGATGTCTCTAAACGAATGTGCACAGTATGGGAAACAAGCAGGAGGAACTGGAAGTCCTAATACAGGAAGGGAACTATGACCTAATAGGCACTACTGAAACTTGGTGAGATGACACTCACAATTGGAATATTAGGACTGAGAATACAACTTGATTAAAAGAGGAAGGGGGGAGGAGTAGCTTTAGAGGGAATGCTTATTAAGTTTGCAAATGATACTGAATTGCAAGGGGTTGCAAATACAGTAGAAGACAGAAACAGGATACAGGATGACCTTGACAGGCTGGAAAACTGGGCTAAAGCCAATAAAATGCATTTTAACATGGATAAATGTAAAGTTCTGCATTTAGGTAGGAAAAATCCAATGATGGGGGAGACTTGTCTTAGCAGTAGTATGTGCGAAAAGGATCTAGTGGTCTTAGCGGACCATATGCTGAACATGAGTCAACAGTGTGATGTGGTGGCTAAAAAGGCACAAGCAATTTTGGGCTGTATCAGCAGAAGTGTAGTGTCCAGATCACGTGAAGTGATGGTATCGCTTTACTCTGTTCTGGTAAGACCTCACCTGGAGTATTGTGTTCAGTTTGGGGCACCACATTTTAAGAAGGATATAGACAAGCTGGAACAGGTCCAGAGGAGGTTGACGAAGATGGTGAGGGGTCTGGAGACCAAGTCCTATGAGGAAAGGTTGAAGGAGCTGGGGATGTTTAGCCTGCAGAGGTGGCTGAGAGGTGATATGATCACCATCTTTAAATACTTGAAGGGCTGTCAAATAGAGGATGGTGTGGAATTGTTTTCTGTGGCCCCGGAAGGTAGGACCAGAACCAATGGGTTGAAATTAAATCAAAAGAGTTTCCAGCTCAACATTAGGAAGAACTTCCTGACAGTTAGAGCAATTCCTCAGTGGAACAGGCTTCCTCGGGAGGTGGTGGGCTCTCCTTCCTTGGAGGTTTTTAAACAGAGGCTAGATGGCCATTTGACAGCAATGAAGATCCTGTGAATTTAGGGGGAGGTGTTGTGAGTTTTCTGCATTGTGCAGGGGGTTGGACAAGATGACCCTAGAGGTCCCTTCCAACTCTATGATTCTATATGGAAAGGAGATATATGCTTGTGAGGAACTATGTGGATCTAAGCATGGAGGTTCAGTTGAGAGTCTGTGGGTAAAAATAAAAAGAGTAAGAAATAATACTGATATTATGGTGTGAGTCAGCTATAGACCCACCAAGCCAAGCAAAAGTGTTGGATTGAGACACTCCTATAACAGATTTAAAAGCTCTCAAAGAGACGGGACACAATGGCCAAGGCAGATTTCATTACCTGAACATCTGTTGGAAGTCCAACGCTGCCAAAAACAAAAGGTCAAAAAAATTCCTGACTTGTAGTGCTGACAGCTTCATTTTCCAGAAACTGGAGAAGGAAACAAGGGGATCTGCTATCTTGGTCTTGATTCTCACCAACAAGGAAAAATTGAGTGAAGAAGTGAAAATAGTGGGCACCCTGGGCAGTAGTGACCATTTTGTTGAATTTACAGTCTTAGGGAAGGGGAAAGCTATACATAGACTTATAAGTTGGACTTCAGAAAGGCAAACTTCGACAAACTTAGAACTATGCTGGGTAAAATTCCTTGGTCAGAAATAGTTAGGAAGAAGGGGGTTCAGGAGGGTTGGGAGTTTCTTAAAGGCAAAATCATAAAGGCACAATCACAAATGATACTTATGAGAAAGAAAAATAGGAGGAGCCTAAAGAAGCCAAGGTGGCTGCATATACAGCTTTCTGAGGACTTGTGAAATAAATAAGACTCATTTACGAAATGGAAGGAGAGCCTTATGAATGTGCTTGTAGAAAGAAAGTTAGGAAAGCTAAAGCTCACTATGAGCTTAGGCTAGTGAGACATGCTAAATAATTTTTAAAAAGGATTCTTTTCTTATGTTCAAAGTAAGAAAAAGAGCAAGAACATGGCAGGCCCATTGCAGGGAAAGGACTGTAGCAGGTAATGAAGATGGGGCAGAACCACTAAATTTTGACTTTTCCTCAGTCTTCTCCTATGAGGAAAAAGGTGCTCGACATTGCAAAAACAGAACACATTATGAGGGAAGGGAACTGCAGCCTAGGATTGCCATAGGAATAGTACATAGACGATGACATTCGTCTATGCCCCATGTTGCCCCGTGACACAGAGTGGTAAAGCTGCAGTGCTGCAGTCCAAACTCTGCTCACAACCTGAGTTCAGGTAGTCGGCTCATGGTTGACTCACCTTCCACTCTTCCAAGGTCAGTAAAATGAGTACCCAGCTTGCTGGGGGTAAAATGTAAATGACTGGGGAAGGCAATGGCAAACCACCCCATAAAAATCTGCCATGAAAATGTTGTGAAAGCAAGATCACCCCAGAGTCAGAAATGACTGATGCGAACATGGGGGATTACCTTTACCTTTTTTAGTACACGGACACCTAGTTTCTTTAAATGAAACAAAATTCTCAGGACTAAATTAATTGCATTCCAAGAGTACTAAAAGAACTTGTGGACCTAATTTCTGAGCTTCTGACCAATATTTTTGAGAATTCTTGGAGAACAGGTGAGATGCTGGAAGACTGGAGGCGGGCAAATGTTATCCCATTTTCAAGAATGTCATCTGACAGCAATTCTGATTTTGTGAATTATGTTAACCACATGGGATGAACACAGTGATTGATTGGTAAATAGGAGACACCTGTGTTCCACGATCTTACAAGAAATTTTTTGAAAACACTATTTCTTAAAGAAGTTGCTATACAAGCTTAGTATTTAGTACAATTAGTACAATTAGTATCATTTTTATGTTTTTTCACTTCTATCATAATTTATAACAATTTTTAGGAAATAACACCCAAGTTTTTCAGATAGTTCATATTTTAAACACAAAATCATAACATGAACATAAAGAGAACACTGAAGAGTCCACCTAGGCAAAAAGCCTGTAAATAGATTTCTTGCTTGTTACATAGACCTCTTATTTCATCTGTTGACGTTGTTTCTATCAATATATTAATCTGCAACGATGTTGCAAAATGATCATTGCGACTGAAACAAGGTTCAGAAGTTCTCCAAAATTGTATACAAAGTTGCAAGGAAGGCAGACTGAGTTGAAGTATATGAGATAACAAGTATTCTAGATAATCACGTGTTTTGATGTCCACTTCTTCTTGATCACAATACTTCAATTTTTGGAACCAATGCTCAAACGGCTATACATGCAGTAAGTCAATTGCTAAGGCAGCATTATCGATTTTGTGAATGAGGCAGACCATGAGAGGGAGGGGCAGGAAGGGTTGCAACAGCGCTTAGTTCTTTTGGCCCTGCTTTGCATGCCCAGGGAAGTTCTGATCACCACTTTGAAGTCAGAAAGCAATTTTCTCTAGGCCAGTTTGGCTAGAGACCCTGGAGGTTTTTGTTTTAGGTGTCACTGGGGGTGGAATGCACTGGCTTGGTATCAGTGGGTGTGGCCTAATATGCCAATGAGTTCCCGCTGGACATTGGAAGCTTTCTCGTCCACCTAGTCTACTCAGATTAGCAATGGCTCTCCAGTATTATATCCCCCTTTGGCTGTGGATTCCCAGGTTAGAGTACTCACTAGGCACTAGTTCTCATGTCCACTGAGAAGAGACAAAGCCTGATTGAATCCCTGGGTGGGCTGGTTTGGGCCCCAGGACGGACATTTGACACCCCTGGTATAGGACATTCAGTAAACAATGCAATAGGATCTGGGTTGTAGAAGCAAAAAAAAAGAAACTCAAGCAAAGCATAAGTGTTAACATGACATATTAAATGATAAAAGATTACAAAGTAAGATCCAAATTTCAGCAAACTATACACTGTAGCATAGACCACAGACCACAGTCCCTAATAATTTACCCAAGTTACTTTGTGAATCACTTTGTGAAGTACTAATGTATTGCCTGTGTAGAAAAGTCCTCTTGAGTAGTTCAGTTTTTCAGGGTGTATGGAAAGCCAGGAGAATGGGAACCTTCCTGACCTCCTCAGGCAAGCCACTCTACCTGGTGGGGGCCACAATGGAGAAGGCACATGTATGGCCAGTTGTTGCTTTTGCCTGTTTGCAAGCTGGCACTCACAGAAAGCCCTGCTTGAATGAGCAAAGCTATCATGGTGGAACATAGGGGGAGAGATGGATGAGGGTACAAGGCCATGAAGGGCTTTGTATGTGATAGCCAATACTATAAATTGTGCCCAATAACTGATAGGCAGCCAGTGACTGGCGAATACTACAACTTGAACAATTTAAGCAAATACGAAATTGTACTGGCATATTTATAGAGTTTAAAAGTATAGATGACTTCATTTTCTACAAGTAAAATTGCAAATATAACCAATATTTCAAAGAGAGCAGCTCTGATGGGCAGTAAATGGTTAATACTGTAATCTGGTATGAGAACCTCTAGTGACAGGGTATTCAAATGGAATTTTTCAGCTGAAAGAATCAGTTAGGAGCAAGAATTAGAAACTGAGAGCTGAGTGAGAAGGAAGGCTAAGGGAGTGAGAGGGTCAAGAAGGATCCCCATTCAAGTCTGAGGAAAATAGCTCCTAGAAAAGGAGGGTATTCCCTATCCAGTCGAAAGGAAAGAGCTCCTAAAAGAAGGGAGAGATCATTACCCTGCAGATAAGGAAGGAAACTGAATGTTCCTGCCTTTACCAAGTGAGACAAAAAAGCTTATGTCTATGTATTTATGCAGAGACTGCCAAGAAATCTCTCTCCTCAAGTTTTAAAGACCTGTCTGAATAACCAAAATAGTTACTTGTGACAAATTATCTGGTGTTTATTTATATACAAAGTTACCTCATTCCTGTTGTCAGTTCACCTCATAAGTCCTAAACCTGATTCCAACATGACGATTTCCTCTCAAATAAAAGTTTGTTATTTTTGAATTATGATCAGTCTCTCATGCACCATTTTCAAAACAGGGGAAACAAAGGATTAAAAGTCTCTCCTGTCAGTTCTCTAGGCTGAATCAGCTTCTGACAAAAGAAATTCAAATGCCTAGGTGGGAAAGCCAGAGAAAAACAAAGAAAAAAGAAAAAGGCCATGAAGGCCAGTGAACAACAAGATAAAGGGAAATCCTGTGGGGGAGGCCAAAAATATCATATCAGTAAACTATTTTACTTTAGCACATGCATCTAACTTTCTGCCACCTGACAAACACATATGCCCCACACCCCTGACATCACCGGAAGGTGTACTAAATTATATCAGCTCAGCATCAACTTTAAAATGCTTCTTGAATTATAATTGTCATAATAAAACCTTACTCCCATGATCCCATCATACTTTTAAAATTACTTTCTCCCATGTGGCCAGTGACATGATGAAGATTTCCATCTGACTGCTTTATATGTCTTGGTTATTTTCCCGGTTTTTATGGGGGAAATATGAGAAAGTTTGTCAAATCTTAAAGTTCAGCAAAATTTACACAGGGGGGTTAAATAATGGAGCCCAGAAGCAAGTATTGGGGGAGAGGGCCGTAAGAAAGGAAGAGCACAATAAATTTAGAGGTTCTGGAGCGCTGCTCCTGTGAGCTCCTACCAAAAACAAGGCCTGCATTTAACTAAGAAACACATCCTTGGAAATACGTGTATCAGTATATGCCTACAGTAAACACAGGAATTACCATTATCTAATATTGTAGATAACCTTGAACATTTTCATACTATACATTTTGAATGAGTAAAATTTTGTCTCAAAAAGGCATTCTATTCATTCTGAAAGAAAAAATAATTCACAGGAGATCCCCCCCCCCCCCCCAGTGCTCCTCAGAACTTCCCAATTCTCCCATCAGGAAAAATTAAAATGCCCTCTGACTTTTTCATGCTATACATTTTGAATGTGGAAATCCTAGCAAAAAAATAACATTAATTTGTTACAAAGGGAAAATAAATCATAGGAGGTGTTCCCGCCTTTCCCTTCCATGCTCACTGTTAATCTGGTACTTTTTTGGACTTGAACTGGCCCAGTTACAGCCTCCAACTTTGAACAAAATGGATTTCAGACTCTGACTCTTGTGTACTTTGCCATCAGAAACTGTGACTTTTGCTGAGACTGCAACGATACAGCACCAAGTGATGGTTGTGCATTCTGTGAGGAACATCTAACAGCAATAAAACAAAGTATGAGTCCAATCACATCTTTAAGACTGTGGCAGAATCTGGGCATAAGTAAGAGTAGGCCTCTCTGTGTATCCTTTTGGACATCTATTCTTTGGCTCAACATTTTCCCACAAAGCTTTGCAGTCTAGATCAGAGTTGTATTTTTCCAGGCAAGTATTCCCGCTAATGCACTCTCACTTAGAGAATAGCTTACTTACCTGGAATCCTTGACGCTAATCCCAAAGAGCCCCCTATTTTTCACATATACGGACATTGTGATCACTAGGTTGGTTGCCAGGGTGCTTGGAGTTTCAGCTCACTCACATCTGCTCTAAGAGGTGAGTTTTGCCTACCATTTTCTGAGAGACTTATGTGACCTGCAGATCGCACACCCCATGACCTCATCCCCTGCGGGCGGCAATCAGGTAATATAAGGCCAAGCACATGGCAGTCCAGTGTCTTGTCTTGCCTCCCCATCCCACAGACATGTGCCCTCAAACTCTGGGCCACTTTCCACGTTCCTGTCTTCCACTTCAACGGATCCATGGACCAGGTTGTATCAATCCCCCCCCCCCCCCGCAATATTCTTGAATGTTCTTATATGTTTCATTTCTATTTTTCCTTAGTTCTAGTGTGTATGAATGTTTGATTGTTTCTGTGTGATTGTATTTATGTTTTTATATATTTTTTCTATAGTAAACATTTTTATTTCAATATTTATTTCGTCTGTAGTCTCCTTTATGAAAGCTGCTCCTCCGTATCATAGGTAAAAAGATCTGCTCCTATGCTCTGCCAAGGGTCTCCTGCTAATCCCCCATCTAAAAAAGGAGATCCATAGCAATTGCCCTAACAAAAGTCTAAACATCTAGCTAAGAGGGTGTGTGGCTCCATGACTTTTCCTTGCCAGAGGGAAAGTGTCTGGAGATTTCTGCCCTTACAGATTATGAGCTGACTCCAAGCAGACTTCAGTGGGCCATCAAAGGGCAGGGTTTGGTACTTGTCAAGTTCATCCCATTTCTAATTGACTTGGATTCTAAGAGTATATAGTAAGGGTTTTTTCTTTGCTTGGGGCTCTTTGACAACAACTTTGTGAGGATCTGGGTGAACAGACAGGAATATTCCTCTTTTTCTAAATATACTGTGCACGATAGCAGGTATTGGGTTTTTCTGTTGCTCCGTTTGTTAATGGATTTCACAGTTATATGGTTTCAATGAATAGTGTTTTAGTGTGAAAAAGACTGGCCTGAGTGTCTCTCTCTGAGAAGATTCGGTCTCCAAGCTAATTTCAGCTCCAGCTCATCGAACTCTTGTGGGATCTGGGAGAGACCCAAGCAAATTCCTGGGTATCAGAATTCCCCAACAAGGACCAACAAAGTGTAATTCTGGGTATAAGTCTTCATGTGCACGCACACTTCTAACAATATATATCCAGAATTAAACTTTGTTGGTCGTAAAGGTGCCGCTGGACTCAAACTCTGTTCCACTGCTTCAGACCAGCTGGTCACCGATACTTGGTCACCCACCCGAATCTAACCGAAAGTAGCCGTAAACACTGGGAAAGCACCTCTTAATACTGAGAGAAAGTGTTTGTCCAGGAAGGCAACTTGCCTAAAGATTTCTCACAATACAAGAACTCGTGGGCATTCGATGAAATTGCTGAGCAGACAGGTTAAAATGGACAAAAGGAAATACTTCTTCACCCAAAGGGTGATTAACATGTGGAATTCACTGCCACAGGAGGTGGTGGCAGTGTGTGTGTGTGTGTGTGTATAAAATTTTTTGCCACTGTGTGACACAGAGTGTTGGACTGGACGGGCCATTGGCCTGATCCAACATGGCTTCTCTTATGTTCTTATGTTCTTATTGTATAAAGCCTCTCCAAATCATATTTTACAACAGAAGACCCTCCCACCGGAGGATCTCAATTGTGTTTGGTTATAAATAATATTATGAGGTGAAGGGAAGCATGGATTACAGGATTTTTGATCTTATTTTTTGTGATTGTTTTAAAGGCTTTGAGAAAATTTGTGCATTTAGCTAAAGGAGCCCAGAAACTGGATTGTTGACTCGGATAGTAACTTTGCCAATTGAATGGAAATAGTCAACTGCTGAGATTCCATGAGAACAAGATTACGCAAAACAGGGTTCCACACATAAGTGGGAAAGACTCCCCGCCCCCCCGCTTCCCATGACTGCTAGCACGCACAATCATGCTATAAAGGAGTATTTTTCCTTGAATCCCAGCCTTAAACTCATCACTGGAACACCCCAGAATGCACTGTTCATTGCTAAGAAAACAAAAATGTCCTCAAGACACAAGTGAACACCTGTAATTCTGATAAACAAGCACACCAGTCTCATGAACAATAAGAAGAGTTCAGACTAATATGTTTTTTGATACTGGGAAGATGTTACAGATATGGGATATTGCAGTGCCCTGGGTGTCAAAGTAAACAATGAATGAGGGGAAAATTAAGTCACACCTCTGTCTGTACCTCTGCAGAGCGACATGCCACCTGTGCCCAAGGGAAATGTGAAAGAGTCCAGGAGGAAGACAGGTTTTCTTAGCTAACAGCTTTTCTTAGCAGTTTTTCTTAGCTAACAGCTTTTCTTTGCAGGAAAGAACCAGGCTTTTCTTTTTAAGGTCCCTCATGCATTGAAAATGTCTTGAGGCCTCCAAAGGCCTATCCTCACTGTGCCCTCTTCTCTTAATTCTCCGGAGTTTGAGGGTTGAGAGGCTCACAAGCCTGTGGGAATCCTGCCTCTTCAACCTTCCTGGATCCTCAGATAAGTAGCTATGAAACTGCATCAGCTTGCTTGCTAGGAAAATGAGCTAAAACTAGAAGGACAGAAAGGTGGGAGAGTGACAATGGTTTAACATTTAGATTTAAGTTGGCTAACATGCACTAAAATGGCTCTCAACTTTTTGTTTTAAGTGTATTTAGATGGTTTAATGGTTAGTGATTCTTCTCTTTACTATGTCATCTACTAGTTTAAAACTGATTTAAAATTGTACTTATTTACTCATGTTTCATGTAAGCCAAAATGCCCTCAAAAGAGGTTGGGGGGTTGACAGGTAGGCACCTTTGGCTTAAAAAGGATCTAGAATCTATGTATACAGGATTCCACTTCCAGAAATTATTGCTAAATTCACCAAGGACACTAATTAAGTAAAACGATCATGAATTTATAACAGAAAATATGGAACACACCTACAAGACAATAGACTCATATAACATACAGACAGACCTAATAAAAATAGAGAGAAATGCATAGAGGTAACATAAGGATGGACAAACAGGGTGATAATTACCGATCGTAGTCTTCAAGTAAGGTTCCAATGGCGACAAACGAGGACGATGGGGAAGGGGACCCTCAACTGGCCAAGAATCGGAGATGTATCTAAGCAGAAGGAATGGGGTTCTGCTAGATGCACACCTGTGGGGAGTTGGGACTGTGGTTATAAGGACTACCTTGAGCCCTTAGGGGGTAGGAGGTACAGGGGTGAATGACAGGTGGTCAGCTGGTACATGACCTCAGGAAAAGGGGAGGCTCCACAATGACCATAAGGGCTGGACTTATGGGGTAGCCAATAGCCAGTTTATTGGGGCACCTGATTGGATGCCCATAGCTGGCCAATGAGCAGACTTGGCCCTGGTTACCTGCTTGGACTTCCAGGTAACAATGGGCCAAAGGGGGAGGCTCCAGGATGACCATTAAGGGAAAGAATGGGTGAAATTATTGGGGTGGAGGTGACTAAAGGCTATCAAAACTTATCTAAAAGGTGACAACAGATGGCCAAATTGCTACCTAAGATAACACCTGATCTATACAAAGAAACTTGGCTCTGGGTGAAGATGTTCTTCCTCTTCTTCATTCCTCTGCTGGCACCATCCTTTGTCTTGGGTTCCGTTGGACAAAGGCTTTAGGCAGTCTGACAGGATCCACGTCTAAGATAAGCTTGATTGTCTTATGCATAGGTGACATCTGTTGAGTACGTGAGCCTCCCGCTTTGTTGTGATGTAGTCTGGCACTGCAGGAAGATAGCTGCTGGTGATGTTAGCCTTCCCATATGGATTCTATGGTCAAGGCTGGAAATTGCTTGCCTGGACAGTTCCTGGTGGTGCAACTTCTGCTGCAACGGCCGAGATGGTGATCGCACGGAGTGACTGGAAACCCATCTGTTCTCCTGGTTAGCACTCTTCCAGAGACATGGAGTGCTGCTGCAACATTGTGGCTGTTAGTACTCATATAAGTCCCTTACAGTCTGGTAGACAAAACCCACGTTCTCCTAGCAGATGTGTGTGAGTTGAATCTCAAGGCACCCTGGCAACCAAACGTATGACTACGATGTTCTGAAATTAGGGGTCTTTTTCTCACATTCAGTACTGCCTGTTTCTATTATTTTCTGTAGCCTCCTGCATATTACTGGTTTTGTATGCGTGCCTTTTTCATAAGGATTCCTATATCATGCATCTGATTCAGTTTGCTTCTGTAGTGTTTCTGTAGTGTTTATTGGAAGTAATGCCTTCCAATAAACCATGTAACTTGTATCAGTAAAATGCTGTGTACCCACTAAGATAGGAAATCATAAGAAAAGAGGTTTCCTGCTTAAGGGAACCAAATTATCACTCACTAAAATTCCCCAATTTTTCCATTGGAAAGCTGACAAAAATGCCCTTGGAAAAAAGCTGAAAAAAGATTTCTCTGTAAAATTTTCTGGGTGTTCAGATATCTAGCTTTTGCCTGCCAACACAAAATTTATCTTCATAGATTCACATGGTTTTATTAAAGCTATGAAAAACATTTCATAGTATAGAAATAAATAACGGTGTAATATTGGTTGCCATCATCATAACAAAAATCTAACTTTTAATCCTTACCCAACTTTTGCTCAGTTTGTCGAACAGTAATTTCATTATTGTTTTTTTAAATCTCCATTTTATTACATATTTGAGCCCATAAAGAAAGTAATGAAGTGAAATTATAGTTAGCTTTGAACTTATTCTTTGAACTTATTCAGCCTTCCATTCTTCCGAGGTCGGTAAAACGAGTACCCAGCTTGCTGGGGGAAAAGTGTAGATGACTGGGGAAGGCAATGGCAAACCACTCCATAAAAAGGTCTGCCGTGAAAACATTGTGAAAGCAATGTCACTCCAGAGTCGGAAATGAGTGGTGCTGGCACAGGGGACCTTTCCTTTTCCTTGAACTTATTCTAAGAATCACCAAGAGAGCCCACAATGAAAAACTGCTGAAAATACCAGGTGTTACAATGAAATTGTCAGATGCCATGGCAAACTGGTGAATGGGATTTGTTGAACTGTATATTTTAAACTATACATTTTTTTTAATGGCAAGAAATGTAGAGAAGTGCAAAAAGTCACTTTACAGAGAGGTCTTCAGAAATGATGACCATGGGAACATAAAAAAGTAGTAGAAAAATGTGCCAGAAAATGTTGTGTTTGAGGAGTATTTAAAAAATCAAGTGCAGAGGAAGCAAGGACACATAAAGAAGGCAAGTAAGTTGAGACAGTTTGTCACAGACAGGACAGCAGGGAGCTGTGACTGAAGGGACAGGTCACTGAGATAAAGGGGAGACATTTAAAAACACAGCTGCTATGGCGGAAAAAAATGCTGGAGCATTTTACCTACATCAGGATTGTGGAGCCAGGAATCTGCAGAATATCTACAAAAGGACAAATACTATGCTTCGTAATAGATGCTCTTGGTGTTCGATGATGGAATTTTATCATAACTTCTTTTGTTACTTTACCAATAAATGAATGCACATGCACACCATCTATATTTTTGTTAGGATGCTGAACTGACATTGATATAAATAGCTTGAGAAAGTAATAAACAAACTGACTGAAATATAAAGAATATTGTTCCACCCTGTTGCAAAACCATTTTACATTTGAAGAATAAATCCTCAAGCAGAAAAAAGATTTCTAGACAGAAATCACCTACTTCAAATGAGCAAGAGGAAAGCAGTGGGAACACAAAATCCCACAAGCCTGTGAAGAGACTGATGTTCAGGAAACTACTAGTGCAGGAGTTCCAAACCTTTTTAGAACCTGAGGGCACCTTTGGGATTCTGACATAGCACGGTGGGTACAGCCACAAAATGGCTGCTGAGGGAGGTCAATCTAGCCACAAAACGGCTGCCACAGATTGCCATCAGAGCAAAGTGAAGATCCTTTTACTGTGCTGTTGCCAAAGCAATGTTTTAAAAAGTCTGCACAGCCAATCAAATCTTCAATAGCCAATCAGAAGCCTTGGTGGACAAAAGCCCGACCTGGCTTCACCTACTTTATTTGGTGGGCACCAAGAAAGGTGACAGTGGACATCGTTGGGGATCCCTGTACTATTGCAATCCTAAGCAGTGGTACACCTTTCTAAGCCCACTGATTTAAATGGATTTAGAAGGTTGGGTCTCTTTTTAGGATTTCGGTACTGCAAGAGACTACACGCCAACTGCACACATTCAGACCTTGCCACTCCCCGTGCCAGTACATAAACACCATCCCCTTCATAGGTCTAGAGACCACTTTCTCCTATTTTGGATATCTTTCAGTTGACAGAGGAAAGGACAGGCAGATTTGGATCCTGGGAAGGCTCAAAACTGCTAGATAAAATCCTCCAATGAAATATCTGTATTGTAAATCTGCTAATTTAAAATAAAGATATCCCTATTTCTAAAATACATTCTGAATAATCTAAAGGCTGCTGATTACAAATTCTCTATTTGAAATGCAAGCTCAGAAAAAGCCCAGGCTGACACGGGAAGGGCAGGAGCATCAGGTTCAAGGTAATTAAGAAGCAGCTCACCATCATTAAGACAGTAATGTCATCCCATCTGCCAAATCCTACATTTAGCTGGAGCTTTGCCTTTTGCTTCCTGCTGCTTCTGTTACCCACCTGATCCTTAGAGACCTGCTTCGATGGAGCATTGATGCCAAGTTTTTCCAGAGGATAGACAATCTGTCGTCTTGGTCGCACGGGAACCATGTAATGAAGGGCAGATGTCAGGGAATGGGCACAGGGATTCTGGAACTGAAAGACAACAAGCTATATTTTAGCAGGGAGAATGTCAGAAAAGTTCATCACAGATGTCTGCAGCCCTGCTCTGCGAAGACAAGAATTCTTTATCCCCTTGATTAAATCCAAGAGAAATATCAGCAATGAAATAAACATGCTTAGAGCAGAGGAATGGATTGCAGCTAATTCCCGACACTAATGAAGATAATTATGAGAGTAATTGCATTACTATCTCAGTGGGAATGACAGATAAACAAGTGGTTTGGTTTATGGGATTTTGCCACACAAGTAGCTCCCCAGGAGGATGTTTTCCTCCACTGTGATCATGAATCATCGTCACCCGACCTCATTAAGCAGTGTTACATGTCTGCTGTTTGCCTCCAATTGTTTGGCAAATGGGGGGTTAAACATTTATATAGGAAAAAAAGCATATGGATTGTTGCTTTCATCCAAACGATGAATGTTAATGAACCGGCAAACATGAAAGGGGGAGAAAATCCTCATATTTTCATTAACATATAATTAAGACTCCTTTATCATGCTACAAGTTCAGCTAAACAACACAGTAGGGAAGCAACAGTTAAAAAGAGAGAGCAGTAATACAAAACAAAGGGCAATGAAATCTTTCCAAAAGCCAGTACTACAGTCGTGCTGTTAAAATAGAGATATCATGACACAAATCAAACTAATTTTTTCTTCTTCTCATGAACAGAAAGTCTTAGCAGCCTCAGTAGTCCACGTTTGTCAGAGCCTGGAAGCTAACAGGGTCAGCCATGGTTAGTATATGGATGTGAGACCACCAAAGCAGAGCAAGGCAATGAACCACCTCTGTCCACCTCTTGCCTTGAAAACCCCATGAGGGGACACCATAAATCAGCTGCAACTTGACAGCACTTTTATTTATTTATTGTTATTATTTAAGCAAGCCTTATTTCCTGCATCATTCCCCCATATCACTTGAATGTTGATTATAAGAAGAAGATTTTGGATTTATATCCCACCCTGTACTCTGAATCGCAGAGTCTCAGAGCGGTCACAATCTCCTCTACCTTCCCCCCCCACACACACAACAAACACCCTGTGAGGTAGGTGGGGCTGAGAGTGCTTTTACAGCAGCTGCCCTTTCAAGGACAGCTTCTATGAAAGCTATGGCTGACACAAGGCCATCTCACCAGGTGCAAGTGGAGGAGTAGGGAATCAAACCCGGTTCTCCCAGATAAGAGTCCGCGCACTTAACCACTACACCAAGCTGTCTCTCTACACCGAGCTGACTCTATAATAATTATAGTAATATATAATAATTACTATGGTAATATTTCAGTCCACAGAAAAGGAACCAGCTCAAATGTGGATGAGTTCTTCAAAAAGGATCTGCAAATGTGCATGACCCAAATTTTTTTTATTGCTGGTGGCTATGTCCATAAATTCAAGATTACTGGAAGCAAATCATAGTAAAAATAAAGGACATTACATTGTCATGATTTAAAGATCTTTGTTATGGGCAGGCAGAGGGCTGTTATGGCCTTTCTTTTCACAGTTTGGTTGTAATGACAGGTCAGGCAGGTTTTCTGAATTTCCATCTTTCATTTAAAAAAAAAAAGTCTCCAGCCCCTTTCCCTCTCAAAGATATAGGGGGAAAAGGCATCTCTCTACAAACAATATTTTTTTAATGAAAGGTGGGGATCTACCAATCAAAAATGGTTCATACCTGGCCAAGGGAAGTCAGAATTTTTGCAATTGAATGAAGCAAGCATTAGAACAATAGACTAATTACTAGATAAAGATAAAATTTTAACAAAAATTCAATTGAAATCAAAACTAAACCCAAAAATCAAATGGTACAGATACCTGAAGCTGAAACAGTTTTTGAAATCTCCACAAACACAAGAATTAAGATATAGACCACTAACTCAATTTGAAACTTTATTAAGAGACAAGGTAGAACAAAAACCAGGCTTAATAACAAAACTGTATAAAATTTTAAATATAATAGATGAAGAAAAGCAAATGGGAAACCAAAAACGATGGCATTTAGATTTGAATATAACATGGTCTGATGCAGAATGGGAACAAGTTTGGTTATTGCCAAGTTTCTCTTCTAGAATATTTGCAGTACAACTATAAGCTATAAAGATTATAACTAGATGGTACCTGCCTCCCACAACTATATCCCATTTTTATAAACAATATTCCCCCTCTTGCAAAAAATAATGTGGAAATGATGCTAATTTTTTGCATTGCTGGTGGCTATGTCCATAAATTCAAGATTACTGGAAGCAAATCATAGTAAAAATAAAGGACGTTACAAATATAATACTACCTTGTACTCCAGAGGTAGTACTTTTAGAAAAATGGACACAACTAAACATAGAGCAATTGAAAAAAGAATTAATCTCCATTTTATTATCTATAGCAAAAAATGTCATTACTACAGAATGGCTAGACAGAAACCTGCCCACCATTAAACAATGGTTAATAAAATTATAGGTTTACTTTATCCTTTCCAAAATTGCTTTTGAATGCTCTAATTTATCTCCTAACAATTATGAATCAAAAGTTGTGGCAGTATGTTATCTGATGCTAGCGTATTTAACACATGATATTATTCCAAAAAATTCTTTGTACTTAGGTATGATATATTTTTATTGAATGCAAATTTAGTTAATTGATACTCTGTACTGGCAGCACAGAAGTAAATACAATAATGTATTGTATTAAGGGTTAATTTATGGTTGGAAAAGAGTTGAAAAAATGAAAAAATGTCAATTTAAAAAAAGATGGGGATTCAGAGAACCTGCTTGACTTAGCATTATAACGGTATACCAGTATACAGATATTTTAGTGTTCAGGGCAGGAGGGGAGGAGAGTAGTTGGATGATGACAACAATCCAATAATTGAAAAGTGGACTGGAGGTGAATGGGATTACGTGGGACAAAGAAAATTGGCTACATCAGGGGTGTGTGGCCTAATATACAAAGGAGTTCCCGCTACAAAAAAAGCCCTGCTTATGGCTGAGAGTCTAACTAGTTAAGATGCTGGGAGGTTGATGGCCAGATCTTCCCGGGTGACTTATATAACAAGTGCATGGTCCTCCAGTTCAGACTGGGGTTTCTTGGGGAAAGTATTGAGGATCCTGCCCCCCGCCAAGGTCTCACTTATTAAAGCCTTCAGGCAACATCAAAAATAGGACTCCAACTCATAAGAACATAACAGAAGCCATGTTGGATCAGGCCAATGGCCTATCCAGTCTAACACTCTGTGTCACACAGTGGCCAAAAAACCAGGCGCCATCAAGAGATCTATTAGCGGGGCTCACAGCTCCTGTTGTTTTGTCAGACCAACGATGTATATCTTGCTACAGATCCAGAGCTTAATTTAACCCTACACTCTTCAGCAGTTTTTGTGGTCATGTATGCATTTTAAAAATATAAATCCTTTAAAGAAAATCTACAACTGACTATTGTAGCAGAAAATTATATGCCTGACAACATCCCTTGAGGAAGGTAACCATATTTTCTCTTCCAGCTTTCACCCTGGCTTTATACAACTTTATTCAGCATTACAAAATATGTTCGGTAAACTTCTGAAAATGGTTCAGCTCCATCAGTACTGTGAGGCTGCAGGATATTTATTCTCCTTGGATTGTATAGATCCTTGCAGTTCTATTTGAATATTGGTACTTAATGAAGATCTCTGGAAACAGGTCAAGGTGTCATCCATTGAGTCCCTGTGTTTTTTCCATGTGACTGCCTGAATTTCTGTGTATTTTTTTTCAGCAATATATATATATTTAAGCCCTTATCTATATTCTCTGAATAACATGTCTCACTTAATGCCCTAAAATTATTTGAAATACATACGGTATATCTGGAGAGTCTAGCTCTGCAAGCACCAAGCGACAGAAACAATATGAATAAAGATTAATGTAACTTAGTAGCTACAAAACTGAACTAGCAATCAAGATAACTCCATTTCAAATCTCACCTTCTGCTATGAAATCAGGGTGTGAGATTCAGGACAGAAAAAAGGGATTACTTCTTCACAGAACATGTCCTTAAGCTTGTTACTGCATGGTGTGGCTATGGTCACCAAACTGGAAGGCTTTAAAAGGGAAGTGGACAAATACATGAAGGACTATCCATCGCAAAAAATTTTCATTAAGCCCAGAACATGTTAAAAGAGACTATGTGGCTCAGAGATAAAGGGGAAGGACCTGGGAGTACAGGTTGTGTTTTTTTCAGTTCTTCCTGTCAAAGGCTGTGGCTCCGGAAGAAAAAGAGGAATACTGCAAATAAATCACTGGCTATATAGATGGTGTCATCAGGAAAGGTTTGGGGTTTTTGGACCATTACTTAATCTTTCAAGATGAAGCGCTTCTATCAAGAGAAGGTTTGTACCTCATGAGGGTAGGGGAAAATGTGTTGGGTAAGAGCCTTGCAAACCTAATAAGGAGGGCTTTAAACTAGATAGTATGGGGGAGTGGGAGAAAATGCTAAGCCTAGTAAAATGCCAATAACTAGAATTAAGAATGCTAAAGTTTTACGGGGAGTGACAAAGTTATACTGGGTAAAAGTTATCCTGGGTACAATCTCATGGTCAGAAATACTTATGGAGAAGGGAGTTCAAGAGGAGTGGGAGTTTCTTAAAAGTGGAATACACAGGGCTTTTTTTGTAGAAAAAAACCCAGCAGGAACTCATTTGCATATTAGGACACACCCCTTGATGCCAAGCCAGCCGGAACTGTGTTCTTGCTCAAAAAAAGCCCTGGGAATACAAAAGCATCTAATTTATTTAAATGAAACAAAGTCCTCAGGGTCAGATGCAGTGTATTCAAGGGTACTAAAAGAACCTGTGGACGTAATTTCTGCGCTTCAGGTCATTCTTTTTTAGCATTCTGGGAGAACAGATAAGGTGCTGGAAGATTGCAGGCAGGCAAATGTTGCCCCCATCTTCCAGAAGGGGAAAAAGGAGGATCTTGGTAACTACCAACCCATCAGTTTAACTTCTATGCCTGAAAAAGCTTTAGAACAAATCAGTCAGTCCTTGAGCATTTAGAAAGGATGGCTGTGATGACTAAGACAAGCATTGGTTTCTCAATAATAAGTCATGTCAGAGTAACCTTATCTCTCTCTTTTTTTAGAAAGGTACTATCTTGCTGGATCAGGGGAATGCTGTAGACATTGTTTACCTTGACATTGTTTACCTTGATGTATTGATGGATTTTAGTGTAATCATGGTGTAAACCATGTCATATGAGCCACCCTGAGCCCGCTTCGGCGGGGGAGGGCGGGATATAAGAATAAATTTATTATTATTATTTCGGTAAGGCCCACAAACTATTAAGTCAGATTAGGTCCCACATGCTATTCTTGTTGACAAGTTGGTAAAATGTGTTTTGGATCCTATTACTGTTAGGGAGATTTGTAACTAGTTGACAAACAGTGCTTGTGAATGGTTCCTCATCCTCTTGGAGAGAAATGACAAGTGGAGTGCCTTAATTAGTATTAATGGAATTGCAGCTTCATTAGTATTTTTTTTTACATCTTGGTAATTAGATTGGAAAGTGGTAAAATGGGTATTTGAAATAATCATACAGCAAACCCACTGACTGTAATCCCCTATTGCATTACCACCTCTTCCATCCGATTTGTATTAGAAATTATTTAACATCTAGGCAATTCCTGCAGATTAAGAGCAATTCCACCAGAGTGCAGGATTATACCACTGAAAGTGCCAGACTGAAGAGACAGTTTGAGGTACAAGGGTATACAAAGAGCATCCAAAGTTGGCAGAGTAAATAGATGGGAGTTGTTTCAGGACCAGTCCAAAACAAAGAGAACCTCTAGATTTTCATTTGCCTTTCAGTATTCACCCAGGGCATGAATACTGTGAATGAGGATCCTGTGAATTTAGGAGGTGGTATTTGTGAATTTCGTGCATTGTGCAGGGGGTTGGATTAGATGACCTTGGAGGTCCCTTCCAACTCTATGATTTTAGGACATGGCAAATAGTAGACATTTTGAGGAAACATTGGCATATTATTGACTCCGTGCAAGGTTGTTTTCCACAATTAGAATGGAGAAGGGGTAGGAATGTCAGAGACATGCTCTTGCATTCTCATTTAAGGAAACCGATTAACGGGATTTCCCATCTCCCAGTGGGACATTAGCAGTATGAGAAATGTCTCACGTGCCCCCAAACTATGCAAATCAAGCAGATTACCATAAATAACTTCACATGGAAATTACAGCAGTTTACTAATTGTGAGTCAAAAAGGGTAATCTACATTTAAAATGTTCATGTGAGTTCTACAATGTGCAGTATAAAAATTAGGGTTCTTGAACATAAGTCCTGGGTTCGTCATCAAATAGTGGAAGCTCCAATTATGGCTTACTGTCTAGAAGAAAAACATAATCCTGAACGCATTCAATGTGCTATTGTGTACAAGGTAAATACTCAGTATATTTGGGAAGATATCCATAAATTATTGTTACAGAAGGAAGCTTTCTTTAGACACAAGTTCAGAATGGTTGCTCCAAATGGATTGAATGCTTCTCTGGATTTGAGTTCTTATTTGAATGTATACCTTGACCATGATTTTGTACTCCATGAATTTGGACACAACCTTGCAACCACAGGTGTTTTCAACCTTTGTGTGGATATTTACTAGATCACTGTGAATCCCGCATTAGGAGAACTATACTGCCAATATTAATGCTTGGATTAGCTGTACTGAGCTTGACTGTATGAGCAGAGGGGCAGTTCTGTTTGGGAGAGTTATAAATGATTTGGGTTGTTTTTGTGCTATATAAGTTCTATATATACTCATAATCAGGGCTCTTTTTTTAGCAGGAGCTCCTCTGCATATTAGGCCACACCCCTCTGATGTAGCCAACCTTCTTGGAGCTTACAGTAGGCCCTGTACTAAAAGCCCTCTAAGCGCTTGGAAGATTGGCTACCTTAGGGGGCATGGCCTAATATGCAGAGTAGCTCCTGCTAGAAAAACAGCCCTGCTCATAATTTAAACTCTTTTTCAGTTCCTAACAGAAGAAGGTGACCAGATGAAGATACACTGTTGAAACATGCAAAGAATACCTAGGATGCATGTCATCCCGCCTTTAATTTCTGCATGTCTATCGGAGTTTGTATCGGTTGTTCATCTTGAGATGTTCTTATTAAGACTTTCACCTTACTGATTGAGACTGAAACTATGTGCTAGAAATTACTGTATGTTAAGCTGCATTTTGTAACAGATTAATCAGGAAAAGATCTTCGAATACTCTGTTATCCATCAGAGAGACCAGACAGAAAATTTCTTGCAGTATATTTAATTGTGTTACAAGTATATGCACAGTGTTTCATTTTGTGGTTTATCAGCCACACATTGTGTCTTTCCTGTTGTTGTATCATCTGGACTTGGAGCAGGGGTCACTGACTGGCTGTGTATGTGTAGGGAGGTCTTTGTGAATATCCTGCATTATTCAGGGGGCTAGGCTAGATAACCCTGGAGGTCCCTTCCATTTTTATAATTCTATGATTCTAAGGCAAATCAAAATGATGGGTTGTATTCAACTACTGTTATCCACTGGTGGGAAGGCACTTCAGTTGGAGGAGGTGTGGGGTAATTCTCCCTCTCACTTTGCCCTGAAGCTTTCTACCCGGAAGCATAATTTAGACTGGGGAGGCAATGTCCTGGAATGAGAAGGGAGAGGCAGAAAAGCCCTATTCCTTATTCAGTCTCCTCATTGCTCACAGAATATGAGCAATTTTACAACACTTTGAACCTGGAAGTCCTATAGATATAAAATGTACATTTTTTTTTAAAGTTATACTGCTTTAATTTATATGTTACCTTGCCTTCTCCAGTCTGGGGATAGATGGGGTAGTAGAGACAAGTTTTGTAGGACAGCCGAAGTATCTCCTTCATGAAATGTTTTGCATAGTGATGAAAGATTGGATTTAAAGCAAAATGGTATAAATGGCCATGATCTTCCCGCTGGTGATGGTTGAAATAAATAAAGTCTTCAATGTTGTAGTGTGAGCGAATATATTCAATGTCCTGAAAAACATAACCACTTTGTATAGTAATTCATACGGACTGCACTGCTGTGTTTAAATAGCTACATTACCAATTAACTATAGATCCATACCCATCGCTGAATTATTGGCACTTTGGAATTAATGCAACTTTAAATGTATTGCATCTGCATCATTCCAGACACAGAACTGGATGGGGTTTTCCCTCATTAAAAATAAAAATGCTGTCTTCCTGCCAATGTGTTTTACAATTTACTACATGGAACTTGCTTGCCCTTTCCAGGGATATGAAACTAGTGGTTCATGCATTCCTTTCTCCACTACTCTTGCTGTGGGGAGGTATGAATGACTAAACTAGGAGGATTTATAATGTAACATGAATTTAGTTTGGCACCTTCTGATTTAAAAAGGAAAAGAAGAACAAGCAATAAGAAGATATATATACCATTTCATTCCTAATGATTGATATTCCAACTATCTGATGCAAAACTTCTGCTACAAATGCCTGGACTGGCGTTCCATCCTGAAAAACAAAGCACAGCTATCTCTATCTAGTCTTTTCCCCAAATAACAACATACAGGAAGTTTTTATTTCATTTCATCTTCCCATCTTTCCCTCTCAGACAGCAATACATATAACATGCTTTTAAAAGGGCCCGCGTAAGTCACCTGCAGCAAAAATATACAAACGAACAAAAACCAACAGCACCTTCAAAAGAAACTAAATTATTTAAAGCCCTATATGGCCGAGGACCTGCCTACCTTAGGGACCGCCTCCCCCCATATGTTCCCCAGAGAGCACTGAGATCTAGCTCCCAAAACCTCTTAAAAATCCCTGGGCCAAGAGAGGCTAGACTGAAGACAACCAGGGAGCAAGCCTTTTCAGTAATGGCCCCTCAATGGTGGAATCAACTTCCAGAGATGGTGCGAGCCCTGCGGGACCTGAACCAGTTCCGCAGGGCTTGCAAAACCTCTCCGTTTCAGCTTGCTTTTGGGACAGAACCTAGCTAAACGGATCTGTAGCCATCCAGCCATCTTGTGTATGATTATGATCTATAGCACTTTATGGCACCGTTTTATCTATTTAATTAACTATGTAACTGAATTGTAATTGAATTGTATTTTAAAATTGTTTGTTTTACATTGTATTTTATTTATATCACGGTGTTCCGTGTTTGTGAGCCGCCCTGAGCCCGCCACCAGCGGGGGAGGGCGGGATATAAAAATAAATTTATCTTATCTTATCTTATCTTGTGGCATAAGTTTTTCCTTGGGCCAGAGCTTCCTTGCCAGAAGCATCAAGCACTCATGCCAAGTGCTTCTCTTCTGAAAACTCGTCTGTTGGAATTGTTGGGTTGCCCAATTTCCTCTGCTGATGCTTTTGTTAATGTCGAGGCCTCATTATTTCTGCACTATGTTCTGGCAGCCAGACATCAGCATCCGTTGTTGTGTTGTTGGTCTTAATACCGTACCGTCTTAATTGTCAGGTCCGTAGTAATATTGACTTTGTGAGTCATCTTTTTTTCAGAAAGGAGGGATGAACATTTTTAAATGACTAAAAAACAAACAAACACAGGCTAACTATCACCCATTCAATCTGCCTGCTGGTGTAGAACAGAGTCAAAGCAGTAATTCCTGTAGTGGCCAACGCTACCACTACAATCCGAAGCAGAGTCACACCCTTCCAAGAGCAAACTTCAGTGGTGTACCTCTGTTTAAGATTGCACTACAAAAGAACGAATATGCAAGCCGACATGTGACATTTAAAATATGATAGGACCCCCCCACTAACTGGTGTTCCCACAGGCAACCTACATAACACTGAAAGAATACAGCAACAACTTTTGAAGTCTAGATTTTGGAAAGTAAATTCTATACATAAAGAAACCCTCACTTATAAACACAAATCCACAGTACGAAATTCGACAGAAGAAAAGTAATGTACAGTGATTTCTTACCAGATCTCTCCGGGCTAATATGTAGTTATTTAAGTCATCCAGTATACGGCTGTTCAAGTCCAGGGTTTTGATTAGCTCTTCAACAGCATGGGTGTCACTAGACTTTGCTGCTCTTACAAGGAAAGACCTGTTAGAGGAAATAAGCGTATATCTTGTGTTCATAATGAATAAGTTCATAAACGTCTCAGATTCCAGGTTTAAATACAGAGACATATTTGCATGTTGCATTCATGGCAGCTAATCGTGGCTACTTCCTGTGAAATCATACACACTCGGAACAGCATTCCTGTATCATATAACTGTTTCATTCTGAAAGCTCTTTATTGCTATTTTATCGTATCCGTTAGCAAACAAAAGCTGCTGGCTTGTATAACAACTGGACACTTATCTTGGACTTGATTCTCACAAAGAGGGAAGAACTGGTTGATGAGGTGAAGGTAATGGCTGGTGGTGACCATGTGATTTTGGAATTTACAATCTTGGGGAATGGCAAAGCTGTACATAGTCAGACATACAGGCTGGGCTTCAGGAAAGCAAATTTTGACAAAGTTATCTATGTTGGGTAAAAAGTTGCCAAAGAAAAATAAACTTGAAAAAAAGCAACAAGTTTAAAATACACCAGGTGATTTTCTAAAACCAAAGCCAATCTCAAAGCACCTTGGATGTTTTCCTCTGGTTTCAAATTTACTGTTTGCTTCTGCCTCCCAGGGGTATATTCACAGCTGTAAGACACAGTTTTGATTCTTTTGAAAACTTTTGAAATGCTTAAAACAATAACTGCAAAATAGGAATCTATTTTTGAAAAAAAAAAAAAAAGACCCATTAGGGGAATGATACACAGGGGGGGGGGGGGGACACTTTGCTACCATTGAGAGACTAACTCATTCAAGAAGTCCAATTATGTGACTGCCCAGAAGCCAAGGAACTATTATTATATTCAGTCAAAATGGAAGAAAAGTATCCAGTAAGTATTCCAGTCTGTATCTTGCCCTCCATTATTTTCCATCTCTCCTTGTTAAGTAGCATTTGCCATCCCATGGCTTTTGTGTAAAGACGTTTCCAATTCACAACCTTTGCTAATCTCTGTTCATTTTGGGTCTTTTCCCTTATCTTTCTGACTTTGCACTTACACGTCTTCTCATGCCCCCTCCCTGACACAACATTCACTTCCAGTGAGCCTGCTTTTCATCCATTTCATGCAGCTCACTTTCCATTCCCCGGTCTTTTAAAACCTCACAGTGCAGGAGAGTGAATTGAGGCTTGCTTTTTATAGTTTTCCTCATTGGGAAAGGATTATTAGAGACTTGACACTGGCTTTTATGTTACTCAAAATTATCTCATTACTCTTCGCTTTCCAGCTCATGTTCTACAAATTATATTTAACATGAGCTTTGGGAGAGAAACAACTGGTCTAGCTATCCACATTCACTCCAGCTCTTTCCTGTAATGCCTTCATCTTTGTGCTTTCATGTAAAAGGACATCTTCTATACAACTTCTCTCTGAAGGATCCTGTCTCTGGGGGAGAAGATAAATGAAGACAGTACCCTGAGACCAATGAATCTGGGATTTTATCTGCAGGGCAAGTGCAGAATGTGGAAGATAAGTGATACTGATGAAGATCTTGGCTATTAGCATCCAAAGATAAGGCCTCAAGTTCAAAAATTCTTTCAAGGCTATTCAACTTGTGAAACCCAACCCACATAAGACAGCCCACCAGTGACTAGATAAACATGTTGACCTTGAAAAGCAAGGGGGCTGACATGCATCATACAGGCTACAAAATGTGAATCTGGGGCTTCATTTGGCTTAGTGAGTCCTGCTATAGGATACATCTGCCTATCTGCTGGAGTTGACTTCAGTTTCTTTTTCTTCAAAATCAGATTTAATATCCTAGACTCAGGGTGTGCTTGGAAGGTAGATGATTCAGCCCCTTTGGCTGAAGCTGAACAGGTACAGATCAGGAGAACCACATGGAAAAAGGCAGGTTGCTTACCTGCAACTGATGTTCTTTGAGTAACTATCTGTATAGTAACGCAAATGGGCTCTGTGTCTTTGCAGAGCCTAAAATTTGGAACCTTTTGAAGCTAAGTCTATCGGTGAGAAATCATGCCCCCCTTCCCTTTCAAGCCCATGCTCATCTGGGAGGAGTCATCACAGTTTTCTTAATTAAATGCCACAGCAAGTTTTAACAGCCCCCAGATGCAGAGGGAAAGGAGGATGGATTGTGCATGGATAGCCACCTGAAGTCTCACAAAAGCAACCTGTTTCCCTTCTTCATGTTCTTTGTGCATCACATAAATTGAGTTAGATTAGTAAGTGGATATAATGTGGATGTGGGCACAGGTGCAGTCATGCAAAGACAGAATTCAGCATTGCTCTGTCAAAGGACCAAAAGGTTTATCTTCTGCTGAACAATGTCCTTTGCTTCCTCTGCTGGTGTAGCAACTTTACGAACTTGCTTGCAGAGGCAAATGAAGTGACTTTTGGTATGTTCAACCTACAGAAACTGGGGCACAGGTTAGAACTGTAAAGAGGTTAATCATGGGCAACTGAAGGAGCCCACAAGAATGTTGTCTTTGCATGGAATATTAATCTCAATGGGTTTCTGCCTGATGCATATTTCCCAAAAGTAGGTGAGGCAATATAGGCTGTCTCTTGCTTGTTGATGTGGTTGATGGCCATGATGGTGGTGTGACTGCTTTTATCTCTTTGCCCTGCAGCCTCTGCAGGAAAACACGGATAGACCTGTAGACTGCTTGGAGCTCCAAAAAGCTGATGTGGACCAGCTTCTTGGGTCTTGACTACAGTGTGTGGCCCAACCCCATTTAGAGGTATCCACTATTACCTGCGAGGATACAGGAGTTCCAGGCATTCTTAGGGAAGTACAGAGGCGAAAGAGTAGCAACTTCTACTGATAGAGAATGACTTCCACAGCATCATGAAGGAATTTGCAGTGTTGAGATTGTCAGGTTGTACTTGAAGTCAATAGAGGTTAACCAAGCTCCCAACATGGAGGATGCACATATTGCAGGGTCAGCATTCTGAACTTCTTGGGGTTAATGTAGAAGTTGGAATCTCTGATGTTGAGCATATGACAAAGTTCTCCAACTTTCTTTGGAATACTGAAGTACCGAGAACACAACCCTGCAGGAGTTGATAACCCCAACCTTTCCTGTAGTCAGACTTTCCTGTAGTATTGTATCTTGCAAATGTTTAGAGACTACAGCTATCTTCCTGCATGTGGCTGGAGTCAAGGATGCTTCAAGCTTTAGTGCAGGTGTTCCTTTACCTGGTATAGGATTCAATTCTTGCTCTCCAGTTGCTTTGTTCCTGATGTCCTGGGAAAGACTCTGGGGTTGCTGAAGCTGAACAGCTCAATTCAGGAAACTCCTCCTCTGCTTGTTCCACCGGCTTTTGAATGACAGCCTGCTGTGGTAGGTCAGGAGTCCTTGAGGATGGAGGGTGAGGGAGATTCTGGTAGAGCAGGAACCATAAAGAGTCTTCCTCTAAGTCAAGGCTGGGCCTGACAGCTATGGGTAGTTCCTGAGAGTTACTGCCAAACAAAAGCTGTGACAACGTTGCGTTGCTTTATATTTGGTGAACAGTGGATGAGTTTATGATGTAATTAATGTGTGTGTTCTCTGGGGGGACGTTAATGAGAAATTTCTTAGAACAGTCTTTTTCGTTTCAGACTGATGAGGGTGATCAGATGAAGAATAATTGAAACACGCAATTTAAAACATAGGATGCATGTCATCAATTACGCCTCTTTACACTGTCGCTTTGCTTGAACTCTCAGCTTGTTACAGAAGTCATCTTCAATCATTACAGAGATGACTTACGTTATGAACTTGGGGTGCAGCTTAGACTTAGCATATTGTCATACTGGCTATTGCACTGTTGTGCCTTAATGCAAACTAAAAATACAACAATACAAACTATTGTGCACAAACAAACACTCTTAACTGGTGTATATAAAGTTCTATTATAATGAAATGAACAGCCTACAACAGTGGGCATACATTCATACAGTATAAATAGAAAACAACAGTCTCAAAACAATATACCAAGGAGGACCCCACACAGTCACTGAGTTTTCCAAAATGAGTACACAGACTCAAAAATAATGTTCCACAGGAGTCCCTCCATTGTTTGTTGACTTCTGAAGGACAAATTCTAGCCTTCACGCAAACCCCGGATTTGATTGCGTTCCGCTGCTCCTGCAGCTTCCTCGTAAGTCAACTGAAAACTCCAGCCAAGTTCTTTCTCAAACGCCCATTTTGATATCTTAATTTGCGTGAATATCAAAATGGGCGTTTGAGAAAGAATTTGGCTGGAGTTTTCAGTTGACTTACGAGGAAGCTGCAGGAGCAGCGGAACGCAATCAAATCCGGGGTTTGCGTGAAGGCTAGAATTTGTCCTTCAGAAGTCAACAAGTCAGAAGTCAACAAACAACGGAGGGACTCCTGTGGAACATTATTTTTGAGTCTGTGTACTCATTTTGGAAAACTCAGTGACTGTGTGGGGTCCTCCTTGGTATATTGTTTTCAGACTGTTGTTTTCTATTTATACTGTATGAATGTATGCCCACTGTTGTAGGCTGTTCATTTCATTATAATAGAACTTTATATACACCAGTTAAGAGTGTTTGTTTG
The DNA here is from genome assembly GCF_032191835.1 of Heteronotia binoei. Taxonomy (NCBI): domain Eukaryota; kingdom Metazoa; phylum Chordata; class Lepidosauria; order Squamata; family Gekkonidae; genus Heteronotia; species Heteronotia binoei. The sequence continues at coordinate 11,508,631 of NC_083236.1, forward strand.
TGCACAATAGTTTGTATTGTTGTATTTTTGGATTTCATATATTGTGCTGCCACTGTTCTTTTGCATTGTTTAATGCAAACTAAGTTGTGGTTGATGTGTGAATATATAATTATATGTTGTAACTAAAATTAGAGACCACACTTTAGAATTGTTTGTTAAGCATTTATTGAAATTATTTACAAGGGGGGGTTTGTGTGTGTGTGTGTGTGTGTAAGTCACACAATCAGCATTGCTGCCAGATGGCCATCTAGCCTCTGTTTAAAAACTTCCAAGGAAGGAGAGCCTACCACCTCCCAAGGAACCTCGTTCCACTGCTGACTCTGGTTCAGTGTACGGGTTCACTAAGACTCCTAGATCCTTTTCATGCATACTACTGCCAAAACAAGTCTCCTCCATCCTGTAATTATGCATTGGATTTTTGCTACCTAAATACAGAACATTACCTTTATCCCTGTTAAAATTCATTTCATTGGTTTTAGCCAAGTTTTCCTGCCTCTCAAGATCATCCTGTATCCCATCTCTGTCTTGTACTGTATCCTTCCCAATTTAGTATCATCAGCAAATTTAATAAGCATTCCCTCTATTCCTTCATCCAAATCATTTACAAAGATGTTGAACAAAACAGGTCCCAGGACAGATTCCTAAGGCACGCCACTTGTCACTCCTCTCCAAGAGGATAAGGAATCATTCACAAGCACTCTTTGGGTTGGATCTTTCAACCAGTTACAGATCCACCGAACAGTAATTACCAACTTGTCAACAAAAATATTATGTGGGACTTCAAAAGGCTTAATGAAATTAAGATAAACAATGTCTACAGCATTCACCTGATCCACCAAGGTAGTAACTTTTTTTAAAAAAGAGATCAGGTTAGTCTGACATGATGTGTTCTTGAGAAACCCATGCTGGCTCTTAGTGATCTCAGACATCTTTTCCAAAAGTTCCAGGACAGCTGACCCCCCCTAAATGTTCAAGGATATAAATGTTCAAGGAATGACTGATGATTTGTTCTAAAACTTTTCCAGGTACAGACATGAAACTGACAGGTCAGTAGTTACCCGGATCCTCCTTTTTCCCTTCTTGAAGAAGGGACAACATTTGCCCTCCTCCAGTCTTCCAGCACCTCACCTGTTATCCAAGAATGCTAAAAAAAATGGACAGAGGCTCAGAAATTACATCAGCAAGTTCTTTTAGTACCCTTGGAAGCAGTTCATCTGGTCCTTAGTTTCATTTAAAGAAACTAGGTGTTTATGTACTACCCCTATGCCGATCCTAGGCTTCAGTTCCCTTCCATCATCACATATTCTGTTTTTGCTATTTTGAGCACCATTTGCCTCTCAAGAAATTGAGCAGTTCTGCCCTTTCTTTATCACCTGCTACAATTTCACTGTCCTGTACCCACAAGGAACCTACCACGTCCTTGCTCTTTTTTTTACTTGGAACATAAGAAAAGAACCTCTTTTTTGGTTGTTTTTAGCATCTCTCACTAACCTCAGCTCATACTGAGCCTTAGCTTTCCTAACTCTTTCTCTACAAGCACTAGTTATTTGTTTATATTCACCCTTTGTTATAAGACCCTCCTTCCATTTTCTAAATGAATCTTTTTTATTTCTCAAGTCATTAGAGAGCTGTTTTGGAGCCACTTTGTCTTGCTCCCCCATACCATTAATTTAAAGCCCTCCTTATTAGATTAACAAGGCTCTTACAAAGCACCTTTTCCCTACCTTTTTGAGGTGCAAACCATCTCCCAATAGAAGAGCTTCATCTCAAAAGTGTAAGCCATGGTCCAAAAATCCAAACCTTTCCTGATGTAGCAAGCTATCTATTTGCAGTATTCTTCTTTCCCATCCTAAGCCACAGACCTTTGACAGGAAGAACTGATGAAAACACAAGCTACACTCCCAGCTCCTTCACCTTCTGACCCAAAGTCACATCGTCTCTTTTAATACATTCCAGGCCGTGCCGGGCAGTATCATTTGTTCCCACATAGATCAGCAAGAAAGTATAATAATCTGTGGGCTTGCCGAGTCTTCCTACCCTTTCTGTTGCATCCTGGATGTGGGCACCTGGTAGACAGCATACCTCTCAGGACAACAAGTCTGCTTGGAACACTTTGGGCTCTACCTCTCTGGGTAAGGAATCCACAATTACCAGCACACACCTACCTACTGGTGAGCAGAAGCTTGAGTCTTCTCGTCCATGGGGTCCTAAGAAACTTCCTTCAAGTTTTGTGGAGGCTGGGAAAGTAGCATTTGTTCCAGTAAATTATAATCAGTATCTATGAGGAGATCCTGGAACTGATTGCTTAGCAGCAGAGACTCAGAACGTCTCCTGAGTTCAGACTGAATTTGATCTGGGGTCCACTTATTTGTCTTTTGGGTGGGTATGTGTCTGTAGAAGTTTTCTCCAACACCATATTTTAAAATAATCAACTTTCTTCCTGTCAGTTTTCTTCATCATCCAACTTTCACACCCATATGGGTGTGAAATGGAGAATACAATGACATGAATGACAGGAATATGATGACAGGAATGGAGAATAAGATGACATGAATTAGTTTGATCATGGTTGCCAGCAAACCAGGGTTGCACTTATCCCTAACAGCTGTTCCTTGTGCAGCCCTGTTTTGTGCAGGCACACATGGGCAATTGTGCTTCTGCAGGCAAGCCATGGAGAGGAGCTAGCAAGCTTCTTTAAAGAGTTTTCTAGACTCCCAAGAGTGCTCCCTCCACTCCCCATTCAGTGTGTCTTTTTGCTCAAAGTCATGTGATGTGGGAGGGGTGAGCATTCTCCATTTGCTGCTGTAACAGATAAACTGGCAACTAAACAGCCCACAGTGGGGAAAGAAGGGAGGGATGTGTGCCTGCACGGAAGACCACTTGATGAACCACTTGATGCAACCCTGTTTTCATATTCTTGGCTTCTGTGCAGTCCCACATGGGAGAGTATCAAGATCACTTGTCAGGGAGGAGAGCATGGGCTGCGTCAGTGGAATACTTTTTCCACAGCTTGCTCACTTCTGGAATGGATGTCCATCAAATAGTGTTTCATAAACTTTGTTTGGACTCAAATTTGTTCTGCTGCTTCAGATCAACACAGCTGCCCACATGAAAAAAACACTTAATCTTAAAGGTGCTACTTGGCTTTTGTTTTATTTTCCTAGTGCTTTCCAAGCATGGTTACAAAGGGCTACTGCTATGACTGTCATTTGAGAGCTGCACTCCTCTACGACGTGAGTCATATTGATTTGTTGCTTGTTAAGACAAACGCGTCTCCCTTAAAGACAAGTACTAGTTTTCTCTAGTTAGTTGGCAGATGATCCAGTCAAAATTTTCTCCCACTGGCAATGCACCAGCTCTCCAGGATCTTAGGCAGAGAGGCATTTCACACCATCTTCTATCTTATCCTCCTTTTAACTGGAGATGCCAGAACTGAGTCTTCTGCATAACAATTAGATGCTCCACCACCATGCCACAGTCCCTTCCCTCTGTGTCTGTTCAAGCATAGTGACATGCATGAAGTGGTTCACTGGATAGATCTACATCAGGGGTGGCCAATGGTAGCTCTCCAGATGTTTTTTGCCTACAACTCCCATCAGCCCCAGCCATTGGCCATGCTGGCTGGGGCTGGTGGGAGTTGTAGGCAAAAAGCATCTGGAGAGCTACCATTGGCCACCCCTGATCTACACCTTGCAAGCTTCTAGTCTGCATTTAATGTGATTAAAGTTGATTGCTTAATTAATTAATTACAAACTAAAACAGAACATAAAAGAAAACAAGATTACACTTAACTGTAAACTGGAGACTGTGAAAGTGAAAACTTGCACAGTCCCAATGTGGGACTGCACAGAGTCCACAAAGATAAACTGTGATTCTTTGAGAACTGGTATTATAGCAAAGTATGTCACTAACTTGAGTAATCCAGAACGATGAAACACATAAAGCTCCTGGTCCAGAGTACAACCGCTAAAGGGAATAACCCGAACAAAGTTCTGGATCAAATAAAATTCTGGCACCATATGCGGCACTGAGATGATGCAGAAGTCTCTGTCCTGAAAAAGAGGCAATAAACCACAGTCACTCCTACAAATCATACATAAATTGTTTAAGAAAATAGTTCAGACTGAAATAAAGAGAACAATTATGTTGCGTATTCCATGACTAGAGAATTCAATTTTATATATACAGACCTTACTAGATCATATTAAGGGGGTTCTCCATTTCTATATGGCTACTTCTACTATAAAATCATATTAGAACTGAAAATGGTTATCAGTTGCGACATCACACCTGTTCGGTACATTTGAAGAAGAAGAAGAGATTGGATTTATATCCCGCCCTTCACTACCCGAAGGAGAACAGCTTACAATCTCCTAACCCTTTCCTTCCCCCTCCCCACAACAGACACCCTGTGAGGTAGGTGGAGCTGAGAGAGCTCTGACAGAAACTGCTCTTGAGAGGAACAGCTCTGAGGGAACTTGTGACTGACCCAAGGTCACATCAGCAGGTTCATGTGAAGGAGTGAGGAATCAAAACCTGGTTCTTCCAGATAAGAGTCTGCATACTTAACCACTACACCAAACTGGCTCTCTTTGCTTAATATGCAATCATCTCAGGGCCCAATCCTGATGAAGACCTACTGAAATGATTAGGGTTCTTACAGCAGTCTTTTAAAACTTTTTTTTTTTAAAAAAACTCTGCTTTGCTCCTGCATTGCTCACATTCATTCCAATAGGGTTAGTGTAGAACTGCATGCTACATCAAGCTCTAGAAAGTCTATCATAAATTTTCATACAGATTAAAGGTTTAGTAGTCACATCTTTGGACAAATGGTTCAAAGGTCAGCAATGAAATGACCTGGGAGATTAAAATGTTCTCCTATTGATTTTTGAGCATTGCAATTTTTAATGTTGGATTTATGCCCATTGATTCTTTTGCATGGGGAATAATCTCTTTGTCTGATGTAGACAGTGGAAGGGCATTGCTGACATTTGATGGCATGTATGATGCTGGAAGATGAACAAGGGAATAATGCTGAGAAGGTATAGCAGATGTTGTTAGGACTGTGGACTGCATTGTCAGAGTAGGTATGGGGACAGAGTTGGCATCCTGGTTTGTTGCAGGCTCTGGTCCCAGAGTCTGTGTCCATGTTTGGAAAGATATTACTGAAAGTGAGAAGTTGTATAAGGTTGTAAAGTGAGATGTTGTCTGTGGGCAAGAAAAAGTTTGCCTCCCAATGCCTCTGGAAGGGGAGCATTATTGTCCGGCATAGGTTGCAGATAATTAATGATGCACTGAAATAGTCTGGGCTAAGAGCTGTTATGTGACCACCAGTGATGCCCTGCTGTTTTGTTTGGACCTATCTTGTAGGAGGTTATCCCTTGGTATCATTCTGGCTTTGCTGATCTGTTTCCTCCCTACAGAGCCAGTATGGTGTAGTGGTTAAGTGTGCAGACTCTTATCTGGGAGAACCAGGTTTGATTCTCCACTCCTCCACTTGCACCTGCTGGAATGGCCTTGGGTCAGCCATAGCTCTGGCAGAGGTTGTCCTTGAAAGGGCAGCTGCTGTGAGAGCCCTCTCCAGTCCCACCCACCTCACAGGGTGTCTGTTGTGGGGGAGGAAGGTAAAGGAGATTGTGAGCCGCTCTGAGACTCTTTGGAGCGGAGGGCTCCAAAATCCAATATCCCTACATCAGGTGGGTAGTGTAATTCTAAAAAAATGACATTTGTAGGTCTTGCAGGTGAGAACATCTGGCACAGATGTGGCTGTAGCCTAGAGTTTGGCCATAGACAATGCGTTGTTTGGTGTGTTTATGACGGTGTCTGGAAACATCGACATGTTTGGTGATCAGTAGGTTTCCAGTATAAGGTGGTTTTAATGCTTTTAAAAATGTATTTGTGCAGTGGTGTTTAGAAACTGCATTTCCTGTGTGGATTGGTTCATGGGCAGGCTGATGGTGAGACTGTTGAACTTCTTATTCACAAGCTGAGAACAATGGACCAGCCAGGGCTGAATAGGGACACAGGATTCTTATCTCCCTATAGACACTAATTTTCTGCGCCCCCAAGCCTTTCCTCTCTTCTCTAATCAAGCTGTTCACAATATGTTTGAAACCTCTACATCCATTACAAGCATTCTTTACAGTATCCTTCCCACCTTCTGACTACGATAAAAAGACTCAGATCTCCACTCCTACTAATGTCTGGTGAAGGGAGCTTTGGCTGAGGCTCTTGGTGGTCTTTTGAGTCCCTTCTAATAGGGACAAAAAGACTCAGATCTCCATTCCAACTTATGTCTCACTGAATAAATACGTTTAATAAACCTAACTTCCTAAAGCATTTTTTAATGTGACTATTTTGCACATACTTACAGGGAACAGCTTGAAAACAAATTTCAAGAAATCCAGTGACCTGTAAATAGAACCAAATGTTTTTTAAGAAGTTTTGGATTGTACAATATTTCTCAAACCTGCTCCCTCTAATTTCAGAAATTCACCATTTATCAGCTATAACTGCAATAGCTACAGTTTACAAGAGAATTTGTACTTCGTGATGAAAAGGTCCTGGTTAACATCAGCCTCTGACCCACCTCCTTCCTACCCAGCCTTCTTATCTCTCCTTATTTGAAGACCTTCCTAGAGCCCAGGAATCCACACTGGGCATCAAACAGGAGTGGAGGGCATGCAAGGGAAGCCAAAGTGGCTTGTGCCTTGTTCTAAAGAAGAAAACCCTGGAAATATGCCCAGTCTCTGAAAGAATAACATAGGCTCCTTCATATGAGGCAGACAAACCCTAACAGTGCTCCATGTGAACAAAAAATGTCAGCTACGTAAGATGCTGCAGCCACTCAAGAATATAAGGAGGATCTTTTCAAGTAAACATAGGATGATTTAATCCAGAACAAACTAGCATAAAGAGAGCAAGGGCCATTAGACGCCTTCATAGGAGTCTAACTAGATCCATCTTGTGAAGAAAAAGATTCATAAGCAAAGCCTGAATGGATTTTGATACTCTGGAACTGCAATGAAACATGGTACCATGAATATCACAACCCCCAGTCCAGTCTACCTTAGAACTTCCATGTATATTAAGATCTCACATGCACGCTCTACCTGGGCTCTGTGTTTGAGACCAGTATCATCTATTGGCGTTGGGAGCAGCATTCCCTCTAAGCTGAGTGTGAATTAGCTCACAGTTTTTTAGCCTCTGGCTCACACATTTTTGTCTCAGCAATGAAAAAATGGCTCCAGAGAGAACTAATTTCTGCAGTAGCTCACAATTTTAATGCCAGTACCTCACAAAGTAGAGTTTCTGCCCACAAGACTCCACGGCTTACAGGGAGTATTGGTTGGGAGCAGATCTTACTTTTGTTGAAGCCATATGCCTGGGAGGGGAGGCACAGCTGGCTGTACCTTGCATTAGTAGCCTTTAGAAAGCATTTGAAAAACTTGCCACTTTAGAGGTATGTCCTCCAATTCAGTCTTGAGTGCCCCCAAACTGTCCCCCTCCCCCCCACAAGAGGAAAAAATAAATAAATAAAAAGACAAGGAGGTGCAGAGCAAGAAAGAGAGAAGTAGGGAGCAAAGGAGAAGAAATGGGATGAAGAGAGAAAAAAGGGCAAGAGGGGAAGCAAAGGGCTGGGAAAGAGAGCAGGTTAGCGAGACAGGGGCTCTGCACAACACAATCACTCATGGGGGGTGGGATATGAACTCTCTCTCTGGGGGAGTATTGAGGATCCCAGGGGAACACATTCCCTTCACTCCCCTGGGGTGAACATCACCCCCCAGTGAGAGAGAGTTCATGTGACTAAAGAAGTTACTCTCTGTTGCACTGGTCTCAACAACAACAATGTTACTATGGTCCAAGACCAACAAGAAGAGTACAAAAATGGTAGATAAAATATATAAATCAGTATTTTACACTAAAAAATATCACAATCATAGAATAAGTTTCATTGTTGAAAATACAGTCATACTCCTTGTGAATAATAAAATTGGGGAGATCCCTCTATATATTCGTTGGAGATCTCTTACACTTCAGTGCCAAACAACCATATTTAGCATCCTTGTATGTTATGTCCTGGCTCATCAGAGCATTTTAGAGAGTACGGATCTATGGCTAGACAGCGTTACTGATAAGAACATAAGAGAAGCCATGTTTTTTCAGGCCAATGGCCCATCCAGTCCAACACTCTGTGTCACACAGTGGCCAAAATATATATATACACACACATATATATACACACTGTGGCTAATAGCCACTGATGGACCTCTGCTCCATATTTTTATCTAACCCCCTCTTGAAGCTGTCTATGCTTGTAGCCACCACCACCTCCTGTGGCAGTGAATTCCACATGTTAATCACCCTGTTACTGATGTAACTAACACAAATTTGAACAGACTTCAGAGGATGGTGGAAGACAGGAGGGCCTGACATGAATTTGTCCATGAGGTCGCAAAGAGTCGGACTCGACGGTGTGACTGAACAACAGAGAAAAAGAAGAAGATTTTGGATTTATATCCCGCCCTATTCTCTGAATCTCAGAGCGGTCACAATCTCCTCTACCTCCCCCCCCCACAACAAACACCCTGTGAGGTAGGTGGGGCTGAGAGTGCTTTTACAGCAGCTGCCCTTTCAAGGACAGCTTCTATGAAAGCTCTGGCTGACCCAAGGCCATTCCAGCAGGTGCAAGTGAAGGAGTGGGGAATCAAACCCGGTTCTCCCAGATAAGAGTCCACGCACTTAACCACTACACCAAGCTGGCTCATAGAACAAAGGGTTCTATGTCTTCCCAGATAGGCTGAAAGTATGAGCAATATATAAACTTCACATATCTGATCATGCGTTTTACAATTTTCCCATTACCCTGTACAGGGACATAATTGTTCTTCTAACACAATATTTTTTATATCTTCCCTTGAGGACTGCAGAGGGCATAGCATCCCAATACATTAATGTAAAAGTTCTCCTGTTTTCATAATTTGCCAAATTATAAAGATATTACATAGGTGTTACCCTGTTCATATAGCTTGTATCAAACAGAAGCTTTTAAATTCTATTTATATCGTCTCTCAATATCTAATATTCTCTGTTTCATACCGTTTTGGTTTGATCATAATCCAATTCCAAGTACCTTTATTGGCACAGAAATAAAAAGTACAGCATAGCAAATTTACATGGAGTTTCAGCTATAAAAACCAGTCAAACATCAAGAAGGGGAGCTAGTCTTTTGCTTCCTGGTTGTTATGGCAGCAAAAAGGTTCTTTGCAACTAGGCCTGAGATATGGGAACATTGGTCAGATAGCTGAAAAAAAAATAACTTTGCTTCAGGTAGTCCATAAAAATTGGACAGAATAGTTTGATTATACAGTCCCGCTCTCTCTCTCTCGGCTTGGCTTCGCGAACGAAGATTTAAGAAGGGTGCAATAGTCCACGTTTGCTGCAGGCTCGCTGGTGGCTGACAAGACCAATGTGGGACAGGCAGGTCCGGCCACAGCGGCTGCAGGGAAAAGTCTGATTTAGGGTTGGTCCTGTAGCAGTGCGATTCTTCCTCAATCTCCTTTTGTCCTCAAGACCAGCTATGCGTGTGTTCTCAAAGGAAGAGACAGCCTGGTGGATGGTGTGCCTCCATGCTTTGCGATCTGAGGCTAGGTCAGACCACTGGTGATGGTTGATGTGACAGGTGCTAAGGGATTTCTTCAAGGAGTCCTTGTACCTCTTCTTTGGTGCCCCTCTATTTCGATGGCCGGTGGAGAGTTCGCCATACAGGGCAATCTTGGGAAGGCGGTGGTTTTCCATCCTAGAAATATGCCCTGCCCAGCGCAGCTGCGTCTTCAACAGCAGTGCCTCGATGCTGGTAAGTCCCGCACTCCCCCATAAAAATCACAGTGAAGTAAGACATGGGCGACCGTTTCAAGGTGCCTTCCATTACATGGGCAGACTCTATCCTAATAAGGGATGTTGGCAAACCTCCCAGACAGTACTGCTTATGGTAGAACATTGAGTCTTGCTAACATAAAGGAGCAGAGAAACTAGGGTGAAGTGATCTGGGAAAGGTAGGCAGCAAGCAGCCCATGATCTGGGAAGATACCAAATGCTAAAGGGGAACAAGTTTTATGTCCAGAAGAACAAAGGGACGGTTTCTCAAAATCTAAGATCCTCTGTTTCAGGATTCTGAATGCCTGCGTTTCACTTAGCATACAGAGGTTGTCCAGGGGTGCACCTATGGAATGTATTTTCTTCTGGATCTGACTATACCAATTGGAAACGAAGGAATCCGCTAGCATCATATGGATATAACCCATACTTAACAATAGTTGCAATAAATCATATGAAGCTGATTTCCTACACAATAGTCTAGTCCAAGGTGGAGAACAAGCACCAAGCAACATTAAATTAATGCGACCTTTTTTTCTGAGGCGGTGGGGGTGTGAATTAGCTTTAACCAGCATGATATTTCTGCAATCCATAATCTAGCCTCCACAGTTAACAAGCCCACATCCTGTCGAATTGCAGCATTTCTCACACTAGGAGAAACCTGAAATATTCCTCTCAGAAATGTTGATTCTGTTATCTCCATCAAATTACCATTTGGATTAATACTAAATATGGCTCCATATGTGAGTTGGGCTAATGGTTTTGCAGTGAATAATCCAAGAGCAGATGTTATCTATCTCGTTTTGTCCAGAAATTTTTTTTTTGATTGCTCCAGCAGGCCTTTGGGCAGTCGAGGCGACATGGGCAATGTGAGCACTGCTTGATCCTGTCACCTGAAAGACCACACCTGAATACTTCAAGCAATGAACTTTTTTTTTTTTTTTATGATTTCTATCCCGCCCTTCCCAACAAGTGGCTCAGGGCAGCTCACAACATAAGAATTTGGCATAAATAGAATTTAAGCATAAAAACAGTTAAAATAATTAATACATTTAAAATTTTAAGACATTTAAAACATTTAAAACATTAGGGACAGCAGACATCTAGTGTAACTACACTCAGTTTCTTGTACCAGCTAGTCATAGGCCAGCCGGAAGAGGGTTGTCTTACAGGCCCGCCCTGCGGAACTGGGCGAGGTCCCGCAGGGCCCTCACCTCTTCCGGCAGCTGGTTCCACCAGGAGGGGGCCGTAACAGAAAAGGCCCGGTCCCTTGTAGATTTTAAGCGGGCTTCTTTTGGCCCGGGGATAACTAGGAGATTTTGAGTTCCCGATCTCAATACTCTCTGGGGAACATGTGGGGAGAGACGGTCCTTCAGGTAGGCAGGTCCTAGGCCATATAGGGCTTTAAAGGTAATAACCAGCACCTTGTACCGGACTCAGTAAGCTATTGGCAGCCAGTGCAGATCCCGGAGCCCTGGCCGGATGTGCTCCCTTCTTGGGAGTCCTAACATTCTGCACTAGCTGCAGCTTTCGAGTTCGGCACAAAGGCAGCCCCATGTAGAGAGCATTGCAGTAGTCCAACCTTGAGGTGACCGTGGCATGGATCACTGTTGCTAGATCGTCGCGCTCCAGGAAGGGGGCCAACTGCCTTGCCCGCCTAAGATGAAAAAATGCGGACTTGGCAGTGGCTGCTATCTGAGTCTCCATCGTTAAGGAGGACTCCAATAGTACACCCAGGCTTTTGACCTTGTCCGCCGCTATCAGCGGCGCACCCTCAAAAACTGGTAGGGGGATTTCCCTCCCTGGACCCCGACGACCCAAGCAAAGGACCTCTGTCTTCGCTGGATTTAGCTTCAGCCCGCTCAGTCTGAGCCCACTGAGTCTGAACTTGATCTATATGCGGACTTAATTCAAACTCCATGAGTAAATTTTGGGGTTTTGTGCAAAGACCATTATTTTTGTCTTTGCACAGTTGACCCCTTATAGTATTGTCCTGGTTGCACTGGTCTCAAATATGCGTGATGAGAGTTCACTCGCAAAGTAGCAGACAGGTAACCAATTCTTGCTGAGACAATTTGTTTTCAAAGATCTCCATTAAAAAAGCTTCAATTCCAGGGAGCCAATGAAACAAAGGAGGAGTCCTGCTACTAGGGCAGTTCTTTCCTTGCCTCCCCACCTCCTGCTAGAGCCCCCTACCCTCCCACCCAGCTCTCAAGTATTTTTATGCAGCACCCACTACCTGCTTTCTCATCCCTTCATGTGGTACCTGCCTTTAAAATGCTCTATTGAGTCCCTTTTCTTTCTTTTTCACACGAGCAAGAAATATGGCTCAGGACAAGACTGCTGAGGCATTTGAAAGGGCAGGGGCACATGCAAAGAGATGTGAGAGTAGCTGGCAACTGGGGAGGTGGGTGCTGCCTCTCACTGGCCTGGCTCTGGATATGGGTTGGCTTATGGGCTTCACAACTACCCTCAGATGGCTGAATGCCACTCACAAGCTATGCGTCTGAGACCCCTGGGCTACATACAGCCTCCGTCTAGAGGCTCAAGGATTTCTGTGTTGTTGCACACCTTCAACCAGGCATCATCTCCAGTCAGTAAAGATCAGCCAGGACCCAAAAGGACAAAAATGCTTAGTTAAAAACCCACTGTTTCACACAGCACTCCGAGATCGATCACGTACCTTTGTCTCTTTCCTCTCTGCTCCTTCCATTTTATGTTTAGAGTTTTATTTTGATTTAGGTGACTTTTATTTTTCATTTAAGTACTGTGCTCTTAACACAACTACTCTCTAATACAGGTGTCCCCAACATGGTGCCTACCTTCAATGTCCTAAACAGCCTGGGACCATCGTATCTGCGGGACTGCCTCTTCCCTGGTCCCAAAACAGTCGGGCTATTCTTGACTGGGGCCACAGCAGAACTCTGCTCCTATTGAGATCCAGGCTCTGCAGGACTTAGTTCAGTTCCGCAGGCCCTGTAAGACTGAGATGTTCCACTGAGCATTCGGCTGAGGACAGCAAGGGCGGGAGAGATCAATGGCCTCCTCGGTTTCTTCCTTCTCCTTTATTTTCCATCCTCTTCTGGTTAAGATCCTTCCCCCCATGAGTGGGACATGGATTGATTCTATTCCAGCCACGCAGCAATCTGCCATCTAATAGTAGGTTGGTTCCAACAATACTGGAGTTTAATTGTACTGTATTTTATTATGTACTGTTGTATATTCATTTTATGTATTATCCAGAGCCCTACTTGTAGGAAATGGAGCAAGGAAAAATTGATTATTATTATAATCTGTGGTCGTTATGATGTGTCCTTTTTATTATATGACAATAAAGGTTTTGATGATGGTGGTGGTGGTGGTGGTGGTGCCTACCAATACACTTCCTGGTGTCAATCAGATATTTTTAGAAAGTGGGCAGGGCCATGTGGGACTCCTACAGAGCAGAGCTTCTGGTTGGCCAGTGAGGACCTGACTGGCTGTGCAGACTATAGAATCATAGAGTTGGAAGGGACCTCCAGGGTCATCTAGTCCAACCTCCTGCACAATGCAGGAAACCCACAAATACCTACCCCAAATTCACAGGATCTTCATTGCTGTCAGATGGCCATCTAGCCTCTGTTTAAAAACCTCCAAGGAAGGAGAGCCCCCCACCTCCGGAGGAAGCCTGCTCCACTGAGGAATCGTTCTAACAGTCAGGAAGTTCTTCCTAATGTTGAGCCGGAAACTCTTTTGATTTAATTTCAACCCATTGGTTCTGGTCCTACCTCCTGGGGCCACAAAAAACAATTCCACACCATCCTCTATATGACAGCCCAAGTACTTGAAGATGGTGATCATAACACCTCTCAGCCACCTCCTCTCCAGGCTAAACATCCCCGTTTCCTCATAGGACTTGACTCCAGACCTCTCACCATCTTTGTCGCCCTCCTCTGGACCCGTTCCAGCTTGTTTATATCCTTAAAATGTGGTGCCCAAAACTGAACACAATATTCCAGGTGAGGTCTTACCAGAGCAGAGTAAAGCGACTAAAATAATGTTGCTTCATTTCTAGCTGCCACCACAGTATTGGTTCTGTTCTTCCTCTCCCTCACACCTCTTTTCCAGTATATATTTTAATTACTTCTCTTGTCCCCTCCATCTCCTGTGGCAGACATTTTCTAGTTGTACTCATCACCCTGTGTCAAAATTCCAAATGTGCCAACAAGCTCAAAAAGGTTGGGGAGCCCCATTCTAACAAATGAGTAAAAGTTCTCTGCATACGAAGTCTATTCCCCAGAATAACCCACATAAAGATCAGAGGCATATTTATTTGATGTCACTGTTTACAAGATCCATACCCTGCTTTTCTACTATGATTGGGGAAGAGGAGGAGGAGGAGATTGGATTTATACCCCACCCTTCACTACCCAAAGGAGTCTCAGAGCAGCTTACAATCTCCTTTCCCTTCCCCTTCCCACAATGAACACCTATAGCTAGGGCTGAGAGCTATAACAGAAACTGCATTTGAGAGGAACAGCTCTGCGAGCGAGAACTGTCTGACCCAAGGTCATTCCAGCAGTTGCATGTGGAGAAGTGGGGAATCAAACCCAATTCTCCCAGATAAGAGTCTGTGCATTTAACCACTACACCTAACTGGCTCTACCTGGGCACAAGTACATTGGTGTAGATATTCATTTATCTCATTTATACCCTGCCACTCTCCCTTATGGGAACCCAAAGTGGCGTAAGTTGTTCCTCCCTCCTCCATTGATCCTTACAAAATCTTACAAAGGTCACTCAGCAAGTTTCCATGACAGACTGGGGATTCCAGCCTGATACTGAGTCTGATACTCTAACCACTACACAATACTATACGCATCTAGTGAGAATTAAAAGGAAATAAGAATATAAAAAGAAAGCCCCTTTAACTCAATGAAATTAAATGTTGAGGTTTTGTTCTGCACTCACCTTGTTTCATGTTGTTCACTGATACAAAAGAGCTGGATGCAGAAAGCGTTGATTGCTCCTTTGTAGATGGGGCGGAAAGCCTCTCTCTCCATACTCAGAGTCTCTGGGGCTTTCCAGGCTTTCTCTTGCTCACTGTCCAGCATCTGCTCTAATGAAGGCATAGACAACACTGCCTCTGCCTGCAGTCAGAAGTAACCAAAAAGCCCTTCTAAATAAATAGCATCATGCAGCAATGAAGTACAATGACTGCTTATAATACAAAATAATTGTTTGGTCCACTTGAGCCAAACCGTATGTCATGAGGAGCTCTGCGCAGCTTCCTTCCACTATGTCTCACGCACAGAGACAGTTAGAACCACTGCATTCTTTAGGAAGGAAAAATACCGGGGCCTGTATCTCTTCCCCTGCTGGGGGGGAAAAGCAGCAAGGCAGGTCAGTTTTGAAGGGGGGAAACAGCTACCACGACAATCATGATGAACAAAGCTGGTTCTCCAGCCATGCCGCCAAAGCACCTGCCTGGAGAAACCCACCGAGGGGATCGGTTCAGTCTGTTTGCTTTGGGCCTGTCACAGCATATAGTGACCCCTTAGGGTCTTCAAGGCAAGAGACATCCAGAGGTGGTTTGCCATTGCCTGTCCAAGTGCTGTGACCCTGGTATTGCCTGATGGACTCCCATCCAAATGCTGACCAGGGCTGACCCTGCTTAGCTTCAGAGATCTGATGAGATATAATTGTTGTTGCTGTTGTTGTTAATCATCATCAAATGATGAAGGAAGCTACAAGGAGCTAAGGCATACTTGACTTAGAATCATAGAGTTGGAAGGGATCCCCAGAGTCGTTTAGTCCAACACCCCTGCACAATGCAGGCAATTCACAAATACTTCCCCCTAAATTCACAGGATTGAATGCTTATTAAATTTGCAGATGATACTAAATTGGGAGGGGTTGCAAACACAGAAGAAGACAGAAACAGGATACAGGATGACCTTGACAGGCTGGAAAAGTGGGCGAAAATCAATTAAAATAATTTTAACATGAATAAATGTAAAAGTTCTGCATTTAGGTAGGAAAAAGCCAATGCATGGTTATAGGATGGGGGAGACTTGTCTTAGCAGTAGTATGTGCGAAAAGGATCTAGGGGTCTTAGTGGATCATACGCTGAACATGAGTCAACAGTGTGATGCGGTGGCTAAAAAGGCAAATGCAATTCTGGGCTGTATCAACAGAAGTATTGTGTCCAGATCACGTGATGTGATGGTAACGCTTTACTCTGCTCTGGTAAGACCTCACCTGGAGTATTCTGTTCAGTTTTGGGCACCACATTTTAAGAAGGATATAGACAAGCTGGAACGAGTCCAGAGGAGGGCGACAAAGATGGTGAGGGGTCTGGAGTCAAGTCCTATGAGGAAAGGTTGAAGAAACTGGAGATGTTTAGCCTGGAGAGGAGGTGGCTGAGAGGTGTTATGATCACCATCTTCAAGTACTTGAAGGGCTGTCCTATAGAGGATGGTGTGGAATTGTTTTCTGTGGCCCCGGAAGGTAGGACTAGAACCA
The DNA here is from genome assembly GCF_032191835.1 of Heteronotia binoei. Lineage (NCBI taxonomy): Eukaryota > Metazoa > Chordata > Lepidosauria > Squamata > Gekkonidae > Heteronotia > Heteronotia binoei. The sequence continues at coordinate 11,525,011 of NC_083236.1, forward strand.
ATGGGTTGAAATTAAATCAAGAGTTTCCGGCTCAACATTAGGAAGAAATTCCTGACCGTCAGAGCAATTCCTCAGTGGAACAGGCTTCCACGGGAGGTGGTGGGCTCTCCTTCCTTGGAGGTTTTTAAACAGAGGCTAGATGGCCATCTGACAGTAATGAAGATCCTGTGAATTTAGGGGGAAGTGTTTGTGAGTTTCCTGCATTGTGCAGGGGGTTGGACTAGATGACCCTAGAGGTCCCTTCCAACTCTATGATTCTGTGATCTGCATTGCTGTCAGATGGCCCTCTAGCCTCTGTTTAAAAACCTCCAGGGAAGGAGAACCCATACACCCCCACCCTGAGGAAGCCTGTTCTGACTCAATATTGACCAGCATGCAAGAGATGATAGATGGGGTGAAGGACCTTAGGGGTAAGTGACCATATCTTGCTAGAATTCCTTTTGCTGTGTGGGACCAAGAAAGTTCATAGCCACACATGTATGTTAGATTTCAGTAGGGCAGACTTTAATACACTCAGAGGCATGATGAGAACAATTCCATGGGCAAGACTGCTGGAAGGAAAAGGAACAAGTGAGAGGTGGGCTCTCCCAAAACAAGAGCTCCTGCAAGCTCAAGCCATCACTATTCCAACAAGAAAACATGGAAGGGGATCTAAAAACCAATGTGGATAAACAAAGAAGCAATGGATGTGCTAAGGGAGAAAGGGTAAACATTTAAGAAATAGAGGCAAGGAAGTACATCTAAAGAAGAGTATCTGTGGGTAGCTAGGCACTGTAGGTCAGTCACCAGAGAGGCCAAAGCTCACAGTGAACTAAAGCTGGCTAGGGAGAGGCTCACTACAACAAGAAAATCTTCATATATGTGAGGAGCAAACAAGATAAAAGAGGTGATGGGCCCACTTTTGGGTGAAAATGGAGAAACTCTGACAGAGGACAGAGAGAAGGCAGAAAGGCTTAATGCCTATTTTGCCTCAGTTTTTCCCTGAAAAAGAGTACAGGCTCATCTAGAGATAATATGCAAGGCACAGGCTGCTGGTTGACATGGACAGAGAGGTACTTGAGAAGCACCTGGGTGCATTGAATGAATACAAATCCCCTGGGTCAGATGGTATGCACCCAAGAAAGAACTTTCTAGAGAGTTTGCAGAGCCTTTGTCCATCATCTTCCAAACCTCTTGGAGGATGGGAGACATGCCACAAGACTGAAGGGGGACAGATGTTATCCCAATTTTCAAAAAAGGGTGGAGGAGTGGCCCAGGAAATTAAAGGCCAGTCACTCTGACTTCTGTCCCATGGAAGATACTGGAACAAATTCTATAGGGATCAATCTGTGAGCATCTTAAAAGACAACTTGGTGATCAAGAAGAGTCAGCACGAATTTGTCCCCAACAGGTCCTGACAGACCAACCTCACTTCCTTCTTTGATCGAGTGATGAGCTTGCTGGATTGAGGGAATGCTGTTGATGTTGTTTTCCTGTATTTCAGTAAAGCTTTGGACAGGGTTCCCCATGATGTTCTGATGGGTAAATTGGACGACTGTGGACTGCGCTCAAGGATAGTTATTTATTTATTTTATTAAATTTATATCCCACCCTCCCCACGAAAGCAGGCTCAGGGCGGCTTACAAGCTCATGTAAATACATGGAACATAAAATCACGTTAAGATATAAACACATTAAAACATAAAAATCAAACCATGGGGATAGATGGATAGGAAACTGGTTAGAGAACTGCACTCAAAGAGCTTTGTCAGTGGCTTTCCATCTGAATAAAGGGAGAAGAAGAAGAAGATGATGATATTGGATTTATATCCCGCCCTCCACTCCGAAGAGTCTCAGGGTGGCTCACAATCTCCTTTTCCTTCCTCCCCCACAACAGACAGCCTGTGAGGTGGGTGGGGCTGGAGAGGGCTCTCACAGCAGCTGCCCTTTCAAGGACAACCTCTGCCAGAGTTATGGCTGACCCAAGGCCATGCTAGCAGGTGCAAGTGGAGGAATGGGGAATCAAACCCGGTTCTCCCAGATAAGAGTCCGCACACTTAACCACTACACCAAACTGGCTCTGATGGGTGTCTGATGGGGAGCCACAGGGCACAGTTTTGGGCCTGGTACTGTTCAGTATTTTTATCGGATGTGAGGGCAATCTGGCAGAGACATCTGTCACCCCATTGATCACCCGGGGTTGATTCAGCTGATCTGACTGGCTAGACGGGTGCCCCCGACCTCTCTCACTGCTCCATGTGCATCCCTCCCGAAGCTGCACACTCGGTGGAAGAGGACAACCATCCCAGATAGAGGGAGTCTACCATTCTTCGTTCAAGGGTATTTTTATCAATGATCTGGATGAGGGTGTGGAGGGGGGGCTACTCATTCAATTTGCAGATGACACCAAATTGCGAGAAGCAGCAAACACACCAGAAGACGGAGATACAATTCAACAAGAACTGAACACTCTGGAAAAGTGGGTGGAAGTCAACAAGATGCAATTTAACAAGGATAAGTGTCAGGTTCTACAACTGAGTAACAAAAATGAACAACTCACATACTGGACGAGAGATACACTTCTGGGTAGCAGTGGGTGTGAACAAGATGGGTGGATCATAAGTTAAATATGAGCGGCCAGTGTGATGCAGCAACAAAAAAGGCTAATGCCATCTTGGAGTGTATCAACAGTGGCATAACATCCAGATCACAAGATGTCATAGTTTCTCTCTACACTGCATTAGTAAGGCCGCACCGGGAGTATTGTGTGCAGTTCTGGAGGCCTCACTTCAAGGAGGATGTGGACAGAATGCAGCCAGGTGCAGAGGAAAGCAACAAGGATGATTAGGGTCCTGGAGACCCAGCTCTATGAGGAAAGGCTGAAGGGACTTGGGAATGTTCAGTCTGGAGAAGAGGAGGCTGATGATTGCTCTCTGCAAGTATTTGAAGGGGTGTCACTTAGAGGAGAGCAGGCAGCTGTTCCTGTTGGCTGCAGAGGAGAGGACTCCCAAGGATGGGTTTAAATTAAGGGTGGGAAGATACTGACTGGATATTAGGAAAAACACTTTTACAGTAAGAGTTGTTCAACAGTGGAACCAGCTACCTGAGGAGGAGGTGAGCTCCCCTTCACTGGCAGCCTTTGAGCAGCAGCTGGACAAACACTTCCTGCATTCCTGTCAGGGATGTTGTAGGCTGATCTTACATGAGCAGGAAGCTGGACTAGATGACCCCTTCTAACTCCGTGATTCTATTAGATCCGGCTAGCCTGGCTATCCAGATCAGGGTATGGTTTTATTTAAAGACAGTAATATATTTCAACCCCCATCCAACTCCAATAACAATAATATTTTCAAATGTTTTTGCAAGAAATATAAAAGTATGAGATGTGAGTCTTTTAAAATTGAAAGATGGATGTCTGACTATTTTGAGTACTAACCTTAAGCGCACAGAAATCATATGTGTTTCTTATTTTGAAGACCTTTTAAAATTTCAGAAAGCTCTGTAAAAGTTTGATACAACAGCAAAATATATATCTTGGAAAAGCAGTATATTTACAAAACATCAACGTGTTCAACTTCTTGGCAGAATCAGACCATTGTAGATCAGTTGAAACACCAGAACCAGAAAGAATAAAAAATACTGCTTTGGTTGCATAGTTGACTATTAAGTCTTGTTCACCAGTTCAGCAGTCAGACTTTAGAAGGGGAGAGATTTCTAGAACAGCTATGAACCTTGAATGGATCCCATGCATTCACACTACATGCACTGAAAAATATGAGTGTTTAATCACTACCTAAAACAATACAGGGACACGAAGCTGAACTAAGCTAAACTGAATACAGAATTCTGGCGCAGAAGAAGGAAAGATGTGGAACACGGTCAAAGCAATGGACTGGCACTACGTTTGAAGCCAAGCCAGTCTTCCTCCAAAGGTTTAATTTGATTATCTCACCATATGTTCAAGGCAAGGCTCAGAAATAAATCCAGTACAATGAGAACACTGACAAATACATACACAATGCTGCAGGCTCTAGAAAACAAATGACAAATTATGTACAATAAAGAAACTCAGCACACTTGCCTGATATGAATAGGACGGGCTAGACCAACTATTAAAAGTGAAGAAATAGAGTATGTGATACTATGCCATGTTAGTACATATGTGAACGTACGATCAAATGTTTATTTGTGAAGCTGAAAAAACAAAATGGAGCAGGAAAAAATATATATCTGAAATAGGAAAAAAAGTAAGACAATGAGAGGAAAATGTATAAAGGAACGAATGTGGGGGAAAAGTAGGTTGCGTGCAAAAGAAAATGGTAGATTTTGAAGAGACATAGAAAAGCATACATCAGGATTTAGGAAGCAACCAAGCAACTGCTGGAATAAAGAGATGGAACAAATGGATGATCCATCCAAATTGTCAAGACCAAATGTTGGGGACTCCCCGGCATGCGCTTAATGAATGTTTTCAAAAGCATCTCCCCTCCATATTTCACAGAAGGTGGATGAGGAAAAAAATGCTGTAGCTAATGTGAACTTTTCTGCCCCAAACATGCGAAGCAGCTTGAAGACAAGAAATAAGAGAAATGTTCTGGGAGAAACAAACGTGAAAAAGGACAGCAGGAAACGTGTAGCTGGGTTTTCGATGAGACACAAAAGCCAAAGGAAAAGGGAACCATTCAATAAACATTCTGAAGACATGTAAACATTCACAAAGCAGGTTGGTTTTTTTTTTTTAAAGTAGTTCCCGATTAGATATTTAAATAGGTTGATTACATGTAACTGATGGTCATCTATGCAGTCACCTGTGGTCTTCTATGCAGTCACACAGATGGGTACTGCACTGAAGCAGAAACCCGTCCTTAGAGAACTCCAGGAGTTAGCCTCTGGCTTTTGTCGTGCTTTCCTCCTTGCTCTGGGGAGTAGGCATCGACTGTGCATGCCTGGAGCAAGGGGAAAGTGCCCCTCCCACTCAATTCCTTCCAGCCATTACTGACAAGTTCTAAGAACCTAAAGATGAAAAGAGACAGCTGTGTGGAAGGCTGTGTGTGTGTGTGTGTGTGTGACTGCACAGATGACCATTTGAAGATCATCAGTTATAGGTAAACAACCTGTTTATCTTCTTTTTGGTCTCTGTGCAGTCCCACACACGGGTGATTAACAAGCTCCAAAGCAAGGATGGAGGGTGCTGGCAAAACACATAATCTAGTACTTTACCTGTAGGCACATACCTGAACAGGAGTTAATGGAATACCAACTGGAACACAGGCTGGCCAAATGAAACATCTTGTTGGGCATGCACATCTAAGAGGTAGTGCATGATGAAGGTGGAAAGCAAGGACCATGCGGCAGCAGCACAGATGTCCTCCAGTAGAACACCTTCAAGAAAGGCCAATGAGGTGGAGATAGTCCTTGTGGAATGAGCTTTCAAAACAACGGGCAAGGACTGCTTGACCAGTTCATAACAGAGGGTGATCTCCAAGGTTACCCACTTTGCACATCTTTGCATGGAGATCTTCAAACCTCAAAGTGGTTTTCCACAGGCCACAAATAGATTAGGGGCTCTATGGCATGGCTTAGTCCTAGAACGATAAAAGGAAAGGGGTCAGTGGATGTCCAAGGTATGGAGTGCTCTCTGGCCATCATCCAATGGGGCTGGAAAGAATGGGGAAAACTGCAGACTGAGAAAGGTGAAAGGCAAAGACAGCTTCAGGAAGGAAGGTGGGGTCCAGGAGGAGAACCACCTTATTTTTACGAAAGATTGTGTACAGTGAATCAGAGCGAAAGGCACAAATGTCACTTGCTCTTTTACGTGACAAGAGAGAAGATGTAGAGAGAAGATGCAGAGGTGTCATGGCAAGGAGCTCAGCCTGAATGAGCTGAGCCAGGACAAGAGATAAACTCCAGGACAGAATTAAGGGTTTAATTGGGGGGGTGCAAATGCAGGATGACTTTCATGTAGGCTTTAGTAACATAATGGGGGGAAATGGCAGGGCAGAGGAGTAGCTACAAATCAATGGACTCACAGGGTCGAAAGAAACTTGATGGCATACTCCATCCAGTGGTCTGTTGTAATGAGTTTCCAAGATTGGAGGAAGGTTTTCAGCCAAGATTGGAGGAAGGTTTTGAGAGAGTCAAAGAGACTGCTTGGAGGCTAGGGGGTAGGTTTCTTTGAAGACTGAGGTTTTGACTTTTGTTGATAAGACTGCTTGGAAGGGGTGTTTTCTGTTTCCAGTATTTGGATTCTGGTGGGTAATATGGGCATTTAGAATATCCCAGTTTCCATGTTTTGGGTTTGTAGATGAGCTGAGATTGGGACTGAGTGACTCCCAAATTCTTGGCTCTTTTTCAATTGTCCTCTGCAGTGGTGAGAAGCTCATCTGTGGTAGAACGGAAGAGTCCCAGACTGTTGAAGGGTAAATCCTCAACTTTTCACTTGATGTCAGGTTGTAATGCTGTTGTATGAGGCCATGTGTGACGGCAAAAAGCCACAAAGGTAGCTAGTTCTGGAGGAGCAAAAAACAGCATGACAAACTAAATTTATCTGCTGTCTGGTCACACAAGACAGTTCTGCGATGAGGTCTGAGGCCATCTTATGTGAAGCTTCAGGTGAGTCTAGCAGTAGAGCTGAAAACTGATTAGTTAGGTTAAAAGCATAGGCCAAAAAATAAGCCAGATAATTATGTATTTTCACAGTGGTGGTAGTAAAAGTATACATTTTATGGCTACGTGTATCAAGTTTTCTGTCCTCCATATCAGGAGGTGCAGGATTCCTGGTTTGTTTGGACTTTGAGGCAGAGTTAACTATGACAGAGTTCAGCACTGGGCGTGAAAAAAGGAACTTGAAATCCATAGCCGGCACTCTATATAGCAATTCAGTCTTTGGAGGTAGGTGGTATAGAAGCTGGTTTTTCCCAGGCTTCAATCAGGCCTTCTAAATGGACAGGCAACATTGGTAGCAGAGATCCTGGTGTAGGATTATTATGAACTATATCATGAACCACATCTGTTACCTTGGGAGAATCAGAGGGAAGTTGTATGTTGAGGGACCCAGTTAACCAAGAAAGGAGGTTCAGATAGACTTCGGAGCTCTCAGGAGATAGGGCCCCAGGTTGTAGGATGCCAGAGTCAGAAGACACTGGGAGGTTATCTTCAGGAGTGCTGTCTTCTTGGTCCAAACCTGGTGTGCTGAGTTCGAACTATGACGGTTCCGAGGTATATTGGAAACCATGAAGGAGTTCATTCTGTAAGGAGAGAGAAGCCTGTTGTGTAGGTTGATTCACTGTGATAATTGGTGGTGTAAGGACCAGTGCAGAGAGCTTGACCAATGTATCAGTAGGGCAAGGTACAAGTTGATGGTATATGCTAGTACCAATGTGGGTCGTCTATTCTCAAATCCAGTAGATGAGGTGAAACATATCAGGATCAATCCCAGTCCCTGTAGGCATCATATGAAGGAGATAGAGAGTAATAATGTCACCTATTATCTGTGAGGGAAATATTCCCTTGGGTAGAAGGATCTAGAAATCGACGAACCATGGTGGTCATGATGATAGCAGACAACTCAAGTCCAAGAACAGGATTGACAGGTGTGTTGTTCAGACTGCAATAGTGGTGTCCATTGTGTTGAAGTGAGCTGAACCCAAGCATGTTGTTTAGGTTCATGACAAGGATCCAATTTAATAAAGTCTTGTGCATGACACTGAGATCATTGGTTGGTCTCAAAGTGAAGCTTGGATTTGAGGAAGTCTGATGGCATATTGCTATGGCAGACAGAGAGCTTGCAAGCACCCAGATTATCTGGGTTGTTTGAGTAGATAAATTTGGAGCAGACGACTGAAGGCCAGAGTCCAAAGGGGCAGTAGTTGGAGCTTCAGCCATTCTGTCTTTTGGAGCTGAGAGTTCTGTAGGGACAGATCATACAGTTGCAGTTGGAGTCTGTTGATGGGGGCCTGAGGTTGAATCCAAGTGCTTATGCTGAATCTCTTCAAGTCGGTAGACAAATCAGAGTCATGTTTAGAGACTGTCGGACTTGAACTTTTTTACTGCCAAAGTAGATGCTGCTGCTGACTGAACCGAGTCTCCCCTAGGTGACAGGGAGTGGTGGCAGTGTGGTTCTCAGGTCCGAGGAGTGACATTGCCAGTTGGAGAAAAGTCTCCACAAAATGGCTTCTAAGTCTCCTGGCCCTGGTTTTTTCATGCCTGTTTGGTAAAGCCAAGACAATGGACACAAGAGTTGACTTCATGGGCTTCCTGCAGGCAAAGCAAGCAGTGTGAACAGCCGTCAGTAGATGGGACTTTAGCCCCACAATTTTGGCACTTTTTAAAACTTGTCTTCCCTTCCATGTGGTGCCTCTGAGTGCAGAGGATTGAGGGAAGGGGCAGGAAGAGATCCAGAGAAGGAGACTGAAGAAAAAAAAGAAGTCCTTTTTTTTAAAGGAGAAGAATAAAGAAGAAAGATTGATGATATCAAGATGAACAAGAAAGTTGAAACTGAGGATGAAGGCAAAAATGAGGAAGCTGAGGGGAGGAATGCAACAAGGTAGGTCCTTTCAGAACAGCGGTTAGGAAGAAACTGAGTGGGAGGTGTGCTTTCCCCTTGCTCCAGCCATGCCCAGTCGATGCCTGCTCTTCAGAGCAAGGAGAAAAGCTCACCAAAAACCAGAGTCCAGATCTAGGGTGGCCAAACTTGCTTAACATAAGAGCCACATAGAATAAACATCAGATGTTTGAGAGCTGCAAGACATAAATGTCAGATGTCTGAGAGCCACAAGACATAAACATCAGATGTTTGAGAGCTGCAAGACAGGAAGGAAGGGAGGAAGGAGAAAAGGCAAACAGGAGGGAGGAGGGAGAGAGAGGTGGGAAGAAAACAACTTTAACTTTAAACGCATTCTCCAAACTGCCAGCTGGCTTGGCGAAGTGATTTAAAGATACAAATGCCTTTTCCAAGCCAGCCAACAGGGCAGTGGCGGCTTCAAGAGCCACACAGTATGTGTGAAAGAGCTACATGTGGCTCCTGAGCCGCAGTTTGGCCATCCCTGGTCTAGATCCTGGAGTTCTCTGAGATCAGGTTCATGCTCCAGTGCAGAACCCATGTGTGAGACTGCACAGAGACCACAAAGAAGATCCAGAAATTCTCTAAGACTATGTCTGATTTTTCTCTGAGCCTTCCTGTCACTGGAACCATAACACTGACTAATTCAGTCAGTGGGTTAGCTGGTGTATGATTTGGTACTATATAGACTCTTAAAATGTTAAGAATTATGCTCTGGTTTGTGATATTTAATGTTTACTATATCATCAGTGTACTACAGGTGTGCAAAAATTAGTATTTTTCTTCTTGGGTCTATTGGACCTGGAAAAAAATCAGGATGTCTGAAAAATCCCAGATCCCAATACCAGTATGGTGTTTGGATCCAGGATTTTTTAGACATCCTAATTTTTTCCCAAGTCCAATAGACCCAAGAAGAAAAATACTGATTCAAACCAATTAAAATTACCGATTTAAACTGTGCTGCAGGAGAAGCTGGCCCCAGGAGCTGCATGTGGTGGGGAGGCAAGAGAGGGTCACCTGGGGCAGCAGGAGCGGAGAGCAGCTGCAAGAGGAGCTAGCCCCAGCCCGGTGGCTCAGAGCTCTCAGCACCCACCACCTTGGCTGATCCTGGGCTGGCTCCTCTTGCACCCATTTCTTATAGCTGAATATACCCGAATAAAAGATGGGGGGAAAGGCTTTATTTGGACTCAGCTATACTGGTAGCCAATCAGAGAATCTGACATTTATTTGGCTTAAATAATACCTGGAAAATACCGGTAATAAGGTATTTTTTCAGGGTTGGGTTTTTTTTTTTTTTGGCTTGGTTTATGCCAAATACACAGCGGTAGAATCCAGATATAGTAAAGTGAACTGTCCTACTTCAGATGGCAAGTGGGAGAAGTCATTTCTTCATGCTCCCCTTCCCCGAGTTTAAAAACATCCTTCAAATAAAGTCAAGCACAGTGCCAACTAGAAAATTATATTGACAGTGCCATCCTAAGCAGTTACACTCTTCTAAATCTATTGAAGCCAATAAGCTTAGAGCAGTGTAACCATTGTTAGGATGGCACTGTATTCCTCTTTTGATATTTCTCAATTTGCCTGATTTTTTTCTAAAAAAAAAATCATATTTTTGTTAATTGATTAATTTTGTTTTGGTCCTAGATTACTCAAAATCACAGCCAGTTCTTCAAAATCTTATCCAAATGGCCTACCTGTTGGTAACCTTCAGCACTTGGGGAGTTCCTCTCGAACATCCTCACATTTACTAATCAGGTAAAATTAAATTAAGGATTGCTGCCTATGTACATGGCTTATGGTTTTGGCAGTAGCACCTCGCTATGGGTTCAGGGAGGTTTCCAGAAACAAAGCAGGCTGAAAATAAGATTCAGAGTCTGAATCTTTATTTAGAAATAAAGTTCAAGGAAAGTGGGAAACACTTCAAGGACCGAAGGCTCTTTCACTCACTCACTCTCTCTCTCATATACAGACACAGCACAAATCCGATCGTCGTGCTGAGGAAATTGCCCTGCTGGAGCCCCATTTTAATTTTACTGAGATATGGGGGTTTCCTTCTGGATGTCTATATGGTCTGATATCAAATGTGTAAATATTGACAGAACATAGGAGGTAAAAGTCATCTTGGGAAGCCACTTCAATGAAGCAGATAAACATACCACCTCAGAAAGTACCCTGTTCACCCGAATATGAGTAAAAAAGGGATTATGGATAGTGGCTGTTTCCTGAGTTTGTCTCCCAGAGGACATCTGGTGTTGCCCAGACTTTTAAAATGAATCTCAAAAAGTCATTCCAGAACTGGCCAAAGTGTGACAAAAATATTACATCACCCGGACTTGTGTAAGGGTCTATGGCATCCATCGATGTGGGATGGGGAAAGTAAGCTGGTTGTTTCATTCCAAAACAAAAGAATTTTTGCCTGACCTACATGTTGAGCAGGATGAGTGGTAGAATCCAGATACAGTAAACTGAACTGTCCTACTTCAGACTGCAAGTGGGAGAAGTCATTTCTTCATGCTCTCCTTCCCCAAGTTTAAAAACATCCCTCACATAAAATCAAGCACAGGAAAGAGAAAGGTTCTAGCCTAGCTCTTTGCATGCTAGCTTCCACTTTCAAGCAGTTTTTTTTAAAAAAAATTATTTTTATTAAACGTGGGGAATATGGAAAAATGTGATCTCTTCACCTGAAGTCTGAAGTGGCATGGAAGCTAGGATGTAAAAATGTCAGCCTTTGGGTTCCAAAAATGACATGTATCCCTTTTTTTTTTAAACTGAAGCACCATCAGAGAAACCTCATCAACTTAATCTGAACAGCACTCTCCACACATCTGGTAGATTGCAGGTGGTCCAGCTCTGCTCCCAAAGGAGGCCCGTCTGAAAGCGACCAGAGACAGGGCCTTTTCGATTGCAGCTCCCTGTTGGTGGAACCAGCTCCCGGAGGAGGTGAGGGCCCTGCGGAACCTTGAACAGTTCCGCAGGGCCTGTAAAACAGCCCTCTTCCGGTTGGCATACAATTAATTGATATCGGAATGCCTGAATATTTAAACTTCGAACATCAGAATATTGAACACTGGAATATTTGAAGAATTGATTTAAGGAAAGGTAGCATAGTGCATATTGATGTGAGTTTTATGTATTTTTATGTATTTTATTGTATAATTATTAATGTATTTTAAACTGATCTTTGTTAGCTTTTTGTATTGTAAGCCGCCCTGAGCCCGCCTTGGTGGGGTAGGGCGGGATATAAATCGAATAAATAAATAATAAATAAATAAATAAATTACTGTTTTCCAGTTGGGAATGAAGAATCTCTCCCCACTCCATTATAATTTTGATTTAGAAATCCACCAGAACAAAGAAAACTAGAAAATTATAATGTAAAGGCATGAATCACTGAAATTGTAACATCTTATAGGCCTTACCTCTACAGATCTAGAAAGAACACTTTCTGTTGATGATGGAATTACATCTACGGTAATTTCTGAAGTTTGAGAAGGGGAGCTTCCAGCTTTGCTAACGCCCTAGAGAGATACACAAAAATAATATGAAATATTCTGGCAAACACAGTCTGCAGAATACTTGGCTGTTTTGAAAGAACCACAAGCAAATTCTGAGTGCTGCGTTTTCTTCACTGGAAATTCTGGAATTAATACTGGTCAATAACAGTGCTATAGTGCAGGACGCTAGCAGCAACGGTGCATTTCTAGGTGGTTCAAAAAAACCACAACGACTTTGGTTCTATTTTGTTTTTGCTAACAAAGCTTCACGCAGCACTTCACGCTGACATGTAAATACCCTACGGAACCATGGTCTCGGTTTTCTGGACGTGTTTGTCCCTGCTTTGTTTCAAAATGTCTACATCGTGTTATATGCTGATTTGCTTTTCCACCCTGTCTAGAAATGTTAATGGTTTGCTTCCATTTTATTGTATCTGATGAAGTGCGTGTGCACACGAAAGCTCATACTTCGAATAAAACTCTGTTGGTTGTAAAAGTGACACTGGACTCTATTCTGCTGCTTCAGACCAACATGGCTACCCATGTTGCACTATAAGCACTGGGGAAACATTTGTTCTGTCTTGTCTACTAAATATAAACTAACTTCCCCCTTTCCCCAGACACTGTGCTTTTGCTAGATGTGAGATGGGGGTGTGGCTTCATCTCGTACAAGGGAATTCCTCCAGTCATACTCTGGGTTTGCTGGCCAGCTGGCAACAGGCCCAGCTACTAGGCATGGCTCCTTAAAAGATCCTTACAGGAAGGGTTGCATCGGTACTTAGTTCTTGCGGCCTTTTCTTACATGTCCAGGGAACTGCTGTTCGCCACTTTAGGGCCAAGCAGAAATTCTTCTCTGAACAAGTTTTGCTGCAGATCCCGGAGAGATTTTTTTTTTTTCTGCCATCTCCTGAGCGTGGAGCAGGTGGCACTGGGGGTGTGTTGGCGGAGGTATTTGTGAGTTTCCTGCAGGGGGTTGGACTTGATGACCCTGGAAGACCCTTCCAACTCTTATGGTTCTACTGTCAGTGCTGGCCCTTTGAACACTGTTGCTGCCCTAGTGCCACCAGCTTCTCCTTGGGGTGCAGTGGGGAAGGAACCACCTTGCTAGACTCACTCAGGGCAGATATTTGCTCCCAGAATCTGCTGACCTTGGTACAATTATCATATGAAAAGGACAATTGTTTCGTGTTGCCTGATATTGCCTAACATTCCAACAGAGGTTGTTCACGCATTGTTAGAGTATTTTGCACGCAGCAGAAGAGCTGAAGGAGAGGGACAGGCAAAACACAGGAATTAATAGACAAGAGAAACAGCTGTATTCAATGGTAGATATATTTACCAGGAAAGTATCCAATATTCAGAGTCGTTGCCAGGCCAAGGTCATACACAGTAATCAGTACACACGTCAGTAGATAACAGTATACAGCAGTAAGTATACACAGCACGATCCAAGCACAGTAGCCTAGGATCCAACACCAGCAGTGTCTGCTGCCACCCAGACAGTGGGCCGCACAGTACCCACAATCCTTACAGGCAGACTGAGCAGGCTCACTGAGCTTCCCTAAGTACACGTACCAATCATCAGGGTTGCATCAGCTCTGTGAGTCAGCACAAAGCCTAATTACAGGTGAGGTCATCCCACCTTACCTCAGTAACAGGTAACAGCTGGATCATGATGCAGCATGACTCAGCATGACATTGCAGAAACAACATTACTATTACTAAGATGGAGTCAGTCGGCCATTTTAGGACTGAGTTCCAACATTCTCCTCTTAATAGTTCTGTTCGTTTCTCAATCCGAGCCTTTTACAGTGCTCATTATGCTTTTCCATAGTCTGGGGTTTGGTAAACATATCTGCTGTATTGTGGCCAGTATCACAATACCTTATGTTTATCAACCCTTCCATGATACATGATCTGACATTCTGGTACCTTATGTCAGTGTATCTATTCCTTGTCTTTACTCCTTCCGCTTGTTCACCTTGTTCACAAATGATACTGAACAATCTATGTCAGAATCATAGAGTTGGAAGGGACCTACAGGTATCACAATGCAGGTAATTCACAGGTACCTCCCCCCCCATACACACATCCAGTGACACCTGTTCCAAGCCCAGAAGATGGCTTCAATTAAAAAAAAAAAAAAACCGCCTCCAGGATCCCTGGAGTTCTTCCCTTCCGGAAAGAATTAAGTCCAAGATAGCAGATCCTCTTGCTTCTCTCGTTGTTTTTATTTAAACATGTTTTGAAAAATTCTCATGCTATACTCTCATGCTATACTTAGCTGAATGTGTGACTGAAAACCCAAGTTCATCCAGGTACCAGTCCCCAGTTTTATTTTTAAAGTGAACACACATTGGCTCTTTTCCACAGAGGTACGAATGCATACATGTGGAAAGTATTCACATGCGCTGTAACAAGGGAACCCAGCTGTGAACTGGGCCCCTAGTTCTATGAAGTGATGACCATTTTTGTCTTAAATAAGAAACGATCCTTTTAGTCCCACTGATTTCAAAGGGAGAGTTTAAAACCAAGACTCAATCCAGTGGATACTATTCGTGACTATTTTCACCAGGCCCAGTTTTAGCTTTTGAGGGGGCCTGCACAAACGGTACCTAAAGGCCCCTCGACCCACCACAATCCCCCTCCTCATGTCTCTCTACTCCCACTCCTGTATGCCCCCCATCTTCTCCCACTTGTAAGCCCTCCTATTGCCCATGCTCAGTTGTTTACACCACCCTTTCCCCGACACCACTGGCCAATGCATGCAGCTAGGAATGCTGCTGCCACAGCCGCCACTAGCATCACGACTGTGCACCACATCCCTTTTTCCAGGGATGCTGGGCAATTGGGAGCATTGTGGCAGAGCATGGCAAGTAAATGAACATATGAACATATGAAGCTGCCTTATACTGAATCAGACCTTTGGTCCATCAAAGTCAGTATGTCTTCTCAGACTGGCAGCGGCTCTCCAGGGTCTCAAGCTGAGGTTTTTCACACCTATTTGCCTGGACCCTTTTTTGGAGATGCCAGGGATTGAACCTGGGACCTTCTGCTTCCCAAGCAGATGCTCTACCACTGAGCCACTGGAAGGGGAAGGGCATGCAGACAACTGGCAAGGGGGGCTCATGGGTAGAGGGTCAGCAGCAGTAGGTCCACCAGAAGCCCTGGACCTTGGAAGCTGCCCCATCTCAGGGTATACTGGTGCCAGCCCTGGTTTTCATTCCCTGAAAAAACACCCCTCTTCACAAACTTTTTTAAAAAATGCTCACGGTGCTCCTTGTCAAGCACAATCTGCTTGACAAGCTCCTTGTCAAGCACAATCTACTGCACAATCTTCATTAATGATGAGCTCCTTGTTTGTTTAATAATAGAAAGCTTTATTCACGTAACATAGCTGTTTCAGGTGAGACTTCATCTTAGAACTGGGGAACCAGGTGCAGACAGTCAGATATATGGGTTGGTTCAGACCGTTATTCATTTGAGTAAAAAGTGCCTTTTTCCTACCAATGAAGCAGCACCCCTCCCCCCTTCCACATTCCGGTTACAACCAGCCGCAGCCAAGCGATAGTCTCTGAGAGTACAACCTTGAAAACCCAAGCGTACTACAAACCTCTGGATGAGAAAAGGACACTTGTAAGTTTCACAGACACAATATATTTGATTATATAGCCATTTGTGTCAACAAGCACAACAGCCCAGTGTTGCAAATCTGAACCAACATGGAAGTGCTCATGGCAAAGAGACACACTCCTTCCTTCCTCAATACCCATGGAAAGTGAGGGCAATGACTCCTTGTAACACTGTTAAGGGGTTAGCTTTTCTGCAGATGTGAAGCTGTCTCAAGCCAAGTCAGAGCACTGTCTAAGTCAGCCTTAGTAATTCTGACTAACAGCAGCCCTCCAAAGTCCCAGGTGTCAAGCATGGTAAAATTCCAGTGGTAATTAATTGTTTTAGGGTCCTCCATAAAGCTGATCTATGAAACATCATGGAGGGCCAAGGTACTTTGGCTCTGTTATTCTTTCCCCTTCTCCCTTCTTGCTTAATGCTTTTGAAGTAGAGTAGTGAGAAACGAAACTAGTAAGAGAAAGAATAATCAACACCTTCCCATACATTCCTGCCTGGGAGTGTGAGACATCTGGGGAAAGCAAGGACAAGACACTGATAACATTGTGAGAATGTAGACATTTATGATAGTTTATGAGTTAGAGAGCATCCCTCACCCCCTCCTTTGGGAATCCTTTGAAGTATGCCTTAAAAGAATTGTATCAATGTATTTTGAGTATCACTCTCAAGGACCCGTACCAGGAGAGCATATCAGTCTATCAATAAACATAATTTTGTATCTACTCGACTCATTCTTGAAAACTGCATGCTTGACACCAGGGGCCCTACATCTTCTCCCTACAATCCTTTCACTGGAGATGCTTCACCCTGGGGATTTAGGCATCCAAAGTAAGCACTCTGCTGCTGAGGCTCAGCTGCTCCCTCCCTTTATCAGTGATAGCCAAAGCTTATTAGGTACACAGTATTCTTATGTTATTGCACTGATCATGCAGACTCTGCCTAGCTGGAATTAGGTTGCTAGTAAGCCCATGACTATGCTTAGAAAAGGCGGGAGGGAAGCAAAAGCAGCTATACAGAAAGACTGCAAACAGACACCAAAAAGTACATAAAAGAAAGGCATTTCAGGGCTTGGGGGAGGGGAGGGGAGGGGAGGGGAGAGCTTCACTGAAGTATTTGCTTTGCAAATAGTCAATACAGCTTTACTTAAATCTGTCCAAGGGGAAAACATCAATGGTTTACTGCAAGGGCTTACCCTTTGGTTGAACTGTACTCTTTTTTTGGGGGGGGGGGTGCACCTGGAAGTCATGTCGACCTCTGGTGACTGACCCCTACTGGGGCCCTGGAGGATATTCAGGAAGGTGGCTGAATAACCCTGTCCCCACCTTCCAAGTGAGTATACATACATAATTTATTTCTACAGTCATTGACCAGATAGAACTCATATCAGCCAGTGCATTATCGAAATTCATACAGATATTATCAGCAAATTTGGACAGTAAAATATTAAAAGTGAAATACTATTAAATAATTAAAATAATTAAAATCTCTGATAAAATATGGGCTGGCTAACTGTTAATGGCTTGTTTCCGGATTTTAATGACCTGCATAGCAAGTTTTGCCATGTTTAAAGCAATCCCTTGCTCTCTGTCAGCTAACAACTTATCTAAATAAAACCTTTCATTTCTCCCAGGGAATCGAGATCGGGATTATATAACTGGCTCAAATGCCTTATACAACTTACATTCAAACATCACATGCTCCCTTGTTTCTGTCTTCCCATCTTCACAGACACACAGTCTTTCTTCGTAAGGTCGCCTTTTATATTTCCCTTCTATTACTGCAGCCCAAGTGGGTATTTCAAGGACAGTCTCCCATCCAAGTACTAACCACAGTTGACCCTGCTTAGCGCCTGAGATCTGACGAGATCAGGCTTGCCTGGGCTATTCGGGTCGGGGCAACTGTACTGTTATTTTTGAAAAGCCCGAAGAAGCTACAGTTTAAAGGCAATTTCTGTCAACATAAATCTTTCCTGTGAAGGAATGACCTCTATATATGTGAATTTTTCTCTTGTACATGTTATTATATGCAGCACCAGAAGCCATGCATGGAGCATTATTAATCTGCTTATATAGCACTATCCATGCACATAGTTCTTTACAGATAACAGGTGCTAGCACTGAGGAACTTGCAAGCTGAAAAGCTGACATCAGGGAGAAAAGAAAGCGTCAGGGGTAGATGGTGGATGGGGTGGGGATAAACTGAGGAACAATCTATGTTCAGTCCAGTTTTATGTCCCCCATTCTATAACTAGGAGAGTTCCACATTCTTTCTCATGTTTAGTCTAAAGAATTTTAGATATTTAGTTTGAGCATTCTCCCTAACGGGTTGGATACCATGGAGCCATTCTGATACCAGTAACATTTTCCTTTAGTTCAAGGAGTTTTCACCTGGTAAAAGAGGCTCTTATGCCAGGGGAATACTCTACGTACCAGACGAAAGTCCCACCACTAGCTGAATGGGTCTGTAGAAACCAATTTAGCATTCATGAGTTCTGCATAAAAACATTAAAGGATCAAAGGATAATTGCATTAACAGCGTTTTGTTTCTAGAGGTGTCCAGTCAGGTACTTAGGAAGCTTATAAATCTGGACTTGTATCCCAACCCCTCCACAGTCCAGTTTGGATCCTTCCTCCTTTGGCAGAAGGCTCCCTAAACAACAGGAACGCCTCAAACATGGCTCTGGAGAGTAGGAGGATATAAGCCAAGGCATGAAGGAAACTCTCTTCCTCTGTTTGTCCCCTGGACCTGATATTCAAGAATGTGCTGTCTCAGATCATGCAGGTTCCACTAAGCTATTGTGGCTAATCCACTCTAAACACGATAGGGTGGGTATAGTTGTAATTCCTTCATGATAGTCTAGAATCACAATTGGCCTCTATAGCAGTGGACTTTCTAAATGAGGGATGGGCACAAACCAGCTAATGAGCTAAAGTTCCTGACAAATTTTGACCGCTTGTTGTTTGCACCACAAGTTCATGGCAGGTCAACTGGCAGAAACTTTCCAGTAGTTTGTGGAGGTTTGTGGCAGTTCATAAATGGATACATTTTCAGACAGACAGTCTCTGCTTAAACAAAAGCGGGGGGGGGGGATGAATTCTGCAGTCTTGGAAGCACTCTTTGTCTTGTCAGTTTCAAGAGGATTTCAGTGCCAAGTTAGTCTTGTCAGTTTCAAGAGGATCCCCCCCACCCCTCTTTGGCACAGTTCCTTTGTATTCCTTCCCATTTTCTTGCACAGAGCATGCAAAATCCCATCTCTTGCTTGGATTTGCTGTGACTCTGTGCACTGAGAGCAGTCCTTTTTAGCTTGTAATACCAGTGGCACTGGGTTCTGCTGGGTATTCTGCACAACATAACTGGCTGTGCTGTGCTTACAAAATCCCCCCAGCACTTGGATTCCTTGTGACATTAAGCTTTGAGATCAGTCCTTTTAAGCTTACCATGCCACAAAGACAGTGGGTTCTGCTGGGCATTTTGTATACTGAACTGGTTGTGCTGAGCTTGCAACGCCTCCCCCTTGTGTTGTTGTTGTTGTTGTTGGCCCTATTCCAGCTTATGCTGGTCTTTGGGCAATGTACAAGGGGCATAATGCTATAAAATATATATACAAACATTAAAATACAGTATACAATTGATAAAAACTAAAAGAACCAAGCTAAAAGAGAACCAAGATAGCACCCTATAAATTTTTGTCTCAATTTTGGACTACCTGGCCATTTTCCAGGCATGGGGAGAAGGAATTCAGAAAGAGAATATATAGGGGGACGGAAGAAGGATGCCAGCCAATGAAAAAACATTTCTTCCTTCAACCAAAAGCCTGGCAGATCATCTCTGCCTTACAGGCTCTGCACAATTGCATAAGATCCCACAGGGCCCTAATGGCATTTAACAGAGTTCCATCAGGTTGAGGCCAGGACCAAAAAGACCATGGTCCTGGTTGAGGACACCCAGGCATCCAGGGATCACCAGCAGGTTGTTGTCATTAGAGCACAAAGCTCTCCTGGAGACATACCAGAGGAGACACTGGTCCCAGCTAACTCAAGGCCTTAAAAGTCAATACCAGTACCCTTAACATGACTCATTATTCCACTGGAAGCCGGTGTAGCTGGCGCAGCACAGGTTGAATATGTACTGTCCATACACCAGTTTGGTATAGCGGTTAAGTACGTGGACTCTTATCTGGGAGAACCAGGCATGATTCTCCACTCCTGTACTTGCACCTGCTGGAATGGCCTTGGGTCAGCCATAGCTCTCATAGGAGTTGTCCTTGAAAGGGCAGCTGCTGTAAGAGCTCTCTCAGCCCCACCTACCTCACAGGGTGTCTGTTGTGGGGGGAGGGAAGGTAAAGGAGATTGTGACTGCTCTGAGATTCAGAGTAGAGGGCAGGATATAAATCCAATATCATCATCATCGTGATGCTCCCATCAGGACCAATGCTCCCTCTAAGCTGTGGAGTCTTGTGAGCAAAAATTCTACTTTGTAAGCTACTGGCATTAACGTGAGCTACTGCATAAATTAGTTTGCTCTGGGGCTATTTTTCCTGAGCTAAAAAAAAAATGTGTGAGCCAGAGGCTAAAAACTGTGAGCTAGCTCACACTAATTCAGCTTAGAGGGAACGGTGGTCAGGACTCACACTGCCACATTCTGGATCAGCTGGAATTAAAGGGCAGGCCAGCATTTCTGTATCACCTGTAACACCATTTTTGTATTACCTGAGTTTCTGTATCTTGGGTGTCCGCGCTTTCTGATCTTAGTCTTGTCACAGTGCTACCAACTTCATCTGCAAGGAAAATGTAGCATAAAAAGTCATTAAACAAAATGAAACCAATCATGATCATCAAAATTCAGCATTTTACAGTTGGGTGAGTTTTTATACAGACTAGTAACAGATCAATTAGTTTATTTTAAAATTTCGCTCTTCATTCTTTCTCTTCACCCGCAGCTATTACCACCTGTTTGGCTAAAAGATTCTCCGCACCCACACAAAAAAGGTATACCCATTTTGAATTGACACTTTGCTTTCGAAGTCTACCTAAGATATTCTCCACAATCCTTTTAACAACCACTGAATACTTTTTATCTGAATGTGGATCCTCAAACCCAATTACACCCATATAATCCACAGAATTCTGTGAATTTTGGGTCCCTACCTTGAGGCATGATAATAGTGCTATTTAATTCTGAGAAATCCCCATAGGTGCTGAAACAACAGCTTTAAAGCAATGCCAGAAAATTTTATAAAACTCTTTAGAGACTTTTAGAGAAAAAAGTGATATGCTGCATTTAATCCCTTTTGGAAAATTTACTGTATTAGGTTTCCAACAGCATTACAATAATAGGCTCATTATAGCACGAAACTATAGAGCCACTAACATAATAGTTCATGGCCCTCTATATACTAACTTAAATATTACTACCAAATCCTTTAATCCTTAATCAACCGTCTTAACTTAAACCAATATATTAAACCAACAAGTTCTTGTCAGGAACAAGTCCCTGACAAAGTTCCATTTCATGGTTGCTGTCTTCCGATTGATATTGGTATGGCTGATGTTATTACCCTGGTGTTATTATCCTTGCTTATTAACAGCTTTATGTTAAATGTAACCCATTTTAGATTCCATATGATACTAACCCTATTGTGTAAACTTGTTTTCAATTACTAACACTTAGAAGATGAAGATGATATTGGATTTATATCCCGCCCTCCACTCCAAAGAGTCTCAGAGCGGCTCACAATCTCCTTTACCTTCCTCCCCCACAACAGACACCCTGTGAGGTAGATGAAGATATTGGATTTCTATCCCGCCCTCCACTTCGAAGAGTCTCAGAGCGGCTCACAATCTCCTTTCCCTTCCTCCCCCACAACAGACACCCTGTGAGGTAGATGAAGATATTGGATTTCTATCCCGCCCTCCACTTCGAAGAGTCTCAGAGCGGCTCACAATCTCCTTTCCCTTCCTCCCCCAAAACAGACACCCTGTGAGGTAGATGAAGATATTGGATTTATATCCCGCCCTCCACTCCGAAGAGTCTCAGAGCGGCTCACAATCTCCTTTACCTTCCTCCCCCACAACAGACACCCTGTGAGGTGGGTGGGGCTAGAGAGGGCTCTCACAGCAGCTGCCCTTTCAGGGACAACCTCTGCCAGAGCTCTGGCTGACCCAAGGCCATTCCAGCAGGTGCAAGTGGAGGAGTGGGGAATCAAACCCGGTTCTCCCAGATAAGAGTCCGCACACTTAACCACTACACCAAACAAGGTCCCTTGTTGAAATGTTTAGCAGCTGGTGTGATGTGGGATGCAGACTCCCAGGTGGAAAGTGGCCACAGGGAGACACATCTAATCTCGTCTCCCTGGGCAACACTGATAGGCGCCAACCAAAGAGTAGGCTCGGCCTTGACTGAAGCCTGAGAAAGAACTGCATTTTATTCTAAAAAAGACTTTCAAAAGACTTTTCACAGGCAGAGGAAAGTGAAGAGCAGTTGCCCCCTTGTCCACAATAGCTGATAGCTTTCCATTGTGTCTCAGTCTGGCAAGACCTGGACTGGTGACCACTTGCCTTGTAATGTTTGCTTTAAGCATCATTAAAACTTCTTTTGCTCCTACTCAAGAAGTCTCATGATTGGGCAAAACCTTAACAGTTCTGAACACACAAAACATCTTTCACACAAATTCCAGTATCTGTTGTCGCACATCCTGATAACAGTTATTCCAGCACACAGTAAATAAACTCCAAATATCCACAAACTCAGTCCATGATTTCTAAGTCCACATATACCCATATGACTATATCTTATTGTCCATATGGCCGAGGACCTGCCTACTTCAGGGACCGTCTCTCCCCATACGAACCCCAGAGAGCACTGAGGTCAGCAGGGAAGAACCTGCTGACTATTCCCGGGCCGAAAGAGGTAAAGCTACAGAGTACCCGCGCCCGGGCCTTCTCTGCTGTGGCTCCACTCCTATGGAACCAGCTTCCGGAAGAAATGCGGGCCCTGCGGGACTTTGAACAGTTCCGCAGGGCCTGCAAGACCATCCTTTTTCGAATGGCCTTCACCGACTAAAGAGAGAGACTGCTAAGTAAACTCACGATCTGTATAATAGCACCAGCATATTAATATTAATATTAATTTTATTGTTTTAGAATTTTAATAGAATTTTAATTAACTGTTAAATTAGTTTTGTTTAAATATACTGTACAATGTATGTATTGATTTGTGCTGTTAGCCGCCCTGAGCCTGCTTCGGCGGGGAGGGCGGGATATGAATAAAATGATGATGATGATGATGATGAAGATGATGATGATATGAACCACACTTTATGCCCATCAAGCATTTTTAGAAAGTTGAATGGAGTTAGAGAGGGCTTTTGCCCAGTGGGACTTCTGTTCTGGCTGGCAGATTATCTAAAAGTTGATTGGGCAGCAGTTGCAACCACAGCACAAGGATCTTTACCGAATGATTGAAGATCTGTTCTTACATATGCAAGAAAATATTTTAAGCAACACGTTCATCTTAAAAAGCATCTTTTCATTTTAAAAGACACAGAGCTTCTGCCTGAAGTGTTGAGGAGTTTCTATTATAGCTACCCCTGACACTTTGTGGCTGGCTCCACCTCCTGTGGCAATCATTTTGTGGTTGTGCCCACTATTCACTAGCAGAACTCCAAAGGTACCCCCAAGCTTAAAAAAGCCGGGGGGAGGGGCTGGTGCATCTGATGACAGTCCGGTCTCTGAGAACTGTGGGGGAAGTGTGACTCTGAGTACCTTCTGCCTGCTGAACCAGACCTGCTTACATCATGGAATTCTCTCAACAGTGGGAACTGTATCTGCTGAGCTCCCTTTTGTCAAGAACTGTGTCTTGCCATGATTGCATTCCTTATGTATTCATATAATTCTACTCTGATTCTGCCATGTTATCATGACTGAAGTAATTTTATGCTTTGCTTTGAGTCTGTCAGTACTCTTTGTAATTTTGTATAAGTTACTTGTATAAGTAACTGTTCCACCCTAGCCAGCTACAAACATCCCTTCTCTAAATGGTGAAGTCACCAGTTATCTATATGCTTTTTAAAAAGCTGTGCGAACTGTGGGGGCGGGTGGGTGGGAAGACAGAAGGTCTTTGAATATTAAGCCTGCCAGAATTTAGGCGCCTAAGGCCTCCGCAAGTAATGGTATTTTGTAATCTATAAAAGTGTGACCTGTTCAGCACAGGTCAGTTTTAGCAAGACTCATCTTTGCTATTGACACGCTTATCATTTAAGTAAAGCTTTACCATTAGTAAAGCCTAATCTGATTTACATCAAAGAGGTGGACTTAATGATTGCTGCACAGAACTTGACACCTGTTCGGAATTGGTGCATGGTGGAGATTGTGTTTTCAGAGATCTCAGTTATTGTTTTTCTTTTTGCTGCCTCAGAGTTTGTAAAGAAGTGGTGGTGGAAAGTGTTGTCGAGTCACAGCCAACGTAGGGTGACTCTTTAGGGTTTTCAAGGCAAGAGAAGGGCAGAAGTGGTTTGTCATTTGCCGGCCTCTGCATAGTGACCCGGGACTTCTTTGGTGGTCTTCCATTCGAGTACCGACCAGGGGTGACCCTGCTTAGCTTTCCAAAAGCTGACAAGATCAGGCCATCCAAATTGGATACAGGATGTAAATTGTTTAAATGAAGAAAATAGATAAGAAATGCCCAATCAAGGCAAGACTCTAAAGCTTACAAATGTTTGCTATTTTCACCTGTGTCACTTGGCTCCTGTGGGAGTTTAAGAACATCTTCTGGGTGTGGTTTACAGAGTCCGTGGAAAGGACCCAAGTTGAAGCAGTCATGAAGCAACTGTATGTTCACTTCGGCGCACACACTCATGAAACCCACCGCCTTGCCCTCCTCCTGAAAATATAAAAAAACAAAAAGGGGGTTACCAAAGATTTCAGGTTTTCACGGCTGGAAACATCATTAGGGTTTGTAGAATCTTTCGGGCTCAAGTGCCGTGTTCTACTGGAGAAAGTTTTCCTTCCAGACGTTTTGTTCTCAGCTGCGGAGAACATCCTCAGTGGCGTTGCAGCCAGAGCAGGCGCTCTGACCTTCTTGGCTGCTGTGCATTGAGTGGGGCCAGGGCTGCTGGAGAGCTGCCCTTTCATCACACCCCCTCCAGCCTAGAAATAGCAGCTCTCCAGCAGCCCTGGCCCCACTCAATGCACAGCAGCCAAGAAGGTCAGAGTGCCTGCTCCGGCTGCAACGCCACTGAGGATGTTCTCCGCAGCTGAGAACGAAACGTCTGGAAGGAAAACTTTCTCCAGTAGAACACGGCACTTGAGCCCGAAAGATTCTACAAACCCTAAAGGGGGTTACCTACTCATGAAAAGGCAGAATCTCAAAAGCTCAATTTGAAAGGATAAATAAGGGTGTGATGGTACCTTAGAGGCAAAAAGATTTCATTCAAGCAGAAGCTTTCATGGACTTTCTTTAAACTCCTATTTATTTTTGCTGCAACAAACTAACATGGCTACCCCTCTGGACTGGTCCGAAGAGACCCCATTTGCCAGCAAATCCAACCCTGTGTCTCAAGGTACCCTACCCTACGTAATATAGAAAAGAGCAAGTCCAGTAGCGCCATAAAGACTAATGAAATTTGTGGCAGGGGATGAGCTCTTGGGAGTCACTGCTCAGACTCACTTCATGCAACTGGGACTCTTGCTCTTCTCTACTGCTACGGACAGACTAAAACAGCTACCCAGTTTGATCTATGCAATATAGTCAAAGGCGTCTCTGACAGACAACTACCAAGAAATGTTGTGATTTCTGGTAATGTGTGATTTCAATTGAAACCAATACAATTGACTTTTCAGTAAATGCATTTAGGACCAGGACACTGTGTTCATCCGGCATATACAAAAAGTACAGCCATTGGAAGATTTCTCCGTGTCATTAGCACTGACATAAACTGTCCTGACAAATAGTATTTGACAAAAATATACTCTCTAAGTTTCCTCACAATCTTAAAGAAGGGTTTGTTAAATAACTAGGTTGACATAGCTGCCTAATAGTGCATAATTTTTAAAAAATTCATATAATTCTCTCCTGCCTCCACTGCTGTTTATTAGTTTAGCAGAACAAAGATGGAGCCCTCGAGTTGCCTGGCACCAACGTCATTTTAGGCTCAAGATGTCAAGCATGCGGGTTCAATGACGAGTCAAAGTTGATACAAAGACTACGTTTATGGATAGACCTGTGTAACAGGTTCTTGAGAGTAATGCTGCATATACATTGATACAATACTTTTAAGGCTTACTTCAAAAGGATTCCAAAGGATAGGGTTGCGGGGTAGCTCTCACACATGAACTATCATAAATGTCTACTTTCTCACAGTGTTATCAGGACTCTGTCCTTGCTTTCGCCAGATGTGTCGCACTCCCTACCAGGAATGTATGGGAAGGTGCTGATTACTTCTTCTCAAGCTAGTTTCATTTCTCACTACTTCTACTTTTCAGGCAATGAAGCAAGAAGGGGGGAGGGAAAGAATAATAAGCTAGCAAAGCTGGGTCCTCCATGATACTTCACAGTCCAGTGCTAGGCAGGACCCTACAGCAATCAATTATCAATGGAATTTCACCATGCTTGACACAAGGCTCAGCGCAGCCTGATTAAACAATCTATCTGCCACATGTGCAAAATAAGAAGTTGCAAGCTTCATTCTCTTGCAAGGCAAACTGACATCTATCTCAGGCCACATAGCGGCATTTTGTCACTCCACAGCAGTGCTGATGAAGCTGTGGCAGAGTGAACTGCATCATCTGAGAACGCCAGCAATGACTGTCCGATGGGCCTGCCCTGTTTGTAAAGGAAGCTAACTTCAAACAAGGGTGTTTCTGTGCTAATTGACTATTTCCAACTTTAAATAATATTGCCTGGGTTGTGGGGGAAACAATAAGAGCCTCTCCCAAACGCTCTGCAGTGGTTTTCCTGCCCTTTTTGGGGACTGATGATTGACTCCCACTCCTTGAATGTCTATGCTTGAATGTCAGTCTTTGCTTGTAACTGCCACCACTTCCTGCAGCAGTGAATTCCATGTATTAATTACTCCTTCACCCAAAGAGTAATTAACACACTGAATTTACTATTGCAGGAAGGGGTGGCAGCTACAAGCACAGACAGTTTCAAGAGAGGTCTGGATAAATTTATGGAGCAGAGGTCCATAAGTGGCTATTAACCACACCTTTTTATAGATGGAATGCTCTGTCTGGGGCAAGTGATGCTCTGTATTCTTGGTGCGTGGGAGTCAACAGTGGGAGGGCTTCTGGAGTTCTGGCCCTGCTAGTGGACCTCCTGATGGTGCCTGGGTTTTGGCCAGTGTGTGACACAGTGTGTTGGACTGGATGGGCCGTTGGACTGATCCAGCAAAACTTCTCTTATGCTATCAATGGTGGCTCGTCTGCCCGAGGATTTCAAAACAATAGGATTGCTCTGCCTTCAAACCCAAGAAGTAATTTATGGAACAATTACCTGAAATGTTTTTGTTGTGATCCCCTGAAAACCCCCCTGGGATATGTGCACACACCCCTACAGGCGTAAGTAGAATTTGGGACTGATAGACAAAGTGCCATGGTACCCACTGCTATTTGCATGCATACAAATAAATTATTTCAACGTTTTGCCACATTTAAATGCAGTCTTTCCTTCACCCTCTCAGGAAAAATACATTATTACAAAACTGCTTTACAATTAAAGGATCTACTTCCGTAACACACTAGATAGCCAAAATGTAACCATCTAGAACTTAGTCAAGGCACAAGGCATTTTGATGACCAGAAAATCTATGCTCTGTCAAGTAACCAGGATGGCAATTCATATAAAATCAGATTATGGCAGAAGATGTTTGTATAGTCTCCAAAGTCAGGTCCTCACATTCAACAGGACGGGACGGTGGCTCAGTGGTAGAGCATCTGCTTGGGAAGTAGAAAGTCCCGGGTTCAATCCCTGGCATCTCCAAAAAAGGGTCCAGACAAATACGTGTGAAAAACCTCAGCTTGAGACCCTGGAGAGCAGGGGAGGGACATTGGCTCAGTGGTAGAGCATCTGCTCGGTAAGCAGAAGGTCCCAGGTTCAATCCCTGGCATCTCCAACTAAAAAGGGTCCAGGCAAATAGGTGTGAAAAATCTCAGCTTGAGGCCCTGGAGAGGCACAGGGAGGGATGGTGGCTCAGTGGTAGAGCATCTGCTTGGTAAGCAGAAGGTCCCAGGTTCAATCCCTGGCATCTCCAAAAAAGGGCCCAGGCAAATAGATGTGAAAAACCTCAGCTTCAGACCCTGGAGAGCCGCTGCCAGTCTGAGTAGACAAGACTGACTTTGATGGACCAAGGAGGGTCTGATTCAGTGTAAGGCAACTTCATATGTTCAACAGAAAAAGGGATGGCAGGGAGCCTCCCCAGTCCCCAGTAGAGTTGATCACTACTATTAGGGCTCACTGAAGTGCCAGGACTAATTCCTGCTCACGTCCCCACTTCATGCATGGAGATATCGTGAGCCTCATACAAAGCAAAACACTATCAACCTAGCGTTCCTTTCTCACCTCACAAACCACAGCAATGTTCTCCTCATCTTGTGCTTCTATTAGCTCAGCAAGGAAGTATTCCCCATACGTTTCTCTCAGCGTATCATTCTGACTTGTGAAGAGAGGAGTGAGGTCATCATGGTCTTCTACTCTAAAACAAAAACAGAAAAGACAGTGTTTTTAAGACTTAATAGGGTCTGAAATTAAACAGATTGCATCCCATTATCCATTCCACTAGAGGAAGCACTCACTCCTTAAGTCAGGGAAGGCTCCTTCTGCAAGAGGAAAGTGCACTAGCAGAGTGGATTTATCGGATCCTAAATGCTGTATCCTAGGGTCAGTTTCCACCAGAGTGTGTGTGTGCGGGGGGGGGGGGGTGCTGATTCCCCTGTCCTACTGCAGACCCCCAGATTATGCCCATGGGGGGTGCAGAGATTTACAGTGGGACAGGAATGCAGAAAAGTCCCATTCTAGAAGCTCCATTCTCCTCACAGTTCTCACCTGTAGCACAGACACAACTACAAGCTGAAGGCATCAACTTTACTGTTAGTTCACCCAATAATCACTGCCAGCATTTTAATTCACAAATTCATTCACTGGCTCCATGAAAACATAATTTTCATTAAAACTATAATTTGTTCATTCTTACCCTCACACCAGGATAAGAAAAAAAGCTGTTAAGAACTAGAACTATTTCTGAGTGATGATATATGATTGCCAACTGGCTAGAGGAAACAATGCCCCATCCTTTTTAAAGAGGCTTAATGGGTGTTATTTAACACACCGTGTGAAAAGCTTCAGCTGCCCATTTCCACATGTCGGACTTCTGTTAAAAGGACAAGACGTTTTTCTCCAGCCCTGCTCAGAAACAAGATACAATTCATTTGATAAATAACATGCCCACACACACCAATAGAAGGAAGCGATTAGTGTTGTTCTAGGATCTGGGAGAACTCCAGGTTAGAACCTTCACACACTGCCACACAAATTTACTGGAGGACCATGGGCCAATCACACTCTCAGCCTAACCTAGCTCACAGATCGTTTTGCAAGAATAAAATGAAAGAAAGATGTAAGCCACTTTGGGCGCTGCTGGGGAGAAAGGTGGGATATAAACAAAGTAAATAAAAATGTTCACTATCCCACCCACCCTCAGCCAGTTCCTTCTACGGTTATAACTAAATATTCCACATTGCAAAGGCCTAAGCCTCATGGTGCAGAGTGGTAAAGCTGCAGTACTGCAGTCCTAAGCTCTGCTCTTGTCCTGAGTTCAATCCCAGTGGAAGCTGGGTTCAGGTATCCAGTTTGAGGTTGACTCAGACTTCCATCCTTCCGAGGTCGGTAAAATGAGTACCCAGCTTGCTGGGGGGAAAGTGTAGATGACTGGGGAAGGCAATGGCAAACCACCCCATAAAAAAGTCTGCCGTGAAAACGTTGTGAAAGCAACGTCACCCCAGAATCGGAAATGACTGGTGCTTGCACAGGGGACTATCTTTATCTTTTAAGCTCCAGTTTATACATTCAGCTGAATCAAGTTTTTCCTGAGCTGCACTACTTCAAACTGTGGGTTGGGGTTTATATGCTTGAACACAAATCACAAATTAAACCTCCATGAGCGCAGAAATACAGCATACAGTTGAAAAAGTTGAATACTTCTCCTTATTATTTTTCTCCATTCAAATAATCTGTATATGGAGAGTATTTCAACAGATAAACTTTAAGAGTAACTTGCACAATGCCACTGGGGAAAAGGGTTTCTCTTTCTGCCAGATAAAAGGAGAAGGAGCAGAGCAGGTGGAAAACACAGGAAAGAAGGGGTACCCTGAACCTCAACTCTCAGCTGCCTCTGTGTCAGAACTGGCAGAACGTCAAACAGAGTCCAAACTTGTTACAAAGTGTAGGCGTTTATTCGAGAACTACAGAGCTGAAGCTACAAGATAACACTGATGCCTAGGCCTGGCATCTAGTTACATTTTATGTGGTTAGGACAGCAACAATAAAACCATCTTTCACACGGGGTACAGACAAGTGTCTCATTCTCAGGGATCGTTATCAGAAGGGAGGATGCATTCCCGCTGTGAAGGCCTATTCGGCCTGGCTTCAAACGGCCATCTGCAGATGTTGACCAGAGGTTATCTGTTACCCTCCAAGGATCACAGGGTGTTTGAAATGCAAAGCATTTGGGTGTTAGTTGCAGAGGCAAAGCGTTATGTGTTAGGGGGAGCCTGCAATATGGAGTCGGTGTGGCTCACAGCATACATGAAAGTTACAAGTTCTGACACTCTGTAAACTTGCCATCAGCATATGTTTCATTAAACTGAATTCAGGAAAGCAAATCAAGAAAGAAAGAAAGACATCATGCTATCCTTGCAGTAAGCAGAATACCTGGCTATTCCATAATTTTTTCCTGTCACTGAAGATTTCTATGTGCAAGCGCAAGGTTTGTTACAAGGTCTAGGGTGACCTCTAGTGGTCACATAACTAGCACACATCCTGCTTGCCAACACGCATCAACATAACGAATGCAAAACCTTTTAGAAGACACACTCTGCAAAACACCTCAGTCCTTTATAGAACAATCCTAAGCAAAGTTACGCCCCTCTAAGCCTGACTTCGGTGGGCTTAGAAGGGGGTAACTAAGCAAATAGTAGACTTGTACATTTCACTGTGATGCACCAGGAATCAAGTTGTGTTAAAGAGAAGCCCAAGAGGAAAACTGTCTTCAAGAGACCTCAGGAAAAAAAAATCTAATTAAATCATCTCTAACAACAGACAAAAATGTTTAGATGCTGTTGCAAAAAGGCAGAGAAGCCGTCAGCATTGCCAAAACAAATTCTGCAATGAGCAGATGGGTACTATTATATGATGAAAGGGCTCAAATTATTTGGACACAATGTAATCATTTGAAGCAGACTGCGGCTGTTTTCATGGACAATGAATCAAATACGGAAAGGGAGATCTGTGCTGAAAAGAACGAGGCAGCATGTGGCTGTTCTGCAGCCATTTTTTTTTCCTGAGGACTTAACAACAGGACAAGAACCATTAGACAACTTTGTCAGAACAAGACTGGTCATCAGCAAAAAATCAAGTTTTACACCACAACGAAGAATGGTGCCTTGACCTTCAAACTACTGTCAGCAATCAAAAGAATAACTGCAGATTTATACCCTGCCTTTCTCTCTGAATCAGAGACTCAGAGCGGCTTACAATCTCCTATATTTTCTCCCTCAACAACAGACACCCTGTGAGGTGGGTGGGGCTGGAGAGGGCTCTCACAGCAGCTGCCCTTTCAAGGGTAGCTCTGCCAGGGCTATGGCTGACCCAAGGCCATTCCAGCAGTTGCATGTGAGGAGTGTGGAATGAAACCCGGTTCTCCCAGATAAGAGTCCACGCACTTAATCACTACACCAAACTGGCTCTCAAGGAAGATAATTTCAAAGAAAGAGAGTATGTTAGGGATGCCAGCCTCCAGGTGGGACCTGGGAATCCCCTGGAATTACAGCTCATCTCCAGACTTCAGAGATCAGCTCTCCTGGTGAAAATGAATGCTCTGGAGGGGGGACGCTGGCACTGTACCCCACTCAGGTCCCGGTCCTCCCCAGGCTCCACTCCCAAATCTACAGTAGTTTCCCAACCTAGATCTGGCAACCTTCAGTATTATGCAGAAACTTGTGCTAGTACAGATGGTTGGAAAAGAACAAGAAACCAGTGGTATACAGAAACATGTTCCCTGGACCCACTGCACTAAAAGAACTATAAGTGAATTATCCAAACTTTTCACTTTCAAGGTTTACAGTTCCTCACCTCTACTTAATATGGTTATTGGCACTGATGTAATTATCATATTGGCCCCTAGTACACCTCCTTTTATTCTGTACTGCGTGCTCATGGACCAATGGATCATAAGCCAACAAATTCGTTATGGTACAGAATAATACAGTCTAAGCAAACAGATTTGATTGGTACAGAAAATAGCCTAATGGTACAGAATAATATAAGTCCAATAATACAAAAACTTAACCAAACAGCCAGCAATGCTGAGTATAAAGTATTAAATATTCTAAGGAAAAGAACAATTAAAAACCATAGATAAAAATTTTGCCACAGTAAGAGTTACATTTTGGCCAGCATCAACCAAAAGCTACTGCCCAATAGTTCATATAATTAGTAAACCACAAACAGCAGCACCCTTTAGAGACTGTGGTAATGTACTTTTTCTGTGTGTCACTCACGACAATGCAAAATTCAGCTGCACTAATGACATCTCCGATAAAGCAACGAACTGCTTAAGACAGGAACCAGAATAAACTGTAACGATGAGCATATTGAGTCGTTCCGCCCAGATGAAGAGAAATCCTGACCAATCCCCTCTTTTGTGATGGCCACAAGCACAGATGGCCACAAGCAGATTAGATAAATTAATGGAGGAGAGGTCCATCAGTGGCTACTAGCAGGGTGTCTAAAGGGAACCTCCATGTTTAGAAGTACAAAACCTCTAAATACAAGCGCTAGCGGGCGACATCAGGAGGTCTTAGTTTCTAAGCCCTACTGTTAGCCCTCCATACTAACTGGTGAGAAACTGGAGGCTAGACTAGCGGGCCACTGGTCTAGTTCAGCAGGGCTTTTCTAATGGTCAAGCACAGAACAGTGCAATTGTCCTCCAGCAACAGCCCCGCCTGCACTGCTGTAGCTTTGTGTGATACTGACATTATTTACACACACACACATCAGGGCCACAGCCTTTTCAGTTCTGGCCCCAACCTGGTGGGACTTTCTGCCAGATTCCATAAGGGCCCTGCAGGACCTTATGCAATTCCACAGGGCCTGTAAGACAGAGATGTTCCAACAGGCTTCTGGTTGAGGACAGCAACAGCTACCATCTTAGCTGGTTAACATCTCTGCTCTCTAGATGCTTATTGCCTCCTTCCTCTGCCTGCAAAGTAGCTGGAAGTTTGAACTAATTATCGCCATCTGATTTTAAAATGTTTTTTTTAAGTATTGATCATTTTATTTGTATGTTTTCTTATAGATTTGAACATCGCCCAGAGCCATGCCATAGCAGGGACTGGGTGATTAATAACAACAACAACAGTAACAACAACAACATGCTTTGAAGTGCTTGAGAAGTAATACAAGCCCCAGCAAAACCTTGGGGAAGGTGGGTTTACAACAGAAATACCCAGGCAGAGGAAGAACTTTATGAATCTGCGGTATTTCTGAGAGTGGCAATAAGAACTATGCTTGAAAATCTTTGCACAAGGTACTTACACCCAGGACACACGCACCCCTCCTGCAAGTGATGCCGTTTCATGTTAAGAAATGTCCCCAATCGAAAAGCTGTGTCCAGACAGGCAAACGGCTGGCATCCCACACACCGTAACCCAACACAATGTGCTGACTGTAGGACAGCCATGAGCTGGTACTCATTTACCCTAACTGAATCAAAAGCAAAGCTAGCCGCAACCTCATGTGACTGCAGTGGTAAAAAGTCACCGTGTGAACAGAGAACGTTTAGTGAATATTCATGTCGTCAGGCAGGCGCAGAGGCTGTTAAGGTACATCGTTCCATGATGGCCGCTATAAATAGCAGTGAATGCGGGGGGACCAGCAAACTTTCTGAGTTATCTGAATGATGTTCTTGGCCTTGTTGGTGGAGAAACAGGCTGGTACTGCCTTTCCCAGCCACATCTTGCTTGTAAGCCGGCTCCCAATTTAGAGTCTGCTGATCTTGTCATGCAGATCCATGATACCGTCAGCCTCCAGATCAGACTACAGTATCGGGTTCCATATGGAGCTACCTTTGAAGATGACTTGGAAGTTACACTTGATTACTGCAATGCAGTCCACCTGGAGCTGCCTTTGAAAATGGCTTGGAAACTACAACTGGTCCAATATGTGACAGCCGTGCAAATGCCAGGAGTTGGTTACAAGGACTGCATCACCCCCATGTTGAAAGGTGTTCACTGGTTACCCAGTTTCCAGGCACAAATCAAAGTGCTGGGTCTTACCTTCACTCCGCTTTCTAAGGCCCTAAATGGCTTGGGACCAGGGTACCCAAAGGACTGTCTCCTCCCATACTGTCCAGCCCTCCAATTAAGATCTGTCTCTCAAGTCCCACTCTGTGCACTTACCTTCAGAGATTAAGTAGGTAACAATTATAAACAGGGCATTTTCTGTGGTAGCACCTCACCTTTGGAATGCCCTTCCTCTTGGGGCTTGCCTAATACCTACTTCACCTTCATTTAGGCACCAGGCTAAAACACCACCTTTTGCCCAGGCTTTTAATTTGGGGTTTCATCTTAAAAGCAAAGGTAAAGGTAGTCCCCTGTGCAAGCACCAGTCGTTTCCAACTCTGGGATGATGTTTCATTATGACGTTATCATGGCAGACCTTTTTATGGGTGGTTTGCCATTGCCTTCCCCAGTAACCTACATTTTTCCCCCAGCAAGCTGGGTACTCATTTTACTGACCTCGGAAGGATGAAAGGCTGAGTCAACCTGGAGCCAGCTACCTAAACCCAGCTTCCACCAGGATCGAACTCAGGTTGTGAGCAGCGAGCTTCGACTGCAGTACTGCAGCTTTACCACTTTGCGCCATGGGGCTCTTACCAGCTTTTTTAATAGTCTGTTTCTGTTTTATGAAGAACTAGGAATAAGGCCCGTGGTGTGCGGAAATACAATGGGCTCTATAAAGATGCTCTGGGTGAGTGCACCCCCTGCTGTCTTCCCACCCGCCCAAGTGAAGGCATTCACTCCCCCCTGACCCCACCTCCAAGGGAGCTGGTGTCTTCATCTGGAGAGCAGTTCTAATTCTGAGAGACCTTCAGCCCTTACCTGGAGACTGACAACAGTAGTTCCCTGGGATGAAATGGCTGGTAACATCAAGGCACCCTGAGGGTGCTGCCAGGCCTAGGGTAGCCAACATCCAGATAGAGCCTGAACAACTGAACTTCAGAGAACACATCTCTCTCCCCATCCTGGAGACAATGACAGCTTTGGAGGGTGGTTTGTATGCCATTCTATTCACCTGAGGCCTCTCCCTTTGCTGACCAACAGCCTGTGTTGCCTAGCAACAGCCTTTGGTAGCACTTTCCAGGTGGCAGGAAACATTCCCAGCTGGGCCAGGTCTCTCTGGCTATTTCGGCAGCCTTTGGAAGCTGCATATGCTGAGGAGACTTTCGTGAGGCCAGAAGCTCTGCAGTCCTTTCTGAGGCCAATTGACAGAGAGGACACAGAGAAGAGTTAGAGATGTGGTTGTCTTTGAGGGAAGACTGCTTCTGGTAGTCTGTTCAACATTTCTGGGCCCGAGTAGGCGAAGCGGGGAAGTCAGCCAATGGGAGCCCAGGAACACTGACCGACATGTGATGAGCCAATTGTTTGTTCCAGAAATATTAGCCAATGGCCATCCTCAATTTGGCCATGGCTAAGAGAATTATTACTATAGATTTTTACATTGCTCATGTCTTATGGCTTGTTTTTAATATTGTAATGTGATCTGAACAGGTGCACTGGTCACCTGTTACTTATATAGTAAACTGATTCAACACTTCATTATCACCTTGAAAGCCCTCTATGGCCTGGGGCCCTCATAACTATTGAACCACATCTCCTGACATACTCTCATGTGCAACTCTGGTCCTCTGATGAACTCTCTTCACTGCACCTTCCCTAGCTGGCCCATTCTGTGAAAGCTAGAATCTACTCTCTAGGACAAAGGTGTCGAACTCATTTCTTATGAGGGCCAGATCTGACATAAATGTCACTTTGTTGGGCCAGGCAATGCATGCCATAAAATGTAACACAAGGTACCAGAAATATAAACTTTATAAAGGTGATTTCAGATGTCGAATGGCAATTGCAGGTGAATGACAATAGCAGGCTTGATTGGATTAGGTGTGATATGCAGAGGGGCAGTAGGCATGGAGATATCAGCATTGGTAATGAGAGGAAACCCAGGTCTCATTTCCATCCAGGAAGATTCAGTCCAGAAGGATGCAAAGAATAAACGGACATAAGTGTGACATTAGAAACTACAACATTCAGTCGCTGACCTAAAAGTAGAAGTGCTCTTACAAAGGAATTTCAAAGGGAGCTTAGAGAGACTGCTGAATTGAAACTGATAATGAAGCTCAAGACAATGCATCCTCCTGGACTGAATTGAGAGCGAGTCTCCTTACCAAAGTATTCTGTTAATCATTTGGCATCTGAAATCACTCCACTCTCCAAGAGATAAAACATTATTAGTCCTAAATCTGCCATTGGAGTGTAACATTGCGCTCTCTCTTTCCTCCCCCTTCATCCCCAAAAGAGAAGCAGCAGCTCTGGAGAAGCAAGCCGGTGGGGAGGTAAGAGACAGACAGACAGACAGAAAAGAAGAAGAGGCAGAGAGACAGACAGAAAGGGAGTGGCAGAAAGAGAGAGGCAGAGGTAGGCTTGTCTTTGTATCTTTCCTGCATGAAGCAGCCACAGAACTCTTTGTGCACCTGTGTGTGAGAGAGAGAGCGAGGGAGGAGGGGAGAGAGGCAAGAGGGAGGAAACAGGAAGCAAAGAGCCACTGAGGGAGCTGGAAGGAAAGCAACATAAAGTACAGCTGCAGCAGTACCCTTGGAAAGGAAGCAGGAGAATGAGGTTGTTTGGGGGCCAGATTTTAGCCCTGCGTGGGCCATATCCATCCAGTGGGCCACACGTTTGACACCCCTGCTCTAGGACTTAAGAACTTATTCCTACAGAAACCTGCCCGGCCACTATAGTCATCTTCTGAGACACTGCTTCAGTCCGCCCCCCCCCCCCGACACACCTTCTGAGATCAAGTGGGTAGCAACCCAAGAGATGACCTTCTTGACTGAAGCACCAAAACTGTGGAACATTCTCCACAAGGATATTCATCTGTCCCCTTCTATCACTGTTGCCCACTGGCAGGTGAGGATTTTGTGTGTGTGTGTGTGTGTCTGGCATTCCCTCAATGATTTCTCCTTCACACCCTATATTTTAATTGAAGTTTCTGTTTTATATATACTGGTTTTTCAGCTCTTTTTGTGATGATTTTTATGCTGCTGTTTTTACTTGTTAGCTACCTAGGTGGCCCAGATTGAGCTAAAAGGTGAGATACCAATCTTGCAAACAGCAATAGTAGGACAGGCCATTTTCCACTGGGTGACTGGGACTATGGTGCAGACATCCAGAATGGGAGGGGGACAGACACCTTTGCTTCCTGCTTTTTGGAAGGCATGCAAGAGTGCTGTCTTTCAGAGAGTTGTGTGAGAGAAGAAGAGTTATTGTAAGAGTAGGTTGTGTTTTGGTGGTAACTTTTGTACACTGTTTTATTTTTCTATTGCAACTTGATGTTGCTTATGAAAGCCATCTTGAGTCAAAAAAGAAAGGTGGGATTTAAATAAAGTTAGTGAGTTAGGTGTCCAGATTAAACTGTCACAATAAAAATCACAGAAGGGTGCAAAGCTATTACCTGGCTTGGCGGATATAGAGCTGTGGACAATAATGATGCCTCTCA
This sequence comes from Heteronotia binoei, assembly GCF_032191835.1. Taxonomy (NCBI): domain Eukaryota; kingdom Metazoa; phylum Chordata; class Lepidosauria; order Squamata; family Gekkonidae; genus Heteronotia; species Heteronotia binoei. The sequence continues at coordinate 11,562,718 of NC_083236.1, forward strand.
CACATAAACAGGCTGTATTCCATAGTCACATCTGAATCTGATACCTTCTTCAGTGGCTTAAAAGCACCTGCTAAGTCCATACCTAGAATATAATAAAATAGTTCTGAACACAATACAAGATCTGAAAGCAATGAAGATCAAAATTGGTTAAATGACAGGAAGCAAAAAGCTCTCATCATGGAGAGAAGTACGCAGCGAGGTCTCAAACAAATCACTATTGGCACCGCGTGAGGCAAAGCGCCTCTGGTCTCTCTTCAAGGGTTAATTTGAACAGTAACAGGCCTGGTCCATCCTGCAGGTGTTGCTAGTTGGTCTCTTGGCCTACATGGCTCTTATCTTCAAGGCCAGAGATGCAAATGTGATCAGCTTCTCATGAGAGCCTGTGGTCCATGTGATGGACCACATCACATGGATCAGGGGGAGAACCAGGGGTGATGAGCAGTGTTCCCTCTAAGCTGAGTAAGTGTGAGCCGGCTCACAGATTTTTAGCCTCCAGCTCACACATTTTTGTCTTAGCTCAGGAAGGATGGCCCCATAGCACAATAATTTATGCAGTAGCTCACAACTTTAATGCCAGTAGCTCACAAAGCAGATTTTTACAAACACAAGGAAGACAGAGCGTGGAGAACAGGGAGATACGAAGAAATGGCAAGGGAAGGAAAAGGATGCTACTGGTCATAGATGACTTCCTGCTCTGGTGAATGGAACATCATGTATCCAGGCCTGACCCCCCCCCCTGTCCCAAGAGGTATGTTGCCTATTAGGGTCAAAAACTAAAGATATTATGGACAGAATTCCAAAATCTATCAAACCCACAGAAGGCTACCCATTTGTGATGGTCCTGGTAGGAACCAACGACACAGCCATGAACACCATCAAAAACATTAAGGATGACTATGAGGCTCTCAGGAAGAAGCTGAAAAGAATGGGGGCACGGGTGGTGTTCTCTTCGACCCTTCTTGTTGAGGGAAGGGGAATATGATGGAAACAGATAATAATGGAGGTGAACTACTGGCTGCGTTGGTGGTCCCGGCAGGAGCAATTTGGATTCTGGGACCATGGGCTAGGTTTTCTGGATGATAACCTACTAGCACAAGATGGACTTCACCTATCAAGGTGTGCGAAGAAGGTGTTTGGCAGAAACCTGGAGAGATTCATCAAGAGGACTTTAAACTGGCAGCACAAAGGGAAGGAGATGATCAACACAGGGATCTAAAAGAAGCACAGCAAACAACGGAGGTCTGCCTGGGAGGGCCGAGTCTACCGAAGCAAAAAGGTGCGAGGTTTCAGGTATCTATGTACTAATGCCCAAAGCTTGGGCAATAAGAAGGAAGAGCTTGAGCTTTTAATGCAGACAGAGGGATATTATTTAGTAGGCATTACAAGAGACTTGATGGGATGATTACTATGACTGGAATGTAGTAGTTGGATGGATATGAGTTGTTCAAGAAAAACCAAAAGGGTCGAAGAGGAGGTGGAGTGGCACTGTATGTGAGGAGAGGGTTTGTTTGTCAGGAAATACTGGAGAAGGAGGGCAACAGCCCAGTTCTGGGTAGCAGTGGGTGTGAGCAAGATGGGTGGACCATAAGTTAAATAGGAGCAGCCAGTGTGATGCAGCAGCAAAAAAGGTTGATGCCATCTTAGGATGTATCAACAGAGGCATAACATCCAGATCACAAGATGTCATAGTTTCTCTCTACACTACATTAGTCAGGTGACACCGGGAGTATTGTGTGCAATTCTGGAGGCCTCACTTCAAGAAGGATGTGGATAGAATGGAGCTGGGTGCAGAGGAAAGCAACAAGGATGATCAGGGGCCTGGAGACCAAGCCCTATGAGGAAAGGCTGAGGGACTTGGGAATGTTCAGTCTGGAGAAGAGGAGGCTGAGGGGGGATGCGGTTGCTCTCTGTAAGTATTTGAAGAGCTATCATTTAGAGGAGAGCAGGCAGCTGTTCTGTTGGCAGCAGAGGAGAGGACTTGTAATGACGGGTTTAAATTTAAGGGTGGGAAGGTATTAACTGGATATTAAGAAAAACTTTATCACAGTCAGGGCCGGCCCTAGACTGTCTGGTGCCCTAGGCCGGGGTAACTTTTGGTGCCCCCCCCCCTCCAGCAGAGGGAAGCTGGCCCAGGTCTCACCCTTCACATACGTGCATGGCCTCACCTCCTCCTTGCGAGTCACACCTCTCAACGCACCCCTCACAGATAGCCTGGCTTCCTCATGAGTTGCGGCTCACTTCTCATGCTCCACAAAATACTTATGAGTCATTCCATTTTTTTTTTTTTGTGAAAAAGGCTCAGAGACATCTAGTGGTGGCATGAAGGAAAACACCACTTTCCTTCAAAGCTTAGTGATCAAGACGTAGCAATAAAGCTTCATGTAGTCTCTTCTGCAAAGTCATGATTTGGCACACCCCACAGGCCTGCCCCCTAGGCAAATGCCTAATTTGCTTAGCGGCAAGGCAGGCCATGATTACAGCAAGAGTTGTTCAGCAGTGGAATCAGCTACCTAGAGATGTGGTGAGCTTCCCCTCACTGGCCAACTGGATGAACACTTGTCAGGGATGCTGTAGACTGATCTTGCATTAAGCAGGAAGTTGGACAAGATGGCCTGTATGGCCCCTTCTCATTCTTTGATTATATACAGGATGGTGAAAACCAAGGCTGTGAAGAACTCTAAAAGGACCTCTGCAAACTGGGTGGGGGGGTGGTTGGGTGACAGTGTGGTAAATGAATTTCAGTGCTGATAAGTGTAAGGCAGGGGTGTCCAAACTTGCTTAATTTAAGAGTCACACAGAATAAACACCACATGTTTACGAGACATGTGACATGAACATCAGAACAGAGGGAGGGAGGGAGGGAGGGAGGGAGGGAAGGAAGGAAGGAAGGAAGGAAGGAAGGAAGGAAGGAAGGAAGGAAGGAAGGAAGGAAGGAAGGAAGGAAGGAAGGAAGGAAGGAAGGAAGGAAGGAAGGAAGGAAGGAAGGAAGGAAGGAAGGAAGGAAGGAAGGAATTCTCCAAGTTGTGGGCTGGCTTGGAGAAGTGGTTTAAGGAGAAATGCCTTCTGCAAGCTGGTGAACAGGGTGGTGAAGGCTTCAAGAGCCTGGTGTAAGGTGATGCACATTGGGACATCAAATCCCAACTTGAGCTACAGGCTGATGGGGTTTGAACTCGCTGTGTTTGAGAGGGAAAAAGAACTTGGAACCGTGTCAACCCAGTGTGTTGCAGCAGTGAAAAAGACAAATTCTATGTTAGGAATTATTAGGAAAGGGACTGAGAATAAAATGATATTATAATGCCCTTGTACAGATCTATGGTGTGGCTTCACTTGGAATACTGTGTACATTTCTGGTCATCATATATAAAAAAAGACACTGCATAGCTGGAAGAAGTACAGAGAAGTGCGATCAAGATGATTAAGGTGATGATTAAGGTGACTAAGATGATTCCCTGCAAGGAAAGGCTGAAAGGTCTTTTATAAAAGAGATGAAAAAGGAAGGACATGATAAGAGATTTATAAAACTATGCATGGGGTGGTGACAGCTGACAGAGAAAATTTTCCCTCCTTCTCAAAATACTAGCACTCAAGGGCATCCAATGAAGCTAATGGGCACCTTGTTTAGGAAGGGCAAAAGTTGGTTGAGGACAGCAAGGGAACAGTATAGGACCTGGCACTCTCACATTCCCCCTGGACCCCCCCACCCCAGCAGCTTCTGAATATTAAATTTATATCCTGATTTACATCTGTCTTGACAGCAAGTCTAGAGGATAAATGGATCTGTTGGTTTTGTCTAACTGTTAGAAAGCTGTTTTTGTGGAATTGATCACGATGCATCACTGTTTCTTGGTATAAAATATCAAACTAAAGCACTGCTTGTTCAGGCTGTTCAGATATTTTGCTCAACTTTTATATTCTGTGTTTATCAAATAGAATCTGCTAAAAGCCCCTGACATTGACAGACCAGTGATCTGAATCAGAATAAGGCAGCTTCATATAATCACATGTACAAGAAGATACCCCTCCCCTGGTTGCTTTATAACTATGGTCCAGACCTACCACTGGAAGCAGGAGACGGGTCAGCTGATAACCTCTTATACAATTTCCAAGAATATACTGAAGCAAGTGCCCTGACGTGTATTTGCACTAGCAATTTCAAGAAATAAAATGTGCCGGGGAACTTAAGCAGTCCACATACCTTCCGTTACCATCCCTCAAAGACAGACTGTGATCCAAGACCAAAATATCCATTAGAACGACCCTTGGCACTTACCGTGAGGGGTCCTTCTCCTAAGAGGACAGGAGGACATCTTTTGATTGGACGGTGTTTCCCACCGTCCAATCAGGGAGGCAGGAATCTTAAAAAACTTCCCCTTCCTGTGGATGTGGGAACCACCCTCCTTCCAGTTCGGGTGACTCCGAGAAGCAGTAAAAAACTCTTGCAACCATCGCTGCTATGAAAAAAGGTGAGCTAACTGGTGGTCGGTACAAAAACTTGGCATGAGCCTCCCAAACCGACTGAAATAAACTCATATAGAAACTGAGAAAAAAACAGGTAAACTACAGGTAGCCTGTGTTAAAGAGTAATCAACAGCTGTAGATGAGACTACAGGAGAAGAAGTTAGATCCAGACACATAAAAGATAGATGCTGCCCGAGGTAGGAGGATAGAAGAAGGGGAGGGCAAGATGTCCTCCTGTCCTCTTAGGAGAAGGACCCCTCACGGTAAGTGCCAAGGGTCGTTCTCCCTAAGAGGCGGAGGACATCTTGGGTGCTCCCATAGCAGTATGTCATACAGGGTGGGATCGTCCTACTCAGGCAGCACGTGTTGCAGGATTCGTCTGCCAAAGGCTGCGTCCGCCGACGCATATGCGTTCAACTTATAGTGTCGGATGAAAGTGGAGATAGATGACCACGTAGCTGCCTTGCACACATCCTCTATGGAGGCATTCCTGTTGAAGGCAGCATTGGTGGCCGCACTCCTGGTTGAGTGTGCAGTGATCCCTGGTGGTACGTGAAGGTTTAACGCCTTATACGCCTCCGATACACACTGCTTGATGGCGTAGCTAATTGCTGATTTGGACATCTTCTGTCCCAGTCTAGGAGCCGCTATATTAATGAACATGAAGTCTGATTTTCGGATAGATTCAGTTCTTGTAAGATAGACCTTAATTGCTCTTCGCACGTCTAAGGTATGCCATGCGCGCTCCTTGGGATGCTTGGGATCCGGACAGAAGGATGGTAAGTTGATCTCTTGACTCTGATGGAATCTAGAAGAGACCTTCGGTTGGAAGGTAGGGTCCGGATAGAGGATCACCTTGTCCTTGTGGAACACACACAGTTCCCTCTTAACCGATAAGGCCCCGATCTCTGAGACTCTTCTGGCCGATGTTATTGCCACCAGAAAGATGGTCTTCATACGCCTGAACTTTAGGGATACAGAACTTAAGGGCTCGAAAGGAGGACCTGTTAGGGCCGAGAGTACCAGGTTCAATCACCAGGTAGGAAACCGATGTACTTGTGGTGGAGAACTCATGGAGGCTCCTCTAAGGAAGCGTCGAATATGGGGGTGAGATGAGAGGTTCACGCCGTCCACCTGCTGGAGAACTGAGGATAAGGCTGCCACCTGACGTTTGAGGGTAGCTGGCTTCAATCCAGAATGGAGACCGTCCTGAAGGAACTGCAGGATCTTGGGGACAGAAGGATGCAATGGGTCCACGGCTTTTCTCCGACATCATCTGTGGAAGGCTTTCCAGGACATGTCGTAGATCCGCGTTGTGGAGCTTTTTCTGGATGCTAGGATGGTGTTCGTCACGTCACTTGCATAACCAAGATCTAGGAGAGAGCGCCGTTCAGCCTCCAAGCGGTCAACCTCAGCCAGTCTGGATGAGGATGCCACACCGGGCCCTGTAACAGCATGTCTGGCCAGATTGGTAAGTGAAGCGGTTCCGCTACTGACATCTGTTGGATTGATGAGAACCAGTGACGTCGCGGCCACCAGGGAGCAACCAGAATGACGTCGGCCCTTAGCAGCCTGATCCTTCTGAGCAACCTCGGAATGATCGGGATTGGGGGAAAGGTGTAAAGAAGGCCTTGCGGCCAGGGAGAAGTTAATGCGTCCGTGGCCTCCACTTGGTAGTGGTAGTACCTCGTGTGGAATCGAGGAAGCTGGTGGTTCTGAGAAGACGCAAAGAGGTCCAACACCGGCGGGCCGAAGCGTGTCACTATCGTTAAGAAAAGCTTCTTGTTGAGAGACCACTCTCCCGATTCAATGCTCTCCCGGCTGAGCCAGTCCGCCTTGATATTGCAAGTCCCCTTGATATGCTCCGCCCTTATGGACTTTAGATGACTCTCCGCCCATTCGAACAGTTTCACGGCCTCCTTGTGAAGGGAAGTCGACCTGGACCCCCCTTGATTGTTTAAATAAGCCTTGGCAGCGATATTGTCCGTTCGAACTAGGACATGCCTCCCGGTCACCTGGTTCTGAAAGTACAGGAGAGCCAGTCGAATGGCACGGAGTCCCAGAAGGTTGATGGGAAGACTCGCCTCCTCGGTTGTCCACTGGCCCTGGGTAGGTATCTCGTTGAGGATCACCCCCCAACCTGAAAGGCTGGCATCTGAAAAGGGCTGTATTTCCTTCTCTACGAGGAACGTTCTCCCCTGACACAGGTTGTGGTCCTTCGTCCACCACAGGAGACTCTCCTTGACCTTCTTGGGAACAGTCAACGACATAGGGCGCTTCTCCATGATCTGGATCTGATAAGGGCGCAAAAAACATCTGAAGTTGTCTGGTGTGAAAGCGGCCCCATTGAAGCGCCTCTAGATTTGAGACTAGAAGACCCATAAGTCGTGCCAGGGTCTGGAGAGATGACAATGGTTCCCGCACTATCTGGAGCACCAAAGCCTTGGTCCTCAGTATCTTTTCTTCTGGGAGGAAAACAGAGTCCTTGTGTCGATGACCATACCCAGATGTTGTAGCCTCTGGGACGGCTGTAAATGACTCTTGGGAATGTTGATTATGAACCCGTGTTGTTGAAGACAGGATATGGTGTGTATAACGTCCTGCTCCGCACTCTCCCTCGACGAGGATCTTATCAGCAGGTCATCGAGGTAAGGGTGCACATGCAACCCTCTCTGTCTGAGGATTGCTATCAGGTTCACCAACACCTTGGTGAACACCCGCGGTGCCGTCGCCAGGCCGAAAGGTAAGGCTCTGAATTGGTAGTGAGTCCCATTTACGCAAAAAACGAAGAAACTTGTGATGTACTGGGAGGATTGGAATGTGCAGATATGCCTCTGTTAGGTCCAGAGAAGACATGTAGTCCTGATGGTGCGGGAACTCCGTTATAGATTTGATGGACTCCATCCTGAAGTGACGGAGGTTGATATATCTGTTTAAAAATTTCAGGTCTAGAATCGCTCTCCAGTCCCCGTTTTTCTTGGGCACCGTGAAGAAGACGGAATAGACGCCTTGACATCTCTGCAATGGAGGAACAGGCTCTATCGCTGCAATTTCCAGCAAATGTTGAATTGCTTTGAGGGTGATGCTTTTTCGTTCTGGGTTTCAGCGAAGAGGACACACCAAGTAACGATCCCAAGGTGCCCTTTTGAATTCTATGGGGTAACGATTTCCAACGTCCAAGCATCGACCCTCGAGGCCGCCCACGCCTGCTGGAAGTGTAGTAGACGGCCCCCCACTGGAATAGAATTCCAGTCATGCTTTGTTGGCTTTGGGGCCCTTCTCGAATTTGTCGGACCTATCGGGCTGATTCCTCTGGAACCGGGAATTGGAGAAGCCCTTTCGGAAACTCTGTTTGGACTGTCCCCAGGTTGTTCTTCTGAAGTCCTGTTTTGGTTTGGAGAAGCTGGAGGAGGCACGAAAGGAACCAGACCCGAAGCTTCTCTTATCGGAGCGGCACAGATACTTGGGCATGGCCTTTTTCTTATCCCGTGTTTCCACCAGGATCTTATCCAGGGCGTCTCCAAATAGCTTTTCTCCCTGGAATGGGTATGCTGACACGATGGACTTCGAGTGCATGTCTGCCAGCCAAGCCCGGAGCCATAACCCCCGCCTTGCTACGGTGCTTGATGCCATTGCTCTAGCGGAGAAGGTGAGGGCATCCAATGAAGCATCCGCTGGAAATTCGGAGGCCCTAAGGAGTCTGCTGGTACCTTCCAGGACCCGTTTATCCAGGTCTGGCAGTAGCTGGGTAAGCCGTCTTATCCAGACGATAGCTGCTCTGGAAACTATAGAGGTGGCCGCAGCTGCCTTGATGGCCAGAGCCATAGCTTCGTGGCTCCTCTTCAAGGCCAAGTCTATCTTTTTGTCCCAGTTGTCTCGCACCGAGCCATGGCCATCCTCAGCTAACAGACCGTGTGACTGTAAGGCTGCGATTGGTGCATCCACCAATGGTACTTGCAGCATATCGTTAGCAAAAGCAGGTAATTCATAGAGCTTCTTGATAGAATTGGGTAACCTGTCTGTTGGTACTAGGTTTGGCCCACTCAGATTTCCAACTGACGCTCAAAGAACTCAGGGAAGGGAAAAACCTTTTCAGAGGTTCTGAATCTGGGGAAAAAACTCCGTATTTCCCTTGGGTTTGTTTTTGGGGTTGGCTAGTGGGTGGGGAGACTCCTGCTCCTCGGGTGATGTTTGTAAGTCTAGAGCAGACAGCACCTTGGCTAAAAGAGGTTGGAACTCTTCTGCCTTGAAAAACCGTGATGAGGGTTCCGGAACTGCAACATCCTCTATCTCCTCATCAGATAAGAATTCGCCCTCCTCCCGATCTCCCCCATAGGAATCATGAGAGTGGGTCTCAGAAATGGATCTTTCGCTCTCCATCTGGTCACAGGGCAGAGGTTTCTTTGAAGCCCTATGGTGGCTGGAGCTACCTCTGGACCTCTTTGGAGAAGGTGATCTGGAGGAGGAACTGGACCTGGGGGACCTGGGTCTCCTATGGCCAGATGCCCTGACTGCTGCCCCCACCATCTGCTTTATTGATTCAAGAAACTCAGTAAAAAAAGGAGGGTCCCATAAAGGGTACGTTACCCAAGCCCGACTGGGGCTGGCAGGTCTGCGTGGCTTCCAGCGCAGGTTGGATCACATCTGCGACTGAGTCTCCCGCCAGGAGGTTGGCATCGGGACGTTCCTGCGTCTGGAAGCTGCATGGCTGAGGTCTGTCCCCGTTTCGCGCCTTTTTGCGCTCCCCAAGATGGCCGCCGCCAGTGGGGAAGAGCCCTGACGAGGAAGCCTCCTCCGCAGCTGGGGAAGACCAGCGCCGCCTGCGTTCGCCTTTGGGTTTCTCGCCCCTACAGGGCACGTTGCCGGTAGCCGAGGCAAGCTTAGAAGTCATGCCGGCTCCGGAGGCGGGCCTCTCGGTTCCGCGCCAGGCGTCAGGAACCAGGTCGTCGTCCATGAACGCGTCTCTTGACCGACGCGTCATTTTCCCTCTCCTCTGCGGCTTGAATGCTGTGCGCTCGGCCGCGGCTTGAGTTTAAACAGCCGCGCCGTTTCTGAAGCGCTGAAGAAAGTGGGGGGGGGGGGGGGGAAGGAGGCAGAGAAGCTGAGAGGGACTGAAGGACGGATTGAAAGGCAGAAAAAAAGATCTGAGGTAGAATATCAGGAGATGAACAACAAGGTAGGAACTGAGGGGAAAGAAAAAGTATCTCTTTTTTTTTTTTTTTTTTAAAGAGATAGGCAAGTAATGAGAAAGGGTAGGAACCTAGCCTAAACGCTGCTACTCCCTGTCGAGGCAGGAAATAAACTGGAAGGAGGGTGGTTCCCACATCCACAGGAAGGGGAAGTTTTTTAAGATTCCTGCCTCCCTGATTGGACGGTGGGAAACACCGTCCAATCAAAAGATGTCCTCCGCCTCTTAGGGAGAAGGAACTCTGCACTTCTTTTCCCCCAGGTTTTTTTTTCTCAAGGAACAAGTTCAACTGGCTCCTTTTTATCTTTTCATCACAAATAAGAAGACTGTTAGGGGAGGGAATGGATTTTGAGCAGCCTTACCTAAATTCTCGTGACTTGGTATGAAGAGAAGTATGAAGTGTAGTTCTGGTATGGTTATAAAGACAGTCCTGAATTAAAATGGTACAAGTAATTAAAATGAACAAACAACACTTTTTTCAAAGATTTCAACACTTTTTTCAATTAGGCTTAAAAAAATCTTTTCAATCCTTGAATTATCCATTTCAAATCCACATGGGCAACAAGTTAGGGTAAACAGGTAGGCATTTTCACTTCTGAAACTTCAAATTATGTTGCTTAATTCTATGCTGCGAATCAGCATTTAAAAAACAATAATAGGTTCTTGAAACCAGGCAGAAATCAAGAAGTTCCAGAAGAGGGCTTGGGGGAAAAAGACCTGACCTCTGGATAAAGTAACAAATATGCATACTTAATCATGTGTCAAATCTATCACTTTCCTATAAACTGGAGGTTTTCCTTAGAGAGAACATAAATTTTGCCCACTCACAGCTGCTTTCAAATCAAGTTCGCCTGATTGGATTGATCAGTTTTATTAGACAGTTCTTCTGCATCCCAAGGAAAGCAATTGTTTTCTCCTGTTTTACAGATTTTTTTTTAGGCTGCTTGGTAGCTGTTTTATGCTGTTTTTATGCCCCTGCCTTGTTTTTAATATTGATAATTTATATTGGCTTTTATGGTACTGTTTTTATTCACAAGCCACCTTAAGAATGTCTCTGGAGGGACAGCATATATGTTATCAAATAAGCCAACCAACAGTTCATTGACAGAGTGGTATCATTGTCAAGTATGTGCTTAACCCTGTTAAAATCTTAAGCATGTGTGCTAGGACGCAGGATTTAAAAGACAAGCCCAGCATCAAACAAAGTTACAGGAGGCTGCTGCAAACAGCACCTAACGAAGAAGCATGGAATATGAATATTAAACGACCTTGTCCTTTCACACTAGCAGATGTCTCCAGACGCCTTGCATTGAACATAAAAGTGACTGTGTCATTTGGGAAATTCATGGTGTTGTTAAGAAAAGAGATTGGTTCAGATTGACTTAAGGTTAATTTTCACATCCCTTTTTGGACGTTTTAAGACTTTTATGCCAGGTTGAATTTTGACACACCAGCCTGATACCCCAATTTAAAATAACAGTAATTTTAGTGAACAGCTCTTAGATGCAAAATCTGAAGTGGGTCTGCAAAAAAGGCTATTCTGGCTCAAAACCAAACCTCCAAGAAATGAGGATGAGTGCTCAAGCTTAGCCCACTTACTTGCCACCAGCAGCTACATTACACAGCTCTTCTAGCCAGTTTGGTGTAGTGGTTAAGCGCGTGGACTCTTATCTGGGAGATCCGGGTTTGATTCCCCACTCTTCCCCTTGCAGCTGCTGGAATGGCCTTGGGTCAGCCATAGCTCTCTTATCTGGGAGAACCGGGTTTGATTCCCCACTCTTCCCCTTGCAGCTGCTGGAATGGCCTTGGGTCAGCCATAGCTCTCTTATCTGGGAGATCCGGGTTTGATTCCCCACTCTTCCCCTTGCAGCTGCTGGAATGGCCTTGGGTCAGCCATAGCTCTCTTATCTGGGAAAACCGGGTTTGATTCCCCACTCTTCCCTTTGCAGCTGCTGGAATGGCCTTGGGTCAGCCATAGCTCTGGCAGAGGTTGTCCTTGAAAGGGCAGCTGCTATGAGAGCCCTCTCAGCCCCACCCACCTCACAGGGTGTCTGTTGTGGGGGAAGAAAATATAGGAGATTGTAAGCCGCTCTGAGTCTCTGATTCAGGGAGAAGGGCAGGGTATAAATCTGCAATTCTTCTTCTTCTAGCCCGTCACTGTGTTGGTTAACACACTTGTGAGAATTAAATCAGAGGCAAAGGATCTTGTGTTTATGCAACATCCCCTGCTTGCTGAGTGCAAGAACTTGCAAGCGAAAAATTAACTTGAAAGGGCCTTACAAAAATATGCTGGTTTTTCTTGGGTTTTCATTTTAACTATCTGCCTGCCAGGTTCCCCACAGCTGTCCCCATACTCACTTCATCATTTCATGAGAATAGTGAACTGCACGGTCATCAGTTGCTACAAACAGATGCAGAAACAGCGTATTTAAAGGCTGCGAACAAAAGATACAAAGACATTCAAACGATCCTTTCGGAAAATAAAACTGCCATTTATCATACGTGCTGATCCTGTGAAACACAGATAAAATTATTTATATTTATAAATATCAGGCTCAAGGCAATGTCTTGCCATAGCTAAATTAAGGACAACCACTTGCAGATCACTGTTCCGCAGGGACTCCAGTGCACACAACTCCCGGGCACATTGTTCACTTCAGCACCAGGGACAGCTCAGAGCCAAGCAGCTGCTGCAGGACAAGGACCCTGCTTAGGAGCAAATATGAGATTCCCAGTCCCAAATTTACTTATGACGTACACAGCAAGGCTGGACATTTATATGAGAGAAGAGGCAGACAGATTAGTTATGTGGACTTCACCTCCCACCTGCTGTGGTTTCTTCTTTGCCACCTGCATATTTATAACCGCTGTTCTCCTAGCTTGTGAGACCAGGTATCCCACTTCAAGGTATCCCACCTTGAACAGTTCCGCAGGGCCTGTAAAACAGCCCTCTTCCGGCTGGCATACAACTGACTGATACCGGGATGCCTGAATATTTAAACTTACGAACATCAGAATATTGAACACTGGAATACTTGAAGAACTGACTTAAGGAAGAGGTAGCATAGCATAGTAGTATATTGATGTGAGTGTTATGTATTTTATTGTATAATCATTAATGTATTTTAAACTGATTTACTGTTAGCATTCTGTATTGTAAGCCGCCCTGAGCCCGCCTTGGTGGGGTAGGGCGGCATATAAATCGAACAAATAAATAAATGTGGGGAGAGAAGCTTAGAGACTAACAATGTTTATTTCAATATGATTTTTTGTGAGTCACAGCCCACTAACAGAGAGAGCTATGACTCATGGAAGCTCATACCTCAATAAATGTTGTTAGTCTATAAGCTGCTACTGGACTCGTGTTTTATTCTTCCCCAAGCCACACCTCTTCTTAACTGCACTTTAATGATTATCCAGCTTCCAAAGTCAGGAGGGTACCATACTGCCAAGAAGAAAATTGCTTTGAAAATGTCTGTACATGATTTCAATTTAAAAATCAGGAAGCCTGTCTGGTCTACTCAGCTAATTCTTGAATGATGCTATCGAAGGATAGATCAGATCCACTTGGTAAATGATAAATCTAATACCTAAATGTAGTCTTGTGTAAACCAGGCTCTAAGACAGGGATTTCTGAGGGCTCCCCTCCTCTTCCCTGAAGACAGGCATAGAAAGTGTGAAAAGGATGACTGAGCAGAGATATTTCCCTAGGAATCAAAGCCAACAGAACAGAGATCCTCTAATGCATTCAAGGGTGCATTCTATGCTTATACAAGTCAGAAAAATGGTGCATTCTTCATTCTCCAAGAGAAGTTTGAAAAGGGAACCCTAGGACTGTGGCATGAAAATGAAACAAGTTGCATTTGGGGAAGAAAAACTATTATTCTGTATTCACCATACAACACACCATTAATACATGTAAGAGGGAATGAGATTTTTCAAAATGGTCTGCAGTTTGACCTTATGTCTATTTCCCGCAGCAAAGACACCTGCAAATAAAAATCTGAAGGAAAAAATGTTCCCTACTTACCGTGCACCTGCCCTCATTATAAGTTTTTTGTAAGAGGCTTTCCCAGGAGGGGGGATCACCACAATTCCAGTTGGGATAGTCCAAAAACAAAGCATGAGCAACGGCTGCATTATTCTGGTTGATTAAGGTCACTGCAAGATTCGCTGTTTCTCTGTAAAACAAACGTTTGCTTGATTCAGTTTTAGAACATTCACACCCCACTCAAATGGTTCCAGGAGTGACTTTATCGTAGCCGTATACTTACAAAAGATAAATGACATTAATCCTGCCAAATAGTCTTTCTGTCATATAGTTAATGTGATGGATGATAGCAGGAATATCAAGGGATTCTGTTCTCCTCGCAGTGAACACATCAGAAGGTGTTGTTGAAACTGATATTGTTGCAGGAGATAATGAAGACATTGTACGGACTATAGAAAAACAGAAAATATTTGCTATTCGTTTGAAATAAAATACATTGCTGAAAACAAGCAAAAAAAGAAATGTGTACAAATATTTTCCATCCATCCATCCAGCCATCATTTTATTTATATCCCGCCCTCCCCACCGAAGAAGGCTCAGGGCGGCTAACAACATGAATCAATACATTAAATTATGCAGTGATATTAAAAACAAAAGTATTTAACAATTGATTAAAATTCTAAAATTCAAACATTAATAAATTAATAAAATTAGTATGTTGGTGCTATCACAATGGATGGTACATTTATTTAGCAGTTTCTCTGTTTAGTCGGTGAAGGCCATCCAAAAAAGGGTGGCCTTGCAGGCCCTGCGGAACTGTTCAAAATCCCGCAGGGCCCGCATATCTTCTGGAAGCTGGTTGCATAGCTGTGGGGCCACAACAGAGAAGGCCCGAGTACGGGTACTCTGTAGTTTTACCTCTTTCGGCCTGGAAAGTAGAGCTTGCTGTTAACCAGGATATAAGTTGGATTTCTTTCTTTTCAGTATTTTGTTGTATTTTGTGTGTGCATGTGTGTGTGTGTCTGAATCTGGAGAATATTTAGAGAGGTGGCTGAATAAAGCCTGCCCCTGTCGTGTCCTCCTGGCTACTGGTATTTCAAGGAGGTCTCCCCTCCAAGTACTTGCCAGAGTTGACTGTGCTTGGCTTCCGAGTTCTGATGAGAATGGGCTTGCCTGGGCCATCCAGGTCAGGGCATAATTTGGAATTCTTTGAATTGCAAATTGCTTCAAACGAAGCATGAACAGAATTTCAGCCTAAAGATTACTCCTTCGAAAACACACGTTTGAAATCAGATGGTCTCTAAACCTAAATGCTGCATTTTCTGAACAAATATGCATTAAACTTCAGAGAATTTGGCCCATCACTTGTTTTCAGAAGGCAGATTTTTTTAAAAGGTGGTGTGTCACGTCTTCTTGCAAGGTACCATGGGTTTTGTAGTTTTGTGAGGGTGCTGAGAGTTCTAAGAGTGGTGAGAAATCTATGCTAGATATCATACACTGCTTTTACAAAACTACTGGGAGATTCAGGTGGGCGGCTGTGTTGGTCTGAAGCAACAGAACAAAGTTAGTGTCCAGCGGCACCTTTAAAACCAACAAAGTTTAATTCATTTCAAATATTCAGAATTAAATTTTGTTGGTCTTAAAAGGTGCTACTGGGCTCAAACTTTGTTCTAAAACTGTAGAGAGCGACTGTAAGCCAAGTAGTCTGGCTGGATGCACATGAATGTAGAAGCAAGTCACACTGCAATCAACTGAGTGATGACCAGATCGCTGGTTTGGAATCAAAATAAAAACATTTAATTAGCCATCACCCATGCAAAGCAGGTTCAAACGGTAACACGGATATGCCCAAGCAAATGTAGCTAAATGCAGAAGATTCGTTATCAACTGTAGAATTACAGCCACATGCCATAAAACATTAACAGAGCAATCCTACCGCAACAAACTACAAGAAAGGAGTGAGTAGCTCATATCTCTGAATGCTCCTTCTCATCAATAATCCAGTTTGAGAGCCAGATAAGAGAGCCAGTTTGGTGTGGTGGTTAAATGTGCAGACTCTTATCTGGGAGAACCGGGTTTGATTCCCCACTTCCACCTGCTGGCATGGCCTTGGGTCAGCCATAGCTCTGGCAGAGGTTGTCCTTGAAAGGGCAGCTGCTGTGACAGCCCTCTCAGCCCCACCCACCTCACAGGGTGTCTGTTGTGGGGGAGGAAGATAAAGGAGGTTGTCAGCCGCTCTGAGAGTGGAGGGCGGGATATAAATCCAATATAAATCATCATCCCTTGTATATAATAAAATAATGCATTGAGGATAAGATTACACTATACCTTACTTCCTGATGTATACGCGAGGAGTTTCTTAGGAGGAAAAACCTTAAAGAAATTACCACCTCCCACTGAAGCAGGACACTTTCAGATTTTTAACCATCTCATTGCAGGATCCAGGATGGACATAAGGCAGAATCTGCACATGCAGGAGATGATATAATGTAGTCCTGAAACAGCACTAGCTAGAGCTGCAACTCTTCAGTACAAGCAAGGTTACATTTTTGAGTGCTCTCATGCAGCATCTCATAGATGTGCCCGTTTTCAATATGCAAAGGATTTTTTTTCTTTACATAGAAACACAGTTTAAAAAGAATGTACTATATGAGGGGTGTCAAACTCATTTGTCATGAGGGCTGGATCTGACATAAATGAGACCTTGTCGGGCCAGGCCATGTGTGTCGTAAAATGCAATGCCAGGTAGCAGAGATATAAACTTTATATAAGTTTCTGATAACTGACACCTTTTGATCTGAATTATTGCATCAAAATCTGGAGACAATGTTGTTCAGGTGTATGTCTGTTGAGTTGCAAACCTACTTTTGATTTGTTGATATTCATTAAAGAAATCTCATGGTCAATGCTTTGAGCCTAAGACCCAGGTGAAAACATGAAATGACTGGGCATTGCGAGCTTTTGTACATATATCGCTTCATATGCTGTTGTCATGATTCTGGGCCTAGTGAGGCCTGAAAGCTCCAGAGAAGCCTGCCTAGGAGTTACTGGGGAAAGTCTACATTTCCCAGGATCCCCTCTGTCCCTCTGATTCGGTGGCAAAGTTCTGGAGGGAAACTAGCCCAGAGAGGGGTGGGACTTGGGAGAGCATAAAAAGTGCCAAGCACAGGCAGGGTGTGTTCTCTCTGGAAAAGGCTGTGACAGAAGGCAGCAGGAGGGATCCCTTACCTAAGGTGGTGAGTTTGGTAGTAGAGTAGGGACTGTACAGCTAAACGCATCAGGGCTTTTGTTTTATTTGCAGCAACCTTTACTGTTTCATATTCACTATAACACTAAATCTTTATCACCCACATTGTTTTTAAAGCACTAATAATAACTTCTTTTGTTGTTATACTGCCTGGGTTCTCATGTCTCCTGGTCACAGTTAAGAGGTATTTATTAATAAGGAAGAGAAGGGCAGTTGGGCGCTCTGGGCCCTCCATACAGACAGGGCCAGCTTGGCAATTGCCTAGGGCGCTGGCAGGGTGGGGGCACCAAATTTGGCCTTCCCCCCACCCTGCCCCCCCTAGGCAAAGGCCTATTTGCCTCCCCAGCCTCCTCCTCCCTCCATTCCACTAAATTTTAATGCCCGGAAAACAGCAGTGAAATGCTGCATTCCCGGGGCTCTTTAGAGGCCGTCCCCACTGCTGATCAGTGGAGGGGAGGCCTTTAAAGAGCCCTGGGAACGCAGCACTTTAGTGCCAGTTCCCAGGCATTAAAATAATGAAGGGAGGGAGGAGGATGCGGTGCTGCTGATGGGGGGAGGGGGGCAGCGGATGCAGCGTGGGGTGGGGAAGTGAGGCTGCCCGGGGCACTATGCACTCTAGGGCCAGCCCTGCATACAGACCCTTACCAGAGTGGAGGCAGCCAGTAGAAGGCCCTGCTAGGCCCCTGCTGCGTGACAGCTGGTCAGCCAATGGAGAAAACAGAGGCTTTGCTCTGTAGCTCCTGTGCAATTGAGCAAGGGTGGCAAAGCAAGTGGTGGTGCAGAAGAAAGCAAGAGAGAAAGAAGGAAGAAGATGACAGCAAGCTGCTTGATGGCCTGATAAGTGCCCCCTGGGGGCCTGATCCAGCCCTCAGGCTGCACATTTGACATCCCTGGGCTATATAAACTGCACGAGAGCCAATCACATTTATATCCTGTCCCCCCTCCAATCAGTTCAGGATACTGTACCTGGTTCTAAACTTTAACATTTGATTATCACATTCATCATGTGAAGTAGATTAAGTTGAAAGGGGATTTGGACCCGAATTGTCCATTGCATGAACCGTTTGAAGTGATACAGTGCATTCTAGCACCATAAGACTCCACTAGCCCATTCTATAGAATGGTCCTTGTAACAGAGGCTACTATGGTTAGCATTCTTGGCTTGGACTGTATTACTAGTCTTTTTACAAGACCACCACATATGGATCTAGAGCACCCACAAAAATGGCAACAGCTCTCTCCCCCAGTCTGCTGCTTGCTCCCCAGCATCTAGCATTCATAATAGCATCAACACCAGGCTTCTTCTTCAATAGACAGTCATATTTTTTTGAGGCCTGACTTCTGAAATATCCAGATTCTTGCCTGTTTATTCAGAATGTATTTATTTAGAAAATGTTTATGCTGCCTTCCCAGGAACCTGCTCAGAGAGTCAGTTTGGTGTAGTGGTTAAGTGTGCAGACTCTTATCTGGGAGAACCGGGTTTGATTCCCCACTTCTCCACTTGCACCTGCTGGCATGGCCTTGGGTCAGCCATAGCTCTGGCAGAGGTTGTCCTTGAAAGGGCAGCTGCTATGAGAGTCCTCTCAGCCCCACCCACCTCACAGGGTGTCTGTTGGGGGGGGGGAGATAAAGGAGATTGTGAGCCACTCTGAGATTCCTAGTGGAGGGTGGAATATAAATCCAGTGTCGTCTTCTTCTTCAGGGTAGCTAACAAAATAATAATAAAATATTAAAATGATATTAATTAAAATGTCAAATTGGCTGAGGTTTTTTTTCCCTGAAGCTTTTGATAAGCATTTTAATGATCCACTGTAACTCAAGGATCTGAACTACCCCTGTTGCCCAGAAAAAGACGACACTACAGTAAATTAGGTTTACTATATTTTGAAAAACAGAAAGAAGAAAGAAAAAGAAGACAAATCTCATTTTAAATACCTCAACTATTTAAGCTGAGATAATTGCTACTAACTAGGAATATTCCTAACCTTACAACTCAAAAGGAGGACATTCTCACTAGTTTTTTTTTTTTTAAAAACAGCCTGAATGAGGATGCACACACACACAAAAAGTATATATTCTCTAAAAAGAGGAAATCTGGAACTATATTTGTTTTATTTACTTCATTTCTTCCCATCTCCCTTCTCAACGGGGACAAAGCAAGTTACATGGCCCTCCTCTCCTCCCTCTTATCCTCACAACAACTCTGTGAGGTTGGTCAGGCAAAGCATGTATGCGGCCCAAGCTTCCCTTACAAAGGCAGGCTGAGAGTTCAAACCTGGGTCTCTCAGATACTTGTCCAGTATCTATGCATGTGAATCAACACATGAAAATTTATCTATTTTAAAATTATTTACTTGTTTTAAAAAAATAAAACCATGCAACTTCTTGGGGGAACCTGCCTTGAGTAGCTTCCAGAATAAAACGTAAGTAACTATATTAGATAGATCCGTGTTGGTCTGAAGCAATAGAACAAAGCTGTAGACAAGTGCACCTTTAAGACTAAATAAAACTTAGTCTTAAAGGCGCGCTTGTCTAATGCTTTGAACATATATGAACATATGAAGCTGCCTTATACTGAAAAAGACCCTCGGTCCACCAAAGTCAGTATTGTCTACTCAGACTGGCAGTAGCATTCCAGGGTCTCAAGCTGAGGTTTTTCACACCTCTTTGCCTGGACCCTTTTTAGTTGGAGATGCCAGGGATTGAACCTGCGACCTTCTGCTTCCCAAGCTGATGCTCTACCACTGAGCCACCGCCCCTCCCCTTAGACATCTGAACATATGAAGCTGCCTTATACTGAATCAGACCCTGGGTCCATCACAGTCAGTATTGTCTACTCAGACTGGCAGCGGCTCTCCAGGGTCTCAAGCTGAGGTTTTTCATGCCTACTTGCCTGGATCCTTTTAAGTTGGAGATGCCAGGGATTGAACCTGCGACCTTCTGCTTCCCAAGCTGATGCTCTACCACTGAGCCACCGCCCCTCCCCTTAGACATCTGAACATATGAAGCTGCCTTATACTGAATCAGACCCTGGGTCTATCACAGTCAGTATTGTCTACTCAGACTGGCAGCGGCTCTCCAGGGTCTCAAGCTGAGGTTTTTCACGCCTCTTTGCCTGGACCCTTTTTAGTTGGAGATGCCAGCGATTGAACCTGGGACCTTCTGCTTCCCAAGCAGATGCTCTACCACTGAGCCACCGCCCCTCCCCAAAACATGAACATATGAAGCTGCCTTATACTGAATCAGACCTTTGGTCCATCAAAGTCAGTATTGTCTTCTCAGACTGGCAGCGGCTCTCCAGGGTCTCAAGCTGAGGTTTTTCACACCTCTTTGCCTGGACCCTTTTTTGGAGATGTCGGGGATTGAACCTGGGACCTTCTGCTTCCCAAGCAGCTGCTCTGCCACTGAGCCACCGTCCCTCCCCTTTGTTCTATAACTATATTACTACTCAAAATTCAGTATGAAAAACCCAACCAGAGCACTAAAAAAGAGAGAGGGGTGAAAGACCACTCTTTTTGGACACCTGTAAATAATGAACTTTAATGCACGAGCGCCCCGCCTCTGAGCACCGAGGCTTCACTGGGTTCCCCCGGCTGTCGCTGCACAAACCAGCCTCCCTAAGCGTACCTTCGAATGCAATCACCCGAATAACTCTGCACAGCACTGCGGTAGTCAAAGCTGCCACAGCGAGCTCCACAAGTCGGCGTTAGCCTTTTAATTCTCCAGCCACCGACAATCACGACGCTGGAGGAAGCCCGCAGGAGGGGACTCGCCTGGCCACAGACCTCCGCGACTCCCTCTCTAGGTTCCGCCCCGGGAAGACGCGCTCGGCGGTTGCTATGGTGACTGCAAGGCCGTGCCTGCCGCGACGCACTGCATGCCGGGAAGGGTCACGTGCTGGAGGAGGGCCGTCAGTAGGAAGTTCGAGTAGAAAGCGAGGCAAGATGGCGTCTACGGCGGCCGGGAAGCAGCGAATACCCAAAGTAGCGAAGGTGGGGAAGGGAGAGAGGCTAGGGGTGCTCGGAGGGATCCGCGAGGGTGCGGGGCAGGGAAAGAGCGAGGTTCCGCAGCCCAGCCTGCCGCTCGCCTACTTCGGAGTAGGACCCGCTAACTTGCTCTAAGGGGCTGCACTTCCGACTGAGCATGCGCAAACGTATTCCTCACTCAGAACGAACCTGTAGCCTAGTGGGGCTTACTCGCCACTAAGGGGGTTGGGTAGCATTGGAATTTGCTTCAGAGGAACGATGCTCCCATTGGACTTACTTCTTCGGAAACGTGCATGCAGGAGGGAGTTTTACACGATGACAAATAGGGTTGCCAACTTCCAGGGGGTGGCTGGTTATCTTCTGGAATGCCAACATATCTTCAGGCTATAGAGGGCAATTTCCCAGGAGAAAATGGCTGTTTTAGGTGGACTCTGACTTTATACCCTGCTGAGGTCCCTCCCCAGACTCGGCCACCCTCCCAAAACCCCCAGATTTCCCAACCCAGATCTGGCGTCCATAGACATACAAGGTGTGAGAAAAGCTATACCCTTGGAAATTCCCTGCCCTCAAAACCTTTCCAATGAGTCTTGATGTCCTGAGCATCTAGATAAATGCCTGGAAGGGGAGCTGAGATAAACATTGGGGTTCCCTGTCCGGTGTAGTTATGGTTGTCACCAAACCATGAATTATCTAGCTATACACACGGCATCACACTTTGTAACATTTTTTATCCCCCTTTCAATATTTATTTATTTATTTAATGACTTCTATCCCACCCTTCCCAACAAGTGGCTCAGGGCGGCTTACAACACAGGAATCTAACATAAATAGGAGTTAAGCATAAAGCATTTAAATTTAAGCATTGAACCATTTAAAACATTGAACCATTTAAAACATTGGGGGCAGGTATAGAAAGCCACAATAGATCATTGTGGCTTTCGTATTCTCTGTTCTTTGTGTTATCCTCACAGAAACTCTGGGAGGTGGTAGCATGATGCTCTAAGTCACAATGAGTTTCATGGCAGAACTAGGATTTGAATTAGGATTTTCCAAATTCTAATCTGACGTGCTGACCAGTAGAGGACACTGAATCTCAAGTAGGACCTCAGTAATGGCAAAATTAATACCTGGATATATCATCCCCCCCCCCAATTATTATTAGTAACCCAAAGGAAAATAGTGCATGAAAGCATGTAAATTTGGTTCTGAAATGATGCAGGCTCAATAAACAGCACTAATTAACTCAATCTCTCCAGATGCTGTCAGGGTTCATAATTCATGTAAAATGTATTCTTATCCATTAGGATTTTGTGTGTTTCAAGAAACAAGCCAAAGCAAAAAAAGCTACAAAGGTGTCTGTAAAAAAGGCTTTATGTTTACAAACAGCTCCCAAATATTAAGGGGGGGGGGGTGTGTTCAGTGACAGATTAAAAAAAACACCACAAAGCTGCCTACTAAAGCTCTATGAACACAGTTGAGCTTTGATTCTGAAAGATGTAAGTCATGGTATGGAGTACAGATGTGATGCTTTAGAGCAGGGGTGTCAAACTCATTTGTTATGCGGGCCAGATCTGACATAAATGAGACTTTGTCGGGACGGGCCGTGTGTGTCATAAATGTAATGCCAGGTAGCAGAGATATAAATTCTATAAAGAACGCAGACCAATGCAATTAAAGATTTTAAAAGAAACTTAAAATATGCTTAAAACTTTAGCACTCATTGGTCTTAAAGGTGCTTTCTTTGTGTCTCTCCTGTGTGATCCAGGGAACTGGGCAAAGGAAGCTCTGGCTCTTTCCTTCCCTCCCCAGGGGACCAGGATGGGGAAGAGCTTCAGCCAATAGAAGGAAAAGAGGCTTGGCTCAGTAGCTCTGCTATGAGATTGAGAAAGTCTAGCAAAGCAAGCTCTCCCTCCCCCCTTCCTCTCCAAGGGAGGAGCCTCAGCCAATGGAGAAAATAGAGGCTTTGCTCTGTAGCTGCTGCGCAATTGAGCAAGCCTGGCAAAGCAAGCTGTAATACAGAAGGAAGCAAGAGAGAGGGAGAAGGAAGCGGATGATAGCCAGTTGCTTGGGGGCCTGATTTGGCCTCCCAGCTGCATTTTTGACACTCCTGCTAGAGATTCCAGTATTTTTTCCAGATAGATTCAGAGTATAAGGATGTTGTTTGGGGATTGGCAGAAATGGGATTGCACAGCTTTCAAGTTATGCAAATACTTTTATTTTTTAAAATATAATTGCATTAAATTGTCATGGCTAAGCAAGGTATTTCATGTAGGCTTTCTTTGCTGCTGATGACTGCTCAGAAGAAACTGTTAAATGAACAAGACCCACCTTTTGATATTAAGAAACCGGCTGGGATAAGCTGAACCAGAGCCTGCTTCTTTGCTAGATGAATTCTGTATTCCATGCATACAAAACTCAATGTTCCTTTTCCTCAGAAGCCCTATGAAGGGGGTCAGTGGCCTCTAGTAAGATTCCCTACATTTTCACAGTTCTCAGAATTTGGATGCAAGTCAGGTCAGTGAAATTGATAAAGCCAAAGTAAGTACCTAGTGTGCGTATACCTCTTTATGTTTAATAACAGAGGAGCAAACCAGGTTTTCTTTAAGCATTTGACCTGCCTTGGCCCCTGTGGTAACATTTACAATTTCTGTCCTGAAAAGCTGTTTATGTGACATTTAATGACATTGACAGGATCACATACTTGGGCACTGATAATGCCCTTTCAGTATTCAGAGTGCTTGCAGACAGGTGAAAAGCTATTTCTTGTATTGTCCTTTACTTTGCAAGTTCACTTCAGTTTGGCAAAAAAAAAAACAATTTGAAACTTCAGTGCTGTCTCATATTTTTTCTTCCTCATTTGTGCAGTTAGTTCTGTGTTACCAAATTTACACAAAGGGCTTGTCTCTCTCCCTTCCTCAGGTGAAGAACAAAGCACCAGCAGAGGTTCAGATCACAGCAGAGCAGCTCCTAAGAGAAGCCAAGGAAAGGGAGCTTGAGCTTCTTCCCCCACCTCCTCAACAGAAGATCACAGATGAAGAAGAGCTGAATGATTACAAACTTCGGAAAAGAAAAGTAAGTGTGTAGTAAATGGGAAAACCAAATTATATTGGCCAGCAATTGCAAAACAAATATATATGCATATAAAAGCATACAGTAATTTTCTTTTTTTAAAAAAAAAAAACTTCCCTATTTGCTTATGTCTGGCAGCTAAATACTTTCTAAAATTGTTTAGGCTACTTCAGAGGAGCATCTCTCTGTGTTCAGTTGGAGATTAAGAACAGGAGGAGACTCCTGCTGGATCAGGCCAGTGGTCCCTC
Source organism: Heteronotia binoei (assembly GCF_032191835.1). Taxonomy (NCBI): domain Eukaryota; kingdom Metazoa; phylum Chordata; class Lepidosauria; order Squamata; family Gekkonidae; genus Heteronotia; species Heteronotia binoei. The sequence goes on from NC_083236.1 coordinate 11,586,905, forward strand.
TAGTCCAGCATTCGGTCTCTCGCCATGGCCACTGTCTCTCGCTTTTTCTGGAGGGCCAACAACTGGACATAGAGACTGAGACCTTCCCCTGATGTTGCCTCCTGGCACTCAGATTGGAGGGAGGACTGCCTCTGAACGTGGAGGCAGAACACTCTCCACGCCTCTCTCAGCAATGGAGTCTAGCTCAGCCAAACTCTTGCTTTTATACAAATGCAGCACCATTTGCGAAAGCATTACAGTGATTGGCTTTTAGGCACTACAGCTCCCCCTATGGTAGGGTTCCCATTCCCTTGCCCCTGGTGGGGGTTCCCCTGATTTCAGGGCCTCCAACCCACTGCCAGGGAACTGGTCAATAGGGGAATTCTGTCAACAAAGAGCGCTCGTGTGCCCAGCACAATGATGTCATCTGGAAGTGACATCATCGCACCGGGCATGTCACATGGGCGACACTCTAGCATTCAAGAGAAAAATTTATGATAACCGTAGAATTTTCCCCTCAATGTTAGAGTGTTGCCCGCCAACATGCCTGGCATAATGATGTCACTTCTGAGTGATGTCACTGTGCGATGTGTGTGAAGAAACGCCCACAGAGGAGGGTCATCATCCCTGCCTGGAGCCAGGTGAGACCTGGTAACCTAAGGTGCTGGCTTAATGTGTGGAAACAGCTGAAAGATTTCTTTGCATACACCCCATGAAGCCTCACCTAAAGGGACAGAACTTTTTTTTCACCAGGCAAGTTGTCAGCCCTAACTGTAGTTCTTCGGAGCCCAGAGTTTTGACTTTAAGCCCCAGCATAGAATATCAGAGTCCTTACAGCTCTCCATTTAATTTAAACTCTTAACTTCTGAGTTTAACTTTTCCCCTAGACTTTTGAAGATAATATACGAAAAAATCGGACTGTTATCAGTAACTGGATCAAGTACGCACAATGGGAGGAAAGCCTCAAAGAAATACAAAGGTAATCAAATACTCCCCCAAGACCTTTAGCTACATGAACAATTGTGATCACCCCCCCCCCCCCCAAATTGGTGTGCCCTACACTTTAATTAGAACAACATTTTGTCAGTGTGGTATAGTGGTTAAGAGTGGCAGACACTAATCTGGAGAACTGGATTGGATTCCCCACTCGTCCTCCACATGAAACCTGCTGGATGACCTTGGGTCAGTCACAGTTCTGTCAGAACTCTCTTAGCCCCACCTACCTGTTGTGCCTGTTGTGGGGGGAGGAAGGGAAGAAGATAGTAAGGTGCTTTGAGCCTCCTTTGGGTAGAGAAAAGCAGGGTATAAAAACCAACTCTTCTGCTGCTGCTTTCAGGGCTCGTTCCATTTACGAGCGTGCTCTAGATGTGGACTACCGAAATGTCACCCTTTGGCTGAAGTATGCCGAGATGGAAATGAAGAACCGTCAGGTGAACCATGCCCGAAATATTTGGGATCGCGCTATCACCACCCTACCAAGAGTCAACCAATTCTGGTAAGTTGAGAATCTTTTATCATTTCTAAAATAGTTGTTTAGCATGAGTAAATCAGAGCTTTTGTTCATGGGTAGTTAAACTTCTGTCCTAAAAAGTATACTTTAAAAAAATAGCATTATTTTTTTTTTTTTTTTTTTTTATGTCCAAAAACTTTTTTATTGAATTTAGTAAACATACAAATAAAGCAATCAATGACTGTATCTGCAATCATTCTTTGTGTATAAGCATAGCATACCAGTAGAAAACAGAATATATATATATACACAAAATACAAACAAAACAACACATACATACATTCACACATACATACATACTTGGCAGCTGAATTAAAAAATAAGTACTCTGTCCATATGTTAATTACATCAAATTAATAATGTCATAATATCTACCAGGAATACATGTACGCATCTGATCTACAGGACTAAAAGAAAATTTAAGAAATGGAAGCCACTTGTACATCAGAGAATCGTTACCTTCTGAATTATTTATATTGCATAAACTATCTGCTATCTTGTCCATAGCATAGACCTCCCAGATTTTAGCATACCAGGCTTTAACTGGAGGAATATTGGGAGATTTCCAAAATTGGGCTAACACCATTTTAGCAGCAGCTAGTAAAAGGGATATCAGGGATTTATTGAGAGAAGTAATAGAAATACCTTTCCAACAGTCAAGCAAAATGAGTTCCAATCTTAAGGGTAAACTATAGCCCGTGATATCCTTGATTTTTGCCACAATTACTGCCCAAAACGACTGCACCCTCGGGCAAGACCACCAGCAGTGTATAAATGTGCCCACCTCTCCACAATTTTTCCAACATTTGGAGGATTGATTTATCGCCATATGGCTTAATCTCTGAGGTGTTAAATACCACCGGAACAAAATTTTTTGAGTTTGTAATTGTATATTCAATGATTTTGAAACAAACGAAGGAGATGACCAGATTTGTTGCCAAACATCCTCCTGAAAATTAATTGAACTATTCCTTTGCCAAATTTCTTGATAGGATAACAAATCAACAGCATCAATGTCTAGCAAACCCTTATAGATAAATGAAATCAGTCCCTTCCGCTTTAAAAAAGGAGATTGTAGCAAGGATTCAAAGAAAGTAAGAGGTCGATTGAAATTGTATTTCTTTGAGAGTGATGTCACCAAGTTGTTAATTTGCAAGTATTCAAACCATGGGATTTTTGTCCCACCAGTTTTCTCTTCTAAAGATTTTTTGTCGAGCACTTTTCCATTGGACAAAATATCCACAAACCTATAAAGATTATATTTTTTCCAAATTGGAAAAGACTTGTAAAAAAACCCCGGTTGAAACCAAGAAACATCCATAAAATGAGATAGTGGAGACATAGGAGGGGCTAAAAAGAGGCGGCGTTTGTCCCAAATCTGAAAAATGGCTTTAAGGAAAAGGTTGGAGGAGATATTAGGAGGTCTCTTCTTTGGAAATTCCCATAATGTAGATTGAAACGATTTGTTATTTAGATAGGTATCTTCTAGGACCTTCCAGCCTGAATTTAAATCAGCATCATGGTATCTGACAAGGCCTCCTAAAATGGCAGCTTCATAAAATTTATGCAGATCCGGAAGAGCCAGACCACCTGAGGATTTAGAACGAATAAGAGTTGCATACCCTATTCTAGATAAGCCCTTGTTCCAAATGTATCTTAAGAACGAACGACGCCAACCCACAAATAAGTCCTCAGGAATAAGAATAGGAATGGCTCGAAATAAAAACAGAAATTTGGGAAAAATAAAAGATTTAATAATCTGAATTTTTTCATTCCAGGGAATGAGTGAAGAATTTTTATTCTTTTGCATAGTAAGAATGTCCTTAATCAATAAATGATGATTGACTTTAAAAATATCTCCCAATTTTAAAGGTATATTGATCCCCAAATATGTCCAATATCTATCCATTTTTTTGAAGTGATAATTTGAGTAGATGGAATCTTGGAGAGCATCTGAAATTGTGATGGGATAAAGAATGGTTTTAGATGGGTTTACTCGAAGACCCGATATAGAAGAAAATACAGATAATAAATCAAAGACAGCTGGTAAAGAAGTCTTAGGTTTTGTAACAAAAAGCACTAGGTCATCTGCAAACAAAGACACCTTAATTTGTTTCTTTCTAATAGGGATACCAGCAATAATATTGGTATTACGGATAGCATTAGCAAGAGGTTCAATTGCGATTGCAAAAAGCAGAGGAGACAAGGGGCAACCTTGCCTCGTCCCTCTGAAAAGATTAAATTCTTCAGAATCCAAATTATTAATAGAAAGAATAGCAGATGGCGACTTATATAAAGAATGGATTATCTTCAGAAAATTCGGGCCAAAATTCATTTTCTGCAGTAAGGTTGTAAGATAAGGAACTTCAACGGAATCAAAGGCTTTTTCAAAATCAATAGACAAGATAAAGGAAGACTCAATATTAAATTTCCGGCAGTATTGAATAACATCAAGGACCATTCTAGTATTGTCCGTTAACTCACGGTGTGGGATAAAGCCCGATTGGTCAGGATGAATGTAGTTCCCTATAAAAGTATTAAGCCTAGCCACCAGGGCTGCTGTAAAAATCTTGTAATCGCAATTAAGGAGCGATATCGGCCTGTATGAACTAGGGTCTAGCAAGTCTTTGTCTTTCTTTGGAAGAAGAATGATTTTTGCCTGTGACCAAGTAACTGGAAAAGAACCAGACTGTACAAACTGATTACAGGCGTCCGCCAAGATGGGAGCCAACAAAGTATTAAAAAATTTATAAAATTCTGGTATAAAGCCATCTCGGCCTGGAGATTTATTGGATTTCATAGACTTGATAGTCTCCTGTATTTCAAGTGCAGTAAAAGGTTTGTCCAAAAGGGATTTAACCTCAGGAGAAACAGGCTTAATAACTGAGTGAGTGTCTAAAAAAGATGAAATAAGGTCTGATGCTGGATGCTGGGAGGAATATAGAGATGAATAGTATTTTTTAAAAACTCCTACAATATCCTTAGTGGAATGTTTCAAGGTACCGGATTTAGAACGAATGGAAGAAATAGCCATTGAGGATATTCTCTTTTTAACCTTCCATGATAGGAGTTTAAGGGATTGAGGAGTTCGAAACCAATATTTTTGTTTTATATAAGCCATTTGTTTTTGAATCTTGGAGACGTCAAAAGATTCTAATTTTTTCCTTTCTATAAGAAGTTTTGAATAAGTTTTTTTGCTACCAAATTTTTTAAATTTCTCTTCCAATTTGGTAATGTTGGCAACCAAATCTGATCTAATTTTGTCTTTTTCTTTTTTATACGAAGAGGCAATAGCCAAAAATCTGCCACGAATTACAGCTTTAAACGAGTCCCAAACTATATGCTGAGGTACTCCACACTCAGTATTGAATTGAAAAAATTCTTTAATGTCTTTTTCAATGGAATCTGTAACCGATTTCATAGACAGTAGTTTACTATCCAATCTCCAATTAAAAGAAAAAGATCTTTCAGTGATTCCTGACATATAACCTTCCAACCATGCATGATCAGACCAAATCATTGGGCCAATGTCTACTTTAAAAAAAAGGTTAGAAATAGAATCCGAAACTAAAAGAAAATCTATTCTGGAATAAGTTTGATGACGAGAAGAAAAGAAGGTATAGTCTCTTTCTTTTGGATGCCTGCTTCTCCAAATGTCTGACAGATTATAGGATTGAAAGATTTGAGCTAAATCATTTTGGCCATTCGAATCTTTTGATTGAGACCATTTATTGGCAGATAGAGGTAGCAGGCTTTTTTGAGATCTATCTAAAGAAGGATTGACAACATAGTTGAGATCTCCTCCCAAAATAATGGGCCCTTTATGAAAAGTTTGAAGTTGTGACAACGTATCTTTAATAAATGCAATTTGTCCATCATTTGGAGCATACACCGATGCCAGAGTATAAGGGCTACCATTAAAGACCCCATTGATAAAAATATACCGACCCCTAGGGTCAATTGAGGAATTTTCAAAAGTGAATTGGACTGATTTACCTATTAAGATGGCCACACCTCTTGCTTTGGAGGACCCGTAAGCTTGAAATTGATGAGCAAAAAATTTTGACTGGAAGACCTTGGGCTGGTTACCCTTAAGGTGAGTTTCTTGCAAAAAAACTATATCTGGTTTCTGATGAGAGATGGCAGAGGCAACCCGTTTTTTCTTAATTAAATTATTTAGCCCATTACAGTTTAGAGATAGAAATTTCAAGTGGCACTCTGCCATAATTGAAAGAGGAAATAACCAAGGTTATCAAAATTATTGCAATTCATAGCTTTGAACCCAGGTGCCACCAGGATAGCTAGAGGCGAATCCTGTAGATCAAATTTCAAAGGTATGAGGACAGATTTCAGATCAAAGGCTTTAAAAAACTTCCAACTAAATCCATAATAATTCAATACAGTTATGCTGCCCGTAACACAAACAAAAAACCATAACCAACACCAGTGGTCTAGCATTAACAGACACTAGCCACTAACTCACCCTCCAACTCTGTTAACCCAAACTTGGGAAAACAACAACTATTTACTTAAAAGGATAAATTTGAAGCGGAAGTCTTCGTTACTGAAGACACCACACAACTAGCAACAACTACCAAATGGAGCTAATTAAAAAAAACTGAAGTTCTCCATTCTCCCTCTCTGCCAAAAATGCTTATATTTAACACTATCAACCCAGCAAAAATAAAATTTATAAACAGAATAACAGAGCCGAATGTATAGAAAGTTTATAATGAAAGGCCAAACAAAGCTGATCGAGTCAAGGCTAAAATGCCTAGAAAGCCACATATAATAAAACCTGTGCCTTTTACCAACTCAGGTTAGTGAATTAAAGATAATTACAGGCAAACTAATATACCATGTGTAACAGCATCAGATCTCGATCACAAAGTTATTGTAAGACTTAAGACACTATGATAAAAATACAATGAAACTTTAAACAGAACTATGAACGCTATTAAATACTGGTCTCCCCAAACACTCCCCACCAACTATCCTTCAGCCACTTATAAGCCTATGTAGGGAGATATGATGGTGAGGGAAACAAGTTTCCAAACCTTCATAGTAGCATAAGGCACAAACTGACACACACATACATTCCCTACCCACCCTCTGTCTCACAGATTCATTTCCATTCAACAATTCACACAGGAAGGGAAAAGGTCCTGACAATTCATTAACTCATAGTAGAAAGAAATATATTGATATAAAACCCTAATCATACTATTCAAGTTTCTCACTCTGATCTACCCCCCCTCACTCACTCTCTCTCCCTCCCTCTCTCCCACTCCCTCACTCAACACCCAGCCTCCCCATTCCAGCTCCTACTCAAACCATATATTCCAAGTCACCCCATTCTTCCAATCATGCATACCCAATCAACCAAGAAGATTTCCTTTAATGAGTTGATTTGAATTAATAACTCCCTCACATTCATAACATTGTGTTCAAAAGATATAAATAACCAAAAAAAAGGGGGGGGACCCCCCAATTTCGTATATAAACATTGCTTCATAGGCACAAAACAATCATCAGCATATTTCTAAGCCGTGACAGAGTTACACGTAGGCAAAGCTTATAAGTCAGCAGTTCAGTAGGCAAAGCTTATATGTCAGGAAAAAAAAAAAAAAGGGGGGGGGGACGTCAAGAATCCACACAAAAAAGGGAAGATTTCTGCATAGCAACAGTTCCAGTGTTTAGCTTCTAGGAGAAACAGGCCGATCAGGACGGTTCATAGGCACACGACGCCATCTAGTGTCTGAAGTTATTGAGTGAACATGTGAGCTTGCTTCTATAAGGCCGGTGGGAACAGGAAGATTCAAATCTCTCAGCATGCTTAGGCCTGAGTCAAGGCCTCCAGCGACAAACGACCGATCCTGTACAGTAACTTGCAGCTTGTACGAAGCAACCCATCGATATCTGATGTTTTCCCTGTTCAGGATTTCAATAATTGGCTTCAAAATTTTCCGCCTTTGCAAGGTTTCAGAAGACAAATCCTGTAGAATTTGGATGTTGTAATCTCCTAGCAGAAGTGGATTTATAGCCCGGGCTTTTTGCAGCAGCTTGGATTTAACTGAGGCAGAAGAGAAACGGACTAAAATGTCCCTAGGCAACGAAGTTTTCTGTGTGCGCAAAGGGCCAATTCTATATGCAGCCTCCAGGGCACAAAGATCAGATTCAGAAAAACCCAATGCCTTTGATAGCCAGGAGGCTATAAGAGATTTTAGGTCAGAGGGAGAGGCAGAGTTCTCGGGGAGCCCGCGAATTTTAACATTCCCCATTTTCAGTTGGTTCTCAAGTGCAATAATTTTATCAGTGGCCCATTCATCTCTTTTATAAAAATACTGAGTGTCCTCCTGCACAGCACATGCCATGTTAAAAGCAGAATCTGCAGTCTCTGCCACCTTCTCTAAGGACGTTTTGAAACCCTCCAACTGAGCAGAAAGGGGCTGGATCATGGCAGATATTTTGTCAGTCATATTTTTTTCCAGTTTTTGAAAAGCCTCCATTACCTCAGAACGAAATGAAGCTAGGTCTGCTGCTGTGTTTTCCCCTTCTCCCGACGCCATCTTGCTTGCAGGGCTGCTTGCTTTTCCTGAGGCCTTAGCCTTGGGCTTTTTTGGAAAATAGTCTTTAACAGAGTTCCTTGAATTTCTTTTTGATCTGGGCTTTTGACCATCTACTGTTCCCATACTAATTAAAGAAAAAAAAGAAAACAAACAACAACGCTGGGCGCTTGCTTAAGTGGATTTGGCAGGGGTAAGTAAGGAGCTCTGTTTTCAGGCGTCCATTCCCTATGCGTGCGACGCCACGCCCCTTCAAAAAAAATAGCATTATTGAAAAGAGTTTTTCTATAGACAGCAGTTTTCTGGGAAAGGGTCATGGCTTGAACACTGATTTTGCTTGCTTGATTGCATTGAATGTCACAAGAGCCCCAAACAGGAATCTGTGTTCTAAAGTGCACAGATCTCAGGAGCTTTAGTGAATTTCTTTTCTGAATTATCTAATCATAAATAGATATAGATTCAGGTGGGTATGAAGCAGCAGAACAAAGTTTGAGTACAGTGGCACCTTTAAGACCAACCAAGTTTTATTCAAGGTATAAACTTTGGTGTACATGCACACGAAAGCTTATACTTTGAATAAAATTTTGTTGGTCTTAAATGTGCCACTGGCCTCAAACTTTATAAACGGATACAGTTATTTTTGCAAGTTTAAAAAGATCACATTCATTAGCTGAATGACACAGTATGAATCTTTTTTTCATTGCTTTTCTTGGAAAAGGTACAAATATACTTACATGGAGGAGATGCTGGGGAATGTTGCAGGAGCCCGCCAGGTGTTTGAACGCTGGATGGAATGGCAGCCCGAGGAACAGTCGTGGCATTCCTACATTAACTTTGAGCTGCGATACAAGGAGGTGGACAGAGCGCGCACCATTTATGAGAGATATATCCTTTTAAGGACGCTAACACTCGGGCTGTGCTCTGCGCCTTGTAGCTTAATTTTTTAAAGTTGTTTGTAAGTAATCTGTATACACTCATGCCAGCAAGTGTAACAAGGAGAGCCTGCCTTAGATATTTTGTTAAAAAGCATCCAATAATAACTTTGACAGCAGGGAAGCAAAATTTACTTCCATGTCCAGATACCCAAAACAATCCTGAGTGGTATAATGCTTTGAGCTCAGAAGACCAGAGTTCAAATTCCTACTCTGTTCATATGATGTGCATTGGGTGAGCTTGGGCCAGTCCCACATACTTTTCCTAAGAAACATAAAGATTAAACAAAAGAGGGAAGAAACGCATATGTTGCTTCGAGTTTCTTGGAGAAAGGACAGGATAAAATGTAATAGCTGTATAGATAGAGAAAGGTGCTGGTGGGGGGGGTGCTATTTGTATGTACTACTCTAGCTACCGTCTGAGATCTTTGTCTCTGTCTGTCTCCTTGCTGTGTGTCTTTGCGGGCCTAGCTGATTGATTGACCGGGGGAGCCGTATTAGTGTTACACATAGCCAGTTGGTCTCAAAAAAGCAAGACTGAAATGAAACACTTAATCATTTGAATTTCTTTAACGCGTTCCACTCGTAATTGTGCATCCTGATGTTAAGAACTGGATCAAATATGCCCGTTTTGAGGAAAAGCATGGCTATTTTGCTCATGCAAGGAAAGTCTTTGAGAGAGCAGTGGAGTTTTTTGGAGAAGACCACATGGATGAACATCTATATGTAGCTTTTGCCAAATTTGAAGAGAACCAGAAAGAGGTAACTTTTTTGTTTGCTGATAAACAGGTGCATTTCTGACTGCTAGAGGAAACCCCACTTTTCCCAATCCAAGGCTGGTGTCATTATCTATATATCTAATTCCCAACATGGCCCCTCTGTGCGGATCAGGGGCACATAGAGGGGGGAAAGAGAGATTTTCCTGCACACTGCGGGGACTCCCTAGGTGCACAAAAAACCTTGAAAACTTTTTTTAAAAATTAAATTTCCCCCAAAAAACTAAAAAGTGCTGTCTGCACATGCACAGACTTGGCCAGGAACATTCTCTATAAGCTGCCATCACCAGGTCCTTGCTGCAGCCTCCCCAAGACCAGCAAGATGCCCCAGGAGCTGCTGCTTGCTTGGCCTGGCAAAGGAAGGGAGGGAAAGAGGCATCTCGGCCAAGCCGGGGTATAGCCCATCCCCTTGCCCAGTGCCTGAGGGGAAGAAGCGGCACTCCTCCGGCTCTCCTTGCTGCCACCGCCACTGCTCAGCTTGGGCCTGCTCCTCTGGCAGTGATGGTGAGCAACAGCCTGACTTCCAGTGCAAGCTGCTGCTGGGGGCGGGGGGGGCGGGCAGGATGGGCTGGTTGGAGGGGGCAGAAGGGGAGAGAAAGAACGCTTTAACATTGCTGTCCTGGGAGTGAGTGGCCTAAAGTGGACCTGATTAGGACATTTTCATTCAGAAGTGTTTACTAAGAGAATGACAGAGAAGAAACAGAGTTGCTCAGATAATGAGACAAGATATAGCACAAGTAGTCAGAGGTTATAATGCAAAATCTAACCAAATAATATCCATCAAACTTTATTGGAAGCCTGTCAGTATAATCATTATTCAAGTTTACACCTCAGCTATAGATGCTGAAGAGAAAGAAATTGAAAGTTTTAGTGCAAGTGTCCAGGAAGAAATTGATCACACACCTGAAAAGGGATGTGCTGATAAATGTAGGTGACTGGAATACAAAAATTGATTCCTATTTTTGTCTTCTAGTCACCCATAATTATCAGAATCAAATATTGTTGGAAAATTTGGACTAGGAGCATCAGGAGACTGACACATTCTGTGAGGACAAATTGTTCATTGTGAACACATTTCAGACAACTAATTATATACCTGGACATTATATACAAACAACCAAATATAGCCTGCCTTGCAGGATATAAATTGCAAATTAAATTAAAATCCCTGGACATTATATAGACAGGCAATTATATACCAGTACAGAACTCAAGTAGATTACATTATTGGAACAAAAAAAGTGGAGAAGCTCTATTTTTTCCTGCTAAAATAACTCCAGAAGCTGAGTGTGGTGCAGGTCATGAATTCTTAATATCAAAAATTAAAATAAAGCTGAAGAAAAACACCAGAACATTCGTAGTATTCAAATACAAAATAAACAACATGCCTGAAGAGTTTAAAGACCATGTAAAGGACAGATTTACATTACTGTGTTCAAGTGAACATGAACTACAAGAACTACGGGTTGAAACCAGAGATATTATCAGGAAGAATGCGCAAATGCAGCCAGAAGAAATGAAAAGCCTTGACAGATAGATGACTGATAAAACTTTTAAACTGTGAAACAAAAACAAGAAGCAAAAGGTGACAGAAATAGAATCACAAGTATAAATACAGTGTTTTAGCAACTGGCGCATAGACGCAAAGAAAACTATTGTAATAACCAATGTAAAAAATAAAACAGAACAACAAAAGAAGAAGAAGAAGAGATCTGTTCCACAAGATCCAAGAAATCAAAGAGGAATTTAAAGATTGATTAGACTTTAAACATGAAAACACATTAACTGAACAGGACAAAATAGAAAAGATGGAAACAGTACACTGAAGAACTAGATAGAAGAGATTAAAGGATGGCATTCCTTCCAATAAATGTCTTTTGAAAAAGAAACTGCAATTTTAAAAAGTGAAATGAAAGCTGCACTGAGAGCAGTTAGGAGGAACAAATAACCAGGAGGAGAGGGGATATCAGTAGAGCTATTTCAAGCCACAGAAACAGAGTCCATCAGAATATTAATAAGAATATGCCAACGAATATGGAAAGTGGAACGATGCCCTACAGATTGGAAATGTTCAACCTACATTCCAATTCAAAAAAAGGAGATGTCGAAGACTGCAGCAACTATCAACCTGAACTCTCCCTACATGCTGAAATGACTGAACTGAGACAATTTTACTACTTTGGTCACATGATGAGAAGAAAAAAGTAACTTGAAAAGACAAAGATGCTATGAAAAGTTGAAGGAAGCAGGAGAAGAGGAAGACCCAACATGAGATGGATTGATTCTATCAAGGAAGCCACGACCTTCAGTTTACAAGACCTGAGCAAGGCTGTTAATGAGAGGACGTTTTGAAGGCCATTAATTCATAGGATCGCCATAAGTGACTTGATACACTTACAGAGCACTGTAGATAGTATTACATTAAATTTTCCATATTATTTGAGTAAATAAAAATCGCAAATTAAATTTAAAATGTCTTTAAAAGCATTTCAGCCATTCAAAGAACAAAAAAATAGACTCCACTAGAGTTTTTTTCCAGTATCCCCCCTCCATATTTCCAATGTTTCTGTTGGAAAAATGCTAGACTCTAAACATTTTCCAGGTCTTCACATCTCTAGGCTGGTAACGAGAGTCTTTCGAAGAAATAGATTAACAAGAGAAATAGACCAGCTCTGAGAAATAGCTGAGGCAATGAATGGGTTCTGTCATGATATAAGAACATACAAGAGAGCCAGTTTGGTGTAGTGGTTAAGTGTGCGAACTCTTATCTGGGAGAACCGGGTTTGATTCCCCACTCCTCCACTTGCACCTGCTAGCATGGCCTTGGGTCAGCCATAGCTCTGGCAGAGGTTGTCCTTGAAAGGGCAGCTGCTGAGAGAGCCCTCTCCAGCCCCACCCACCTCACAGGGTGTCTGTTGTGGGGGAGGAAGGTAGAGGAGATTGTTGAGACTCTTCAGAGTGGAGGGCGGGATATAAATCCAATATCTTCATCTACCTCACAGGCTGTCTGTTGTGGGGGAGGAAGGGAAAGGAGATTGTGAACCGCTCTGAGACTCTTCGGAGTGGAGGGCGGGATATAAATCCAATATCTTCTATCTTCTTCTGTCTTCTACAATACATACTGAATCAAAGACCTGGTCATAGCCTGCTTGTGTCTGGCTCTCCAGGTTTCACAGTGAAACCTTTTCCCTGCATCCTACCTTTGAATTTGAACATCAGCAGAGACCGAACTGATGTTGTTTGCACACAAGCAAGAAAAAAAGTGTATGCAACCAAGAAGAAATTGATCATGTAGATTCCCCTCGTTTAATAAGCTGTTGGTTTTTTTGTTGTTCAGTTTGAAAGGGTGAGGGTGATCTACAAATATGCCTTGGATCGAATCCCAAAGCACGAGGCCCAGGAGCTGTTCAAAAACTACACCATATTTGAAAAGAAGTTTGGGGACCGGAGGGGCATCGAGGACATCATTGTCAGCAAGAGGAGATTCCAGTATGAAGAGGAAGTGAAGGTGAGTTCCCGTGGGGGGTCTTTCAGGCCACATGGTGGGTCTCCTGCAGTTCCCGAGAATTTTCAGCGGTCATTTGAAATCCTAATCGTCACAGTCACGTTGCAGTTGGTTGGTTGGTTTTAAATCCCACCCAGGAGCTCAGGGTTGTGTATATGATTCGTTCCTCTTCCCCTTTTATCCTCACAACATCTTGTAGGTAGGGCAAGGCTGGTTAGTCTTGGGTTAGTGGTGGGTAATGAAAAGTTTTCTCAAACTGTGAACCTGGCTTCTCATGGGACCCTGTAGCCACCTTAGAAAACCAGGTGGCTCTAGAAGCTCAGAGTGCTTTTGCTGCGCTTTGGTTGGTGAGTTTGGGTGAGTCAGATCTCGCTGCAGTGATCCATGCCTTAGTTACATCTAGACTGAACTACTGCAATTTACTGTCCTGGGATACCCTTGAGAAGGGTTCAGAAGCTGCAGCTGGTGCAGAATGCTGCAGCTTGACATACGACAGGGCCATAGATGGGAACCTGTGATCCCAGCATTTCAGCAGTGGCGCAGAGTGTTAAAGCTGCAGTACTGCAGCCCTAAGCTCTGCTCACAACCTGAGTTCGATCCCCGGCAGAAGCTGGGTTTTCAGCTCGAGGTTGACTCAGCCTTCCATCCTTCCGAGGTGGGTAAAATGAGTACCCAGCTTGCTGGGGGGTGGAAGCGTAGATGACTGGGGAAGGCAATGGCAAACCACCCCGTAAAAAGTGTGCCATGAAAACGTTGTGAAAGCAACGTCACCCCAGAGTCGGAAACGACTGGTGCTTGCACAGGGGACCTTTCCTTTCCTACATAGCTCGAGACCAGGGTTAAACTGTCTTCTCCCATGTATTCCTGAACAAAAATTAAGATCACAGGGAGAGGCCCTTCTGACTTCCCCACCAATCAAAGAGTTTGGTATCTACGCAAGAGAGTGTCTTTTCAGTTGCAGCCCCACAATTATAAAAACTCCCCAGGGACGTGTGTCTGGCCACCTCACTTTCTATCTTAGAGGAGACAGTTGAAGGTAGTTTTATTAAGGACTGCATTTTATAAATCTGGGGGCTTTAAATTCTAGTTTTTATTATTATTTTGTTTATACTGTAAGCCGCCTTGAGTTCTGTAAGGTAGGTAGAACTTGTTGGAGCTCTTAATCCACTCTTAATCCAGTGCTGCCTAAGAGCCTCGGCTGCTTAGACTGTTGGAATTCAGGCTGCAGCAGAGCTGATTCCTCCAACTGAATGCTGTAACACAAAGGGGAAAAACCCCTAGACCCATGCTTTGCTCGTGCTTGGCATTCCTCTCATTGGAGAGAAACTGAGCTGCTACGCTCTGCTTTGCCGTTTGCCTTTCTGAAGCTCTCCTGCATCTTTCCCAAAGGCCAATCCCCATAACTACGATGCCTGGTTTGATTACTTGCGGCTTGTGGAAAGCGATGCTGATCCCGACGCCGTGCGCGAAGTTTATGAAAGAGCCATTGCAAATGTCCCTCCAATCCAAGAAAAGAGACACTGGAAGAGGTATATTTATCTGTGGATCAACTATGCGCTGTATGAAGAGCTAGAGGCGAAGGTAAATGAATGCCGTTCCTGTGATGTGTGCTCTCGCTGTCTGTTTCTGGGGATCACAGCAGGGCTCTTCTCTTTTTTTTTTAGGGACTCCTGCAGCAGTAGGTCTTTCCCCTGCAGGCAGAATGTTTAGATGGTGCCTCTTTACATATCGGTTCTCTGATACCTGCCTGCAGTATGGTTATACATGTGACCAGATGACTCTCACAAGTAGGGCAAAATCCCAGCAAAGCTCCATAATAATGCAATGTTAATATCCCGCCAGGCAGTCTCGCAATGTTGTTTGCTCTGACAGGGCTTTTCACGGCACACGTGCACTGCTCAAAATTTTACTTTTTTAATCTAAATGTCATTAAGCAACAAGACAAGGCAGAGATCTAAGAAGAAGCATTGGGTTGCATCCTGAGGATCTCTTCCACCAGTGGCGGCACTTTCTTCCAGTGCAAGGAACCTTCCCCTGACGCGAGATACTCATGTATCAGGAAAGGCCCTTTCTGCTGGAGGAAAATGTCCCCACGAGCTTCATTTTTGCAGGAGTGTTCCATTTGCACTCATCTGGAAGCCTCCACTCTGACTGTGTGACATGTGATGTTTTGCCTCTCAGGATCCAGAGCGGACAAGGCAAGTGTACCAAGCCTGTGTTGAACTCATTCCTCACAAAAAGGTAAGATTCCAATCCTGTTGAAGTTAAATATGGCAAAAGACCCATTTCTAGCACTGGAATAACGTTGTTATAGCTGAGGCATCCAGTTAATTTCAGCAGGACTTGTCAACTTGCGTAGGATTGAAAAACAAGCTCTGTTGGACGCAGTGGGATTTGACAAGCACACCTAACCTTAGTCACAATTCTGTCTGCTATGCAGACTTTTGCCGTTTGGTTTAGCTAATCTCAATCTGACAAAACCTTATGCCATTTCCCTTTTCAGTTTACATTTGCCAAAATATGGCTTCTGTATGCTCAGTTTGAAATAAGGCAGAAGAATCTCCAGCTTGCTAGGAGAGCATTGGTAAGTCAAAAAAAGTGATTGTACTTTTGAGTGAGGAATGTTATACTCTTGTCTGGGACGGTTGTTCTTCCAAGTACACAGCTTTGGGGGCAGGGCGTGTGTGTGGAGGCAGAAGAGCTTAGATTTGTACCCTGCCCTTCACTCAGAGAATCAGAGCCATTTACAATCTCCTTTCTCTTCTCCTCCCCGCAACCCTGTGAGGTAGGTGGGGCTGAGAGCTGAGAACTGTTCTTGAGCAGAACAGCTCTGAGAGAGTTACGACTGACCCAAGGTGCATATGGAGGAGTGGGGATGCTCACCTAGCCAGTTCGATCATACTCAGATCCATATAAATGATGTTGTTGTGTATACAAATAATTTTCCGGGTTGAATCGTTTTAAAACTATTGGTATTTGCATCCTGATAAACGGTTGAAGGTCACAGTAATATCCCTGCCATTGTATACAGTTATAAGGTGTTGCTGTAGTTCTCTGTGGTTTGTCAAGAAGGTGCCATCAGGATTTTGTTGCTGGGTGCCAATAGTAGGATTAGGTGTCACTCCCCCTTTTCTGATGCCTTTGATACCCTTGTGCCCGGGGAAGAACCGTGATGGTTTTGTTCGCTGAATAGAAATGGGCTCCACCTATGTCTTAGATGAGAAATTCTCAATCCGGCAATGGAAAGGACTACCCAGGCCCAGTCAGTGTCTCTCACTGCTAGGACTCCCCTTCAGATTGACTTTTTCTCACAGGGAATTGTCCTCCTCGCCATTGGCCCTGGAGCGGCTGTCTCTGCGGGGTCTGCCTGTCTCATGCCCCTTGGCTTCAACTTTTGATGCTTCCCTAGAGATTTCAGTTCACTACTTCTTCTGCATGCTCATGGTTGGATCTGATAGCCCTTTCTGGTCCTTTTGTTCTATTCCCAGCAGACTCACGAGTTCCCTCTTTCGTTTCCTAATAATAATAATAATAATAAATTTTATTTATATCCCGCCCTCCCCGCCAAGGCAGGCTCAGGGCGGCTTACAAGACATGGAATGAACCATGATTATAACAATACATTATATAATAAAATACAATAAAAACATTAATAAATTAATTAAAAAACCACTACAGTTAAAGGTGCTACCATACAACGCGGTGTATATGTATATATCAGATGGCTAGGTGTCACTTCAGGATTCCATCTTATAGGCCATTTGAAAAAGGACAGTTTTGCAGGCCCTGCGGAACTGATTATAGTCTCGCAGGGCCCTTACTTCTTCTGGTAGTTGATTCCACCAGTGGGGGGCCATTATTGAGAAGGCCTGCTCCCGCGTTGTTTTCATTTTGGCCTCTCTTGGTCCAGGGATTTTTAAGAGATTTTGGGAGCTGGATCTCAGTGCTCTCTGGGGGATATATGGAGAGAGGTGGTCCCTAAGGTAGGCAGGTCCTCGGCCATATAGGGCTTTAAAGGTATATGGTATGCAGGGTAGCAGTTACGCGTCCCAGGATAATTCGAGAGGGGGAGGTAATCAAGAGTCTACGTGTTACCTAAAACTCATAAAAAATCACTTTGTGATGACCAGTGATGAGCAGGGTTTTGAATTTCCTCTTGCCAGGGAACCTCCGTTGGCAAATGTCCAAAGAACAAGCTCTTCAAAGGCTACATTGAGCTGGAACTGCAGCTGCGGGAATTTGATCGTTGCCGGAAGCTCTATGAGAAGTTTCTGGAGTTTGCCCCAGAAAACTGCACTTCCTGGATCAAGTTTGCTGAGCTGGAAACCATCCTGGGTGACATGGACAGAGCTAGGGCCATATATGAACTGGCCATTGGCCAGCCACGATTGGACATGCCAGAGGTAATATATAGCAGAGCCTCCGTAAAGAGATTTTGGTCTGATCCAGAGGTAATGTCTCACAGTTTGCTAGCATGGAAATTATATGTAGGAGGAGTCATGTGAAGGTGGAGCAGTCTTTTCCTGCCCCAGTTGATCTGTGCGCAGAAACTTCCTTTTGCAGGATCAGCTCAAGTTTATATAGATTGCTCATAACAATAACTTTCCCCAGAACTGTTTTGTGTCTTAAAAACCAACTTGCTTATTCTTCTAGGTTCTCTGGAAATCTTACATTGACTTTGAGATTGAACAGGAGGAGTATGAGAACACAAGAAGTCTTTATCGGCGCTTGCTTCAGAGAACGCAGCATGTCAAGGTATGTGTGTTCTGAGGCAGAGCCAGATGCTCTTCTAGTGGCAGCGATGGATGCTTTCAGGCATTTAAACAGGTCCAGGGAAGGCTGCAATTTATGCCATGTGAAGAGAGATTTTTTTCAGACTGGAGCTGTGTCGGCCAGCAGTAGAACACTTACAGTATGTCACAGAAGTGAGTACACCCCCTCACATTTTGTATATATTTAAGTATATCTTTTCATGTGACAACACTGAAGAAATGACACTTGGCTACAATGTAAAGTAGTGAGTCTACAGCTTGTATAACAGTATAAATGTGCAACACACAGCCATTAATGTCTAAACTGCCGGCAACAAAAGTGAGTACACCCCTAAGTGATAATGACCAAATGGGGCCCAAAGTGTCAATATTTTTTGTGGCCACCATTATTTTCCAGCACTGCCTTAAGCCTCTTGGGCATAGAGTTCACCAGAGCTTCACAGGTTGCCACTGGAGTCCTCTTCCACTCCTCCATGATGACGTCACGTAGCTGGTGGATGTTAGAGACCTTGCGCACCTCCACCTTCTGTTTCAGGATGCCCCACAGATGTTCAATAGGGTTTAGGTCTGGAGACATGCTTTACATTGTAGCCAAGTGTCATTTCTTCAGTGTTGTCACATGAAAAGATATACTTAAATATTTAAAAAATGTGAGAGGGTGCACTCACTTCTGTGACATACTGCAGTTTCAAGTCTGAGAGTACTTTAGAGACCAACAAGATTGAGAAGGTAGTGCTATTATTCATTGGCAGGGCCATTAAGTACTTTTGCCCAGCAGAGCTTTTACAGAACTGGGGGGAGTGGGATTCAGAATTGAAGTGCAGGTTGAGGCCTGTTCTAAATACATGGATTCAGTGGCCAAAATGAACTTGGATCCAGAGAATGGTAGAACACTGTTTGTTAAATGCTTTGCTTGTCTCACTTCCATAAAGATGTGCTTTGATCATTGCTGTGAAAAGCTCAGTGCCGCTTGCATCGCTTCAAAACAGCTGGTGATACATTCTAGGCAATGTTCCCTCTAAGCTGTGTTGAGCTAGCTCACAGTTTTATAGCCTATGGCTCATACATTTTTGCCTCAGCTCAGGAAAAATGGCCCCAGAGCAAACTAATTTATGCAGCAGCCAAATTGTTTGTTCACAACTTTAATGCCAGTAGCTCACAAAGTAGAATTTTTGCCCACAAGACTCCACAGCTTAGAGGGAGCGTTGATTCTAGGTACAGTGTTCCAAGAGAAAAAGCCCGGGAAAGAAGGAGACATTTAAGCGTTGGCGTTCTGCTACTGTGTCAGCTGGTTTGCTGCAGTTTCTCTGTTTTGCCTTAGGTGTGGATCAGTTTTGCTCAGTTTGAGCTCTCAGCGGGGAGCGACAACAGTTTGTCACGATGCAGGCAGATCTACGAAGAGGCCAATAAGACCATGCGAAACTGCGAGGAGAAAGAGGAGAGGCTTATGCTGCTGGAATCCTGGAGAAATTTTGAAGAGGAGTTTGGAACAGAATCCAGCAAAGAGCGGGTGGATAAACTCATGCCAGAGAAAGTCAAGAAGCGGAGGAAGCTTCAGGCTGAAGATGGGGTAAGAACCTATGCTGGAAAGTTGGCCATCTCAGGTGGGTGATGGGCTTCTGGGACTGCAGAGTGGGATGTTATGAAACTGGATCTTGATCTAGCACAAGGTCACAAAGGTGACAGTGTGAGAAGGTACCCGTATTTTTCCCACCGGGGGGTGCTTGCTCCTGCAAACTAAGCATTAGATAAATAAGGAACAAAAGTTAGCTATAATTTCTATGAAGCTTTGGCTTCCAACTTATTAGTTTGGCTTGTCAGTTGTATTGAAAAACAAAGAAGACCTCAGCACCAGCTTTGGACCTGTTATGTAGCAGGGAGTATCCAGAAGTAAAGCTCATCTTCATGGAAACTCACAAAATAACTTTTTCACACTGCACAATTTAACAGATGAACTCAGTTGCCACGAAGTGTTATGACAACCACAAGTTTAGGTGTTTTTTTGAAAAAAAGGAGATTAGACTCATTAAAGGTTGAAAAATCTGTCAACAAATATTAGCCCTGAGTGTTCAGCAGCAGTGGGCTGCCCAATACCAGTTACCAAGAGAGAGGCTTTGGCTTCTGTGGCCTGACTGCAGGATTCTCAGGCATCTGGTGGACCTCTGGGGGAAACAAGAAGCTGTGCTGACGGGCATTCTTGTAGAGCTGCAGGTTGGAAGGGGCACATATAGCATCCTTTCCCATAATTATGTTGTCTGATTTGTGCTCTGCTACATGACTGAGGCTTCCAATAAAAATAACGCTAAACTGGAACACACAAGACTATAAAAACTCCCTACGCTCAGGAGAGAGAGTCAGCCTTGTCCTCTCCTTGCCTTGTGTGTGTGTGTGTGTGTGGAGGGGCAATCAAACATGCCGCTCCCTCATCTGCAGCCCACAGTAGCAGTTAAGTATCTTGAGTGGAGCCCTCTGGATCCATTTTGCATTGGGGGGAGGCTCCTTCTGCCAAAGGAAAAGTGTCTTTGCTGTGCTGTCAGTACGGAGTCACAGGCTCTAAATTATTGCTTAGAAAACGTCTTCTTTTCAAATCCTCTTAAAAGCCCTTTTGCTCACCCAGTACTAACTGTAAACATTCAGGAAAGAGGGAAACAAGCAGGAGGGATAGAAATGTTAATAATCCTTTTTCTCTCTCTAGTCTGATGCTGGCTGGGAAGAATATTACGATTACATTTTCCCAGAGGATGCTGCCAATCAGCCCAACCTCAAACTGCTTGCGATGGCTAAACTCTGGAAAAAGCAGCAACAAGACGACAACCCAGAGAGAGATCCAGATAAGGACGTCGATGAAACCAGTCCCTAATATTCCCTTTGAATTCCTACAGTTTCTTTTGTACAGTAGCCCTAGTGGGAAAATACAATAAATGTTTACAAAAAAATGCGCAGTTGGGTCACTTTTGGAACAGGAGCTCATGCCGTTAGCTCTTTGCTGTTGACTACTGAAAGGATTAACAGTCCGTGTACAAATTTCACAAAATGTAAGCAGGCTGCTGTTTTTTTCAATGCATTCCTGGCTGTAAGAAGCCCAGGCAGTAAAAGCGCAACCTGTTGCCTTCTGCAATCCACGGGCCTCCATTAGCCAGGAATGCTCTTCAGAGACGAATGCCATTCTCTGTGGGGCCAGCTCTCCACTACAAGTAACATATATCTACAGCAGTTACAGAAAATAAAATTAAAGAGAAGCAAAGGCCCCAGCACTCCAATAATAATTCATTGTTACGTGTGAATTCCTCAACTTGTTCAAATACTTAGAGCATTGTAAGTAAATAACGGGCGCCCAGCACATGTTAAGAGGAATACTACAATAAATGAAATGCCTGCTTTCAATCTGAAGATGTGTATGATGTGGAGTAAAAGTGTGTAGTAATAATCAAGTGTCATCATATTCTTGTAGCATCGACAGTTCAGAAACGTACAAGGCTTAATAGTGGTAAACTTACAATAAGCAATTTAACTAGATGACTTAATGGCTTTCCTCTTATCCAAAAGTTTTAATGAAGGGTTTTATTTATTTGTTTATGTTGTCAAATATTTGCTGACTTATGACAACCCCACAGGGTTTTCCAGCAAGAGACATTCAGAGGTGGTTTGCCATTGCCTGCTTCCGCGTTGTAACCCTGGTATTCCTTGGTGGTCTCCCACCCAAATGCTGACAAGGGCCAACTCTGTTTAGCTTCTGACAAGATCAGGCTAGCCTGCGGTATCCAGGTCAGGATCCTTAAACCAACATAGGGGACTTAGTGGACCATACACTGAACACGAGTCAGCAGTGTGATGTGGTAGCTAAAAAAGACAAATGAGATGTTGGGCTGTATCAACAGAACACTGTCCAGATCATTCAAAGTGATGGTATCGCTTTGCTCTGCCCTAATTAAACCTCACCTAGAGTATTGTGTTCAGTTAAGGGCACTGCAATTTAAGGAGGACATAGACAAGCAAGAATGAGGGCAACAAAGATGTTGAGGGGTCTGGAGACCAAGTCCTATGAGGAAAGGCTGACGGGTATGTTTAGCCTGGAGAGATGACTTGAGAGGTGATATGATCATCATCTTCAAGTACTTGAAGGGGTGTCATGTAGAGAATGGTGCAGAGTTGTTTTTTTGTTGCCCCAGAAGGGTGGACTAGAATCGGTGGTTTGAAATTAAATCAGAAGTTTTCAGCTAAACATCAGGAAGAAAATTTCCTGACTAAAAGAGGTTCCTCAGTGGAACAGGCTTCCTCCTTGGGAGGTGGTGGGCTCTCCTTCCTTGGAGGGTTTTAAACAAAGACTTAGATGTCCACCTGACAGCAATGCCAATTCTGTGAATTAGGCAGATCATGAGAGGGAGGGCTGCATCAGGGCTTCGTTCTTATATGCTGAGGGAAATGCTGTTTGCCGCTTTGGGGCCAGGCAGCAGTTTTCTCCAGGCCAGTTTGGCCAGAGATTCTGGAGGTTTTTTTTTTTTTCAATCTTCTGGGCGTGGAGCCTGCAGGGGTCATTGGAGGCAGGGGGAGGAGGCATTTGTGAATTTCCTGTATTGGACTAGGTCCCTTCCAACTCTATGATTGCATAAATTATATTTTATAAGGATATTTTAAGCCATCCCAAGATTAGTTGGAATCAAGCATTCCAAGAGTGCAGACTCTAATCTGAAGAACTGGGTTTGATTTCCCACTCCTCCACATGCAGCTGCTGGTGTGACTTTGTGTCAGTCACATTCTCCCAGAGCTGTTATTTCAAGAGCAGTTCTCAAAAGAGTCCCCTCAGCCCCACCTACCTCACAAGGTGTCTGTTGAAGGAGATTGTAAACTGCTCTGAGACTCCAAGTGAAGGGTGGGTATAAATCCAGTCTTCTTTTTCCAGAAACCCCTGAGGCAAAATAGATGGTTCCCCTCCAGTCTAAATCCTCCCACTTCCTTTCCCCCCTGCTTCGCTGCTCTTCCGCTGGCTCCTCAGAGACTTCAGAGGAGTAAAGTGTAAACCTCCTGGCTCTGGATGCTTGCCCCCAGCTCCCCAAGTGCTGCTAGGACTTCCAAATCTGATTTTCCTCCCTCCCTCCTGTCATACAAGTGCTTACACAAAATTTTAACTTATGTTTTTCATTCTAAGTATTCTCCCTTGTAAACTTATTTCATTATTTTGCTTTGTATAATATTTATTTCATTTCCATTGGCTTCAATTAAAATGTATTTTGGAATGCAATTTTCTCCTCACAAAGACGGGCTTTTTGCATTTTCATTTTCCTTGCTTGAGTGTTCATGTTACTTCTGTGTTCAAAGTTCAAAGTATTTTATTGTTGTAGCCATAGGCCAATCAACCCAACAAACCCCCCCAAAGTATAGTTTACTTCTAGGCATAAAAATTGAAACATTTAAAAAAACATAGTAAAATACAGAACAACGAACAAGATTTAAAACAAATAAAATGTGACAGAATGAGACTATAACTTGGCCAAAATTCTTGTATGGGTGGCTGTGGTTATTTTTGTTGCTAAAAAGATGAAAGGAGCTTAAGGGTAACATCTGGAATGTCATCAGCCAATAAAAATTTAATACATTCCTCTTCTGATTTAAACTTTGTGAGAAATTGATTCAGCAGTTTATTTCGAATGGGCCCATAGAATGGACAGGATAGAATACAATGAGCAATTGCTCATTGTTACTTCTGTGGTTTCTTCAGTTCCACATTTTATTCCCTCTAGTGGTTGATTTGATATTACATCAATTTACGTCCAGCATCTTTCCCTGCAGATGAACATATGAACATATGAAGCTGCCTTATACTGAATCAGACCCTTGGTCCATCAAAGTCAGTCTTGTCTTCTCAGACTGGCAGCGGCTCTCCAGAGTCTCAAGCTGAGGTTTTTCTCACCTATTTGCCTGGACCCTTTTTTGGAGATGCCGGGGATTGAACCTGGGACCTTCTGATTCCCAAGCAGATGCTCTGCCACTGAGCCACCGTCCCTCCCTAAAAGTATTATTATTAGTAGTATTGTCTTCTCAGACTGGCAGCGGCTCTCCAGGGTCTCAAGCTGAAGTTTTTCACACCTATTTGCCTGGACCCTTTTTTGGAGATGCCAGGGATTGAACCTGGGACCTTCTGCTTCCCAAGCAGATGCTCTACCACTGAGCCACCGTCCCTCCCCCAATCTAAGCTGCATGTTTTTATGCAAGACATAAATCAATGAAATATTCAATCACTAAAAAGAGCAAAACATTAGAAGAGGGTGGGGCGATCCCAAAGCAATGGGAACACACAGCCAAAGAAAATGAGAATGCAGAAAAGTAACAGGGTGGCTTTTTCAGAAATCTGACCCTTCAGCCAAGAGCTGGGAGAAAAAGTTGGTGTTTTATAGGCAGCCAAGATTCTTGCAGATATTTGGAGACGCAAGAAAGCACAAGCAGCTGGGTTGGATGCCACAGATGCATTCCACTAGCAGAGGCAACTGAAGGTGCCTTCCCTAGCAATCGTTCAAACATCTTGCATTAAGGAAGACTCCTGCTGCTGAAGTAAAGCACCTCTGATAATGAAACAGATCTAATTCAACATACATAATTAATAGGGAAAACTCATGTAGTTATACAAATCCAACTGTTGTCATCTAAAGCAACTGGGATGATTGGGCATTGAGTGCTTCTAAACAAAAATGGAACATGTGGGCATGCAAACTTTTATGTTGGCCCTTCCAGGCAACACTGGGGAAAACATGCATCAAACAATACAGCAGGGAGGCAATTTAGTTCTCTTGTCTGAATGTTCTATTTCTGTCTGAATAATGGGTCTCCCCTGCATACAGACAGCTTTTGAAGGTAGCAGGAAACATCAGTTCCTCAGCCATGATTCCTTGCATATTCTCTAGCTTTAACCCAAGTCTTTCCCCACCCCTCTCATGTTACTAACATAGTTCCCACTAAGCTGTGCTAGGGGGCGCTGGCACACACATTTTCAGCAGGCTGCTCACAGGTTTCTGATTTCTGCTCACAACCTTTATTGGAAACAATGGAGGATGGGGGCACCTTCTTCTGAGGCCCATAGAGCTGAACCCCCCCCCCGGTCCAGTCTTCTTGAAACTTGGAGAGGTTTTTGAGGAGAGGCACCAGCAGTTATGCTGAAAATTTGGTATCTTCGTCAAGAAACAGCCTCTCCACCCCCGAGCCCCAGATTGATTCCCCATTATACCCTATGGGACCATTGACTATAATGGTCCCAATAGGCCGCTATTATTATTTTTGTGCACCCCTATTACACTTCTCAGTATGATTTGTAGGGTGCCTTCAAGGAAAATCAGTAGTTTGGGCAGGTTGATAACATTTAAGCAAATTCTTGTTAGGTTAGAAAGGGTTTTGACAGTGACTGTAACTCTTCTGTCATACTTGGCCTGTAATGCTGGTTGTCATAGATCATTGAAAAAAACAACAACAAAGTAAACTACGAGTCCCCCCTCCCCAAAAATGCACAGGGCGCAGGTCCAAGGCCAGATCTACCAATATAGTGGGCTGTGGTGGGTGAAATTTGATGTGGATTTTGTTTTCTCTTGTGTTTAAATTATTAAAATATAGTTTAAATATAATTTAAAATAATTTATTCTGAGATTTTTACAAGATTATGGAAATAATCTAAAAACTAATTGATGCGAACGTCAAATGTAGACTTGTTCACAACTTCAGTGTTACTAGCTTTTTTTCACTCATGGGATAGAGTTTCTGCTCAGAGCTTAGAGGGAACGTCGGTTACTAATTGAAGAATATACACTTTAGGACTGCACAGCAGATGTTGCCAGGCCACTGCAGATGTTGCCTGGCCACTGCAGAGAAGAAGAGGAACAAAGGATAGCTTTTCATCCACTCCCTTCCATCTGCAGCTCAGCCTGCCTGTATGCCAGTGAGCGCAAGCAAACAACATCAGCTCACCTGTCTAAAGAAGCAAGTCTAGCATTTGCCAGATTGCCCCCAACTTACAGTATTGCCTGATGGTATTCCAACATCTGGAAGCAAAATGTTTTCCCTGAGTCTGGCAGTAACCAAACAGGAGCCATTACTAATCAAATCAAAGCCCTCCCAAGCCCAATGAGCCAGCAATGTGCCTAGGGTTTAAGGCAGACTTTGGAAAGACAGGCTTATCTGCACAAACCTCTTTGGGGGCAAGACCTGTATACAGCTTTGCAGGCTGGCAGCTTGCTCAATTGTCTGCCGAGTCACTTCTTCCCCTCCCTCCGCTGTTCTTGAACTCTTAAGTCAGACTGCCAGGTGCCAGAACAAAAGCCAGAGCTGAAGACACTCAACTCTTATACTGAACTGGACTATCGGTTCATCAAGGCCCATACTGTCTGCTCAGCCAGGCAGTGTCTCTCCAGAGTCTTCCACATCGTCTACTTCATGATCCTTTTAACAGGACTGAACCGGAGACCTTCTGCATGCAAAGCAAAGGCTCTTCCACTGAGCCATGGTTAATCTGTTACAGCTATATTCATTAGCAGGATTCAGTTAGAGTTTTAGTTACTACTTAAACACATATTCCAGCCTATCACAGCGCTCCACTTGCCCTCCCAAATCACACAAGAAGACTAGCCCCACCCTACCACCAAGAGAAGCAGGCAGCAGGAAGAAACATCTTGAAAAGTTTAAAAAGGTTCGCAACAATAACAACAAACTGTCCATTGTGCTCTTCAGTGTTTCATTTAACAATGGAGAAAAGCTGATTGATGCAATCTAGTAGTTTGATTGGAACTAGAGGCTTGCTGAAGCTGGTAGGTGCTGAAGAATCCACTCGTCACTTTAACCATTCACTGGAAGGAGTTATGCTCTGTGTCCAAAACAGGAAATACCAGAGAGAGAACAGCTGCAGGGCTTCCGAGTATGTGTGGGTCACACCAGCTACAGAGGCGGGAATTTATGAGCATCAGAAAATGGAGATGTTTATAGACATGTAGGTTTGACTCAACTGCTTCCATTTATTTATTTACTTTAAGGTGCCAGTCCCTGTAAGATGATGTGACATTTCATCTGAACTGAAAGTTTTGTAATCGTTCAAAACAACTGAGATTTATGGTTTAATTAACAGTGAAAAAATATTTCAGTCGTAAGTCTGCTCTACATCAGCAACATTAGAAGATGTTGCCAAAAAGCCTAAAAACAAAAGTTCACATCTGCAGATTCTTTCTTCATTGCTCTAAAGCCCCTCGTTACATTTTTTTTTAAAGATGCTGGAGCATCTCTGAAAGTGTTTCCAGCTGTCGCCAAATGTTATTTCAGCCCTCTGTATAAATAGCCAGCCTCGGCTTATTCGATGTCTTCCGGTCTGACAGGATGAGGTAACGGTATAATTGATTTCTTCTCCGTGTCTCGAGACAGGGCTTTCCTCATGTCTGCGGATAGGAACACAATGGAGACAAAGACAAGCGCAAATAAAATATTTTATACTGCAAAACAAGTCAGTGAAAAACAAGAAATCAACAAGACTAAGGTTAAGTTGAAACAGCACCAGGAACAGAGGACGGAGAGGAGACAGGCACTTACTGCAAGAAGAGATTGATTTTAACCTCCCCCTCCCGCCACCTACTAGTTTTGCTTCTAAGGTCAGAAAGGGTCCTTCATAGCTTCCCTGCTCCCCCATGCAAGCCTGACACAAACGTCAGACTTCACCCTGTCTTATTAGAACAGCCTCAGGCTGCCAGTGATGGAACCTGTGAATTTCGAGCTCAACCAGCCGAACTCTCTGAACAGCACTCTCATTACAAGAATTAATAAGAGCAGCACTTTACTGATTCTTTGTAATACTAGGTCTTTCTCTATACGGGCCAGAAGGGAAAGTTTGGCTCCTGAGGTTCTTCTTGGTGCCTGAAATGTAACAAAATCCACTACTGGCTTTACCTGTGTTTGTTTATTGGGGGGGGGGGGGGGGAGCTGTGCCCTGCAAGTTCCAATCTCTATGCATGCTTAAAAAAAATCATAATCCACAGCAGAGTGTAAGATTCCTGAAAACATCAGCTGTTGTCCTAGAGCAATGGTCCAAGTTGCCATGGAGACCACCCTTTCCTTGATGCAGAGGCTCCGTGGATAAACTGAGTTATGCTCCAGAGCTCCGTCTCTCGCCTCGATCGTCTGCTTATGCGGCAGTTTACGACGAGGAAGTTAGAAAATGATCCAACTAAAAGTAAACACTTCATAAGGGTTCGTTTTATGTCATTTAAGGGTTCATTTCATTTAGTGGTAGATCGACATGCAACGGCTGCTTAAACATCTGCTGCTGAAACAAACCACTAGTGTGCATATTTCAGGCTGGACTGCGCCCTTAATCTAAACAACACTGACTTTAACCACTGAAATTCCACCATTTCAGACAAAAATGCCAAAGACTCACCATAAGCATCTTCATCAGGCTCCCCATTGCTGGCAGAGTAATATTCTAGCACTGTTCTATACACACTGTAGCCCAGTTGTTTGTACATATTCACAGCAACTTGATTTGACACTCTTACAAAGAGGTCCACGAAAAATCCACCCTTTCTTCATTCGGAGAGACAGAGGGGGGGGGGAATAAAATAAAATAACAGAGGCAAAATAGCTAAAAGGATCTACAATAGCACCAAGTAACGTATAAAAATCTATGGGAAGAAAATTTCAATGTACACAGGTGACCTTTATCTCAATTCAGGGAACTTAAGTGTTGTCTTAAGTCAAACTACGAACATAGCTCGACATGTCTTAATAATTTGCACTACAGAGCCACAGACCAGAGTCCTAAACAGACAGAAAATATAAGCAGACTAGCAGCTCTAAACCATGGCTTATCTGTCTTTAAAAGGTAAAAGTAGTCCCCTGTGCAAGCATCAGTCATTTCTGACTCTGGGGTGCCGCTGCTTTCATGGCGGACTTTTTACGGGGTGGTTTGCCATTGCCTCCCCCAGTCATATATACTTTCCCCCCAGCAAGCTGGGGACTCGTTTTACCGACCTCGCAAGGATGGAAGGCTAAGTCAACCTGGAGCTGGCTCCCTGAACCAGCTTCCGCTGGGATCGAACTCAGGTCGTGAGCAGAGGGCTCCGACTGCAGTACTGCAGCTTTACCACTCTCTGCGCCACGGGGCTCTTTTATCTGTCTTACTTGGAAGCTTAATCTGTTATTTGAGTCGTAAACACAAATCCTACTTTGGCATGATGTTTGGACTGAGCCACTGCTGAGACAGCCGAAACGGATGCAAGACTCAGCTGGGCAGAAGGACTCAAATGGTTTCTTGGTTAAACAATTTTATTCGGTAATATATGGTAATTATATCCAATACTAATAAAACAATAATAAACCCTTACTGCCTTCCCCATACATTACACTTTCCCCTTCTCTCCTCCCCCCAAATCTTGGACTTCCGCTGGTGCCAATTGCCTAAAATTCTAATAACAAAAGGTATCTTTAACTTTAAAAAAATCTTAATAAGAAGGGGAAAAAAAAGAATATATATATATATAGGACTGAAATGGTTTCAATCCTTTTTAAAAACCTAACTCAAGAAGTAGGCAATGTGGGTCAAAACCATGGGAACATGGTGAAAAAGAAGATGATATTGGATTTATATCCCACCCTCCACTCCGAAGAGTCTCAGAGTGGCTCACAATCTCCTTTACCTTCCTCCCCCCCACAACAGACACCATGTGAGGTAGATGAAGATATTGGATTTATATCCCGCCCTCTACTCCGAAGAGTCTCAGAGCGGCTCACAATCTCCTTTATCTTCCTCCCCCACAACAGACACCCTGTGAGGTAGATGAAGATATTGGATTTATATCCCGCCCTCCACTCCGAAGAGTCTCAGAGCGGCTCACAATCTCCTTTCCCTTCCCCCCCCCCACTACAGACACCCTGTGAGGTAGATGAAGATATTGGATTTATAGCCCGCCCTCCACTCCGAAGAGTCTCAGAGCGGCTCACAATCTCCTTTACCTTCCTCCCCCACAACAGACACCCTGTGAGGTGGGTGGGGCTGGAGAGGGCTCTCACAGCAGCTGCCCTTTCAAGGACAACCCCTGCCAGAGCTATGGCGGACCCAAGGCCATTCCAGCAGGTGCAAGTGGAGGAGTGGGGAATCAAACCCGGTTCTCCCAGATAAGAGTCCGCTCACTTAACCACTACACCAAATTGGCTCTCAAACTGGGAGTCCCACAGGAGTCAGCACTTCAACCTATATGGTTTAATATCTATGTCAAGCCTGTCCAGAGCTCTGGAGCTGGGCGTCATCAACATGCTGGTGACACCCAGCTACATCTTACACTAAACCAGCTGACAAGTGCCAGCTCTTTTCTGCACCAGTACCTAAATGCCATAAACAAGCACGAAGCACCGGAGTGGAATCCAGGTGAGACAGAAGCTGGTTGGGCAAGGTTGCTGCCTTGGCAGGAGGTTGGCTTTCAACTATAGATGGAGAACAGCTGTCCTTAAAGGATGCCACCAAGAGTTTAGGACTCCTGTGGGACCCTGACCTCCGACTAGAGAAGCAGGTGAGCTTAGCAGCAAAGAACACACTGTTCAACTGCACTGGACACAGAGGCTCGACCTTTAGCTACAGACAAAGAATCTGGCCAGGCTATTGCACGGTAGAATAACAGGTCTTGATTACTATAACATCTTCCCTGTGGGGCTACCACTGAAAACAGGAAACTCTGACTGGTGTACAATTTGGCAGTCTGTTTATTATGTAGGAAGAGCCCCGTGGTGCAGAGTGTTAAAGCTGCCGCACTGCAGTCCTAAGCTCTGCTCACGACCTGAGTTCGATCCCCAGCAGAAGCTGGGTTTTCAGGTAGCCGGCTCCAGGTTAACTCAGCCTTCCATCCTTCCGAGGTCGGTCAAATGAGTACCCAGCTTGCTGCGGGGAAAGTGTAGATGACTGGCGAAGGCAATGGCAAACCACCCTGTAAAAAGTCTGCCGTGAAAACGTTGCGAAAGCAACGTCACCCCAGAGTCGGAAACGACTGGTGCTTGAACAGGGGACCTTTCCTTTCCCTTTTTCCCCTTATTATGTAGGGCTGGCTGTGGAGCACATATTACAGCAACTCTCAGCTCCCTTCACTAATTGCTGATTTGTTTCCAGATCCAATTCACTGTGATAGTGTTTACCTTTTAAGCCCTTTAGGACCTGGGACTGACATATCTGAAGGATCTTCTCCCCCTGTACACCATCTCTGGTCAAGGTGTGTCCTGCTGCTATGCAGGCTTTTTTCGTTCCCTCTCTCTGCCCTGGATTGGCCTTCCACAAGTGTGGCAGGAAGACTGTACTACCCTGAAAGGTTTAAGCCGCTCAAATTATTTAATTAGTCTTCAACAGAACCCAAAGGAAACGTAACTAGAATTCCTGCAGACCAACACATTGCTGAACTGGT
This sequence comes from Heteronotia binoei, assembly GCF_032191835.1. Taxonomy (NCBI): domain Eukaryota; kingdom Metazoa; phylum Chordata; class Lepidosauria; order Squamata; family Gekkonidae; genus Heteronotia; species Heteronotia binoei. The sequence goes on from NC_083236.1 coordinate 11,618,348, forward strand.
TATGGCTGCATATCTTTAGTGAACAGGATTCACCTTTCTGATATTTCCTCGAGCAGCTCCATTAGTTTAGCAGCCAAACCCAGCCGGCGAAATTCAGGCGCAACAGAGAGGGCCGTCACGTGGCCATGCCACTCCTCTCTGGCCACTGAACCTTCAGCTTTCCCCATAACTGCAAGCAAAAGGAGCAGGAGTTAGCACATATGAACTAGCACACGACTACCTCGCAGCGACTTTCCTGCTAACATCTCTGGTCAAGGTATGTCCTGCTGCTATGCAGACCTTTTCAGTTGCCTCTCTCTTTGCTCTGGAGTGACCTTCCAGAGACGAAGCGAGAACCCACGTCCCTTGCCTTGAGGAGAGGTTGGGAGACAGCAGTAATTTGGAAGGTCACAGTCGCAGCTAGGGGCAGGCCTGCCACGAGGCAAACTAGGTGACTGCCTAGAGCGCCAGCCTTCTGGGGGCACTAAATTGGGCGCCCTCCACAGGACTTGGTGATGTCATCAGCGCAGGGGAGGTGTCAGAATTAGTCTTGCCTAGGGTGCCCGAAAGTCTAGGGCCAGCCCTGGTTGCAGCCTCTTTTTTTAGTATAACGCAGTGGCTCCCGACCTTTTCGGCACCAGGGATCAGTTTCCTGGAAGACAATTTTCCCAGGGATCGGTGGGCGGCAGAAAGAATTCTTTCTCCAGTAGAACACGGCACTTGATCCCAAAAGATTCTACAAACCCTAATAAAAAGCATCTTTACTTAGAAGTAAATTCCATCTTTACTTGGAAGTAAATTCAATGTTTACAAAGCGGGTGTGATGACAACCCTCATCTACGGCTCCGAATCGGTTTTATACCGTCATCACCTGCGACTCCTTGAGCGCTTTCTTCAGCGCTGCCTTCACACCATCCTCAACATCCACTGGAGTGACTTTGTGACCAACACTGAAGTCCTCAAGCGGGCGGAGGTTACAAGCATCGAGGCACTGCTGTTGAAGACGCAGCTGCGCTGGGCAGGGCATATTTCCAGGATGGAAAACCACCGTCTTCCCAAGATTGCCCTGTATGGCAAACTTTCCACCGGCCATCAAAATAGAGGGGCACCAAAGAAGAGGTACAAGGACTCCTTGAAGAAATCCCTTGGTACCTGTTGCATCAACCATCACCAGTGGTCTGACCTAGCCTCAGATCGCAAAGCATGGAGGCACACCATCCACCAGGCTGTCTCTTCCTTTGAGAACGCACGCATAGCTGGTCTTGAGGACAAAAGGAGATTGAGGCAGAATCGCACTGCTACAGCACCAACGCCGAATCAGACTTTTCCCTGCAGCCACTGTGGCCGGACCTGCCTGTCCCGCATTGGTCTTGTCAGCCACCAGCGAGCCTGCAGCAGACGTGGACTACTGCACCTTTCTTAAATCTTCATTTGCGAAGTCAAGCCGAGAGAGAGAGAAATTCCACTGAAATCAAATTTAAAGGAAAGCAAAGGATTTACGCCCAGCAACAAAGGAAAAACTCTACTTACTGTAACCCATTAACTCTCCACCAGGTGCTTCTGCAACAATAAAATATTCTGGCCAGTGAGCCAAGTACTGTAAGTAAAATGGAATCCCATACTATGAGTATTGTAAGTTAAGGAAATGTCACCTCAAGAGGCAAGCGCCTTAAAATAGACAAAATAAAATACCGAAGTCACTGCGAATGCTTAATCCCAAAGTTTTGTGCTGGATCAGGAGTGTTGCTCCGTGGCAGTTCAATCTCTGGCATCTTCAGCAGGTTACTGGGCAGCAGGTACCAGAAAAGACTCCCACTTGAGTTCCCTGGAGGGCTGCTGCCAACTAGAGAAGACAGTACTGAGCTGACCTGGTTCAGAATAAGGCAGCTTTGTACGTGATGCTACCTAAGCATGGAAGAAAATTCTGTTTGCACATCTCAGATGAACCTAAGATATATTTCAGCACTGCTCTACAGCTTTAGAATTCACCTAAGCAATGATGCTGTTAAGTGGCCTCACGCAATAGTCTAAGACCCTGGTCAAAAAATATGGAGGAAATACTACTGATCACTACTACAAGACTCTTGTAAAGCAGTTTGATCAGCTGAAACGCACTGTATCTAATACTAGATTATCATTGTTATTTATTTACTTCATTTACACCCTGCCTTTCTCCGCAGGGAGAACCAAGGCTGCTGACATCATTCTTTTCTCCTCAATTTTATCTGAACAAAACCTCTGGGAGGATGGTCAGGCCGAGTGCTTGGCCCAAGGTCACCCAAAATTTGACTCCAAACCCAAACACTCCTCATACATCTTAAGCAATGCTTGAAGATTTTAAGAACTCAATCTAGAGCTGCTTATGTAAGCCTGTTTTAGTTTGGATATTTGGATATGTATGAGGAAGCCCTTGGATAGCATCTCATCTCCACCATGAGCTTACAAGTGAACCCAGAAAGCATCTCTTTCTCTCTCAGGACCCACATGAATAAATATGGGTATAATAAATAGCACTGTAAAGACTACAATGGAATGCTTTGAACATCCAAAAGTCCAATATAACTGCTGCGATAAGCAGGAGGCTGGAAATGTATTCACACCCACTTTTCAACCCCTGACAATAAAATCCAATAACAATATACCACAAAAACCGCAACAGTTGCTCCCACTGAAGCAATACCATCAACAGTTAAAATGGTTATTTGAACTACAACACTCTAATGCTGATATAGAAGAGCAGCTCCCATATTGCTCAGAAAGGCAGGAACTCTGACCACTAAGGCGGCACTTTTTGCAGTGCAACTGAGACATGCTTTTACAGACACACATTGAGAGTGTGATGCAGGAAGACACACACCCATCATTTTTGTGAACATGAGCCAATGCGGCAGAGCGGCTGGAGTGTCTGAGTAGGATCTGGGAGGCCCAGGTTCAAATCCCCACTAAGCCACAGAAGGTCACTGCAACTGAAGCTTGCTGGGCAACTACGGGCCAGTCACACACTCAGCCCAACCCACCTCACAGGGTTGTTGTTGTGAAGAGAACACTGAGGGGGGGGAGGACAATATTGGCAGCCTTGGGTTCCCCCTGGGGACAAAGATGGATCATAAATGAAGTAGACAAAACAATAACATAAATACAGATGCTCTTCCTTGTTTGATCAGCTGTAGCTTCTCAGCACAGTCAGCAGCAAACATGGCTTTCTTTCCATGGAACATGTAAAAAAAAATTTAAAAAAAAAAGCTATTCTGCAGTTTCAAGCAAAAAAGGATACAGTCTCTGTAAGAGGGTCCAAATTGCTGGAGAAAATGAAAAGAACCGGTTACAACAATGAGGAAAAGACAAGGTCGAAGCTTAGGAGCGAAACAGCGCCTCTTTTAGACCCAAGGAAGGGGCACGCCTCTCATCTCCTACCTGACCCACTCCCCAAGCTAGCCATGCTAACCCTGTTAACCTGTTACAGAGAGCACACGAGCAGCCTGCGCATACACGCTTCCCTGTTTGTAAGAAAAAGGCACTGCACATTTACTTTTAAAAAGAAACCAGCAACCAGCACTTGGATAAACATATCTGAAGACGTGAGCAGTGACTCACAAAAGCTCATCCCCTGCCATAAATTGTGTTACTCTTTAAGGTGCTCTTTGCCTCTTGCTGTTCTTCTGGATAAACCTGCCGTGCGTGCGTGCGACATGACTCAAACGTAGGGCTTGCAAACCCGTCCTTTTCCAGCTGGCGTATTAAGATGGAACCATCGCATCAATAAGCTATGTTTACATGTATTTTAAGAATGAAGCATTATTAATTTATACTGTAATTTAAATTTTAATCTAATCGCTGGTTTAAGAAATGTATTTTAATGGCTATGTTGTATTTATTGTTACATCATGGTGTGACCCACCATGTCCTGTAAGCCACCCTGAGCCTGCTTCGGCAGGGAGGGCGGGGTATAAATAAAAATTTATTATTATTACAAGGAAATGTCACCTATATGCTCAACACGAACTGGAAGTGCCTTCCCTATAACTTGTGGGCAGGGCTTCCAACAACCTTGCGAGGCCACTTCCAACCTCCCCCTTTCAAGCGGACCACCAAGAAGAGAGATCCAGGTGGGCAGCTGTGCTGGTCTGAAGCAACAGAATCCTAGAGCTGGAAGGGACCTCCAGGGTCACCTAGTTCAACCCCCTGCACAATGCAGGAAACTCACAAACCCCTCCCCCTAAATTCACAGGATCTTCATTGCTGTCAGATGGCCATCCAGCCTCTGTTTAAAAACCTCCAAGGAAGGAGAGCCCACCACCTCCCAAGGAAGCCTGCTCCATTGAGGAATCGCTCTAACCATCAGGGAGTTCTTCCTAATGTTGAGCTGGAAATTTTTGATTTAATTCCAGCCCATTGGTCCTGGTTCAATCTTCTGCAGCAACAACTCCACACAATCCTCTATACAGAATCATAGAGCTGGAAGGGACCTTTAGGGTCATCACTCCAACTCCCTGCACAATGCAGGAAACTCACAAATGCCTCCCCCTAAACTCACAGCATCCTCATTGCTGTCAGATGGCCATCTAGCCTCTGCTTAAAAACCTCCAAGGAAGGAGAGCCCAGCACCTCCTGAGGAAGCCTGTTCCACTGAGGAATCGCTCTAATGATCAGGAAGTTCTTCCTAATGTTGAGCTGGAAATTTTTGATTTAATTCCAGCCCATTGGTCCTGGTTCAACCTTCTGCAGCAACAACTCCACACCATCCTCTTTACAGAATCCTAGAGTTGGGAGGGACCTCTAGGGTCATCTAGTCCAACCCCCTGCACAATGCAGGAAACTCACAAACCCCTCCCGCTAAATTCACAGGATCTTCATTGCTGTCAGTTGGCCATCGAGCCTCTGTTGAAAAACCTCCAAGGAAGGAGAGCCAATTTCATAGAATCCTAGAGCTGGACGGGACCTCCGGGGTCACCTAGCCCACCCCCTGCACAATGCAGGAAACACGTCGACTCCAACGAAGCTCGAGTCCAGCGGCACCTTTAGGACCAGCCAAGTTTAATTCTGGGCATGAGCTTTTCTGTGCTCTCTAGCTCCAGACCAGGCTCCCTCCGGGGCCGCCCGAGCATTTCATTGGAGCCCCTCCCCCAGCAAGAAATAAGCGTGCCCCCCGCCCCCCCTCACATGTTGTTGAAGCGGAAGAGGTCGTTGCACGTGAAAGCTCGCAGCGAGGTCATGGCGGCGGCGGCGGCTTCTACCGACCAGGGCGCTGCTTAGGCAGGCTGCGGCCTGCTCCGGCACCGGCTGAAAGAGTTGCCAGGCAACCGCCCAAGAGGCGGGGCTTTGCCGGAAGGCCGGCAGGAAGTGGCGCACCGTTGCGTCGGCGCGCTGCGACGTGGACGCGGAGGGAGAGAAGGGAGCGGAGACTGTCGGGCGCCCCCTAGCGTTGTCTCCGGTTTGGGGGAATCGCCATTTCTGCCGTTTATGGGCTTTAAGGAGAGCTGAGCGATTCATTTCATTGCACTCCGCCTTTCTCCACAAGTGGGGACCAGATCCTCACAGCTGAGTGTGTGTGAGATGACCCAAGGTCATCCAGCGATGCTCCCTTTGCAGAGCTGGGATTCAAACCTTTAATCTGCAAGGTGCCCTGAGACTCCTCTGTTTCTTTGCTTTCTTCCCCCCCACTCACACACAAAAAAAGGACTAATATTGCTCTTTTAAGCTTTGGACTGGTTAAGAGAGACACCAGCAAATCCAATCCTATGCTTGAGACCCTAGGATCTAGGGTTACCAACCTCCAGGTGGGGCCTGGAGTTCTCTCATCATTTCAACTGATCTCCAACTTCTAGCAATCAGTTCCCCTGGAAGGAATGGCAGCTTCGGAAGGCGGACTGTTTGGCATCACATCCTTGCTGAGCTCCCTCTCTTCCTCAGGCTCTACCATCTCCGGGCTCCTCCCCCCCACATTTCCAGGAATTTCCCAGCCTGGCTTTGGCAACTTGACTATGTGCAAAGCATCCCTGATGCTAGCACTGGGGCGGGGGGGGGGGGGTGTTCAGAACAGGAAGATGCAAAATAAATCAGAACGATTAATAATTTATGTAGATTGTTTCAGAAGGTAGTTGTGTTGGACTGCAGTAAAATAGAACAAAGTTTGAGTCCAGTAGCACCTTTAAAACCGACAAAGTTATGTTCAAGGTATGAAGTTTCGTGCGCACGCCCACTATCCCAGATACATTTTCATGTACATGAAAGCACATGAAAGCCACAGAGGGGATTGGCGGGCATGACCTGCATGACCTGGTTCCCTTTGGCTGAGGAGGTCCCTTGTTTTGTTCTGTTTCTTCAGACCAGCACGGTGATCTTTAGCAGATCAGGCAACTTGCCCCTTACCTCTTCCTCTTGGATTTGGCTACAGTGACCCATGCAATGGTCACTTCCAGGCTTGATTACTGTAACTTGCTTCAGGCGGGGGGCTTGCCCTTGGGGCTGATCCAGAAACTCCAGCTGGTGCAAAATGTGGCAGCATGCCTGCTGCGCAGTCACACATTCAGCCAGTGCTACACCAATTACACTGACGGATTGAGTACCGGATCCTGTTCAAGGTGCTGGTTTTGACCTTCAAAGCCTTGTTCAGCCTGAGCATGACATACAGGAGGGACCACCTCTCCCCATCAGTGTTCATTCTAAGCTGAGTTAGTGTGAGCAAGCTCACAGTTTTTTCACCTCCAGTTCATGCATTTATTTTTTTTATTTTTTAAAAAAATTTCATTTGATTTATATCCCGCCCTACCCCACCGAAGCGGGCTCAGGGCGGCTCACAACACAGAGGGTTCTAACAATAAAATTCCAATTTTAAATACAATAACAGTTTACATCATTAAACATTAAAAAACATTAAAATCAGTACATCAATCCACAATGTGCTATCTATAACTTCCTTTGATGTTTTGATAGTTTTAGTGCCGGTCAGTTATAGGCCAACCGGAAGAGGACTGTCTTACAGGCCCTGCGGAATTGTCCAATATCCCGCAGGGCCCTGACCTCTTCCGGTAACTGGTTCCACCAGCAAGGGGCTGTTACGGAGAAGGCCCTGTCCCTGGTTGACTTCAGCCGGGCCTCCTTTGGTCCGGGGATTACGAGCAGATTTTGGGAGCCCGATCGCAGTGCTCTCTGGGGAACATATGGGAAGAGACGGTCCCTAAGTCTTAGCTTAGGAAAAATGGCACCAGAGCAAACTAATTTATGCAATAGCTCATAACTTTAATATCAGTAGCTCACGAAGTGGAATTGTTGCTCACAAGACTGCACAGCTTAGAGCAGGGGTTTCGAACTCATTTGTTAGGAGGGCTGGATCTGACATCAATGAGACCTTGTCAGGCCAGGCCATGTAGTCCATTCATTCCGCTTGCCTGTTGGTGGACGGGTAGAATGGCGCTGCCATAATATAACATTGCTTGCCAGGAAGCGCTGGAATTCAGCTGACTTACATAAATTGTGCTCCATTGTCCAACACGGTAATGTCTGGCAGGCCATGGGTGGTGAACAGACAACGCAGGGAGCAGATAACAATGGTGGATGTCATTGTGGACACTGGAATGACTTCCAACCATTTAGGTAGGACTCCACAATTATTAAAAATACCTGCCCTTGGAGCGGACCCACAAAGTCTACGTGGAGCCATGACCATGGCATGCGAGTTGTCCCTCACGATTGTACTGGAGCTTGAGGCACTGCAGGACAAGACACTTGACATGGCTGGCAGGACCAGACCCCCTCCTCAATAGCCTTGTCCAACTGTGGCCCTTCCTGGACAGTAGTGAAGCTTGTAATCCTATGCCGACAGGAATACAGACCAGCGCATCATCTGAGGTAACAGGATCTGCGGGGTCCGGAAATCAGAATAGCCCCAGGATCGTTTTGTGGTGCGTGATGATTTCAAAGTGTCTGCCATACATGTAGTCATGGGATTTCTTGACTGCAGCCACAATAGCAAGGACCTCTTTGTCTATCTGCGCATAATTTCACTCTGCAGATGACAGAGTTCTGGAAAAGTATGCGACAGGGGCTTCCCATCCTTCTGGCATCCAGTGACTCAAAGCAGCGCTGATCCCATACGGAGGCATGTCGCAGGCAAATACAAGGGGCTACAGCTTATCAAAATGTGTAAGCACACTGTCTTATGAAAGTAAGTCTTCGATGGTGGCAAAAGCCTTGTTTCCCCATGGGCCCCAGACCCAGGGGCTCTTGGAGGTTTTCGTTTCTTTAAGTACCTGTGAGTTAATGTTACCTAGCGTATGTGCCACTCCCCACAAAATTTTAGCATTCTTATCTTCAGTTATTGCCATTCTGCTAGGCTTTGAATTATTGTCTAGTTCTTGATACAATTTAGTTTAAAGCCCTCTTTATTAGGTTAGCAAGGCTCTTACCAAACACTTTTTTCCTTATCTTCTTGAGGTGCAAACTATCTCCCGATAAGAAGAACTTAATCTCGAAAGCGTAAGCCATGGTCCAAAAATCCAAACCTTTCCTGATGACATCATCTACATAGCCAGTCGTTTATTTGCAGTATTCTTTCCCGCCCTATGCCATGGACTTGGACAGGAAGAACTGACAAAAACACAACCTGTGCTCCCAGCTCCTTCCCCTTCTGGCCCAGAGCCACAGAGTCTCTTTTAATACGTTCCAGGCTGTGCCAGGCAGTATCATTTGTTCCCACATGGACCAGCAAGAAAGGATAATCATTCTTTAATGTAGGCCAAATCAGGTCTGAAAACATTTGTTTCCCAGAAGGCCTATAGACTAGATTGGCTTGAGGGATGTCATCATTGTGGTTTTAATCCTTCTTTAGTTCTTGGCCATTTTAAGGGATGTTTTCGGTGACTGGATTTTTGATCACTGTAAAACCTGGAAGTGACGTGGGGTAGCTCTAGGAATTGCTGGAAATTATATTTTCCAATGGTTCCTTTAGCTACCCCAAGCCATTTCTGTGTTTTCCTCAGAATGATGTAGCAGCGCAGACTGTCATGTCCCCCATGTCCCTGCCCCCCAACCCTCTCTCTGGTTGCCAGGCTGATCCCAGCAACCCCGCATGCCATGTTTCTGTTGAGACATTTGGAGGGAGAAGTAGGGCTTAAGGAACACGCTTTGGATTGGTTTCAGTTGTTCCTTATGGGCAGGATTCAAAAGGTTGCCGTAGAGGACACGTTTCCTACAGCGTGAGACCTGCCTTGTTTTGTACCCAGTACTGTTCAATTTCTAAGCTAAGCCCGTGGGAGAAATCATTCATGGTTTTGGAATAGGGATGCCATCAATATGCTCGTGCGCTCTCTTTCCCTGCTCCAGGTCTCTGGGTGACCTCTGTGGTGGAGAACAGCTTGCAAGCCTGTCTATTTCCAACTTCTTCCCTACTTCACAAACAACAGAAATAGTCGCCTACCTATAGGTCAACACTCAGAGGCTTACTGAGGCCCCCAATGGTATGCATGCTTACTTAAGAGTAAGTAAGTCTGCTTAAAGTTCCTCCTTGACCTCTGTGAGCCATACGTGTGAAAAAGCCTGGCGATACTGGAGTGCCTGAATTCATGTCCGCCTGCTGTAGCTGGTAAAGGATAAGGGTAAATAAACTACAACTGAATCCTGACAAGGCGACGGTAATGTTGACCGGGAAGGCGGAGGCCCTTAAGGACATGGGAATCCCCACATTGGATGGGGTCCAGTTTTCTCTTGACTCAGTTTAGAGCCTAGGGGTGATTCTGGACCCAGCTTTATTGCTACCATGTGCCCCCCCCCCCAAGAACTCACCCCGATATTTCCATGACTTCTTTCTGCCTGCTCATTAATGGCAATCTTCCAATAACATTTCTCACGTTTACAACATCTTTTCCATCTGCAAGAATGAAACTTGCTCCTATAGACATGTATGTACTTCAGGAACCATGTTTCATGGCACTGAAATAAAACAAAACACTTTCCTAGAAAGAGGACAATGATTACATTGCTCCAAAAAAGGAATGGAAAGGAAATTTTTGGCTCCTTAGCAACACAAACTTTAGTGGGTTTGAGTCTATGAGACCATAAAGACTCCTTTTTATTTCTGTTGTGAGAAGTTGGCATGGCTTCCCTTCCGTCTGCAATGGGCAAGCAGAGAAGGAAGGCCTTTTCAGCATATGCCCATTTTAGACCTACCACTTCACTCATTTCTTCACATATATGGTTTTCCCTCAGCAGCCTTTCTCCCCCCACCTCTGCTTCCTCAGAGTTACCTACTATCAGAATCAGGGTGGACCCTCCTTTCCCCCCACTTACAAGATCAGGCGTGCCACAAAATCTGCCACCAGGGCATTCCTAAGGCTGTAATGAAATACTCTGTAATGGAGAATTAGGTTCTAAGCTGTGGTAAGAATTTGTTTTGATCAGTACTAGAAAAGCAACAATATATAGGACAGGAATGTACCTGGGATGTTTAGGAACAAATACCGCTTCAAGGCCAAGATATTTCTGGGAAGGAAATCAGATTGCAAAGTGCCTTGAACAGGGGAAAGACGTTTTCAGTATTCACCAGTCTCAGTTCCGTTTCTGCTCTCCTCGGTACCTCTTCCATTCAAATTCAAAGAAAGAATTTCAAGCAGGTTTGGCCTTTTCCATTTCTATATCATTTCACATGTCTTTCTCAAATGGCTGATCCATTGCCCATGGTTTTTGAGGAGAGATACACAGGCCAGTTGTTGAGATGACCCACATACATGGACACCTTCCCAGTATTCCAAGGGGAATTAGACACTTATGAATAAGAGTGACCAGAGGACACTTTTCAACCAGGCAGAATGCAGGGGAGTACCAATTCATGCTTAGGGCGTTCCAGTTGGCCTTGTTTTCCAGGATCAGAGTGCTTTTACTCAGGGTGAACTGTGCCAACCCCTTACAAGCTGAAATGCACCCGCTGTGCAAGCTCAAAGCCGGTCCCCGTAGAGTTGGTGTGCTCCTGCCCAGGCAGAGTAGGAAGAGCTGCTGAGACCCACCTTGCCTTACGTTTGAGGCACTAGACTAGAACTGCTGTGTGCAAGAGGGACTTGGGAGACCTGTCTTGCCTCAGATCTGTTATCTGTGAGAGATTTCTATCCTCATTTCTGTATTCCATCCACTGTAATCCTCATGGAATGGGTGGAAGACAATTATAGGGCAGATCCTAAATTCCTGAAACTGATAGGGTTGCTTCTGAACGTACATTTGACAATAAACCACAGCAAGTATGTTCCTAGTGTGGCGGTTCCCAATATGATGTACACCGGTACTATAGCACCTACAAATGTGTTTCCAAGCCGCCTGCTGCGTCTTGATTCTTGGGGATAAAGTCCAAAGGGTCTTGAATAGAATGGAGAGGGCAGGGAGAGGTACAATCCACACTGTGGCCTCAGCATCCTACCACCTATGTGTAGAAGCCAGCCCCGAGGTGTAAATTAAAAAAAAAAAAAGTGAATTGGCCCCCAGGGCCATGTCACAAACCATCATAACTGCAGCATGTGTGAATAGTCACGGTTCAAACATGACCGGAAGAACAACACACAGTGTGCATTTAATCACAAGCAATTTGCATATTTGGCTGCCAGACACCAAATGACAAATAATCCAGTCATGGTTTTGAAAGTGTCAATTCTAATGTCATCCTATAGCGAGCCACGTGAGGTGGACTATACAATACTTCCAGAAAGGGCAGAGCTAGGCCCGATGGCAAGAAAAAACTGACTGCTTAAACTCAGACTATCTTCTCTCACACACAAAGAACCACGCCACAAAGTACAAAGTACAAAACTACCTCTTTATCCTTTACAAAATGTAATACAACATAAACAATGGCAGATGTGTGGCAAATCAACATAACACATACATATCTTTACATACAGAATTTGCTTCCAGAGTCATCTTCTTGTAATGTTAGTGTATTAAGGTGCAGCCCTCCAAAAATTCAGCATACAAGACTGTTTATACGGTTTGGAAAACAATAGAACTGTCCAGGTTGACAGGGTTCTTAAAAATTCTGTGTCTCAACAAAGGATTTAAGAGCCAGGATTTTTAAAGATTACCTGGATTTTCTGGTGCTGTTTGTGAATCTGATTGTAGTTTTTAATAAGGCAGTACTATTCAACCAATCAGACTGGCCAATTATCAAGCGGGTCAGTGATATACTACGGACAAGCAGAATTCCTCCCACTCCAGCTAAGTTTTTGCATTTTCTCCTCTTTCTCCTAGGCACAAGCTGACTGCCACAATTATACACTAGAGCTGGAGGTCCCCTACCTTTCTCAAGCCTGTGGACACCTTTGGAATTCTGACATAGGTTGGTGGGTGCAGCCACAAAATGGCTGCCAACGATGGTGGAGCCAACTCCAAAAGGTCAGGGAGCAAAGCTCAATATTTCAGGTAGAAGCTCTGCCTAACAGGATGCCTTTTAAAATGAAGATATTTTAAAGTAGTGTCTTACATATACACAGCTTCCCTTCAGTCACACAGCGAAAACCTGCAAAGCCAATCAGGTCTGCAGTGGCCAATCAAAAGCCCCACCTGACCTCATCCATTTTCTAAAGCCACTTTGCAGGTGTTAGGAAAGGTGTCAGCAGGTGCCCACAGACACCATGTTGGGGATCCCCGCACTAGAGGGTGGGATGAATAGAATGAGTTTTTAAGAAAACCTCACTTGACGTCACACCTGGGGTCCTAAGTGATCACCATATATAAGGCATTCCGAAGAGGCCAGAATTCAGGAGGCTCTCATCTGAAAGTTCTCTTGCATCAAGTGCACTGTCTAAACTGCACAGTTTCCTATTGCGTTTTCCTCCTATGCTTATTTATCGGGAAGTCAGCCTCGCTGAATGCAGTGGGCTCTGTCCCTAGGAAAGGGCACATAGGTCTGAAGCTTAAGCCTTTGGTTTTCTTGTGTCTTTAGATGAGAACAAATTTACAATTAATATTCCAGTGCCTCACAAAACAGCCATCGCTTTTTTTTTAAGCCACCACCAAACGCATCTCATGTTGCTTGCTTTATGAATACACAAATTTATTTTCCGCTGTTTAAGATAACACATGTCAAATCAATTTGCATACCTAGGATTTAACAAACATTAAAATTCCTTCATGACCTCCTTCATCCGTGTTCTGCGAGAAGCCTGAACCAGCAGACTAGGGTGTACCTTCAAGACAGTACCCTTAAACTGAAAAATTGCCACCCGGTTTCTCTCCTCAAAAATGTCCAAGAGGAAGAAGCATCAGCATTACACACAAGCATACAGCCGGAGGGGTAAGCCCTCTAAGCTCTTTGCATCCTTCGACCCTGATTCTGTGTACAAGGATTGTTCGTGCATATTAAGGAGCAGCCACATCACTTTGACCCCGACCTGGATGGTTCAAGCCAGCATGATCTTGGCAGATCTCAGAAGCGGAGCAGGATTGGCCCTGGTTAGGACTGAGATGGGAGACCACCAAGGAAGCCCAGGGCTGCTGCACAGAGACAGGCCATGGCAAACCACCTCTGTCTCTGCCCTGAGGTGTATGGCCCAGGGGAGTCAGATCTCAGAAGCTAAGCAGGGTCAATCCTGGTTAGTATTCGGATGGGGAAACGCTGAGGAAGCTCCAGGTGGCTTCGCAGAGACAGGCGATGGCAAAACACCTCTGGACATCTCTTGCCTTGGAAACCCTGTGGGGTCACCGTGAGTCGGCTATGATTTGATGGCATTTTCTACCACCTCAGAGCTGTGACTGTGAGCATAGCTGCAATACATCTTAATCCTAAAATGGGCTCTTTGTGCCCCCTCCCTATATGACATAATTTCTTTCACAGACCTCACCTCTCCCACTAACCGTTCATCCAGGATTACAATTGATAAACTACCACAGCCCATTAAACATTGCACGTTGGGCTTGCCGAAGGCCTCAGACAGCTGACATCCGAAAGCCAAACGGCTTTTGCAAAATCAGCACTTCAAAACGCAAGTTTGATATTTTTATAAACCCAGGAAGTGGGTAGAGAGAGGCACAAAAAAACCCCCCACCCCCCGAAATTTTCAACGCAATACTCTAAAACCAGCAAAGAGATTTATTTTGTATATTAAATGTTTTTAAAAAAAAAAAAATCACATGCATAATTATAGATTTTCATAGTTTAAAAAATATTTTAAGAACCGTGACAGTTTACCGGCAACTGCGATAAAATTTATGCGAAATACATAAAGACAAGTCGCCTCCAGGAAAATAATACTTAAAAAAAAAAACTATTTTAGAGAAGGCCACGACTATCCATAGAGAGTTCACAGATGCCCTGCATCGGACAGTCCTCGTATGTACAGTGCTGAAACTCAAGGCAAACCAGTTAGCGTAACAAAAGGTCTGGCCTATCAATACATTTAATTGAAAAATTGTGCTTGGGCTGAGGATGAGAATAAAACGCAGTACAGACCTGCAAACAGACTTAGTGCAGGATATTTGAAAAGGTCTGTGATGTAGGAAGTGGAGCTCTGTGCATCGTGCACTGTGGCGCCACCAGTCTGCCTGCTTTATGTATGCTGTTTACAATCATGGAGAGTGGCTTCTGTTTACTTCTATTTACTAGAGCCATCGGTCTGCCTGCTTTACCCATGTCGTTTACAGTCACAGAGAGTTGCTTCTATTTAGAGTCCTGCAGACGTCTTCACTGACAAGAACTTAGTTGTGAAGCAAAAAGATGTCTCCAGCCACTTAACAAAAAAAAAAGTCACCAGCTTTATGACACATGGTTGCTGTTGTCGTTCTGAAAAACAGCCCCATATGGGTCGCTGTTGATGCGCTTATAGACAAAATGGAAGACTTGGGGCTGTGGCCGACTGTGCAGTTCAGCTTTGATCTTTTGTGGGTAGGTGTCCTCTGTCAGTTGCTGCCAGGTGTCATCAATGAAAAGAAAGAGGCTGTAGTCGTCGGGATTGTCCACTCTGAACTTCTCGGCACAGAGCCGGCACACATCTTCTGTCGTAATATATGGTCTCACGAGCAACGTTTTCCCTGTGCAGCCGCTGCTAACTTCCTGGAATGCAACTCGAAGATAGTTCTGTGGAATGAGAAGAGGAGTGGGGAAAATAAAAACTCACAATCAATACCCAATGAAGATGACTCCCTTCCTCGCCACTAAACACCATGCACTGAACTCGGCAGTCTGAAATGCAATTATTCCTCTTGCTGCTAAGCCAGAGGTTTTCAAACTGTGTCCCAAAGAACCTGATGTTTCTTGGAAGCTTATCTGTCTCAGTAAAGTTTGTTAGAGTGGACAAATTTTCCTGAAAGATTAGCGATCTTCTCTTACAATGCACAAGAGTGGGAAAACATTGGTGTGTCCAAAAGATACTCTCTGTATATGCGGTGAGAAAATGAGGCTGGTGTTGTGTGAGCTCCTATACCTTATACTCATTGGAATTTTGCAGAGGGGTTAAATAGCAAAACACATTTCTTCTACCCAATACTTCTACCGCAAAAGGAAAAGAGTTTTTAACTCCAAAATTAAAAACAAAAGGAGAAATAAGCATCCTACTCACTAAGGAAAGATACAATTGGTTGTCATGGGGATTTGAGGAAGGAAAAAGAGGAAGGGGAGGCAGAGAGAGAAGAAAATAGAATCAAGGAAGGAAGGAGAAACAGAGAATATGCAAGTTAGAGCACTGATTGTCCTCAAACTACATGAAAAGAGTCACGAGAGGGAAGAAATAGGTCAAACACAGGCCAAAACATACTTTCAGGATGCAACAACCCAAACCTTTGTTTTCATGAGCAAAAACATCCTACAAATTTATTTTTGCTGAGGTGTCCTCCAACGCATTTGCAAAGTTGCAACCCAAACTTGAGAATTCTGGCCAAGTATCCAATGCAGGCAGTGAAACATTAGCAACATAACAAAACAAAAAAACTGAAAAAATATTCAAGATTAATGATCATGGCACATAAAATGCAAAGGTGGGATTGCAAACTTTCAGGTAAGATGTCAGTGAATACTATAACTGTGAATAAATTAACAAACAATGAAAAGTCAACGCAATTTCTACTTGAGACAATTTAAAGAATGCAACTTCAAAGTCCAGTATCAAAAAGTCTCAATATAAAGTTCAGTCACTAAAGCTTCATTCATAATACAATCAATATTATTTTCAATAACTTCAAAAGGTGCTGATGTCTTCTCTTAAGCTTCACAAATCAGCAGAAGTTCTAAAGTGCTTGTCCTAAGAAGTCTAATAAAATTACTTACAACCGTCTTGCGTGTGATTCCTTATTTCCTATTTTACTTACAAACCTGGTATATGGTTATGGATGTACAGAACAGCTTCTGACAGATATGTTGACATGTAAAGCTATTTCCAATTAATGCTTTTTCAGAGAGGCAGCCTACAATCCATCTCAGCTACATCCAGGACAGCATTTATCAGCACAATTTTTGGGAAAAAAATATTCAAAACAACAAAAATATTTATTCTCTGAAATTTTCTTCTATTGAGGCTTTTGATACTGGACTTTGAAGTTGCACTATTTAGATTGTCTCAGATAGATATTGCATTAACTTTTCATTGTTTGTTCATTAATTTATTCACAGTTATTGTATTCTCTGACATTTAACTGTTCCGTGGATCTCTCTGTGCTACAAATTCCAGGTAGGACCTGGAGATCTCCTGGAATTATAACTGAGCTCCAAGCAACAGAGATCAAGACCTCTGGAGAAATGGTTGCTTTGGAGGGTGGACTCTGTGGCATTATACCCCACTGAGGTCCTGCCCCTCCCTAAATCCCTCCCTCTCCAGGGTCCACCCCGAAATCTCCAGGGATTGCCCAACTTGGAGTTGGTAATGCACAATGTACAGCACAACGTACATGTGTTATTTTTCATGCACCTGTCATATTCACATATAAATCAGGGAACGGAGGTGTCTCAGAGGCACATGCAAGAGTGGGCCACTGGACCAAGGGAAATTGCTAGCTGCTCTAGACACACTTCAAGAAGAAGAAGAAGATGAAGGTATTGGATTTATATCCCGCCCTCCGCTCCAAAGAGTCTCAGAGCGGCTCACAATCTCCTTTACATTCCCCCCCCCACACACAACAGACACCCTGTGAGGTAGATGAAGATATTGGATTTATATCCCACCCTCCACTCCGAAGAGTCTCAGAGCGGCTCACAATCTCCTTTACCTTCCTCCCCCACAGCAGACACCCTGTGAGGTAGATGAAGATATTGGATTCATATCCCGCCCTCCACTCCGAAGAGTCTCAGAGCGGCTCACAATCTCCTTTTCCTTCCTCCCCCACAACAGACACCCTGCGAGGTGGGTGGGACTGAGAGGGCTCTCACAGCAGCTGCCCTTTCAAAGACAACTCCTACGAAATCTATGGCTGACCCAAGGCCATGCCAGCAGCTGCAAGTGGAGGAGTGGGGAATCAAACCCGGTTCTCCCAGATAAGAGTCCGCACACTTAACCACTACACCAGACTGGCTCAAGGTATTGGTGCTGGGGGGGGGGGGTGGCAGTTCCTGGAGCAATGGGAGGAATGGGACAGGGCAGGGCAGGAGAATGTTCTGCATCCTTCTGCCATGTATTATTTAAACCCCATCCTCCGCTTTCATTTGGGTGGGAAAGATATATGAATGATACCCCCACCGCATCTAGTTCTGCCCTGAGCTTCGTTGTCTATGGTTGGACTCAAAACGACATCATCCAGGGCTGTCCAGGTCAGTCCCTGTACTTGCCACCAGTGACACCACAGAGGCTCCCACTCTCGTACACACATCCCCGATACAACTGAAAAGCCGCCCCCTGGAAGGCATCAACTGTACCTGAAAGTCATCAACAGACGGGATTGTTCTGTTTGTTGTCCTCCGCTTGTGCCACTGCCGGAGGGTATTTCGGGCTTCTGAACACAACAGTCGGGCTGCTTGTTCTTCTTGGAAGTTCTTAATTAAAGAAAGGGCTCCGTAAGCACTTGTCAAGTAGTATCCCCCTGTGAGAAAGAGTAAGAGAAGAATGTTCCAAGAACAGTGGTTGCCATAAGCTTGGTTAGGCCTCATAATGAACCAAAACATTACAATCACCATAGGTCTTGGTGACTTGTCTCCTACCACTCTGGCTTGGCCAAGTCCTTCCACCAGCCCAAGAGGCCTTACTCTGCTGCATGGCTCTCAGAAGAGGCTTCCAGCTTGACTCAGAGGAGTGGAAGGAGACCAGCTGGTTTCCATAATTTTTCTAGGCAGTTTGCTACCTGATATCAAGTACTAGAAGCCACTGCACATTCACTAAGGATCATCTGTTCACTCTTTAAAAATGTGTCTCAGCAGCAGTAGCTGCACCCATGTTCTCCAACTGTGTTCCAGAAAACCCTGGAATTCCTCAAAAGCTTGTCAGGATTTCTTCAGCGCGAATGCCAGTCCCTTACTGCAGATCGTTCAGCTACAGAAGAGTCCCCTGGAGTGTTTTGCTCTGGGAATCACTGTGAGGGAGGTGGCAGAATTGTAATGTGCAATGTGTGCTGGGACACGTCACATGGGACACTGAGCTTCCCAAGATTGGTCAACATGCTGCGATGAATTGAGCAAAAGCATGCCCTAAAGCCCTGTGGCATATGAACTAATTTTGGAAGTGTTCCCTGTTGGGAGAAAGTTTGGAAATCACTGAGCTACACCAGCCCCCACAGGCCATTCGAGCTGTTCTTATTCTTCGGGTTTCTCAGCGTTCATTCCATCCCATTATGGATCAACAGGGGGGTTGTGTAGCAGGAATTCTGGTTTTGGGGGTGGGGAAAGGAATGATAGAATACACATGGGAAAGTCTGAAGCAATTTGGAGGAGAGAGTAAAGTTTATTTTTTAAATTTATATTCTGCTTTTCTCCCCAACAGGGACCCAACCTAATCCAGGAAGTGTCCCCATCCAGCTTCTTGGCCGGAAGCCTGGCTATTCTGTTTCTATTTTGCTCTTGCAAAGGAAGGATTCCTTGCCAGATTTAATTTCTTTAGCACTGGATTGCTTCCAGCTGTGGTGGGAAGGGAGGGACCTCTGGAATCTTTCACGGTTCCAGGCTGATGATGAGCCAAAAATCTGCAGACACAAGGCAAGTTTAAGAAGAAAGTGACCAAGCGCTTTAGAATGGAAAACTAATCCCAGTTCTTGTTTTAAAATCGGAGATATTTTTGAAAGCATTACCCAAAGCAACTGGAAGTCAAGAATTTCTTATTCTTTGCAATGTGTGTGTATGGGATGGGGGGGGGGGGGGCTGCTCTGAGGAGCTGCTGCTAGGATACCTTCTCCAACACCTGCCTTTTCAGACACACCCACTAAAAAAAAAGTCAGGCGAAAAGAAGAAGAAGAAGATATTGGATTTATATCCCACCCTCCACTCTGAGGAGTCTCAGAGTGGCTCACAATCTCCTTTCCCTTCCTCCCCCACAACAGACACCCTGTGAGGTAGATGAAGATATTGGATTTATATCCCACCCTCCACTCCGAAGAGTCTCAGAGCGGCTCACAATCTCCTTTCCCTTCCTCCCCCACAACAGACACCCTGTGAGGTAGATGAAGATATTGGATTTATATCCCGCCCTCCACTCCGAAGAGTCCCAGAGCGGCTCACAATCTCCTTTCCCTTCCTCCCCCACAACAGACACCCTGTGAGGTAGATGAAGATATTGGATTTATATCCCGCCCTCCACTCCGAAGAGTCTCAGAGCAGCTCATAATCTCCTTTCCCTTCCTCCCCCACAACAGACACCCTGTGAGGTAGATGAAGATATTGGATTTATATCCTGCCCTCCACTCCGAAGAGTCTCAGAGCATCTCACAATCTCCTTTCCCTTCCTCCCCCACAACAGACACCCTGTGAGGTGGGTGGGGCTGAGAGGGCTCTCACAGCAGCTGCCCTTTCAAGGACAAGCTCTGCCAGAGCTATGGCTGACCCAAGGCCATGCCAGCAGGTGCAAGTGGAGGAATGGGGAATCAAACCCGGTTCTCTCAGATAAGAGTCCACACACTTAACCACTACACCAAACTGGCTAAGATTTCAGGCAATACAGCCCAGTGGTTGAAACCTGGGAGTTGTGCATCAGAAATCCTCAGTTAAAGCCAGTTTCTACCGTGAACTCACTTTGTGGTCTTAGGAAAGTCATTCTCTTTCAGCTTTAGAGCTCCATCACCCAACCTATGTTCAAATATGGGGATGATATTAGCCCCAATAGCAGCAATAAAACACCTGAAACACTTGGGATTGTTCTATGATGCTATTTAAAAGGAAAGTATTGTCAACTAGGTGCTTAAATAACTTTCAATGATGAACTGTGGAACTTGAGCAGAGAATACCCGTTATCACTGTATTTCAGATTTCTTACATTTCTTACATCTGCAAAAGAGATTTCCTAGACAAAGTGTGTAAGCCAGTCTCACACACAGTGCCACTTAAATTGGGCCTCTTCATGCTTTTTAAGTGGACCATTCCCAAATCCCTTTAAAAGACTTTCTAAAAGCTTGAGCATCTGAAAGATCTATGGCATTTACTGAATTCAGTGCCCATTATTTCAGCAGATGTTTCTGTTTCTGTTCCTGATCAACATACTAGAACCAATCCTGCACTTAATTCCAGAGCATGATTGAAAGGAGAGGCATCGTCTTGTATGAGCACAAATGCAAGAGGACGTTAAACTGAACAACAGTATGGAAAGCTCTTCACTGCCTGTTGCCAACAGAGAGGAGCCAGTCCTTCCGGCCAGGCTGTTAGTGGCGGCCAGGCTGTTAGTGGGACTACCTCAGTGGGAACATGTGTAGCCTGGGCTGCAGGAGCTGCACTGGCTGCCGGTTGTGTATCGTGTGTATAAGGTGCTGGTTATTACCTTTAAAGCCCTATATGGCCGAGGACCTGCCTATCTTAGGGACCGCCTCTCCCCATATGTTCCCCAGAGAGCACTGAGATCTAGTTCCCAAAACCTTTTTAAAATCCCTGGACCAAGAGAAGCTAGATTAAAAACAACGAGGGAGCAAGCCTTCTCAGCAATGGCCCCCCGATGGTGGAATCAACTTCCAGAGGTGGTGCGAGCCCTGCGGGACCTGAATCAGTTTTGCAGGGCTTGCAAAACCACCCTCTTTCAGCTCGCTTTCAAGATAGAACCCGGCTAAATTGACTTCTAGCCATCTTATATATGACTGTGAATTGTAGCACCTTAATTATTAACACATAACAGCTGTTTTATTTAATTTTAACCTAATTTATAACTGTAATTTAATTGTATTTTAATTTGTCTTATTGTATTGACTGTATTTTATTGGAATCATGGTTGTTCCATGTCTGTGAGCCGCCCTGAGCCTGCCTTTGGCGGGGGGGGGGGGCAGGATACAAAAATAAATTTATTATTATTATTATTATTTATTATTCCACCCACAACTGATGTGTAGGAGGCAGACTGGTAAGATTTTGGAGTACTGCCTTACTAAATTGCCAATATGAACCTGAAGGAAGACTTATACTCTGAAGAAAGTCCGCTCTGACCCAGAGATGAGTTGTTCCCGAGGCCTGTAAAAATAATTCATAAAAATCTGAAAGCTTTCCACAATGTGTGTTGTGTCTGGCATTAGTCCCGGAAACTACACCACGGCACACCTGTGGGCGGTGCCTGGAAGGGACGAACGCAGCCCACCTATGACAATCAGCAGCGGGAAGGTTAACTGGCCAGGATTGGACCTTACCAGGAAGAAGGTTGTTCCGGGAAATGTATATAACAGGAGACCTGGCCCTGCCGTATTCTCTTTGTGATGTACTCGCTAATAAAGCATGTTGCCATGTGAACGTCTCCTCCGACCTCAGTACATTACATTGTGAAAAGAGAAGAGGCATTTCCAGAGCCCTCTATAAAACATACGACCTGGCCTATTCAGAAGCACGTGGTTCAAGCCACACAGAACCCAAGAAGTTGTTTGGCAAACAGGGATAAACAGAGTTGCACTCAAAAATGTTGCACTCGGCCACATCCCCGCTCCCCCCAAAGGAGTCTGAGAAAGCGCCTCCTCCACTGATAGCATTTGTTCCTCTTCACATTCTCCCAGCAGCCAGGGACGCTCTCTCGGCTTTTTATCTGTTTGACCGGGATTATCAGGATGTTTTGTTTGTAGGAATTGCTGGTTGGCTACAAGCTAGAAAAGCTGAAATGCCTTTAAAGGTTTCAGACCATCAGCAGTTCCCATTCCTGGGGGGAAGAGTCACCCTTGGAGGTTCAAGGGCCTTCACCTTCTCCATGCAGCAAGGACGGGTCAAGCAGCTCCATCATGTACTCTATTTCAGCATCCAACTCCAGCATGTCGCACTGGGCCACAACATAGGTCAGCACCGGCAAGAAGTCATCCGCTCCGTACATTCTCCCTGGATGGGACAGGAGGAGAGAGGAGGCAGAACACAAAGAATGTCACAGCGCACTGCCAAATCTTGTCACCGGCTTTTTGTTTCTCAAAGAGTTGTCCTTCATGCTGTTAGAGAGAGCATGCTACTCTCTCTGGATCTGCTACTGTGAATTAAGCTGAAGTGCAGAAGGACCCAGAGAGAAAACCATCTCAGACCTCACAGATTTACAATATGAATGTGAGTTCACAGGAGTGTACATATCCTACAGACAAGACGAATAGCTGTTAGACTGGCCTAAGAGGGAAAGAGCCCTAGAGTCGGAGAAACCAAAGCTCCTTTCCCACTCTAACTGTGTCATAGTCTGTGGAAGTAGATATAAGGGACGGAATCCAGCTGCAGCAGAGTTAATTCCCTTTTATTTGTGTTTCATTTATATCTCACCTTCCTCCCCAATGGAGACCCAAAGCAGCTTATGATGTCCCCTCCTCTCATTTTTCCTCACAACGACCCTGTGAAGCAGGCTAGGCTGAGAGTGAGTGACTGGCTCAAGGTCACCCACCAAGCTTCCTGGGACTCCCAGATACTAGCCTGTCACTCCACCTATCCACTCCACCACACCAGCTCTCACACTGGTAGTATTGAGGGGGAGCTGGACGGACTGACAAAGAAATACACTCTCTAGTATTTTGTTGTGGGCCAAGAACTCCAGAGCACAAAGCAGCTACAATGACTTTTGGGTCACAGGCCACTGTTTCAAATGGTCACCTTCCTCTTCCAATACAAAAATGTGATCATGGCATAGATGAAGAATACAAGGTCATGATTTCTACTGTTCTTCCCAATGCACTCTAAAAGAAGAGCTCGTTACAACTGTAGAAGTCTGGATCTGATCCAAATGTTACAAGTATTGAAGAATCATGCCCGCAAGTGTCAACAAACTAATCTCCCTCCAAGGATTTCACATCTGCAAACACTGCCTCACTCTGCAGCTTCAACAACCTCCTAATGGATGACAGGCATGATACCAAGTCCTCACAGCCACCATGAGGACTTCTATCCCCAACTGGGGATTGGCAACCCTACTTATAAAGTCGATATCTCAGCTACCTGGCATTACATTTTATGGCATGTGTGGCCCGATTCCCCAAAGTTCCATTTATGTCAGATCCAGCCCTTGTAACAAATGAGTTCGACACCCCTGATCTAGCCCTTTACACTGCTCGGTATGTGCAACCAACAGTGTTAGAAACATACACATTTTCAAAAAAAATGAAATCTGGGAAATAACAGAACATGCCAATCAATTGTTATAATGCCATAGCAAGCTCAATTTTTAATTTTTTTTAAAAAAGACTTTCATTGGATGATGGGGTGAAATGTTGGCAGTGAAGGTCTGAGGCACTGTGTGAATGTTCTGTTGCCAGTGCAAATGCAAATGCATTATAAAAGAGAGAGAAGAAAAGGAAGACGGTGGGAGGGACGGTGGCTCAGTGGTAGAGCATCTGCTTGGTAAGCAGAAGGTCCCAGGTTCAATCCCCGGCATCTCCAACTAAAAAGGGTCCAGGTAAGTAGGGGTGAAAAACCTCAGCTTGAGACCCTGGAGAGCCGCTGCCAGTCTGAGTAGACAATACTGACTTTGATGGACTGAGGGTCTGATTCAGTAGAAGGGAGTTTCATATGTTCATATGATTTCAAAGCTCTGCTGGAGACAAAACCTTTGCCAATGTCCTCTCCTTTAAAAGAATACCTGGCTCAAACCAACTCAGAGTCCTCTAACTGACAAAAGCCAGTATTTACCTGAATTGTTCTCCATCACAGTTAAATTAGTTTGCAGACTCTCAGTAACAGCATCACTTTCTTCTCCGGCGAGTACATTTTCTGCATGGTCATGAACTTGACTTTAATTTTCTCAACATCCACAAAGTCTGGTGTGGGGACGAATACTCCCAGCTCTTGGGGATTCCTCTGCCGGACCAACTGAAGGTTCTCTTTCAGCTGCTTCCAAGAGCCGTCAGCCATGTGGAACTCTTTCAGCATGGCCTCAATGTGGCCTTTGAGGGGCTTCAAGATGCTCTTGTGCATGGCCTTCTCCAGCACCACATCTGTAAAGAGACAGGCAAACACTGGTCACTAACTGGCAAACGAAATTCCTGGGGGAGCAGAAAGGAATGGAAATTGTTTGCTCAAGCTGAAACGGTTATTAAAAAAGAGTTTCAGAAAATCTTAATTGTCAAAAGGATTTCCAGATGCATTTTAACAAAGGGGGGAAATGAAACTTGCAGTCTGCATTTTACATATATTCATGTTATTTGAGCAAAAAGGGCAATGTAAAATACAAAAGCAGGCACCCAGACCAGAGTTCATTTCAAAAGGTTTGTGTTATCCATTTTTATGGTCTTTGCACTTCCACTTTAAAACATTCTTAAAATATATGATAGATATTGCAGAAAATTAAATGAAATTAGAAATTAGAAGTTAGATACACCTCCCCATTCTGTTATACGGTCACTGATGATGTGAGGCAGAAAATTTTCTATTGCTTGTTTTTCCTGTGCAAAATGTTGTATGCCTGATGTTAATAAACAATGCAGTTAATGGATGACAGTACAATCTTGGACCACAAGTAGAAACCAAAGCATATCTAAAACTGTAATTAGTATCACTTCTGATGCAAATTCCTGGTGAGGGTGGGAGGGTTTTTGCACATCTGTTATCCCTTTTACTGCTTTTTGTTACTTTGAGGTAGCCATAACGCCTAAGAAAAAAAATTACCCTCACCTGGGTGGCGCAGGATAGCTTGATCTTGTCAGAACTTGGAAGTTAAACAGGTTGGCCCTGGCTAGTATTTGGATGGGAGACCACCAAGAAATTCAAGGGTTGCTCTGTAGAAGCAGGCAACAGAAAACCACCTCTGCTTGTCTCTTGCCTTGAAAACCCCACAGGGTTGCCACACGGTGCCTATGATTTGTGGGCATCATTGGAGTTCTGATACAGAGTGGTGGGTGTAACTACAAAATGGCTGCCACAGGAGGCAACCGCTCATCACTCCTCTCCAAGAGGATGAGGAACCATTTACAAGCCAAAAAGACAAATCAGTAGATTCTAGATCAAATCAAGCCTGAGCTCTCCCTAGAAGTGAAAATGACTAACCTGAGGCGATGGTTCTGGTCACATCATGAGAAGAACAGACTCACTGGCAAAGACAATAATGCTTGGAAAAGAGGAAGGTCCCCCATGAGATGGATGGACTCAGTCACGGGAGCCACAGGGGCCCTCTGTTTGCAACGCCTCAGCAAGGCTGTCAGCAACGGGGATGTTTTGGAAGGCATTAATTCATAGGGTCACCACAAGTCAGAAGCAACCTGACAATCTCCCTCCCCCCCACCCTCCATGCATGCACCTTGAGTCACAAACACTTTGAAAAAAATGTGGTAGGAGCAACAGTGTTGCAGTGTTTTGTTATTAAAGAGGGGGGAAAAACATTATAAATATCTGCTGGGTTTGGATAGCAGGCTAAAATGCATGCATTCCTCCCCTCTCCCACACATGAGCTGCCCCCAAAGCAAGCCAACATCTGTGAAGCAAATGAAACTCTGTTTCATCCATATTAGACTGCACACAATACAGAGTCAATATTTGTAACCTTGGAGTCAGATTGGCATTCTCCAGAGATAAATGGGGATGGGGCATTTTTATCTGTTATGTGCAGCCTGGCTCTTGCGAAGCGAGATGCTTTGCATTCCTGACACCTCCCCACCCCCACCCTGGCTCAGTTTCTGTCAGCAGTGCCACGAGGAATTGGACCGTCTGCCTCCTGGAAGAATCTTCAGAGAAGTGGAGGGAGTTAAAGCATCAACGAATGATGTGAAAAACAGACAGATTTTTTTTCTCCTCTCTCACTCATACTAGAATTCAGGGTCATTCGATGAAATAAATCATTTATTTATTTACTTCATTTATATCCCCACCTTCTTCCCCATTGGGAACCCAAGGTGGCTCATGTAATTCTCCTCTCCTTTATTTTATCCTCTCAACAACATCCCTGCAAGGTAGGTTAGGCTGAGAATATGTCAGTATCCCAAGGACGCTCAGCAAGCCTCCATGGCAGTGAAGATTCAAACCTGTTCCTCCCAGATACTAGTCTGACACACCAACCACTACACCACACTGGATTCAGTGCTATTTCACACAACACAAAGTTAACCATGTGGAATTGGCTGTCAGAAGATGGGGTGATGCCCACTGGCTTTAAAGAGGAGGATTAGATAAACCATGGGAAGTAATTCTATCCCTGGCTATTGGATCAAGGGAACTAAGCAGGAACTCCCACGTTCAGAGGGAGAATACCTCTGCAAACAGGGTGGCACCTACACGTAACTGTTGTTGGTCCAGCAGTTACCTGTGCAGTCACATCTGGGTTACTGCGCATGTGCAGGCCTGCCATAGACAGCTTCTGAAACTCAAAAACTCGAGAGGGTGATCCTTTCCCCCTCGTCCATACTGCCCTTCCTGCCTGAGGTGGTGGAGTGCCCTTTCTTCGATTCCTCCCTGGCACTATTGGAAAGAGCTGGTCTTGTTATAATCATGAGAGTTCACAGTGCGGCGGGAAGGAGGGATGTGTGACTGTACAGGTAACCATTAGGTGAACAACAGTTATGGGTAAATGCAACTCTGTTTTCAACATAGTGGTACCTATGTAGCCCCACATGGGAGAGTAACCAGCAGACTTACCAAGCCTCGGAAGGCAGGTGTGAACTCCTACGTGAATATTGTTTGGAGTACGGCCTTTCCGAATGCCACCATCTTTCCTGGCATCAATGTTAATGGAATAGTGCTTGACAAAAGTGCAAGCGGAGAACCAGGTCACCATCTTGCATTCCTCTTCTACCGGAAGACCACACAGAATTGCTGCTTAGGTCACTTGCGCCCTGGTGGAATGGGCATAGAGGCATGAAGGTCCATCAGCTCACACAAACTGGCAGCATAATCAGGTGACAATCTCTTGAATTTAAGGTCTGGTTTTGTCTCGAACATGAGATGAATAGGCTATCATCCTCTCCAAAACTTCTGGTTCTGTCCAGGTAAAATTGCAAAGCCCTGTAGACATCCAAAATGTGGAGGCACATTCAGGTTCATTCTGTGGCAACAGAGGACATACTGGCAGATGGGTATCTTGATTTAGGTGAAATTTCAATCTTGGCCCAGAACCCAAGGAATGGCTAGAAAACTAACCTCAAGGAAAGGGGGGGGGGCGGGTTATGACAAAAGGCCTGGAGTTTGCTAACTCTCCTGGCTGACATTATGGCTACCAAGAACATGTTTTTCACTGGCAGCAAGTCTGAATGGGGGGAGGGACGGTGGCTCAGTGGTAGAGCATCTGCTTGGGAAGCAGAAGGTCCCAGGTTCAATCCCCGGCATCTCCAAAAAAGGGCCCAGGCAAATAGGTGTGAAAAACCTCAGCTTGAGACCCTGGAGAGCAGGGGAGGGACGGTGGCTCAGTGGTAGAGCATCTGCTTGGGTAGCAGAAGGTCCCAGGTTTAATCCCTGGCATCTCCAAAAAAGGGTCCAGGCAAATAGGCGTGAAGAACCTCAGCTTGAGATCCTGGAGAGCCGCTGACAGTCTGAGTAGACAATACTGACTTTGATGGACCGAGAGTCTGATTCAGTATAAGGCAGCTTCATATGTTCACATGAATGAGCAAGTGGCCATTGGTTTGAAGGGTTTGCCCATCAATTTGGCCAGCACCAGTCAGAAACTCCATTGGGGAGTCGGGAGGGAGGGGGGACAGACTTCCAGGAACATTTTAGATTCTCTTTGGGTGAAGACGGATTCAAAAATTTGACCAGCGGGGCACGCTGGCCTGGCCCATGATGAGAAGGACTTCTATTATGAAGAGCATGTTGAAGGGGTTTTTTTTAACATTTAGCAGTATCTGCTTCACAAGTTCCGAAAAACAATTGTCAGGGAATGAATGAACCATGCTGTCAAATGCAGGTTGTGTCGATCTGGGTGCAGGAAGGGGCCCTGCAATAGGAAGCTGTGGTGGGGCAGGAGGATGCGACATTTGCCTTGAGATAACTTGAGCAATGCATGGAACCACACTGTCTGGGCCAGAATGGAGCTACTGCTATGGCCATCATGGCCTCTTGCACTCATCCTGCACATCATTCTTGAAACCAATGGGAGAGGGGGAAAGACCTCATACATGTCCCTCTCCACTGAATCTGGAAGGCATGTTCAGTGAGAGAGGATGTCAAGCTGCTTAGGAACGGAACAGGGCACATTTCTTGTTTGTGTCTGTCACAAATAGATCTATACGGAATGTGCCCAAAAGAGCAGAAAAAAGAACAAGAGGAAAACCAGCAGCTAAATAAAATTTAAAAAGAAAAAGGGGATACATAAATTAGAGACAAAAATGCAGTAACAGCAGTGGCAGATCTCCACAGGAGTCTCTACAGAAAGTTTCCCAATACCTAAAAATAAGTCCATATGCCGTCTACACGCCCTTCATTCAGATAGTGATAAAGCTGTATGGTCCTCAATCCACTGACTTACCAGAGGTGGGCATTAATCTCCCCAAGTGCTAAGCACTGCAGAGGCAATTTCTTATAAGTAGACCAAAGATCATGGATGGAAGAGATCTACATGAGCACCTCAGCGAGTGAGACGTCTGAAGTGAGACGTCTGAAGTGACGGGGATATGTGGTATGGGGAGATGGATAAGAGATTTTGTGGAAGGGCCCAAGAGGATAGGGAGTGTCTAATATGTCTTGAGGCATTCAATCTTCTGGATTGGGGGTGGCAGAGGGCCCTGAAAACCTGTAGGAACCATAGTCACCTCGAGATTGGACTACTGTAATGCCCTCTACATGGGGCTGCCCCTGTACCGAACGCGGAAACTGCAGCCAGTGCAGAACACAGCAGCCAGGCTACTAGTGGGACTACCTCGGTGGGAACACGTGTGGTCTAGGCTGCGGGAACTGCACTGGCTGCCAATTGTATACCGGGTTCGTTACAAGGTGCTGGTTATTACCTATAAAGCCCTATATGGCCGAGGACCTGCCTACCTCAGGGACCGCCTCTCCCCATATGTCCCCCAGAGAGCACTGCGTTCCAGTTCACAAAATCTCTTGGAAATCCCTGGGCCAAACTTAAAACAACTAGGGAGCTGGCCTTCTCGATAAAAGCGCCCCAGTGGTGGAATCAGCTGCCGGAGGAGGTGCGGGCCCTGCGGGACCTCAACCAGTTCCGCAGGGCCTGCAAAACTGCCCTCTTCCAAGAAGCCTTTAAGACGTAACCAGAATTAATATTACGCTGCCTGGATAAATAGAGACTGTAGCACCACTGTATTGTTTTAGCTTTTTAAATTAATTTATATTTGTATTTATATTGTTGATTGATTTTATCTGTCATTGTTATATCATGATACTGCATCATGTCCTGTAAGCCGCCCTGAGCCTGCCTCGGCGGGGAGGGCGGGATATAAATAAAACTTATTATTATAGCTGGAGGGTATGCATCTATAGTCTGGTGCAGGGGTCCTCAAACTTTTTAAATAGGGGGCCAGTTCACTGTCCCTCAGACTGTTGGAGGACCGGACTGCCGTTACTGTACAAGGCCGCAGGCCGTCAGTTCTCTGTCATCTGCATCTCTCTCCCTTCCCCACACCACACACCCCGGCCTGGGAATTCACCTCACCTCGGTATCACCTCACACTCTGTCTCCGCCGCCTCAGCCCAGTGCCGGAAGTGTGCGTTGCTAACGCGAGTTTAGGTCGAACGTCACTTCTGTTCTGATTTTGCCATAACCCGGCGGGCCGCATAAACGTCCTCAACGGGCCGCATCTGGCCCGCGGGCCGTAGTTTGAGGACCCCTAGTCTGGTGTATAGGATTACTGCTATGGTAGCTGCCTTTCTGGGAACAGAGCCTCTCCTGCCCCTGTACTGATCTCCTCCCTAGGAGCCCGGCAAGCCTGGCACAGTGCTGCTGCTGGGCAGCCTCCTACAGCCTCCACTGCTGACTGGTCCCACCTGAGTGGAAGAACCTCCAGCAACTGCCCTGGGCTGCCTAGCAGGGGAGGGAAGGTGAAGAGCTGCCAGCAGGGGCCAGAAAACTGGGGAAAAGAAGGACATCTTCTGGGGATTTCCTGGAGCAGGTGGAAGGTCTCAAGAATGCTTCTTGCCATGTGCGCATCCATTTTGAGTTCAGACCAGTGCTGCAGAAAAGAACGGCTATAGCAGGGACTAGCTATGTTTAACCTGCTTGCTGGCTTATCAACCGTATTATGTCTGTAACGTCATACAAGTAACTTTCTCCCCTGAGTGTGTGGTACTGTTTGGAGTGGAAGGTCACAGCTCAGAGACTTTCGTTTTGGAGTAAACTGCTTCAGCAGGAGCTGATAACAGTACAGTGGGGAAGGGGGGAATGCTTCATTGGTAGGAAAAAAGGTGCTTAGTGCTTCAAACTTGTAACAGTTTGGAGTCATAGAGTTGGAAGGGACCTCCAGGGTCATCTAGTCCAACCCCCTGCACAATGCAGGAAACTCACAAATACCTCTCCATAAATTCATAGGGTCTTCATTGCTGTCAGATGGCCATCTAGCCTCTGGACTCAAGGTTATAACTGTATTCCTGAGCCAAGGATCCCAGTCTCACCAAGATGAAGTCTTGGACCTGTAATGTCTTCATTTAATGAATAAACCTAATTTCATTTCATCATAGAAGCTATCATTGATGGGGATGGTACAGCACTTCACAGAAGGTCCAGCAGGCCAGTAATAAATAGCTTGGGGAAATACTGGATGCGCCCTAGAGGAGAAGGGTCTAGGAAAGGATTTGACCCTTGGAGGGGAAATGGCAGTCTGGGGAGAGTGGAGGGACAGCAGCCCATTGGTTGAGGGATCAGACAACAGGGGCCTGGGATTAGGGTTGCAAGGTCGCCTCTTCTCCCCAGCACACCCTCCCACCACCACTTTCCTCCAACCATTTAAAGGGACCTTCCCTTTAAATGGTTGGGGGTGAAGAGGCCCCCGCTTGGAAAGAGTGGACCATCCCATGCTGCTGCCTTCCAAGCTGCAGATTCATGGCTGGGGCTTGCACGGTCCCCACGGGGACATGGAGAACTGCTGGGGGTGGGGCTTCCGCCACCGGCCAACTGGCTGGCGTCGGGGGGAAGCCCCCAAAACCAGGGGGTCCCCTTCCCCCACCTGGGGATTGGTATCCCTACCTGGGATGCATTGATGGGAGCCTGAGGAAGTCCCACCCTAGGTACTCCTTCATAAGGTTTGCTTGGAAACATCCAAGGAGGAAGGATGTCAGGTGTTGTCCTCATAGCCAAAAGGCAGGCAGAGGGCAGGGAGAGAGGGGACCAAAGTGAAGGAATACCTCCTCCTCTCCGCTGCTGAGGCACTGATAACGGGCATAGTGGAAAAGGAGTAACTGGAAGGTGGACTCCACCTGTTGCCATTAACCCCAGTAATTTTGGGGAAAATATTATGGGTTGGAACTGGAGAAAGCTACAATAAAATATCCCTAAATGTATTGCTAGGATTCTGTCTAGGGGCAAGGAAACACCTAGTATTGCTCCTTTGACGGAAACCCTTAGGTAGCTTTTAGTCTGGTTTTTATGATGTTGGCTCAGGTTACTCTAGGATCTTCAATGTTAGCTAGACACCTGATAGGAGTTTCACCTTGGAAACGGCTACAATCAACCAGTCTCCTCTTGTGCCCTACCCTGAGCAGGTAAGTTACCACCACTGCTATAACTTTGGTGAACTCTCTGGAAATCATGGCTAGACCGAACACTAGAAGGGTGCACTGCAGAACAAGAGTGCCGCATTGGAAGCAGAGGTATTTCCAAAAATCTAGCCTGATCTTTACATGGAAATAGGCTTCTAATAGGTGACAATTACACCTGGACACAATAAAGGAAGGATGTCTTTGATAGCCCGGATGCAGTAAAACAAGGGCATCTGCAGTAGGTAGCAGTCTGAACTCTGTCAACAAAAACTCGTTCAGGTTCTTCAGGTCAAACATCACTATAATCTCCCCCTCCTCTTTTTGACCAAGAAGTTCCCTGAATAAAAAAGCCTGCGTGTTGTTCTTTCAAAGGAGTTTCTGTAATTGCCTTTTTGCTTAATAGGGCCTCAACTTCTGCTGTACTCCTTGGTGGGTTGGGGGTAGGTGGAAAGTGACCTGGAATATCCGAGAACTATATGGCATAGCCCTGTTGACATTACTATTAGGATTAGTTGGCTTTGACAAGCTTCCCCCCACGTTACGTTGGAAAGATTTTGTTCTATCCCACTAATAATTGTCAAAAGCTCTGCTTTGGTAGATTAGACAGTTTTGGGGACTGTTATCTGGGCTTTCCCTTTCTAGAGGCAAACTTTGAACATATGAAGCTGCCTTATACTGAATCAGACCCTTGGTCCATCAAAGTCAGTATCGTCTTCTCAGACTGGCAGCAGCTCTCCAGGGTCTCAAGCTGAGGTTTTTCACACCTCTTTGCCTGGACCCTTTTTTGGAGATGCCAGGGATTGAACCTGGGACCTTCTGCTTCCCAAGCAGATGCTCTACCACTGAGCCACCGTCCCTCCCTATGGTTGAACCATAGCTCTGTAGGAGGGACTGCTATAAAGACTATACAAGGCCTATAATATCGTCTGGCCTTTTGAGTATTTTGGAGAGCAGGAACGAGGCTTAAGGTTTTGGCTGTGAGTCTGTCTTTCCACATTTTAGTGAGGACATCATTGGTTTTACTACTAAAGACTTCAGTCTCATCAGATGGGAGAACTTCAAGTCTGGCTTGGGTTTCACTTGGTAGCACTGTGGAACAAAGCTGGGAGTGATGAAGCAAAATGGCTATGGCCAGGCTGCAGGCCACACAATCTGCCACATACTTGGTAGAGGAGATCTGGTGCTTGGAGGCCATTGATGCCTCTAGTGCTACGAACTTGGCATGTTCGAGCTTTCCCTCTGCACTTTTCCCTCTGGCAGAAGTTCCAGACAGGGAGCAATACCATCCCCACAGGAACAGTTAGTATCTAGCGATCCTCAAAGGCAAACATGGAGGAGGAGCAGATCTTTTGGCTTACTCCAGCAAGCTTGCGACCCTCTCTGTTAACAGGGGCAGAGTTTGGGTTTCTTCCATGAATGGAGTCCAGGAAGTTAGCAGTGGGATGCTGGAACAGAAAAGGGCAGCCTTCTTGCTTCATCTTATATTGGATTTCAGTTCTGTGGGCCGGCAGCAGCAAAGGTGGGCTCGAGCCAGGGCCCTGCATTTATTTGTAAAAGTCCTTCCATGACAGGAAAGGTCACTGAATCGGTGGAGTTGGGCTGCTTCAGCTTGAACACCAGATCTATAGTCCTTGAGGGAAAGAAGACATCTGTCTTTTCATATGGATAAGTTCCTCATTACAGAGCCAAAAGTCTTTACTAGGGGAATTTATGGATGGTTCTGGAACCTGGGGACAGTTCCAAGGAGAAATCAAAGTCCTGCTCATTACACAGTGGCTACTCATAGTTGCAACAGGCCTGAAAGCCTGTCCCCAATGCCACTGGAGAATCAGGATGCCCTTCAGATGTTACCAGGGGATCCTGCACAACACTGGTTGGATCAGAACCAAGCGACCCATATGGAACAAAACTCTGGTCATCACAATAGTTATTATAAAGCTCCTTGAAAAGGAGGGCACTGTCAGATCTGACTACTGTGCTGGATCTGATCGATGAGACAAGGGGCGTTTTCGCACTTACCTTTTACTGGCGCGACCATCCTCCTCACGCCGGCGGATCTGCAGGGATTTCGCACCAGAAGCGCCGGCGCAGCCAAAAGAGCCGGCAACTTCCGTCGCGGAGCCAGCTCAAACGGAAACCGCCAAGAAGCAGGAAAACGTTTGAGCTGGCTCCGCGACGGAAGTTGCCGGCTCTTTTGGCTGCGCCGGCGCTTCTGGTGCGAAATCCCTGCAGATCCGCCGGCGTGAGGAGGATGGTCGCGCCAGTAAAAGGTAAGTGCGAAAACGCCCAAGGATTAATGACAAGATGAAATGAAATCAACAAGTTCACCTTCTGACATGAAATCAACAAGTTCACCATCAGAGAGTGGACTGATGGCGAAGAGTTAGAATTATAGGGGCTGTTCAGATGCACAGTATAATCAGTTGTCGCTGCTGTTTCATACCAGATTAAAAGTGGCTGATCAGACAGCAACATCTGCCTCCCAGTATTAACTCATAGTAGCCCCCCCCCCCAATCCTTCTTGAAACCGAAGTATTTTGTTACCTGCTCCTTTGCGGTGTTTTTTGAGTGCTCCGGTTTCACCTCTTAGTTCCCCCGTCTGGATAGTTCTCGACCAACTTCTGGATGTCTGAAGGCTGTCCTGGAGCAAAAGGAGCCTCAGACATCCAGTTTACAGTCGCCATTTTTTTTTTACTACTTAGCGATATGCGCATAACTGCATAACCACATAATGTTTTAACCTATGTGCATGTGTGTATATGCGCATAATGTGCACGTGCACATAATGCGTGCATGCGCATAGTGCGCATAAAAGTGGAGGAAAAAAGAACTGCATAGTGCCATCGTGTGGACGGCAGAAGACGGTTTCACGTCGGAATGCTTCGAATTACAGTATGGCAGTCTGATCGATAATATCCGGAACAACGATATTCGGAACAGAACCGAATATTGGACTCAACACGCTGTGTGAACAGGGCCATAGCGTCACAGAGTTGGAAGGGACCTCCAGGGTCATCTAGGCCAACCCCCTGCACAACACAGGGACTTCACAAATACCTCCCCCACACACATACATCCCCAGTGACCCTGGCTCCATACCCAGAAGATGGCAAAAACCTCCAGGATCCCTGGCCAAACTGGTCTGGAGAAAAATTGCTGATTGATCCCAAAGTGGCAAGCAGCATTTCCCCAGGTGTGTAAGCAAGGGCCAGAAGAACTAAGCATTGGTGCAACCCTTCCTGCCCTCCCTCTCACGATCTGCCTAATTCACGGAATCAGCATTGCTGCCAGATGGCCACCTACCCTCTGTTTATAAACCTCCAGGGAAGGAGAGCCCGCCACCTCTCAGAATCAGTGAAGGTTGAGTGACAGGATTAAAGGCTGTGGACCCACAGCCTTATGATTTGGATGACTTCAACAATACTGTTTCAGCAATCTTGTGCTTATAACAAGCCTTTTTTTTTTTTTTGAGGAGGCTCGGAGGCTTTGGGTAATGTTGTGGTAGTGCTGAATGGCAACCTGTTCAGCATTGTGGCTGAAACTGATCTCAGAACCAACAATGATCAAATCTCCCTCTCCATATTTGGTTTTTGGTGTCATGCTTGGAAGATTGTTGGAAGCAGCACCAGACAAGCTCTCTTCCATAGAGGGGCTTTCAAACATGACACTCTGTCATGTCACGGTTTGGAAATGAACTGTCCAACTTACTGTGCACCTTGAGACATTATGCTCTTCGCTGAGGCCTAATAGACACCAGGACTGGTTGTCAGCAGGGGGGATTTCCACCCTGCATTTTTTAAAGAGAGGTTTTCTGGGCCGTGTTATTCAAGGCCAGCTGCTCTGAATTCTCATCGTAGCAAGTGCAGTCTGCCAAAAACAGAAGAAAGTCTGAAGGCTGCAGTTTTTTCTCACACAGAACTTTGAACACAAGAAGCTCTCTCCGCAGCAGCCGAAAGAGAACAGAGGGAAGGGTGCTGCTCGGCTTGTCCCTTTATGCCAGAAAAGGTAGGAAAGCAGCAGCAGCGGGCGAGGGGGAAGAAAGCCATCTGGAGTTTTTGAGCTTCACAATCTCTCTGCAGCAGGCCTGCACATTAACCTGCACATTAACCCTGTGGGGTTGCACGGGTACCACGACAATGAATATCAGAGCACCAACAGAAGAAAGCTGTTACCTTCATATCCTGTTTGAGAGCTATCAGGAGGCACCTGCCTCGTCACTAATTGGAAAAAAATCTTATGTTTTCAGTTTAATTGAGATGTCAACTAGGATAGTAGTCCACTTTTTTTAACAGTAAGCATAACTGTGATCATGACAAAATGACACTTTAAAAGTCAATACTAATACTATTGATGGGCATAACAGTAGCAACAGTGTATACGCAGGTATAGAATTAAGCCTGTTTCCATTCTTACAAGTACCCATGAGCATTTGTGCGCCTGATGCCTTTGTTCTTTTGTCATGCTCCCATCTCTCACAATCATTACACACTGTGTGTGTATCCATCCATTAGACCTTTATTGGCATTAATGTAAGAATACAGTATAGTTTAAAACAAACAGTAACACTATAAAATATAATAAAACCTTAAAAACCAGCAAGAGTTAAATGACATAAACTAGCTGTGGGCTATGCATGAGTAAAAGCCTCTCTGATTTGGATCGCAACCTGTAAAAAGCAAGCAACATGAGTAGTGACAAAGTTGTGTTTCCCGTGGAGTAAAAAGCGGACCTTGGCATTGTCAGAAAGGCCTTGATGGTCGGAGAGCAGTGCATCTAGGTATCTTGCTCGTGGACTGCTATAGAAAGAGCAGTCCAGAAGAACACGAGGGACCGTTTCGATGACTCCTTGGCTACAAGGGCATCGTCTAAGATTGTGGGGGATTCTGGGATACTTCCCACCTGTCATTAAGCCTTGGGTGCTGACTGAGGGGAAAGAGAACTTCTGAGGACTCGTAATGTTCAAAAGGGTTCCTCAGGACCTCAAGAAGTGGACTGAACAGCTTGAATCCTACACCTTTGCTCTGTGGGTGCTTCTTTTTGGGCAA
Source organism: Heteronotia binoei (assembly GCF_032191835.1). Taxonomy (NCBI): domain Eukaryota; kingdom Metazoa; phylum Chordata; class Lepidosauria; order Squamata; family Gekkonidae; genus Heteronotia; species Heteronotia binoei. The sequence continues at coordinate 11,655,458 of NC_083236.1, forward strand.
GGGAGAAGTGGTCTTGGATTTTGGTTGAGTTTATCTGAATCTGAGGTCAAAGTCACAGTATTCTACACACTCACATGCATCCGTTTGGCATGTCATTTGTTTTTCAAATATCTATTGCCTTAGTAAGAGCCATACGTTTTATTTTATTCTAGTCACAACCCTGAAGTATTTTAAGTCAGCAAACAATTCATTCAAGCTTTGCTAGAACAATTAACTATACAGGTAATTGTAGTCACCATAGATAATTTTTAATTATCTTTAGGTCTACCATTAGTCACTTCAAAGTGGAAATAGGAAGTGCTTTGACAGAGTGAGCAGTTTCCCCGTGACTTCTAGAATCTCCATCTGTATCCTATCCTGAAATCCACTTTTGCTATCTTTTGAAGCAGTGCAACATTGAAAGCGGGAGGGGGGATATATATGTGACTAATCTATCCTTAATTGACCTCCTGTTTCTTCTTCCTGTCATACTTACAATGCTGCCCACCACTACTGAGAACACTGTGCACAATGAAACTTCACTCAAATGTACTACAGACTTTCAAAGACACACAGGATTCAAGGATGGCCATCCTGGTTTTGAAATGTAAGGGCAATACTACCTAACTGTGGTAAGAATTATAACAATATAAATGTATGTTCAACATTCTGTATGTTCAAAACTTACTTTAATTTCTAATTACTACACAGTACCAAATTGCAGTATGTTATAGTTGCTATGAACATATGAAGCTGCCTTATACTGAATCAGACCCTGGGTCCATCCAAGTCAGTATTGTCTACTCAGACTGGCAGCGGCTCTCCAGGGTCTCAAGCGGAGGTTTTTCACACCTATTTGCCTGGATCCTTTTTTGGAGATGCCGGGGATTGAACCTGGGACCTTCTGCTTCCCAAGCAGATGCTCTACCACTGAGCCACTGTCCCTCCCCTGCTATGTTCTAGGTAGCTCTGGTTCTCTCTTCTATTTTAAGATAGACCATGAAAATTAATAAATGATTAAATGGAAGAACAAACACAACTGAATAATACTGCAGCAAAACGTTTTTCCTAGCTAAACCAAGGACTGTGCCCTTGGCTTATTACATTGAATGCAGTTACAATAAACACATAGAAAACTGAGGATGTGAACCAGCTGGGGCAGTCTGTACAAGTAAGCCACTGCTGTGATTAGATGTGTTTTTTCCACTATCACAGGTCATGGCTGCCAACTCATTCATGGTTCACCCTACAAAAGGTGAGCCCTGGTTCACCCTACAAAAGGTGAGTCCCAAAGAAGAGCTTTCATGCTGGCCAGATTTAATGCACTACCATTGGCCATCCTCTCTGGAAGATACCACAGAATCCCCTGCAATCTTAGATGATGCCTTTGTAGCCAAGGAGTCATCGAAATGGTCTCTCATGTTCTTTTGGACTGCCCTTCCTATAGCAGTCCACGAGCAAGATACTTAGATGCTCTGCTCTTTGACCATCAAGGCCTCTCTGTCAATGCTCAAGTTCGCTTTTTACTCCACGGGAAACACAACTTTGTGACCACTCACGTGGCTTGCTTTTTACAGGTTGCGATCCAAATCAGAGAGGCTTTTACTCATGCATAGCCCACAGCTATTTTATGTCATTTAACTTTTGCTGGTTTTTCGCAGGTTTTACTATATTTTATAGCGTTACTGTCGGTTTTAAAGTATACTGTACTCTTATATCAATGCCAATAAAGGTCTACCAAAACAATAAAGGTGAGTGCATGTGAACTGTTCCTTGAGAAGGCTCAGCTTGGGCAAGAATTGATGGCTCCCTCCTGGACACTGGTGGGAGGGGGTGGTCAGGAAATTCCTGGAGATTTGGGGATGGAGCCTGTGGAGAAACGCCATTTTAGTCAGTGGTGGTGCTTCATTTGGCAGGGGTCAGTAAATCCCTCAGCCGGCGTTGTAGCCTTCCCCTCACTCCCCCCCCCTCCCTTCCAGAGCCAAACCAACAACGCTAGGGGGAAAATCTCCTAGAGAGGCAGGAAGTGCTGTTGTTCCTTGCATGTGTTAGGCAGGAAGAGAAGGCAGATTTGAACTGGGGCTCGAGCGAGCATGTGGTGAGCAATGGAGGCTCCTGCCGGGGAGGCCCCCAGGCAGGCAGACTAAGTAAGTAATTCTCAAGACAGGACAAGTTTAGATCAGGGCCAGCAGGACGCGTTTATAAACACCTTTCCTTTGTCATGCTGTTTGCGGTGCTGTGCTGTGCTGTGCTACTTTTTTAGATGCAACTGTTTTTGTTTTGTTTTTCTTTTCCTATCTGTTTCTCTTTTTAAATAATTATATTTTTACTGTTTAAATGCTGGCAGTCAAACTCTGTACCACATAGATCCCCAAACCGCTTTAGACCACGCTGTGTTAAGAAGGGGGCCCCGGGGAAGGGGGAAGGCATGCAGTTGGATAAGGTGCCAATCCTCCAGGGGTGCCCCAAAGAAGTGCTGAGGTCTCTGTGAAACCCAAGTGCAGGGTGGCAGAGGACCTTGAGGCCTGGCCTCATAGCGGGAAAGGGGGATTGGGAGTCCTGTTCCTCTCAATCTGAACCCCGGGACTGAGCAGGTGGTGGCAGCGCGCCCAAGGGGCAGGAGGAGAAATAGCTCCCTCCAGGAGTTGGCGGCTCAATAGGGAGCTGACGGGACCGGGCCTGAAGGCAGAATCGGGCCGGTTCCGCCACAGAGCCCGTAGGGTACAATGCCCTAGAGCCCATCCTCCAAAACATCCATTTTCTCCAGGGAAATTGATCCCTGTAATCTGGAGATGAGCTGTAATCCTGGGGGATTCCCAGGTCCCACCTCCAGGCTGGCATCCCTAACAGGGATACATTTCTCCAAACATATGAACTGCTTCTCTGTATAACGCATTTTCACTTAGCTGCCAGAAAACTGAGCTTGAAAACACTTCCCAGGAGGTTGGGTGTTTTTTTGTCTTCTTGTGTTTTGTGTGTGTGAGTGTGTAAGTCATGAGTTAGAATTATCTAATTCTGTCTTCCATAATGAGCCTTTATTAACATTTTTGCTGACTTCCTGTATGCCACCAAACCCAGCCTCTTTTAAGTTATCGCTGCTGGTCAACAGGCAGCTTTACGTGAAATTTTATTCTATTGTTTTGCCTGGTCATAAAGAATGCCACCGGACAGTACAATATTTTAAAAGTGACCATGAAACAGTTTATTCTTGTATTTGTTGAAATCTTCCCAGTTTTAATATGGGATATCATTAAAATCTTATCCTAAAGACCACTGGTTCTGGGAAGTTAACAAAATCTAGAAGGAAAATTGAAGCATAATGAAAGTCCTCAGTTACTTGGTTCCTTAACTTCTTTTATACTATGCATTCTTCTATTCTGTACTGAGGTTATATAGCCCACCCTTCCCCTTTATCAGACTCCTTCCTTAACCACCTTCTACCTCATTTCGAGTTCAAACTTGAAAGTCAAAACCAAACACATCAGCCCTTTCAAGCATCATGTCTCATTCCCAGTGGAGGACAACTGCTGTTCTCATTCCAAAACTGTGCTCCACAACAGCAGAATCGTGAGGTTTCTCTCTCACAACCCACCATGCATCCCATCTTTCTAAGGCTGTTGCTTCAAACGAAGAGGGCTGCCTCCTCACCCAGCTTGAGAGGATTTCCCCCATCCCGGTTCCCCAATGGCACTCTTTGCCAGTCATCTCCATGGCAACAGTCTTTTGGAAGGCCTCCGAGGGTGGTTACCAGGTCCCTCCTGATAACCAGCAGGGAAAGCCTTAGTCCAGACTTTATCAGAGATGAAGCAGTGTTACTTCCAGCGCGCACCAGAAATACCGTCATCATGCTGCTGGTGACATGGGAACACGCTGGTATTTGGGCAAAAATTCTATGGTAGAAGACATTTTTACCATAAAGTTTCTGCTCAAATACCAGAGCATCCTGTGTCACAATGACACCACTTCCAGTACTTGCCAGAAGTGACATTGCCATGCCACTGCTGCAGTGCAAGCCAGATGAAGCTATGGTCTTTGCTCTTGGCAAGGCAACAACACTGCATTCAAATTTGAGCACCCCTGCCCCCATTGTAGTAGAATTCATCAAATCATAGAGTTAGAAGGAGCCATATAGACCATCTAGTCAACCCCCTGCTCCATGCAGGATCAGCCTTAAAGCATCTCCAACAAATAATCATCCAGCTGCATTTTGAAGACTGCCAATGAAGGGGAGCTCACCACCTTCCTAGGAAGCTGGAATTATACCATCTCAAATGGCATATGATTGTTTCAGTCATTACAACTGGAGCTGCGGGGCTGGAGTTGCCAACAGAAAGGGACTCTTAATGTAAATCAAGAGTCGTATTAGCACACACAGAAATGGATACCTGGCTAGAGACAGAATAATTGGAGAGAAACACTGTCCTCTTTGTGGACTGGATTAGAATTATATACAGGCCTGACTTTTGTACAAACCTGCCTGACCCTTACATTTTACAATTTGTTTTAAGTGTGTGCTACTTGATTTTAGGCCACTGAAGAAGGCTCTTACAGCCGAAAAAGTGTCTGGCCTAGTGGCTTTTAATGAGATATTCTGTTATGTGTGATTCACGTTCATCTGATGTACAATTTCTTAGAATTTCTATGTATCTGTCTTGTTAATAAATACTTTGTTATTTTTAAGTTTGTTATACTCAGCCTTGGGAGAGCCAGTTTGGTGTAGTGGTGAAGTGTGCGGACTCTTATCTGGGAGAACCGGGTTTGATTCCCCACTCCTCCACTTGCACCTGCTGGAATGGCCTTGGGTCAGCCATAGCTCTGGCAGAGGTTGTCCTTGAAAGGGCAGCTGCTGTGAGAGCCCTCTCCAGCCCCACCCACCTCACAGGGTGTCTGTTGTGGGGGAGGAAGGTAAAGGAGATCGTGAGCCGCTCTGAGACTCTTCGGAGTGGAGGGCGGGATATAAATCCAACATCTTCATCTACCTCACAGGGTGTCTGTTGTGGGGGAGGAAGGGAAAGGAGATTGTGAGCCGCTCTGAGACTCTTCGGAGTGGAGGGCGGGATATAAATCCAACATCTTCATCTACCTCACAGGGTGTCTGTTGTGGGGGAGGAAGGGAAAGGAGATTGTGAGCCGCTCTGAGACTCTTCGGAGTGGAGGGCAGGATATAAATCCAACATCTTCATCTACCTCACAGGGTGTCTGTTGTGGGGGAGGAAGGTAAAGGAGATTGTGAGCCGCTCTGAGACACTTCAGAGTGGAGGGCGGGATATAAATCCAATATCTTCTTCTTCTTCTGAGTACCCAGGGAAGCCACTATCACAACAAGATGGCATTGTGAGGGCAGTTGCTGTGAGGAGACAGCCTACAAGTAGGACAAAGATGGCAGAAGAACAGAGCAGCGTGGAAGTTGTCGAGCATTCAGAGACAGAAGCCTGCCCCTGTGGCCCTATCTGATATATGTAGCTCTGGCACAAGGAATCTACATCATGAGGAGTTTAACATCACCAAATTTCTGTAGCTTCCCAGAACACATTTCCTAAGCCCAATGTGAGGCAAAATTGTGAACTTCTTGGGGCCTGTGAGCAGCAATGTATTTGACTATGAACACTGTGATCACACACACCAATGGACTTTCAGTCCACATTAATGCACTTTCCAACTGGATTTTGCCAGTTCATACAGTAAAATCCAGTTGGAAAGTCCATTGAAAGTGGATTGAAAGTGCATTACTTAGCAGCCGGACTCTCGGTTCAATCCAACAGGGATCATCTTACAACCCTAAATAAAGTAAGCTAGAAGGACCTCTAGCAGAATAAAGGGCTCACGGTGATAAATGGTTGAGAGCTGTTAGCTGAGACACAACCCAGCTTGGCTCATCCAGACCAAAGGCACAAAGGGAATTCCAGAGCTGTGTCTAGAGTTTACACTTTCATGAAGGAAAGCATGTCCAAAAATTAAAACCAGAGTCAAACATCTGGTGATTGTTCATTAGACACCCACAAAGTCCCTATCCATCAACTGGAAAGGCTGTTCTAAATTATTCAGACCTCCAGTAATGCAAGCACTCTGTGTATGTGTGTGTGTGTGTCTGCATGTTAACGTACCACACAGGAGCCACCACTGAAGGACTCCAGTTTGGGCCACTGTCAGCATAATTTTCCTACAAGTTGGCACCCTAAGCAAGGCGTGGCCCAGTGAACAAATCTGCTTCCTGGGGAGCGTATTGGGAGAGGCTGTCTGCAGTGCTGTTACCACCACTGTAATGTGTGAATTATGGTTAATGTCAGATAAAGAAACTATGGAATCCTACACTAGCTTAAGTTTTTGGGACATCTGTGGAGCAGCCCCTGATAAAGAAGATTACTTGAGATTTCTGTGGCACGGACCAGTGTGGCCAGGTCAGACAAACCGAAATATGGCGTCAGTTTCCATGGCAGCTGGCACTTTTAGCACTGTTTCTCCCCCCCAACAGAGCAGGATCTAACATCACTCCTAGAGTCCAAACTGAATCAGATACGTCATATCGTTTCACCAGACCAGAAGTGGGAAACCCTATCCCTTCCGGGACTTAAGCCTTTACAACCCACCTCTGTCTTTTTCTGGATTCATCTTCAACTTGCTCACCCTCAGCCCAGGACAGAAACAGCAGCTGGTGGTGGTGGTTTAGACCAAAAGTCCCCCCAGTGCGGTGCCTGCCAAGCGTTTTTAGGAAGCAGGTAGGGCTTTTGCCTTGCAAGGCTTCTGATTGGTCACTGGAGATTTGATTGGTTGTGCAGATTTTTAAAAAAAAAACTGTTGCTTTGGCTGCAGCCACCACCACAGCACAAAGATCTACACTGTGTTCCTGAAGTTATGCTGTGTTCCTGAAGTTATGCTCCTCCAGCAGCCATTTTTATGGCAGGCATTTTGTTGCTGTGCCCACCGTGATGTATCAGAATTCCAAAATGTGCCCATAGGCTCAAAAAGATTGGGGACCCCTAGTTTAGACAAAAAGATGTCTAATTGGGCATCATTAACCTATTGACAACATCCTAATCCAAAGCTACAATTGTTCCCAATAACTTCACATTGATATTAAAACATTTTAAAAGGCTGAAAACCATCCTGCATTGTAACCCACTCTATCTGGGTTATTAATAAAGTGTGAGAGCAGGACACACCAATGTCATGGTGTCTGGCTCTGGGATCTACATCCACTGCGTATTAAAACTGCCGGGCAGATGCACCCCAGAGTTGTCCACTTCTGCCCACTTTTCCAGCATATTTGGATCACACTGAATTCTAACTCTATCTTCTGGTGTATTCGCTGCTCTCCCCAGTTAGGTGTCACCTGCAAATTTAATGAGTAGCGCCTCCATACCCTCACCCAGATCATTGATAAAAATATTGGAAAGTACTGGACCCAAAACTGAGCCCTGTAGCACCCCACTGGACACCATCTGGATGAACTGCCAATGAGAACAACTCTTTGAATGCAGTTCTCCAACCAGTTCCCCATCCACCTAACTATCCTGGAGTCCAGCCCACACTCCTCTAGTACACCCATCAGAACATCATGAGGAACCCTGTCAAAAGCTTTACTGAAATCCAGGAGGATTCAGTCCAGGAGGATGCAAAGAATAAACGGACATGCCTGACATCAGAAACAACAACATTCAGTTGCTGACCTAAGAGTAGTAATGCTCTTAACAAAGGATTTTCAAAGGGAGCTTAGAAAGAGACTGCTGAATTGCAATTGATAATGAAGCTCAAAACAATGCATCCTCCTGGACTGAATTGAGATCTGGTTTTCCTGTCTCCCTACCAATGTGTGCTGTTATCCAGGCCTCAGATTCAATGGGAGCTCTCAGGAGCACAGCTCCTGAACCTTTCTGAGAGTTTCACCTCCTTGTCCACTGAATAGTATGTGCAGCTGCATAACAATCCCTGGATGAGCTCCACCACCTATTTTTCTACAAAATGACCACTGCTGTTATCATTTGGCATCTGAAATCACTCCGCTCTACAAGAAATAAGGACCAATCCAAGCATTCTAATTCCTAATCATGATTTTTTTTTGAAAGAAAATAAATCCAGATAGGAACAGAGAAATTCAGTATTTTTTTTTAAGTTTTCAGAATAAGCCAAAATAATCTTCTCAATGTATATTGTACTTACAGAACAATCCATCCTTTTGGTTGGTGGTAATTGCAAATGTGGCTCTCTGAGAGCTGTAGCATGAGTACCACTGGATTAGAGTTCTCTCTCTCATATTAACATGAGAACTTGAGAGCCAAAGTAATGAAATCAGTCAGCAGGAGATTCAAGAAACACAGATTCACATCACTATGTTATTGCAATGGGTTGTTTTTAAATGATGCTGGGAGTTGCCTTGGATGGAAAGGGATGATATAAAAAGGTTTAAAATAAAATAATGACAGTTAAATAAAACTCCCATGTTCAAGAACAGTGCACCTGTGAATACCATGTGCTGAGAATAAAGGGAAGCCTTTCATCTCTTGCTGATCATCCTGGCTGGCCACTGTTGGGAACAGAATGCTGAACTAGATGGACCTCTGCCCTGATCCAGCAGTGATCTTCTTAAGCTCAAAATAACACACGTGAAATATAAGGAGATTTAAAATGCACTATATAAATGCTGGTTATTAGTATCAAATAAAGCATTCCTTGTGCAAATGTTAACAAAAAGACCTCTCAATTTTTGATACCATCCAGAAATGGAGGATTTTTACACCTGGAGAGATACCAATACGATAAACCAGATCATTACGACTAGAAAATTAAAACATCACAGCCCGACCTAGAAAGAAAAGCATTCAATGATTTTCCAGCTCTAACTTTTTGTTTGCCTTAGGGACGCAGAAGTGGCAAAGTAAAACATGCAGGAGAAAGATTAGGCTGGTCTTTGTTCTGTTGTCTGCGAAGAATGACTCAGTCTGCCTACACAATAGCTCTGTGCTTCCATCAGCAAACATTTGAAGTTCCTCCTTTGCTGTGGTTAGCTGCAAAAATCACGCTGCCTCTCTGCATAATGAGAGGCTCTTTGCACAACTACTGATTGCTCAACCGCATTCAACCAGCTAAACCATGCATCTATTAACATACCAAAGGTACTTTTCTAGCTAGCACCAATCAAGAGTATCAACCACACCTTTGTAATGAGCACCAAAAGGCAATCCAACCTCAAGTAAACCTTGGTCAAACAAACAAACAACAAACAAAAAAGTGATGCAGAAACAGGTGGGTACTGCAGTTATACAACACACAGTGATTTCCTTCATATTAAATCACTAAACTATCTTGGGTTTCTTTCACTTTTTTGGTTCTAATCGCAGGATGTGACTTCTTGGCAATAGATCCCCTGCATGCTGGATAAACAATGAGTCAGCCACATGGAAACAGCTCCTCGATTCACAACCTGCCAAAGTTTCAGTGCAAAAACACAGAACAGTTCCCAGAGAAAGCTGTTATCAGCCTGAGCTATAGACAAATGCCTGCCCTGGACGCCCAGCAAATGAGACAAGGGGGAGGAAAGCAGTTCAGAGAAATGAGCTCACAAGGAAAGAATTTAGCTTTGAGGGAAGTTTACTATGAACACTGCTCCCCTGCCTTTTTGAACCAGCGTCACATAGAGACACATCATCCTAAGGGGGTTAACCTGGATTTCTGGCACACATCCCTCTGCTGTGGGTAACCAAACACATGCATTCTCTCCAGAGGAATATAAAATGCTTTCATATGCTACAGAGAGGCAAACAAATCCTGAGGTAAAAACCTCCCCCTTTTCCCTTTCAGCAATAATCTCTGCCTTACTTTATAGCCATGAATTTCTACTCTGCGCTGTAAAAGCAAAAACGACAAAAAACTTAATGGGAAGACAAAACACATTAAATATCTGTTTGCAGGAGATTATTTGTTTTGATGGCTGCAATATATGTTTAAAAATTTAGGCGTCACTGGGCACATGGCCTAATCCTGAGTGTGGTTATTGAAAAAGGATATACCACTTGACTGAATGTTATTATGTCTATGCAGGATGGCAACCTAAATCATTCGAGTTTTGTAGCTGTGCCTGCAATGTGTACCTCCATTCATGAGCCCTTAACCTGGCCTTACCCCCTTCCCCTCCTGGGGCATACACTAGAAGTCTTTATGACTCCCTGTAAGATCCCTACAATATTGTATTTTTCATAAGCCTTTCCCTCAGTAAAATGAATTTTAGTAAAGACACCATTTTAAACTACCATAAGAAAATCCGGCCCTGCAAATTGGCACAGAAATGGTAACATCAAGAGAACGTGTCATTTCTCACAGGTTAAGTTGAAGCAACATCCTCACTTACCTATTTGGTCTTCTGGAATCAGGGATTCGATGGGAGGGTCCAACTCAGAGCTCTGGGACAAGTAGCTTTTGACTTGAGTCATAAACTGCCGGATTGTCTGCAGCATGTCTGTGCTGGAAACGTGGCATTCTTTGTTCTCTTGCAAAAAGCTCACGTAGTCCTGCACCAGACACCCAAAATAGGTGCGCTTGTCTCGAGACATCTCCGCTATCCTCTTGATCATCCTCTTTTCTGGGGTCATGAAGGAGCTGAAAACGCTGCTCACTTTCCGCAGCTGGGACTTCACAATTTTGGGGAGCACAAAGGAACTGCTCCTTTTCTTCTTGGGTTTCAAGGGAGGTGCCATGCTCTCCTGGTCGCTCTCCCCTTCGTACTCTTCCAAGCTGCTGTTGGTGTCCCCATCGTAGGTGAAGAGCGGCATACTCCGGTCAAACTCTAGCGAGTCAGAGGAGGAGGTGGAAAGACTCATGTCGCTCAGTCGCTGCCTCCCTCCATTGCACTGAACTTGTGACTCAGAACCTGCAACCAAGCTCTTTCGGCTGCCTGCTAAATTATGCTGAGGCAGAGCTCCACCTGGAACGCTCGCAGTTTCTGGCCCGTGTACTGTGAGACAGCTTGGCTGAGCTCCTTCCAACCCACTGTTTGCCCCGTTCTCTGCTTCTAAAGAGAGTGCCTTCTTCTTCAGACGAGGTGGTGGAATAGGGGTCGGCCTCCTCTGCAGCAGATCCAAGTTCCAGTGTTTGTTGTGAGCATTGCTTTCTGGCAAGCTCGCCTGGTTTACAGTCCTGGACAGCTGAGGGCTCGTGAGGAGGCTATGAATAGAAGGTGGGGGAGGCCTGGGTGGAGGGGACCGAGACCTCTCCGAGCCATTCCCCTCTTGCGTTCTCAGATAGGGCCTTTTCAGATTTCCACTGACATCTTGGCTGTGTACTTTCAAGAAGAGAGGATTAATAAAGCACAAGGCTCCATTGGTCTGGCTGCATTCCAGCTCTGAAGGCGTCCTGGTCCTTATAGAATGAACTCCATTTATGAGGCAGAGCTGCTGAGAGCCTCTGGAAATGCAGTCAGGAGGAAAGGGCTGCTGGAGGGGCGACGGGTTTTGCAGTCTGTCATTAGCCGGAGAGCTCCAAAAACCTGAAAGTAATTATTTAGTTACTGTAAGAATGCAAACGTTTTGCAGTTGGCCGCTCAGCACATTCTGTTCAATAACACTCACTCGTAGAAAGAAAAGGTCTTTAGCAGGCAGCCCGGAGGCAGTGAGGTGGGGCCAGAAGTGGAAAACTCAAATAGTACCACCTTCCTCCCCTCCCCATGAATTAATGTGGGATGAGTCCTCTTGGGCAGGGCAAGCTTCAGTTCATTTTCTAGGACAGGCGTGGCCAATGGTAGCTCTCCAGATGTTTTTTTTTTGCCTACAACTCCCATCAGCACCAGCCAGCATGGCCAATGGCTGGGGATGATGGGAGTTGTAGGCAAAAACATCTGGAGAGCTACCGTTGGCCGCCCCTGTCCTAGGAGAACCAGATCCTGGGTTTGAGGAACGGACAGCTTCTCTCCTTAACCCAGATCTGTGGGATGATGAGACCACTGACTGAGTCTGCTTTGGGGCAAGGATGCCCCTGTGTGGGAAACGAAGGCCCTCAAGAGTATACTGCGAGGTCTAAGAAAGTAGGAAGTTTTTCCTAGATCTCTTACAACTACCTCCACAGTCAGCTTGCTTACTGAATGCACATGTGGGAGCTGTGTACAGTTTAGGCCTCAGTTGTACTCAGAATAACCAGGGCTGCCAACCTCCAGGCGGCAGGGGAAAACAGAGCAGAGAGCTACCGTGATATTCAACCTCCAAAAATTTCAAACCAACGATACAAAATTACACAAACATCGTAAATATAATTGTTTTACAAACAGCGAAGTCAATCAGTCTTTTAAACAATCCAAGGAACGTTTTTCATCAGGAACCCAGTTCCTCCTTCTGAAGCAAATCAATGCCAATAGTTTAGGAAAGTCCTGAATGAAAATAATTGAAGTCCCAACAAATCCAATATTTCAGATGTATGCAGTCAGCAACCCATATGGCAACAGGATTGTACTATTGTCCCTGTTTCGCGTTAGCTTCTTCAAACTGCATAAAGAATAACCATATCAATAAAACAATAATCACAAATTTCATATCAAGTGCATATAAGCCAAATACAACCAACATACCTTTTCACAAATAATATTCACATACTGAGTAAGAATGCCAGAGCAGAAAAAGAAGAACAGAAGCCAGAAAGTTAGGCTATATAACCGACAAAACGGCGGATTTTGTAAAGAATTTTTTTGCAACGCTGGATGTGACCCTTTCTTTTCTTCCATTGTCTGGTTTAAAAGACATATTGATGATGTCATGGTGGTGGTGACAAATGTGTCCGTCATTGTTCCTTTAATGGAGTGGATGAATAAGGTACATCCGCCCATCAAATTTTCTTACACGGCAGACAAACAGGCGATTACAGAGTGCTGTTTCCAGAATAAGCAAGGTTCAGAGATCATCTTTATTTAGGAGCTCCTGACAAGAACAAGACGATAGGGTGAGAAATAGAGTGACTTGCGCAATGCAGTTCTCTCATCTCTCCCAGTCTGTTTACAACATTATTAAAAGATTGTGAAGGATCTGCTCAGGTGTCAGGAAGGACCAGGAATATCGAGGAGTTCCTCATTTAAATCGGACTTGGCAGCGCCACACGATATAATAAAGAGTACAGGCGGGCACTTTAAATGCAGTGCCTGTTCCGCTTGCGCTTCGTCAGTGCAAATAACGGCGTTTGGACATCCAAGCACTGGGTATAGAATGGTCTTAAGAGATACTACAACATGCTCAACCAAAAAATTGTATTTCTGTAATTCTCTGCCATGTAAAAAAAAATCTACTTGGGTTCTAACAACACGCGTGGTGTGCACATGCGTGTTGGAACACAAATCTCGTGTGAAAAATCATGCGTCAGATGCGCCGCTCGTTGAGCATTTTTCAAAATTAAAACATGAACCAGAGACATTGCCCTTTTGCGTCATTCTTAGGTCTCCATCCAGGTTACAAGGTAGAGTGGATTGCAATAGATGGCTTCTACAGCAAGAAATGCGCATGGCTTTTAAATTTAATACATCGGTTCCTTCGAAACAGGGACTAAACGAAGAGTGGGATCTGGCGTACTTCCTCTGAAGGAGTTTGCATTGGTATTTACATTTGAGTGTCCTGGTGATCGTTCTACTGTTTAATCCACAACCTGTTGGACATTTCTGTAACCGTGAGTTCTGTATCTTTAAGGAACGCTTAAGTATTCATACCTGCGTATATATAGCTTGGAAGTTGTCTGTGACCTTATCACCACTGAAGTGTTACTTTGTATTGGAAATTGATGGCGTTCTTACCCAGTATGTGAATATTCTTTGTGAGAAGGTATGTTGGTGTATTTGGCTTATATATGCATGATATGAAATTTGTGATTATTGTTTTATTGATATGGTTATTCTTTATGCAAGAGCCGCATGGCGCAGAGTGTTAAAGCTGCAGTACTGCAGTCCTAAGCTCTGCTCACAACCTGAGTTCGATCCCCGGCAGAAGCTGGGTTTTCAGGTAGCCGGCTCAAGGTTGACTCAGCCTTCCATCCTTCCGAGGTCAGTAAAATAGTACCCAGCGTAGATGACTGGGGAAGGCAATGGCAAACCACCCCGTAACAAGTCTGCCGTGAAAACACTGTGAGAGTAACGTCACCCCAGAGTCGGAAACGACTGGTTGCACAGGGGATCTTTCCTTTTCCTATTCTTTATGCAGCTTGAAAAAGCTAATGCGAAACAGGGACAATAGTACAATCCTGTTGCAGTATGGATTGCTGACTGCATACATCTGAAATATTGGATTTGTTTGGACTTCAATCATTTTCATTCAGGATTCTCCTAAACAACTGGCATTGATTTGCTTAAAAAGAAGGAACTGGGATCCTGATGAAAAATGTTCCTTGGATTGTTTAAAAGACTGATTGACTTCACTGCTTTATAATTTTGTATCCTCAGTTTGAATTTTTTGGGGAGGCTGAATATCACGGTAGCTTTCTGCTCTGCTTTCCCCTGCCTCTCTTGCCGCGATCCTCTATTTTGATTACACAAACCTCCAGGTAGCGCCTGAGGATCTTCCCATATTACAACGGATCTCTAGGCAATGGAGATCAGTTTCCCTAGCAATTCCTGTTTTTTTTTAAAGCAGTGGGATAAGGAAAATACACAGCTTCCCACCCATAGGCTGCAATCTTTCCCTAACGATCAGACCAGATCAAACTTGGGCAATCTTACAGCAAAACAGAGGAGAAGACAAAAGCAGGATGAACAGAAAATGGCATCATATGGATGCTCCTGAACATACTGGCAATCTAGGGAGAGGCAATCTAGGCAGAGCAAAACAACCATGCGGGAACAGCCTTACAGAAACTGCAAGTAACATCTTCCTCTTCCCCCTTCTTTCCTCCTAGTGGCTTAAGTCTCCATCATGGGAGGGAGGAGGGAATTTCAAGGCGAGCTATAGCAAGCAAGCACAGTTCTGCAGCAAGCTCTTTTTCTGGAAGGTACGTTGTATGTTCCAGTCCAAAGTAATCCTTCCAGTCCAGCCCAGACATTTGAACTGTGCTGTTTTGTTTTGTTCATGGAAAAACAAATGGGGACCCAGTATTGAGAGAGTTGGACTGGGACGGGGTGAGTGAGCTGGGAAAGCTTCAGTTCCCTGTGTATCTGCACGACTAACAAAGCCAGAACAAGCTGTGCAAAATAGTACAAATTGAAGAATTATGCAAAAATAAATTATGCAAAAGATTTTAGGCTGAGAAAATTTAAACAGGTTGCAGCATTTCCCTGCTGTGGAATGTGCAATGCCTGGCTGTAGAACGGAGTTCTTTTAGCACACACAGCCCCACATGAATCCGCATGTAGACATCCTCTGTACCCACGATGCCATCTGGATACAGCAGCCTGAACGGATGCTACAGGGGCTTCAGAGGATTCCAAGGGACAGAAAGAAGCCCCCCGTTTTTACTCTCCAGCTGGAATGCAAGAAAGAGCAGCTCAGTTACTCGTGCCCTTCTTTGGGAACTGGCTAGACCAGCATATGCACTTTCTAGGAAATGCTTGTTTTAAATTCAGATTTAATTTCATGGCTATCTTAATCTCCATCAACTACCTGTTTAGTGGGCAAATAAATACTGTGTAAAAATACTCTGGGTAAAACCATCCGGGCCTCCCCAAAAAAGTACTTCTTATAAGCATTTATAACAACCATAAAACATCTTATTCTTGAAAAATGGTTGTAAAGAAGATGGAAGATCTATAGACACCAGCAGAAAAACCTTATCTGCCCAGATGTCTCTACAACCCTCCTCCCCAAAGCTCCTTCAAGGCACACAGCTACTCTCCCATGTTTCCTCCCCCCCCACTCTTGGTACTACTTATGGTAGTGTGAACCTGGAAGGAAGACCTTGAAAAAATATCCTTCCACTGGTAGAGGAACCTGCACTCTCTGAGAATCTGTAAGGTGAAGTGAGCAAGAATATTAGACTAGTGAAGAAAGCACAGTTCAAATTCCTGCTCAGGTGATTTTGGGGCCGGGAACTATGTCACAGCCCAACCTACCTCACAGGGTTGTTGTGAATGGGGGAAATGGGTTAATTACCCTAAGTTTCCAAGGGGGAAAAGAAATTGTAGCTTCCTGAAGCTCAGAAGATCAGCCAAGAATGTTGGGGGCAGCTGACTTCCATCATCCCAGTCTACTCTAGAGGCACCCAAAGCTTCATTTTGATCCTTCCACATGAACCGAAGCTGCTCTATACCGAACCAGACTACTGCTCTGTCACAGTCACTATTGTCTACTCAGACTGGCAGTGGCTCTCCAAGGTCTGTCACATCACCAGCTACCAGGTCCTTTAACTAGAGAAGCCAAGGGTTGACCTAGGACCTTCTGACATGAACTCCATGGAGGTAGGGACAAGCAGTCCCCCGAGAGAAATAAATTTTCCCAACCTAAGACCTTTGCATAATTTATTTTGCCAGATCCCAGGTGGAAGAATTCTGGCCCACAACTCTTTCACGTGCTTCTCGCAACATCCCTCCAAGAAAGCAAGGCCTGGTTCACACATACAAGTGGAAACGTGGCTGCAGGATGGATGGCGCCGCTTCAGACTGGCGGTGATCATTTGGAATGCTCCCCTGCATTTAAACACTCCCCACAAAACAGAATACCAGCACATCCAAGCAAACTGAAAGGGCAGAAGTTCTCTGCCGGCTGAGCTAGTTCTGCATTTCCGTAGAGCATTTTTTCTAACACAAAGAACATTCCAAAGGTGAAATTTGCCAGTCTGTTCCATCGTTTTGGAGCCCTGCCTTCTCACTCTGCAGCCTGTGCGAATCATGCCTTAACTGCTGATCGGTGTTCTTGGACATGCAGTGAAAGAGGCTTGCCCCAGACATTCCAAGGCACCCCCTTTTTGCAAAACATTGCAGCGTGGCAATCATCTAAAAGCGAAGGTCTCAGAGATCCTAACCACTTTTGTTTTTGATTTCTGAGGAGAGGGAAATCCACAGAGGTCGACCTCCAAACCATACTCACCCAGTCCCTGCTGGGCCACCTCTTCCAGCTCAGCCTCTGTCGTCGCTGCAGCGATTGCGCAGGGAAGCTTCAAAGTGAACGGCAAGACGTCCCTTGTTGGGAAACAAAGAATTGTTGCTTATTTAACTTGCCCTGCGTACAAAAAGCACTTCTCCTCCCAAAATGCACACCAATTCCAGACACATGCATTTTGTTCAGAAGCAGAAATGTGTTCTCGACCACTTCCTTTGTTTATTTCAGTGCTCACTTCTCTATTGGTGAGCCTACAAAGTATTTGTCTAAGGACTGAGATTTCTATTTTAACAGAAAGATTCAAGTCCACTTTGTTTCAGCTCTGTAAATAAACTTTTTATATAATCAGGAAACTGAAGTTCTTGAAAGATCTTGAGTGCCTGAAGTGCGCCAAAATTACAGATTTTTGTTAGGGGCATGCAAATTCTACCTGCGCGGGGCAGAAAATATGCATTACAAGAAAGCACTTGGCATCCACAGATGCAAATCATCAATGCACCATTGTTTACAGATAGGCCACACCCTGACAATAGCTCACTCCAGGCATCCACTATACTGCAAAGGCTAGAGTTTTGGACAAAGATCTGGAAGACCCAAGTTTGAGTCCCCATTCTGCCATGGAAACTCGTTGGGTGACCTTGGGTCAGTCATACCCTCCCAGCCTAACCTACTTCACAGGGCTGTTGTAAAGATAAGACTGAAAGGATGACAACACAAACCACTTGGAGTCCCCCATTGGGGAGAAAAGTGGGATATAAATAATGGTTCTCAGGCAGCTGGGGTGGGAAAGACCTCTGAAATCTTGAGGAGCCATGGCCAGTGGATGCCATGGATGACACTAGCAATGCTGATTCTAGGAACTTAGATAGATCATGAGAAGGAGGGCAGGAAGGGTTGCATCAGTGCTTAGTTCTTGTGACCCTTTCTTACACACCCATGGAAATGCTGATCACCATTCTGGGATCAGAAAGCAATTTTTCTCCAGGCCAGTTTGGCCAGAGATCCTGGAGGTTTTTTGCCATCTTCTGGGCATGGAGCAGTGTCACTGTGTGTGTGTGTGGGGGGGGGTATTTGTGAAGATCTTGTATTGTGCAGGGGGATTGGGCTCGATGATGCTGGAGATTCCTTCCAACTGAGAGGAGGCAGCCTCATCAGCATGGACACTGAAATCCCCCAGGACCAGAAGCCTGGGGAACTCCAAGGCCCAGCCAGATATTGCATCCAGTAGGTTTGACAGGGTATCTGCTGGTGCACTAGGCAGTTGGTGCACCAGCCGGATAGCCAAACTCTCTTCAGTGTCCCTCACCAGGACACTGGTGATCGATCCTGGTGATCTCTGCTGCAGGGAGTTACCTGAAGGAGAAAGTGAGTATCACCACTCCCCGCCCTGTCTCCCAAGTGAGTATCACCACTCCCCGCCCTGTCTTTTTGACCTGGACTGACAGAAGACTAAGAAACGCAGGGGAGCCAGCTCTTTCAGAGTATGTTAGGGATGCAAGAAGTATTGCAAAAGTAACACCTTTGGATCCAAGTGCATTAATTGATCTATCCACCTGCTAAATTTGTATCTTGCTCTTCTTCAAACGCGTTCACCAGGAAGTATGTGGGATTAATAACCAAGTGAAAAAGGTCTGGATAAAACACAGTGACTGGCCCCATACGTTTATTTCATGCCTGAATGAGGATTCAGATCCTGCACCCTCCCATCCAAAGCCCACAGTCCAATCCAAACCCAACCAACACTAGACCACTGTGATTCTACAGGAAGGAAATGTACTCAAGGAGCTCAATCCAGATGAAGAGTGTGGATTTATTCTTCCAAAGGCTGCAGAGTTGTCTGCAATAAATGTTCCTAAGAAGGCACTGCCCAGAGGAAAATTTTATCTGCTGTTCAGAGAGCAAAGGCAGCCATTTTTTCAAGCCCTACTACTACTCAGTATTTTCCCAACATTATAATTTTTTAAAAATATATATTTTTACAAACAGTTTTACAATTAACAAATCAGCAGACAACAATATCAATGAACAAAATATATAAATTGTATACGTAATATAAGTGCAGGGTTCACAGAATTTTTCATGAAACACAAACATACAATCATTCCCGTATTTTCAAATAAAGCCAAGATAGCTTTCTATAGGGTTGCCAAGTTCAATTCAAGAAATATCTGGGAACTTTGGGGGCAGAGCCAGGAAACTTTGGGGGTGGAGCCAGGAGACATTGGGGGTGGAGCCAGGAACATGGGTGTGACAAGCATAATTGAACTCCAAGGGAGTACTGGCCATCACATTTAAAGGGACAGCACACCTTTTAAAATGCCTTTCTTCCATAGGAAATAATGAAGGATAGGGGCACCATCTTTTGGGGCTCATAGAATTGGACCCCCTGGTCCAATCGTTTTGAAACTTGGGGGGTATTTTGGGGAGATGCACTAGATGCTATACTAAAAATTTGGTGCCTCTACCTCAAAACATAGGCCCCCCAGAGCCCCCAATACCCGCAGATCAATTCCCCATTATTCCCTATGGGAATCGTTCTCCATAGGGAATAATAGAGTGCCCAGTAGACATTTCCCTCCCCGCCCCACGCTTTCTAAAGCGGGGCAGGGGGTGGGGGGGCCTCCAAACCAGGGAATCCCCTGCCCCCTCCCTCTCACACACAAATACTTACTGGGTCTTGTTCCTGCAGAACTTTACTTCATCTGAAAACAAAAGCAAAACAAAGGGAGGGGCCGTTCTCCGAAGCCCTTCCTGTTTCCTGCTTCCTGCTCAGCCTTAAAGGCACATATTTTAAAAACGGACCTGCAGGAGCTCTAAAACTACATGGTGATTGTGGGGGGCAAAGCTTCCCCCAACGGCCAGCTGGCTGGGGACGGGGAAAAGCCTGTAAAAACAGAGGGATCCCCCACTGGGACCTGGGGATTGGGAAGCCTAGTCTTCTATAACCAGTCTCTAAACTGTTGAATATTATTTAATTGATCTTTCAAAAATAAAACAATTCCCTAAGTGACAAAATGCCTTCCTTGTTGGAACTTACTTTTAAAGGGGGAATGTTTTTTTCGGTGGGAGGAAGTCAGCTTACAGCTCACAAGGGTGGCGGACTGCTTTCCCCCCCCCTTCTTAACTACAGGGGGGGAGTTGCCGTATTTGCTAGAGAGGCAGGATGAAAACAGGAAGTTGCAGACATGCATTTGGGCTTTTCTTCCCAGAGTACTCTAGGAAAAAAGTGACCAGTTCCTGGGCGGGAAGAGGAATTTGGAGATATCGCCCACTGAGGAAGGAGAAGAAGATGGCTGTAGATTTGTACCGCACTCTTCTCTCTGAATCAGAGTCTCAGAGTGGCTTACAATATCCTTTATCTTCTTCCCCCACAACAAACACCCTGTGAGGTGGGTGTGGTGAGAGAGCTCTCACAGCAGCTGGCCTTTCAAGGACAATTCTTATGAGAGCTATGGATGACTCAAAGCCATTCCAGCAGCTGCAAGTGAAGGAGTGGGGAATCAAACACGGTTCTCCCAGATAAGAGTCCGCACACTTAACCACTACACCAAACTTGCTCTCTGGAGGGGAAGGGTGCTGAGCCCTCAAGGACAGCAGATCTCTCGTTGGGCTATGCGACACAGTGACCATTTTGAGTAACCAACCAGGCAGCCCGGTGGGAAGCTACAGATCTCTCCAGAAATGTAAAGA
This sequence comes from Heteronotia binoei, assembly GCF_032191835.1. Taxonomy (NCBI): domain Eukaryota; kingdom Metazoa; phylum Chordata; class Lepidosauria; order Squamata; family Gekkonidae; genus Heteronotia; species Heteronotia binoei. The sequence goes on from NC_083236.1 coordinate 11,676,109, forward strand.
GCTACAGACCAAACCTGCAACTTTCTATGCCTGCTTTGGTTGCAACATCCAGCTAGAGTATATGATAGAGGAGGGAAATACGGAATATACTTATTCCAAATTTCTTCTGTTTCCATTTTGCTGGGTTAAAGGTGAACATGTTTGTTTATTTATTTTATCATATTTACATCCCAGCCTCCCATAGCGGGCTCAGGGCAGCTAACAACAATTAAAGACAACATAAGGTTAAAAGACAAAATATACAATAAAAACCATTTTCAAACAAATTTACAGCCACTAAAAGTCCAAGATGCACATAAATGTTCCTGATTATTGTTTTGCACTACATTCACTGATATTACTGTATATTATTTAGCACTCTACAGGTACAGTTATATTGGTTTCAGTTAGATTGCTGTGGAATAGCAGCCGCCTCCCCTTAACTGTTGAAGGCAAATTTAAACAGTTTGGTCTTACAGGCCCTGCAGAACTGTGGCAACCTAATATTTTCAGGGAGGGCATTCCACAAAGCTTTTTCTTTCTCTTTTCAATAAATATTGTTACTTTTTGTTTCTGGCAGTGTTCTCTCGGCCACATAATTCTCCAACCACTTGAACATACTATTCATTTACCAGAGGGGGCCCGCAGATTGGGAGATAAGTGATAAAAGCACCTGTTGCCAACCCTTCAGGGCAGAGTCCCAAAGAAGAAATTTCTGCCCTCCAGGCAGGAAGATCCCAAAAGGACAATGGTGGCAGTGTTACCCTAAGTGGCAGGAATAGGCTTCCCAATCCCCAGGTCCCAGCGGGGGATCCCCCGGTTTTACAGGCTCCCCCCCTCCCCCAGCCAGCTGGCCGGTGGGGAAAGCCACACCCCCACAGCCATTATGCACCTCCATAAACAATTCCCATAGGGAATGCTGGGCAATTGATCTGTGGGTATCGGGGGCTCTGGGGGGGGCTGTTTATTGAGGTAGAGGCGCCAAATTTTCAGTATAGCATCTAGTGCCTCTCCCCAAAATACCCACCAAGTTTCAAAAGGATTGGACCAGGGGGTCCAATTCTACAAGCCACAAAAGAAGGTGCCCCTATCTTTCATTATTTTCTATGGAAGGAAGGCATTTTAAAAGGTGTGCTGTCCCTTTAAATGTGATAGCCAGAACTCCCTTGGAGTTCAATTCTGCTTGTCACACCCTTGCTCCTGGCTCCGCCCCAATGTCTCCTGGCTCCACCCCCAAAGTCCCCAGATATTTCTTGAATTGGACTTGGCAACCCTAGGCAGGAAGCAGAATAGCTTCCTCCAGGAGTTGGCAACCCTGTGGAGGGACTGGCCAGAACTGGGTCTATAAGGCAAAGCAGGCGGGTTCTGCCACATTTCCCTGTAATATGGGTTGCCGGGTAAAATGTAGTTTCCTGTTAAATACTGGATCACAGGGTTCCAGATTTCTACAAACTCAGAAGATGTTTGTTCCTGGGAGTAAAAAGTATTATGTTGCCTTATCTTTCCCATTACAAAGTACTCCCACCGTTTTTTCCCTCCAAACTGCTATATAAGGGATTTGTGTGTAGGGTTGCCAATCCCCAGGTGGGGGCAGGGGATCCCCTGGTTTGGAGGCCCTCCCCCCACTTCAGGGTCGTCAGAAAGCAGGGGGAGGGAAGGGAAATGTCTGCTGGGAACTCTATTATTCCCTAGGGAGATTTATTCCCATAGAAAATAATGGAGAATTGATCCGTGGGTATCTTGGGCTCAGGGCAGGGCTGTTTTTTGAGGTAGAGGCACCAAATTTTCAGTACAGCATCTAGTGCCTATCCCCAAAATACCCTGCAAGTTTCAAAAAGATTGGACCAGGGGGTCCAATTCTATGAGCTCCAAAAGAAGGTGCCCATATCCTTCATTATTTCTTATGGAAGGAAGGCATTGAAAAGGTGTGCCGTCCCTTTAAATGTGAGGGCCAGAACTCTCTTTGGAGTTCAATTATGCTTGTCACAGCCTTGATCTTGGCTCCACCCCTATTGTCTCCTAGCTCCACCCCCAAAGTCCCCAGATATTTCTTGAATTGGACTTGGCAACCCTATTTGTGTGTGTCTCCAATATGTGGCAATTAAGATCCTTGCCACTGCTAGTAAAATCACTTCATTCTTGTTACATAAATAATTTTTCCAGACACCTAATGAAACAGTTTCAGGTAAAAAGGGTAAGTTATATCCCATTATATTATGTATTTTTGTAGAACTTTTCTTCAGAAATTATTAATAAGCTCACACACCCACTAACGGTACAAAAAAATCTCTGCATTGTTCCCAACATTTTTGCTGTTAGATGCTTTTATTCTATTTAGCAATGTTGGTGTTATATACCATCTAGACGCTGTCTTAGACGCCTGGAATCTAATATTAAATGTTTCATTTAAAACTAGGAAAATGTCATATCTCTATCCAGTTATCTCCCTTTAGTCTGTTCTGGCAATCTAAAATCCACTGTCATGGACTGTTTAGAGTCTTACTGCTATCAAACGAGAGCAGTATTCAGTATATTTTAGAGACTATTTGACCAGAAAAATCTCCTAGCATTATTATAGTTGATAAAGTACTAAAAGATAAGAAATGCTACTACTATTTATTGAGTAATTAACATGTTCTTTTGGACTGCCCTTTTTATAGCAGTCCACATGCAAGATATCTAGATGCACTGTTTTCTGACCATCAAGACCTTTCTGACAATGCCAAGGTTCGTTTTTTACTCCACGGGAAACACAACTTTGTCACTACTCACGTTGCTTGCTTTTTACAGGTTGCGATCCAAATCAGAGAGGCTTTTACTCATGCATAGCCTACTGCTATTTTATGTCATTTAACTTTTGCTGTTTTTTTAAGGTTTTATTATATTCTATAGTGTCACTGTTGGTTTTAAAGTATACTGTATTCTTGTATTAATGCCAATAAAGATCTATGGTATGGTATGGAGTAACTAACATTATATGAAATACTGTGCAAAGAATAAAACATGTCTCTACTAAGATGGTTTTTAGCCAGAGGCCATGGGGGAAGGGAGCCAGGGTGAAGCCACACATGGAAACGCCCCAGCAGAGCAGCCGCCTCAGAGGTGGGAAGGCTCAGGAAAGGAAGCCTGCACCCGGGAAGAGGTCAGAAGAGGAGGCCAGCAGCAGCTGGAGTCTTGAGGGGCCCATGCAGACCGGCACAGCCGGTCTTTACAAATCTCAAGGAAGGGTGGGGCAGGACAAGGGAGGGCTCAGCCCAAGCAGCCATTGGTCCAGATTCTCTTCACTCATCAAAGGGTGAGTCCAGGGTCAGCCGGTCTCCAGGAAATCCTTTATTGGGCCAGCCCAGGGAAGGCCAGGGAAGACAGACCAAACAAATCCCAAGAAGCCACCAGGAGAGGCAACTGGCAGGAGAGAGAGAGATCGAGTGATCATGGTGAAAGCAAAAAAAAGCCCTCTTTGCTTTATTCTGAGGCTCTTCTTGGGGAAGTCCTACAATAAGAGGAACACTGGAGGGCACTACAGCCCCAGGCTCCATCCTGGCACAAACAGAAAAGGGGGAAAACCAAACAGCCACTAGATCCATGGGGGTCAGTAGAGAAAGTTGGTCAGGTGGAGTGGCTTCTGATGGCACTCAAAGACCCCCAACCTGTATTTGAAATGTCTGTAAGAGTAGCAATACACTTAATTTTAAGGCTAGTTTTAAGTGAATTCAAGCCTTACCTGCTAATACAGTAGAAAGCAATGAGCCTGAACAAATCAGCAAAACTTATTCCGGATCCTTCCAAGGAAAAAGCTGAAACGCAAGAAAAAAAGAATCTGAGTTGCTCAATACATGTTCTGAGAAACATTGTTAAACATGCTTTCTGTGTAGTAATGAATTTGCACAACACAAACAGTTGTTCATAAACATCTGTTGCAGCTCAGCCAAAGTTCTGTAGCAACAGGCTTGGCTTAGAAAAAAAACTGAAGATGTCCTAGCAGTTTAGTAAACAGGTCACAAAATCTGAATTGCCCAACAGTTGCAAACAGAAAAAACAGCCCAAAGCAGCAGGCGCACCCACAGGCTTCAGGTAGCCTGCACTGCCAACTTCTGCTACTGAAATCATCTGAGCTTCCATGAATCACACTTCCCACCAAAACCCTTCCAAGGCCCCAAGAGTGCCTCGAGACAAGCTTTGTGTATCTTGATAAATTTAGTAAAATGCATTTTACAATTATTTTCTCATTAGCGATAATGTGTTTTCTAACACATGCGACTTAAATGGAAAGTGACAGATTAATATCTAGACAATCATGTGTTCAGAACAAACTCCAAACGGACGCTGTATTTGTCATCACAATTTTACAGACTTTTCCAGTCTGGGGGCTTAGACATTGATGTCATTCAGTTCATAATTTTCATTTGACCTCATCTGAGGGAATGTTATGTACCAGCTACGAAAAGAGGGAAACCAGCAAGCACTTGCAAGGAAGAGGAAATCCAGCTTTCCCTTCTTCCTCCCTCCACTGTGGCCAATACCTGCTCCACTTCCCAACCTTCCCGGCGGCCTCTACTGCTGCCTCCTCATCCTACTGGCCAGTTTTCAATTGCTATTATGGATGGCCATAGCAGCTCCAAATGCCACCTGGTCTGGCCTGTGCATCATTTATGCCATGCAGACGAGATTATTAACCTTTGGGCCAGGTACCTACTTTATTAGAGTTAAGATATAGCTACATACTGGAGGGAGGGCAATTCCTAACTTGAAGTTGCATCTGGCCATCTTGCACAGATTGGCCATGGAGGTAAAGGCTGCCAAGTCCGGCTTAAGAAACTCTTGGAGAGTTGGGGATGAAGCCTGGGGAGGACAGGGACCTCAGTGGGCACAGTGCCGCAGACTCCACCCTCTCTCCCTCCCTCTGTGTTCTCCAGGGGAACTGATCTCTGTAGTCTGCAGAAAAGCTGAAATTCTGGGAGATTCACAAGAAGATATTGGATTTATATCCCGCCCTCCACTCCGAAGGGTCTCAGAGCGGCTCACAATCTCCTTTACCTCTCCACCCCCCCCCCCCCCGCAACAGACACCCTGTGAGGTAGATGAAGATATTGGATTTATATCCCGCCCTCCACTCCAAAGAGTCTAAGAGCGGCTCACAATCTTCTTTCCCTTCCTCCCCCCCTCACAACAGACCCCCTGTGAGGTAGATGAAGATATTGGATTTATATCCCGCCCTCCACTCCGAAGAGTCTCAGAGCGGCTCACAATCTCCTTTCCCTTCCTCCCCCCCTCACAACAGACCCCCTGTGAGGTAGGTGAAGATATTGGATTTATATCCCGCCCTCCGCTCCGAAGAGTCTCAGAGCAGCTCACAATCTCCTTTACCTTCCTCCCCCACAGCAGACACCCTGTGAGGTAGATGAAGATATTGGATTTATATCCCGCCCTCCACTCCGAAGAGTCTCAGAGCGGCTCACAATCTCCTTTACCTCCCCCCCCCCCACAACAGACACCCTGTGAGGTAGATGAAGATATTGGATTTATATCCCGCCCTCCACTCCGAAGAGTCTCAGAGCGGCTCACAATTTCCTTTACCTCCCTCCCCCACAACAGACACCCTGTGAAGTAGATGAAGATATTGGATTTATATCCCGCCCTCCACTCCAAAGAGTCTAAGAGCGGCTCACAATCTTCTTTCCCTTCCTCCCCCCCTCACAACAGACCCCCTGTGAGGTAGATGAAGATATTGGATTTATATCCCGCCCTCCACTCCGAAGAGTCTCAGAGCGGCTCACAATCTCCTTTCCCTTCCTCCCCCCCTCACAACAGACCCCCTGTGAGGTAGATGAAGATATTGGATTTATATCCCGCCCTCCACTCTGAAGAGTCTCAGAGCGGCTCACAATCTCGTTTATCTTCCTCCCCCACAACTGACACCCTGTGAGGTAGATGAAGATATTGGATTTATATCCCGCCCTCCACTCCGAAGAGTCTCAGAGCGGCTCACAATCTCCTTTCCCTTCCTCCCCCACAACAGACACCCTGTGAGGTGGGTGGGGCTGGAGAGGGCTCTCACAGCAGCTGCCTTTTCAAGGACAACCTCTGCCAGAGTTATGGCTGACCCAAGGCCATTCCAGCAGGTGCAAGTGGAGGAGTGGGGAATCAAACCCGGTTCTCCCAGATAAGAGTCTGCACACTTTACCACTACACCAAACTGGCTCTCCACTTGGAGGCTGGCATCCCCAATGCCATGGCTATCAGGCCCAATGATAGCACAAACCTCTTCACATATTACATATAATAATGTCTGACCCAAACTCTGGATGCTGCAACATCTCCCAACTACTTTTCAATTCAGTTATCGGTCACAAACCAGAAACAGTCCCTTCAAAGAGGCTGGCCATTTCCCACCCCCCACCCAGCTATTCAGTGGACGAAGGAAAGGGAAGTTTCTGGAGCAACAGGAAACCAGAAATAAAGCATAAACATACCCAGGGAAATGCTGATTGACACTTTGGGATCAGTCAGAAATTTTTCTCCAGGCCAGATTGGCCAGGGATCCTGGAAGTTTTTGTTATCTTCTGGGCATGGAGCAGGGCCACTGGGGATGTATGTATGTCGGGGAGGTACAAGTGAAGCTCCTGCATTGTGCAGCGGGTTGGACTAGATGATCTGGAGGTCCCTTGCAACTATATGATTCTATGAAAATGAAAAGTTCCAAATGCAAGCTATACTTCTTCTACACTGCAGGAGTTCCCCTCTAACTGTGCTATTCCCACTAGCTACAGTTTCTGGAACACTGAAAGCTTGGATTCTCAAAATGCTAAAAATTCAACCATTGAGTTTAATGCCAGGCATGAATCCTGAACCACCATTTTGCTATTCCCTTCCTTTTAACATATCGCTCCCCAAAACAGATGTAACTGGAAAAGGTACGTTTCAAGCATGCAAATGCTATCAGTAGATGGAGACTAAAATAAGTTGTTCTCTGCTAGCTTGGACTATAAAACCAACTATGCACTTCAACTGAGGGTATTCGGGCATATGGGTTTTAGAGACCACCACAAGCTCAATCGATTTCACTGGAGATCAGTTGCACAGAACTCTTCGGCCTATGATAAAAGGAGATAAAAAGTGCAAAACTCTGTGTGTTTAAATTACTTACTATATGTGCTCTCTTTTATTGCAAATTCCTTGAGACACGAACCAAACTCAGCTGTTGGCAAACGTAGAGATAAGACCTTTTTCTGCATTCTTGAGGACTTCCTAACAAGGAAGGTCTATTAAAATAAGAATTGTACACAAAAGCATGGTCTTAAACAGAGGCATTAGCAATCTTCTGGAAAAAAATGTCATTGCCTTCTCTTCTGGCTGAGTCAGTATGATTAATCACTGGGAAATTCCAACAGAGAGGCACATGCCAGAGGTTAATATTCTACTAGGTAAGCTGTCCCACAGATAATTAGAGCAAAAGTCTAGTGGCTAACATGGTTACACTTTTGCAATAATCAGTGGTTAGTAACTCTTCACAATGCATCAAGTTCTATAGTTTCAGCTTCTACAACTCAGTTTTCTAAAACGTGCATGCAAAACAAAATTTTAAAAAACCCACCCCAGAAGTTAGCAAACATTTTTATGAAAGCCTGCATTGTTTACCCATGATCAGCTATCCTTTCCCCGTGGTCAGGGACAAAGGATGGCACTTGGTGAGCAGATCTCCTCATGACACCCACTTGTGTGTGGTGTCCCTCAGGGGGCAATTCTCTCACCAGTGATGTTCAACATCTATATGCGCTCCCTTGTCCAGTTAGCCCAAGGTTTGGGGCTGGGTTGTCACCAATATGCGGATGACACCCAACTCTTTTAATGGACAGCCATCCGGACTCTGCCCCAAATCATCTGGCTGAGGCTTTGGGAGCCGTGGCTGAGTGGTTGCAACAGAGCCGGTTGAAGCTTAATCCAACTAAGACGGAGGTCCTGTACTTTGGCCAAGGTGGAGTAGAGTTGGGTATCTGGCTCCCAGCCCTGGACGGTGCATTACTTACACCGGCTCAGAAGGCGAACAGTTTGGGAGTGACATTGGATGCCTTCCTTTCTATAGAGGCCCAGGTCACTGTGGAGAAGTTGTACGAGTATGACATTCAACTTAATTTAGTACTTCTCCAGTATCCACATTTGTTACTCAGCAATGGGGGATTACTCCTCCAGGGAAGGAGTTCTCACTCACAAGGACATGTTTGTGTGTGAATGTGTGTCAAGCATCTGACCAAGGGACAGGGGAGAAGTCCTGGGTGCAAGGTCAGTTTCAAGATCTGAAGAAGCAGGGCTTTTTTTTTTTAGCAGTTCCAACTGGCTTGGTGTCAGGGGTGTGGCCTAACATGCAAAGGAGTCCCTGCTGGGCTTTTTCTACAAAAAAAAAGCCCTGTGTAGAAGACAGCACATCTGGAACTATCTGACAGGGTGCTCCAAAAGAGCACGAGCTTCTTGCTTTCAAATGCCAAACAGAAGACAGCTCTTACTCCTGGAGGCTGGGTCTGCAACACTTCCACTGCTTCAGTGTCGCTCAAGCCCAGCTGCAACCAAACTGGATGCGTATGAAGAAGTTTGTCGAGTATGCTGAGCTTATTGGGGAGGCTGTCGTATCCAGAATCCCGCAGGAAGCTTTTTAAACTTTTTTGATCCGGACACAGATCGCTCATGTCTTTCTCCAGGCTGCAAAGGAACAGAAAGAAAGTTAGTTTTAGAAAGCAAAAAAAATTACCTCTTTCAAGACATCAGTGCTTTCAAAACAAACAGTTCTTTTCACCTTAGAGCAGAGTGTGAATTCAGCGGCACCTTTAAGACCAACAAAATTAAATTCTGGGTATAAGCTTTAATATACATGCACTATGCCACCAGCGAGCCTGCAGCAGACATGGACTACTGCACCCTTCTTAAATCTTCGTTCGCGAAGTCAAGCCGAGAGAGAGAGAGAGAGAGATGTATTTGAAGGGGCGTTTTCGCACTGACCTTAATCGGCAGCGACGCCCCTCTTCACCGCGCAGGATCTACACGGATTTCGCACCAATTGCTGCGGAGCACCCGGAAGAGCCGCAAAGTCCCGCGGCTTTTGCGGCGCAAATGTAAACCGCCAAAAACCAGTTTACATTTGCGCCGCAAAAGCCGCGGGACTTTGCGGCTCTTCCGGGTGCAATTGGTGCGAAATCCGCGCAGGTCCTGCGCGGTGAAGAGGGGCGTCGCTGCCGATTAAGGTCAGTGCGAAAACGCCCAAGAAGTGCGCATGCACACAAAAGCTTAGCCTCAGAATAAAACTTAGTTGGTCTTAAAGGTGCCACTGGTCTCAAGCTTTGTTCTATTGCTTCAGAACAACACGACAACCTGCCTGGAGTTCTTTTAGCAACCTTTAGAAATGTATTATACCAGCATAAACAAAAGTTCTTAGGACACTGGATGTGATCATAAATATAACATAATATGCAAACCCAGCCAGCCTTCATATTCTCCCCCTTACCATTTTGCGATTTGAGTTGGAAAAGTCTCTCTACATTAACTATACTATGTTATACTATAGCTACTCATTTTCTGACTGGGATTTGAACCTGGGTCTCCCCAGTCCTAGTTTAACCACCACACTATGCTCTTTTTTAACCACCACCCTATGCTCTTTCTTCATGCTTCCAGGGAAGTCTTGGAAAGTCAGATTAATCTCCAGACAACGCTTATGCCCATTCACTTTTGCAAGGCAATCACTGTGCAAACTACTGGCCTTCACAGGATGCAATAAACGGTTGTTTCCAAAAGCTTATCCTACCATAAACACATTGAAGTCTCAATACAGCCTAAAACACAGCTTCTGTTTTGCAATGCAATAATGCACAGTTCAAGGCTAGACTTTCCAAAGGTACAGACATACATTTTTATATTCCTAAAGGCCCCATAAACAGTACACAAACCCTTTGCCTAGCCCACTGTGTTACTATCTCTGAGATGGAACAGCTGTTTGTACAGCAGTTCCTGCAATCAAAATGCAGCCACACGGGGAGCTAAGAAGATACTTTGATCAACGTCATGCTGTCTCTAGCAACATCTATAAGATTCGGGTGGGGGGGGGGGGAGAACCAAGTTTGAGTCCAGTAGCATTTTAAAGACCAGCAAAGTTTTATTTTGGGTATAAGCTTTTGTGTGCATGTGCACTTCTTCAGATACACTGAAACAGAACATATGAACATGAACATATGAAGCTGACTTATACTGAATCAGACCTTCCCCCCTCCCTGCAGCCTTTACACATAGGAAAAGGACAGTTTTTCTTCACAGTGTGTGTGTGTGGGGGGACCAAAGCAGTTTACTTCATTCTCCTCTCCCCCCATGTGATCTGAACAACAACCCTGTGCAGCAGGTTAGGCTGGAAGTCTGTGACTGGTCCAAAATCACCCATTCAGCTTCCACAGCAAGAACCTGGGTCATAGGCCTACTCCTATGCCACAGTGGCTGTCATAGAGGGGCTGCTGCTGAACAGCAGCAATCAGCCAGGCGTAGGATAGCCAACCCCTAGGTGGAGCCATCCTTTTATCTGCCCCCCAGACTTCAGGTTTCCATTGCCTTCCCACTTCCTGCAGCCTCTACATAGAAAAAGGACAGTATTTTTTTCACAGGTGGGGGAAACCAAAGCAACTTAACATAATTCTCCTCTCCCACCTTTGATCTGAACAACAACCCTGTGAGGTAGGTTAGGCTGAAAGTCTGTGACTGGTCCAAAATCACCCAGTCAGCTTGCACAGCAAGAACCTGTGTCTGGCAGACCCCACTCTGAAGCCCTAACTCGTATGCTCTCCTCAAAGTTTGCCACAGAATCTCCAGGAATTTCCCACCAACCTGGAAAGGTACCACTAAATGTCTCTGGGTAAGTGCCCCCTACCCTTGCTGTCTTCCAACCCACCCAATTGAAGGCACCCCCCTGGACCTAAAGGGGAGCTGATCTTTGCCATCTGGGGAATGGTTGTAATTCTGAGTGATCTCCAGCCCTCACCTGGAGATTGGCAACCATGGTTCCCCATGAGGAAAGGCCTCTCCCTCAGAGGTCTGTAGTGATACCTTAGGAATCTCCCACCAACCTGGAAAGGTATCACTAAAGGTCTCTGGGCGAGTGCCCCCAGCCTTGCTGTCTAACCATCCACCCAAGTGAAGGCAATCACTGTCCCCACCACCTCAAGGGAAGCTGATCTCTGCCATCTGGAGAGCAGTTGTAAGTCTGAGTGATCTCCAGGACCCACCCCTTAAATCTCCAGAAATTTCCTAATCTGGAGTTGGCATCCCTGCAGCCTCTACATAGGAAAAAGACAACAGCAGTCTCACCACAGAGACAGCCACATCTCCAACTCTCTCTGTCAGCTGGCTTCAGAAGGGGCTGCAGAGCTATTGTGGCCTCTCAAAAGGCCCTATCAACAGCCCACACAGATGGACTCCCAGCACACGCAGCCTCGAAAGGCCACTGCGATAGCCAGGGAGCCTGGCACCACCTCAGAAGGCATGGCTGTGCCACCTTTACTGTCTTTCCTGCCTCTTTGTGTGTGGGGCGGGACGACCAAAGCAGCTTACATCATTCTCCTCATTCCTCTCCCCCCTTTGATCTGAACAACAACCCTGTGAGACTCCCCTATCTCCTTCTCCACATCCTGGGATGAGGCTGAGGGGAGAAGGGAGAGAGGGAGTGTTAAGAAAGAGGCAGGAAAGACAGTAAAGGTGGCGCAGGCATGCCCTCTGAGGCTGTGCCAGGCTCCCTGGGTATCGCAGTGGCCTTTCGAGGCTGCATGTGCTGGAAGTCCATCTGTGTGGGCTGTTGATAAGGCCTTTTGAGAGGCCACAATAGCTCTGCAGCCCCTTCTGAAGCCAGCTGACAGAGAGAGTTGGAGATGTGGCTGTCTCTGTGGTAAGACTGCTTTTGGCAGTGTGTTCAAACATTCCTGGGTCAGCAGTAGGAGGCGGCAGGGGAGTCAGCCAATGGGAGGCCAAAGATGGTGACCAACATGTGGTGGCCCAATAGTGTGTTCCCACAGTAACTGCCGTATCTAAGGCTGGTTGCATTTTACTGACAGAATCAGCTTTGCTGGCTAGCAACAGCCACTCAGGCGGGAGAGAGGAGCGGACTCAACCAATGGCATGCAAGTACTTCTGACTAATAGTCTGACAGGCCAAAAGCTTGTACCACACAGTCCCACCAAGCCCCAACGAATCAGGATGGTCAGATTTGCCACCACGGTAGGGGTTTTTGTTATATTCTATATTATGCACAGGGATGTCAAACTCGTTTGTTTTGAGGGATGGATCTGACATAAATGAGACCTTGTCGGACCAGGCCATGTGCGTCTTAAAATATATCCCGCCCTCCCCCAACAGGCTGCCCTGAGCCTGTCGGGGGAGGGCGGGATATAAATCTAGCAGAGATATAAATGTTATAAATGAACGCAAAGATTTTTTAAAAAAAAACTTTAAATAAAACACGTTTAAAGTACGAGCACTCTTGCAATATTGTAGCCAGTATCAAAGCAAGCTCCCCCTTCCCTCCTCACTTCCTCCCCAAGAGAGGAGCCTCAGCTAATGGAGAAAATAGAGGCTTTGCTCTGCAGCTCCTGTGCAACTGAGAAATCTTGGCGAAGCAAGCTGTGGCACAGAAAGAAGCAAGAGCGAGGGAGAAGGGAGCAGACTTGCTCGTGGGCCTGATAAATAAATACATAAATAAATTCTGTTTATTTATTTTATTTATATCCTGCCCTCCCCACCGAAGGCAGGCTCGGGGCGGCTCACAGGTTAGGGTCGAAATGACCAACAACTCAAAGCATAAAACAATATTAAAATATCAGTTAAAACATTATAACAATGGATGCTAGTACTACGGTTATCATGCAATTAAGTTTCAGTGGTCAGAAGCCCTCCGGGGACCTGATCTGGCCCCCAGGCCGCATTTTTGACACCCCTGTTCTATAGTACGGTGATAAGCAAATTCGCTGCTATTCTCAAGTCTTACCATTTGCCAGTTTGGTGTAGCAGTGTAGTGGTCAGGGCTTTTTTTTTAGCAGTTCCGGCTAGCTTGGCATCAGGGGGTGTGGCCTAATATGCAAATGAGTTCCTGCTCGGCTTTTTCTACCCAAAAAGCCCTGGTAGTGGTTAAGAGTGCGGACTGTTATCTGGGAGAACTGGGTTTGATTCCCTACTTTTCAACATGCAACTGCTGGAGTGAGCTTGGGTCAGTCATAACTCTCTCAAAGCTGTTCTCTCAAGAGCAATTCTTGGAGAGCCCTCTCAGCCCCACCTACCTCACAGGGTGTCTGTTGTGGGAAGGGGAAGGGAAAGGAGATTGTAAGCCACTCTCAGACTCCTGGTAGTGAAAGGCGAGGTATAAATCCAATCTCCTCTTCCTCCCAGTCTTAGCTATATTTATTGCTCACTTACTTATGCGTCTTGATTCTAATTAGCCCATCCTGGCAACACCCTCCACACCCTCTACCTACATGTAATGGCTGGTGACTTCTGCTTGAGTGTATCTGAAGAAATGTGCATGCACATGAAAGCTTATACCTAGCAAGCTTCCATGGGATAAGTGGGGATTCTCACCTAGGGCTCCCAAGATCCTACTCTACCACACCAGCACAAGTACAACTGTGGTGATATAACTGACGACCATGAACCTAAAAATCTCACCTCAGCCACGAACTCACCAAGTTGCTCTCAGCCCAAGTCTCCAAGGCAGATACTAATCCCTAGCATAGGTGCAGCCTCGATAACGCACAGCAATGACCTTGCATTATGAAACAGACAGCATGCACCACCAGTCACATCTGGTCCCGCCTACTACACTGTGTCTCCCCGCCCCCTGACTGGAAGTGGGCTATTCCCTCCCATCAAGAGTATCAAGCAGACATGGATCAATTTCCCATGGGAAGCCAAGAGGTATGCCGTATTTCCATCTCCACAGTCATTCCCAACACCGCATATCCAAATCTTGTCACAAGCCACCAAGCTAGCCAAGACAGTAGGCCTGGCCACCACTTCCCCCCTCCAAAGGAACCCTGCAACCCAGTTCCTTTTTCTCTCTGAGTCATGATGCAGCAGAAAACGCTTTTGGTGCTCTGACAACTTTAGCAGCCTCCCTACACCTGCTATACTCATCTGCTTTCTTTTTCCTACCTTACATGACTATAAGGTTGCAATGAAAGTCCAATAAAACATATAAAGGACTTTGAACACTCTGGGGTACACAAACACACACACACAAACACACATACACACAGTCAGCAGGGATTTAAGAAAGTATCTGCTTAGGGGAGAAAGCAGCAAGACGACCATGCAGACATAGTAATGGAAGAAGCAATGGAACATGCTGGAGGAAGGAGAGGAGTTGGGATGCCAGGGGTCACCTAGAATTACAGCTCATCTCCTGACTACAGAGATTAGCTCCCCCAGAGAAAATGGCTGCTTTGGAGGGTGGACTCTATGGCACGGTACCCCACTGAGGCCCCTGTTCTCCCCAGGCTCCTTTTCCAAATCTCCAGAAGTTTCCCAACATGAAGCTGGCAATCCTGCCCCCCCATCCCCCATGGGTGGCAAGGGGGACTTGGCAACCCTAAAGAGAAGGAAACTATAGCACATAAAGCCATGTACCCCGATCAGCTGGGGTAGGGGTAGGGAGGCTTGGAGCAGAGAGCACAGCCTGCACACTTTCCATTCCAAGTCTCTTGCTACCTTCGCTGGACTGCTTTCTTTGAGGCTTTCGATGCACTTTTCGGGGGTTCCCTGTCCTTCAGTGGAGCATAAGAAACATCTAGACCAGGAGTACCCAACATTTTTGAGTCTGCATGCACATTTGGCATTCTGACACACCATGGTGGGCTTGGCAACAAAATGGCTGCCACAATATGGCTGCCCCAGGAGGTGGAGCCAGTCGCAAAATAATTCCCGCAGCTTAACTTCATTAATGCAGGGCACTTCTGTGGTGGCAGCTGCTGCCAAAGCAGCACTTTTTAAAATCTGCACAGCCAATCAAATCTCCAGTAGGCAATCAGCTGCCTTGATGGGCAAAAGCCCCATCTGGCCCCACCCACTTCCTAAAGACACTTGGTGGGTGCCAGAAAAGGAGTCAGCACCCACAGGCATCATGTTGGGGACCCTGATTTAGTCTACGCTTCAAAGAAGAACAGACAATATTTAACAATACTTGCAGTCCAGAGAAGCCCACATTCCTTCCAGAGACATGATCATGCAGTGTGGACTGTATAAGGTTGCCAAGTCCAACCCCAGAAATATCTGGGGACTTTGGGGGTGGAGCCAGGAGACTTTGGGGGTGGAGCCAGGAGACACTGGGGTGGAGCTAAGGGGGAGGGGGAAGCGGCGCCAGGGGGCGTGGCGAGCCGCCCCGCAGCTGCCGCCTCTTCTCCGCTCGCCGTGGCTGCTCCTCCGAGATGGGCTCAGGCTGAGCCCATCTCGGAGGAGCAGCCACGGCGAGCGGAGAAGAGGCGGCAGAAGCGCGGCGGCCTCGTCCGCTCGGCCTCTGGGGTGGAAGCGGAGGGGGGGGTGGAGGCGGGCTGGGGGCGTGGCGAGCCGCAAGTCCGGGTCCTAGAAGGGCCCGGATTCGTGGCTCACCATGCTCCTGGTCTGCCTCGCCCTCCCCTGCACTGCTGCCGCCTCTTGGCTGCTCCTCCGAGATGGGCTCAGCCTGGGCCCATCTCGGAGGAGCAACTGCGGTGGGCGGGGAGGGGGCGGCAGCGATGCGGCGCGGTGGCCTCGCCTGCTCCAGGATCGGGCAGCTCGCCGTTTCCCCCCTCTCCCCCCGCTTCCATTTTTTTGGGGAGCGGAGGAAGAGGGTGGAAATCCTGGGGTCCCCTGCCAGGGCGGGAGGGTTGGGAAGCCTAGGACTGTACAGTTTCAGTTCTCTTACCTTCCAGCTGAAAAGCATCCTGTAATTCTTGTGTCAAAAGCAAGTTTTACAGAACCAATCTAACGTGGTAGAAGTTGAAATGCAGGACAAGAAAGCTGCGAGCTTTACGGACATGTTGCGAAGCTGTCCCTGAGATCACAATAAAAGGTTATTCACTTCCTAAGCCAGTATTTCCTGGCATTGCCTTCACAACAGACTTATTAAATGACTTCACAATGAAGGGCTCTATGGCACTGCACTGATGCCGGAACAAACGGTTTATGCTTGCCAGGGGACAGGCGCACAGTCAACAGAATTCCCAATGGATCAGTGTTTGGCTGCGGGAACAGGTCTGCATTCCAGGAAAAGGCAAGCTATTTCTGAGTGGAAGAATACCAACAGCATCTACCTGTGACCCAGAAACAAAGCCCCACATCCCAGAACACCTAACCACTGAAGGTTTTAGGTCATGCATTTCAGCCCAATAATGTTTCACAAATCCCTGTGCAGACTAGACGGTGGGAAAGGGGTGGCACTTGAAAGCCAGTTTGGTATAGTGGTTAAGGGTGCAGACTCTTATCTGAGAGAATAGGATTTAATTCCCCACTCCTCCGCTTGCAGATGTTAGAATGGGTCAGCCATAGCTCTCACAGAGTTGTCCTTGAAAGGGCAATTTCTGTGAGAGCTCTCTCAGCCCTACCCACCTCACAGGATATCAGTTGTGAGGGAAGAAGGTTTAGGAGACTGCGAGTCGCTCTGAGACTCTGAGATTTGGAGAGGATTCTATGATATGAATTCTTCTTCCTCCTCCTCCTTCTTCCTCCTCTTCTTCTCTTCCCAGCTCTAGGTTGGGAAATACCCAGAGATTGGGTGGGGGGGAGTGGAGCCTGGGGAGGATGGCATTGTAGAATGCCATGGAGTCCACTCCCCAAGACAGCCACTTTCTCCAAGGGAACGGATTTCTGTAGTCTGGAGGCCAACGGTAACAGTGAATAATCTCCAGGTGCCATCTGGAGGTTGGCAGCCCTAGGTGGCACCTGCAGTCTTCTGTTATCCTCCTCTTCCGTTGAAAGTACAGGGGAGTCAACCCAGCACATTGGGAGGGGGAATCTACTGCCCAAATCCTAGTGTGAGGAACGATGCCCAACACATCATAGGATTGGGGAGGGGGGGTGTTACCTGAATTATCGCATTCTCCCCTACTGCCCGCTTGATCAGGTAACACCCTTGTTCTAAGCTCTGTTTTCTGTTTTCTCTGTTTTCTCCTCCCACAGAAGTGAGGCAGGTGGCACCTTAGTGATGGGTACCTTCCTGTGGAACATCCCCATCTCCTTGAGGCTGTTCTACACCCAACCTACTTTATTCGATTTTAGATGCCCAACGAGTGTGTTATAGTACTCAAGGAACTGGACTAGGATATGGAAGACCCAGGTTCAAACTTCAAATCTCCACTCTGCCATGGAAGATTACCAGGCAACCTTGGGCCAGTCACACACTCTCAGTCTACCTCAGAGGGTTCTTGTAAAGATCAAATGGAGAGGATGTAAGTTGCTTTGGATCCCCATTGTGGAGAAAGGTAAGGTATATATGATGTCAATAAAGACTTTTTTTTTTCCTAGGCTTTTAATTTAAACTTTTCTCTTTCCTATTCAACATGTATGCCAAAACAACCATGAGGAAGTTAGAACTGGAAGAGTCACAAATCAAGGTAAAGATTGGAGGAAGAAATAGCAACAATCTTTGATATGCTACCGACACAACCCTTCTTTTGGGTGAATAATGTTTGTTTGTATTTTGCCATAGGCCATTACAAACCAAGGATAAAACTGACAGAAGGCCTGGAATATCTGATCAAGAAAACTGAAAAAGAAAGTGAG
This sequence comes from Heteronotia binoei, assembly GCF_032191835.1. NCBI lineage: Eukaryota > Metazoa > Chordata > Lepidosauria > Squamata > Gekkonidae > Heteronotia > Heteronotia binoei. Next base: position 11,693,854 of record NC_083236.1, read on the forward strand.
AAGTTTGGCCTCTTCCAAAACATCAAAAAGACTAAGATCATGATCGAGAAGAACAGAAACATCAGAAGAACAGAAACATCAGAATAACAGCTGATGGTGAAGAAACTGAACGTGTGAAAGAATTCTAGTCAATCATGTCAGTCAATGCCTTTATTGGCATAAATTATAGTTAGATTCAAATATACAAAGTACAATAAAAATCTATCATCTCTCCAGCACTTTAATCAGAAGAAATCTTGCTACCGAGAGCACTAATCTGATAAAAGAAGGCTATGGAAGAAGGCTTCTGGAAGGCTATGCCTGTTATGCAAAATAAGGCTAATTAGAACATCCTGTATTTGGATGTAAAATTCACATCAAAGCAAAATATGAGCAATCGATTCCGGTGCCCTACTATTGCATGGGCAAATTCTTTGTTGTAAGGCAAATTGACAAATCTTCCATAGAGAACCACTGAGGGGAAGACATTAAATCGAGCCAGTTTGGTGTAGTGGTTAAGTGTGTGGACTCTTAACTGGGAGAACCGGGTTTGATTCCCCACTCCTCCACTTGCACCTGCTAGCATGGCCTTGGGTCAGCCATAGCTCTGGCAGAGGTTGTCCTTGAAAGGGCAGCTGCTGTGAGAGCCTTCTCCAGCCCCACCCACCTCACAGGGTGTCTGTTGTGGGGCAGGAAGGTAAAGGAGATTGTAGCCGCTCTGAGACTCTTCGGAGTGGAGGGCGGGATATAAATCCAATATCTTCATCTTCAGCATAAAAGCACGATGTAATTGTGGGGCTGTAAGCTGTGTAAAATAGGCAGCTGAAAGACCCTATCTCAATGTCATAGTAAACTGCCCCAGGGAACAAGTTTTACCTGCAAGAGACCAGAAGGTTTGTTTCTTAATGTCAAGGAGTCTCTGTTTCAGGGATCTACATGCATTTCAAAATTTATCTAACATAAAAAGAGAGTTCAGGCTGTATTTTCCTCAAGATGTAATGGAACCAATTAGATGAAATGAATCTGACAGCATCAGGGAGATGTAACTGCCCTGTAATGGAGGAGTAACCAAAACTTCAGTGTTGAGAATCAAGCTCTGGTTTTCAGAAGACCCTGTCCTGTCTTTCTTGCACATGGCTGCATAACCTGCACAGTTTGAAGGATATGTTGCAAAAATATGGCCTTGATCTGCTCAATATGTGAATTAAATGAATTGATTCAGATAGGGATTCCATAAAGTAATTAGGACACAACTTTAACATTCTCTGTCAACAGAAGTATAGTATCCAGATCCCATGAAGTGATGGTATCGCTTTACTCTGCTCTGGTAAAACCTCACCTGGAGTATTGTGTTCAGTTTTGGGCACCGCATTTTAAGGACATAGACACGCTGGAACGGGTCCGGAGGAGGGCGACGAAGATGGTGAGGGGTCTGGAGACCAAGTCCTATGAAGAATGGTTGAAGGAGCTGAGCATGTTTAGCCTGGAGAGAAGGCTGCTGAGAGGTGATATGATTACCATCTTCAAGTACTTGAAGGGCTGTCATATAGAGGATGGTGTGGAATTGTTTTCTGTGGTCCCAGAAGGTAAATCAAAAGAGTTTCCGGCTCAACATTAGGAAGTACTTCCTGACCGTTAGAGTGGTTCCTCAGTGGAACAGGCTTCCTCGGGAGGTGGTGGGTTGTCTTTTCTTGGAGGTTTTTAAACAGAGGCTGGATGGCCATCTGACAGCAATGAAGATCCTGTGAATTTAGGGGGAAGTGTTTGTGAGTTTCCTGCATTGTGCAGGGGGTTGGACTAGGTGACCCTGGAGGTCCCTTCCAACTCTATGATTCTATGAAAACTTTCACAGCAAGGTTGCATCTTGACTCCCTGTTTATTCAATCTATTTTTGAATGACCCAGACTCTACCTTATGCACAGATGATGGCCACTTTCCACTCTCTTATTGTAAGCAGATGATGAAGTTATATTATCTTTCACTCAAAAAGGTCCCAAGTGCCTCCTACTTACATCTTATTGTGAGACCAACCTGCTATCTGTTAACTTTGAAAAATAAAAAATTCTGGTGTTCTTAAAGTCTTGGCGGCAACTTAATTGGTACATTAATGGCAACTCAATAGAGAAAGTTAAATATCTTAAATATTTAGGAGTCCTCTTCCAGTATAATAACTGGATCGTCTGCAGGAATCAAGCATTAGAATTGGCCAAAAGTAGTCTGTCTACAATTGCTAGGGTTTTTTTTTTAATATAAAGGGTAACCAATTTGTCCTCGTGTGAAAGAATTCACTTTCTTGGACTCACTTCTTAACCAAAGCAGCAAATGCAGTCCAGAAATAAAATGTTGAATCAGGCTGAGCCGCACAACAATGATGAGCATGAATCAAATATGAAAGAGTAAGGACATCGGCTTAGCAACCATATGCAGATTAGTCCATGCTATTGTGTTCCTCATAGCAACCTTGGCTGCAAAAGCTGGACCATAAAGAAGCATGACAGGAGGAAAATTATCTGAGCTGTGGTACTGGAGATGACATCATTTATACCTCACCTTTCTTCTTCCACTTTTTAAAACTAAGGCTGGCTTACTCCCTCCCCTCGAGTGAAGTTCCATGTGCTCTGATTGGCTTACAATCACTTTGCATAAGGCCTACGTCATGGGTTGCCAGGTCTTACCTGGCAGCTGGTGGGGCATCTTCCTCATACATGCAAAGCACGCATGGTGCAATGTTGTCACCCATATTGCACTGGGCACATCACAGGGGGACACTCTAGCACTTGGGGGAAACTCTAATATCAGAGTTTTTCCAAGTACCAGAGCACCCCTCCCCCACGACATGCCCAGCACGATAACGTCACTTCTGGATGACATCATCTTTTGTCTTTGGAGAAGGAAGGAAAGAAAACAGAATGGGGAGAGGGCATCAACCTAAAGAGAGAGAGGACATTACAGGGGAGGGCAACGGGTGGTCCTCAAAGACCCACCAGAAACATTCTACTTCTAAAAAGAGACCTGGATCAAGCACGGAGCTGGCAAAAGGTCCACCCCAAAAGGAGTTTTGGAAACCACGAGGAGAAAGGAAGCGGATGTGAGTTCTAGTCCACCAAAACAGATATAGAAACAGGAAGCAGCTCTGGGACAAAGGAGAAAAAGTGGGAGGTGGGACAGAAGATGAATTAAATTAAAAAGGTGCTCAGAAACTGCAGCAGAAGGCAAGTATGGAAAGAGCCTCAGTCTAGCAGGTTTGCAGATAAGAGGTTATTTTAGGTAGCACATAGCTGACATGCTACCAATCAATATTTTACAGTTTGTGTCCCCCTTTTTATTTGATTGTGGATGGTTGGGGCATAAAGAATCTATAGGAAAATCCAGAGAGGGACTGGAGATTCGCAATTGCCCCAGAGCTTCCCCTCACCCACCTCTTTCTCACCCCATGGCTGCCATACTGCCCCAGATTCCGTCAGGAGCAGCAATCTGGGGCTCTGGAAATCTTCAGTCTTTGGACATTGCTTAGAACATATTTGCTTAGAACATACCTGCCCGTCTTCTGTTAGCTGTTCCTCTTTTAGACATGGCCAAAGTAGAATTATCTCTGTTCTCAATAATACTGCTTGTATAAAGCACCCAGAAACTATTATCTCTGTTCTCAATAACACTGCTTGTATAAAGCACCCAGAAACTATTGGCTTAGGGTTATTTTTTGTATATCTCCAGGCCTTTTAACCTTGACATATTGGGATATGAAGGCAAATCCATGGTGAGGTTTTGTACTGACGTTACAGGCTAGCTTTGGATTCTCAGAAGATTACTTGAGTCTTGGCTTCCACTCACTCAAACTCTTAGTAAAACAAAGACCCTGTTCACACAACGTGTTGAGTTCATGTTAAACTGACCCGGTTCTGTTCCGAATATCTTTGTTCCGGATATTATCAATCAGACTGCCACACTGCAATTCAAATCCCTGCGGTGAAACCATCTTCTGCCATCCACACGACGGCACCATGCAGTTCTTTTTTTTGTTCCCCCCCCCCCCCGCTAAGTAGTAAAAAAAAAAAAAAACGGCGACTGTAAACCAGATGTCTGAGGCTCCTTTTGCTCTGGGACAGCCTTCAGACATACGGAAGTTGGTTAATCTCGCAGCAGAACTATCCAGATGGAGAAAACTACAAGGTGAAACAGGACAACTCAAAAAATACCGCAAAGGAGCAGGTAACAAAATAATCCAGTTTGGAGAAGGATTGGAGAGGGGCGACAACAATGGACTACCAGGAGGCAGATGTTGCTGTCTGATCAGTCACTTTTAATCCAGCAGGAAACAGCAGCAACAACTGATTAAACTGTGTGTCTGAACAGGCCCAAAGAGTTATCTCGGAGTGCTAAAACTGATAGCACTCCGGAGCTGCCAATCAAGCTGCTTTGGGTGTTTCTAGGGCTCCCAGAAGTCCACCCCCAGCGATGCCCAGGTGGACATCCCTATAGAAGAAGAAGAAGAATTGCAGATTTATATCCTGCCCTTCTCCCTGAATCAGAGACTCAGAGCGGCTTACAATCTCCTATGTCTTCTCCCCTCACAACAGACACCCTGTGAGGTGGGTGGGGCTGGAGAGGGCTCTCACAGCAGCTGCCCTTTCAAGGACAGAGTCTCAGAGCGGCTACAATCTCCTTTCCCTTCCTCCCCCACAACAGACACCCTGTGAGGTGGGTGGGACTGAGAGGGCTCTCACAGCAGCTGCCCTTTCAAGGACAACCTCTGCCAGAGCTATGGCTGACCCAAGGCCATTCCAGCAGGTGCAAGTGGAGGAGTGGGGAATCAAACCTGGTTCTCCCAGATAAGAGTCCGCACACTTAACCACTACACCAAACTGGCAGTTACTTCTTCTCCCCTGACTTTACTGACATAATGAATTATGAGTACATCAAGGCTTTCACTAAGGCACACCTAGATATTCAATCACTGGCAGTGCTTGAAGACTGCTTCAATGGGATTCCATGCTCCGGTGACAGAAGGGTCCACTGAGGATTTGTCATGTCCGTTCCAGTGCCCCAGATTAGAGGCTGAGGGTAATAGATTTGTGAGGACCATTGTATCTCGTTTCCCAGGGAGGTCAAATCAGGACAGATTAGTATTACTACTGGCAGATAGGGATAACTTTATTACTTTTCAAATAGCAAGGTTTCTTGCCACTGTCATAAAGATGGACATATGAAGCTGCCTTATACTGAATCAGACCCTTGGTCCATCAAAGTCAGTATTGTCTTCTCAGACTGGCAGCGGCTCTCCAGGGTCTCAAGCGGAGGTTTTTCACACCTATTTGCCTGGACCCTTTTTTGGAGATGCCAAGGATTGAACCTGGGACCTTCTGCTTCCCGAGCAGATGCTCTACCACTGAGCCACCGTCCCTCCCCAGCTAAGATGACAATGAGGCACGCTGATGTAAGCATAGTTGACCTGCACACTAACTGCACTATTCTGGGTCATTAGCCATCTGGATTATAAGGCAGGGGTTTTTTTTAGATATTTTAAATGTATGTATTTTAATTTTTCCTATGAACATCTGGAATAGGCATGGTCACGAACCAGTGCAGGAATCGTGATTTGTGCACAAATTGAGACGATTTGCGGTTCATTCTGAACTGGTCCAAACCTGGGTGCTTCATTTGGTTCGTTTTTGCAGACAGCCTGGCACTGATTCAAACACTTCCTGGGCATCGCTGGGGGTGGACTTCTGGGAGCCCTAGAAACACCCATAGCAGCTTGATTGGCAGCTCCAGGAGCCAATCATGGAGCCCACATTTTGCAACACAAAGAGAGGATAGTTAGTTGTCATGAGAGCTGAAGCTGAGCTTTCCTGGGGCACCTGCTTTGGGGGACTACAACTCAGACATTCCAAATCCAATCTTCGCCAGACTTGGAGGGCAGGTGCAGGAGAGCCTGCTGAAGACTCCCAATAAGTTTTACACCTCCCAAACCAAATGAACCGTGAAGCAGTTCATTAATTGAATCACAAAACGAAATGAACCACTATTTCCTCAGTTCATGCCCATGCCTAGTCCGGAAATTTCTTGCCTTCGTTTAGATGGAATTGTTGTTGCAATGGCTTATTCACTGTCAGTCAGTTTATTGCGGCTCTAGGCCAATCAACAACAACAACACAACTCATCAATAACAGTACAACACAACACCAAGCTAAAATATAACATAACAATATAAAACTATGTACAACCAACAAAATAGTAATAAAATTATCTGACGTTGGCAACACTTAACTAAGGGCAACTTCTTTCAAATACAAACAGCATTAAATTTCTTCCTGTCAAGGTCGGTAACATATAGAAACTTAGCAAGATCCAGAGAAAGTTGATCACTCCCATCCCCTAAGAGGAAGTAAATGACTTGGGCCTGATTTAAAGATTTAGCTAGCATTAGATGGTTCCGCAGAAGTCTGTACCTTGCCTCTGTATGGAAAAGACAGTTCAGAATGAGATGGGGAACCGTATCGACCTCCTCCAGGCCGCACGGACAGATCCTGTCTTCTAACGGGATCTTGTGGAAACGGCCCCTCAGTACTGCTGTGTCAAGGATGTTCAGGCGTGCCAAGGACAGCATCCGCCTGATCTTAATTGGCTGTATCTTTTCTAGATACCTGGCACATTTAAGATCACTGTCACTGATGCAATGAAGACAGACTGGCCATGCCTGAAGCTAGATTAATTTCACATCTCGTTCCAAAAGAAGATTCTACATAGTGTTAACTGTCTAATTTGAAACAGTATTTATGTATTGGGAACATTTCCTTGTCACCTCTCCATCAAACTGACCTGAGGCAGCTTACAAAATATAATAAAAATATAACTCATCACAAGAGTTTTAAAACCAACCTTTCAAAACACCACACAGCATAAGCCAAAGTAAAAAATTTAAAAACAATTTAAAAACATTTATTAGGCTAAAAACAGTCTATAAATTCATGTTTAAAAGATCAGCCCATTAGTTACAAGCGTGATTAAACAGCAACGTTTTGGCCTAGCAAGTAAAAAAAGTAGTGTTTGAGCCAAGCAGGCCTCAAGGGGATGGGCATTCCATAAACAAGATGGTACATATCTATGCCTCAGGAATCATCCTTTGTTTCAGAAAGCTGGGAGTCCAAATAACGAAACAAGAAAGATGAACACAGTTACACATGATTCCAGCACCAGTTACCAATCCAGCAAAATTGCTTTAAAGTTTATCCAAGCACCAAATGCTATTTCATAACTACAGAACTAAATACAAATGACGATATTTCCCCCTATCACCTTCCCAATTGAAGCAGCACAACCAACTCTCAGACGCTTCCCACGGGGTACCACAGAACAATACCATCTAGACTCACCTTTGTATACCGGTGGATCCATCTTCTAGCACCAGTTCTGTCTGGACCATTTCTTGTTTCAGTTCTCCGATTTCTGATGCAATTGTGTCAATCAGCTAAGAGAAGAGTAAAAACAGTGTGATGTCAAAAAAGAAACAGAAGAGGAGGGGAAAGGGAAGCAGGCTGGATGAATCACTCAAGATTACAATGCTTTTTACACTGTCAGATTTGGGCTTCTCTTTCCGGAGGGGGGGGATAGGGAGGGAGAATAAAAGGCAAGTAATTATGCTGCCTCTAAGAGCTATTACACCAAGCACAGTTGAGAAATTCTCAGGAAATGTCTTTGTATTAATCATGTAATGAGGTAAAAAAAGTGTTGATCATATTTCCTTTGTTGTCTAAAAAACCAATTTATATGCCCCCCCCCCTTCTGTCAAAAGTGATGCACAAAACAGCTTACATGCAAAACTTTTAATTAAAGCAACAAGAGCGTGGAGCAAAGTTAAGTAAGCAAAAGGGTGCAGGTTTATTAACTACAAAGACACCATTCAGCATTCAGAAGGTTGGATCATGCAGCTGTCAGTGGTTCTCCATTGCAAGAGTCTCTTGCAACATGAGTGTTCCGGGGGAAACACCACTGTTAGCAGAACAATCCATGGGATCCAATTAAATTAGAGAAATGTTATACTTGGTAAGCAGAAGGTCCCAGGTTCAATCCCCGGCATCTCCAACTAAAAAGGGTCCAGGCAAAGAGGCGTGAAAAACCTCAGCTTGAGACCCTGGAGAGCCACTGCGAGTCTGAGTAGACAATACTGATTTTGATGGACCAAGGGTCTGATTCAGTATAAGGCAGCTTCATATGTTCATGTACTTGTTTAAATCTCTCACTGAAATCGATGGGACTTCAAAGTGGTCAATTTGGGCTGGATCATGCCCTTAATATTTATAAAGTATACCCTCAAGCATTCAAAGCACTACATGCATTATTTCAAAGATCCTCATAATGGCCCTGTAAAGCAGGCTAGTGTTGCTATAACTCTGCTATGGAAAGGGTCTGCGTATTTGGGGTGAGGCAAAACAAGGGCCTTCTCAGACCAAGCGACGATGCCATGCTGATCTCAGACAGCTTTAATGCAACCAAAAGGGTACACTCGTTATATATATCACCAAATCAAGTGAGAGTTATTACTGATACAAACCACATCACTTTTTAAGCAAGCAAAAAGCAGTCATTCTGCCAAAGATCATATCACACTAGGACAGCCAAACATACTATACAGTTTCATTTGGGTACAGGCCGATACAGAACTATCTTGTTATGGACAAATTAACTCTTCAGGTAAGAGAGTTTCTAAGTGTACTAGGGTTGCCAAGTGGGGACTTTGGAGGTGCAGCCAGGAGACCTTGGGGGTAGAGCCAAGTGCAAGGTTGTGACAAGCAGAAGTGAACTCCAAAGGGAATTCTGGCCATCACATTTCTCTCCCCACCCCCTTCAAAGATCTTCTCCCTAGCTCTAGATACAACCCTCAAACTGAGGGTCCATCTAGAAGAGACAGGTGACCACAGGGACACTTTGCCATTTTAAAAAACGCATTCCCAGCAAATTGCTGTCTAAGGAGCTTAACGCTCTCCTAAGGACGTAACAGAGGAGACAGTCCCACAGGTACATTGGTCTCTAACCACTCAATGCCTTGTAGATCAATACCAAAATCTTGAACTTGACTTGGTGTTTCACTGGCACAACACAGATTGTTTATGTTCCTGTCAGGACTCATTCTGGACCAGTTGGAGCTTCCAGGTCAGACTCAAGGATAGGCCAGAATAGAGTGAATTACAGTGGTTTAGTCTGGAGATGACTATTGCATAGTTTACTGTGGCTAGGCCAGGGCACAACAGGAAAGGGGCCAATTGCCAAACTTAGCACAGATGAAAGAACAACAGCCTGGCAATGCTCATGACTTCAGCCTCCATATTTAAGGAGGGATCCAAGGTCACTTCCAAACTCTTAATGGACTGTGCCAGTGTCAGTGGTGCCCCGTCAAGAGTGGGAAACCTATGCCCCAATCCCGAAGCCCCCTGCCATGATCCTAGGCCTAGTGTGGCCTACAGGCTCCAGGGAAGCCTGTATTAACCAGGCCTACATGTCCCAGGATCCCTTCTGTCCCTCTGATTTGGTGCGGGAAAACTTGCCCAGTGAAGAACAGAGGGATGAGATCTGGGAGGAAAGAATAAAGGCCTAGCTAGAGGAGGAGGGGTGTTCTCTCTGGAAAGGCAGAGCTGGAGAGAGGCTGCATCAGGGGAGTTCCCCCATCCAAAAAGGGGTTGGTTAGTTGGAAGCAGAAGGAGGGAACATGTAGTTAGACACATCAGGGCTTTTGTTTTCTTTGTACCGCCTTTACTGTTTTTCCCCTTTTCACTGTTGCAGTAATAAGTAAAACCCACTAATTTGTTCTTGAGCACTTACAATAAACTTATTTTCATTTATTGCCTGGGTCTGCACACCTCTTCAGTCATGGAGTATTTGCTGAGAAGGAAGACGAAGGGGTTGGATTGGTGCTCCGGGCCCTCCCAGACAGACGCAAACCAGAGTAGTGGCAGCTTGTAGTGGCCCTTCCTGGTCCTCTGCTTGTGAACCTGTACCCAGCCACAGAACCTCTGCCTTGGTTGGATTCCGTTTCAACCTACTCCGCTTGGTGGGTGCAGCAGCTAAAGATCTGGTTGAGTCTGTCCTCCTGTGTCCACAGGTAAAAGTGTCCAAAGCACCCTTAGAGCCTATCTAGATGTGACAGGTTTTCCCAACATGTTGCTGTCATCTTGAAAAATGAGTTTCCAGATGGGAACTTCTGAGCTGTCAGGGGCCAATTCTGCAAGATCCTGCTTTCTCTCCTCCCCCCCCCATGTTACTTTTTCTCCCCAAACACCACTGGGGATGTCTCCAGCACCATTTGGGGGAAAGGTTTGATTCCCTCAACCCGCAGTGTGATGGTCCTGACCAGAATTGGGCCCTTAAAGTGAAACTGAAAGGACTTCAGGCTGGGAATGCGTTTTTTAAAATGGCAAAGTGTCCCTGTGGTCACCTGTCTCTTCTAGATACACCCTCAGTTTGAGGGTTGTATCTAGAGCTAGGGAGAAGATCTTGGGAGGGGAGGGGAGAAAGAGAGGGGGGGGAGGGGAAGAACAGGAAAAAGAAGAAGAGAAGGAGAAGGAGGTTCCACAGAAGACTTCCCCCCATCTTTTCCCTATTTGTTATATTTTTAAAATACTGTACACTACTTTCTCCCATCAGGGAGAAAAGTGGGAGATAAATACTCAAATCTGATAAACATGTTCCAGAGACTTACGATTGTAGCTCATGCACTGGGATGCTAGAAATGCTTCCTCACTGACAGCTATTCACACATCTAAAACTAAAGGAGTTGCAGAATAGCTTATCTCAGATAAATAGATAGTGTAAACATATCGCACAACGCTCACCAACAATAAAACTGGATTGGGTCTCTATTTTGTTTACACAATCCACACTATCCTTGGTCAACGCATGCAAGGCAGAGCAATACCAAGCGATATATTAAAAAATTTCCCTACCTAAGTTTCTTTGAAAGGCGGTTTGCCTGTGGTAGTGTATTTGGTCAGAGACCCAGGGCTGATTCACAAATCCTAGAGCCCCATGTTTTGCTTTTACTTAGAAGAGATGATTCTACCTACACAAGTCCAAATCCTCCCACTGACCTGTCTGGAGATAGTTTATTGGACAGTCTTGCCTCCATCTCTCACTTAAACAGCCTCTGAAGTTCTTGAACTTGCAACTTGGGGAAGGCCCTAGGGTTGCCAACTCTTCGTTAGGAAATTCCTGGAGATCTGGGGGTGGAGCCCTGGGACGGCCAGGTTTGTGTAGGAAGGGACGTTGGAGGGTAGAATGCCATGGAGTTCACCAAAGTAGCTGTTTTTTCCCAGGGGAACTGATCTCTAAAGTCTGGAGATCAGTTGTAATTCCAGGAGATCCGCAGGCCCCACCTGGAGTTCAGTAACTCTATCAAAGGCCTTGATGTCAGCTTTTGAAACCTCTAGCCATGATGAATTAAAAAAAAAAAAACCCTTGAAAACAGGAATCAAAAATGTACATAAGAGAAGGCATGTTGGATCAGGCCAATGGCCCATCCAGTCCAACACTCTGTGTCACACAGTGGCAAAAAAAATTATATATATGCACACACACACACACACATATACACACTATGGCTAATAGCCACTGATGGACCTCTGCTCCATATTTTTATCTAACCCCCTCTTGAAGCTGGCTATGCTTGTAGCCGCCACCACCTCATGTGGCCGTGAATTCCATGTGTTAATCACCCTTTGGGTGAAGAAGGACTTCCTTTTATCTGTTTTAACCTGACTGCTCAGCAATTTCATCGAATGCCCACGAGTTCTTGTATTGTGAGAAAGGGAGAAAAGGACTTCTTTCTCTACCTTCTCCATCCCATGCATAATCTTGGAAACCTCTGTCATGTCACCCCGCAGTCGAAGTTTCTCCAAGCTGAAGAGCCCCAACCTTTCTTTATAGGGAAAGTGTTCCAACCCTTTAATCATTCTAGTTGCCCTTTTCTGGACTTTTTCCAATGCTATAATATCCTTTTTGAGGTGCGGTGACCAGAACTGCACACAGTATTCCAAATGAGACTGCACCATCGATTTATACGGGGGCATTATGATACTGGCTGAAATTAACAAATGTTTAAAATCTGAGGTCCAATTTGAGGTCATGGTTCCCACTCAGTGGCCCTCCTGCCTGCCTTCCTCCCCATCTGGACCCTGGGTCCTGCGTAGAAGGCAGGCCACTAGTTGCTAAGAGTCGTTCAAAAATACTGCAGGACTGCTTAGACCTTGATCGGAACCAGCTAGATTTTATAGTCTCGATTTAACTTGCAAAGTTCCTAAGAATTCACTCTAGGCATGGGCACGAACCAAACCATGAATCATGACTCATGCTAAAAATGGCCAATTTGTGGTTCATTCTGAACTGGTTTGTCTGATCCCACCACACCCGAACATGAAACGAACTGAGTTTTTTCTTGGCATGCTGCTTGGTTCATGTTTGCTTCATTTTTCCAGACAGCCCAGCACTGGCATGTGCACTTCTGGAAATTTTCCAGTGAAACTGACTAGAAGCGGAAGCTCTGCTCTCTGGGATGGCCTGCACTTCCGGTCAGTTTCCAGCAAAAATGACTAGATGCCGCAGCTCCACTCTCCCCACCCCCTGCACCATCTAGTTAGTTTCACAGGAAACTGAACAAAAGTGTAGGGGCTGGGAGGGCGAAGCTGCAGTGTCTAGTCAGTTTCCAAGCTCCCTGTGGGTGAAACGACTTCCCTTCCCTAGCTCCTAGGAGAGCAGTTTACTGGGGCATCTGCTTTGGGGTGGGCTGTAGTTCAGCCCCCCAAAATTCAATTTGCACCAAGGTTGGTAAGCAGGTAGAAGGGAGTCCGCTGAAGAGCTTGCCACAAGTTTGGTGCCTCTAGCAGACTTGGGGGCTGTTCTATGCCTTCCCAAAATGAATGAACCATGAATTGTCGGGAAATTGGAAAAAAAAATGAAATGAACCACCAATTCAGGCTACCCAATGAACCACCATTTTCCCATTCCGTGCCCATCCCTAATCCACTCTGATAGGACAAATTTAACATCACAAGGATTTGGGGTGTGGGAAAGGGACCACTTGGAACTGAAATCACCCCACTTGTATGTTATCACACAGAGTGACAATTTTTTCTCAACCAACATGACATACATAAATCCAAACATGGGCATTATTATTTGATACAAATACATCAAAAGCTAAGGAAACCTAGAAGACTAAAAGGAACTCTTTCATATAAGTATTTTATTAACTTCATTTAGGCCCCCGTTTTCTCCCCAGTGGGGACCCAAAGTGACTTACGGTCATTCTTTCCTTCTCCATTTTATCTTCACAACAACCCTGCTAGGGAGCTTAGGCTGAGTGTGCGTGATTATACTGCAGGCGCTATCCTTCTCTATAATGCACTACAGCATCCTTGTGTGCTCAAATGGGCCTTCTATAGCTTACGATGCCCCCTGCTGGACACAAACTTATGCTGAGCTGCAAAATTAGAATCATGATGTGATCATATGAACATATGAAGCTGCCTTATACTGAATCAGACACTTGGTCCATCAAAGTCAGTACTGCCTTCTCAGACTGGCAGCGGCTCTCCAGGGTCTCAAGCTGAGGTTTTTCACGCCTATTTGCCTGGACCCTTTTTTGGAGATGCCAGGGATTGAACCTGGGACCTTCTGCTTCCCAAGCAGATGCTCTACCACTGAGCCACCGTCCCTTCCCTGCTCTCCAGGGTCTCAAGCTGAGGTTTTTCACGCCTATTTGCCTGGACCCTTTTTTGGAGATGCCAGGGATTGAACCTGGGACCTTCTGCTTCCCAAGCAGATGCTCTACCACTGAGCCACCGTCCCTTCCCTGCTCTCCAGGGTCTCAAGCTGAGGTTTTTCACACCTGTTTGCCTGGACCCTTTTTAGTTGGAGATGCCAGGGATTGAACCTGGGGCCTTCTGCTTCCCAGGCAGATGCTCTACCACTGAGCCACCGTCCCTTCCCTGCTCTCCAGGGTCTCAAGCTGAGGTTTTTCACACCTCTTTGCCTGGACCCTTTTTTGGAGATGCCGGGGATTGAACCTGGGACCTTCTGCTTCCCAAGCAGATGCTCTACCACTGAGCCACTGTCCCTCCCCTGGCTATGTAGGAAAGTCAAATGCCAATCATTATGCCGGCAAATGGGCATGAAATCCTCTGTCAGTGGAGGCCATGCCACTGTACTATACAGATGAACAACAGTCTTTTGCTTCAAGTTTCTTTCTTTCTTTTAGAACTGCATGACAAATTGACATTGGAAGATGGGTCTCCAGAGCCCACGTCTGCTCTCCCAGACTTACCCAACAAGTTTTGGAGTGCACCTCACCCTGGGCAAGGGGGCCATGAGAATCCTCTCCATATTAGGCATTCCCAGGACTTTTTTGTAGCAGGAACTCCTTTGCATATTAGGCCACACCCACTAATGTAGCCAATCCTCCAAAAGCTCACAGGGCCTACTGTGTGCTCCAGGAGGATTGGCTACATCAGGGGTGTGTGGTCTAACATGGAAAGGAGTTCCTGCTACAAAAAAACCCTGGGCATTCCTCAAGGGAGTGGGGACTTTGGGAGAGAGTCAGTAGAGAGGCTTGGCCCTGCCTTCATCCCCAGTCGGCTGGCCAAGGGAAACAAATAGAAGGCACGATCACCTCTGATGAGGCCAGCAGAGCCTCAATGTCCTGGGAGACGGGTGGGGATTTCCCCATTGGCACGGGCAAGGGAAGGGTTCTCCCTCCCAGAGAGTTCCCCTGGTGTTGTGGCTTGCTGCAATGAGGAGTTGGGGACTGGTCCTGGGCCTGCACCATTACTGGTGGAAACACTAAAGTTACATTCCTTTCTTGCCTCACCTTCCTTCCTGAAACTCAAGGGACATTTTCCCCCCAGGTACCGCTCAGATCCAGCCCAGCAAAATGACAGGTGGCATATATACCTTCCACCCATATGGTGGGACCTGTACCCTGCAAGAGGGCCTTGTAAAGAACAGCTGCTTTGGTATTTCTAGGCGTTGCAAGACCTCTTTAACGCGGGACCAAATTATGCCTGTCTTTGCTGGTCTGTATTAGGCATTCACAGTTATGGCAAGATCAGAACTTCTTTAGTAAAATTTCATGTGGCTCACCACATCTATCTAGACTTCAGACCAAAGCCTGCCTTCTTGAGTTTTTGTTCTGGAAGAATAGCAACCATTAAAATGATGTCCTGCATTGCTTGTAAATGATGCCTTTCCCCCCCTCATAGTTGTGAGATTTTGCTTTCTTCTTAGAACTCCGCATCCACTTTGGCATCGTGGCTGTTTCCTTCCTATTTCAACAACTGCAGCGCACGAAGCCACAAAGGCAAACTTGTTCCGGGGCTTGGTAGACAGCCAATAATGGAAGCATCTCTCTCATAACCAGAAACTCATTTGCATGTTAGGCCACACCCCCTGGATGTCACCAGAAGCGTCGTCATCCTGACTTGCCCACCTTGCCACATCCCCAAAAGTGGAATAGAATACAATCCGAGAGAGGTCACTATAATGGATTGCACAACAAAAAATGCAAGCTAGTGACCAATTTTCTAAGAAGTATATAGAAACCAGTCCAAATGGCGCAAGAAGCCACATACTGAGCTGCAGCCGAGGTGAAATTGCTGCTGGAGACGCTCTGCGTGCCTCTTTTTTGAAAATTGTGTAAAGAATCTATATCATTGAATCAATATTGGTCCCAGGTCTGATGAAGACTGGAAAGAAACAAGTGCTTAATCGATTGGCTTGTCACCACACTGCTTTGGGACTTGAATGTACATGTTTTGGACATTTGGACTGATTTCTATATACTTCTTAGTAAATTGATCACTAGCTTGCATTTTTTTGTTGTGTACATCAGCAAAAGTGACATCAACTAGGCAACCAATGAAAATAGTCAGGCTTAAGCATGCCTGACCCTGTGATTGAGGCAGGTCTACTCAGAAGCAAGGCCCAAAGTGTTCAGTAAATCCAGCTCTCAAGCAAGCATGCATAGAATTGACCATGACCCCAAACTGCTGCCCCCAGCACGTGTCTTTGGAAGGATTCCACAGCAATCAGTGGACTGACTCCCCAGCAGCACTAAAAGGGAAGGGATTAAGACTAAAGGGGAAGGCTGCCGCTGCTGCCGCTTCTTAACAAACCTGCAGAATGCCCACATTTCCCAACAGCCTTTTAAAATGTCTCACGCAGGCAAACTATAATTGATACAGGAAATAAAACAGCCTAGCAAACGTCATCTTTTTTAGATGCTTTCACTTTTGTTCTCTCTTTTCAGGTCCACTTTGTTCAGACAGCTGAGTTTGAATGATGTGTTTATTATCCTTCCTAAATTCCAGCTACTCAGCTGCCTGGTGAAACCAGTTTAAGCACTCATTCAATCTGTGTATATGAATGCAAAGATAGACGTGGAGCTATTTCACACTTTAAAATGTGTTTGGCGCAGTGGCCTTGGTCGTGCACCAGTGTCTCCTACAGACAGTTCTTATTTATTTGGCTAGTTTTAACCCAGCCTTTCTCCCAAGTGGGGACCCAAAAAAAGCAATTTACATCATTCTCTTCTCCATTTCATCCTCAGAACAACCCACTCACACGATTTCATGGCACCCCTCACAGGAGCAGCTATTCAACATCAGCTGCAGATAAACCTGATCTGGATTAAGCCCATTTTAAGATTGAAAAAAACCCTATGCTCTTTCCCTCCCTTCTTTTGGGAAGCCACGGCTGCTTTTTAAATTCCCAGTCAAAAGAGAGACTTACCACTCTTGGCAGCTTTGGCGGTGTTTACATTCTGTCAGCAGCTCCATGTTGCCAAGTCTCTTTCCCTCCTGATTGGCTAGGAGGTGGCCTCCAACTCTGCTCAGGGGTGGAGCTCTATGCACCAACCTGCCTGTCGTGCATGTTGCAATGAGAGAATTCAGGGCAGAAGCTGATGGAGCTTTCTAATTGCGCAGGCTCAACCTGCAGTGCCTGATCCCTGGACTCTGGAGGCAGGGGAGGGAGGGAGTTGCCACGCTTATCAAACCCACAAGTATTAACATGGGAAAGGCTGCTGCTGTAAAAGGCAAAAAAAGGCACCCTGAAAGCCCACCAGGCTTATTTGCAGGATAACACAACCAAAAATGCAAGCTAGTGACCAATTTACTAAGAAGTATATAGAAATCAGTCCAAATGTCCAAAACTTGTATATTCAAGTCCCAAAGTAGTGTGGTGACAAGTCAATCGATTAAGTACTTGTTTCTTTCCAGTCTTCATCAGACCTGGGACCCTCTCGGCTTGGCTTCGCGAACGAAGATTTAAGAAGGGTGCAATAGTCCACGTTTGCTGCAGGCTCGCTGGTGGCTGACAAGACCAATGTGGGACAGGCAGGTCCGGCCACAGCGGCTGCAGGGAAAAGTCTGATTTAGGGTTGGTCCTGTAGCAGTGCGATTCTTCCTCAATCTCCTTTTGTCCTCAAGACCAGCTATGCGTGTGTTCTCAAAGGAAGAGACAGCCTGGTGGATGGTGTGCCTCCATGCTTTGCGATCTGAGGCTAGGTCAGACCACTGGTGATGGTTGATGCGACAGGTGCTAAGGGATTTCTTCAAGGAGTCCTTGTACCTCTTCTTTGGTGCCCCTCTATTTCGATGGCCGGTGGAGAGTTCGCCATACAGGGCAATCTTGGGAAGGCGGTGGTTTTCCATCCTAGAAATATGCCCTGCCCAGCGCAGCTGCGTCTTCAACAGCAGTGCCTCGATGCTGGTAACCTCTGCCCGCTTGAGGACTTCAGTGTTGGTCACAAAGTCACTCCAGTGGATGTTGAGGATGGTGCGAAGGCAGCGCTGATGAAAGCGCTCAAGGAGTCGCAGGTGATGACGGTATAAAACCCACGATTCGGAGCCATAGATGAGGGTTGTCATCACAACCGCTTTGTAAACATTGATCTTTGTGCCTTTTTTCAGATGCTTGTTGCTCCACACTCTTTTGTGCAGTCGGCCAAATGCACGGTTTGCCTTTGCCAGCCTGTTGTCAATCTCCTTGTCGATCTTGGCATCTGAGGAGATGATGCACCCCAGGTAGCTGAACTGCTGGACTGTCTTCAGAACTGATTCACCCACAGTGATGCAGGGAGGGTGATAATCTTCCTGGGGTGCAGGCTGGTGGAGAACTTCTGTCTTCTTCAGACTAACTTCTAGGCCGAATAGCTTGGCAGCCTCTGCAAAGCAGGACGTCATATGCTGCAGAGCTGATACCGAGTGGGAGACGAGTGCAGCATCATCAGCAAACAGTAGCTCTCGGATGAGTTTTTCCATTGTCTTGGAGTGTGCCTTTAGTCGCCTCAGGTTGAACAGGCTGCCATCGGTGCGATAGCGGATGTAGACACCATCGTCCTCATCTAGATCTACTGCGGCTCTTTGAAGCATCATGCTAAAGAAGATCGTAAAGAGAGTTGGCGCGAGAACGCAGCCTTGCTTTACACCTGTGCCTATTGGGAAGGGCTCCGAGAGGTCGTTGCAGTGTCTGACTTGGCCTCGCTGGTCTTCGTGTAGCTGGATGATCATGCTGAGGAACCTTGGGGGACATCCTAAACGTTCCAAGATTTGCCACAGGCCTTTCCTGCTAACGGTATCGAAAGCTTTGGTAAGGTCGACAAAAGTCACATACA
This sequence comes from Heteronotia binoei, assembly GCF_032191835.1. NCBI lineage: Eukaryota > Metazoa > Chordata > Lepidosauria > Squamata > Gekkonidae > Heteronotia > Heteronotia binoei. The sequence continues at coordinate 11,712,491 of NC_083236.1, forward strand.
GACCCTTGTTCTGTTCCCTGCATTTCTCTTGGAGCTGCCTGAGAACAAATACCATGTCGGTGGTGCTCCTGTTAGCTCTGAAGCCGCACTGGCTCTCTGGGAGGAGTTCTTCTGCAATGGTGGGCACCAGTCTGTTCAGGAGTATTCTGGCAAGGATTTTGCCTGCGATGGAGAGCAGGGTTATCCCCCGGTAGTTGGAGCAGTCTGACTTTTCCCCTTTGTTCTTGTATAGGGTGATGATGATTGCATCGCGAAAGTCCTGTGGTAATTTGCCTTGTTCCCAGCAGGTGACAAGTACTTTGTGAAGTGAGCTATGTAGTACTGTGCCCCCATGCTTCCAGATCTCTGGTGGAATTCCATCAACTCCTGCTGCCTTGCCACTTTTCAGTTGCTTGATGGCTTTAACAGTCTCTTCTAGGGTGGGGATCTCATCCAACTCTGTTTTCACCGGTTGAAGTGGGGTGAGGTGGATTGCTGAATCTTGAACTACGCGGTTGGCACTGAAGAGAACCTGAAGAGACCTGGGACCAATATTGATTCAATTATCTAGATTTTTTACACAATTTTCGAAAAAGAGAGACGCAGAGCGTCTCCAGCAGCACTTTCACCTCGGCTACAGCTCAGTAGGTGGCTTCTTGTGACTTCCACTTTTATCAGCTGCATGATGTGAAACTGCAATCTGGAAAGTCTAGAGGGTGCTTAGGGTGTAGGGGCCAGAGGAACTCCCCGCGACTCTACCCTGAAGAGTTTGGGATGAGCACAGTTTCTTGCCTATGGAGATCACTTCTCCCTAGGCTTTGGGGCAGCTGCTGCACCATGACCTCCCATCCCCGCACCCACTTCAGGGAGCATAGGTTGGTGCAGAGAGAGCTCTTGCCTCTCCAGTACCTCTTGGCTATGGGGCTTGCCACCGCACTAGAGTTTGGAGCCTGGCAGAGGTTGTCCTTGAAAGGGCAGCTGCTGTAAGAGCTCTCTTAGCCCCACCCACCTCACAGGGTGTCTGTTGTGGGGGAGGAAGGTAAAGGAGATTGTGAGCCGCTCTGAGACTCTTCGGAGTGGAGGGCGGGATATAAATCCAATATCTTCTTCTTCTTCTTCAAGCAATGGTGCTCAGGAAGCGCATTTGGTGGGCTGAAAGGGAAGCAGGACATCCCTGCTCTGGGGCTGAGCAAGGCTGCTGAGCAATACAGGGGGTGGGGGAATGCAACTCCAGGGACAGCAGATGGCTGGGGAGTGCAGCGTGGGGTGTAGCTGCGTATAGGGGTGTATTCTGACACTATCTTCCATTAAGGCCAAAGTATTTGAGCTTCAGCTTCAGCATCTGACCTTTCAGGGAACAGTCTGGGTTGATTTCCCTTAAGACTGACTGATTGGATCTTCTTGCAGTCCAAGGGACTCTCAAGATTCTTCTCCAGCATCACAATTTGAAAGCATCTATTCTTCTGCACTCAACCTTCCTTATGATCCAACTCTCACAGCCATACATTATTACTGGGAATACAATCGTTTTGACTATATGGACTTTTGTTGGCAGGGTGATGTCTCTACTTTTTATTATACTGCCTAGGTTTGCCATAGCTCTCCTCCCAAGGAGCAAACGTCTTTTAATTTCAGTCCTGGAACATTTAGAAAGAATGGATGTGATTACTAAGAGCCAGCATGGTTTTCTCAAGAACTAACCTGATTTTTTTTTTTTTGAGAAAGTGACTACCTTGCTGGATCAGGGGAATGCTGTAGACATCAATTATCTTGATTTCAGTAAGGATTTCGATAAAGTTCCACATATTATCCTTGCTGACAAGTTGGTAAAATGTGGTTTGGTGGATCTGTAACTGGTTGAAAGATCGCACCCAAAGAGTGCTTGTGAATAGTTCCTCATCCTCTTGGAGAGGAGTGACAAGTGGAGTGCCTCAAGGATGTGTCCTGGGACCTGTTTTGTTCAACATCTTTATAAAAGATTTGGATGAAGGAATAGAGGGAATGCTTATTAAATTTGCAGGTGATACTAAATTGGGAAGGGTTGCAAACAGAAGACGACAGAAACAGGATACAGGATGACCTTGACAGGCTGGAAAACTGGGCTAAAATCAATAAAATGAATTTTAACAGGGATAAATGTAAAGTTCTGCATTTAGGTAGGAAAAAGCCAATGCATGGTTATAGGATGGGGGAGACTTGTCTTAGCAGTAGTATGTGCAAAAAGGATCTAGGGGTCTTAGTGGATCATACACTGAACATGAGTCAACAGTGTGATGCGGTGGCTAAAAAGGCAAATGCAATTTTGGGCTGTATCAACAGAAGTATAGTGTCCAGATCACGTGATGTGAAAGTATCGCTTTACTCTGCTCTGGTAAGACCTCACCTGGAGTATTGTGTTCAGTTTTGGGCACCACATTTTAAGAAGGATATAGACAAGCTGGAACGGGTCCAGAAGAGGACGACAAAGACGTTGAGGGGTCTGGAGACCAAGTGCTATGAGGAAAGGTTGAAGGAGCTGGGGATGTTTAGCCTGGAGAAGCAGCAGCTGAGGGATGTTATGATCACCATCTTCAAGTACTTGAAGGGTTGTCATATAGAGGATTTGTCATATAGTGGAATTGTTTTCTGTGACCCCGGAAGGTTAGGACCAGAACCAATGGGTTGAAATTAAATCAAAAGAGTTTCCGGCTCAACATTAGGAAGAACTTCCTGACCATCAGAGCAATTCCTCAGTGGAACAGGCTTCCTCGGGAGGTGGGGGGCTCTCCTTCCTTGGAGGTTTTTAAACAGAGGCTAGATGGTCATCTGACAGCAATGAAGCTCCTTTGAATTTAGGGGGAAGTGTTTGTGAGTTTCCTGCATTGTGCTGGGGGTTGGACTAGATTACCCTAGAGGTCCCTTCCAACGCTATGATTCTAAGGCGGCTGTGAAATTGGACACTTTTGTATTATTCTCCCTTCCCCCCTCTTGTCTGAAGAAGTGACAGGAGGAGACCTGAGGAGGAAGGGGCTGTGCGGACGAGGCTCCTGGTCTGTGTGGCCCCAGGGTTCCTTCAGTTAGGGGTCCAAGCAGGTAAGGCTTTGCAGTTCCACAGTGGGCAGAAGAATGTGTTGCCCAGGAAGGTAGAGACAGTGCCGGGAGGGATGAGTTGGGATGCATGCTGACACATGCGCACTCATATGAGAGGCAACAGCGATGTCAGAGCAGTGGCACGGGCAGGGGGCTGGTGTTGCAGTGGGAGGGGCAGGAGGAGAAGGAGGATTCCGTTTGCTGCAGCAATTCCCAGCAGCTGCTTCTCCTTGCCCACTCCCAACACCTCCCCCTCTTTCCCTTCCTTCTTCCCTCCTCCCTCACCAGCATTTTGCACCGTCTCCAAGCAGAGGAGGCAGGGAAAGGAGGAGTCCTTCCGGGGCTATTGTGAGCCAGAACACTGGCCACACCAGCCGGAACAGCACTCCAATGCGTTCTCCCTCAAAAAAAAAGGCCTGCTCATAAGTTTCTATTAGTGAAGTTTCCTCAAATCCTCAGCAGCAATTTAAAAAAAAAAAATCTCACACAAACACAGATAACAACATAAATAACCAGAAAAGTATCAGACAAGCAATCTGAAGAAGTATTAGTGGCTACACGCAGTCATTTTTCCAGACTCCAAGATCACTCAGCAGACATTAAGCCAAAAAAACAAAACCACACAACACAACCGTAAAAATGCCAACAGACAAGCTTCCAGATCCATTTCGAGCATTGTGAAAGTAAGCAGTAAACATTTGGTTAGCACATGGACAGCAGTTGACATCACACTGTCAAAAGTGCATCTCCATCCCACCCTTTCACACAATTAATGCATTTGCTGGATATACACCAGTCTTACACCAGTATTTCACATATCACAGCACCCATGCGCACACACAGCATGTCTGGGTACTCAGCCATACGTACATTTAAAAACATGCATCTGTTCTACAATTAAGGTGTGCTGCAAGAAACATCCGTGCTAGACCAGCACATACGCAAAAAATATATTTGCTGAGTGAAGTATGAAGATGTTTTAAAGTGCTGAGCTATCTTCTTAGTGGTTCCCCAGAACTGTCCTGTTCTCTCATCTAGCATCCCAATCACTAAACAGTGTAAGACACAAGGCAGTAGACAAGTGTTACCTTTCAGACCGACTAAGTTTTAGTCAGAATGTAAGCTTTCATATGCTCTAAGCAAACTTCATCAGACAAAATGTCTGATGAAGTTTGCTTACAGCATACGAAAGCTTGCATTCTGAATAAAATTTAGTCGGTCTTAAAGGTGAACTTGTCTACTGCTTTGTTCTACTGCTTCAGACCAACACGGCTGCCTACTTAAGAACATAACATAAGAACATAAGAGAAGCCATGTTGGATCAGGCCAACGGCCCATCCAGTCCAACACTCTATATCACATAAGAACATAAGAGAAGCCCTGCTGGATCAGGCCAATGGCCCATCCAGTCCAACACTCTGTGTCACATAAGAACATAAGAGAAGCCATGTTAGATCAGGCCAATGGCCCATCCAGTCCAACACTCTGTGTCACACAGTGGCAAAAAATTTATTTATATATATATATATACACACACACACACACACACACACACACTGTGGCTAATAGCCACTGATGGACATCTGCTCCATATTTTTATCTAAACCCCTCTTGAAGATGGCTATGCTTGTGGCCGCCACCACTTCCTGTGGCAGTGAATTCCACATGTTAATCACCCTTTGGGTGAAGAAGTACTTCCTTTTATCCATTTCAACCTGTCTTACTTGGATCTGTAAGAGACAAGGTTAGCTCTTTCTGCTTATTTCTCAGTAAAGAACCATGCACACTGATGGTGCTACACACGACCACAACAGCAGAGCATTTGAATACAACCGCAACTTTAAACAATGCAAGCATCTTGGCCCAAGAGTTTGTCCCAATATGACTCCGTGCCACCTGTTCCTTTAAGGGTCTGCTTCTCCGATGCACCACTACACTCTGGAGTGGCGAGGCCCAGGCTTTACATATTTACTTCGTTTATTCCCTGCTTTTCTCCCCTGTGCCAACCCAAAGCAGCTGACATCAATCTTCTCCACCTTATCCTCACAACAGCCCTGTGAAGTAGGTGAGGCCGAGAGGGTGTGACAGGTCCACAGTCACCCAAGCAAGTTTCCACGGCAGTGGGGATTCGAACTTAGTTTCCCAGGTCCTAGTCCAAACATTCTAACCACTGCACAACCGTAGCTCTTTTAAAGATCTTTACAGTGACACAAGGACAGAATTTAGCAGTAGCAGCAACACAGCAGATTTAATGCTGGGGGCAAGGAAGGGATGGGAAACGGGCATCGTGAGTAAGGCTGAGGCACAGCCCAGAAAGCCTGTTGCTTTTACAGTCTTCAGCCTATTTTTTTGTTTGTTTTGTTTTGTTTTCTGTGAAAAGGTAATGATTTACATGCTCAGACTGCTCTGCCCCACTTGCCAAGCGTGGAAACCAGCCTCAGCTACTACAGCACAAATTACTGTTTCACAGCTGAAACTAATTTCCAGAACTCGACTGCAAGGAAAAGCTGAAAAGTCTCACAGTTTTAAGCATTCTATTCCGGAAGTCTTCTGGCTTGGAGCAAAACACAGCAGCAGTTTCCTGCTCCTATGTGTATATGTTCTCAAAGAAAGCGATTATAAATTGTCCAAAGTCAGAGACAGTTTGCAAACTGAAATCTGTAGCCTGTTACTCATCTTTCAACTTTAAGCTACCGCTGTTTTGTGTGTGTGGAGGCAATTAACGCAAAGGGTATTCTGAACAACATGAAGCAGAGAACATAAGAAGCATCTGCAGATTCAAACACACATGTACAATTGGAAATTCATACAAGGCAAAACAGCAATATAGCAAGAGGCTCACAAAGGAACAGGTTTAACGTATTCCTTACCCATCGCTTTCTGCAGCATCAGGTTCAGACAGAGCACATGGCTTTTGTTTGTATCGTTCTGTGAAACTACAAAGCCCAGAAACCAGTGAAGTCAGATTTCAGCAGCTCAAGTTTCCTTAGAGTAGCTTTGTCAGAACTCAGAGGTTCAAACATAACTTAGCAACATGTACCTCCCCATCACCAAAATACGTAGCAATTTTGCCCCTTACCTTAAAAAAGCTCCCTCTGACATCAACACACTGGGCTTCCATGGTTAAAACTGACATTTTCTCCAGGAAAAATCCTGTGAGCTCCTCCTAGAAGCAGAGACATTTTTAATAGTTAGTCCAGTCTGTAGGAAATTCCTTTCTAAGCCACAGAAACAGTCACAACAACAGTTTTGCCAAGACTTTCCTCTCCCCTCCCCCAGCCAACAGCTCAGTGCCAGCTATTTCCTACCAGAGCCTTTAACATACTGTTTTTGTCTATTATTTCCTGTGAACTGCATTTAAAGACAGTGCTGCCGGCATTTCCCGTTCTTCCCAAACAATCCTACAAGTTGCTTCTGGTGGATTTTAACAGGTCCATTTAAAAAGAATTAAGAGAGAGAGGGAGAGAGGCATAATACTTCCTTTGTTTGTTTGACCTGAGCTTGAGGTTCACAGAAAGCAAACATTAGGGGGTCACTATAAACCTCTACTGCATATTACAGATAATTTATTAAGGAGGGAGGAAAACTCCAAAATAAGTTACTTGAAGTATATGGGAGTGGAAAATGCTTCCCTACGTGTGGGGCAATTACAGAAAAGTGCACTAAACGCAAAACTCAGTTTCAGTGTCAAGTCCCAGCTATTTAAAGGACAGAGCTTATGAGAATGTACAAAGAGTCTTTCCTCTGCTCTTGTATCAGCCATGACCTGCACCCACCAGTGTAGGCTCACAGTAGTTTAGAGCAGGGGTGACCGACGGTAGCTCTCCAGATGTTTTTTGCCTACAACTCCCAGCAGCCATGCAACTCCCATTGGCCATGCTGGCTGGGGCTGATGGGAGTTATAGGCAATAAACATCCGGAGAGCTACCGTTGACCACCCCTGGTTTAAGGTCAAGCATACAGACTTCCCTTTTGGCCTCCAAACCAAAAAGGCTGTTTTGGGCTTTGCCAGGTCCATCTGTAAAATGCAAACTGCAGGTTCACACAGCTCCAGCTTGCACTGTAGTCATACACAAAAGAGAGAGGGGTTTAACTTGGTCTCATTAAACCAAATTGTTCCCTGTTCTGACATTAGTACTTAAAAGGATGTGCGAGAGAGTTTTTAGAAGGACATGTTCCATCCTTTAAGTGCTAATGGGGGTTATAGCTGCTCTTTATTAGCAAAACCAAACTGTGTTTGAAGGGCTAACCCCCATCTCCCTTCCCCCTGTGGCCCAGAGGTAACGTGCAGCAGGAGCCTGAAGATACATTTTACAGATAAACAGAGATGATGCACAATCTTGTTTTTGCCTTTACAGACTCCTTTGGAGTTGACAGAAGCAAGACTGCACACACTGTTCAGATTACAGTCTACATCATGATCTTTCACAATCTCACCGAAACGCGCTCCTTATTATAGCCCCATTTTACATGCCTTTTGTTCATGCAAGTCCCAGCAAGGCTTTCTGAGAGGTCAAATGGAACCCCTCTTCCTCTTTTAACATGTGGAAAAGTTGTCGGAACCAACCTAGATCTCCACACAGTCAGCTGATCTGTAAACACTGAAATGTCCTCAACCGCTACAGTTAAATGAGCCTTGGAAACCAGATCCTCATTTTACTGTAGCTAAACAGACTGCTTCTAAAGGGAGAAATCCATGACAAATCTTATTTTGAAAAATGAAGCCTGGATAATGGACAGACCTTCATGGTATTCTAAGTGAGACCCCACTGCAGATTTATACAGCAGCATTATAATATTGATGACTGTTTTGTTCCCAGTCCATTTCCTAATAATCCCCAAATGACTCCAAGATCTTTTCCCCTCTCAGTAATATCATAGAGTTCAAAAAGACCTCCAGAGTCATCTAGTCCAACCCCCTGCACAATGAAAGAAATGTGCAAATACCTCCCCCCTCCACCCAAACACAACCCCAGTGACCCCTGCAGGCTCCATGCTCAGAAGATGGCAAAAACCTCCAGGATCCCTGGCCAAATTGGCCTGGAGAAAAATTCCTGACTGACCCCAAAGTGGCAAGCAGCATTTCCTGGGAGTGTAAGAAACGCCACGAGAACTAAGCACTGATGCAACCCTTCCTGCCCTCCTTCTCGTGATCTGCCAAGTTCACAGGATCCTTAAAGTGAATTAATGAACATCTCAAATAGATTTCATTATCAAAACCATTAGAATCTCACATCAATAATATCCATGCATATAGAACAAATCACAGACAATAAACAGAGTCCCAAATGGAGTCTTTTTCATACAGATTACAGTCTATTCATAAATGGGAATCTCCTGTTTTCAAAGTGTATTCCAAAACTGCAAATCCAAACTACAGTCTGAAATAAGACTGTAGTTGTAGCAGTAACAGGTCAAGACTCCATACTCTGTTTCACTAACAGAACATTGTATTGAGGAGAAACAGACTGTGATTTCGAGCATTCTTGTCTGTAATTTATCTTGTTCACAAAAAACTTGGGGAAAGCGTTAGTGAAACATGAAATATATTTGATGTTTATTAATTCACCGTAAGTGTTATACATTCTATATTTTTGAGGCTAAGGTTGCAGGGAGGCTTGCTTTGTTTCTCTTACCTTTATCCGTGTTTCTTATTGGGGTATTCTAATTCACAGAATCAGCATTGCTGTCAGATGGCCATCTAGCCTCTGTTTGAGAACCTCCAAGGAAGGAGAGCCCACCACCTCCCGAGGAGGTTCTAAAAGTGACTCCAGCCCCCCTCTGTGATGTCATTCTGCCCAAATCCACCCACATAAAGCCCACACAGCACCCATTAGCTGCATGGAAACACTTAGTTTGGTACATTCCTGGGATCTCTGCAAATTGGGGAGGGGGGTTGTCAAACTGGACACACAGGAAAGGAAGCCTGGCTGCTCCAGCTGCATCATCATCCAGACAATTCCATAGCTCACTTGGCAGAGGAAACTACCAAATGTCCAGAGCCTTTCCCATGCAAGAGTGCAGGTCTGGGGGAAATGATATCCCAAGGCTAGGAGGATACAGGCCCCAGACAATGTTCCCTCTAAGCTGTAGGGTCTTGTGAGCAAAACTTCTACTTTGTGAGCTACTGGCATTAGAGTTGTGAGCTCCTGCATAAATGAGTGTGCTCTGGGGTCATCCTTCCTGAGCTAAGACAAAAATGTGTGAGCTGGAGGCTAAAAATCTGTGAGCTAGCTCATGCTTAGAGGGAACACTGGCCCCGGGTCAGCAACCAGAGAACACACGTGCACAGGAGATAGTCCTTTCATTGCCCCAACAGCTCCCTTGGAAAAAGCACTCATCTGGGAAACAGAAGTGAGGGGGCTGGAATCTCATCCAGTGGAAAACGAGGAATATGGCAAACCTTCCTTTGGCTAGCAATAAGCTGGTTAGCAGCAAAAGAGTACTCAACAAGATAATTCCACTAGCCATACACCAAAATAGGAATGCAGGAAAAGATAAATTTCCCCATTGGCCCTAATGTTAAAACCCAGAGCAGGAAAGTCTACCAAGAAAGGCACAGAGTTGTGGAGCAGCAGAGGTTTAGCATACTTGATGTCCCTGGTTGACACCCAACTTGGCATAGCTACAAGACAGCCCTGAGAGAACTCCCAGGCACAACTGAGATTTTGCACTGCAAGCAAGACTCATTCACAGGGGATAGTGAATGAGTGACTGGCTGGTTGCCCTAAACTCCTCATGGTTGCCCTAAACTCCAAACTTTAATCATTTTGCTTATTTTCTCCATAGCCATTGTGGCCTGCTGCTATTCATTCCAGCAGTCCTTGTTCTAATAATGTAATAATAATATAATAATAATAAGCTTTTATTTATATCCCGCCCTCCCCGCCGAGGCAGGCTCAGGGCGGCTCACAAGACATGGCGTGTACCATGATTATAAAATACAATTATACAATACAATAATACAATAAGATACAATTAAAACACATTAGATGAATAAATTAATTACAACCAGTACAGATTGAAAGGTGCTACAGTACAGTATATATATATCCAGATGGTTAGATGTCACTTTCAGGATTCCATCTTATAGGCCAGTTTTACAAGCCCTGCGGAACTGATTAAAGTCCCGCAGGGCTCGCACCTCTTCTGGCAGTTGATTCCACCAGTGGGGAGCCATTATTGAGAAGGCCTGTTCCCTCGTTGTTTTCAGTTTGGCCTCCCTTGGTCCAGGGATTTTTAGAAGTTCTTCATCCTCCCCTAATCTATCCCCATCATGTAGACGACTTGGTTCATTATTCACCAGCAAAGATCAAGGGGCTGTAAAGCAGACGGTATCCTGTCCCGCCCTTGCCAAAAATCCAGCTGTGCAGATGGTGAGGAATCCTCTCAGAGCCTCCCCTCATGAACTCCACACTGAAGACCTTAGTAATGAACAGATACCTTGAATAAAGTCTTATAGCTGCCACTGGACTCAAACTTCATTCTGCTACTTCAGACCCGCACAGCTATCCACCTGAATCTAAGAAGATATATATTCAGGTGAGCAGCCATGTTGGTCTGACACTTTTAAGACCAACACATTCAGAGTATATACCCAGAATTAAACTCTGTTGGTCTTAGAAGGTGCCACTGGAATCAAACTTTGTCGTAATAATATATTTATAAGCTGTACTAATACGTTTATTACTGAACCCACACACACAAAGTCTTAAAAGTAGGCTCTGCCCCTAATTACTGTAATACCTTCCAGATAGAGTAAGAAATATTTATTTTGACAAACAGGGGGGTATTTTCCCTGTCAGATAAGATAGGCTCCATAGCCCACAAATTATTGAGCTGGAAACGAAGCAATTTTTAAAAAAAACAAAAAAAACCTGGACCTTGGCAACCTGCACTCCTTTTGCAATTATTTCCTTTTCAGAGGTCAGCTGGGAACCCAGTTCAAGCAGTCCACTGATAGGGCTAAACACAGGATTACATTGAAATGTTGGGGTCAAAATACAGGAACTGTTGCTGGTGCCAGTACTTAGCACAGACCTCTTAATTCAAATGTTGCATTGTGTTAGTCCAGCTGTAGCCACAAACAAAGTACGGGATTTGTACGTGTGGAGGGGGGGGGGTGGCGAGGGGGGGAGGGAAAAAACCCAACTTCCGTAAGCAGCGCAGAAAGAGATTTTGTTCATTCTCACAGGGTGGAACAGGATGATATGTACAGGCTCACTGGAAGCCAAGCATCACACATAGCAATGCAGCCGAAGCTCACTGTTTACATGGCTTTGTGTGTATTTTATGGATTGCTTTCTGAACAGATTTTTTTTTTTAAAAAAAAATAAATTAAGATTCCACAAGCGGCAAAACCGCTCGATGCAAGGATCTTATCGCATTACTACCTTTGGGTTTTACCATCCAGTTGCTTAGGTTCTATTCATATTCAGTTTATGAGTTTCGGCTTTCATCAGCATGATTAGGCATCCACAAAGAGCCACAGTTAAGCAAGGGCCCCCTTCCCCATTGACTGGAGACACCAAGAAGACTTTGTAAACATTGTTCCCTCTAAGCTGAGTTAGTGTGAGCTAGCGCATGGATTTTTAGCCTCCAGCTCACACATTTTTGTCTTAGCTCAGAAGGACCCAGAACGCAATAATTTCGGCAGTAGCTCACAACTTTAATGCAGGTAGTTCACAAAGTAGAATTTTTGCTAGCAGGACTCTGCTGCTTAGAGGGAAAACTGCTTGTAAGTGAGAGAAGTAGAATTTGAACGCAGAAGCCATCTCCTACTAGATATTAAGACCACTGGAAACAAAGAGAATACAGTGCACAAGTTTGCAAGTACTCCAAAACTGTTCATCATGCTGAATGTTAAATGGAGAGGGGGGGATAGGAAAAGGGGGGGAAACCCTTCTCAAGACCACTTCATTAGCATCTTGTATAAGAATAATTTGCTGTCTTCACAGGGTCAGCCCTCCCACGAGGCAAACGAGACATTTTCCTAGGGCGCCGGGCTGCGGACGGCACCAAATTGGGCCCTCCCGGCTCAGTGCCATAGGCAAATGCCCTAATTTTGCCCTGCCATGGATCCTGGCTGGTGCGCAGCCTCTGTATTGCTCCCTGAGCATCCTTGGATGCTCAAAGAGCGATACAGAAACTGCACACTGGCCAGAAGCCCTCCCCGCCCTTCTCGGATTATTCCGATCATCAGAGAGGGGCAGGGAGGGCTTCTGGCCAGTGCACAGTCTCTGTATTGCTCTCTGAATGTCGTTTGGGGGGGGGGCAGGGGGCGGAGCACAAGAGGGGGCGGCACCATGGAAGGAGCAGCGGGTGGCTGGTCTGCCTGGGGCACCACACACCCTAGGGCCGGCCCTATGTCTTCAACAGACAGAGTGTGGCTATTATCCTGTTGCCCTGACGGCAGGCTGAGACCATGCAAAAAATGGAAGCCATCCGATTGATAACCTAATAACCCCTCTGTGCCACCTAGGTGCCCCTCCCCTTGGGAGCTGATGGCTTTTGCATAGTTTCAGGGGGCACACGGGCAAGTTTAAATTGCCCACTGGGAGGGGCACTGGGCAACCCCACCACACCAGATTCTCTTGTTGTTATGAGCAGCATCTGCCATGGAAAGAAAGCTGCACACATCCAGCTCTGAGATTATTTAGTTACTCATCATTGCCCTCTTTGGAGAGGCTGATGCCATTTGGCCTATACAGGCATGTTGTAAAGAAGGCTTTCTTTGGCCTTCCCACCTGAGCATAAAGCTCTTAGGGGGATATGCCAGGAGAGGTGGTCCCATAGGAATGCTGGTCCCAGACCATTTGCAGCCTTAAAGGTTAGTACCAAAACCTTGAACCTGATCTGGTATTCAACTTGGGAGCCAGTGTAGCTGGCGTAGCGCCGGTTCCAGTGAGAACCTGTGCTGCTGCATTCTAGACTGGTTGCAGTTTCCAGGTCAGTCTCAAGGTAGCCCTGTATACAGCCAGTTGTCTAACCTGGAGGTGGACTTCTGCATGGGTCACTATGGCTAAATTACAGCAAGACAGCTGCCTGATCAGCCGTAACTGAAGAAATGGAAGTCTGATGATGATATTAGATTTATATTCCGCCCTCCACTCCGAAGAGTCTCAGAGCAGCTCACAATCTCCTTTCCCTTCCTCCCCCACAACAGACACTCTGTGAGGTGGGTGGGGCTGGAGAGGGCTCTCACAGCAGCTGCCCTTTCAAGGACAACCTCTGCCAGAGCTCTGGCTGACCCAAGGCCATTCCAGCAGGTGCAAGTGGAAGAGTGGGGAATCAAACCCGGCTCTCCCAGATAAGAGTCCACACACTTAACCACTACACCAAACTGGCTCTCCACACCAAACTAGCTCTCCAAAGTCTGAAGACATTATTCCAAAGAACAAAGCTTATGAAAAAAAGTTATATTTTTGATAATTGTTCAAAGACACTACTATTTTATAGTATTGTGAAACAGATCTCTATTATAGTAATCTATTGTAGTTTGATTTTAAGTTGGATAGTGTAACTTTATTTTAATGAAACATTGTACTGTATCACATACATGAGATACTCGGTATTAATGCAATACTTCTGACATGACTATGTATGATGCAATATTGTTTAATAAAGTTTTTGGGGGGGGGAAAGAAAGAAAGAAATGGGAAGTCTGGCAAGATTTGTGATCTGGGTTCCCACTGATAAGGAGGCATCCGGAAATAAACTCAGGCTCTTGACAGTCAGCATGGGTGTCAAAGGCACACCATCAAGAGCCAGGATTTGGCACCCCAACTCAAAATCACCCTTACCCAACCCAGAATTCCCCTGCCCAGCCTCAGGATCTCTCTTAGATGGCTCCAGTCTCAGCCAGTTCTTTTTCAACCATCCAACCACAGCCTCCAGTCCCTCGGCCAAAATATCTGGGGCAGTGTCTGGCTGGCCATCCATCAATAGATATAGCTGGGTGTCATCAGCATACTGATGACAACCCAGCCCAAAACTCCATACAAATTGAGCAAGGGAGTGCATACAGATGTTAAACAACACTGGAGAAAAGACTGCCCCTTGAGGGACTTCACATACCAGAAGGTATAAGAGAGAGACTCTTTCCTACCACCACCCTCTGTCCCTGACCATGGAGAAATGAGGTGAGCCACTTCAAGGCCATCCCACAAATTCCTGGTTGGCAAAGTAGTGGGTCAACAAATCATGGCCGACCATCATCCTTATTATCAACAAGAAATAGTTTAAAATAAAATCCAAGCAAGAGGTCAGGATGCATGAACTCCTGGAGGCCGCTTCCATCTGCAATAGGTAGTAAGATGAGATTCTAACTCAAGTAAATGGTTATCTACTGCCTCTGAAAACTCTTGTACCGTTTTCGCACACAGCTTACCTCGCAGTCACAATCCTGTTCCCTCCGTAGCATCTGGTCAGATTTCCCACCATCTGCGCTGAAGTTACAGGAAGTGCCGCGGCTTTTGCGTAGCAAATGTAAACCGCTAAAACCCAGTTTACGTTTGCTACGCAAAAGCCGCGACACTTCCTGTAACTCCGGCGCAGATGGTGGGAAATCCGACCGGACGCTGCGGAGGGAACAGGATTGTGACTGCGAGGTAAACTGTGTGCGAAAACGGTCTTGAACTCGGGGTAACCAAATAAACTCTAATCTATAACCCTGGGCAACAACTGACAAAACTCACTTGTTAGTAATACTACTTTGCCAAAGAGGCAGAAAAGGGCATAATCTGTCTCTGTAGGTTGGATTAGGATCATAAAGCCATTCTAGGCAGAAGGTTGATTTGGACAGAGGATCTTGAGAGCTCCTAGAAGAGGCAAGCTGTTGTCCTGTTTGTGCCCACTTCTTCTACTAGCCCGAAAAGCAGCAGACAACCTCTGACGAGAATACTGAAATCTAGGCCTGTTGTAAGGATGTTGCTCCCTGTAGGGTGGGTACCAAGGTCTAGTTGCAGAGAGGCATTTTCTCGAACATGAAGGAGCTGAATGAGTGACACCCAAGGATTCCACTGTCTGCTGTGCCAATGTGTCATCTGCACTTTCCTAAAATAAGGTTGTTCACTCAAAAGGAAAGTCCTCGATTTCGCTCCTGGTTACCAAAGGGAGTATAGCAGAGTGAAACCATTCATGCCATCTGAGTACTACTATCCATGATGCGATGGTTCTAATAGCCAAGTCAGCTGTATGTCAAGCAGCATCGATCAGTTTGGACACCCTCACAGCCAAATCTCTTGTCATCAAGTAAGAAATCCATTAAGGGGACATCTCACAAATACGTAAGGAAACAGGGTGCATAAAACATGGATTCTAATGTCTCTACGCTAATGTGCAGAGTATGGGAAACAAGCAGGAGTAACTGGAAATCCTAATACAGGGACGGAACTATGACCTAATAGGTCTTACTGAAACGTGGTGGGATGACACTCACAATTGGAATATTAGGATTGAGGGGTACAACTTATTTAAAAGAAACAGACAAATAAGGAAGGGTGGAGGCAGAGCATTATATGTGAAGGAGGTACATACTTGTGAGGAAATATATGAATCTAAGCATTCAGTTCAGTTGTGAGTCTCTGCGGAAAAATAAAAGGCGTAAGAAATAACAGTGATATTATGGTGGGGTCTGCTATAGACCACCAAGCCAGGCAGAGGACTTGGGTGAGATACTCCTACAATAGATTGCAAAGTTCTCAAAGAGAAGGGACACAGTGATCATGGGAGATTTCAATTACTCAGACATTTGTTGGAAGTCCAGCTCTGCTAAAAACAAATGGTCAAATAAATTCCTGACAACTTTATTTTCCAGAAGCGGACAGGGAAACAAGGAGATCTGCTATCTTGGACTGAATTCTCATCAACAGGCAAGAACTGGTTGATGAGGTGGAAGTAGTGGGCACCATGGTTTGTAGTGATCATGTGATTCTGGAATTTCAAATTTGGGGAAGGGAAAAGCTCTACATAGTCAAACATTTTCTTACGTCCAGAGTAAGAAAAAGAGCAAGGACATGGTAGGCCCATTGTGAGGGCAAGAAAGTGAAATTGTAACAGGTAATAAAGAGAGGGTGAAACTGCTCAATTCCTACTTTTCCTCAGTCTTCTCTTCTGAGGGAAACGGTCCTCAACATGGCAAAAACAGAACATATAAGGAGGGTATGAAGTTCCAACCTAGGATCAGCAGAGGGGTAGTACATAAACACCTAGTTTCTTTAAATGAAACTACCGTAAGTCCTCAGGGCCAGATGAATTGCATCCAAGGGTTCTAAAAGAGCTTGCGGATGTCATTTCTAAGCCTTTGGCTATTATTTTTGAGAATTCTTGGAGAACAGGAGAGGTGCCGGAAGATTAGAGGTGGGCGAATGTTGTCCTCATCTTCAAGAAGGGGGAAAAAGACTATCCAGGTAACTGCTGACCCATCAGCTTGACGTCTATACCTGGAGAAGTTTTAGAACAAATCATCAAACAGTTGGTCCTGGAACATTTAGAAAGGATGGCTGTGATTACTAAGAGCCAGCATGGTTTTTTCAAGAACAAGTCATGTCAGACTAACCTGATCTCTTTTTTTGAGAAAGTGACTACCTTGCTGGAACAGGGGAATGCTGTAGACATCGCATCTTGATTTCAGTAAGGCTTTTGATAAAGTTCCACATACTATCCTTGTTGACAAGTTGGTAAAATGTGGTTTGGATCCTGTAACTGGTTGACAGATGGATCTGTAACTGGTTGACAGATCGCACCCAAAGAGTGCTTGTGAATGGTTCCTCATCCTCTTGGAGAGAAGTGACAAGTGGAGTACCTCAACCATCTGTCCTGGGACCTGTTTTGTTCAACATCTTTATCAATGATTTGAATGAAGGAATAGAGGGAATGCTCATTAAATTTGCAGATACTAAATTGGGAGGGGTTGCAAACAGAAGACAGAAACAGGATACAGGATGACCTTGACAGGCTGGAAAACTGGGCTAAAATCAATAAAATTTCAGGGATAAATGTAAAGTTCTGCATTTAGATAGGAAAAATCCAATACATGGTTATAGGATGGGGAAGACTTGTCTTAGCAGTAGTATGTGCGAAAAGGATCTAGGGGTCTTAGTGGATCATACGCTGAACATGAGTCAACAGTGTGATGCAGTGGCTAAAAAGGCAAACGCAATTTTGGGCTGTATCAACAGAAGTATAGTGTCCAGATCACGTAATGTGATGATATCGCTTTACTCTGCTCTGGTAAGACCTCACTTGGAGTATTGTGTTCAGTTTTGGGCACCACATTTTAAGAAGGATATAGACAAGCTGGAACGGGTCCAGAGGAGGGCGACGAAGATGGTGAGGGGTCTGGAGACCAAGTGCTATGAGGAAAGGTTGAAGGAGCTGGGAATATTTAGCCTGGAGAGGCGGCGGCTGAGAGATGATATTTGAAGGGCTGTCATATAGAGCAGGGGTGACCAACGATAGCTCTCCAGATGTTTTTTGTCTACAACTGGGGCTGATGGGAAATGTAGACAAAAAAATATCTGGAGAGCTACCGTTGGCCACCCCTGATATAGAGGATGGTGTGGAATTGTTTTCTGTGGCCCCCGAAGGTAGGACCAGAACCAATGGATTGAAATTAAATCAAAAGAGTTTCCGGCTCAATATTAGGAAGAACTTTCTGACCATTAGAGTGATTCCTCAGTGGAACAGGCTTCCTCAGGAGGTGGTGGGCTCTCCTTCCTTGGAGGTTTTTAAACAGAGGCTAGATGGCCATCTGACACCAATGAAGATCCTGTGAATTTAGGGGGAGATGTTTGTGAGTTTCCTGCATTGTGCAGGGGGTTGGACTAGATGACCCTAGAGGTCCCTTCCAGCTCTATGATTCTATATAGGTTGAACTTGAGGAAAGCAATTTTTGACAAACTTAGTGGGATGCTGGGTAAAGTCCCATGGTCAGAAATACTTAAGGAAAAGGGAGTTCATAAGGGGTGGGAGTTTCTTAAAAGTGGAATACTGAAGGCACAATCACAAACGATTCTTATGAGAAGGAAAAATGGGAGGAGCTTAAAGAAACCAATGTGACTCCCTAAACATCTCTCTAAAGACTTGAGAAATAAAAAAAGACTAATTTAGGAAATGGAAGGAGGGTCTTACAACCAGGGATGAATATAAACAAACAACCAGTTCTTGTAGCAGGAGAGTTAGCATAGCTAAAGCTCAGTTTGAGCTTAGGCTAGTGAGAGATGCTAAAAACAAAAAAGTGTTATTTTCTTATGTTTAAAATAAGAAAAAGAGCAAGGACATGGTAGGCCCGTTGCAAAGACAGGAAAGCGAAATTTTAACAGGTGATGAAGAAAGGGCAGAACCACTCAATTCCTACTTTTCCTCAGTCTTCTCTTGTGAGGGAAAAACAGAACATATGATGAGTGAAGGGAACTGCAGCCTAGGATCAGTATAGGGGCAGTATATAAACACCTAGTTCCTTTAAATGAAACCAAGTCCTCAGGACCAGATGAACCTTATCCAAGAGTACTAAAAGAACGTGCAGACATTCTGAGCCCCTGGCCATTATATCTGAGAATTTCTGGAGATCAAGTGAGGTGCTGGAAGACTACAGGAGGTCAAATGTTGTCCCCATCTTCAAGAAGGGGAAAAAGGAGGATCCAGGTAACTACTGACCTGTCAGCTTGCTATCTATTCCTGGAAAAGTTTTAGAACAAATCATCAGTCAGTCAGTCTGAGACAATAAGGCCAAACCAGGGGCAAGGAAACTGAACTATGGTTCACTGTTATACCCAATTTGACAAATCATAGTTACAGCTTTTCGTCTGCCTTCAGGGGCTGATGAAACCAAAGACTGGAGTGCTCAGAAGGCAATACCAAGTGACTTAACCTTGTTTGTCTGGTGTGGAATAATGTCTGAACTATGTCAATACCAGCACATCTGGCATTTTTAAAAAATTCTTGCTCCTCGTTAGGATAGGGCAAATTCCCATTTCCCAATGTTTTCTTTCCCACTATTTCCACTTTATTCCTCACCTCCATTGCAAAAACCTGGACAGAGCCAGTTTGGTGTAGTGGTTAAGTGTGCGAACTCTTATCTGGGAGAACCGGGTTTGATTCCCCACTCCCCCACTTGCACCTGCTGGCATGGCCTTGGGTCAGCCATAGTTCTGGCAGAGGTTGTCCTTGAAAGGGCAGCTGCTGTGAGAGCCTTCTCCAGCCCCACCCACCTCACAGGGTGTCTGTTGTGGGGCAGGAAGGTAAAGGAGATTGTAGCCGCTCTGAGACTCTTCGGAGTGGCGGGCGGGATATGAATCCAATATCTTCATCTACCTCACAGGGTGTCTGTTGTGGGGGGGGAGGTAAAGGAGATTGTGAGCCGCTCTGACCACTAAAATGTTGCTAGTCTTAAAAGCACTCTTTTTAGTTCTCCTGATGGTGGGAACTGCAAAGGAAGCTCTGGCTCTTTCTTTCTTTCCCTGGGGCACGACAAGGGGGAGGAGCCTCAGCCATTCATTAGAAGGAAGAGAGGCTTGTCTCAGTAATTCTACAGGGTGATTAATTGATCCTGGCAAACTTAATCACCCAGCAGAGCTATAGAGCCCAGCTCCCACATTGGCTGAGGCTGCTCCTCCCTCCTCCTCCCTTTGGGAAAAGGGAAGGGGGAGAGGGAAAGGCTGCTTTGCTGCTCCGGCTTATCCGAGGAGAAACACAAAATGGTGACCGAAAAAAGTAGGCAAGGGGAAATGAAGCAGATGACAGTTAGTTGCTGGAGGGCCTGATCCGGCCCGCAGGCCGTATGTTTGACACCCGTGCTAGAAAGTGCCACAAACAGTAAAAGATTCTTGGAGTGCAATACATTTGCAAGGGAAAAGATTACCTCAAAGACAGTGCTGCCTGTAGCTAGAGCCCTACTGGGACCTACTTTCCATAACCTTCCCCATTTCTGTTAGGCAACAGACTTGCTACGGATGTTTCAACAAAAGCCTACACATTATATTTGTTACACTGGAATCTACTTATAAGTTGGCAAAGCCTCATGCATTCAATCCATGCACAAGAAAGAGTATTCAGAAGCAGAAAAACAGAGCTTTGAAGAATAGGACGTGAAGAGAACCACCAGGATCAGCCCAGGATGCTTTCACGCCTGGGGCGAAAAACTTAAATGGTACTTCCACACTGTACTGAGAACCTCCCCAAAAATTTGGTGGCTGAGAGCTGGTTATGAAACAGATAATCCCTTCTTAGATCTCTCCTCTGTCTTGAACTCACTGGGTGGTCTAAGCAAGCCACCCTCTCGACCACAGTTCCCTCCCATGTACAACACGGGGTTATAAATAAAACATGTCATTAGTACAAATTTTTTAAAATTAAAAAAAATGCCTATGCAAAGTGGCTTACAATTTTAAAATCCATACAACACATTTTAAAAAGAGAACAGCCAATAAAAACATGCAAGGGTCAGGAAGATATTTAATTAAAAACTTGACAAGTTTGCTGATTACTTTCAGCGTATTAAAATGTATTACATAAATACTAAATAGCTTTATTAAAAACTGTGAAAAACAAATCCATCTGTTACTGGGATAAAGTGAATTATTAAAATAGTTTGTTTACATAGCAGTCCATTTCCAGCTACATAAAGGAATATTCTTGCTATGACTATTACAAGGGCAGTGTAATCTTAAACAGAAGTATACCCTTCTAAACCCACAGAGGTCAGTGGACTCAGAAAGGTGTAATGCTACACAGAAGAGCAGTTTTAACGCCTAGTAATCTGCTGCCTTCATGGTAAGGCCAATTCTGAGGAAGAAGAAGAAGAAACAACAGTTCAACCTCTTGGTTTTATCCCCCTCTCACATGCACAATTTTGCACCAATAGCCCAAGTCAATCGTTTCAGTTTACTACTCTGATCTGGATTTCCAGAAAAGGCTATTGCCTGGCCTTCCTGCATATGTTAAATTCTGCAAGGAAATTTCACTACAATGCCATTACCAGAGACAAACAGCAGCTCTACCTGACCAGACCACAGGCCTTCTAAGGCAAGAACATGGGTTTCACCTCCAGAAAGAGAAGCAGAGATGGCCAGCACACTAATAGCCAAACAGCTAAGAGTAGGGTTGCCAGGTCCAGCTCAAGAAATATCTGGAGATTTTGGGGGGTGGAGCCAGGAAACTTTGGGAGTGGAGCCAGGAGCAAGGGTGTGACAAGCACAACTGAACTCCAAAGGGAGTTCTGGCCATCACATTTAAAGGAACTGTGCTACTTTAAAATGCCTTTCCTCCATTTGGAATAATGGATAGGGGCACCTTCTTTTTGGGGCTCATATAATTGGACCCCTCCAGTCTAATCTTTTTTAAACTTGGGGGTTTTTTTGAGGAGAGGCACCAGATACTATGCTGAAAATTTAGTGCCTCTACCTGAAAACAACAACCCCCCCCCCCGAGCCACAGATTTAGTGCCTCTACCTGAAAACAACCCCCCCCCCGAGCCACAGATACACACAGATCAATTTTCCGTTATACCCTATGGGAATTGGTCTCCCTAGGGAATAATGGAGTGCCCAGCAGACATTTCCCTCCCCCTCCTGCTTTCTGATGACCTTGAAGCAGGGGGAGGGCCTCCAAACGGGGGGCTCTCCTCCCCCACCTGGGGATTGGGCAAACTGGAAACTGCAGTGTACTGATTAGCAAACACTAGAAATAAACCACTGCTTTTTTATGTTGCAAATAAATGTTTAAGCAATTTCTTTCATAATGATGCAATTATAGTATTATCATCACAAGCCAAAATTCATTAAACGTCCATAGAAAAATCAAAAAGTTATTTCACACCATTCTTGTAAGGTAGTACTTTCAAAGTCAGAATGTTATTTCACATCACCCTTGCAAAGTAGTACTTTACAGTCCACTGTCTCAGTTCTCCTTTGCTTGAAAGAAGTAGACAGTGCCACGCTTGTATATGATTCCTCCTACGGGTAGCAGACCGAAGTCTGACTGGTGCGGCGGCTACGCAGGTCCTAGGTTCAGTTCTGTTTCGTTCACCTTCCACTGGCCGCTTTCTTTTAGCTTTGGAACCCGTGCTAAAGCCAATTGCTCACACATTACAATACAATGTTACTTTGCACCTTTTTAACGTTGCAGCTGAGTTTCCAATAATCCATCTCATGTTTATATCCTTCCAAAGACCACCTTTCTCATCTTGATAGTCATATTTAGAATTCACAGCACATTCACCTCCTTCGCTTATACATGTTTTTCTTGCATCCACTGAAGTTTCCCAAACACATTTGTAAACCTTTAATTTTCTTCATTACTGATTACCCAACATTTCATATGCTGTACCATTATGAGACTGCTTTTGTTTGGGTTGGTATCCAGCTGCTGCCTTGGCGTCTCCTTTCTGTGTGTCAGGTAAGGTCAGTAAACAGGTTTCTGCCCATGACTACAAAGAAGGTAGGCAAGCAGCAAGAGAAGCAGGACCACAGCAAAGGACCACATACTTTCTGGAGTAGAATGAACCTGACTACACCCGTAATTTGGCTACCAGACTCCTCCATCATTAATTATTGTACCCTTTTATGCAAGTAGTACCTGTTGCATTAGAATGTGCCAAAGAAAAGAAAAGAAAGGTATGCCTGCCTTAGGTGCACTGGCCCATTAGTGGCTATTAGCCACAGTGTGACACAGAGCGTCGGACTGCATAGGCCATTGGTCTGATCCAACGTGGCTTCTCTTATGTTTTTATGTCCTGGCCCCACTAGTGGATCTCCTGATGGCACCTGGGTTTTGGCCACTGTATGACACAGAGTGTTGGACTGGATGGGCCATTGGCCTGATCCAACATGGCTTCTCTTATGTTTTTATGTCCTGGCCCCACTAGTGGACCTCCTGATGGCACCTGGGTTTTGGCCACTATATGACACAGAGTGTTGGACTGGATGGGCCATTGGCCTCATCCAACATGGCTTCTCTTATGTTTTTATGTCCTGGCCCCACTAGTGGACCTCCTGATGGCACCTGGGTTTTGGCCACTGTATGACACAGAGTGTTGGACTGGATGGGCCATTGGCCTGATCCAACATGGCTTCTCTTATGTTTTTATGTCCTGGCCCCACTAGTGGACCTCCTGATGGCACCTGGGGTTTGGCCACTATATGACACAGAGTGTTGGACTGGATGGGCCATTGGCCTGATCCAACATGGCTTCTCTTATGTTTTTATGTCCTGGCCCCACTAGTGGACCTCCTGATGGCACATGGGTTTTGGCCACTGTATGACACAGAGTGTTGGACTGGATGGGCCATTGGCCTGATCCAACATGGCTTCTCTTATGTTCTTATCAATCTGACTTCAACTCACAAACGTCTCACCTTCTGGATCAGACCAAGAGAGCCTTCAAACACATTCCCCTTCCCACCCATTTTGCTCTGTTTGAGCTTCCTCTAGCATCTTGGGCTATATCCAGGCCCATTACATACCTCACCCTCCTGCATCACCTCCTCCCTCTTTCCAAGCTTGGAAAGAGACTTGTTTGCTTTTAAATTCTGTTGCTCACCCTATAACAGGGGCCAGAATCAGTCCCTCAAGGGCACTCTGACTTTGTAGACTCTGTCGGCATACAATCTTATTGGTTTCAAGTCACCTGTCTGTGCAGCAGCTGCTTAAGTATCTGTCATGATGACATGTAGATTTGCCTTTTCCTTTACTGTTACAAATCACGCAGAGCCAAGGATGGGCTTCTGGAAAGCAAAGTCAAAGCAAGGGGGGCCAGGTCAAGAATTCAGAACGAAGAGTCATTACCAAGGGATTGTTCAAGAGGCATAGCCAAACAGTCCGCAGGTTGCTCACAAGCAGGAGACAAGCAGAGTTGAAAGCCATCATCAGAGGCCAGCCCAAAGGTCACACAAGCAAGGCAGGATCCAAGGCTGTAATCACAGAGATTGAATAATTTGTTGCTTCCATGCCTCACAACCTCCCTTGGCTGGTTTTTATAGGCATGTGCTTAACAATCCAATTTGCAGCCAGCTGCTCAGGAGTAATTCTGCAATTACTCAAGCAGCTGGTATCAGGCCAGGAGACAAGCACTCTGTTGTCTCTCCTGTAGTTCTGCTCATAGCCTCTGTGTGCAGCACTCAAAGGTGATACTGGAGAGCTAGGAACAATTAACTTAGTTTCACCTGTTCACTCAGGGCTGAAGACTGTCAATGGCTCTATACCAGCTGTTGGCTATAAATCCTGACCAGCCTGTATCTTCCTGCTTGCTGGCTTCTGCTCACTCAGAGCTGGCTACACATGGCTCCTCTACCCCTGAGGAGTCTTCTCCTCATGAGGAGTCCTTGGCTTACCACAACAACTACTGGATTATTTGCTGCCTGTATATTTTGACACCACTCCATCCCTTGAAACTCAGACCTGTGCTCACCTGTGCATAAATGAGAAGCTATGACCACCTTTGTTTTCTCTGTTGGGCTCTGTGGCTTCTTCCCATCCACCTGAATGAAGTAAGCTGCATATTGTTTGCGTTCTTGAAATGAGTGGCTCTTTGTGGAGCTTTCACATTCTGAGGGCTTGACACTATCGTTCATTGTTTCAGAGTTCCTAATTCAGCAGCCCAGATTTCAGAGTATCTTCCACAATGGCTTTTATTTCTGGTTTCAGTCTATCCAGACCACAGTGCTCCTGCCAAGCCCGCAGTGGCACTTCACCATTCTGTAAATGGTGCCACCCAGTCTTTGAGTGGGTCAGTGCTTAGATTTGAGGGTATCTTTAAGCCAGAATCCAAGCCAGCCACACCTTATGTTTAGGCAGGGACAGTTTGTAGAAAAATAGGTGGCAGAGCTCATTAGCATAACTTATTAGCATATGCCCCCAAAATCAACCCGACGCAAGACAGGAGAGCCCTGGGCAAACGAGGCCGGTTTGGGCTGGCTAGAGATGCAGCCAGCCCAAGCAGGCCTCACTCATCTGGGGTTATCCTTGGCTGCCCCTCTTCGCAGTCAAAGGCCAGCAAGACACCTGCCACCCAAAATCACATAAGAAGTGGAGAAAGGGTAGCACAGGCTTCTCCAGGGCTGCTGGGGGTGTGGCAAAGCTCCTGGTGGCTGGCTGCCTGCTCTCCTAATCCAGAGATTGTTATGCAGCTGCACCTACTACTCAATGGACAAGGTAGGTGGGGAGAAGGGGGAACCCTCAGAAAGGTTCAGGAGCTGTGCTCCTGTGAGCTCCTGCTGAATTCAAGGCCTGTGTTTAGGTGCCACAAGCGGAAAGAGAGCTTTCTCCTTACTCTCAAGTTGCCTGGTGTGGATATAAACTTAAATTTGGAAGTAAACTACAGATACTATCGCTTAATGGGCACGCCCCAGGATTGTGTGCATTTTGCTACATCCATAATTGCCAATTCTGCTCTTTTGCCAATGCAAGATTTGTCCCACAGACACTAATGCATGTGCCCTGTGTTCAGTTATATAAGGTTTCTATCCCGCATTGATTCAGGTGAGCAGGTATGGGTCATATAAAAAGAATGTACTAAAGAGAAGGAAAGGCAAAGCTCCCTTAGAAATAAAACTTTCTCTTCGACTCATCAATCTTCTTGACTACTAAGCAACAAGAAAGCCAACCTGCAGCTGACCTGCCTGGATATGTCACAGTTCATGCAGTTAATTCTTGCAAGAAGCCACAACTTTTCCTCTCTTCTACGCTCAGCAATCTTCCATGAGGTGTGCCTGCCCTTTCTTCTAGTTCCTGATATAATTTAAGCACAAAAGAGCACACTAACCTGCTTTTTGAGTACATAAAAGTCACAGAGGAAAGTAGATCCAGAAAGTGCATCCTTAAACAATGCCAAGAATCTCATCTCTCTGCAGAGAAACAGTCCAGCTGTTTAAATCCAGGTGGGCAGCCATGTTAGTCTGAAGCAACAGAACAAAGTTGGAATCTGGTAGCACCTTTAAGACCAGCAGTTTTATTTAGAATGTAAGATGAAGTGTGCTTTTAGTACACTTAGGTCTATCCTGGGTTCAGTTTCTTAGTCACCCCATGGTGTGATAAACTTGCATTTCTATTACATGCCCCGTATTGTCTGTCTTCCTTCCTTCCATCCTTCCCCTCCCCTATTCAGGGTGAAAGAAGGAACGGCTACTAAGGTCATCTTGGCCAGCTACAAGTTATGCCCTGATCACCAAATACTGCCTTTGTTTACTCTTATCACAGCGACAAGAAGGTATACAAATGCTTCTAGAATCTGGCCTCTGATAGAACCTGTTCAACAGCATGAACAAAGGAGCAGAAACTGTGGTGCTCGTTATACAGAGAAAAACAATGGTGAACTCAGCCATGGAGTCACCATGGAGACAGCTGTGTCTGATATATCATCATGACCTGGCCATCTCTGAGGGACAGTGGCTCAGTGGTAAAGCATCTGCTTGGGAAGCAGAAGGTCCCAGGTTCAATCCCCGGCATCTCCAAAAAAGGGTCCACGCAAGTAGGCGTGAAAATCCTCAGCTTGAGACCCTGGAGAGCCGCTGCCAGTCTGAGTAGATAATACTGACTTTGATGAACCGAGGGTATGATTCAGTAGAAGGCAGCTTCATATGTCTAAGGGGAGGGACGGTGGCTCAGTGGTAGAGCATCAGCTTGGGAAGCAGAAGGTCCCAGGTTCAATCCCTGGCATCTCCAACTAAAAAGGGTCCAGGCAAACAGGCGTGAAAAACCTCCGCTTGAGACCCTGGAGAGCAGGGAAGGGACGGTGGCTCAGTGGTAGAGCATCTGCTTGGGAAGCAGAAGGTCCCAGGTTCAATCCCTGGCATCTCCAAAAAAGCGTCCAGGCAAATAGGCGTGAAAAACCTCAGCTTGAGACCCTGAAGAGCCGCTGCCAGTCTGAGTAGACAATACTGACTTTGATGGACCAAAGAGGGTCTGATTCAGTATAAGGCAGCTTCATATGTTCATATGATCCTACTTTGGTTCAGTGGTGGGGCAGTCTGCAAGGCAGTAGGACTTTAAATCCAACTACTCCAGATGTACTTGTTTGCAGCTTAATTACTCCGTTATTCAGGTCTGTAGAGATTTTTAAAAAATGTCATATACAGAGAGTTTGGTGGTGGAAAGTTCCATCAAGCTGCAGCCAACCTATGGTCACACCGTAAGGTTTTCAGGGCATGAGATGTTCAGAGGTGGTTTTTGCCGTTGCCTGCCTCAGCACAGCAACCCTGGAATTCCTCAGAGGTCTCCCATCCAAATACTACCAAGGACCTCCCCTGCTCCGCTTCCAAGATATGATGAGATTAGATTAGACTGGCTCATCCAAGTGAGGGCAAGGATGGTTTAAAAGACATCTGTTTTCTACCTGAGATATATATTAAACCCATGATAACTTGTGTTGCTTATTTCCTACATTTTTATCCTACCCTCCCCCTCAAGGGGCTCAGGGCAGCATACATTATGAGTACTTAACTCAGGGTTACCCAATGAGCAGAGGTTAGAACTCCACCTCCCTCTTCAAAGTCTCACAGAATCCACTATACCAGGGGTGGCCAACAGTAGCTCTCCAGATGTTTTTTGCCTACAACTCCCATCAGCCCCAGCCATTGGCCATGCTGGCTGGGGCTGATGGGAGTTGTAGGGGAAAAAACATCTGGAGAGCTACCGTTGGCCACCCCTGCACTATACTATTCTAGCTCACAACTCTACAGTTCTTAAAATGCATCACTTATGGTGTTATATCCCGCTTTTCTCCCCAATGGGGACTCAAGTGGCTTACATGGTTCCGCTCTCATGTGGGCAGCTGTGTTGGTCTGAAGCAACAGAACACCGTTCAAGCCCTGTGGCA
The DNA here is from genome assembly GCF_032191835.1 of Heteronotia binoei. Lineage (NCBI taxonomy): Eukaryota > Metazoa > Chordata > Lepidosauria > Squamata > Gekkonidae > Heteronotia > Heteronotia binoei. Next base: position 11,740,350 of record NC_083236.1, read on the forward strand.
CCTTTAAGGCCAACAAAGTTTAATTCTACGTGCACATAAAAGCTTAGGCCCATAATGAAGCTTTGCCACTGGACTCAGATTTTGTTCAATTGTTCTGCTCTGCACATCTGCAAAGGGTAATCTAGAGGGGCTATGCCAACTTTTAAATGAAATCAATAGGTAGGTAAACTGCTTGCCTTTCACTTTGTGATTTGCAATATCCACAGTGATTTGGATGCTTTGAAATCCTGGCCCCTCTCACATAAAGTGCTAGGCGTTACACATTGACAGACTAGACTGAGCAAGAATTCATTTCAGCAAAGTAAAGACAGGTAAATTGACAGACAGATAAAAAAAGATTAAAGATAAACCCAAATTTCAAAGGAAAGTGTCAATATTTGCTAAAAGCAAACAAGCATTCTGTGCTGCCCAACTGGACAAATTGCAAGGAACACCCAGGATCAGCTCCAGGTGGGTAGCCATGTTGGTGTGAAGCAACAGAACAAGTTAGAATTAAATGGCACCTAAGACCATCCAAAAATTTTACTCAGGGTGCAAGCTTTCATGTGCATGCACACTTCGTCAGGTGATGAAAACAGGACACAGTGAGCAGTGCTACATATAGCTGGTGGGCAGTGAGTAAGCATCCAAAATAGTATAAAGTTAGAATCCAGTAGCAAAATAGTGAAATTGGTTTTTTTCAAATTAAAAGAATAACGTTTGGTCTGGATACCTATTGCACCATAGATTTTTCCCTCCCAAATTGCTAGAGTGTCTGGGAAAACCATAGAGTTTTCCCGGAAACACCTAGAGCAGCTGTGTGTGACATCACCAGCACGATGACGTCACTTCCGGGTGATGTCATCATGTCACACACGTGCGAAAGTCCCCTACTGGAGGACGCAGGGGACTTAGCAACCCTGTACACTGAACAAGAGTCAGTAGTACCTAATAAGGTCAATACAATTTTGGGCTGTTATCAACAGAAGTATAGTGTCTGATCACGCAAAGTGATCACGCTTTACTCTGCTCTGGTTAGACTTCACCTAGAGTAAGTTGGAAAGTTTCCAGAGGAAGGCAATAAAGATGGTGAGGGTTGTGAAGACCAAGTCCTACAAGGAAAGGTTGAAGGAACTGGATATGTTTAGCCTGGAGAGGAGACAACTGAGATAACCATCTTTAAGTACTTGAAGGGCTGTCATACAGATGATGGTGCAGAGTTGTTTTCTGTTGCCCCAGAACCAATGGGCTGAAATTAAATTGGAAGACTTTTCAACTAAACATTAGGAAGAACTACGGCTTTTTTTTGTAGGAAAAGCCCAGCAGGAACTCATTTGCATATTAGACCGCACACCCCTGATGTCACCTTTGTTTTGCATAGGGCTTTATGTAGAAAAAGCCCAGAAGGGGCTCATTTGCATATTAGGCCACACCCCCTGACACCAACCCAGCCGGAACTGCGTTCCTGCGCATTCCTGCTCAAAAAAAGCCCTGTGAAGAACTATCTGACAGAGCAGTTCCTCAGTGGAACAGACTTCCTCGGGAGATGGTGGGCTCTCCTTCTTTGGAGGTTTTTAAAAGAGACTAGATGGCCTCTGACAGCAATGCAGATTCCATGAACTTAAGCAGATCATGAGAGGGAGGGCAGAATCAGTGCTTAGTTGTTATGGCCCTTTCTTACACACCCAGGGAAGCGCTGTTCACCACTCTGAGGTCAGTAAGCAATTTTTCTCCAGGCCAGTTTGGCCAGGGACCCTGGAGACTTTTTGCCAGCTTCTGGGCATGGTCACTGGGTGTATTGGGGGGAGGTATTTGTGAATTTCCTGCATTGTGTGAGGGTTGGACTAGATGACTCTGGAGGTCCCTTCCAACTCTATGATTCTGTTTGGGCAATCAGCAGCAATAGGGAGGAGGGATTCCCTCCCTTGCGAGTATTATAGGTCCCCATTTGTTACTGATAATAGTAAAGGCACCTAATTGCCATTTAATATTGAAGCTCTTGAGAAGAGGGGGGGGGGAATCCCCTAATATTTTCTTTTAAAAGCGTTTGTTTGTTTGTACATCTTAGAAACTTAATAGCTTTGAAGACAATAATTATAAAGGGATGTGGGCTGTTACTATAATGAGCAAGGCTTCAGATTACAGGAGTATATACATAACTTATGAAGCAAAACTTTCAGGGAGGCTTGTTTTGTGCTTTTGCATTAATTATATGAGATGTTTAAATACTTTCACACACACGGAGGAGGAGGAGAAAGAGAAGGACCTGTTGGTGGATTTCTTCCAAGACACGTGGGAGATAAACAGACAGGACAGGACAGCAATTCCTGACAGATTGGAAAATTACAGAACTAATGGTGAAAATGACTTCACGGCCAGCTTGGTCCACTGAAGAAACTTCCCGTGTGCTGTCTCCAAAAGCTGCTTATTATGCCCTTGTGCCAGGATTGGCAGACCCAGCCTGGCAACCTGCAGGAGACCAAGGGATGGGGGGAGCATGAGGGGCCATCAGTGACGTCACACCTCTCTAGGGATCCCCAGAAACTATGGTAAAACCACAGAGTTTACAGGGATTGCTAGGGAGCAGCAGATGCAGAGGAGGGTGACAAAGATAAGAACGTAAGAGAAGCCATGTTGGATCAGTTCAATGGCCCATCCAGTCCAACAATGTCACACAGTGGCCAAAAAAAAACAGGTGCCATCAGGAGGTCCATCAGTGGAGCCAGGACACTAGAAGCCCTCCCACTGTTTTCCCCCCAAGCACCAAGAATATAGAGCACCATTTGCCCCAAACAGAGAGTTCCATCAATACACTGTGGCTAATAGCCACTGATCATCAGGGCCCTGGAGACCAAGCCCTATGAGGAAAGGCTGAGGGACTTGGGAATGTTCAGTCTGGAGAAGAGGAAGTTGAGGGTGAACATGATTGCTCTCTTGAAGTATTTGAAGGGCTGCCACCTAGAGGAGGGCAGAGAGCTGTTCCTGCTGGCAACAGAGGAGAGGATTCGCAATAATGGCTTTAAGTCACATGGGAAAAGGTACTGGCTGGATAATAGGAAAACTAATAGTCCAGGAGAGGAATCAGCTGCTTAGGGAAGTGGTGAGCCCCCCTCACTGGCAGCCTTCAAGCAGTAGCTGGACTAGATGGCCTGTATGGCCCCCTCCAACTCTATCATTTTATGATAGATGTCACTTCTGTGTTTTTCTGGAAGCAATGTCACGTCATAGGCTCATCAGTCATTTTTTTATTTAGCAGTAGCAAGAAAGGAAGTAGGGGATCCTCTGCCCCCACTGCTGAATGGCATCTTTACCTTGTACAGAGACAAGGCCCAGTCATCAACTCTTTCCCATGTTCTCTCTGCATGTCAGATAATTTGGAGGAAGGGTAACGTGATTTACAATGGACCCTGGGGTGAAGAGAAATAGCAAGTCTCTTGTGTTGGTTGTGCCTGAGGAAAACAGAGCAGGATGACAAGAGAAACCCTCCTCCCATTCAGGAAGGAGTTATCATCATTCTGAGCAAGACCTGCTCCCAGAGGGCCAGTTCCAGTGGATTTGAACTAGGGATGATCACAGAATGGGAAAACGGTGGTTCATGTTGGTTCGTGGTTCATGTGATTGCCTGAAACGGAAGTTCATTTCATTTCGTGATTTCTATGGTTGCCCAAACTGGTTCATGGTTCATTGGTTTGTTTGGTTCAGGAGGTGCAAAATTCACCAGGAGTCTTCCAACAGGCTCACCTCCACCCGCCTTCCAAGTTTGGCAAAGATTGGATTTGGAATGTCCAAGTTATAGCCCCCCCAAAGCAGGTGCCCCCAGGAAAGCTCAGCTTCAGCTCTCACAACAACTGAACATCTCTCTTCATGCTGCAAAGTGGAAGCAGCGGCGTCAGGGTGTCTGCTACCATAGAGCAGAATGGGAGCTCCATGATCGACTCCCAGAGCTGCCAATCAATCTATGGGCAACTGCTATGGGTGTTTCTAAGGCCCCCAGAAGTCCACTCCCAGTGCTGCCTAGGAATTGAAAGAATCAGCACCAGGCTGTCTGGGAAAATGAACCGCAAAAACAAAACAAACAAATCTCCAAAGAAAAAAGGCAGTCTGTTTTTCAGTTCTGACATGGCGCCATCACCAAACTGATTCAAAACGAACCATAAATCAGCCCAATTCATGCATGAGATGCAGCTAGTAGGTCATTTTGTGCCCATCTCTAATCTGAATATGCCAGATGCACCCAGTCACAAAGGCAAATAGTTGAAGAATGTCTTTGAAAAAAAGTTCTACAAGTCACCAGGCCAGATGAAGCAGAGGTCTTTCCTTCCAGAAATAAGCACAACAGACTCATAGGCATTTATTTAGACATTTATACCCTGCTTTTTTCTTTCTCCAATGGCTGCCCAAAGCAGCTTGCAACATGATTCGCCTGTCCTCGTATCCTCTTAACCACCCTGTAAGGCAAGTGATGCCCCCCCTTCAGTAGTGACCCTGACAGAAGACGTCAGCAGCCTTTCTAGGACCAAGTGCCAGAACCTCAGTAGCTTCTACCTGTTAAGATCCTGACGTGAAATGGAGGCAGGGAATAAGGGCTGTAGCTAGCCAGATCCAGTGGGACCAAAACCAAACCCAGCAGTGCTGAGAGCATCACAGGTGCCCATCCAGAATAAGAGCTGACCCCCAAATACCAAGCAAAATGCTTGCGCCAACCACTCTTTGCGGTCGCCTAACTCCACCTTCCAAGCATCTCTTTACCTTCCACCACAAAATGAATATTTGCTACTCCTGTTGGGAAGTCTAAGTTTTTTCACTTGGGGTCACTATGTCAGGGAAGACATCCGTTCTCTGTCTCAACACCGAGTGGCCAAACACTCCACTGACAGCGATCCTACAAGGAAGAATATCATATATCTCAAGCTCTGCCTCTACACCAGAGGTCCCCGCCCTTTTTTGAGCCAGCAGTCATGTTTGAAATTCTGACACAGCATGGTGGGAGCAGCAAGAAAATGGCTGACAGATAAAGGCTGCTGCAGGAGACAGAGCCAGCCACAAAACGATTGCCACAGCTTAACTTCAGTAACGCAGTGTAGATTCTTATACTGTACTGCCAACTGCTGCCAATGCAACTTTTTAAAAAATCTGCATTGTCAAATTGCCAATGGCCAATCAGAAGCCTTGCTGATCAAAAGCCCTACCTTGCCCCACCCACTTCTTAAAAATGCTTGATGGATGCCAGAAAAGGTGCCAGTGGACGCTTTGGCACCCATGGGCACCATGCTGGGGACCCCTGCTCTACACAGACAGATCCTGGTGGAATCAGCTCCCTGTGGAGATCCGGGCCCTACCTGGCTTGTTAGCCTTTCGTAGGACCTGTAAAACGGAGCTGTTCCACCAGGTTTTCAGGTGAGGCGGCGGGCTTCTATCCATTAGATCAGTTGGCCTCCCCTACTGTACTATCCTACTATGCCGATTTGCTGTACTGTCTTGCTACACCATCTTATTATATTGTCCTGCTGAACCATTCTATTGGACTCAATATTGTAATTGGTTTTTATTGTCATGCTGTTGTGATTTTATTGCGATTTTATTCTTTACGTTGTACCCCGCTCTGAGACCCTATGGGGAATGGGCGGAATATAAATAAACAAATAATAACAATAATAATAATAATCCTCCACTCACCATAGTAAATGTAAATTTTAAAAATTAATATAGTTATAGTACGGAATGTCTGACCAGGCCACTAGCTGGCATTCCAGTTCCACCATAAGTCTACCAAACTGGCCACAAAGGACAAGAATGATTCAGCACGGTGTTTTCTTGATTTGTGGGGTCCGCACTAACTCTGAGCTTCATTGATTATTCTGTCACTGATTCTGAGTGCATCAAAGGCAGGGGGAAGGCAGCTGAGCTAACGCAACTATCTACCCCCAGGTAAGTACATTAAGAGAGGGGGGAGCAGATTACAAGCATGGTACTGAACACTGCCTCACAGACAGGATCAGGACCCTGTGGGGCTCCCCCAGGCATATCTAATTCATTAGGAAGCTCAGGGCTTTACAGCTCAAAACATGTTAACATCATGAAGGACTAAATATGGTTTTGGGTAACCCTGATAGCTCTGCAAGCAACCAAAGACCTTGCTGTTCGAACAGTTCCATGCCCACCCAACTATCACTTCTGAAGAGGATCAGTCACCTCCTTTCTGATATTTCACAGGTTTGCAGCTGGCCTGGCCTTCAAAGAATGAGGCAGCAGTTCACATCCTGGGAACAGCAAGTACCACTTCTTCTATACACAGACAGTCCCTTGTTAGAACAGCCTAGTATCTTACCCTACGGTAACATGGAGCATTACACTGACAGTATTATCTTCCTAGGCAATACAAATACTAGACAGAACATCCTCCATCAGATATCCTTAAGTGCTGAATCTAGCGCTAAGCCCTCACATTATCATTACTTTTTTTAAAAAATCCTACAGCCTTTCCTCTTTGTATCTCCTTCCCTTTAATGAGCCCTTTGCATCCTTCTGTGCTCCAGGCCTCTAGCTTTCTTGACTGACCCCCACCCCTTCTCCCTTGCTGACCCTGACACCTAGATTTCCCTCCCAGGAGAGTAATGTGAAGCCACCTCTCCCCTGCCTTCAAATCCTATTTCCAAACTTTTTCTTTTGTCTTTAATCTCTTAAATTGTCACCCCAAATTGAAACAAAACCTATGACAGGAGCGAATAATACATTCTTCCCACTTACCTTTTTGGAACTAAAGTATCCACCTGATGAAGTCAGGAAACAGATTAACAAAGCCAGAATGGTACCCAGAAAGAACCTGTTACAAGACAGACCCAAAAAAGACAATAATAGAACACCACTAGCGGTCACACACTCTCTCTCCCACACACACATGGTGGAAGCTGGGTTCAGGTAAATGGCTGAAGGTTGACTCAGCTTTCCATCCTTCCAAGGTTGGTAAAATGAGTACCCAGCTTGCTGGGGGGAAAGTGTAGATGACTGGGGAAGGCAATGGCAAACCACCCCATAAAGTCTGCCAAGAAAATGTCATGATGCAATGTCACCCCAGAGTTGAAAATGACTGATGCTTGCACAGGGGGACTACCTTTGCCTTTTTAGTGGTCAAATACAGCTCTCAACTCAAAACAGTTCAGTGCACCATCAATGACTTACAACCTCTACTGACAATCACTGGACCTAACAGCATTAACTACATCATCTCAGGCTCATTCACTTGCTCATCTTCCAACATTATATAGGCCATTAAATGCCAACAATGCCCTTCAGTTCTCTACATAGGGCAAACTGGACAAACGTTATGCCAAGGACAAATGGACACAAATCTGACATCAGGAATCACAAGACTGAGAATCCTGTAGGAGAACGCTTTAACTTCCCAGAACATACAATGGGTGACCCTCAAAGTAGCTGTTTTATTGCAAAGGAACTTCAGGAACAGAATGGAAAGGGAAACTGCTGAACTACAAGTTATTACCAAACTTGGAACAAACACCCATCCAGAACATAACAGGGGTATCAGTTTCTTATCTCACTACATATACTGAACTCATTCTTACCAAGAACAACTATACATCCTCTATAAGGACTATACATTCTTTGTATTTTATGCATTTCTCTTTCTCTCTCCTATACATCATCTGCAAGGATTACCCATCCTATGTATTTTTATGCATTCCTATCTCTCTCTCCTTGCCTCGCTTTCTCGCTCTCTTTTCTATACATCCTCTGTAAGGACTATACATTTGATGTATTTTTATGCATTCCTATCCCCCCCCCCCTCTCTCTCTCTTCTCTGTGAATAATATAATGGAATACTGTTTGTAACAGAATGCAATATATAAGTATATATATTTTTTCAGACAACACATCCAAGAACAACGTATCGGTATGATGTTTAGAACAACATACAGCAATTGTTACCTTTACACTTGAGGGGAGGCAGATGGGCATCATAACGTTAACTTTCCCACAATTAGAAAAGATTATTTCACACACTTATCTCTTATTTTGACATATTTATTGCTTCACTTGTTATGTCCCCTTAATGGGATCCATATAGCTGTTGACCCCGTGCAGTTTGCTTGTTGTCCCTGCTGTCTCAAAATGTCTACATCATGCTATATGCTAATTTGTTTTTTTCCTCAACCCTGTCTATGAGTCTGAATGCTTTTCTCCCATTTTATTGTATCTGAAGAAGTGTGTGTGTGTACACACAAAAGTGTATACCTTGAATAAAACTTCGTTGGTCTTAAAAGTGCTACTGAACTCTAACTTTATTCGTCTCCCTCTTTTCCTTCATCTCCCATGTCTCAACTTCAGATTGATTTGGTGACTCTGTAAAACACAGTATGCATAATTACCACTATTATATAGCAAGCATCTTATATGGAAGACGACACCCCTCACTATGATTGCAAACACATTTCACAAAGCCAAGGTGCATCGTCATTCTCTCAGTCAACAGAGCGGTCAAGGACTCCCTGCTGACTTTAAAGACGACTTTAAAAAAACAGTTTGTGAACATCCAATGAGAATGTACCATATCTTCCGTCCTAGAGGTGAAGTTATATGCTTCAGCAGATGAGACCAGTTAAAACATTTATATGCAAACGTGAATGCCTACAAATGCAACATCTATTTGTGATTATTACTCTGAAGCAACAAAACCAAGTTCGAGTCCAGTGGCAACTTTGAGTTTAATTCTGGGTAGAAGCTTTTGGGTATCTGAAGAAGTGTGCATGCCCACAACAGCTTATACCCAGAATTAAATTTTGTTGGGTCTTAAAGGTTCCACTAGCCTCAAACTTGGTTCTTCGGTTTCATCCAATTTACTTTGCTCAACAGATCAAGATGGGTAGCTGTGTTCATCTGTCTGCAGCAGCACAAAAGAGCAAGAGTCCAGGAGCAGCTTAAGGGCTAACAAGATTTGTGGCAGGGTAGGAACTTTCGTGAGTCCATGCTCACTTCTTCAGCTCATTTGGCAGGCCCCAAATTTTGTTAGTCTTTAAGGTGCTACTGGACTCTTGCTCTTTTCTGGTATTTGAAGAAGTGGGCAGTGACTTATGAAAGCTCCTCCCCTGCTAAAGTTTTGTTAGTATTTAAGGTGCTGCTGGACATTTGCCCCATAGAATCAGTGAGAACTGGACCGACCTGTGTAGTCCCATCCATTCATCTGAATATCCCAACACTGTTCTTTTGTGTATCACTAGTGTGAAAGAATCCTAGGTGTTGCTTTGGATTCAGTTATCACTGGTAACATATTGCAAACGTCTTGAACTTTGACAGTCACCGAAATCTTGTGCATGGCCAGGCCATTTCCAGTCTCTAAGTGGAATGGAATTGCCTTTGTTTCTGAGTGCAAAGTAAAGATTTGTCTAAAGCTCTGAAATTTGCTTAGCACCACGGGGTGCACAAGCATTCTTGACCACCTTCCTTATTCGTGCAATTAAAATAAACTGTTTTTGTTGACTAGATAGATTCCAGCAGCTTTCCAAATCAGCACCTCGCTTGCACTGTTCACTGAAACTGTTTCATCTCTCATGCTAACATTAAGGTACTAATCTGAAACAGAGTCCAACTACGCACTTTGCCGCAGAATTAACTAGAAACAGCAAAGTGGTGTTTGCAAGCCCGCTAAATGTTGGAGGATCACCAAGTTCTTGGGAAGACTACCATCCCAACAGAGGTGATTGACCCACTGTTACAGGAAAAAATTCTCTGCTCTCCAGAATTTTGACCCTGGGTACAAAGTTATTTTGCAGTCTTGCTTGAAAAAGCTGTCTTTAGCTTTGGACAGAAGATCCAGCAAAAGTGTTGTGATGACTTTTTGCCAAGAAGGTATAAAAACTCTTCCAGACAGCCAAGCAAGCTGGAAGCACTTCCCCTCCTTCAACCTAATACTAGAAACTGAAGATTTGTCAAAACAAATAATCACTTAGTTGCTCCTTTCTTATGAATCACTGAATATCTGCACATTTCACTCCTTTTGATGGGGTGACAGCTAACAACAGTTTGACAATTTCACCAAGGCAATTCTATCATTCTCAAGTTGGAAACACAAATTAATTTCTGGTCTAATTTCTACAAAGGGCACCTGAATGGGAACACCAACGGTTTTAAAACTGTGCCTTGGGAAATCCAGGAATTCTTCAAAAACATCTCAAAGGTTCCTACAAGAGTTGCAGTGATGTGAAAGGGTTCCCGAAAGACCACTTGCTCACCACTACAGATCAAGGAGGAACTGAAGAGAATCTGTAACAAAAGTCACTGAACTTTAGCTGCATTTCCATGCTGTACGATGGAACATAATTGGCAATAATTATGTCCTAACTGTAAGAAAAGATACTGGGTGTTGTGATGCACCCCAAAATAATCTGCAAATCATGAAACCAAGTTGCTCTAAAAAAAAAAAAAAGTCTGCTTGAACTAACTCAATAGGAGTGTTCTTTTTTTTTTTGGCGGGGCGGGGGGGGGGAGTAAACCTTTGGAGGGAAAGTTCTTCCATCTCTGTCCTGAAGCAATTTTTCATATCCACATTCCTGAACACATCTAAAGCAAACAGAATGGACCAGATATCACAAGGGTGTTATAGCCTGATTTTCCTTAATTACTTACACTGTGTCAAATATTTACATCTCCAGGAAACACTGCAGTATCAAGTGCTGGGACACAGAAAGTCTCTTGCAGTAAGGGAAAGCCCCAGGGACTCACCTATTCCTTCTTCCCCTCCAGTCTTCCTGTTTTGGAGCTAACCATTATATGAACATATGAAGCTGCCTTATACTGAATCAGACTCCCCTCATCCATCAAAGTCAGTATTGTCTACTCAGACTAGTAGCGGCTCTCCAGGGTCTCAAGCTGAGGTTTTTCACGCCTGTTTGCCTGGACTCTTTTTAGTTGGAGATGCCAGGGTTTGAACCTGGGATCTTCTGCTTACCAAGCAGATGCTCTACCACTGAGCTACTCTCCCACCCTAAATTTCACTCCTTTTCCATTTTCTAGTGTTCGACTCTACAGCTCATACTATCTAGGGTTGGGGAAGAGGGAAGGAGTAGACAAGGCTGTGGAAAGATTAGATGTGCTGCCAAAACAAGTTCAAGGATTCAGAAATATAACAGTCTGGTAGAAACATGCATTTAAAATAAACACTAAGGTTAGGGCAGGAGATAGATACGAAATGATCAGCTTCCAAGGAACATTAGCAAAAAAGACGTAATGTCAGGATTGGCAAGTTTTAAAATCCTGTCACTCTTCCACAGCAGAGTGCATAGAACAATCAGCCCAAACGTGAATGACTAACTGTGAGTGTGGTCAAGAAAATCCTTTAGGAAATTATGATACAAACAGTTTACCTTTGAGGTAGAAAAAGATAAGGACACAGAGGATTGACTTCTGGTAAAATGCAAGATCTACCAGGAGCTATAATGTTGTTTGGGTACACATTATTTTATACATACAAAGCTACAGCGGTAAATAATCTTAAACAGGAAGTATGCGAAAAGAACTACACTTGAAACAGACTTTAGTCTCTATCAATGCCATCCACACAACAAGAGTTAGCATTTAACAGTTTCTACCAAATGCACATGTCTAAATCCATGCAGCGTCAGCAGTCACAGGTCTGGGCAATAACTGGGTGTGAATTGTCCATGCACTTGCTCTAAAATGGAGAAAATAGTTTAAACTTGCTCCCTGCCCCACGGATTATACACAGAGGGAACAGCTTTTCATTGACAACTATGTAAAGGATGGGCACAGGATGCAAAAATGGTGGTTCAGTTCATGGTTCATTGAGTTGCCCAAAGTGGTGGTTTGCTTCATGTCATGTTTTTTTCAATTTCCTGAACAATTCGTGGTTCATTGGTTTGTTCAGTTCAGGGATGCGTAGAACAGCCTCCAAGTGGGCTAGAGATGCCAAACTTGTGGCAAACTCTTCAGCAGACTCTCCTCTACCAGCTCTCCAAATTTGGTGCAAATTGGTGGGGGGGGGGAAGCTACAGCCCTTCGAGGCAGGTGCCCCCAGTAAACTATTCTCCTAGGAGCTGGGGAAAGAAAGGGAAGCCACCCTGCAGCTTCCCATCAGTTTCACCCCCCAGGAAGCTTGGAAACTGACTAGATGCCACAACTCTGCTCTCCCCTCCCCTGAACTTCTGGTGAGTCCTCAGTGAAACTGACTAGATGCCGCAGGGGGGCAGGAAGCGCAGAGCTGCAGTTTTGCTGGGAATTAACCAGAAGCACAGGGGCCAAGAGAGCTGCGGCATCTAGTCAGTTTCACTGGAAACTGACCAGAAGTGCAGGGGCTGAGGAATCATGCTGGTGCCAGTTTGTCTGGAAAAACAAAGCAAAGAGGAACCAAACAACATGCAAAGAAAAAAAGCCAGTTCATGTTTGTGTGTGGCAGGATCAGAGGAATCAGTTCGGAGCAAACCATAAACTGGCCATTTTTAGCACAAATCACGATTTGTGGTTCTGTTACTGCCCATCCCTAGTGAACAACATCCTTCTATCTGGGATGGTCGTCCTCTTCCACCAAGCGTGCAGCTTCGGGAGGTACGCACATGGAGCAGCGATAGAGGCTGGGGACACCTGCCTAGCCAGCCAGATCAGCTGAGTCAACCCTGGCAATCAATGGGGTGACAGATACCACAGCCAGATCGCTCTCACATCCGAACAACATCCAGCAACGCTATTAATTATGCTCCTTCTGTGCCTATACAGAGCCCAATTCAAGCATTCCATTAGAAGCCACAGTTTTTTCTACATGTCACACACTCTGGTTTAATCCAAATGCTTTTGCTAATTGTTTTATTACACTCTGGCCCCACATTAGAGAATTATTGTGACAGTTATTGCTGTTTCCCGAATTTGAGGCCAACCGTAAAGATCAGTCGGTAGTCTACATTTTTAAAAGTGCCTTAGCCACCCAAAAATAAAAAAAGGAAATGTTTGGGAAAGTTTAGTCCAAGGTCCACAATCAGCAAAAAAAAAGAGAGAAAATTACTTCTCACACTGATGGAACACGGCACATTTTCTAAGAACATATAATTCTCTCTTATTATAACACAAGACGAGGCAGATACCTCTGGTAGCATATGGGGGGGGGGGGGAGAGCCCAATGAACTGGCAGGCAGATCTGAGCAACCGGCTCAATGCTTTCCTGAGTGCATCTTCCTTGATCAAATCAATGAGAGCTGCACAAGGGCACGACCACAGTGGGCAAGCCACACTTTTTGTACAACCCAAGCACTAAGACATGCACTGGATTCTCCTGGGGCCCATTCCCCATATTTCTAGGTGTCTATTAAGAGCCGGATCAGGGCCAGGGGCGACTCAGCCACCCGTCAGCTCAGGTGTGTGCAGACCCTGGCTGGGAATTGCACTGGGAGGTGTCTGTAAGCATGCTCACCTAGGTGCTCACCAAAAACAGATCCTGCGCAGACACACGTGCAAGAGGAGCCAAGGCCAACGCCGCTCTGGGAGAGCCTGCGGGGCCTCCCGGTTAGGAGAAGCGCGCGGAAGCAGCCTCTGGGAGACCCAGGTTCCTCTCCTCCCTCGAGTTTGCTGGGTGACCTTGGGCGAGTCACACTCCCTCGGTCTCACCTACCTCCCGGGGTTAATGCGAGGAGAGAAGGGAGGCGAGGCCGCTTCGGAGAGCAAAGCGGGCTGGAAGGGAACGAAGCGCAGCCGCTGGGGCCCCCGGCAAGGGCAAGCTCGGGCCGGCCGTGGAAGGGCCACTGCGGAGCTGCCTTCTCGGGAGCGCGGCCCGCGGCTCCTGCAGGCGGGGAGAGGCAGCTGCGGCTGGAGGGGAGCCGGCACAGCAGCGGGGCCGCCGCAAACAAGGCCCCCCCTGCAGCAACTGCCGCGGAAGCCTTCGCGGCAAGTTTCCTGCCGCCTCCCCCGGCCTTACCTCGGGCCGCTGCGGGCAAGCCTCCTCGCGGGCGCCTTTGTCTCGGCCTCGGCCAGCGCCGCCCCGCCCCGCCCAGCTCCGATCCCAGCAGCAGCAGCCCAGGCCGGGCGGGCAGGCAGCCGTCGGGGGGTCTGCACTGCAGCAGGCAGCGGGCCGAGAAGGAGGGAGGCGGGACGGCCGGGGCCGGGGCTGGGGCTGGCCCGGCGCAAGGACTGCCTCGGAGGGCGGCCGGAGCGCTCTGGGCCCACCTCGCCTCGCCGCCACCACGCCCCCCGCCCAGCTGCTGGAGGCCGGCCCGCTCTCCCCGGGGCGATGCAATGCCTGCAGATTTGGGGGGGGAGGGGGGCCTCTGCAAGGGGGGAGGCCGCAGAGCCCCCCCCCCAAGCAGCCACAGCCCCCCCTCAGGCGAAGGGATCCGTGTCGCCTTGAGATCAGTGATCATTCCGGGAGATCTCCAGGCCCCGCCTGGAGGTTGGCACCCTTCCCTGGGCTGGCGTTCCAAGGCTCTCGCAGTTCCACGCTGCTCAAAGCAATGTAAAGCTAACGTAGAGATGAGAGGCAGGGTGGTGTCAGGATCCGGGGGAGCCAGGTTTGAATCTCTCTGCCGTGGAAGCCTGCCGGGGTGCACACTCGGGCTGCCTACCTCACAGGGCCGGTGTTGAGGATCAAGTGAAGGAGAGGGGAACGACGGAAACCGCCATAGGTTCCCATTGGGGAGAAAAGCGGCAATCGATGTTGTTGTGCTAATCGGGTCTAAAAACTTGGACTAGCCCGACAGAGTCATTAATCCTCTCAAATGGGGAGGGACGGTGGCTCAGTGGCAGAGCATCTGCTTGGGAAGCAGAAGGTCCCAGGTTCAATCCCCGGCATCTCCACTAAAAAAAGGGTCCAGGCAAAGAGGCGTGAAAAACCTCCCCTGGAGACCCTGGAGAGCCGCTGCCAGTCTGAGTAGACAAGACTGGCTTTGATGGACTGAGGGTCTGATTCAGTAGAAGGCAGCTTCATATGTTCATATGTCTAAGAGGAGGGACGGTGGCTCAGTGGCAGAGCATCTGCTTGGGAAGCAGAAGGTCCCAGGTTCAATCCCCGGCATCTCCACTAAAAAAAAAGGGTCCAGGCAAATAGGTGTGAAAAGCCTCCGCTAGAGACCCTGGAGAGCTGCTGCCAGTCTGAGTAGACAATACTGACTTTGATGGACAGAGGGTCAGATTCAGTATAAGGCAGCTTCATATGTACATGTGTGTTAAATGCCCTCAAGTCGCTTCCAACTTACACCGGCCCTAAATGATACTGTCCTCCAAAATGTGCTGTCATTAGCAGCCTTTTCTGGGGTCTTGCCAAGGGAGGGCCCGGTGGGCAGCTCCTTTCCCTGAGTCCCTCCATCTCAGTTGGGCTCTTCCTCCTCTCCTGCTGCCTTCAGCTTTTCCTAGCTAGCAGTTTTGTTTTTTCCATATGACCTGTTCTGGTGTCTTCTCATAAAGTGACCAAAGTACAATCGCCTCGTTGAGTCATTTTAACTTCGAGGGAGAGTTCAAGCTTGATTTGATCACGAAATCACTACTTTCTCTTTTTGGCTGCCCTTCAACCCTTGCACACATACTGAAACCTTCACGCTTTCAATCCACTTTGCAGCTGGATTTTACTGTGTGAAATGGCAAAATCCACTTGCAAATAAGTCCGAAAATGCATTTCAGAGGAATTTGCTTTCTTGCAGTCGGCTTTCTTCATGGTCCAGTTTTCAAACCCATGCATAGAAAAGGGGGGATTACTACGGCATCGGTTAATTTGATCTTGTTTTCTAGTGACCCATCCTTACAGTTAAGGATCTTTGCTAGCTTCCTTATTGCTGCTTCCCCACCCCCAGCGTCAGTTCCCTTAAGAACATAAGAGAAGCCATGATGGATCAGGCCAATGGCCCCTCCAGTCCAACACTCTGTGTCACATAAGAACATAAGAGAAGCCATGTTGGATCAGGCCAATGGCCCCTCCAGTCCAACACTCTGTGTCACATAAGAACATAAGAGAAGCCATGTTGGATCAGGCCAATGGCCCCTCCAGTCCAACTCTCTGTGTCACATAAGAACAGAAGAGAAGCCATGTTGGATCAGGCCAATGGCCCATCCAGTCCAACACTCTGTGTCTCATAAGAACATAAGAGAAGCCCTGTTGGATCAGGCCAATGGCCCATCCAGTCCAACACTCTGTGTCACATAAGAACATAAGAGAAGCCATGTTGGATCAGGCCAATGGCCCATCCAGTCCAACACTCTGTGTCACATAAGAACATAAGAGAAGCCATGATGGATCAGGCCAATGGCCCATCCAGTCCAACACTCTGAGTCACATAAGAACACAAGAGAAGCCATGTTGGATCAGGCCAATGGCCCATCCAGTCCAACACTCTGTGTCACATAAGAACAGAAGAGAAGCCATGTTGGATCAGGCCAATGGCCCATCCAGCCCAACACTCTGTGTCACACAGTGGCCAAAATTTTTTCTTATATATATATATATGTGTGTGTGTATATACACACACACACACACACACACACTGTGGCTAATAGCCACTGGTAGGCCTCTGCTCCATATTTTTATCTAAACCCCTCTTGAAGGTGGCCATGCTTGTGGCCGCCACCACCTCCTGTGGCAGTGAATTCCACATGTTAATCATCCTTTGGGTGAAGGACTTCCTTTTATCCGTTTTAACCTGTCTGCTCAGCAATTTCATCGAATGCCCACGAGTTCTTGTATTGTGAGAAAGGGAGAAAAGGACTTCTTTCTCTACTTTCTCCATCCCATGCATTATCTTGTAAACCTCTATCATGTCACCCCGCAGTCGACGTTTCTCCAAGCTAAAGAGTCCCAAGCGTTTCAACCTTTCTTCATAGGGAAAGTGCTCCAGCCCTTTAATCATTCTAGTTGCCCTTCTCTGGACTTTCTCCAATGCTATAATATCCTTTTTGAGGTGCGGCGACCAGAACTGCACACAGTACTCCAAATGAGACCGCACCATCGATTTATACAGGGGCATTATGATTCTGGCTGATTTGTTTTCAATTCCCTTCCTAATAATTCCCAGCATGGCGTTGGCCATGCTGATTTCTGGGGTGCAGTCTCCCTTTTTGTTGATGATGGTGCCAAAGAATGTGGTCTCATCGGGGGGCTTTCAATGTAAGCAGGGCTGACCCTAGAACCTTTGGCACCCGAGGCAGAAATAACTACTTCTGCCCCCCCCCCTTCTGTCCTATGAGCCCATAGGATAAAATGGAGGGATTGGACCGCCTCTGTGGCACAATTCCAGAGAAAGGGTTTAAAATTTAAAACCCCTTCTCTAGTGTCACGCTGCAGCGACGGTCCATCCCTCCATTTTATCCTATGAGCCCATAGGATAGAATGGATACCATTCTATCCTATGCACACATAGGCTAGAATGGGGGGGGGGGGGAAAGCCCCTGCCTTTGCCCAGGGGTACAAAAGCAGGGAGAAAGCCCCTACGTCTGCCCTTCTTAGGAAGCATGGGGGGACAATAGATCTTCTTCCTGTGTTTCCAGGCAAGGTT
Source organism: Heteronotia binoei (assembly GCF_032191835.1). Classification (NCBI taxonomy): domain Eukaryota; kingdom Metazoa; phylum Chordata; class Lepidosauria; order Squamata; family Gekkonidae; genus Heteronotia; species Heteronotia binoei. The sequence continues at coordinate 11,757,821 of NC_083236.1, forward strand.
GGAAACACAGGAGGAAAGCAAACCACCCCGCACCTCTGGGGCAGCCCCAGGAGGTGTGGGGACGGGGGGGAGGGGGGAGATAGATCTTCCTTCTGTGTTTCCAGCCTCTGGAAAGCCCAGCCATCCCACACCTCTCTGGGAGGCCCTGGGGGGGGAATCTTCCTGCGTTTTCAGCCTCAGCTGGAAACACAGGAGGAAAGTCGCTCCACCTCAGGCACCCTTCCTCCCTGCCCCTACCCGCGCAGCAGCGAGTTAGGTGGAGGAGGGCACCCCGGTGGCTGGCTGGCTTTGCTTTGCTTCCCTTCTGATTAGGAAGGGAGGTGCAGAGCAAAGCCATTAGGTCAGAGAGCAAGCAGGGGCATTTCCCTTGGGCTCTGGCAGGGTGGGGGAGCGCCCAGTTTGGCACACCCACCCGCTTGGCACATGCCGTGCTTGCCTCGTGGCAGGGCCAGCTGTGAATGTAAGAGTTGTTCAGAAGTGGCTTGCTATTTGCTGTGTCCTACCCCAGACTGGCCATGTGTCTATGTCACCTCTGACTGACTTGGGCAGAGGCCTTTCCCAGCTTTCCTACCTGAGCTGCTGTAACTGGGGAGGCCAGCGATCCCAGGCACAGGGAAATATCAAGCTCCCTTATACTGAATCAGAGCTTTGGTTCATCTAGGTCAGTCTTGACTACTCAGACTGGCAGCGGCCCTCCAGGATCTGAGGCAGAAGTCCTTCGCATCACCCATTACCTGACCTTTTTAACAGAAGATAACCAAAGGACTGAACACCTGGGACCTTCTGCATGCCAAGCAGATACTCTACCACTGAGCCATAGCCCCTTCCTGAAGTACAATACTACTGAATGAGGACAGAATCACTTATGAGTTTCCTCCTATGCCCCACTACAAAGCCAATGAGAGATCTAAATGTTCAGTACTTCTTCACCCAAAGGGTGATTAACGTGGAATTCACTGCCACAGGAGGTGGTGGCGGCTACAAGCATAGACAGCTTCAAGAGGGGGTTAGATTAAAATATGGAGCAGAGGTCCATCAGTGGCTATTAGCCACAGTGTGTGTGTGTAATTTTTTTTGGCCACTATGTGACACAGAGTGTTGGACTGGATGGGCCATTGGCCTGATCCAACATGGCTTCTCTTATGTTCTTATGTGACACAGAGTGTTGGACTGGATGGGCCATTGGCCTGACTCAACATGGCTTCTCTTATGTTCTTATATGACACAGAGTGTTGGACTGGATGGGCCATTGGCCTGATCCAACATGGCTTCTCTTATGTTCTTATGCTCAGTCAGTGATTCCAGAGACAGCAGCTTTTACCTCAGACATAAAACCTACCTACCACACAAACCTAGACCTTCTGGAATTCTTCATGGTCTAGAAGTCCAGTGTTCCATCTCTTGCAATGCGAGAGCCCCATTGTTTAGTCTGGTCATTCTTAACAGGGGATGAGGAGGGGGCAATCTGCAACTCTTCAGGGCATTCAGGACTTGGGGGGGAGTCAGGGCTTCTCAGAGTCCATTGTTTCATACTGCTCACCCTGCTCTGAGGACAAAATTCCAGGCCCTCCATTCCTCCCACAGCCCTGAAAAAAACGATACACACAGAAATCAAATCGAAATCACCCTTACCTTTAAGGAGTTGGCTGATGGGGGGAAAAACGGGTTAAAGTTCTAGGGTTGTCAGCTCTCGGTTGGGAAATTCCTGGAGATTTGGGGGGTGGAGCTTGAGAAAGGCAGGGTTTGGGAAGGGGAGGTATGATGCCATAGAGTCCATTTCCCAAAATGGCCATTTTCTGAAGGAAACTGATCTCTGTAACATTGAGACCAGGTGTAATTCCAGGGGATCTCCAGCCACCTGGCGACTGGCAACTCTACATTACAGATAACCAAGAGCCAAGAGTTGTATGCATAAAGCATAAATAAAACAAAGTTGCTTTGTCTGAGAGCTGTTTTTGTGACCTACTTTTTCACTTGTGGTTGGAGATGGGGAGCAGGTATTGTGTACTTGGAAGGCTTATTGGAATCCGCCCCCCCCCCCCCCCTTTCAGGCTTCTCTTGGCACCACCTGCCGCACTGGCTTTTAGGAGCCAGCCTAAAACACATCTTTTTACCCAGGCTTTTAATTAGAGGCTTTATTGCATCAGCTTTGTAATAGTCTGACTCTGTTCTATGAATAGTCTTTATGTGACTAAGGCCCAACAGCCTGGGTTTTAACAGCTCATGTTTTAATACTGTGCCTCAAACAGCACTCCGAAGAGGTAGCATGGAAATATTCTTTGAAAAGGAATGTTTTGGTGAGAGGTTATGAGCTGCTGAATTAACAGATGTCATTTCCCCTGGTATTGTCCCTTTCGTTGCAAAGCCCATACTTCCCCACTAATTGCATTAATCATATACAGACCATAAAAGTTAAAATGGCAGCAGAAATCATTAGCGAGTTTAGATGCTGGGTTCCTTTGCGCCTGTCCCCATAAGCAGCACACACAAACCCTTCATCTGGTGCTGTGCTCCATGTGCCAAAGGCTGTTAATGGGGCTACCACGACAGGAGCACATTCGGCCAGTGTTGAGAGAGCTGCACTGGTTGCCTGTTGTGTTCCGAGTTCGCTTCAAGGTGTTGGTATTAACCTTTAAAGCCCTATCTACGGGACCGCCTTTCCCCATATATCCCCCAGAGAGCACTGCGATCAGGGACAAAAAATCTGCTGTCTGCCCCTGGCCCAAAAGAAGCCAGGCTATGCGCAACAAGATCTAGGGCCTTCTCGGTGGCAGCACCAGAACTCTGGAACACCCTCCCAGAAGCTATAAGGGCCCTGCGGGATCCGTCGGCGTTCCGCAGGGCCTGTAAGACCGAACTGTTCAGACAGGCTTTTCTGGTTGACTGAAAATGGGCTGCCACCGGACATCCTACAGAAGCTGGTGGTCATAGTCAGAACCCAATACCGCCAGACTGGATTGAGATAGCGTAATAGTTTTAAACTGATAAATGTATTATGGTTTTATATGTTTTATGGAATTGATTGTTTTTATGATACTGTAAGCTGCCCTGAGTCCGCTTGCGGAGAGGGCGGGATATAAATGCAAAGTAATAAATAAATAAATAGCCAGTCCCCAGGTTCAGGCTGTGGAGCCCTGGGTTTTGCACGCTCCTCCCTGCTGCCAGCCAGCTTGGTGTAGAGCCAGTTTGGTGTAGTGGTTAAGAGCACAGACTCTTATCCGGGAGAACTTGGTTTGATTCCCCACTCCTCCACATACACCTGCTGATGTGACCTTGAGTCAGCCGCAAGTTCTTGCAGTCTTCCCCAAGAGCAGTTTCTGTCTGAGCTTTCTCAGCCCCAGCTATTTCACAGGGTGTCTGGTGTGGGGAGGTTAAGGGAAAGGAGATTGTAAGCCACTCTGAGATTCCTTCAGGTAGTGAAGGGCAGGGTATAAATCCAATCTCTTCTTCTGTCTTCTCAGCTGGCTGGTGGGGAAACCCTGCCCCCAACCACCATAATGTGCCATTAAATTTCCACAAGTTTAGAAGAAGCTTGGAAACTATGCTTTGGAATGTGTGTATGTGCCTTTAAATTTCAGCAGGAGGAAAGCTGTATGGGGGTGGGGGCAAGCAGGGCAGAGTCACATGGCTCTTCCCAGTGAGAGTGTGAGAAAGGAAGAGAGCACAGTCCCTCTTTTTGTTTTGCATTTGTTTCAGAAGTTGTTTGTACAGTAAAATGGATAGTAAAGAGTTAACTAGAACCTGTTTATGGGATGGAGGAAAATTCCACATCCTAGACTGCTCTGTTCCTTTTGTTTTCCTGTATTTGACTGAAGAAGTTGGTTGAAATACAGCAGATCATTACATTCAGCAACTCCCCTGAGTAAGTTGCTCCAGTGAGACCATAAAAGTATGGGTTTGCAAACTGTGTTTATTATGGCAGCTTTGTGTGTGTGTGTGTGTGTGTGTCCCTGGCAAGGGACTTGTGGGGGTATAACAAATTTCACTTTGAAGGCAAAAAAAAGAGGACAATAAAATGAAGATTGTATTCAGGGAAACTGCCCTGCTGTATTTTCATGTGTGTGTGTGTGCGTGTTTTACTGAATGGGAAAGTCTCCAGGCTCCACCCCCAAGTCCCCAGGTATTTCCTGAGTTGGACCTGGCAACCGTAGTGGCAAATAGACCAGGGCTGCCAGGTCCCTCCTGGTTATCAGTGGAGGATTGGTGGGGGAGGGTAGAGTTACCTGATCCAGGTTGGGAAACTCCTGGAGATTTGGGAATGGAGCCTGGGGACCTCAGTGAGGGACAGTGCCATAAAGTCCACCCGCCTGTTTTCTCCAGGGGAGCTGATCTCTGTAGTCTGAATATGAGCTGTAATTCCAGGGGATTCTCAGGTCCCACCTGGAGGCCGTGCATCAAGATCAAGCCTTTGTTCCTTCCTCAGCCTACTGCAAAAACAGCCATAAACAAGCCATACAAGGAACAAGCTGGGGAGGGGGGAGCTGGTGACCTTCTTCCTGCTGCCAAGAGCTGCAGGGATTTCTGTGCTTTGCTAATCTCTCCTGTAGTATTTTAAAGCACTACTGGGTGGGGCATATTTCAGACATGTGTGACTCACACCACAAGCAGGAACAGTAAATTCCACAGTAGCATGAAAGCCGGTATGGGGTGGTACCCAAGTTTTAGATCTATTTCTCTCCCCGCCCCCCAAAAAAGATTAATAATTTCATGGAGCTTGAAACTCCTCTGATTGACCCACAATTTGCCACTCTGGGCCACCTTTTAACCCAGTGTTTCCCAAAGTGGGCGATATTGCCCCCTGGGGGGTGCTGGAACGATCCATGGGGGTGGTAGTAGCCTTGGGTGCAATTGGGGGGCAGTGAATAAAAATAAGGGGGCGGTGGAAACATAAAGGAAGAAGAGAATAGAAGAGTGGGAGTTGTCAAAACATCACGTTTCTGGGAGGGGTCCAGAATTTCTAATGTAGAGAAAAATTCCAATTAACAAAAACAGAGGGTTCCTTTTTGTCTGCTACTTAGTGTGAATTCACCCAATTAGTGTGAATTCACCCAATGAGGACCAGAACACCTTCCAATTAAAATATAAGAAGATTGCAGTTTATCTACAAGACAGAATAAAAAAAATAGGTGTACAGACAAACAAGAAACACAAAAATAAAAAACCTTACTAGTCTATCCTAGCCAATACTTGCTACAGCCAGCAACTTCTCAAGGTTGCTTGCAGTTTCTCTCTTAGCAATACTGTTCAAGTCAGGACAGTGGAAGCACTGAGGCAATTGCACAAACTTCTCTGAAGAATTCCAACCTGTAGCTTTCTCCTTGCAAGGTTTTCTGCAGAGCGTCAAGCTTCTTACAGTTCTCTGGTTACCAGGTGGTTGCTTCTGTTTATTTCAGCCAACTGCAATGCCCCAGACACAGAGTGTCTTCTGTAGGACCAGCACGGGGCAGTAGGCGGGGTAGGTGACCACCTAGGGTGCCACTCTGCCAGGGGGTAATGCTGGGCACCCCCTTACTCCCCCTTCCCATGTGGCATGATTGTCCCTGTCAGCAGGCACGCCGAGAGCCCTGGATGGCACTGCTGTGCCACTGCTTTTCTTTGCAGGGCAAAAGTTGCCTGCGCTTGTCAGAAGCTTCCAAGGAAGCCTCCGAAGAGTGTCCCATTTTACGGCTCCCTGCTGCTTTTCGTTTGAAAAAGGCTCGGTAGTGGCACCTTCCCATTGTGCTAGTCGAAGATGAAGATTTCCAGGGGGGTACTGAGTATTTTCTTTTTCTGAAAAGGGGGTGTTAGGCCAAATAAGTTTGGGAACCTCTGTTTTAACCCCTCAACCAAGCGCTGGCTTCTTAGAGTTAAAACTTGGGGACTTTATGCCACCCCAGTTACTGAAGTGGGTCTGGGTTTCTCAAATTCCAGAAGTTACAGCACTGTAGGTCTAGTCATACGTGTCTTGTTAGATAGGGGGCTTTCCAGTGTAAACATTTTTTTTGGGGGGGGGTTCTTTGTTTTTGTTTTTTAAGGGAAAAAGACTAGACTTTTTGAAAACTGCCTTATAAAGAAGAAAAAAGGATTCTTGATTGGCAGAAGGATCCAACTGCACAAAGCAGGTACTGAAATGCTGAATAAACAATCACATTTAATAATACAATAAATAAAAACATTTTGATCATTGCACTGATTTAACTTCAGGTGAACCCACTTGAAGGGAGGGTGGGATATAAGCCAAATTTAATAAATAAATAAGGTTTGTTGTTGTTGTTGATGATGATGATATTGGATTTATATCCTGCCCTCCACTCCGAATGTAATTTTATTCACTTCTGTATAATTAAGGTTGAATTATGTTGTTAGCCGCCCTGAGCCTGCTCCGACTGGGAGGGCGGGATACAAATAAAATTTTGTTGTTCTTGTTGTTGTTGTTGAATCTCAGAGCGGCTCACAGTCTCCTTTACCTTCCTCTCCCACAACAGACACCCTGTGAGGTGGGTGGGGCTGAGAGAGCTCTCCCAGAAGCTGCCCTTTCAAGGACAACTCTGGGAGAGTTATGGCTGACCCAAGGCCATTCCAGCAACTGCAAGTGGAGGAGTGGGGAACCATACCTGGTTCACCCAGATAAGAGTCTGCATACTTAACCATTCCACCAAACTGGCACTCTGTTGTAGTTTCCATATTAACTTTTGACTCTGGTACTTAACTACAATGAACCCATGGATCTCATGTGCCTGTGGAAGAAGCCGGGCTAGTTACTCTTTTCCTCAGAAACATCTGGATTTACAGGTAGTTCAGCCCTGAGGTTGAACCAGAGTTCAGAAATAGATTAGCCCACAATTAGTCAGTATCACTCACAGCCATGCCTTCTCAGATCCGGAAGAGGAAACATGAGTAAACAAAGAATGGAATCCCGAAGTTCCTCAAGTTTCTCGATAGACGTTTACAAGAACAAACAACAGCTGAGCCTCAGAGACTCCTCCTTTGACCCGGGAGAGGTTTCCTTTCAAATGGCTGCATTTACAGGCAGAATGCTATAAAAGGGATAGACAGAGGGACATTCAAACATTTGGTGCAATGAACAGAAGCAAGAATGCTTAAAAATGAAGAGCACTGAAGAGCGGACATACTGGGAAGAGGCGCAGCTGACGGACAAAAGGTGGAGGCATCCATAGTGAACGTTTGTGTGCAAATGTCTTCTTGGAGGGAAATGCCACAGGTCTCACATACTCATAAAATGAATATATAAACCAAACCTAGCTGAAGTCATGGGGATCATGCGTTTGAAAAGGTGCTATGAGCTGTGCCTCCCTGCTCCTCGGAACTGTTCAGCTGTGGCAAGCGGATTTGTAACCTTGTCGTAAGGCATGTCGAAAGTCCATGGATTCTGGAGAGGATCCCAAGGAGTCAGAATCCAGTGAGTCATCTCAGCAAGGCTCCCAGCCTTGTCTTGCACGATATGGATCGGAGCAACACATTTCCAGTGAGGTGGCTCTTTGGCCACTGCCCAGGGGCATCTTACAGACTGACCAGTGCATTGTGGCAGAAGTTTTCCCATGCTAGTCTCCTCAGGTGCAGGTGACAGCACAGGGAAGAAGAAGAAGATGATATTGGGTTTATATCCCGCCCTCCACTCTGAAGAGTCTCAGAGCGGCTCACAATCTCCTTTCCCTTCCTCCCCCACAACAGACACCCTGTGAGGTAGATGAAGATATTGGATTTATATCCCGCCCTCCACTCCGAAGAGTCTCAGAGCGGCTCACAATCTCCTTTCCCTTCCTCCCCCACAACAGACACCCTGTGAGGTAGATGAAGATATTGGATTTATATCCTGCCCTCCACTCTGAAGAGTCTCAGAGCGGCTCACAATCTCCTTTCCCTTCCTCCCCCACAACAGACACCCTGTGAGGTAGATGAAGATATTGGATTTATATCCCGCCCTCCACTCCGAAGAGTCTCAGAGCGGCTCACAATCTCCTTTCCCTTCCTCCCCCACAACAGACACCCTGTGAGGTAGATGAAGATATTGGATTTATATCCTGCCCTCCACTCTGAAGAGTCTCAGAGCGGCTCACAATCTCCTTTCCCTTCCTCCCCCACAACAGACACCCTGTGAGGTAGATGAAGATACTGGATTTATATCCCGCCCTCCACTCCGAAGAGTCTCAGAGCGGCTCACAATCTCCTTTCCCTTCCTCCCCCACAACAGACACCCTGTGAGGTAGATGAAGATATTGGATTTATATCCTGCCCTCCACTCTGAAGAGTCTCAGAGCGGCTCACAATCTCCTTTACCTTCCTCCCCCACAACAGACACCCTGTGAGGTAGATGAAGATATTGGATTTATATCCCGCCCTCCACTCTGAAGAGTCTCAGAGCGGCTCACAATCTCCTTTCCCTTCTTCCCCCACAACAGACACCCTGTGAGGTAGATGAAGATATTGGATTTATATCCCGCCCTCCACTCTGAAGAGTCTCAGAGCGGCTCACAATCTCCTTTACCTTCCTCCCCCACAACAGACACCCTGTGAGGTAGATGAAGATATTGGATTTATATCCCGCCCTCCACTCCGAAGAGTCTCAGAGCGGCTCACAATCTCCTTTCCCTTCCTCCCCCACAACAGACACCCTGTGAGGTAGATGAAGCTATTGGATTTATATCCCGCCCTCCACTCCGAAGAGTCTCAGAGCGGCTCACAATCTCCTTTACCTTCCTCCCCCACAACAGACACTCTGTGAGGTAGATGAAGATATTGGATTTATATCCCGCCCTCCACTCCGAAGAGTCTCAGAGTGGCTCACAATCTCCTTTCCCTTCCTCCCCCACAACAGACACCCTGTGAGGTAGATGAAGATATTGGATTTATATCCCGCCCTCCACTCCGAAGAGTCTCAGAGCGGCTCACAATCTCCTTTCCCTTCCCCCCCCCCACAACAGACCACCTGTGAGGTAGATGAAGATATTGGATTTATATCCCGCCTTTCACTCCGAAGAGTCTCAGAGCGGCTCACAATCTCCTTTCCCTTCTTCCCCCACAACAGACACCCTGTGAGGTAGATGAAGATATTAGATTTATATCCCGCCCTCCACTCCGAAGAGTCTCAGAGAATCTCACAATCTCCTTTCCCTTCCTCCCCCACAACAGACACCCTGTGAGGTAGATGAAGATATTGGATTTATATCCCGCCCTCCACTCCGAAGAGTCTCAGAGCGGCTCACAATCTCCTTTCCCTTCCTCCCCCACAACAGACACCCTGTGAGGTAGATGAAGATATTGGATTTATATCCTGCCCTCCACTCTGAAGAGTCTCAGAGCGGCTCACAATCTCCTTTCCCTTCCTCCCCCACAACAGACACCCTGTGAGGTAGATGAAGATATTGGATTTATATCCCGCCCTCCACTCCGAAGAGTCTCAGAGCGGCTCACAATCTCCTTTCCCTTCCTCCCCCACAACAGACACCCTGTGAGGTAGATGAAGATATTGGATTTATATCCTGCCCTCCACTCTGAAGAGTCTCAGAGCGGCTCACAATCTCCTTTCCCTTCCTCCCCCACAACAGACACCCTGTGAGGTAGATGAAGATACTGGATTTATATCCCGCCCTCCACTCCGAAGAGTCTCAGAGCGGCTCACAATCTCCTTTCCCTTCCTCCCCCACAACAGACACCCTGTGAGGTAGATGAAGATATTGGATTTATATCCTGCCCTCCACTCTGAAGAGTCTCAGAGCGGCTCACAATCTCCTTTACCTTCCTCCCCCACAACAGACACCCTGTGAGGTAGATGAAGATATTGGATTTATATCCCGCCCTCCACTCTGAAGAGTCTCAGAGCGGCTCACAATCTCCTTTCCCTTCTTCCCCCACAACAGACACCCTGTGAGGTAGATGAAGATATTGGATTTATATCCCGCCCTCCACTCTGAAGAGTCTCAGAGCGGCTCACAATCTCCTTTACCTTCCTCCCCCACAACAGACACCCTGTGAGGTAGATGAAGATATTGGATTTATATCCCGCCCTCCACTCCGAAGAGTCTCAGAGCGGCTCACAATCTCCTTTCCCTTCCTCCCCCACAACAGACACCCTGTGAGGTAGATGAAGCTATTGGATTTATATCCCGCCCTCCACTCCGAAGAGTCTCAGAGCGGCTCACAATCTCCTTTACCTTCCTCCCCCACAACAGACACTCTGTGAGGTAGATGAAGATATTGGATTTATATCCCGCCCTCCACTCCGAAGAGTCTCAGAGTGGCTCACAATCTCCTTTCCCTTCCTCCCCCACAACAGACACCCTGTGAGGTAGATGAAGATATTGGATTTATATCCCGCCCTCCACTCCGAAGAGTCTCAGAGCGGCTCACAATCTCCTTTCCCTTCCCCCCCCCCACAACAGACCACCTGTGAGGTAGATGAAGATATTGGATTTATATCCCGCCTTTCACTCCGAAGAGTCTCAGAGCGGCTCACAATCTCCTTTCCCTTCTTCCCCCACAACAGACACCCTGTGAGGTAGATGAAGATATTAGATTTATATCCCGCCCTCCACTCCGAAGAGTCTCAGAGAATCTCACAATCTCCTTTCCCTTCCTCCCCCACAACAGACACCCTGTGAGGTAGATGAAGATACTGGATTTATATCCCGCCCTCCACTCCGAAGAGTCTCAGAGCGGCTCACAATCTCCTTTCCCTTCCTCCCCCACAACAGACACCCTGTGAGGTAGATGAAGATATTGGATTTATATCCTGCCCTCCACTCTGAAGAGTCTCAGAGCGGCTCACAATCTCCTTTACCTTCCTCCCCCACAACAGACACCCTGTGAGGTAGATGAAGATATTGGATTTATATCCCGCCCTCCACTCTGAAGAGTCTCAGAGCGGCTCACAATCTCCTTTCCCTTCTTCCCCCACAACAGACACCCTGTGAGGTAGATGAAGATATTGGATTTATATCCCGCCCTCCACTCTGAAGAGTCTCAGAGCGGCTCACAATCTCCTTTACCTTCCTCCCCCACAACAGACACCCTGTGAGGTAGATGAAGATATTGGATTTATATCCCGCCCTCCACTCCGAAGAGTCTCAGAGCGGCTCACAATCTCCTTTCCCTTCCTCCCCCACAACAGACACCCTGTGAGGTAGATGAAGCTATTGGATTTATATCCCGCCCTCCACTCCGAAGAGTCTCAGAGCGGCTCACAATCTCCTTTACCTTCCTCCCCCACAACAGACACTCTGTGAGGTAGATGAAGATATTGGATTTATATCCCGCCCTCCACTCCGAAGAGTCTCAGAGCGGCTCACAATCTCCTTTCCCTTCCCCCCCCCCCACAACAGACCACCTGTGAGGTAGATGAAGATATTGGATTTATATCCCGCCTTTCACTCCGAAGAGTCTCAGAGCGGCTCACAATCTCCTTTGCCTTCCTCCCCCACAGCAGACACCCTGTGAGGTGGGTGGGGCTGGGGAGGGTTCTCACAGCAGCTGCCCTTTCAAGGACAACCTCTGCCAGAGCTATGGCTGATCCAAGGCCATGCTAGCAGGTGCAAGTGAAGGAGTGGGGAATCAAACCCGGTTCTCCCAGATAAGAGTCCACACACTTAACCACTACACCAAACTGGAGTGGGCTTTGGGTCGCAAAATCTGATGCCACAGGCAATGGGGTAGTCTTCAGGTTACCGCAGAACTCTGGGTTGCTTTCCTAATGCAATGAATATCCTGCCCACCACCTCTTTGGCTTCTGCAACATATATCAGGCCCCAGGGAACTGGAGAGCAGACCTCACAATGGCAATCCTGCCTGCAGCAAATCTGTAAAAACTGTGAAGGTAAAGGAGGTGTAGAAGAGGCAAGCCCCAGACCCCTTTCCTTCTTACAGCTCTTTGAGCACCATTCAAACTGATTTTAGAGATAACGAGTTTGTCGCTTCAGCAGATAGGTCATAAAAATAATTAGCTCTCAAAGAAGGGAAAACAGTGAGACAATCTGTTTGTCACTTGGCAGTAAATGCAAAAGTCTGAATGAAGGGATCTTTGTTGCTAAATAAATATACTTCTTGTATATCAGGCTGGATCTGTTTGTACTTTGCATTTAAAAAAAAAATCTGTAACAATGTAGTACAGTTTTGCGGTAACAGAAACAGAGTTTTGCAGTGTATATTAATTGTGCAAATTAAACCATTTTTCTATGGCTTCTCTTATTTTATCTTTCTTCGGGGAGGGGTTCATATATTACCAAATCCTAGGAACAATCCTTAGTGGCTCTGCTCAGAAGTACGTTCCATGTCATTCAATGGGGCTTTCTTTCAGGAAAATGTCCTTAGGATTGCAGCCTTACAATGCCATCCTACTCAGGTCTACCCACTGGGGTTTACTCCTAGGAAAGTCTTCTGAATATTGCATAATCCTGCTTTTGCTAAGCAGAAGGAACAAGGGCCTATGTCCAAAATCCACTGCTGGTGACAGGAAATATAATTCGGCAGCTCTTTAGGTTTCTGCCATCGCCCCAGCTGTGCCTGCTTTCAAGGGCTGGAAATCAACTTTTCAAAAAGCAGCAGCCCAGCCCGAGATGTTCAGGGGCACAGGGATGCCTGCAGAATTACAGCCCAGACTTGGCCCTGATGGGACTGCCAATGGGATTGTTTTCACTTGGCTCGAGAGTCAAGATGTAGTCCTACCAGCAGGTATAGTTTGCTGTTGTGGAAAATATTCCACTAAGTTTGGGATAGCTGCTTCTTAGGATAGGTGGTAAGCATCCAGCAGATAACTGCATTGCAGACCTGCCACCATGCGTTGCTTCGAGTATTCTCTGCTGCCCTGTGATAACTTGGCATGCAGAGCCAAGAATGCCCGTTCACAGCGAAAGGGTGCGCTTTCTTGTTCCGCTGAATGCAAACCTTGTCCCCTTTTCGGCAGCTGTGAGGGAAGTGGGTCAGAGGCCTCGTCCTTCTAAAAGGAAGAATTGCCAGTCGCTCTGGCAGGGGCGAAGAGGAAAGCTGATTTATCGGTGGTTTGCCAGAATGGTTTCCTTTGCGTTTAGTTTGTGGGAAGCATTCGGGGACTGGGGCTGCTGCCAGCGTAGCGCAGCAGTGGTTAAACCCGAGGCTCGAATCCCAACAATCACCAGGCTGCTTGGGTCATTCATGACCTTTAACCTACACCACAAAACGGTTGTAAGGATGGAGGGATGCAGACAGTGCTTCCATCTCCGTGGAGGAAGGGTAGGAAAGTGTCCTCTGAGTAGGGTTGCCAAGTCCAATTTAAGAAATATCTGGGGACTTTGGGGGTGGAGCCAGGAGACTTTGGGGGAGGAGCCAGGAGACCTCAAGGCTGTGACAAGCATAATTGAACTCCAAAGGGAGTTCTGGCCATCACATTTAAAGGGACGGCACACCTTTTCCATGCCTTCCTTCCGTAGGAAATAATGAAGGATAGGGGCACCTTTTTTGGGGCTCATAGAATTGGACCCCCTGGTCCAGTCATTTTGAAACTTGGGGGATATTTTGGGGAGAGGCATTAGATGCTGAACTGAAAATTTGGTGCCTCTACCTCAAAAAAACAGTCCCCCCAAAGCCCCGTGGATCAATTCTCCATGATTTTCTATGGGAATAAATCTCCATAGGGAATAACAGAGTTCCCAGCAGACATTTCCCTCCCCTCCCCCTGCTTTCTGATGGTCCTGAAGTGGGGGGAGGGCCTCCAAACCGGGGGATCCCCTGCCCTCACCTGGGGATTGGCAACCCTACCTCTGAGGCCCTTTTTTCAGTACTTTCCCTGAGCAGAGGAGAGTGGATCTTGAACTAGTGGCTGCCTTGTGCCTCTGCCACGCTGTGCCAGGGGACAAATGAAGGAGGACAAATTACTTTGGTGGTGGAAGGGCCATCAAGTCACAGCCCACTTCTGGAGACCCTGCAAGGCAGGGGTGTCGAACTCGTTTGTTATGAGGGCCGGATCTGACATAAATGAGACCTTGTTGGGCCGGGCTGGGCTGGGCCATGTCAGGCCGGGCCATATGTGTACCTAGGCAGCAGAGATATAAACTTTATAAAGGACACAGACAAACACAATTAAATATTTAAAAAAAAAAACACCTTAAAACATACAAGTTGATGGGGTGTGAACTGGCAGAGACTGACCATGAGAGAGACCTTGGGGTCGTGGTAGATAACTCACTGAAAATGTCAAGACAGTGTGCGATTGCAATAAAAAAGGTCAACGCCATGCTGGGAATTATTAGGAAGGGAATTGAAAACTAATCAGCCAGTATCATAATGCCCCTGTATAAATCGATGGTGCGGTCTCATTTGGAGTACTGTGTGCAGTTCTGGTCGCCGCACCTCAAAAAGGATATTATAGCATTGGAGAAAGTCCAGAAAAGGGCAACTAGAATGATTAAAGGTTTGGAACACTTTCCCTATGAAGAAAGGTTGAAATGCTTGGGGCTCTTTAGCTTGGAGAAACGTCGACTGCGGGGTGACATGATAGAGGTTTACAAGATGATGCATGGGATGGAGAAAGTAGAGAAAGAAGTACTTTTCTCCCTTTCTCACAATACAAGAACTCGTGGGCATTCGATGAAATTGCTGAGCAGTCAGGTTAAAACAGATAAAAGGAAGTACTTCTTCACCCAAAGGGTGATTAACATGTGGAATTCACTGCCACAGGAGGTGGTGGCGGCCATAAGCATAGCCACCTTCAAGAGGGGTTTAGATAAAAATATGGAGCACAGGTCCATCAGTGGCTATTAGCCACAGTGTGTGTGTATGTATAACATTTTTTGCCACTGTGTGACACAGAGTGCTGGACTGGATGGGCCATTGGCCTGATCCAACATGGCTTCTCTTATGTTCTTATGCTTAAAACATTAGCACTTGTTGGTCTTAAAGGTGCTTTCTTTGTATCTCTCCCATGTGACCCAGGAAACTGGGCAAAGGAAGCTCTGGTTCTTTCCTTCCTTCCCCAGGGGGCCAGAAAGGGGAAGAGCCCCAACCAATAGAAGGAACAGAGGCTTGGCTCAGTAGCTCTGCTGTGCAATTGAGAGAGCCTGGCAAAGCAAGCTATTCCTCCCCTCCTTCCTTCCCAAGGGAGGAGCCTCAGCCAATGGAGAAAATAGAGATTTTGCTCTGTAGCTCCTGTGTGATTGAGCAAGCCTTGCAAAGCAAGCTGTTATGAAGAAGGAAGCAAGAGAGATGGAGAAGGAAGCAGATGACAGCCAATTGCTCGGGGACCTGATAGAAGTCCTCCGAGGGTCTGATTTGGCCCCCGGGCCACATGTTTAAGACCCCTGCTATGGTTTTAAAGTCCAAAGACATTCATTAGTGGCTTGCCATTGCCTGCCTCCATGTCACAACCCTGGACTTCCTTGGAGGACCTTTCCAAATACTAATCAGGGCTGACCCCACATGGCTTGGGTGGCCTGATGAGATGGAGCTTGCGTGGGCCAACTAAGCGAGGGCAAATTACATTTAAATGCAACCCACTACAACAAAGACTGGAGAACCTGTGTGTTAATGCCACCTGTGCTTTTTTTTTCTGGGTGAACATGGCGGGATGGAGTTTCAGAACCTCTTTGTGGAAACAAAATGATCAAAGAGTGTTTTAAAGTTCAGGAGGGGCACCCATGTGTTTCTCCTTCATTTCCCTCTTGAGAATCCCGGCACTTTTTTCAGAAAATTGAATGCCAACCAGCAATCCGCCCCCCTCCTTGGACTACGGAGGCTGTCTTCTCCAAGGCATCCAAACATTTCTCCATGCTGAGGGGATGAAGAGGCAGTCTGGAGACACGGCAAGTTCTGCTGAGCATTCCTGGTCCTTTGTCCTGAGCAAACCACCAGCAGTCCAAAATTCCTCCAAGCAATACTGGCAATGGGAAGGTTCCTGAAACGACGTTTGGGAGTGCAACCAGTGGCATCAGTCTGACAGGGACAGGCAAACTCCTGGGACAGAAAATGACAGACTTGGGTCCATTGGATGCCAGGGGGCTAGAAGCTTCAGCAAGGCAGTCATTTCTCTTACGTGCCAGGTGCATGTCTAGGGTTGCCAATCCCCAGGTGGGGGCAGGGGATCCCCCGGTTTGGAGACCCTCCCCCTGTTTCAGGGTCGTCAGAAAGCGGGGGGAGGGGAGGGAAATGTCTGCTGGGAACTCTGTTATTCCCTATGGAGATTTATCCCCATAGAAAATCATGGAGAATTGATCCGTGGGTATCTG
Source organism: Heteronotia binoei (assembly GCF_032191835.1). Taxonomy (NCBI): domain Eukaryota; kingdom Metazoa; phylum Chordata; class Lepidosauria; order Squamata; family Gekkonidae; genus Heteronotia; species Heteronotia binoei. Next base: position 11,774,008 of record NC_083236.1, read on the forward strand.
GGGGGCTGTTTTTTGGGGTAGAGGCAACAAATTTTCAGTATAGTATCCCGTGCCTCTCCCCAAAATACCCAGCAAGTTTCAAAAAGATTGGACCAGGGGGTCCAATTCTATGAGCCCCAAAAGAAGGTGCCCCTATCCTTCATTATTTCCTATGGAAGGAAGGCATTGAAAAGGTGTACAGTCCCTTTAAATGTGATGGCTAGAACTCCCTTTGGAGTTCAGTGATGCTTGTCACAGCCTTGCTCTTGGCTCCACCCCCAAAGTCTCCTGGCTCCACCCCCAAAGTCCCCAGATATTTCTTGAACTGGACTTGGCAACCCTATGCATGTCTGCAAACATATAAATTAGGGATTGGTAGCATGGAGCCCAGTTTGCCCCCTATAACCTCTGATTTCAGGGCTCCCTCTAAGCGCCACTTTCTTTCACACCATCAGTAACGCAGGCAAAGAGTCCTGAAGCTCTTTCTTCCTGGTGCGGCCTGCAACTGCTACTTTACCTTTGTCGCGTCCTCCTCGTAGCCACTGGCTCCTTTATCCACATCGATACAGGAAAGAAAGAAGTAAAATCCAGCACTTTGGAAGTCTGTTCTCCAGCAGTCTTACCGGACTGCCCAAAACCTCCCCCCAGCAGCAGGCCCGTAGCTACAGTAGGGCCAGGCCCATCCTTTCAACCCCCCTCCCACCTATATGGCCCCTGCATTGGAGGGCCCCCCATCTGTCCCTTTTGCTCACCGCTACTCTGAACAAGCAGTAGCGCTGCTGATGGCCTTTTCACTTTCCCCCCTTCCCTTTCCTGACACACCTTGCAGAGCAAAGGGAGGGGGGAGAATAGGGTTGCCAAGTCCATTTTAAGAAATATCTGGGGACTTTGGGGGTGGAGCCAGGAGACATTAGGGGTGGAGCCAAGATCAAGGCTGTGACAAGCATAATTGAACTGCAAAGGGAGTTCTGGCCCTCACATTTAAAGGGGCAGCACACCTTTTCAATGCCTTCCTTCCATAGGAAATAATGAAGGATAGGGGCACCTTCTTTTGGGGCTCATAGAATTGGACCCCCTGGTCCAATCTTTTTGAAACTTGGGGGGTATTTTGGGGAGAGGCACAAGATGCTATACTGAAAATTTGGGGCCTCTACCTCAAAAAACAGCCCCACCCTGAGCCCCAAATACTCACAGATCAATTCACCATTATTTTCTATGGGAATAAATCTCCCTAGGGAATAATAGAGGTCCCAGCAGACATTTCCCTCCCCTCCCCCCACTTTCTGATGACCCTGAAACGGGGGGAGGGCCTCCAAACTGGGGGATCCCCTGCCCCCACCTGGGGATTGGCAACCCTAGGGGAGAGTCAAGAGATCTCTGTCTCTCTGAGAGAGGAGCACATAAGGAAGGTGTGGGGGGAACAGAGCTGCTATGACCGCCCAGATGAGGGGGGGGGGAGGGTTAGCTTGTGGAACTCAAGGCAGCTTACAGTGCCAAAAGCCGCTGGGCTGCCAAACCAGGTGGTCCTTCCCAAACAACAATCCTGTTCTGGGCCCCACCAAACATGAAATCCTGGCTACGGCCTTACCCAGAAGTGACAGAACATTTCTATTCAAGCTGATTTTGAGTAGCCAGGGTGAGAGCAGAACGTGTAACGCCTTGTTACCTCTCCCCAAGACCTTGAGACTAGGCGGGTGAGCAGCAGCAGCAAAAGTGAATATGCATGGGGAGGCCTCATTGGGCTGGGGAGGAGGGCTCTTGGGTTCAAGTTAGCCTTGCCAGTCCTTGCTGAGTCCAAAATTTGGCTCCTGTTCAAAGTGTATTGCTGACCTCTTGTTTTATACCCTTCCCACTCATCTGAAAACAACACGGCCCTTTTGTTTCTTGAGCATCCCATAATGCAAAGACTGAAAGAAAGCAGAAGTCCCAGTCACTGCTGTTCTGTCTGTCTGCATTGTCAAGGTAGTAAAACAGAGGAAGGTGTTTATTCATAAACGCTGTATTGTTATAGTCAGATACATCACTAAATCAAATGACGGAACACTGAAAGCAATTCATAATAATTCTTTCCCCCTCCCCATATGTTCAGAGACAATTATGCTGTCACTTGTTTATAGCTATATAACACTTAAAAAACACAGGTATACAGAGTTCTGATTTCATATTACCAGTAAACGGAAAAACGCATGCTGTCATTTTCTGTAAAAGTTGTACCTTACACAAGCAAGTGGAACAGCTATGCAGACTAGAAACACCCTATCACAAACTGTCAAAACAGACATACCGGGGGAAAAAAACCCACCCCCAGAACGGATAAATACCTGTACAAGAATGACAAAAATTATTGAAACTTTTCTTTGAAAAAACTACTAAATATTTTAATCTGCAACTCTACCAGTTGAACATTTCAAAACAGCTTTAGGAAAGGGTATACAGAATAAAACTGGTACTGATTACAAACTTCAAAGCATTTGCTTCGGCAGGACAGCACCGGCTGGTCTAAATTGAGAGCGAGGTTACATTCCTTTGCCCTGTTCAGGTCTATGCTGGGTTTCATCTACATCCCCCCCCCCCTCCACCACATAGCGTGAAACACCAATTGAGTCTTCAGTTGTTTAGGAAACCTTAACTTGATTTCAAAGATGCTTCAGCGTATTGTATTTATTGCTGTTTACTGAAGCAGTTGAGACAAGGACTGACGCATTAGCAGGCAGGGAAGGAGGGAATTAAGCACTTTCTCTTTTGTCTTCTGTTTCTTTTAAACAAGCTCCTGTACAAAGTTAAGAGTCCAGTGGCATCTTTCAGATCAACAAAGTTTTATTCAGGGCGTGAGCTTTTCATGTGCTAAAAGCACACTTCCTCAGCTCAGACAAAATGAAATGGAAACAGAAATAACAATCTTACATATAGAAGGTAGGCAGTAAATTAGCATACAGAATAATGAAGGTGCTTTTAACAGATTAGAAAAATAATCAGCTTAGTTATATAGCTATCTGTTACCCCCAGTTGAACCTTAGCAGGTGACAACTAAGCTTAGTATTCTTTGAATGTTAAAAGTATCTTCATTATTCTGTATGCTGATTCACTGCCTGCCTTCTATATGGAAGATTGTTCTTTCTGTTTCCATTTCATTCTGTCGGAGGAAGTGTTGCGTGCCCGTGAAAGCTCACACTCCGAATAAAACTTCATTGGTCTTAAAGGTGCCGCTGGACACTTGCTTTGTTCTGTTGCTTCAGACCAACACGGTTGCCCACCTGGATCCACCCCCTGTATAGTTTGGCTGTTTGAGAATGGGATTAAGAGTGGAGGAACTGCCCTCAATATGTATTTATTATTTTGCATTTATAACCTGCCCTTCCCGTAACAGGCTCAATAGCATCCAACCAGAGAGTGATCAGCTTGCAGTCCATCAAAGCAACTGCCCATTTTGCTGCAAAAACCAGAGGACCATCCAGGAAGCTGCTCCCAGGAGGTGGCTCAGGCTGGCCTGATGGTTTACAGCTTGCTCATTCCTGGGATGGGCCTCTGCCATCACAGAAGCAACAGCAGCCCTGTCCTTGTACAGATCAATTACTATGGAGCTCTGGCACAGGTTTAGCCACTGCAAAGACCTGCAGCTTCCCTGCATCAGGTCCAGCGCCAGAGCTGACTCAAGTGATGGAGAGACTCCCATGGATTGCAGGGGGGTGCGTTTGTCTCAGTGAGAGGGACGTTCCTGAGGACCTTTGAAATTTCACCCCAAAGTGCCAGCACTTCCTGTGGCTAAGAGGCAGACAGGAAGGAGCACAAATGATGGGCGGGATCAGTGGGCACGGCGTGAGCCTTCCACAGTGCATGGTGGTTCTCACATCTCAGCACCTGGTGCATACATGTGCTTTGAAATTCCTTGGCTCCATGAGAGCCCCGATGCATGCACAAACTTTGGAAGATCACGAAAAGAGCTTTCAGTAGTTCTGATCCATAAGGCCCAACAAAATATTTGCCAATATAAACACTGCCATTTCTAACCACCAGCCAGATGTGTGTCCAAGCTCACAAGTAGGCCGTGAAGGTGATAACCTTCACCTGGTCCCTGTCTGCATCTGGCATTCAGTGGTAGTCTGCCTCTGAACATGGAAGCTCAGCTTGGCTGTCATGCCTTGTAACTTTTGGGTGACTCTACACATCTGCTGAAGCCATTCCTAACCTAGTGGCCACCAACACACACTGTGTGGTAATGAATTCTATTCTGTAGGTTGAAGATGGGGAATGAAATCAGAGTAAAGCTCTAATACTTTCAACGCTCCTTAGGAGTAAGTACCATTGCACACAACAAAACTTACTTCTGAGTAAACATTATAGGACTGTACTGCACGGTTCGCTTGAAAACGCTGCCAGAAATAAGAATTTAAAATCTAAATGGTGGGGTTTTTTTTGGCTTATCCAGTTAGACTTCTTGTCATTGGGCCCGACTCTTCCTTATACCAGTGTCCCTTGATGTTCTAAACTGTGCCATCCTCCACACAGTCACATCCTTCCAAGTCCACTGAAGCCAAAGGGCTTAGAAGGTTATGATTCTGCTCAGGATGGCAAAGTGAGGAGCAGACCCAACGTTCTTTTCTGTAAGCAGATCACATTCCGCTCCTTGGACTTCTCTATCCATGACTGAGATGTGCACTTTGTCTGCTTTTCAGGAGGAAGTAAGACAAGCACAAAAACGAAGCCATAGTTGTCACATGTGGAGTCTACTCCCCTGTAAACTTCTCCTGAGGATGTCCTGGCAGATTGTGCTTCTTAATGTTAATTCCTCATCCCTCTTGATCCCATAATCAGATAAAGAATTGGCTACAAAGAAGTGTTTGGGGGAGAAATAATTCACAACTGGTAAGAATTGTAAAGTACTACTATAGTCAGCAAAAAAAATCACTATGAAACTACAACTCCCAGAAGGGAGAAATTGCTGACCCTAATTGCAAATCATTTTTTTTTCCAGTAACAAAACGGGTTCATTCATTCTCACTTGCTTTCCACTTGTGTTGTGCAAAACATACTTTTTTTGCTCTTGCAGATGAATTATGAACTCCAGCTCAAAGCATCCAGGGTTATTTTGACTCACAGAGACCCAACACACACACAGACTTCCCCATTTAGTTCAGTGGAGAGGGCAGTCCTAGAAATTCCAACTGGAAGGAGCTGCATTCATCATGGAAGTGAATGGGGGAGATGTTGTGGGTGCAGGAAATCTGTGCACAAAGCTTTATGAGGGAGGGAGGACTAACAGGAATGGACTGTCTCAGTAGTTGGGCACAGCTGCATACAAATATGTAGGCCAAAGTAAAGATGGAGGGAATGAAAATACTCTGCCCAGGCGTGGGAGGAGAGAAGGAGGCAGTGGGCCTCTCTGCTCTGTTACTGTCCAATCTGGATAATTGCATGGGAGTGGCACTTAAAAGCGATAGCCCTTCTCCTAGGTCATGTAGCCACTTGGGCAGGGGTTCCCAGCATGGTGCCCACTGACACTGTCCCCGATGCCTGTCAAGTGGTTTTTAGAAAGTGGGAGGGGCCACACTGGGTCTTCTTGCTCAGCAAGACTTCTGATTGGCCACTGGAAGTTTGATTGGCTGTGCAGATTTTTAAAATCCTTGCTTTGGCAGCAGCTGCCACCACAGCTCAAGGATCAGCACTGTGACTTAAAGGTATGCTGTGGCAGCCATGTTGTGGCTTCGCCCATGTCAGAATTTCAAAGGCGTCTGCAGGTGCAGAAATGTTGGGGACCCCTGAGCCAGGAGAGGTGGGAACAGCACGCACAGCTTCTACTTACATTCTAAAACACCTTTCACCTTTCTTTTTTAAAAAGTGGGACAGCAGCCATATTTCACAGGTATCAGGATTGTTTGAAGTATCTTTTAAATATATGCAGTTAGAACCCGTGTGGCATAGTGGTTAGAGAGCTGGACTAGGATCTGCGTGACCAAGGTTCAAATCTTCCCTCTTGCTCAGTGACTTTGGGCCAGTTGGGCACATTCAAGCCTACCTTATCTCATAGTGTCATCCTGAGGAAGAGAGGAGAATGAAGTAAGACGTTTTAGGGAGCATAAATGAACTAACTAGTTAAATAAAAGACTGAAGAGATGATCTCTTCTGAGTTCCCAGATGACTAAAGAAACCACGGATATCTGTCACATTTAAGGGTTATTCCAAATGGTATAAAGTATTTCCTCACATGTTTTGAACATGGGTCCGCATGATAAACCTAAGACTGAACTGCAATGGCATTATTTATTTATTCTTTTAAAAGCAAATGAGCAGAAAGCATGGGGAAATAGCTAGGGATGTCATAAGGGACCTGGGGATCTCCCAGAACTACAGCTCCTCTCATCTCCAGAGGTCAGTTCCCCTGCAGAAAAGGGGATACTGTGAAGGGTGGGATGTAAAGGGTGGGCACTGTGCCCCATTGAGGTCTCTGTCCTCCCAAGATTCCACCCCCAAACCGTCAATAGTTTCCCATCCTGGAACTGGCAATCCTACCCCCTTGGTGGCCAAGCAGCTGTTCTAAAAACATATGATGACTTTTAATGGTCTGTCTTTGTAAAAGCAAGAAAGGGCTGTGAAACTGGCTCCAGGAGAGCCTGCCTAACCCTCCCAGGAGACCCTGAGCAAGAGCTACCTTGTGCTTCTTATAAGAAGTGGTAAAAGTGCAATCAGCATATACTGTGAGAGGGGTGCCTGCTTTAGGCTCTGGCTATGGGTGGGTATTAATATTTTGGTATATATAAGAATAGATAAATCTAGACCAGCTTGGAAGTTGGCATGGATGATGTAAAGGGCCCAATCCACCAAAAATTTCTCCTGCACAAGGCCAAGAACTTTGCACCCTGGTCAACTTCAGTGGCAGTGTTTGTACCGGAGAAGGTCCAGGCAGGTGATGCCCAGAGTGCTGAAACTCCTCAAATGTTAGGCTCTGGTTCAGGAAAACACATCAGCTGATGGCCCATTCATTCAGAGTGATGTTTTTACAGTGCTACAGAATACTTTCAAAGACAAGAATCAGCTCAGACGTGCTGCCAGAGAAAGAACGATGTGCTCTGATATAAAACTTACATTCTAAATGAAAAATAAATAAAAATAAATATATAGATAATTTTTGAGGTCGCTGCACATTTCTCTTACATTCAGAGAGAAATCAGTTTCTGCAGTTATACTAACAATAAAAAAGCTACGAGGTTGTGCTCAGTTTGGTCTGTCACACCTCATTATTGTCCTTTCCTGATACAGATATGAAAGCCATCGTTTTAATGCCTAGAAATATCAGCAATGATCTTTTAAATTAACGACAGCACTTACTAGCTCCCCTTTGCAAATGGCACCCAGGTGCCATATACTACAAAGTACATCAGGTACGAATCCAAATATAAATCGATGACTCTCCGTTTTTACAAAATAAGGACAGAAATGTGTCCAGCAATCTACATGCACAGTTTTCTATAGTGAAGAGCGTTTAATGCGGGCTACACAGTCCAAAGTACCAACAAAAATGGCATCACCCAACTGGATCAACGAAACATGCCATTCACCAGCGCTGTTTTCTTCTGTTAAAAAGATATACCTCATTTCACCCAGAGAACAGGCAGAATATGAATGACTTAAATGAAATTATCTGTGCTTTAGCGCTTGGAAAATATCGCTTTCTACTCAGGAGAACCTCCTAATTCACAAAGTACACACTGCGGTTGACTGCTGCGAACACAGTTTGTGTCCAGTGGCACCTTTAAGAAAGCTTTTGTGGGTACGCACGCTTCTTCAGAAGCTAATTCTCAGAAGCGTCCATGCACATCAAAAGAATAAAACTTGTTTGGTCTTCAAGGTGTCCCTGGACTCAACCTTTGTTCTGCTGCTTCAGACAAACACGGCTGCCCGCCTGGATCTCTCTTTGCGGACAAACATTCTGTTTAGCATCAAGGCGCAAACCAGTTCATGCCATGTGTCTGGCACCTTTTTGTCAACCCCAAAACTATACTCTAGTGCAGGTGTGGCCAATGGTAGCTCTCCAGATGTTTCCCCCCCCTACAACTCCCATCAGCCCCAGCCAGCATGGCCAATGGCTGGGGCTGATGGGAGTTGTAGGCAAAAAAAAAACCATTTCGAGAGCTACCGTTGGCTGCCCCTGCTCTAGTGTGCCAAAGACAGCACATTTGCCGACATGCAGGAAGACTGAAACCAAACAGATTGCGGCAGCCAAAGCTTTTGCTCTGAGATTGACACACCAAAGCACAAAGGAAGGGTCAAAGTTGACGTTTCAGGGACTGGGCCCAGTATAAGAGGAGTTCACTAGTATAATCAAGCAAGTTTCCTTCTTCCTAGCGAAAAATGAAGATGCGAAAACTCTCAGTCTATTAGGCATACGAAACAGAAAATGCTCCTGAGAATCCTTTGTAAAATATACAGCCTAATAGTGAAGAAGAGCAACTATATATATATATTCTTTTAAAAATGAATTTGCTTGCATCCCACAGTTCTGCTCATTTTCCTCCATATTCCCCTGAAGGCTATCAGCTCTGGGTTGGGAGATACTAGGAGATCTTGGGGGTGGAGCCTGACGAGTGTGCGGATGGGGGAGGGGAGGGACTTCGATGGGGCAATGCCATGGAGCCCAGCTTCCAAAATGGCCATTTTCTCCAGGTGAACCTATTTGTGTCACCTGAAGATCAGTCAGGAGACCTCCAGTTACCACCTGGAGGCTGGCAACCCTGACTCCCAAAACAATGAACAAGAGGAATTTCAGGATGTATTCTGGAAAGGCGGCCATAGCAGTTTTAAACAATTGCCATTCTGTTAGCTTGCACAATATACCTTGGTTCAAATTTAATGATGGTTACCACAGCTTGTCTCAGTATTTCTGCTAGTGTCTAGCAAGTCAAGGTTCCAACCTATGTATTGTGGGGAATCCTAGCTTGCTGGCCAAGAGTACAGCTGGTTCACTGGCTGCAAGGGCAAGCAATAGCTTCATAAAGTAACCAGGTTAGGCTGCCAAGTGCAAGGATAGTGCAGATCATTCTGAAGTAGAGTTGCCAACCTCCAGGTGGGCCTTGAATATCTCCAAGTGCTCTCCAGGCAACAGTGATCAGTTCCCCTGGAGAAACCCAATGCCTTGGAGGGTGGACTCGATGGCATTATACTCCTCTGACGTCCCTCCTCTCCCCAAACCCCATCTTCCCCAGGTTCCACCCCCCCCCCAAATCTCCAGGAATTTCCTAACCTAGAATTGGCAACCCTAATTTGAAACTTTGAGGTCTCATTAAGATGGTCCCAAACCATATTTGGGGCCTGATGTCCGAAATCAATTTTGTATCTGGTCTAGAATTTTGCAGAACATGTTTCAGAGTAACAGAGTTTTCTCTGGAGGTCATTGCTAAAACCACACTGACCTTAAGAGAGAACACAGTATGCCTTACATTGTCTGCAGAAGAAAATGGAAATCTCCCGGCGTTATATCTGACCTCCAAATTACAGGGATCAATTTCCCCGAAGAAATGGCTGCTTTGGTGGGCTGAACTCGCTGGCATTATACCCCACTGAGGTATAGATAAACAAATAGGGTTATAGCCTGAGCCTCTTAAACGGCCAGCAGACTGACAGATGAACAGTGCCATCCTAAACAGTGTACCACCCCCCTATTTTTTCTGGGGGATCCTTATTATTAAAGTCGACAACTCTGGGTTGCAAAATTGCTGGTGACTGGGGGTAGAGCCAGGGAAAAGCAAGGTTTAGGGATGGCAGGGACCTCGGTGGGAAAGGAAGGGAATCCGTTCAACTCTGGATTATTCCCGGATCTGGTTGGGGTGTGCATTGTACCTGTGGTGGTTGTCGCTAGCATAGAAGTTCCATCCCATTCTGTTTCACTACTGGGACTGGAGAAGCTCACAGCATCATAGTTTGGCAGACAGCCTTGGTACAGTGCCCAAATTGCTACTCACTAGCTCATGTGGCAGCTCACACGGTCAGGGCTACGGATAATCTTAAAAAAACACACACACATTAATCTCGCCTAGGCTTTTGCATACTTCAAATTGGCACATATTTCTCGTTTCATCCATCGAAAAAGAAATGCAAAGCACAGAACTGTAACTCAGCATTTCAGGGAGCCTGGGCTACACCCACATCAAGAAAATGTTTTAAAACACCCATACAAATACTAGCACATCTTCTTTCAGAGATCCCATGCTTATTTACACACACATGACTTCTTTATTTTAAAAATGTATATGACACCTCTCCAAACTACTGCTTGGCAACTCAGCTCTCCTACCCACCCACCCACCCCCCCGGCGCCAAAAAAAGGAAAGCTTTCTCTTTGGTAGCTGCAAACACAGCCTTTCTACCCCCCCCCCCCCCCCATCCTGAGATCTTGACTGCACACTCGTGGCCCGCAGAACAGATGGTGCTGCCCAGCATATACAGAAATCATTTCCAAACTGGATTCTGCCAAGGAATTTGTTACAGGAGAGAAAGGCTTCCCAACAGAGAAGCTTTGATGGCAAAATTCTTGAGTTTCTGGTAACTGAAATATGAACCAAGTTTAAAAACTGCAAAAATATTTGTGTGTGCGTGCAAACGCACAGGGATTATTTTTACACATCTGCTTCTGCTTTCAATGATTTCACAGCTAGAACTGTTAACAAGGTCATTTAGTTGTAAAAAGAAACTCCAAGAACACATTCTTGGTATGAATACCGTTGACAACCTGTTGGGAAAATCACTCTTTGAATTTTGGTTTGTAAACGAAAGAGATGTGCCCATGGAAACAACTGCAATCCAAATTCTACCCATGATAGTATTTTGGGTGAAAAATAGTGAACATGTTGTACGAATGGATTACCATGCACCTAGTTTGTGGCTCAAATTCACAATGATTCTAACCTTATAAAGCAAAAAAAAGGTGATGTACGGTGAAACTCTCTCTCTCTCCCCCTTCCACACACACACACACTTCATCATATGCTGAATTCTGCCTAGAGCCACATTATCAAGGACTCCAGAGCTTAACATAGGAACCTACAGCCTAGCTCCGCAATAGACTTCAAAGAGACCTGGAATGGAGACTATAAGGGGCAGGCCTGAATTTGGGTATAGTTAGCTATGGTCCCAGCCCAATCCTGGTATATGTAATCTATATTCTCAGCACTGGAATCATGGGCTCACTTTTATGACTGGCTTTGACATCACACACTTATAGTTCTAGCAATGTACATTCAGTGCTCAAGTACAATATTCCTAAAATATTTGATTCCCTCCAACATGAAAGATCCCTTTCAACGTAGTTAATCCCGCGTTGCACCATGGGGTAGATAAAGGCTATTTCGTAGAAATAGATCCAACTAGCTCCATTGGAGCTGCCCTATAAATACTTGGGAAAAAAAAAATAGCAGTTCAGGTTCTGAGAGGAACCTGTTTTCTGAAGACTATCTATTTTAGTACAGCCAAGGAAACATTAACCGATAAGGTTAAAAATGAATCCAATGTATTTCTAGGGACTGAAGAGATCTGATTAAAGGAAGTGTACAGAATAGCTACCATTATTGATATGAATGAAAACATCACACAGAAGGTACGGCAGCGGTGTCAAAAACAGTGGTTTTCAAACTGGGTTCTGTGGAACCTTGGGATTCTTCAGAATTTTATCATGAATTACTTAATGAGAAGTTCAGTAATGGTAGACTGGCTTCTCGCCCCTGCTGCTTCCAATCCTCCCCTGTTACCCAGAGCTGCAGAGGAACGCTGGGGGAGTTCTTGAGAATCCTTTCAGATGAGGCCACCAAGACCTGACCAGTTTCCCACATGAACTCTGCAGTTCACAGGGGCGGCAGGGCAGATGTTCAAGGGTATATCAACTGATGTGGAAAAAGGTTCTCTCAAGGCAGAACATTTGAGAACCACTGGTCTAAAGCAAGGGGGTAGACACATTTGAATTATGTTTATAAAACAGCACAGGAGTATAGAGCTTGGGAAAAGTCTAAGAACAGTATTTGAAAGAATTATTGCAACTACTTTACACAGAAATTACTTGACACCTGAGCGAGTACAAGAAACACATACAGAAATAAACCAACTTGTCCTTTGTCTATTGAGCTATGTCATATATGAATGCTTGAGTTCTACCAAGATGGCCATGGACAGCCATGTGTGCATCTGAGATGCAAGGAAAGCTCTGTAGACTACCAAGTAATCAAGCTGCTGTGATAAAGGGATGTGACAGGTTGGAAAATTTTATTTCACACTATTTAACCAAATAAAATGAATTTTAAAGTAATCAAACTTAAAAGGTGCAAACTGGTGGCTAGATAGATTTTCCCCTCAGAAATCTGCTTTTATCCCCAACACTTCAGACTTGTAGGCTCTCTAAAGACCTTTGTTGGTGATCTAGATATGAAAAAATAATTCAGATGTTGACTTCACCGGAAATTCATTGTTACACTTCCGAACAAAACATACATACAAGTAAAGCAGAAACACCCAGTGCTTAAATGTAACGGAGACAGTCATGATCCCATGATTTCGATTAACTGTGGAAACTGGATACCGATTGGAAACTCTCCTGAAATTCCTTGTTTCTGCTGTATGAACAGGGGAAAACTATGACAAGATCCACAGGGGCACAGGACACTGGACAGCAAATCTTTCGCCACCACTTTAGCTACTCAGTAGCCTGTATCTGTAATGGGCCGTGGTTCCTGGCTGCCCCAACTTCCAGGAGAATAGAAATTTTGGAACAGACAGACAACACGACTCACCAGGAAGACTTCCTGAAAAGTGGCTTATGAAGATGACCTTCTTTGTGGATTGTGCCCAGTTGATTGTATGAGAGGGGGAAAATCCCTTTCCAAGTCCAGTGTATCCCGTACAGAGTGGCAAGTGATAACATCGGTAATAATATCTGTGCAAAATATGCCTTTCAGAAACCAGTGTCTACAATTTTTTTTTAAATAAAGTAACTATACATACCCTTCCCCTATTCCCACATCCCCGGTATACCAAGAGGCACTCATCCAATCGATAAGAGTTTCATTGCGGACCTGGACCACTAGGGCAATTCTGGGGGTACTAAACTGGGTGCTCCCCATTTGACTCAGTGACATGATCAGTGCAGGGAGGGGGCACCGGAAGTTAGCCTAGCCTAGGGGGCCGGACACTTTAGCGCTGGCCCTGTATGGACTCACATATCCATCGGTCTTGGCCATACCATTTTCTCTCAGACTCAGTTCCCCACTGGAAACATGGGAATATTAGTGACAATCTCATAGGATTGTTCTCAGGGCAAATAAGGTAAGGGTTGCAAAGTAATTTTCAAATTAAAAGTGCTACAGAAACGATTAATATTAAGAAACCCTAAGAGGTCAATCCGGGCTTTGTATCCAACCTTGCATCTCAAACTACTGAAAGTTTAAAAAAACAGGGCTCCACCTCTTAAGCCTTCCAGGGCTGGTAAGGTGATAACTATTGCTTGGAAATACAACAAACGACGTAGCAATCAGATTCTGATCTTATGAATAAAACAGCAGCAGCGTTCATGTCTATAGTCTGTCTTCACTTGGGGCTTCTCTTGAATCCCTCTGAGTGAGACGTTGTTTCCTGTAAGGAAGCCATTTTGTACTCCTATCTGCCATGTTTTCTTTCAATAAACAGAAGATGCACTCCAATACTAGGTACCTGGAACTGAGCTCCCATATCACCATTTCTGTCTTTTGAAATGTCCTATGAATGGAGCACTCAGAAGGATAAGGAAGCTGCAAGAAATTTGTCGACCTCAGGGGCGGGAGGGGAGAATGAAAGAGATTCTTTCTGTTTTCCTCAAAAAAAGCACCCAGCAAAATGTACCCTCTTCTTTGTCACCTAGCAATAGTCTCAGTTCATAAATTAGATATGTCTTCCATCAAATAAGTTAAAAAGAAGAAACAACAGTAGCAGTTCTGTTTTTCTGGCTCAGTGCCAGGTAGAAGTTAGTTCGCTTAGACTCCAAATCACAGTTCACAATATCTGAGTTTGTAAATCTTCACATCAGTGCAGGAAGTTTCCAGATATTTTTTGTGTGAAGGGGCTGGTTTAGAGAGAGGCTCAACCCAGACAGGAAGAGGGCTTTGATGGACAGCAAGGAGGGTGTCCTTCATGGCTTCTGGCACCACACACTGCTTGGAGATGTCAAACACCATTCATATTGCACAAGTAATGAAGGGAGATGCCTCTCAGCAGTCTCATCCACACAATCAGTGATCTCTGCACATAGGCAAGTTCACAAAAGTGAAGATGTTAAATTCTGTCAAGATGGAGAAACACAAAAAGATGCCATAGAGGAAAAGGCACACGCCCCCCAGCTTCTTATCCAGCTTCCACTTGTTCAAGTGAACACCAAACACCTACAAACACACAAGAAGAAATGCTGGTCAAGAGGAGTTGATTTTTATACCCGGCTTTTCTCTACCTTGTGGAGTCTCATAGCAGCTTACAATCTCCTCCCCCCACAAGAGTGAGATAGGTGGGGGCTGAGGGAGTTCTGAGAGAACTGTGACTAACCCAAGGTCACCCAGCTTGCTGCACGCGGTGGAGGAATGGGAAAATCCACCCCATTTCTCTAGATTAGAGTCAATCACTGCACCACGCTGGTAGCATAAACATAGACGCAGAGCATGAACTGACCTGGCTTCACTGAGGGACTAGCATGAGTAGACTTTTTTTCATTAACTCGCTCACAGAAAGGTCTGGTCACCATTTGGCCCAATTAGACAGCCTGAAGGCCTTCAATGGAGAGCTTCCAAGAATCATTTAACACATTTTCTGCAGAGGGCAGGCCCAGCCTACCTGTTATCTTGGGGTCCCACTGAATCTTTTACTCGTGTTAGGTTGACAGAAAGCAATTGAAACATTTAGAAATTCACATTTCAGTCAATTTGTTAATTGTACTGTAATTATATCGACAATAAAATTGATTTGCTCTGCACACATTTCTAATTCTAGCTTTGTGCTTGTTGTAGATTAAACTAGTCCGCATTACGAGAGATTGACAGCGGGGGGCTCACATCCTTTACCTTCTTCTTCAGTTAGGATTCCACCCCTGCAGAATGCGATGCTACACAGAAGCAGCAATTTTTACACAAATCAGATCAAATGAAGACAACGGGCCTTCCGACATTCTCATTTTCCTTGCTTGTAAATTCTTGTTTCTTCAGTGTTTTTTTTCCCCTTTTCTGCTCTTTGGTGTAGTGGTTAAGTGTGCGGACTCTTATCTGGGAGAACCGGGTTTGCTTCCCCACTCCTCCACTTGCAGCTGCTGGAATGGCCTTGGGTCAGCCATAGCTCTGGCAGAGGTTGTCCTTGAAAGGGCAGCTGCTGGGAGAGCCCTCTCCAGACCCACCCACCTCACAGGGTGTCTGTTGTGGGGGAGGAAGGGAAAGGAGATTGTGAGCCGCTCTGAGACTCTTCGGAGTGGAGGGCGGGATATAAATCCAATATCTTCTTCTTCTTCTTCTTTTGCTCCCTGTAATGGTTGATTCTATTACACCCCATTATGTCCAGCATATCCCCCTGCTGATTTAAACTGCAGGTTTTTATGCCAGTCAAAGCAATATAATACTGAATCGACCACTACAGAGAGCAAAACATGTATGGAATCCCTTCCCCCCCCCCCCGAAGAAACAGGAAGATGAGAATGCAAAAAAGCCCAATATGTGATTTGTGGTGGAGAGGTAATGCTATTAGTCTGTTGTAGCAAAGTCAAGCAAGCATCCAGTGACAACTTAAAGACTACCAAGTTTTATTTCAATAGGGGGTTCTGTGAATAACGGCTCACTTCCTCAGATATCTAACATTTCATTGGCCCACCTGCCCCTTTTCTGAAAGCAACAAACATAAGGATGATTTACTTACAGTGACAAAAACGGATGCCAACAGCAAGCCCACAGAATAGATAAGTCCCCGACTATTCAATCGAATCTGAAAAGTTAATGTAAACAGTGTCCAAGTTATGAACTCGTTTCTAATTGACAACACTTATAATCCATAGAGATCAGTATCCAGAAAGTTTAAAAAAGATGCAGGAAATTAGGGCTTTTTTAAAAATAGAAAAAGTAGAAAAAGCCCAGTTCCCCAAATGGGCCACTGCACTAAGCAATAAATATAAAGGGCAGACTGAAAACAGAGAAAACATTGCCAATAAAAATCAATAACCAGTGGAATTAATATAGTAATATAACTGACTATCATAAAAACATTCAGCTGTGTTAGATTAGGAGGTAGGGAATATGCTATTATCAGAGGTCAAAGGGAATGGAAACAGTCTTAAATAGTCTTATCTTAAAAACTCTTAACACAGTTTAAAATAGATGTGCTAAAAAGGATATCTTCTGCAGTTTGGGGCACTTGGATGTGAACTGCAGCACTACAGAGAAAGTTCAAGGAGAAGTTAGCCAACAACAATTTTCTGAATGTGGTAACAGAAGACTTTTGAACGAAAGAGGCCTACGAGGCTTAATATACGTAGACAGGCTCCAGGAAGCTGCTGTGGCAGTGTGGCTTTTGGCTGGTGAGCCCGGCTCCAGAAAGCTATGGCAGCAGCACAGCTCGGCCCCGTGAACCTGGTTGGCGAGCCAGGCTACAAGAAGCTGTGGCAGCAGTGCAGCTTAGCCCCGTGAGGCCAGCCAGTGAGCTGGGTTCCAGGAAGCTGCCGCAGCAGTAAGCCCGGTCAGCTGGTCTGAGAACACGCGGCTGCCTTCTTCTGCTGGAGCCATCCCAGGTGGAGCTGCCCTCCGGTGGGCTCCAGCGTAAAAAAAGCCCTGCGGGAAACGAGACATCACAGCCTTTCCAATCACAAAGAACATCAGGTTCTCTTTTACCGACAGCATGCTGGGGCTGCCCCCCCCCCTCCCCACACACATTCTGTCTGTAGAAACACCCTGCATTCAACCTGCACGAAAAGAACGGGAAAAAAGAAACTCCATCCCTGCCGACTGTCAGGTACACGTACGGGTCCCTGACAAGGATTTGTTTTAAATGCGGTCCAGAACCAGTCTACTGATTTTCCTAGTAGTATTGTCACTGCTGCGGAGTGGTCAATTATCCAAAGCGTATTCGTGTATCCATAATATGGTTTTATGTATTCACAGATGTATTTGTATACATGAATTCATGCCTGTATTAATCTGTTTATCATAATATCGATATTTACTAACCTTCCTATATATTCATTATATTCTTTTATGGATTCATGTAGAATAGTGTTGGGAACAAAGGAGGCCACAGTAGAGGGTAGATCATTGTGGGAAGCTAAGGCCTAATCTTGCCTCTCTGCTAACAGAAGACAGGTGCCAACAGAAGATGTCTACAAAGCTGCAATGAGTCCTTGGAGAAAAGCAACACTGGAGCGTGGTAACTAATTCAAAGACTTTTGGGTGGGAGAAATTATGAGTCGTTAAACAGTAACTTATATTTTTGAGGCCATGGTCATGTGGCCGGGAACATGTAGCTGGGACAATGGTAGGCATGGCTCTCACAAGATTGCCAGATGACTGGGGAGCCCAACAACACCTGGGGTCAAGCCAGTAGAAGTAACCAAGTGTGTGTGTGGGGGGGGGAATTGATCACTGAGGAGTGGTGCCACATGAAAGACACAGTAGCTCTGCTGTGCGATTGAGAGAGCCTGGCAAAGCAAGCTATTCCTCCCCCATTCCACCCTAAGGGAGGAGCCTCAGCCAATAGACAAAACAGAGGCTTTGGTCTGTAGCTCCTGTGCAATTGAGCAAGCCTGGCAAAGCAAGCTGTGCTGCAGAAAGAAGTAAGAGAGAGGGAGAAGGAAGCAGATGACAGTCAGTTGCTCAGGAGCCTGATAAGAGCCCTCTGAGTGCCTGATTTGGCTCCAGGCCGCATGTTTGACATTCTAGCAAAACTGGAGAAGAGTGTTGTCATGTGGTTGTTTGGTGTAGTCGTTAAGAGTGAAGACCTCTAATCTGGAGAACTGAGTTTGATTCCCCACGTCTCCACATGCAGCTGCTGGGTAACCTTGAGTCAGTCACAGTTCTCTCAGAGTTGTTCTCTCAAGGGCAGTTCTCACTCTCATCCTCACCCACCTCACAGAATGTCTGTTGTGGGGAGAGGAAGGGAAGGAGACTGTAAACTGCTCCAATATTCTGAATGAAAAGAGCGTGGTACCTCTTCCTAAATAACGTTTTGTATGGCATAGACCAGGGATGTCAAACATGTGGCTGAGGCTGCTCCCTTAGGGAGGAATAGCTTGCTTTACCAGGCTTTCTCAATCACACAGCAGAGCTACCGAGCCAAGCCTCTCTTCCTTCTTTTGGCTGAGGCTCTTCCCTTTCCTGATCTCCTGGGGAAGGAAAGAAAGAACCAGAGCTTCCTTTGCCCAGTCCCCAGGACTGGACAGGTGAGATACAAAGCAAGCACCTTTAAGGTCAACGAGTGCTAATGTTTTAAGCATGTTTTATTTTAAGCTTTTAAAAAATGTTTGTGTTTGTGTCCTACATGGCCTGGCCTGACAAGGTCTCGTTTATGTCAGTTTCAGTCCTCATAACAAATGAGTTTGAGACCCCTGGCATAGACACTCACAATCTTGGTGGAATACTACTAGTTTAGCTTGCTTCATTTCATATGGCTCACTGAAGAAGGAACACAAGAATGAGACAATTATCCAGAAATCTTATGTGAACTTGAGAGTTTGTGTGAACTTGAGAATTTGTGAACTTTGGACTTGAACTTCTGATTTAGCAACGTCGTTAACTGTGTATGTTGGATGTTGTGCCTGTATTTTGGATTTGCAGCCCTTGAATGATACAGATTTGCAGCCCTTGAATGATACAAAACTTGTGAAGTAATTAGGCAGATGTAAGATTTTTGTATTATATGAAAATGTTTTGAATGCCCAGTTTCTGTATTGTTTTTTATATATATATGAATAAGTTGCATTATTAAGAGAAAACACAGACATTCAAGGTAATTTGAATTACCACCTGAAGGATGACAGTCCTAAAGGGGGGGGGGCATATGCAATTATTGCAGAATTGATTGCAGTGCTGTCCACATTAGATTTAACAGACCTGCTTTTTCTAGCTTTAGCTCCGTTTGGAACCCTGAAGATCTGTTGCGCTCAAGGCAGTGCCATCTCCTGGTGGAAGAAGCCATCCCTTGATGCAAGGATGGCTCTTCCTGAGAAGAAGGGACTGCCATTGGTGCAACGAATCCATAGGACCCAATCCGCATGGCTGAAAGAAAACAGGCATTTAGGGTGGCAGTGAGGGAAGAGACTGAGGCTGCTGAAATGGATGTTTAGGTTGGAGACAGCTGCCCCCGCTCCTGCACAAGAGCTGAAGGTGTTTCAAAAGAAAGATCACGCCTTTTGTTGGGTAGGCTCATCCTACTGTTGTCTCTGGTAAATAAGCTCAACAGGATTTTATATTGTTTCAAAATCCTGCCAAACCTGACTGACTAGAGATGATGGTGGAATTAATCTAGTCGCTCAATTCCTGCCAGAGTTCTCCAATCAGCCAGTCAATTAATACAAAACAAACAAAATTATTCTGACACATTTTATAAGGGCATAATACAAAATTGGTTAGCTTGTATTTGCATGTTTTGAGTTTGTTTTGTTTAGAGCACGAGAATATTTTTGATGGCAAGGGGCCATTTGTTTGGGAGTCGTGGAGAAGAACTAGCAGCCCAGTGTTCTTCTTCCAAAGGTGATGGGACAGCTTCCAGGGCTTGGTTGCTCAGCTGGCCTGACAGATGCATGGGCAGAAGAGAGAAAAAGCATCCGTCCATCACCAGAAAACAACTGTGAGGATAAAAGTTCATGCGCCCTCTCAACAACGCAGCCCTTGTTTGTTCAACAGCTGGACTGTTTAACTATTCCATAAATTTGTCTTTAACCTAATGAGCAATTCAAATCAGAATTTTCTGTATCAAAGCTAATTTACTGAGTTGCCAGCTCAGGAAATAATGCTCCACAGTACATAGGCAGCAGTTTCTCAGTTAAGTTTGAAAAACATCAAACTTTGAGGACTGCCACAAAGTGGAAAACAAAATAATACTTTCTTTTCGCTCACACACAAGAATTCAGCCAGCAACCTCATCTGTCCTCAACTAGTGAGTCATGACTAAGAGTAAGGCAAATTGTACTATCAGTCTCTATATTTATGTTAGGGTTTAAAAAAAAAAAAAAAGAGGCAGAGGCATACACAGAGAGGAGGAGAAAGACTCTCCTTCCTGGCTGGCTTAGAACCAAACAAAACATTACATCTGAAATGGGTTGGAACATGGGTCCCTGTCTTAAGAAGCCTTACCCCAACAGTGCTTTACAGTTCCGTTCAGCTCTGGAGTATTAGGAAAGGGAAAGGAGGCCTTCCAGCCTCCCACCTGAGACGTTTTCACCAGCTGAAATGGCTTCAGGTGTCCTGCTTCCCCTTCTCTGGCTCCATTTGCCCTAGGAAAATCATGTGCAGCCAGAGAACAGGCCAAAAAGGTCCCCCACAGCCACTGTCACTGGCAAAAACTGCTCAGCTGGAGGCTAGAAATCCTTACTTCTTCCTCACAGTTACCAATTTCGCACTCAGCTTACCCCGCGGTCATGTTCCTCTTCTCTGCGCAGCATCCATCGGATTTCCCACTATCTGCGCCGGAGTTACAGGAAGCGTTGCGGCTTTTGTGCACCAAATGGAAACCTCTAAAAACCAGTTTCCGTTCAGTGCGCGAAAGCCGCTACGCTTCCTGTCACTCTAGCGCAGATAGTGAGGAATCCAACGGACGCTGCACAGAGAAGAGGAACATGACCGCAGGGTAAGCTGAGTGTGAAATTGGTCAGTGTTTTGGAGCCAAAGGGAGCAATGGAGCACTGCTAAGGTGAGACGCCCTGTTCCTCTGCATGACGGCGAGTCAGAACAGGCACCTACAACTGAACTCATGCCAGATGTAACTTCTAGTCTGGCCCTCAGACCCAGCTGTAAAGGAGAGCAAGTGAAGAAATAAAAGAAGAAGAAGATATTGGATTTATATCCTGCCCTCCACTCTGAAGAGTCTCAGAGTGGCTCACAATCTCCTTTACCCTCCTCCCCCACAACAGGCATCCTGTGAGGTAGATGAAGATATTGGATTTATATCCTGCCCTCCACTCCGAAGAGTCTCAGAATGGCTCACAAACTCCTTTCCCTTCCTCCCCCACAACAGACACCCTGTGAGGTAGATGAAGATATTGGATTTATATCCCGCCCTCCACTCCGAAGAGTCTCAGAGCGGCTCACAATCTCCTTTCCCTTCCTCCCCCACAACAGACACCCTGTGAGGTAGATGAAGACATTGGATTTATATCCCGCCCTCCACTCCGAAGAGTCTCAGAGCGGCTCACAATCTCCATTCCCTTCCTCCCCCACAACAGACACCCTGTGAGGTAGATGAAGATATTGGATTTATATCCTGCCCTCCACTCCGAAGAGTCTCAGAGCGGCTCACAATCTCCTTTCCCTTCCTCCCCCACAACAGACACCCTGTGAGGTAGATGAAGACATTGGATTTATATCCCGCCCTCCACTCCGAAGAGTCTCAGAGCGGCTCACAAACTCCTTTACCTTCCTCCCCCACAACAGACACCCTGTGAGGTAGATGAAGATATTGGATTTATATCCCGCCCTCCACTCCGAAGAGTCTCAGAGCGGCTCACAAACTCCTTTACCTTCCTCCCCCACAACAGACACCCTATGAGGTAGATGAAGATATTGGATTTATATCCCGCCCTCCACTCCGAAGAGTCTCAGAGCGGCTCACAAACTCCTTTCCCTTCCTCCCCCACAACAGACACCCTGTGAGGTAGATGAAGATATTGGATTTCTATCCCGCCCTCCACTCCGAAGAGTCTCAGAGCGGCTCACAATCTCCTTTACCTTCCTCCCCCACAACAGACACCCTGTGAGGTAGATGAAGATATTGGATTTATATCCCGCCCTCCACTCCGAAGAGTCTCAGAGTGGCTCACAATCTCCTTTACCTTCCTCCCCCACAACAGACACCCTGTGAGGTAGATGAAGATATTGGATTTATATCCCGCCCTCCACTCCGAAGAGACTCAGAGCGGCTCACAAACTCCTTTACCTTCCTCCCCCACAACAGACACCCTATGAGGTAGATGAAGATATTGGATTTATATCCCGCCCTCCACTCCGAAGAGTCTCAGAGCGGCTCACAAACTCCTTTCCCTTCCTCCCCCACAACAGACACCCTATGAGGTAGATGAAGATATTGGATTTATATCCCGCCCTCCACTCCGAAGAGTCTCAGAGCGGCTCACAATCTCCTTTACCTTCCTCCCCCACAACAGACACCCTATGAGGTAGATGAAGATATTGGATTTCTATCCCGCCCTCCACTCCGAAGAGTCTCAGAGCGGCTCACAATCTCCTTTACCTTCCTCCCCCACAACAGACACCCTGTGAGGTAGATGAAGATATTGGATTTATATCCCGCCCTCCACTCCGAAGAGTCTCAGAGCGGCTCACAAACTCCTTTACCTTCCTCCCCCACAACAGACACCCTATGAGGTAGATGAAGATATTGGATTTATATCCCGCCCTCCACTCCGAAGAGTCTCAGAGCGGCTCACAAACTCCTTTCCCTTCCTCCCCCACAACAGACACCCTGTGAGGTAGATGAAGATATTGGATTTCTATCCCGCCCTCCACTCCGAAGAGTCTCAGAGCGGCTCACAATCTCCTTTCCCTTCCTCCCCCACAACAGACACCCTGTGAGGTAGATGAAGATATTGGATTTATATCCCGCCCTCCACTCCGAAGAGTCTCAGAGCGGCTCACAAACTCCTTTACCTTCCTCCCCCACAACAGACACCCTGTGAGGTAGATGAAGATATTGGATTTATATCCCGCCCTCCACTCCGAAGAGTCTCAGAGCGGCTCACAAACTCCTTTACCTTCCTCCCCCACAACAGACACCCTATGAGGTAGATGAAGATATTGGATTTATATCCCGCCCTCCACTCTGAAGAGTCTCAGAGCGGCTCACAAACTCCTTTACCTTCCTCCCCCACAACAGACACCCTGTGAGGTAGATGAAGATATTGGATTTATATCCCGCCCTCCACTCCGAAGAGTCTCAGAGCAGCTCACAAACTCCTTTACCTTCCTCCCCCACAACAGACACCCTATGAGGTAGATGAAGATATTGGATTTATATCCCGCCCTCCACTCCGAAGAGTCTCAGAGCGGCTCACAAACTCCTTTACCTTCCTCCCCCACAACAGACACCCTGTGAGGTAGATGAAGATATTGGATTTATATCCCGCCCTCCACTCCGAAGAGTCTCAGAGCGGCTCACAAACTCCTTTACCTTCCTCCCCCACAACAGACACCCTATGAGGTAGATGAAGATATTGGATTTATATCCCGCCCTCCACTCCGAAGAGTCTCAGAGCGGCTCACAAACTCCTTTACCTTCCTCCCCCACAACAGACACCCTGTGAGGTAGATGAAGATATTGGATTTATATCCCGCCCTCCACTCCAAAGAGTCTCAGAGCGGCTCACAATCTCCTTTACCTTCCTCCCCCACAACAGACACCCTGTGAGGTGGATGAAGATATTGGATTTATATCCCACCCTCCACGCCGAAGAGTCTCAGAGCGGCTCACGATCTCCTTTACCTTCCTCCCCCACAACAGACACCCTGTGAGGTGGGTGGGGCTGGAGAGGGCTCTCCCAGCAGCTGCCCTTTCAAGGACAACCCCTGCCAGAGCTCTGGCTGACCCAAGGCCATTCCAGCAGGTTCAAGCGGAGGAGTGGGGAATCAAACCCAGTTCTCCCAGGTAAGAGTCCGCACACTGAACCACTACACCAAAGTTTGAGTCCAGTGACACCTTTAAAACCAAAAGTTTTATTCTGGGTAGAAGCTTTTGTATGTGCACAAACGTCTTCAGCGCATGCATATTAAAGCTTATACCCTGTATTAAAATTTGTTGGTCTTAAAGGCGCCACTGGACTCCAACTTTGTTCTGTTGGTTCAGACCAACACGGCTACCCCCCTGAACCTAAGACAAAGAGATAATATTCTTGTTCTTTCATACCACTGCTGTCAGACAAAAGTTCTAAGCAAACTGCAGTTCAGTTCGGTACTATGACGTTATTTGTTGATTTCCTTGACTTATTATAGTTATAACTGGTTATTTTTAACAGAGAGCCCACATGTGCTAAAATAGTTTAAACAAATGAGAATAAAATAAAATAATAAACCAAAAAGGATCCCATTTCCCTGGGGGAAATTCTCTGGGGAGAAAATTTGCTGCGACAGTTGGCAACAACAGATCTGAAGCTCCGGAATGCATTTGTCAGGAAGCTGAAGGGCCTGCAATAGACATCACAGCTGTATTTCCTGGAACAAGGACTAGATTTCACTGGACAAGAGTTTCTGTTGGCAAACACTGCAGAGTTTTCATCCAGCTGACCAACAGAGAGACAATTCTCCTCGTTTCAGGTGTCTGTCAGGCCAGCCACGTTGCAGGCAGGGGCAGGAAAATGAAAGAGAACAGATCAAACTATAGTTGAAAAACGGACGGGGAACCAGAGAAACAGACACAAAGGAAACGGGCAGAATAAAATAACACAGTGGTCGCTCCCCCACCGGCCACAACAGACTTCACTGCCTAGATGACAGGCTGGTGACTCACAGCCATCTGCTCCCCCATTTCCTTATGCCACCGACACAGAACCAAAGACTCTCAGACAGCAATTGCAGGAAAGGTCTTTCTCTGCCAGCTCCCTCAAATATGGCTTTAGAGTTGCCACTGTCCAGGTCATGGCTGGAGATCTCCCGGAATTACAACTGGCCTCCAGAGAATACAGATCTGTTCCCCAGCAGAAAATGGCTCCTTTGGAAGATAGTCAGTATAACATTACATCCTGTTGAGCTCCTGCCCCTCCTCAAGCCCCACCCTCCCCAGGATCCACTCTCCAAAGTCTCCAGGTATTTCCTAACCCAGACCAAGCAACCCTAGCTTACACCAAGTCAGACTAATGGTCCATGTCGTTCAGTATTATCTCCTCCAAGACACCTGACTGAACAACCTTCACCCTCCCCCTTTTGTTTTTGCTTTTTCTGGATATTCTGTGTCACATTCAATGCATGCAGCTGTCAAGAGTCATCTCTCTATATTCCTCTTGCCATGGTTTGTACTGTAACCAAATTGCCTGAATGCATTTTGCTTGGCTTAATTTCTCTGTGTGCTAATCTTGGGAACTTATGAAGTAAGCTGTTTCCACGGACTTCAAGGTCAGATGCTGGGGGGGGGGGAGTGTAGATTAAACACCTGGAATTGACCCAGGGCTGGACTCTGGGGAGAGTGGGAGGGGGTCCCACCAAAACCTGGTTCCCGCTTTTGCTTTGCCACACTTGCACTTGAATTGTAATGGATGGGGTGAGGGGATAAAAGGAGAGCCCCTGGGAGAAGATGGTAGTCTTAGCAAAGGTAGTGTACTGCCTTATGACCTTTATGATGCCTATGGAATAAACTGCTGAATTATTGGACTGTGTTATTCCTTGACTCGAGGTCTTGACAGCAGCTAGTACATAAATGGCACACACATTTATACTATCATCCAGTCCAGATGTTCTGGTGTCAACCCAATCCGGCCTTGGGCTTTGAGGCACGAGGGGTTTGCAGGGAAGCAAAAGCGGTGAGGCAAGAAGGCAGAGCATGTGAGCCCCGGCTTCCTTCCGGCAGCAGGAAGCAAGGAACAGAACAAGTTCAGGACTGAAGGCTGATCTCTAGGTAAGCTGGTCATCTGACTGCTCAGATAAGAGCAAGAGTGATCTGGAAGCTTCAGTCGGGACTGTCCGCATCCACGGATTCACTCCAGACTATTGGTGAAAGGCAGATTTCTCAACGGATGGGGCTGATCTCCCTGTGGTGCCCCCCCCAATGAAACTGCACTCACTGCCTCTCCTTAGAGACCCACTGCAGACCTGAGTCAGAGGTACAGAAATACTGAAGGTGAAAGAAAGCCAGGTTGAGATGCTTCCACAACCTGAGGCCACTGCTGCCATGTTTCTTCTGATAAATGAGGCAAACATTTCTATCTCAGAGAGAGGGAATTAAAATTGGAGGCACATTCCACTCTTCACAGCCGAGAAAGCTTCCATGCATGGAGTCCCTGCGTGAATCATAGCTCTGATTGGGAAAAAAGGCCCAGCCGGAACTCTGGAACATACAAAGGCTCTGCAGGCAGCTTCCTCAAAGGGGGGGTGATCATGCAGTGCCCATGCATAGGGAGCCCTTGAATGATCCAGCCAAGCCCTATACAGAAATATATCAGAGTACATCTTTAATGAATGGAGCAGAGCAGGGGCTATTATCAGCAGGGGCCTATTAGTGAATATGGAGGTGGGTAAAGGAAAGAGGGGCGAGTGAAGCCAAAGAGAAAGGAGTCCCAGAATTACAGGAAACAAGAGGGGAGAGGAGGAGGATTACCAGCCTCCTCCTGAGATCCAGGAAGGCCCTGTGGTGGGGGAGGAGGTCACAGGAAATATTCCTATAGGTGCACAGTGCATTATTGCTAACAACTCCTCCCTGTAATTTTTGCCTTACTGAGCCCACATTCACATAATTATGAATAAGCACAGAATGCTTTTAAGTACCAAATTTGAGCCCATGTTGTACTTTTAATGCTATTACACATTTCTCAGCATTACGAATTCCGAGGCATCGTTCTCAGCTGTGCCCTCTCTGCTGGACATGCAGGAAAGTTCAGCTATGCCCACATCATTATTAACATTCAGGCGGTTTCCAGCTCATGCAATTCATTCCACACCCAACTGGTTGCCACGCAACAGGGCTGCCTTCCTGGCTGGAGCTGGGTAGCCTTTTACGGAAAGCTTTGTGAGAAAGGAGACTCCTCAGCCCTCGTCAGATGACTTCACTACACACAGTTAGGAGCTTCCACTCAAAACTGACCTTGCAGGCCAGTCCTGACCCTTCCTGACCCAGGAAAAAATACCAACTGCCTGAGCGTTTCGGTGTCACAAGCTAGGGAGCGACACCCCTTCCCATGACCCAGTGCTGTGTGTGGCTAGAATGGGGGGTTTCAGCCAAATCGGATGTGCAAGAGGGCTGCCATGTCTGGAGTTCTCAGTGGGCGATTTCCCACACAGCTTACCGAGGAGCGAAGTCCCTCCTCACCGCGCAGCGTCTGCTTGGATTTCCCACCAACTGCTCCGTGGATTCAGGAAGTGCCGCACCTTTTGCGTTGCTAACGTAAACTAGGGTTTTAGCGATTTCCATTTGAGACGCAAAAGGTGCGGCATTTCCTGAATCCGCGGAGCTGTTGGTGGGAAATCCGAGCAGACGCTGCGCGGTGAGGAGGGACTTCGCTCCTCGGTAAGCTGTGTGGGAAATCGCCCAACCATTTCTAACCTTAACTCAGACATGCAGAAACCTGATCTGGATCAGGACCATAGTGCTTGGGAGATGGGTTAAGCCCTCCCATGTGTACTACTGGCCTGGCTTGAAACGATCCAGGGGAGCTGCTGTTTGCCACCATTCAACTTGTAGAGATTAGTTAAAAAAAAAATCTTTTCTCGTGTGTCAATCAAATGCCTTGAAAAAATGGAGAAGAATAAGTATAAGCCCGCTTTGGCAGGGAGGGCGGGATATAAATCAAATCAATTGATCAATAAATAAAAACAACATCTGCTTCCGTCTGGACCCAGAGAAAAGCAAAATACAAGCAACGTAAATAGTTGTGGTGGAAAGTGCTATCAAGTCACATCCAACATGGCAGCCTTGCAGGGTTTTCAAGGCAATAGATGTCCAGAGGTGGTTCACCATTGGTCTCCTCTGCGCAGCACCCCTGGACTTCTTCGGTGGTCTCCCATCCAAATGGTACCCAATACTACTTCTGAGATCTGATGAGATCAGGCTAGCTTGGACCATCCAGGCCAGGGTAACGAGCTATTATCATGTTTATGTTTATCGGATTTATAACCCGCCCTCCCCACCAAAGCAGGCTCAGGGCGGCTCACAGTACATAGCAGAATAACAATACAAACGTTTACATTAAAACATTAGATTAAAACAATTTGAAATAATTTTCGTGCTAATTTCAATACAGTTTAGAGATGGCAGTCTCAACCATTTCTAATCTTAACTCAGGCATGCAGAAACCTGATCTGGATCAGGGCCATAGTGCTTGGGAGATGGGTTAAGCCCTCCCATGCGTACTATTGGCCTGGCTTGAAACGGTCCAGGGGAGTGATCGTAAGCATCCGTTTAGATCTAGTATCTCGATGGTGGTCATCATTTCAGTTAAATGCTAGCTAAAATAGTATCGTCTTACAAGCCCTGCAGAACTGGACAAAGTTCCACAAGGCTCTGACCTCCTCTCCACCCATGAGAGGCGGCAACTGAGAAGGCTCTATCTCGAATTGTTTTCAATCTTGTCTCTCTCAATCCAGAGATCGATAGTAAGTTTTGTGTTCCTGGCCTAAGTACCCACTTGGGAACATGTGGGGAGAGGCGGTCCCTAAGGTGAACAAAAGGCTCTCCCCCACTTACTACCTCACGTCATTCCCTTACTTTTTCAACTGCTGCCTCTATGCTGTGAAACCGTCTTCTAGATTTGGCCCAGAAGGATGTAATACTGATTAAACCTGCAAGACTTTTCTGTTCTTTCCAGCTTCCTGTTGACAGGGACAGATCCTAAGTTATTAAATAAAATGCTGGTAAAATAATAACTGTGACCAATATTGTCATCATCTCTGACATGACAAACAGTTTCAGGAATCAAGATACTTAACTATTCCCATAATTTGAGTACTAAATTCAATTTCTGTTGAAATTCTTTCAGA
The DNA here is from genome assembly GCF_032191835.1 of Heteronotia binoei. Classification (NCBI taxonomy): domain Eukaryota; kingdom Metazoa; phylum Chordata; class Lepidosauria; order Squamata; family Gekkonidae; genus Heteronotia; species Heteronotia binoei. The sequence continues at coordinate 11,802,855 of NC_083236.1, forward strand.
GGTCTTCTGTTTATATAAATAGTTTTGCCATTACTGCATATTCAGCCAGTTTTTCTTTCCAGATCTCTATTGTGAGACAGTCTTCTTTCTTCCATTTCACTGCTAATGTTACTCTGCTGTAGATGACCTTGATATTTTGGTATTTGAAAGATTAATCCTTAGAGATGTGGATTTTTCAATTTGGGCAGATAGGGCTTTCTCCCACAAGGCTGCCTTGAGGTGGAAGACGCAGTCCTTGTAGGCAGGGCCGGCACGTGGGAGTAGATGAGGTAGGTGGCTGCCTAGGGTGCCACCTTGCTTCAGGGGCACATGGCCCCTCCCCATCCCTGCTCGCACTGACAGAGAGGGCTGGGCAGGGGGCGTGCTGAGCATTCTTTCGTGCTGAGCATGGGAGGGACGGTGGCTCAGTGGTAGAGCATCTGCTTGGGAAGCAGAAGGTCCCAGGTTCAATCCCTGGCATCTCCAAAAAAGGGTCCAGGCAAATAGGTGTGAAAACCTCAGCTTGAGACCCTGGAGAGCTGCTGCCAGTCTGAGAAGACAATACTGACTTTGATGGACCAAGGGTCTGATTCAGTATAAGGCAGCTTTATATGTTCATATGTTCTCAGTTCCGAGTGATCAGAGCTGAGAAAGAACACTTGTAAAAAGCACACCATCGCGATGACGTCACTTCTGGGATTAGAGTCCACGGAGTGGGGGGGCAGTGGCGCAGGATTCTGCCTAGGGCAGCACAACCCCTAGTGCCAGGGCTGCTTGTAGGCCTTTGGGATGAATCACTGGCAGATCTTACATGCTACTACTATGTTATGGTTTTCTCTGAGGCAGAAAAGGCAGGCAGAGTACTCATCAGTCCAGGTCATTTTGATAGGGCAGGTGTAACATTTTTTGAACAGAGGCATCTTCACAGTTTGAGCGGGAGAAATGGATGTTCTTCTCAAGGCAGCAGCAAACAGAAAACTGGGGGAGGGAGGGAGCCCCTCCCAGGAGCACACGACCATTAGGCGGGAAAACAGCTTCTGCGGCTCCAGTTGGGAGGGGCCCCTCCTGCTCTGTTACTAAGCTAACTGGAAATCTTCTGCATGCGCAGTACCCCATGTGGGATTGCACAGAATAACAACGAATACATGTGCATGCAGTTTTTGGAATGCACGGTTCCTGAGAATGTAGCTGTTTAATGTATATCTGCTGGCTTCTTGGCCATGTTATAAATATTTTAAATAAACTATAATTAAAGTTATGCAAAATTCACTTGTCTAATTAACGGATCCATCTAGTTCAGAAGGTTACATACGATTCCCACTTTCAAGGAAACTGGTCCCAATTATTGACTTTGTCTTACCTATTATACATTTCTTATGCACTTGCCTGTGTCCTCAGCAATGTCTGAAGTCGTCCGCCACTCTAAAGAGCCCATAAGTGGCTCTTCGGCCACATCAAAAAGACTCCCTAGGCACGAGGAAGGCTTCAGATGTTGCTGAGTGCAAGAAACAGGACACTGCCTTGGAACTGGATTGGGCATTCTTACAAGTAACCCATAATTTCCTGGAAATCTTCAAAGGTATGCCACTCAAAAGCAATGGAAGGAAAAGCAAGCAATGATAAACATGAAAAGGGTCTTAAAGGGCAACCGAGAAAGAAAAGTTCTGATAAACGTAGAACTTACATAGGAGCCATAGTTTACTGCTAGGGTCTGTAGGGACCAGGGAAGGCCAAGGCCAATCAAAATGTCAAAGACATTGCTTCCGATGGAGTTCGACACAGCCATGTCTCCCATGCCTGCAGAAACAAGAAATCGGGAACAATCAGAACTATTTCCAAAGGGAGTATGCAATCCCTAAACCAGATTGTTTTTGTCAGACTTCTTAAGACTCTGTCTTGGTCTCCCTGCCCTGCTTCCTATTTCAATGGCAGATGATGACCACTTATTGAGATTAATCATAGCATTCACCTAAAATTCCTGATGCCCATAATCTGGCTCCTCGGTACACACAAATATCATGGACAAAACATTTAACACCATTCCAATTTGCTTGCAGACATCAATGGTTTAGATACCTCCAATTTCATTTCAGTAAAAATACGCTCGGCGGAGGCTACGGATTTTGAAAATCTCACTGAAGAAATACACAGATTCCAAGGAATATTGAGTTACAGGCCCAGCTGGAAGGGACTGAAGCTCATCAAATCCAAGCTAGGCCACAAAACTCAATAAAAAAGAGAAGAAAAGAAGTGGTGCTTAAGATGCCCAAGGACAGAAGAAATAACTGAACAACAGTTACTCTGACCAAATATTTTTTTGCTAAATTTCCCCATTTATCAAAGAAGATAAGCATGAACCGAAAGTCTTGCTATCTACACTTGCTCCACAGTGCACTATGTGGGTCCTTCACATACATCAGGAGCAAATAGTTTCTTATTCGTTCATCCAAACGTCTGCCCATAGTCAACAGAATGGGTCAAGGGAGAGAAGAGATTAGCCCAGAGTGCACTCTCAATCTGAAACCAAACAGAATCTCAGGTCAAGTAATGTCTGAACAGGTCACTGAATGGGAATGCTTGTTCTCACATGTGACCAGGGCCTTTTCTGAACAGGAATGAACATATATGAACATATGAAGCTGCCTTATACTGAATCAGACCCTCAGTCCATCAAAGTCAGTATTGTCTTCTCAGACTGGCAGAGGCTCTCCAGGGCCTCAAGCTGAGGTTTTTCACACCTATTTGCCTGGACCCTTTTTTGGAGATGCCGGGGATTGAACCTGGGACCTTCTGCTTCCCAAGCAGCTGCTCTGCCACTGTGCCACCGTCCCTCCCCTGCACAAGTCTCTGGCAGAGGGAAGGCACTAGGCCTTCGTCTCTACTGCCTCCAGCCTCCAACAGGCTTGCTAAGAGAGTGAGAGACATGGAGCCACCCATGAGCACCCCTTCCCAGGAGAAGCTGCGCCTGCCGCTGCCCACTCCATGGCACGTGGCTCTCTCTCTCTCTGGCCATGCTGGGGGGGAGGGGGGGAGACCTCATTGGGCTATGTGAGAACACACATCCATGAAATGCAGCTGATGGCACTGTACTGGTCATTGTCAATATGCAGAAAGTAACCTACTGAACGGGTGATGTCACTTCTGGTGACATCAGGGGGTGTGGCCTAATAGATAAATAGTTTATTGTGTGTGGCCATTGGCCATTACAGTTAAAAGAAGAAAAAAAAGTAATTACATCCCTAATATTATAAAAAACTATGTTATTGAATTCAGATACGCAGAATCTAAAAAGTGTAAAATATCTCAAAAATGTGAAGTGTGGCCGAACATGCAAATGAGTTCCTGCTGGGCTTTTTCTACAAAAAAAAGTCCTGTGTGTGACCCAGCCTACCTTGTCTTGCTACAATAAGGCTTGCCATACAGTCTGGTACGCTGGTTCCAGCTGCCAGAAAGGTGATTCCCATGATCACATCTGGAATACCCAACGTGTAGCCAATGATGGTGACCTGAGGAAATAAAATGCACAATCAGGACTTTTATTATGATTCAGAAGATGGACTTTTATTATGATTCAGAAGAACTCATGGAAGAAAAGGCTAGCCATGAAGCTCAAAAGCCTGCCCACATTCACCAGGTCTCATACGTACCATCCATACCATCACATAGGAAAAGGCTGCAATCCAAAGGGTAGAAGAAGCAAAGGTGACCAAGAACCATTTCTCCCAGCGGGGCTTATTACAGTTGGGTACTGTGAAGTACATAAGGAGACACAGGGGCCAGGAGAACAGCCACTTGGCAACTTCCATCTTTCCTGCTACAAAAACATAGGAAGAAGATAAGCTTATGCTCTGCTTTAGTTCACAGTGCAGAATTAAGACACAATGAGAAGAACATATAAATGCCAGATAGCATAAAAATGCTGCGCTGAGAGGTTCCTGCCCTGCTGGCCCAGCAACCCTCAGCTCTAAATTGAGCCATGAGACAGGTCTCCACATCCAGCAGAAAACCTTCATTAAAGTCCACATGTAATAGAACAGATCTTTATTTATATTATTTATGTATATCCTGCCTCTCCAGAAACCTGCTGGAGCTGGATCAAAAAATAAAAAACAAAACAATAAAGTAAAAAAAAGCAAAAGAAAGCAAAAGAAATTAAAACAAATAATAAAAATGAACTAGGGGCATAAAATCAGCATCAAACGTTCACAAATGTCCCCCTGGAGAACTGCTCCAATTCCGCAGGGCCTGTAAAACAGCTCTTTTGCCAGGCTTTCAGCTGAGGCAGTGAACGTCACTTGTTATCGGCCTCCCCCCTTCATTCCATCCCAGCGCTATAAGACCTGCTGGACCTGGACAACAGGCCATGTCTGTGAGGCAGAATTTGCCATTTTAGTACCTATTGTTACTTCGTAATTTTAGATTTTATATATTTTAAATTGGGTTTTTATTGTTATTTTTATGATGTAACCCGCCCTGAGCCTGGTCTACGGGAAGGGCGGGAATAAAAATAGAAATAAATAAATAAATAAATTCTGACTCTTCTGTCCCAGCCCAAATATTATTTCCTTAGATTTTTGCTTTCCCTGCAGCTGCTGTGGCCGGACCTGCCTGTCCCACATTGGTCTTGTCAGCCACCAGCGAGCCTGCAGCAAACGTGAACTATTGCACCCTTCTTAAATCTTCGTTCGCGAAGCAAGCCGAGAGAGATTTTTGCTGTGTAATGATTTGAACTTGTGTGCGTGTGTTCCTTTAATTGCTAGTAAGTTACAGTACAGAAAGGGGGGGGGGAAAGAGGGAAAATGAATGAGTGAGGTGATTGGTTGGTGACTGAGAGTGTGGGTGGAGCTAAGCCATACATATGGAGAGAGAGAGAGAGAAAGAGAAGTCAGTCAGTCATGGTCAGTTAGCAGTGGACAGAGTCTGAGAGGCAGTTTTCTGATTAGAATCCCATAGAGTGCTGTGAAAGGCATTAAGATTCTAGGGAAGAAAAGTAGAATACTTTAGATTTAGAGGACAAATTAAGGGCCAGATAGAGAGCCAAAACCCAATACTGCCAGAGTATTGTAGGAGTATGAGACACAGAAGCTGACATAAGAAGAGAAAGGATGATTTGAGAGTGTGTGAAGTGAAAGAGTTTGACACCTCAGTCAGAAGTTGCTATTATTCACTGAAGAATTAAGCTATAAACATCTTGAAACCAATACGCTTATTGTACAAATAAAGTTTGATTTTGTTTTATATTAACCTGGGCTCCTATGATTTTAAAATGCAAGCGTCTCGTCCTCAGTGCCACTTAGTCCAATGAAGAAGCCTTAGAGCTTGAGCACAAATCCAGTTGGGAACATTAAATAAAATGTTTGGAATTAAATTCCTGGTGGCAGCATTACATACATTAATTAAAGGGAAGTTGTGACATGCTGAATGAAATATGCCTGTCTTATTTTGACGTTTCTCATGTATCCTCTAATTTCACGTAGTAGAAAAGAGGCAGAGTCCAGGAGCCTTAAAGACTAAGGGCGTTTTCGCACAGGGCTTACCCCGGAGCGACGTCCCTCTTCACCGCGCAGCGTCTGCGCGGATTTCGCACCAACTGCTCCGCAGAACCCGGAAGAGCCGCGAAGTGCCGTGGCTTTTGCGTCGCAAATGTAAACCGCCAAAAACCAGTTTACATTTGTGACGCAAAAGCCACGGCTCTTCGCGGCTCTTCCGGGTTCTGCGGAGCAGTTGGTGCGAAATCCGCGCAGACGCTGCGCGGTGAAGAGGGACGTCGCTCCGGGGTAAGCCCTGTGCGAAAACGCCCTAACAAAATTCATGGCAGAGGAGGAGGGGAGTCACTGCTCATTTCTTCAGACAGCTCAAACCCTGCCACCAATGTTGTTAGCCTGAACTCCTGCTCTTTTCTACTGCAACAGAGAGACTAACGTGCCTGCTCATCTTGATCTAATTCCAAATGCTACCTAGATCCAGGCCACAGCACTGCATTCATTGCGGGGAAAACAGCTGAGGGAAAGTCAGGCCTGGACTCTCGAGGATCCTGAAGACTGCCCTGGGAACAGGAAAAGACAGTCTCTATTTGATGTTTCTCTTAGCTACTTGACTATGCTCCCAGGACCTCAGAAAGGTTAGCCACGAAAAGAGAAATCAGGAAACCATAGAGATAAATCATGTGTGAAGCAGGCAGTCAACTCTACTGCTGTCTCTGCTCACCCCTGGAAGAGCCTTTCAGATGGCTCATTTTCACCTTTCAGCTGTAGCCAGCAGCCTAGGACATAATTCTAGGCAGCGGCTGGCTCCTTGTGGCAGCCGAGTGTCACAGTAGTAGGGACCATGGTGTTGCTTACATATTCTACAGTCGTGCCTTATACTGGGAAACCTTCATCCTGGAGCAACTACAGGTTCATGGGGAAAACAGAATAAAAGGCAAAATCTTCTCATCCTCATTCACTGTTCTTTGCGATGGTTCACCAAACTATATGTCCCTAAGACCTAACGCACTTGCACTCCTTCCATCCCCCACGGCACTTTAAGAATCACGATTTAAATCATTACAGCCAGTGTGGCATGGAGTGTCAGACTAGAACCCAGGTTCAAATTCTGCCTCTGCCATGGAAGCGTGGCTGGGCAAGTCTGGGTCCGTAACACCCTCTGAGCCTAACCCACCTCCCAGGAGACAATGAAGGACAGGGGAATGACGTCAGCTGCCTGGTGTCTCCAGTGGGTAGAAGAGCAGGGTATAAATGAAGTGAATAAATAACTTTTTTAAAAGGTCAATTTAAATATTCTTTCCTTTACTATTCAGGTACCTCCTAAAAAAAAATGCAGACTAATCAGTTGCTCTGCAAATAAAACATAGGGTGTTTTCGCACTTACCTTAAGCTGGAGCGACGTCCCTCTTCACCGCGCAGCGTCTGCACGGTTTTCGCACTAATTGCAATGCAGCACCTGGAAAAGCCGCAAAGTCCCGCGGCTTTTGCGTCGCAAATGTAAACTGGTTTTTGGCAGTTTACATTTGCGACGCAAAAGCCGCGGGACTTTGCGGCTCTTCCAGGTGCTGCGGAGCAATTAGTGCGAAAACTGTGCAGACGCTGCGCGGTGAAGAGGGACGTCGCTCCGGCTTAAGGTAAGTGCGAAAACACTCATAGAATTTAGAATTGCACAGAGCCTTTCTACAAGCTCAGAAGGTTACACGATATGTTTCTAAAACACCTGACTTGGTATTTTAAAGCCACAGTGTGCCATTACATCTGGACCCTCAGCTTGTGCTTAAGCTCACCCTTCAACTATGGCTGAAAACTAGCTTCCAACCACAGTCTGCAAACCTGGTTTGGAGGAGACTCATAGAATCATAGAGTCGGAAGGGACCTCCAGGGTCATCTAGTCCAAGGTTCAAGAATGTATGAAAGAGCATGACTTAAACAATGTACATCGTACATGGCGGATCAAAGGGTGTGTAAGGGCCACTCTCTTCTTCCTCTTCCTCCTCCTCCTCTTCATCATTCTCATTATTCTCATTATCTTCATTCTCGTTCTCGGTTTCATTCCCGGCTTCAGCTGCAGCCTCATCTCTTCTGGTTCCGCTCGCACCTCTGTCGGCAGAATTGCTGGGCCCAGATCCATTCTCCACAGTACGCTTGATATTGATAGGGACCTTGATGGCCACCTCGGACTCCCCGTTGGTGTACACTCTGCTGTTTATCAGTCTTTGCCTCTGGAGGGGGGTGGGGGGAAATGGCAAAGCACAGGGATGCTGGTTTTAAAACAATAATCACAGAAACATAAATGTCCTAATTAACTGCCACCCTACTGCACTGGCCATAATGGCTTCCTTGGGAGGTGGTGGGTTCTCTTTCTCTGGAGATTTTAAAGCAAAGGCTAAATGGCCATCTGACAGCAATGCTGATTCTGTGAACTTAGGCAGATCATGGGAGGGAGGGCAGGATCGGCTCCCCTGGCCTTCTCTTGCAGGGTAATGCTGCTCACCACTTTGGAGTCAGGAAGGAATTTTCCTCCAGCCCTGACTGGCCCAGGGATCCTGGAAGTCCCCCCACTTCTCTGGGCATACAGCAGCGGTCAGTGGAGGAGTGTGTGTGGGGGAGGTAGTTGTGAATTTCTTGCACTGTGCAGGGGTTGGACTAAATGACCCCTGAGGTCCCTTCCAGCTCTATGTTTCTATGTTTTGATGTTTCTTAGCAATGTTCTATGTTTAGATGTTTCTTAGCAATCTATGTTTAGATGTTTCTTAGCAATCACTGTGCTCAGGACATGACTATTATGCTCCTGCACCCATCTGCCATGCTAAGTGTTCTTATATGACATGGAAGGACGAAAGAGAGTATGAGGCACAGTCAGTGTCTGGGACACAACAAGCTCATCACTCATACCCTGAGCAAAGTGACTGCCCCTTACTCCTCTGTCCCTGAGCAGAAACAGAATGACACCAAACTGCTTCCAGTTTACAGATCGTAAGTTCAAGCAGGTGAAGGGATGAAGCACATCACCTGGCATAAAAGCACAGAACACACCTCGTTGATCAACATGCGGCTGGCCATGGAGAGCCGGGTCCTGGGAGGAAAGTGACTCGTTATCATTATCCGGAGCCCAGCCTCTGAAAAGGAAAGCTGGTGTGGATAGGCAGACAGCAGTTCATCCACCATGATTACAGAAGCTTTGCGATGGAAATTGCCTGTAAATAATTAACAAAGAAAGAAAGAGGGAAAGCATTTGTGCATCATTGAATGCTTTTCTTTTATTTGAAGGGTTTTAACTTGTATGCTCCTAAGAAACGGTAGCAGAAAATGTTGCCAAGTCGCAGGAAACTTGTGGCAACCCTGTAGGGTTTTCCAAGGCAAGCAACGTTCAGAGGTGGTTTCCCATTGTGGAGGAGATCATTCATGATGTGGAGAGCCAGTTTGGTGTAGTGGTTAAGTGTGCGGACTCTTATCTGGGAGAACCAGGTTTGATTCCCCACTCCTCCACTTGCACCTGCTGGAATGGCCTTGGGTCAGCTATAGCTCTGGCAGAGGTTGTCCTTGAAAGGGCAGCTGCTGTGAGAGCCCTCTCAGTCCCACCCACCTCACAGGGTGTCTGTTGTGGGGGAGGAAGAGCAAGGAGATTGTGAGCCGCTCTGAGACTCTTCAGAGTGGAGAGTGGGATATAAATCCAATATCTTCATCTACCTCACAGAGTGTCTGTTGTGGGGGAGGAAGGTAAAGGAGGTTGTGAGCCGCTCTGAGACTCTTTGGAGTGGAGGGCGGGATATAAATCCAATATCTTCTTCTTCTAAACAAAAGCCACCATTTGCATTTGTGGCTGAGGCAAGGATTTGACTTCCTAGTGCACTTCACCCTGCATTTTACATACGGGCAACATTTTGGTTTTTACAGTAGTTAAGCGGTGGAATCAGCTGTCTAGGGAGGTGGTGAGCTCCCCCTCACTGGCAGTCTTTAAGCAGCAGCTGGACAAACACTTGTCAGGGATGCTCTGGACAGAGCCTGCACGGAGCAGGGGGTTGGACTAGATGGCTTGTATGGCTCGTCCAACTCTGTGATTCTGTAATTCTAGATTTTAGAAGGTTTACATTTTTCAAGCAGTAAAGGCTAGGGGTTGTTAATTCTTGGTTGTGAAATTCCTGGAGATTTTGGAGGCAGAGCCTGGAGAAGGAGAGTTTTGGGGAGAGACCTCTGAGGGGTAGAATGCCCTAGAGCAGGGGTGTCAAACATGCGGTCCGAGGGCCGAATCAGGCCCCCAGAAGGCTCCTATCAGCCCCCCCGAGCAACTGGCTCTTGCCTGCTTCCTTCTCCCTCTCTCTTGCTTCCTTCTGCATCACAGCTTGCTTTTCAAGGCTTGCTCAATTGCACAGGAGCTGCAGAGCAAAGCCTCTGTTTCCTCTATTGGCTGAGGCTCCTCTCTCTCTTGGTCCCCCTGGGGAGTGAGAGCCAGAGCTTCCTTTGCCTAGTTCCCTGGATCCCACGGGGGAGAGACGAAGAAGGCACCTTTAAGACCAACAAGAGCTAATGTTTTAAGCATTTTTAAAGGGTTTTTTTAAAAAAATCTTTAGTCGTGTTTGTCTGTGTCCTTTAAAAAGTTTCTATCTCTGCTACCTAATCTTAAATAGGTACACACGTGGCCTGGCCCGACACAGCCCGTCCTGGCCTGACAAAGTCTCATTCATGTCAGATCCACACCCCTGCCCTAGAAAGCAGCCATTTTCTCCAGGGGAACTGATCTCTGTAATCTGGAGATGAGCTGTAATTCTGGAGGATCTCCAGGGGCCACCTGGAGGCTGGCAACCCTATCATCATTTGGTATACAGAAGAGCATTCAATATGAACAGCAGCTCAGTTTCCAAAATGACAAGAAGCTTCAAACTGTTCTTCCCACACCTTCTCTGAATAACAATTAATTTTTTAAAAAAATGTTGCCTGTATGTAAAATGCAGGGTGAAGTGCGCTAGGAAGTCAAATCCTTGCCTCAGCCACAAGTGCAAACGGTGGCTTTTGTTTAGACACATCACGAATGATCTCCTCCACAATGATTTATTACGCGTTCTGCCTTTCCTCCGAGAGTTCAAGATGGTGTTCTCAAGTGAGGGTGGTCAAGCCATTTAGAGAGCTTCGTATCAAACGGAGCTTCCTTCCTGTTTCAAGGGCATCGTGCTAACAACTAGACCTTACCAATGATACGCGATTGGTCATACCGCTCTTCCTGAGAAAATGTGAACGTAACAGCAACCCTCCAGGATCAGATCAAAGGTTAATGTAGTCCAGCACCCTCTTTCAAGGGCTTCTGACCGCCCCACTACATGAAAGCACCACCAACGGTTGCCCTGCCCCCCAAGTGCCTTCAAGTCACAACCATCTTATCATCCATGTTTATTTGGTTTAAAAGCTCATAAACCATGTACCAACAGTAGTATATAGCTACATTTAAAAAAGTTACAGTAAGGTAAAAATTAAAATGAGAATTTTATAGACTGCTTCCTTAGACAAGAAGAAGAAGATATTGGATTTATATCCCGCCCTCCACTCCGAAGAGTCTCAGAGCAGCTCACAATCTCCTTTCCCTTCCTCCCCCACAACAGACACCCTGTGAGGTAGATGAAGATATTGGATTTATATCCCGCCCTCCACTCCGAAGAGTCTCAGAGCGGCTCACAATCTCCTTTCCCTTCCTCCCCCACAACAGACACCCTGTGAGGTGGGTGGGGCTGGAGAGGGCTCTCACAGCAGCTGCCCTTTCAAGGACAACCTCTGCCAGAGCTCTGGCTGACCCAAGGCCATTCCAGCAGGTGCAAGTGGAGGAGTGGGGAATCAAACCCGGTTCTCCCAGATAAGAGTCCGCACACTTAACCACTACACCAAACCGGCTCTCCAAAGGCTGCAAAAATCTTCTGCAAAGGGCAGCCTCTAGTATGCTGCACTCACAAAAATAATACCGATTTAAACTACTCCGCCTGGCACCGGCTCTGGGTTTTTTGTTTTGTTTCTGTCTGTTCCTTACCTGACTTCGCCCTTACAGGAAGCTGCAGTTAGTTCATGGATTGGCTGTAATGATGGAATTTCTGAACGACATGTTTTTTGTCAGGGTGTTCACTGGGAGAACGTCAGGGATGTAATGAAGCCCGCAATGGTATTGGCAAGCTCTTTCCCCAGGGCTGGAGGGCACACAGCTGACTCCAGATGAAATCTTAAGGCCTTTTAGGACAGAGTTGAAAAGTTGCTCTCTATGGCAGTCCCCCCTCCACTCCTTTGCCTCACGATGGCCTTTGGTCAAAAAGACCTCCTAGTTAGTTTGGTTTTTTTTTAAGTAAGAACAATGGAAAACCTTTCAAAAAGCCATTTGCCACTGTCAAAAGTGGGATGAGTACATGCCCCATTAAAAACGACCCCCGTTTCAAATTGTTTCTAGCTCTCTGCAAGTACTGTCTGAAGACTTATTCATTACTCACCGCTGAAAAAAGTAATTGCATTTGCACATTTTTAATTGTTTAAATGTTTTAATATTTTATGTGTTTTGCCTTAGGGACTCTGATTGGGTACAAAGATGGCACAGAGATGTTTTAAATAAATAAATAATAAAAATATGTTACCTCTTATTCCTGTCTCTCTCCCTTCTCCCTGTCACCCCCCCCCCCCCAGCTTAAATGTTAAGCTTTTTAGGGCAGGCCTCTTCGCTGCTTGCCTGTTAGTCTGTGAGATTCCTGGAGAGAGTCCCTTTTCTAACTGCCCCTCGCCAGCAACATTCCTGCCTTCCCACCCACCAGGGATTCCATGAGAATAACCCTTTTTGGCCAATATGGTAAATTCGACAGAGGTGAGATGGCTTTTCTTTTTAAAAAGTGAACTAGAACAAAGGTTACTTATTATAACACAAACACAAGGAAATGCTAACAGGTAAGATAAACCTTTTCGCCCTGACCTGGATAGCCCAGGCAAGCCCAGTCTCATCAGATCTTGGAAGCGAAGCAGGGCTGACCCTGGCAAGTACTTGGGTGAGAGACCTCCAAGGAATACCAGGGGTGGGACGCAGAGGCAGGCAAAAGCCACTGCAGCTTGGTTAGCCTTTCTTTACTAACAGGACAATCCCAATCAGAGTTACACTCTTGACTTCGATGGACAGAACTCTGCTGAGGACCAACCATCAGACTTACTGGAACAGTTACCTTTCTTTAGCAATACCACTGTAGCATCACAATTACTGTTGTCATCAATCTCAGTGTTGTTTGCTAATCCGTTCACCATGTTCGTAGCGTTCTTTGTTCTTCGTTCAAAGAGGTGCTGTAGGCTGGCATTAAACCTATGCAAAGGAAACAGAATTTCACCTGAACAGCTGTCGCCTTCCTTCATTAAGTTGGTGCTGGACACTTTATAGAACCCTACCATTATCAGCAGTATAATTCCAATATGTAATTCAGCCCTCCGAAATGTATATCACATAATATCGTTTAACAATTAGGTGCAAAGGAAGACATAACATTTTAAATGAGCGCAGAGGTACTCTGAATGTACTTTCGCTGCTCTGAAAACAGACATCTCTTTTAACAGAAACACACTCTAGAAGAAAAAACAAACAAACAGTTCTGCAAGGTTCCTGCATGTAGTCAACTACAGAAGGTGTCTACTGGCTAGGATCTGTGACATCAACAACATACCTTCTCCCACAAACCATGCACCAATCTGCAACCGTTATGCAGTTGCCTGACAGAGGAAGGGAGAAATGAAGAACAAGAGTTGCTGGTAGGAACGGCAGTAGGGAGTGGGAACAAATCTTAGGAATCCAGCAAGAGATGGATATAAAAGAAGCTACTTTGCTTCTGGGTCATTTTCAGGACCCAGGCTCTTGTGTGGAGAAGGCAGCATGGTGATCAGCAGAGGTGTGGCCACCGACACCTTTGCATGAGGGGATCTGCACCCCATCTGCAGAAGCGAATGAGTCAGTCTGAGCGCACTACCTCCAGTGACCAGGGCTGATGGTATAAAATCTCAGCTATGAAGAAGATTCCTTCCATGGGAAGATTCCTTCCACTCCAGAATCTTCAAGCATGCTGAGCCTCTACTGATTGGCTGCGCTCTGACTCTCTTTGTGTGTGCGTGAAGTGCCGCCAAGTCCCAGCTGATTTATGGCGACCCCTCATGGGGGTTTTCAAGCCAAGAGATAGTTTTCCCTTGCCTGCCTCTGCACAGCGACCCTGAACTTCCTTGGTGGTCTCCCGTCCAAGCACTAACCTGAGCTGAGCCTGCTTAGCTTCCGAGATCTGATGAGATCAGGCCACTCGGGTAAGGCTGCAGTCATTTTTAGCCTGGCTTCATAGATGACTGAAATTGCCCCATCGTGTGCCTTTTTTCCTGTGGGCCTGTTTAGAGGAATGGTCTACAACATGAGAGACACGGGTGCTAGTCCTGCCTCCTCCCTCCATCGTGCTGCCATCTGGCATTGTTAGCGAAGGTTGTGCTCACTCCCAGCTTTTCTCGGGGGGTGGGGTGCGATCTGGACCTCCTCAGTCCTGTTTCCCACATAAATGCTTTCCCCCATGGGGCTATGCAGAGGGAGTCCACCCCCCCCCACCCCCGCCAAGTTAACTGGAGTGAATTTGTATTTCTTTCACAGATTTATAAACTCGCCTGTCTCCTGACACCTCAGGGCGGTTTGGTTTTGTGTTCTCTTTCTACTGCCTCGGTGTCTGGATCCCTTTTGCTTTGCTTCTGGGTCATTTTCAGGACCCAGGCTCTTGTGTGGAGAAGGCAGCACGGTCAGCAGCAGAGGTGTGGCCACAGACACCTTTGCATGAGGGGATCTGCACCCCATCTGCAGAGCTCATTGGCCGTTTGAAAGATTCCCAGAGCAGAGAACTCTCTGGCTCCTTCTCTCAGAGTGCTCTCTGAGTGAGTAAGTGAGTGGGTGGGTGGGTGAGTGGGTGGGGAGAGGCTGACATCAGGGAGAGTGCTGGCTGCTGCAAGCACTGATATGCTTCTTCTCTACGCTGACAAGAGGTGGGGTCAACATGCCACACAGTCAAGTCATCCTGACTGCCAGTTCTTGGAGTTGTGCCTTCTTGGAAAACATTAGTTCTCTGCTGGCACTATACAGGATAGCAAAAAGCTAACGTCAGTGATGTGTTGGCATCTAGGGCTTTGGGCGGCACTTCCTGCAGAATATGGCTGTAATTCTGCCCAAGTAGGGTGTTTACTTGCTGCTGAAATAAATGGGATTTAAGCATCCCAATTACACGCAGACTTGCAAGCCCATATTTCTTGATGGTCGACCAGTTTTCTCTCTATGTTGAACCGTGTGTTTCAAAGAGAAGGAATAAGAGCTGAACGGATGGTTCACATCTGCCTACTGGCCCTATTGCTTGGTGTGCTCCTTCCCATATAGGCAGGGCCAGCCCTAGGGCGCGAGGCAACCCAGGCAGACTCACACCCCGCTGCCCCCTCTGCAGCACCCCGCCCTGCCGTCCCCTTCCTTCCCACGTAATGCAGGAAGGAAGTGGGGAAGAGGCAGCGGCAGCCGCCGCTCTTTCAGCGGCTCGCTCGTCCTTCCATATGCTGCTGGCCTGCCCCTCAACCCTGCATTGATCGTGAGTGCGCCAGAGCTGTTTAACCCGCCATTCAGCTGATCGGCTGGGGGGGGACCTTTAAAGAAGGTCATTCACTCCCTCCCCCCCCCAGCTTAGGACGTCTGATCTGCCGAGCACAGGGACAAACTGATGGCTTCTATATCCACCCACCCCCTCTTCCTGTTTGCTCCTTGATTATTGGGGGGACCAGAACTGCTGGCTTCAGGATTGTGGCCAAAGTGAGCGAAAGGGTCTAACAGAAAGCAGAAGTTCATGCTTCTTGGAAAGAAATGCAGACACAGCTTCCCCTGGCTTCCTAAGTCACGTGATTAACGCTGTTAATTCTGATGTAACAAAATGGAAAATCAATTTGGTTTTATTAATTAAAAAAAAACAACGCAGTCCATTGCAGGCAACACACCTTCTCTTTGTCCTTATTTCTTATTCCACGGGAATTTTCTAAATCGGCATTAAAACTCCGAAGGGTACACAAAGATATATTGTACTTACTTCATGATGATAATGTAGATGGCGTACATCGTCACTAGCGTTAAGGACTCCCACCTGCAGTCAAACAGGGAAGAAAAGAAAGTCAAGGAATGGACCGGAGGACTCTGCGGGACTGAAGGGGATCCTTCCCCAGATGACCTCTGCCCGGGGGCCTCTACTGTCCTGAGGCCCAGGCTGAGATTTGGGGGTGGAGCCTAAAAGCTAAGGAGGGGTGGCCAGCAAGGGTTGCGGAGTCTCAAATGGGGCCCTGGAATGACGGAACTCCGTTTCTGGGGCTCATTCTCGTGGTGGCACGTTGAGGCCTCAGGGCCATCAGCCAGCCCACAGACCACTTCTAAGACTTCTGCGCATGCCTCCTCGGGGGGGAACACATGCACTAAAGACGGGAAGCACTAATCTGGCCCTAGCCTCTTCAGCATAATGCTAATTTCCCTGCTGCTGCTGTTGTTTAAAATGTTTTAGGGTATGGTTAGACTCTGACCCTGACTACACACAACCACAGATACCATATGGTACAATTCCTGGTGGATTCATGGAAATATTCTACCCTTATTACTGCTATGCAGTGAAATATCACTACATCCTGCTTAAGGGCATCCCCAGGCCCCACCCGGAAGGGGTGGGATGCTGGGCAACTGGCAACAGCGTCACTGGTAGATGAGTGGGTTGTGCACATGAAGCTGCCTTATACTGAGTCCGACTGTTGGTGCATCAGTCTTGACTGCTCTGCCTTGGCAGTGGCTCCCCAGGGCCGCATGCTGAAGTCCTTTGCACACTGACTGACTGATCCTTGGTCCTGGGACCTTTTGCACCCAAAGCAGATGCTCTGCCCCGGAGCCACAGTCATGGTGGAGCCTAGAGGGGTAGGGGAGACTGTTGTGGGAGTTGGCATCTGTTGGGCCAGAGGAGAAATCTGGTTTTGACTGATGCCTCATGGGTGGAGCCTGATGGACAAGGGAGGTGGGTGTGAAGGGAAAAGAAGCCCCCCCCCATTAAGCAGTTGGTCCTGGCCTCCCGTGCCCTCCTCTAATGACCTCAGAAGGGAGTGAAGAACCTGAAACTTGAGGTCAGACTCTCTGAGGACTGGCAGCTCTCCTGTGCTTCCTGCATGTAATTAATGCAAATGGAGACTTCCAGCTTGCAGGACAGCTTAGCCGGAGTCCATGGAGAACAGCACCCAAATCCAGTTAGTGCTTCTCACACAACCACCATCAAGGCTCCCCAGGATTCCTAGATTGATCTAAACCCTTCATTATGTGCATTCTTAAATGCAGCGCTATAAAGAATACTATGGGATATGAGAGACCGGTGATTGGATCTCCCATCTTTAATTCGTTTCAAACCTATCTGTGTGAGAGGAGGGGGAATCTGGATCAGGGCTGAGGTGAAGAAACTGAAGGGAGGGAATGACCCCTTCCTCCCTGTGTTGCCTGGACAGAAGTCCCCCTCACTTTGCAGTCACTATCCGGCCCCACAGGGCAAGGAACCCATCATTCCTCCCCCCACCACCAAAGCTAACAGGAAGCCCCTTCATCTTAGAGAAGCCCTTTCATTCTCCTGTTCTCTCTCATAAATCCCTCTCTTCTCTTTGCCACCATTCTCTAAATGAGACTTGAGTACAGACCCAAGGAGGATTTCCACGTGCAGAAGGGGAAAGGGGTTTTGCCAATATTTATTTATTTTGTTGGGTTTATATCCCACCCTATCCCAGAAATGGGCTTCTACCCCTTTCCCACTGCAGGTCTTGGGGAGGGGAGGGGAGGGGAGGGGACGGGGGGTCCCCTTAGGAGCAGCATTTCAGGGGCTGCAACAGGAAAGAGGAGGAGAGGAAGTTGCACTCCATTGGCAGGAAGCGCTTCTGTTCAAGGAGATCTTTGGTGGATCCAGATTAATTTCTTTTCAGAGACTGAAGGTTGGGCAACAGCCACAGCGGAATCACTGCATGCTGGCACACATCCTCCTCCCTTTTCCCCACCCCACTGTCATCTCTACTCAAACAGGGTTTGGCAGGTTGCTGCAGTGTTTCAAAAAGCTTCCTGACCTGTCGAAGCAGAGATCCATAGGGAAGCCAAAGTCTTTGACTCTTTGATGATCACTGATCCTGGTATAGCTAGAGTGGCTTACCCCAGGGAGGCTATTTTTAGCGACATCCCTATGGCGACCATAATATGCTGTCAGGCTGTTAAACTCCACAATAATAGCCATAAGAATCCACTTAAGTCTTTTCGTTTTGGCAGCTTCCTTTTCTTTCTTCCTCTGCTGTCATCTTGGAGGCACGCTTGTTCACAAAGGGTTGCTGCATTCACACAGACAGCTGGCTTTGACAGGCCTTCAGCAGAGGCTCGCCTGGCTGTGCAGAACTAGCTGACCCGGAAGTGCTAGAAAAGTGCACTTTCCTCCTCCACAAAGATGCAGAAATGTCCCCCTCCTAACTAGGGATCCCCACAGAGAAATACATTGGACCCTGAACTGCTCAGCAGAGCTTTTGTTTCCCAACAGCGGCACATCCACTTACCAGGAAACTTTTTCATCATAAATAAACTGTGGAGAAAATTTAAGACAGATACAGTGTCACATGAGGTTGTCCATGAAGCATCTCCTCCCATCACAATTTGCTTCCTAGTACAGATGCCCCGCCCCCATATTTCACACATTTCATGAGACCCAGCCTCTCCTTTCTGACCCAGATAATGTACACATAATACATGCCTCCTTTTATCATAAGCAACAGATTTCCGCCCCCCCCCCCCAGTAACTAATACAGAAAGCTCACCAAAAATAAGTAGCAAGAACATATGAACATATGAAGCTGCCTTCTACTGAATCAGACCCTGGGTCTATCAAAGTCAGTATCGTCTACTCAGACTGGCAGCGGCTCTCCAGGGTCTCAAGCGGAGGTTTTTCATGCCTACTTGCCTGGATCCTTTTTAGTTGGAGATGCCGGGGATTGAACCTGGGACCTTCTGCTTCCCAAGCAGATGCTCTGCCACTGAACCTCCGTCCCTTCCATGCTCTCCAGGGTCTCAGGCTGAGGTTTTTCACGCCTCTTTGCCTGGACCCTTTTTAGTTGGAGATGCCGGGGATTGAACCTGGGACCTTCTGCTTCCCAAGCAGATGCTCTGCCACTGAGCCACCGTCCCTTCCATGCTCTCCAGGGTCGCAAGCTGAGGTCTTTCACGCTGACTTGCCTGGACCCTTTTTAGTTGGAGATGCCGGGGATTGAACCTGGGACCTTCTGCTTCCCAAGCAGATGCTCTACCACTGAGCCACAGTCCCTCTCCTTAAGCCAGTATTGTCTACTCAGACTGACAGCAGCTCTCCAGGGTCGCAAGCTGAGGTCTTTCACGCTGACTTGCCTGGACCCTTTTTAGTTGGAGATGCCGGGGATTGAACCTGGGACCTTCTGCTTCCCAAGCAGATGCTCTACCACTGAGCCACCGTCCCTCCCCTGGATGGAGAAACAAAACATGACCCTGCCATTCACTTCCAGCCAGGACAAACCCTTCCACTCTTATCATAACATGAAGCAAGAAGGGCAGCTGTGTTAGTCTGCCTGCAGCAATAGAAAAGAGCACCTGAAAAATTTGAGGCAGGGGAGGAGCTTCCATGCAGCACTGCTCACTTCTTCAGATGCGCAATATCCGAAGAAGTGAGCAGTGACTCACAAAGGCTCCTCCCCTGCAGCCACAAATTTTGTTAGTTTTTAAGGTGCTCCTGGACTCGGGCTCTTTTCTACGTTCTCACACCCTGTCTGTTTTCTCCATCTGCCTTGGTGCATGATGTCTCTTGCAAATGATCCCTGGGAAATATTAAACAACTCGAAACAACTGCCTGCCCAACTAATTGGTCGGCGGAGATGTAGCAATACATTGCTTGGAGTTGCTGTGCACCGGCCCCAGCTGTGTAGCCCCAAATGGCAGTGGTTCTACAGGGTCTCAGGCGGAGGAGGCGGGACTTCCTTTGAGGGAGCAGCATAGGTTCCTGCTGGAAAACAACTTTCATTCACTCGCTGAGTCTCATCCGCTGAGCTGGAGTAGCTGATTTCGCACTAGGGCTTGTTCCGGGTAGAGAGCCCTTTTGCCCCCGGGGCTTGTCTCCATTTTCGCATAAGCTACCCCAGAGCTGCGAGTTGGTGCGCTGCTTTTCTGCAGCAAGCAGAAACCGCTTGTCAGAGGAACTCGCTTGCTGCGGAACTCGCTTGCTCCGGGGCAACTTGTGCGAAAATGGAGAGAAGCCCCGGGAGCAAGAGGGCTCTCCACCCACAACAAGCCTAGTGCGGAATTGGTACAAATGTTGCAAACCGCCCTGACTTTCAATGCAATATGCAGGGGATGAAAAAAAGGAAAGCGATGAGTTCTAGAGGAAGAGGAGTTCAGCTGTGGCAGAGCAGGGGTGTCAAACTCATTCGTTATGAGGGCCGGATCTGATATGAATGAGACCTTGTTGGGCCGGGCCATGTCTGGTTGGGCCAGGCCATGTCGGGCAAGGCCAGGTGTATACCTATTTAAGATTAGGCAGCAATTTATAAAGGGCACAGACAAACACAACTGAAGATTTTTAAAAACAAACAAACTTAAAACATGAAGAAGAAGAATTGCAGATTTATATCCCGCCCTTCTCCCTGAATCAGAGACTCAGAGCAGCTTACAATCTCCTATGTCTTCTCCCCCCACAACAGACACCCTGTGAGGCTGGAGAGGGCTCTCACAGCAGCTGGCCTTTCAAGGACAACCTCTGCCAGAGCTATGGCTGAGCCAAGGCCATTCCAGCAGGTGCAAGTGGAGGATTGGGGAATCAAACCTGGTTCTCCCAGATAAGTGTCCACACACTTAACCACTACACCAAACTGGATCTCTATTTAACATGCTTAAAATATTAGCACTCATTGGTCTTAAAGTTGCTTTCTTTGTATTTCTCCCATGCAACCCAGGGAATGGGGCAAAGGAAGCTCTGGCTCTTTCCTTCCTTCCCCAGGGGACTGGGAGAAGCCTCAGTCAATAGAACAGGGGTGGCCAACAGTAGCTCTCCAGATGTTTTTTGCCTATAACTCCCATCAGCCCCAGCCATTGGCCATGCTGGCTGGGGCTGATGGGAGTTGTAGGCAAAAAAAAATCTAGAGAGCTACTGTTGGCCACCCATGCAATAGAAGGAAGACAGACTTGGCTCAATAGCTCTGCTGTGCAATTGAGAGAGCCTGGAAATACAAGCTCTGCCTTCCCCCCTCCTTCCTCCCCAAGAGAGGAGCCTCAGCCAACGGAGAAAACAGAGGTTTTGCTCTGTAGCTCCTGTGTGATTGAGCAAGCCTTGCAAAGCAAGCTGTTATGCAGAAGGAAACAAGACAGAGAGAGAAGGAGACAGATGACAGCCAGTTGCTCAGGGGCCTGATAGGAGACCTCCGGGGGCCTGATTCAGCCCACCGGGTGCATGTTTGACACCCCTGCCCTAGCCATTTCCATTACAGATATATAAGGTGAAGGACACGTCTCTGCAACAGAAGGGGACAGAGACTTTTTAAAAATGAAATTCAGAGATCCTGGTTAACAAATTGATGTACATGGCCGAGGACCTGCCTACCTCAGGGACCGCCTCTCTCCATATGTTCCCCAGAGAGCACTGCGCTCCAGTTCACAAAATCTCCTGGAAATCCCTGGGCCTAAGGAGGCCAAACTTAAAACGACCAGGGAGCTGGCCTTCTCTATAAAAGCCCCCCCAATGGTGGAATCAGCTGCCGGAGGAGGTGCGGGCCCTGCGGGACCTCAATCAGTTCCGCAGGGCCTGCAAAACTGCCCTCTTCCAAGAAGCCTTTAGGATGTAACCAGAATAAATATGACGCTGCCGGATAAATAGAGATTGCAGCACCGCTGAATTGTTTTAACTTTTTAAAATTAATTTATATTTGTACTTATATTGTTATCGATTTTATCTGTCATTTGTGATACCATGATTTCGTCTCATGTCCTGTAAGCCGCCCTGAGCCTGCCTCGGCGGGGAGGGCGGGGTATAAATAAAATTTTTCTTACTTTACTTACTTACAAGAGCAAAGTCTGAGTCTCGTGCCACATTTAAGCAACAAAGCTTAATTCTGGGTATATGCTTTCGAGTGCATGCCCAGGACTGAACTTTGCTGGTCTTCAAAGTGCCCCTGGACTCAAATTTTGTTCTTTTGCTTCAGACCATCACTGATCCACCTGGAGCTATACTGGTGTCATGTCACATTGATATAACAATGTTCTGCTGCCAATTTAAAAAAAAAAAAACCTGCAAAGGCCCCAGTGCCCCAGGGGTGTGGCTGATGCTGGGGAGTGGGACAGGGAAACTATTGGAAACCCTGTCATGGGGAAGCCCAGTTGCCACTGTGCTTTATCTGCAGGGAAACCACTCAAGCTCAGCCTCCGTGGGGACCACCCCCGCAGACCATGGGACTAAGGGACACTGACTCCCAAGAAACCGGCAGGCCTTTTTAAACGAGGAGGGGGAGGGAGCCTTCTGAAGGCCTCCGCTATTAGTAAAGATAAAAGCACGTGCTTCTGAGCCCTGGCATCTATGCATTCCAGATTGTGCTGTTTCAGCTGCAGTCAATGCAGCGGCGAAGCCTGCCTCTTAAATTCCAGCACCCTTGGTAAGTCGTCACTTGCTGGGCGAGCAAGTGGCTTGAAGTAGTCTTCAACTGAACTCTTCATTTTCATGGCGGGGCTTCTTGTCAACTCTCCTGCAAAACGGCCAGTCTTTGGGACAGGAGAGGATTTGAACTTGGGCCTCCTACTCACAGGCGTCGTGCTGCACACTGCCCTGCTTCTCCGCCTGTGTCTGCTGCGCTAGCCCAATTCAAAAGTGCCTCCTCCTCCCATTTGACATCTGAAATGGTAAAAGTCCCTAATTAATTCAACTGCCTCATTCTGCGTCCGTCCAGACCAGCTGCAGTACATGAAAGTCACCTCTAGTCTGCGCTCACGTCCTGTGCCTGCTTTCCTTTCCTTTCCGTTTCACGCCTCCCTCCCCAGCTGCTTTGGCACGGATGGATGCAAATGCTGCACTGGGTAGATATGCGTTGTCACTCTTTCAGCCTTCCGCTGCTCTTATGGTCAGAAAAACAAAACAAGAAAACAAAGTCCCAGCCATCTGCACTGTAACTGGCTTCTCTGCCAGCTCTTGGCTAACTCCCAAAACGACAGGCCTTAGTCCTGTGCTTTTGTGCTACAGCAAGGTTTCCACATGCCAATACTACGGCGTGTAGAAAGGAGGCCACTCTTCCTTAGGATTTAACCCCCCACCCCACCCCCATAAACTAACGATGTGCAGAACGCTCTGGGGTCTGGGAAAGAGGGAGGGCACCAATACTCCCTCTAAGCTGTGGAGTCTTGTGAGCAAATGCTACTTCGTGAGCCACTGACTTTAAAGTTGTGAGCTACTGCCTAATTTAGTTTGCTCTGGGGCCATTTTTCCTGAGCTAAGACAGAAATGTGTGAACAGGAGGCCAAACAACTGTGAGCCAGCTCACACTAACTCAGCTTAGAGGGAACACTGGAGGCGACCAGTCTCCTTTCTGCGCTGTGTTCAGTGAGATGGGAGGCTAATAGTAACCTGTGTCGCAAGGTGCTCTCAAATTCTTTGGGAAGCCAATCTTGGAATGTTTATTTCTTTTTAAAGACATATATTCCCCCCGTGGCCATGAATTAATTTTTTTTAATTTTAGATCTCTCTTCTGCCGTTTCCCCGAGGAACTGAACGCGAGGCCATCAGGTTTCTGCAAGCTGTGGGTCACCTGGCCCTTCTGCCGGCATCAAGAGCTACGGTTACAAAGCAAGCCGAGGGATGTGGGGCCGGGGCTACAGGTGACTCCAGTGGGACTCACTGGGCAGGAGGGTTCTACAGCCACTAAAGCTGAAAGCCCCTTTCCCTCTCAACTCTCTGCCCAAATGAATTCAGCACAAACTCTGGCTTTTCATCATTTTCCCTCGGTCAGCTCAGACATTTCCCAGGCCCCAAACAATTGCTCAAGGGCGTATGAGTGGTCACAACTACGTCCACAATCCAGTTAGGATCACACGGATGCGGCGATTGCAGAAACAGGTGTCTCCGCAGTGGTCTGTCTCCTTCCTTTTTTACATTATGTTTCATCTCCTGCATTCAGAACAGCTCTACAGAAAAACCACCGGGTAACAACAAGAACTACCGTAAATGAAGCACCTGAACAGTGAACAGCCACACAACCTCTGTGCCTCACAGCAAGACAGGGATCAGTGGGTGCCTTCTGCAAGCGGTGCAATCACAGCAGCTGTTTTTCAGCAGCTGTGAACTTGCAACTAGGACTAGCTGCATCTGTCTCCCCTGACCCCCTCCCCAAAGCTCTGCTCCTATGACTACATGGATGGCAAGGCTGCCAGGACCTCCTGGGCACGTGCCCTCACCGGCCTTGTATCCAGCCAGCAGTAGCACGGGCCAAGGTGGGGAATGCCAGTCCCCTCCCATGCTGCTGAGGACCAGTAATGAGCCAAATCCCTTCCCAGGATGGCAACCCTCCTCACTGTGTTGCCCCAAAGAGTCGCTTGGATGGCAGGGACAGAGCACTGGCCCAACCACAAAGAATCTGGTGGGAATAAGAAATATGTTCATCGCAGCACCAGAGGTCACCAGACAGTGCACCAGCGACAGCTGGTGGTCCAGTGGCCACTGCTGCGGAACAGTCTACTGATTTTCAAAACAGAGGGGTTTCCTAACTGAGCAGATTCCAGCAGATTATCCTGAGATCCACTGGCTTTCCCTGTTGCTAACAAAGAAGGACTGTTCCTTTTTTCAAGTATGGGGTAACAACAACTGCTTCATGCCTCCTCCTGAAGTTATTAGTTGGATGAATATTTGCTGACTGGACGGGAGTGGGATGAAACATGTCCCTGAATCACAGCAGTCCAACCCAAAAGTCGCCCTAAGAAATGAAAGCCTAAGGTTTTGAGCATTTGAAACATGCGTGGATCCTATGACATCCTTCTCTGGTTTCTCTCAGGATGCTGTGGAGGCATCCTTCTGCCACTAGCATGTTTGCCTGTGTCAGGGTTCCTTGAAGGACACTAACCTTGTGCTCATGGAAGGGTCAGCAGCAGAGGAAGGGAACACCATGGCAGAGAAAAGCAAAGCCTCTGCAGTGGTATGAGGAGAGTGATGTCTTTCCCTATGAAGAAAGGTTGAAACGCTTGGGGCTCTTTAGCTTGGAGAAACGTCGACTGCGGGGTGACATGATAGAGGTTTACAAGATAATGCATGGGATGGAGAAAGTAGAGAAAGAGGTCCTTTTCTCCCTTTCTCACAATACAAGAACTCGTGGGCATTCGATGAAATTGCTGAGCAGACAGGTTAAAAGGGATAAAAGGAAGTACTTCTTCACCCAAAGGGTGATTAACATGTGGAATTCACTGCCACAGGAGGTGGCGGCGGCTACAACCATAGCCAGCTTCAAGAGGGGGTTAGATAAAAATATGGAGCACAGGTCCATCAGTGGCTATTAGCCACAGTGTGTGTGTATGTATAAAAGACTCTCTATGGGTGTTTCTAGGTCGCCGCACTTCAAAAAGGATATTATAGCATTGGAGAAAGTCCAGAAAAGGGCAACTAGAATGATTAAAGGGCTGGAACACTTTCCCTATGAAGAAAGGTTGAAACGCTTGGGACTCTTTAGCTTGGAGAAACGTCGACTGCGGGGTGACATGATAGAGGTTTACAAGATTATGCATGGGATGGAGAAAGTAGAGAAAGAAGTACTTTTCTCCCTTTCTCACAATACAAGAACTCGTGGGCATTCGATGAAATTGCTGAGCAGACAGGTTAAAACGGATAAAAGGAAGTATTTCTTCACCCAAAGGGTGATTAACATGTGGAATTCACTGCCACGGGAGGTGGTGGTGGCTACAAGCATAGACAGCTTCAAGAGGGGGTTAGATAAAAATATGGAGCAGAGGTCCATCAGTGGCTATTAGCCACAGTGTGCACATATATGTGTTTGTGTGTGTGTGTGTGTGTATATATATATATATAAAATTTTATATATATGTATATTTTTTTGGCCACTGTGTGACACAGAGTGTTGGACTGGATGGGCCATTGGCCTGATTCAACATGGCTTCTCTTATGTTCTTATGTCATAAATCTAGGGTTTCAAGTCACCATGCGACAGCAGAAGAGAAGTTTTACTTAATGTGATTCTGACTGCACAAAAACTGCTAGAAGACCAAAGACTGTTCCCCTCCCATCCCATGCGTGATGCATACAAAAATCCAAAAATTCACTTTATTTTTTCTAGATTTAGCAATCTATAAGCCATACACCAAAAATATTTTGGAATTAAAAACAACAGCAAAGAAAAATTTTGCTACATCAACCATACATGCTTTACAAAAGCCACTCAGAAAATAATCTTAATGTATGGGTGTCAGAAGTGACTGAATAACTTAACCATTTTGCAAGCAATTTCCTCCTGGCAACGGTGTGTTATCAAAAGTTTTTTTTTTTTTAAATCAGACATTACAGTATCATCTGGAAATTCAGTACAATTTGATAAATGAGAAAAAATTACAGGGTACAGACGTTTTTCTCTGCTTTGGCATCTACACATGAACACACATGAACATATGAATTCAGACTTACACTGAATCAGACTCTCGGTCCATCAAAGTCGGCATCGTCTACTCAGACTGGCAGCAGCTCTCCAGGGTCTCAAGCTGAGGTTTTTCACACCTACTTGCCTGGACCCTTTTTAGTTGGAGATGCTGGGAACCTGGGACCTTCTGCTTACCAAGCAGATGCTCGACCACTGAGCCTCCCCTAAACTTTTGGGGAAGCATCTACACAGCATTCTACTCTATTTGTGTTCCAATCACCCTTTCCCTGCCTCCACCAGGGGCGGCCCGATGCCCCATGGTGCCCTAGGCAGACTCATTGCCTGGCACCCCCCCAAAAGTACCCCCCATGCCTCCCCTCCACGCCTCCCTTCCTCCCTGCTGCGCCGCCTCCTCCCTCCCAACCTTTCCCCACAGCACATGGATTTCAATGCTGGAACTGGCTCTACCGCCGCGTTCGGGCTCTCTAAAGCCCCCCTCCTCCCGCCTGATCACTGGGTCGGCGGGCAAAACTGCGCCGCGGGGCTGCGCTCAGTCTGTCAGGAGCAGCGCCCTGAAAAGGTGCCTCCGCTGCCGCTGACTCCTTTCCCAGCCAGGAAGTGGGGAGGGGAGGAGTCAGCGGCAGCAGAGAAGCCCTTTCAGGACGCTGCTCCTGACAGACTGAGCACGGCCCGACCTGGCCCCGCGGCGCAGTTTTGCCAACCGACCCAGTGATCAGGCGAGAGGAGGGGGGCTTTAGAGAGCCAGAATACGGTGGTAGAGCTGGCTCTGGCATTGAAATCCACGTGGCATTGGGGAAGGGTCGGGAGGGAGGAGGAGGCAGCACGGTGGGGAGGGGGGAGGTGTGGAGTCACGGGGGGGGGAAGTGAAAGGAAGAAAAATGGAGGGGCGGGTGGCAGCAGCAGTGGTGGCGGCTGGCGGGGGAGGAGGCAGGCAAACTAGGTGCTTGCCTGGGGCACTGGGAGGGGGTGGGGAGCCCAATTTGGTGCCCCCACCCTCCCGGCGCCTTAGACAACCGCCTAGTTTGCCTAGTGGCCCTGGCCTCCACTATACTCTTTCCCAAGCCTATTTTGCTATGAAAAGAACACAGTCCTTATGGATCAAGCCACTTAGAGAAGAAAGGGTGCATGTTCAAAGGGCCCTCCCCCATTGGCACCATTTTGCTTCCATCAACCCTTTAGGGTCACCATTTTCTCCGCTGCACCACTGTAGCACTTTGCAATTTACCATGTTTTTAAAAGCCTCTGAAAAGTTTCTGGTGATGTAGTGGGGAAAATGTAGGGGATATAGCAACTGACAGAGGAAAGCATGCAAAAAATCTCATACGTGCGTGCTTTGTTGCCAGTGCATAAGCCTTTGCTTTCACAGCAGAAATAAAAGCAAAAAAGAGAATCCCAGCTGTCTGAGTTCAGCCTGTTTTTCAGTCCTTTATGAATGGAAATCAAACTCAGGACAAAAGAAGTAAAATTTGAAATTATAACGCGCAAACATTTGTTAAACAATGAGGTTCAGGGTGTTATAGCCATCCTCTCCAAAAAGCAAGCCGACAGTACGCAATTGTGGAACTCCCACATTTTATTTACTCTATGAAGAATTTTTCGCAGGAAAAGCAATTGCTGAGCACTTACCAAAATAAGTGCAATGACAGAGAAGGTATAGTAGACTGAATCCCTCAGGAGACACCAGGATGAAACAACGACGACCTAGTAAAACAAACCAGAAAGCAAATGAGTAGGGCCTGCTTCCAGATAAAAAGTCATACTCGTATCAAGGTGCAAGGGAGATTCTACGGATCAGTCAATTCTGCTCAGTTATCCTGATAGATGCACTGCTGGGGTAGAAAAACCACAGTTCCACAGATGTAAAATGCTGCCCTTATTGTTTTCCATTAATAGTTGTCAGCCTGTGAATTTATACATAGGCAAATGTACATAAATTCCAGTCTAAATGCTTAAAACATTCTTCTGTTACCAAAACCCAAGATAAGTAGAAAACTAAAGAAAGAACAGGTCGAAAGATGAAAATGTAACTGTTTTGCAACTACAGCTGCAAAACAATGGGTGTGGGGGGGGGGTGCCACAAAATGAATGAGAAAGGAATTAGTGGTTGACAGACAAAATGTAAAGGTACGTTAAGACATATCCTAAGGACCATAAATGAGAGAAGTTAATGGATTCCAAAATTTTGGGGTACAATTTCAAGAAAACTGCAGAGACTTTTTTGCTTGGATTACAATTAGAAACATTTCCAAAGGAGGATAGGACTTTAATTTGGTACTTGCTCTCAGCTGCTAGGACATTATATGCACAGCTGTGGAAACAAGAAAAAATACCAGAGAAATGGGATTGGATTATGAAAGTTTTATCGTGGAGTGAGATGGACAAACTTACTAGAACTCTAAGAGACTATGATTTAGATATATTCAAAAAGGAGTGGAAGAAATTTAAAGGATATATGGAGAAAGAGTGGAAGGTGAAAAGACACTGGACAATCTTTTAGTATTAATGAGAGAAAAAAATATATTGAACTTTGATCGGTTAGTAGTACCTTTAGGATTGAACTTAAATCTGTAACTCCGGGGAAGTCAACATTGGAGGGAGGGGGGATTGAAATATCATATGGGTTAGTACTGAAAATTTACAATTAAGTTTTGTAACCATATGTTATCAATAAATTGTTAAAACACGAGAGAAGTTAATGGGACACATCTCTCTCCCATCCCCCATTCCCTGCAGCCCCCTGAGTCTGAGTCACTGGATGATCAGGACAGAATGCAGGGAAGGGGGCTGTGTGTCAAAAGGAAATGGCAGAAAGCTCTCCTTCCCCTCTTTAGGGCTCTTCCACAAATGGACTACAAGCTCACACAAGAGCATACATGTGCAAGGCGCAGTTTTTACAAGTCCCCCTTCCCCTTCCAGCCCTCCATGCTCTAGTTCCCTTGATAGTTTTTCAGAACAAGCAGAAGAGGGAGAGAAGGGCATCAGTGAACTTCTTCCATTCACTGGATCCAACCTGTTACGCTACCTCCTGTAATCAGCTCTGTTTACCTACCAAGGGTACCTGTTATGCTGAAGAGACATGTTTGGATTTTGAAGGCTCCTGACTAGGAAAGCAGGGACAGTATTAAACCTTTTGACAATCCATTGGGACATATCAACCTGCCGGCAGCGCCCTCCTCTCCTCAGATGCTGTTTACCACCAGTGGATCGATCACACAGGCACAGCTGGGCAGGGGATCTTCAATGTCAGGGATCATTCTTATACAATCTTGGTGCTCCACTTGTCAACAGAAGAACAGGGAGCAACTGATACAAGGGGTTGCCCATACAACCGAGATGAACTTAATTTGGTAGAAAACAAACAAAACAAATAGAAAACCCACTTCTTTCCCAGGCATTTTTGTTGGCAGGACTGCCACCAGGTCTGAGAGGAAGTCAACTCATCTTTAGTCAGAATGTGGCCATGTTATTCACTGCCTGTGGAGATCTGAACTGAGAAAGGACCTTGACAGTTTATCAAAATATAAAAATGTGGCTACTGACCACATTTTAGATCCGCTCACCTGCCGTCTCCGGGACAGCTTAAACTGCCCGTCTGTAACTAGCCGTTGTGAACTTTTGGCACCCAAAATCTCTCTCTCTCTCTCTCTCCCCCCCCCCCTCCTTGCAAGGCACACTAGAAATGATTCTAGTCGATATACTAGAATATACTATACAAGCAGGCCCCAGCTCACCATGACAGCTGTACAGATTCCACAGCAAATCATGATTTCTATCGGGGTCCACAGCCGGCATTGGTACCCAGGCATTAGCTGTGGTCAATGACCCCCTTTCACCTTAAGCCCTCTGGCACATGAACAGAACTCAGGAAAGGGAGAGGAACAGCCTGGTTTTGGAAAAACGCAACAGCATCAAGAGTATCTCTTGCTCCTTCTGAATGTCTTCAAACCAGGAGCAACCGACTGACAGTCCCCCTGAATTCTCTGAGGGGGGAGAAACGGGGGGAGGGGGACACACGCAGTTCTCACTGTAGGCATGAAATGAAAAACTCCTTTGCCCCTTCTGAGTTCTCTGAGTAGACTAAAGGATATGAATATTGCCAGAAAGAGAAGAACGGCCATTTCTGGTGCACGGGTGACCACAACCGTGGATTTGAACGGTGAGAATATAACTAGAGAACTAGCGACTTGCTGGGGGAACTTTCAGAGGAATTGCTTTTTCCTGTCTTCCATCATGTGATCAGAACACTTCTAAGTCTTGGTCTCCTTTAGGGCTGACAACTCCTGTTTGTAAAGTTGCTGGAGATCTGGGTGGTGGAAGAGAAGGAGCTCAGGGAGTATATGATGCCATGCAGTCTCCTCTTTGAAGCTGCCACCTCCTCCAACAGGACCAGTCTCAGTACATCCCAGTGGCGAGCAGCTACAGAGCTTAAGGAGACACACACACACACACACACACACACACACACCATGTTCTCTCTAAGCTCCACAGTGTTGTGAGCAGAAATTCTACCCTGTGAGCAAATAAGCAAGTAGCGTTAAAGTTGTGAGCAAGTCTACACCGAGTATCATATAAACTAGTTTTTAAGATTACCTCCATAACCCTGTAAAATATAAAAAAATCTTTTAAATTATATTTAAACTATATTTTAAGAATAATTTAAACATTATAAGAGAAAACAGAATCAAGTCAAATTTCACCCACCCCTTTTCAGTATTCTGGTAAATCTGTTCTTTGGAGAACATGTCTACCTGCCTCAGCCCACTCCATTAGTAGCTCTTGCCTTGGACTCTCACCTTGTGCTGAGCCTTAGAAAATGTTCCCAGCACTCATTGGGGGAGGGGGGGGGAGGCTTTTGCAGTCTACTTTGGTTTGTTTGTTTTTTAACTGAAATATGACAACCAGCATTAAAAGTTCAAGTATAACCAAGGAGACTCAGGGTGTTTTCGCACTTACCTTACGCCGGAGCGACGTCCCTCTTCACCGCGCAACGTCTGCGCGGATTTCGCACCAACTGCTCCGCAGAACCCGGAAGAGCCGCAAAGTCCCACGGCTTTTGCGTTGCAAATGTAAACTGGTTTTTGGCGGTTTATATTTGCGACGCAAAAGCCGTGGGACTTTGCGGCTCTTCCAGGTTCTGTGGAGCAATTAGTGCGAAATCCGTGCAGACGCTGCGCGGTGAAGAGGGACGTCGCTCCGGCGTAAGGTAAGTGCGAAAACACCCTCACTGTCAGAAGTCAGACTGACCTAACAAACAGGAAGTGGCTTCAATGTTATCAACCTGCCCAAACTACTTATTTATTCAGATATTTATATCCCACTTTTCTCTTCAAGGCAGTGTACAAATTATACTGAAAAGCATAACAGGGGTGTGCAAAAAAAAGCCCCTTTCCCCCCACCTCCACTGTTGCCTATTACGGTCCTATAGGCATCATGAAGATTCAATCGGAGAGTATCTCAAGCTTTGGGGAGGCGACTTTTTGAGGCACCAAATTTGCAGCACAGCAAACCTCCCCAAGTTTCAAAAGGAGTGGGCCAGGGGGCCCCAGAAGGAGGTGCTTCCATCCTCCATTGTTTCCAATGAAGAAGACAGAAGAAGATATTGGATTTCTATCCCGCCCTCCACTCTGAAGAGTCTCAGAGCGGCTCACAATCTCCTTCCCCTTCCTCCCCCACAACAGACACCCTGTGAGGTGGGTGGGGCTGGAGAGGGCTCTCCCAGCAGCTGCCCTTTCAAGGACAAGCTCTGTGATAACTATGGCTGTCCCAAGGCCATTCCAGCTGGTGCAAGTGGAAGAGTGGGGAATCAAACCAGGTTCTCCCAGATAAGAGTCCGCACACTTAACCACTACACCAAACTGGCTCTCCCTGGAGGATGTGAGCTGAAGCAGAAATTTCTGAGGTGGCTGTTAAACTTTTGTGCATCACTACACCCAGCACAGCTTAGAGGGAACTATGCACACAGTTCCCCTGCCCAACCTACCACCTGTGCTCCAGCGCACCACTGGGGAAAGTGTGCACTGGAAATGTATGTGGCTGTGAGCACAGGTGGTAAGAAGATTCCCAAGCAGGGGAAGGACACCTAGGCGGGTGGGGCACATGGGTGGGAACGAAAGGAAGTGCAAGTGGGGGTCCTGGTTGTTGTGTCTTAGAAGGAGAGATTGGATTTATACCCCACCCTTTACTACCCCAAGGAGTCTCAGAGCGGTTTACAATCTCCTTCCCCTTCCCACAATAGACACCCTGTGAGTTAGCTGGAGTTGAGAGAGCTCTGACAGAAACTGCTCTTGAGAGGAACAGCTCTGTGAGAACTTGTGACTGACTCAAGGAAGGTCACATCGGCAGGTGCATGTGGAGGAGTGGGGAATCAAACCTGGTTCTCCCAGATAATAGTCCACACACTTAAACACTACACCAAACTGGCTCTCTAGTGGCTGAATCCTGGAGCTGGCTGTGAACCCCTCCAGAACAAGGGTTCACAGGGCCACTGGGGCCTGCCCTTCAGGTCAAGGTGAAGGTCTAAGTCACAGTCCAGGGCTCACTATGTCTGGGTTTGCAGATTTCGCAGGGGCACACTGGCCCCAACGAACAGGTGGATGGATCTAGCAAAGCCTGCTATTCAGCCTAGGGCTTAAATACCCTGATCAAGAAACTAGCCCTACCTGTTCCTGGGCTTTCTCCAGTTAGGGCAGGGGTGTCAAACTTGCAGTTCAGGGGCCAAATCAGGCCCCTGGAGGGCTCCTATCAGGCCTCCGAAGCAACTGGCTGTCATTTGCTTCCTTCTCCCTCTCTCTTGCTTCCTTCTGCATAACAGCTTGCTTTGACAGGCTTGCTCAATTGCACAGGAGCTACAGAGCAAAACCTCTGTTTTCTCCATTGGCTGAGGCTCCTCTTTTGGGGAGGAAGGGGGGAGGAATAGCTTGGTTTGCTGGGCTCTCTCAATCACGTTTTAAGCATTTAAGTTTTAAATATATATATATTTGTGTTTGTCTGTGTTCTTTATAAAATTCACATCTCTGCTACCTGATCTTAAATAGGTACACACATGGCCCAACCCGACATGGCACGGCCCCTCAAGGTCTCATTTATGTTAGATCCGACCCTCATAACAAATGAGTTCGGCACCCCTCAGTTAGGGCTTGATTGAGGCCCAAGCCCTGTGAAGAAACAGACCAGAGCATTGATATGGCTCAGTGGCAGGAGCTGGAGCTGCAAACCTGAGACTTCTCTGGCATTCAGATCCCTCTAAATGGGCCCACAGTTTCCCTGCTCCTGCTGGGTAGGAAACTAGCAGGCTGGTGGTCCAGGTTTTGTCCTAAAGCTGCCCAGGATCTGGCAAGATGGCAGCATCTTCTTGAGCTGAGGCTTCAGGAGCAGCCCCTCTGCCAAAGCCTGAGAGTCCAGGACCTCTGGGGCCAGCCCAATGATGCTGGGTATCTGAGCCCTCCTATCTTCCCCTGGGACGGTCATTAGATCCTCCTTGGAAGAGTCTGAGTCTGGCCCAGGAAGGGTCCTAACATTTGTGGTGGAGGCCGCCCGGGCACTTTTTGCCTACCCCCAACACTCCCTTCCCAGAAAACAACCTGTCCTCCAGGCGATCTTGTAGACTAGAGCGCAGCCATAATTCTGGGAGAAGTCCAGGCCTTGAAGCTGGTAACCCCAGATGGGCTTTTTGAGCTGGTGACATCACTACTCCCCAACTTATCTAAAATGCACGATTGGAGAGCAACATCTGTATCCCACCCCACACTCGTTGGCCTCCCGCAATCAGCCCTCTTCCACCACGGTTTTTCCAACACCAGGAAAATTGGGTATCTTATGGTTGTTTGTGGCTTCAACCCACATTCTGCCCGTCTGGACCACCTTCTCTTGATCTGAAGCCATTTTGGATGTTTGAACATTCTTTCACTTTCACCATTTTTTTTTTTAAAGCAGTTAGTGAAGGGCACATGACCAGATCACTGTTGCACGCGTTGTTTGTGTGCATATATCAGGGAAAGGTCTTTGGTTGATGACATTCTGTTACTCCGCTAACTCCAGTGGGCTGTGGTTGACCACAGGTGCCGGCCTGGTGTCTCTGAAAACACAGCCTGGTGCAAGGCTCCAGTTATCATGTCTTTTACTAGGGGAAAAAAAATCAGCATCTGCGCAGCTGTGGAAGCAAGAAAAAATACCAGAGAAATGGGACTGGATTATAAAAGTTATGTCATGGAGTGAAATGGACAAATTAACAAGAAAATTAAGAGACTATGATTTGGAACTCTTTAAATTGGAGTGGAAGAAGTTCAGAAGATACGTAGAA
Source organism: Heteronotia binoei (assembly GCF_032191835.1). Classification (NCBI taxonomy): domain Eukaryota; kingdom Metazoa; phylum Chordata; class Lepidosauria; order Squamata; family Gekkonidae; genus Heteronotia; species Heteronotia binoei. The sequence continues at coordinate 11,837,307 of NC_083236.1, forward strand.
AAAGAGTGGAAAATAGAAGGACGGTGGACAATCTTTGATAATGATTAAGTTTTTTAAAAAATAAGAATATAATTTTTAGGGTTTTTTTTTAATAGTTAAGGGTACCTTTAATATTTGTTTCTTTAAAGTAAATAACACTGGCGGGGGTCAAGTAACGGGGGGAGGGGTGGGGGAAAAGTAAGATATGGGGTAGATTTTTTTTTCTTTTTCTTTAAGTCTTTATAAGTTGTAGATATAGTTTTGCTACCATATGTTACTAATAAAATTGTTTATCTCGGAAAAAAAATCAGCATCTGTAGCAACATCTCCTACCACACCAGAGGCTATATAGACGATTGTTCCAAATGTGTTACAAACACATACACACACACACACACACACGTCCAAAGCCATTTACAAGGGTGGAATCTCATATGAACAATCATCTTAACAGAGGTCCAGGGCCAGGCCAATTGGAATTACTTTTAGTCAGCAATCTGAGTGACTTCTAGTTGGTAACATCAAAGCTTAAAAGATTAAGATGCATGCAAGCTAAACGACAGGAAAAGGCTGCATTAAAAATGTATCCCAAACATTGCAATAAACAAAATGGTTTTCTTCATAGATACAGATAAAGGGGGGGGGGATAAAGTAATATGGAAAAAAGAAATTATGCACAAGTTAGGCCAGGGAACTCATGCCAGAGCAGTGTGCGCAAAACAGGTTTTGGAATCCGACTTCTTTAAACCAACAGAACAGAGGAAGGTAGGATGGCCACCCCACACTGAATGTGAAGTGCAGTAAAGTCCCTTCCAACTTATGGTGACCCTTTGAATTAATGTCGTCCAAAATTACCAGTCTTGCAAACTGAGGGCTGTGGCTTCCTTGACTGGATCAATCCATCTCAAGCTGAGTCTTTCCCACCCCCACCTGCCACTGGCAGTCTTTAAGCAACGGCTGGACAAACACTTATCAGGGATGCTCTAGGAGTCTAGGTTGATCCTGATGAGCAGGGGGTTGGACTAACTCATCTGGGCTTTGAGAAGCAGCAGGATAGAGAGCTGCTGAAGGGTGAATGTTTTTTCTTTGCCTTTCCCTTAACTGCTGAGGAGATTTAGCTGAGGTCACTGTGTGGGAGGAGAGTGTTTGAGAAGGGTGTGCATGTGGGAGAGCAGTTAATGTAAGTGTGGTTTCTGCTGAGTAGGTGTGGTTTCCATTTGATTCTGTTGCCTATTGAAGGCACAATCATGAATGATTCCTATGGTCGTTTTCGCACTCACCTCCAGCCGGCGCGACCCCCCTCTTCACCGCGTAGGATCTGCGCGGATTTCGCACTAAATGCCGCAGAGCAGCCTTTTGCGCCGGAAACTCCCGTCGCAAACGCCGCGCAAACGGAAACTGCTTTTTGGCGGTTTACGTTTGAGCGGCTTTTGCGACGGGAGTTTCCGGCGCAAAAGGCTGCTCCGTGGCATTTAGTGCGAAATCCGCGCAGATCCTGCACGGTGAAGAGGGGGGTCGCTGGAGGTGAGTGCGAAAACGACCTATGAGAAGGGAAAAGGGGAGGAGCCCAAGGAAGCCGAGGGGGCTCCATAAACAGCTTTCTAAGGACTTGAGACCAAGGCCTTATAACTAAGGATGAATAAAAACAAAAAAACCCAATGCTTGTTGAGAGAAAGTTAGAAAAGCTAAAGTTCACTATGAGCTTAGGCTAGTGAGAGATGCTAAAAACAACAAAAATGGTTCTTTTCTTGTGTTCAAAGTTGGAAAAAGAGTAAGGACATGGTAGGCCCATTGTGGGGACAGGAAAGTGAAATTGTAACGGGTGATGAAGAGAGGGAAGAACTGCTCAATTCCTGCTTTTCCTCTTGTGAGGGAAAAGGTGCTCAATGTGGCAAATACAGAACACATGTGAGGGAAGGGAGCTGAAGCTTAGCTTCAGCACAGGGGTAGTCCATAAACACCTAGTTTCTTTAAATAGAACTAAGTCCTTGGGGGCGGATGAACTGCATCCAAGAGTACTAAAAGAACTAGCAGATATAATTTCTGAGCCTCTGTTCATTATTTCTGAGAATTCTTGAAGAACAGGTGAGGCCCCAGAAGACTGGAGGTGGGCAAATGTTGTCCCCAACTTCAAGAAGGGAAAAAAAAGAAGGATCCGGGTAACTACCCACCCGTCAGCTTGATGTCTATTCCTGGAAAAGTTTTAGAACAAATCACCAAACAGTCAGCCCTGGAACATTTAGAAAGGATGGCTGTGATTACTAACAGCCAGAAAGTGACTACCTTGCTGGATCACGGGAATGTTGTAGACATCATTTATCTTGATTTCAGTAAGGCTTTTGTTAAGGTTCTACATATGAACATATGAACATATGAAGCTGCCTTATACTGAATCAGACCCTTGGTCCATCAAAGTCAGTATTGTCTTCTCAGACTGGCAGCGGCTCTCCAGGGTCTCAAGCTGAGGTTTTTCACACCTATTTGCCTGGACCCTTTTTTGGAGATGCCAGGGATTGAACCTGGGACCTTCTGCTTTCCCAAGCAGATGCTCTACCACTGAGCCACCATCCCTCCATAATATTCTTGTTGACAAACTGGTGAAATTTGGTTTGATGATGATGATGATGATATTGGATTTATATCCCGCCCTCCACTCCGAAGAGTCTCAGAGCGGCTCACAATCTCCTTTCCCTTCCTCCCCCACAACAGACACCCTGTGAGGTGGGTGGGGCTGGAGAGGGCTCTCCCAGCAGCTGCCCTTTCAAGGACAACCTCTGCCAGAGCTATGGCTGACCCAAGGCCATTCCAGCAGGTGCAAGTGAAGGAGTGGGGAATCAAACCCGGTTCTCCCAGATAAGAGCCCGCACACTTAACCACTACACCAAACCGGCTCTCCTATTTGGAGCCTATTATTGTTCAGTGGATCTGTAGCTGGTTGACAGATCACACTCAAAGAGTGTTTGTTAACAGTTCCTCATCCTCTTTTCAGGTCAAGTCAAGTTAGCCTTTATTGGCATAAATATATATCAGAGCAAATTAGTTATAAAAGGTAAAATGGAACGACTGTGTACATATACATCAGAGTAAGCATAAACATAAACTCTTTCTATGAGATCCCTTGGCGTCCCTTTAAAACAGTGTAAAGAAACTTAGCCACTTTCTCAGTGACACTAGATGAAGACTCAAAGTAACACTTTTCATATATTCCTGTGAAGTGGCCATAATTGCAAGTGAATAAATTTCATATTCACTTGACCAGCTATATCCTATTGGAAGGGTAAGTGGAAGGAAAGTCGCCACATATTCGAACAGTGCCTCCTTCCTTGTACAAATATGAGACCTTCATTTGAATTCACCTTCCACATGTGGAGAGACACTGCTGAGCCACACACACCCCTGTCCTCCAGTCTTTGGGCAGTGAGGTGGGATCAGAAGCCCTCAAGACTCCCTTATTGAGACTGAGTAGTGACGCCATCTTGAATGTTTGGTGTGTGACAGACAGAGCCGGCACGTCCACTAGGCAACATTCAGCAGCTGCCTAGGGCGTCGGCTCTTCAGGGGTGCGTTGTTTCTGCTTCCTGAGGGATTGGAGAAATCTTCCAAACCCTCAGCAAGCAGAAACAACACGAGGCTTAACTTTCAGTCCTGGGCACTCTCGACAGCCTGGGACTGAAAGTGCCGCCTCGTTTCTGCTTCCTGAGGGGTCAGAGAAATCTTCCAGTGCCTCAATAAGTAGAAACAACGTGCCGGGCGCTTGCGAGTGTGGTGTTTTAGAGGCAGCCAGCCGCCTTCGGGTTGAAAGTGGCCAAGCGACGCCTTTCCATGAAGGTGCCGCTCGGCCTCTTTCAACCTGAAAGCGGCTGGTCGTCTTTTGAAAACTATGCTCTTTGGAGGCTTCCTTGGAAGCCTCCAAAGAGTGTATTGCAGTGGGAAAGCGGCAGTACTCTTGTGCGCTGCCCGCCGCTCTCTAGTCCCCCTTATGATGATGTCACGGGGGTTTGCCTCTAGCAGCAGATACCTTAGCGCCGGCCCTGGTGACAGACCATCTTTTCTTGACCCACTGAGTGAATGGCAGGGCATTTCTGAGAGTTCTTGGGGTCACCACAGAGGTTTGCTGAGACTTCTATTACAGAGCAGTACAAAGAGATTTCCTTTCCCCAAACAGGGACTGCAAGAGGGAGGACTGGTGGCCTCATCTTTAAGGCACAGACCCTCCCACACAATGTTCAATGCCTTCAGAGATACTAAGGGGCTCAACTCTTTCAATGGAAGGTGTCAAGCAGGACCGGCCCTAGGGTGCATGGCGCCCTAGGCAGACTCACAGCCCGCTGGCCCGCTCCGCAGCGCCCCACCATCCTCCTCTGCAGTGCCTCCTCCCCCTCCCTCCCACCAGGTCTGTTTCAATGCCCGGGAACAGGCAGTCGAGTGCCGCGCTACCAGGCTATTTAAAGGTCCCCCCACGATCAGCTGATCAGCGGGTAAAGCTGCGCTAAAGGCTCCCGGCTGCTATGCCGACCCTCTGGTGTGCTCACTGTCAGTGCTGGGTTGGGGGGGCAGGCCAGCAGTGGTGAGAAGGACCAGCGAGCTGCTGAAAGAGCAGTGGCCACTGCTGCCTCCTCCCCAACCAGAAGTGGGGAGGAGGCAGCGGCGGCAGCTGCTCTTTCAGTGACTCACTGGTCCTTCCCGCCGGCACTGGCCTGCCCCCTCAACCCGACACTGACAGTGAGCACGCCGGAGGGTCAGCATAAGAGCTGGGAGCCTCTGGCACGTTTTTACAGGTGGGGGCGCCTTTATATAGCACGGGAGCGCGGTGCTCGACTGCCTGTTCCCAGGCATTGAAATAGATCTGGTGGGGAAGGGAGGGAGGAGGAGGCTGGGGAGCAGGCAAACTAGGCATTTGCCTAGAGGGGAGGGGGGGAGGCCAAATTTGGCACCCCTGCCCTCCCGGCGCCCTAGGCAAATGCTTAGTTTGCCTAGTGGGCAAGCCAGCCCTGGTGTTAAGAAACCACATTTCCCATGCTGTCTGGCAAGGAGGAGAGAATCTGCACCTTCAAGATGAGGCTCTCTATAGAGCTTCAGGTGCTGTCCAAGTTTTGGGAATGGGGAGGACCGACCGAGAGAAGGGCTGGCAAACAGCATGGGAACCTGATGCCAGGCAAGACCCTTACAAGTTTTCAAGGCTGGCTGAAGTACTTAGCTGGGGTTGACTTCTAGTGGGGTTTCTGAACTAGAAAACTGATTTCCAAACTCCCTCAAATTCGGCTCACTCACTGGTTTGTTCGTCTATTAATACTTATTAAAGGCGAAAGTGTTTCTCCTGGCCTGTAAGACCAATTTCCAGTCCTCCCCTCTCCCCAACACTCCAGTTCTGAACTTTGGCAGTTTCACGATTTCTTTGGCCTCCTAGTCTTTATTAAAAGCAAGAGCCTCTTTCTCTTGGCACATAAAACACATACCTGCGTTTGAGGGAAAAGTCAGGTTAGCGTAATTAACCGTCTATTTCAGGACCCAAAATAAATCAAACGTCCGCAAGATTACAGCCTGCTGACTGGAAAACTGCTCTTGCATAATTCCTGTGATTCTGCCCCTTTGGTCGTAACAGCTCAGCGAACAGATGGCATGTATGAGATCAAAAGTCAGCTTCCTTGATCTCTTTTCCTCTCACCAAGGCCCGATTACTGTCCCTGCGTGTTTTATGTAAGAATCCCAGTGTAATGCCGCAGCTTTATTAACTGGTTATATGACTCTTTGCACACACGTCAAATGGACGCAGAACCAGAGAGACAGTTACAGTGGAAACAAAGGCTCTGTTTAGAGAGGAAAACATGCATCAGAAACCACTGAGAAGTCACACCGAGATGCTTCACCTACACAGCATTCCTCCTAGGTTTGGAATTGGGATGATAGGGTTCCTTCTATCCTCAAAGGGGATAGAATGGGCCCTTCACAGCCTTGCCTCTCCCTGTACCACCCCTTCAGCCTTGCTGCCTTTTCCTCTTTCTTCAAAGTACCATGTGAATGTTTATCCAGCTATGCATTTCCTTTGCCATCTCCTTAAAATAAGTAATGTGTGCAATGCCATTCTTGGGCATGGAGGATAGTCCTGGGGATGCTGGAAACCGAAGCTGTCATGGCCTGTTTTTGCTGCGAAGATGCAGAACTGTGCTTTTTAGGGCACAGCTCCGGAGCAAGCAATGCGAGGCAATTTAAACTGCATACAGATAAGCTCTGCATCTCCCTGCCTGGAGCTCCTCCGCTGACATGCATACCTGGCTCCAGGGTGACAGCCGAACGCTGCCTTCCCCCCTGGCTGCAGGTGTGCTGTCTGCCTGGCTTCTCCTTCTCTTCTCAGAGGGTCTGCCTGCTAATTGCCCATTACAAGGTTCATAGAGACGCTGTTGTTTTAAAGGACTCTTGCCCGCCCATCTTTTTAACACTTTGAAAATCCGTAAGGAAGGGGGAAAGGGTTTTGTGACTGAGGGGAGGGTTAACCAGATGGCACCGGACACAAGCCTCCTTTGAGAAAAGGCCATGTGGCGTGGCAATGGATACCAGCACTGTGCCACGAAGGCTCCTTCCCCAAGCATAGAAATGGATTCTCCCCCCTCCCCCCGCCACTCCACAGAGAAGATCTTGCACTTGTCGCAAATACAGAGAGGGCAGCTCCACAGAAGGCTTGCAGCTGAAAATGTGCACACAGCCATAGGCTGAGCATATTAAGGTCATTGTTAAGCCGTTTCTGCAGGACATCAGCAGCATAATCCCCAGCAGAGCTACGCCCTTAGGAGGGCCCAAGTATACCCTGGAGGTGAGGTCTTGGGCCTCTGTCTAATGGCAATTTCAAGCCACATTTCTTCACATCTCTGAACGAAGTCTTTACTTCTGGCAGTGCATAAGAATGCACAGAGCTTTTAAAAATGACATTATTAATATTGCTTTAATGCAGAAAACAAGCAAACCCGTGGCTAAAACAAAGGCTATCAGTCTTCTGAGAATCAAGGAGCACCATGTTTCCAGTGTTATGCTTAAGCTGAAGTATAGTTCATTTGCTTTTACAAAAGCTGCCCTGTTGATGTCCTCCCTTCTTCCAAATCCTAGCAACCAGACTAGGGGTGGTCAAACTTGCTTGATGTAAGAGCCGCGTAGAATAAATGTCAGATATTCAAGAGCCACAAGACATGAACAAATATTACAAACGTGTCTTTGTTAAAACTCTTAATACTTTCTTTGCACAAAAAGATAAAACACACGTATGCACTTTATAACACAACCTCGCTAGGAGGAGACTTTTAAAAAAAAAAAAGCTGGGAATAACAGTCCCCATAAGACCAGCAGAGGGAAAGGTTAGGGAATTATTTTTTGGCACCAGTGGGAGAAGGAAACACACATGTTCCATATACATCACTGACCACCGTTTGTATCATTATGCATCTCTCTCTGCCTTCACACCAAGGTTAGTAAATACAGTTCCTACGAGAGCTATGTAACTAAGGAAGAACCCTTCACCACCCTCTTTAATTCCATCCTACCTTCCAGTGGCTCCCTTGGCTTTTGCACTCTCTTTCCCCACTCTAGGTTTCCGGGCAACCTCTGTGGTAGTGGTGAAGAGCTTTCAAGCCTGCCTATTTACCCCTCCTTCCCCACATGGCAGAAATAGTCACCTACGTATTGGTCAGCATTCAGAGGCCAAGCATGCTTGCTTGAAAGTAAGCCTGCATTAAGTTTCTCCTTGACCTCCAGGAACCACATAAAATGTGTGAAAGAAGTGCATGTGGGTCCCGAGCCACAGTTTGGCCACCCCTGAACCAGACCACCTTTTCCCCTTTTATCAAAGATTTCAGGTTTTCACGGCTGGTAACATCATTAGGGTTTGTAGAATTTTTCGGGATCAAGTGCCGTGTTCTACTGGAGAAAGTTTTCCTTCCAGACGTTTCGTTCTCAGCTGCGGAGAACATCCTCAGTGGCGTTGCAGCCGGAGCAGGCGCTCAGACATTCTTGGCTGCTGTGCATTGAGTGGGGCCAGGGCTGCTGGAGAGCTGCTATTTCTAGGCTGGAGGGGGTGTGATGAAAGGGCAATTGGTTTGTGGATGTGCCCATTGTTTGGTGGGGCTTCCTGGAAGGGTAGTGATAAGGAAACTGGCTGTTGAATGTGCCCATTGTTCCGTGTTAATTGCTGGGAGGGTTGGAAGGGGTTTGAAGATAAGGAAGATGGTTGTGGACTGTGCTGATTGTTCTGTGGAATTTGCTGGTTGTTCTGAGACTTTCTGCAATTTATAGTCTTTTGTTCTGTAAAGCCTAATGTTGCATTGAGGAAGAGAAGAGGTTTTTTCCTGCCAAGTCTCGGAGGGCAGCTACCAGTTCAAATATGAATTTAATTTAAATATGTATACCCAGCCTTTCCACCGTGGCTCAAAATGGCTTGCAGTCCCTGAAATTACAACATAATTCCAAGAGAATTTCTCTCCTTGAGAATATACATGCAGGCAAAACCCTAGTGAAGACTCCCCAAATAAAACAGCCTTACAGCACTTCCTGAAAACTTCTAAACACGAGGCCTACTTCACTGCCTCAGGCTGCCCGAGGCATGCGCCGCGACAGAGAAGGAATCGGCTAGAGAAGAAGACAAGCTGGCAACCTTACACAGAGTAAGAACCAGTGGATGCGGGACGGACAAAGTGAACTACTGTCTTACACAAAGAGTGATTAAAATGCGGAATTTGCTGCCAGAGGATGTCGTGATGGCCACAGGGCATAACAGCTTTAAAAGGGGGTTAGAGAGATCCATGCAGGATAAGTCTATCAGTGGCTATCAGCCACGGTGACTGAGGGGAGACTCCACATTCAGAGGCACTAAACCTCCGAATCCCAGGTCCAGGAGGCAACATCAGGAGAAGGCCTTGGCCTTTATGCCCTGTTGTTGGCCATCCAGAGGAAGTGGATGGCCACTGTGTGAGCAGAGCCGGCGTACAGAAGTAGGTCAGGTAAGCGGCCACCTAGAGTGCCACCTGGCCGTGGGGGATGCCCACTCCCCATCTCTGCTCACACCATTCCTACCCAGACCAGGTGGAGGTGGTGTACAGTGTGTTTGCTCACCTTAAGAGGGGTGCACAGCGCAGCTTGTTTGCTTGCCTTGGAGGCATTCGGAGCAGCTCTGAATCCCTCTGAGACGAGCAAATGCACTGTGTGCCCCGCCCCTTCTGGGTCCAGAGGGGGCTGAGCAGGGAACACAGTGTGACGCCACCACCCAGCCTTCCTAGGCTGAGTGGAGGACTGTGGGGCGGCCTGTGCGTCTTGCCTGGGGTGCCAGAATCTCCGGCACCAGCACTGTGTGTGAGACAGGATACCGGACTGGATGGACTACTGGTCTAATCCAGCAGGACTCTTCTTATGTAAGCCTTGGCCTCTGTGCCCTGTTACTGGCCCTCCAGAGTAACTGGTGGCCCACTGTGTAAGACAGGATGCTGGACTAGATGGACCACTGATCTGATCCAGCAGGCCTCTTCTGCTCAGAAGACTGCCCATGGGAACGTATGGGTAGATGTAATGGGTCATGGCTGTGAAAGGTTTTAAAGATCATAACTCACTCTTTGAATTGAAGTCAGAAACAAACTGACAACAAATGCAGCTATTTTAAAATAGGCAAGACTTGCTCTGGTCAGCTAGGCCGCAACAGTAATTACAAACACCAGCACAATTTTAACAGAAAGGAAGAAGGCATTTTCATCCACCAATCTTGGTACCCAGCTCTGCAAAACACCCTACAGACTATAAATTGCAGAAAGTCTCAGAACAACCAGCAAATTCCACAGAACAATCAGCACAGTCAACAACCATCTTCCTTATCTTCAAACCCCTTCCAACCTTCCCAGCAATTAACACAGAACAATGGTCACATTCAACAGCCAGTTTCCTTATCACTACCCTTCCAGGAAGCCCCACCAAACAATGGGCACATCCACAAACCAATTGCCCTTTCATCACACCCCCTCCAACCTAGAAATAGCAGCTCTCCAGCAGCCCTGGCCCCACTCAATGCACAGCAGCCAAGAATGTCTGAGCGCCTGCTCCGGCTGCAACGCCACTGAGGATGTTCTCCGCAGCTGAGAACGAAACGTCTGGAAGGAAAACTTTCTCCAGTAGAACACGGCACTTGATCCCGAAAGATTCTACAAACCCTAGTAATACAGCTGCTATGTTTTGAACCACTTGCAGTTTCTGGATTGTCTTCAAGGGCAGCCAAATGTCGAGCATGTCACAGTAGTCCAACGGTGAGGTTACAAAATCTCGATTCAGTGCAGCCAGATCAGCTGAGTCCAAAACATTGCCAGGAACTCACCAAATAGCCTTCAGCAAGCCGCTGTTCTCTCAGCAGCAGATCCAGAAAATAAATAAGCACAAAGGCAATAATGTGCTGACTTACAAGATTGTTTCGAACTAAGTGAGGGAGGGGGGCATACTAAAATACAGAGAATGGACTCAGTGCAATGCAGGTATATAATAATAATGCCCCCCCTTGATTACAAGATGATCAAACATCCTAAATAAACGCGAATTCATTACTACCACATCTGTTCCTGCTTCTTACCTGCCCAGCAAAGAGGCCGCAAACACCGATTATGCAGAGAATGTTGAATACAGCAGAGCCAACAATGGTTCCGACCCCAACATCTCCCTTTGTGATAAACACACCTGAAGGGGGAGAGAAACAAGAGGCCTTCAGATCTCTCAGAATGGACAGAGGTTGTTAGCCAGAGACTAGTAGAACTTTGCACAATGAGGACTGAAAAATTACTCTTACTTGCAGTCTGCTCTGTCCGTTTGACCAGCGTAGGACTCACTCCACACCATCCCCATTTCATTCATTAATTCATTGACTTACCCTGTGAGGTAGGTGAGTGTGCGACTGACCAAAAGTCACCCAGAGAACTTCCATGGCAGAGTGGGGAATCAAAGCTGGATCTTCCAGATCCTCGTCTGACACTCTAACTCAGGGGTCCTCAAACTTTTTAAATAGGGGGCCAGTTCACTGTCCCTCAGACTGTTGGAGGGCCGGACTGCCGTTACTGTACAAGGTCACGGGCCGTCAGTTCTCCGTCTTCTGCATCTCACTCCCTTTCCCACACCACACACCCCAGCCTAGGAACTCACCTCACCTCGGTATCACCTCACACTCTGTCTCCGCCACCTCAGCCCAGTGCCGGAAGTGTGCATTGCTAATGCGAGTTTAGGTCGAACGTCACTTCCGGTCTGATTTTGCCATAACCCGGCGGGCCGCATAAACGTCCTCAGCGGGCCGCATCTGGCCCGCGGGCCGTAGTTTGAGGACCCCTGCTCTAACTCCTACACCACACTGGCTAGAATGCTTTCTCAGAACATCACAGCATGCAGTACTTTCAGGGCAACTTAAACATGATAACGCCCTCGATCCAGATTCACCTGTAATAACCGTTACTTTCCGATGCACATAAAAGATGGTATGAAAATGAGATTGTAGACAGAAGACACTTGTCTGAATCCCTTGAGTGAACAGGTCACCTGTGAGGCATCATGATGTGAGACGGCCAGACTGGGCAACATGTGATGATATGGTAAAGTTTTCTGAGTGCTGTTGAGCGGTCTGTTTTTAAAATGTTTTTATTGTTTTATCATATGCTGTACTTGGCCCTGAGCCCTATGGGGAATGGGCAGAATAGAAATATACTAAAATAAATAAATGTGCTGTGGATTCTCCAAAGAAAACTCATTTCCCAAGAACAGCTCTCCCAATCTAGCATGGATCTAACAGCACGTGACAAGGTTTGGTGCCGCCAGCATTCCTGTGACTCAGTCCGCCTTTGCTGGGCAGGTTGTCCTGACTACAGACTTCACCACAGCCACGACCCCTGCAAAATGTTGGCTCCACTTGGCACGGGAAGGCTGTGCCAGCAAAGAACCTTTCCCAAGCGTCTTGAGCTTCAGCCACAGCAGGAGCCTAGCAGTGCTGGCAGGGAGCTCCGCCCGATCCCTCGCATCTCAAAGCTGGACATGAGGCACACACATCAACTACAGCCACACCGAGACAGGCCACAATAGGAGCCGGTCTACAGGAAATGGTTGGCCATGAGGCGGGTCAGAGTTCTTCTGGCCTGATCATTCCTGGAGTAATGGTACCAGAAATCACAGAGGCATAAAGAACTGTCACTAGGCAAACAATGATCGGCCAAAACACTCAATTCCATGCAAAGTTCTGATTGCCCACTAATTCCATATGAAGACCCCGGGTTATTTATTCTTCGTTTCAATAATAAAATCTTCCACAGTGGTGTAAGCTTAAATCATTCATAGAGGATGTCAAAAGAAGAAATGTTGCAAGGAGCAGTCTGTTACTGACATCAATCTCTCGCCCTTCTCATCAATGATTGGAATCAAGCACAAAATCTTTGATAAGCACAAAATAGTTAGGAAGGTGAGAAGTTAATGTCAGTAGTAGATTGCTCCTTGCAACGTTCCTTCTTTCGGTGTCCTCAATGAATGATTTAAACTGATTTTTCTGCAGACCGTATGAATTCACTTTAGTGCAGACTGTTTGGGAATAGAGGTTATGTCTAAGTGCCTGCGTGCACTCTTGTGTTTCATATTGCAGTCTGTTTAAGGTAGAAGTTTTGGAATATCTAAGTGCCTTTTGTGCACATTTATATTGTTCATCTCCCAGTTGGCAAAAAAAAAAAATATGTTTTGACAGTATAGTTTCACCCTGACGTTTTTCCTATTATAGTCTTGCTTAAACTCAGGGAGCCCCCCTTTTTTCCCTTTCCAATGAGCCAAAGCATGAAGAAATTTATTTTGATATGCCAAAGCGGAGTCCATGAGAACAATTCAATTGTTTATGTGATTTTTATCCAATGTCATTGGCAGGGCTGGTGCATCCCAGTAGGCCAGACAGGCAGCCACCTAGGGGTGCTCAGAGGCTCCAAGCACCTCCGGGCCCATCTGCCGCCCTGCTCAGTCTTCCTGGGTCTGTGCTTCTGCTGGAAGGCTGAGCAGGGGCGGCATGTGCACTCTCAGAGGCGCACGCACCGCTTGCCCATGACAGGCAGACCGGGGGCTGCATGCGAGAAGACTGAGCAGGGGCTGCAGCTGAGCAGTGGTGCACAGTGCACTCTTGGAGGTGCTCAGAGACTGCTCTAAAAGGGGCAGTCTCCGAGCATCTCTCCAGCAGCGAATGCACTGCTTCCCCACAGCCCCCTGTCAAGTCGGCTGATTCAATAACGAGGCCTTGTTGATACAAAGTAGCTAGTTTATTGATATCATTGTTCTCGACTACAAGGAGATTGAAAGACTGAGGATCATGCAGTAGAATGTAATCATATAAGGTACACTTCAAAGGGATTCTTGAGGGGGGGGGGGTGCTATGCGGGGCACATTCACACATTGATGTTACAATTTCGTTCTCAGGCCTGTTCTGGCCTTGAGCGTCTCCTCCCCCGATGCCCAGCCTGAGAAAGCACTATAATCTCTTTCACATATTCCCATTTCAAAGCAAACTACATAACAAAGGAAAGGAGGAGGGGAAAGGAGAGTTCCAGCTAGCAGCATTGGCATACAGTATGGCTTTTACCCAGGGTGCTTTTCTCCTGAACCAAAGATGAAGTACAGACTTGACCAGAGTTAAAGCAGACTTGACACCCCCACTCAGCCTTCTCAGGCAGACTTGTGCAGTGCCATCTAAGAGGCACTCAGAGACTGCGCTCCATATGGCAGTCTTTGAGTGCCTTCCAAGAGTGCACTGTGCATGGCCACCATCGCACCTGCCCTCCTCGCAGGGTGGGGGGTGGGGTGGCGGGGCAGGCATAGGTGCGGGGGAGGTGGCCTGGGGCACCAGAAACCCTAGCGCTGGCCCTGGTAATCGGATAAACTGCAAAGAAACATCTTTTAATTTTGTGAGTCCAGCAACTGTTTGATATGCATATGATTTTATTTACAAATCTTACATTGCTATTTCATGAATTTTATTCTCTTTGTAGTGACAATCAAGTCCTTACATAAACTCAAGAGCTCCCAAAATGAAGCTCCCAGCATTACATCTATCTTGATCTGAAGTAGCTTCTCTTCCCACATTTCGTGGCTCTCACCCTTTCACTGTAGAGTATGAAGCATGTTCCTACAAGGGATTTCGACTCAGCAGAGCACATAACACAAGGTGGATGGAATCCAGTTGCAATGAAATACTATTGTGAGTTTTGGAGGCTCCCCAAGATCTCAAGAGGAGGTTCCTTCTCAGACCTGCCACTTGGAATCCATCAGGGAGATGCCAACAACTGGACCAAGAGCTTCATAACTGCATCTAATGAGAGCTCACTGTTTGATGGACTCTCTCATGTTCGCAATCTGTGCCGCAAGTCTTGTCCAATTTCAGATGTGTCCTGGGTCTTGCCTGGGACCTAATAGATGACAATATCCTCACTTAAAGGAGTCACCAGGATGTCCAAAGGACTTCCTGTTTCCAGTTTGGTGTAGTGAATAAGTGCACAGACTCTAATCTAGGACAACCAGGTTTGATTCCCCAGTTCTCCATATGCATCTGCTGAGTGACATTGGATCAGTCACAGTTCTTGAAAGAGCAGTTCTCTCTCAACTCCACCTACCTCACAGAGTGTCTGTTGTGCGGAGGGGGAAGGGAAAGGAGATTGCGAGCTGCTCTGAGACTCCGAGTGAAATCCAATCTCCTCCTCCTTCTGAATATACTTGATTATTAAGAAATTCTTCAGAAGCCAACTCTGTTACTCCCACCTGCAGAGGCTGGATGTCTGCCCTACCAGAAACAGGGACTCTCTCTCCCTTGCGGGGTGCACTTTTCCATGGAATCCTCTCATAGTCGGAAGGGACCTCCAGGGTCATTTAGTCCAATCCCCTGTGCAATGCAGGAAATTCGCAAATACCTCCCCCCCTCCCAGTTACCTCTGCTCCAGCAGTTGGCAAAAAAAAAGCCCTCCAGGATCCCTGGCCAGCCCGATCTGGAGAAAATTGCTCCTATCAAGTGGTGACCAGCATTTCTCCCTCAGCCTTCTTGCCTGGGACTTACACCGCTGAACTTTTAGCAGATCTCCTCCCGGCTAAAGGAACTCGTTTTAGTTTGTTTTCATTGTGTGCTAGTCTCATTTATTCTTCATATTGCGTTTTTAAAAGTATCTATCACTCAGCTTCCTTAATTTATAGGAAGCGAGTCTTTGCTGGAGAGTAATGTACGAATAGCGATGCTTGCACTTTAAGCTTTCCTTAATGGCATCAAGATGTGGGTGATTTAATTACCTATAACAGAGGTAAAGAGTTCTGGAGCAGAGCTGCCAGCCGCCATGAAGGTTGCTCCCGCAACATCTTCACTGAGATGCAAACGCTGTGAAGAAAAAAAAGGGAGAGTGTCTTTACGGGAAGCAAAACAGAAGAAGTCCCCAGTCAGAATCTCCTCCAAAGCAGAACAGTGCGGAACTGAGGCTGCAACAGAATCCTCTTTCCACTCCCCAGTACTGCAACATCATCCCAAGGGAGGAGAATATTTGGAGGAGAGATGTCTGGAGGTTGTGGCTCAAGATCTTCATTATGGTTTCCAATTCTGTGCTTGAACATTCCTAGAGGTTTGGGGGTAGAATGTGGAGAGGGCAGGACTTGGAATGGGGAGAGACCTTGGCAGGATATAATTCCCTAGAATTAACCCCCCAAAGCCGCCTTTTTCTCTAAGCGAACTGACCTCCGTAGTCTAGAGATCAGCTATAACTTCAGGAGGCCTGCAGGCCCCACCTGGAGGTCTAAATCCAAAGAGATCCATGGAATAAGGTTGAACTACGGAATAACAACAAAATGCGAATAAATAACTAACACCACATCACTATATACAAATCTGAATATTTCAATAGTTCATATGCACAACATTATGGTCCCTCAATTACACACAGGAACAGTCCACTGCAGAAAAATTCTCATAAATGTCCTTAAAGTGCAAAGTTCTTCTCAACCCCAGACGAGTGGGGGAAAGTGCTTGCGCCGATCCTATGCTTGATTAAAGTACTTTCAAAAATCTCTTGTCGATTTCAATTTCAATTCAATTCGGCATACAGAGATGTGGTGTTAGTCATTTATTCGCATTTTGTTGTTATTCCGTGGTTCAACCTTATCCCCCTTCTGCTGGCCCAGGTCCCAGGCAGGCAGGGGTGATGAGGTGCCTCTGCCTCGCTCCACGGCCTGGTTGCTACCAGGCCACGGACCGGTACTGGTCTGCAGCCGGGTGGTTTTATTCAGTAGAAGTTTTAAAATCTTTACTTAATTCCTCTTTTTTCATCAAAGCCTTAGGACACCATTAGCTGGATCCCAGGGATCCTTTCTGCTAATGGATATGGCTTCTCCTAGCAGAAAAGTCTTGTCCACCAGGAATAGGTGCCTTATGGGCAGGGTTGCCAGCTCGGGGTTGGGAAATACCTGGATATATCAGGGTGGAGCCTGGGGAGGGCAGGGACCTCAGCAGGAGATGTTGCCGTAGAATCCATCCTCCAAAGCGGCCATTTTCTTCCGGAGAACTGATCTTGGTTGCCTATTTATGAATTTGGGGAGGGACGGTGGCTCAGTGGTAGAGCATCTGCTTGGGAAGCAGAAGGTCCCAGGTTCAATCCCCGGCATCTCCAACTAAAAAGGGTCCAGGCAAATAGGTGTGAAAAACCTCAGCTTGAGACCCTGGAGAGCAGGGGAGGGATGGTGGCTCAGTGGTAGAGCATCTGCTTGGGAAGCAGAAGGTCCCAGGTTCAATCCCCGGCATCTCCAAAAAAGGGTCTAGGCAAATACATGTGAAAAACCTCAGCTTGAGACCCTGGAGAGCCACTGCCAGTCTGAGAAGACAATACTGACTTTGATGGACCAAGGGTCTGATTCAGTGTAAGGCAGCTTCATATGTCCATATATTCAATTGTAACAGTGGGAGATCTCCAGGTGTCACCTGGAGGCTGGCAACCTTAAGTTACGGCCCCACCTTCATGGAACATATCTATAGGATCCAGCCCCACCTCTCTGGTTGTTCATCACTAAAAGTCAACACAATACTACCTGAGAGTGGTAACTTGAATTTAGGAAATAATGATTAATGTTATAAATATATACTTGTCTTCTGGAAACTACACTAACAGCCTGGGCCATGCAGCTCCTCTGTATACAAATTTAATGCAACTATGTAGATAGTTTCTTAACAAATCGTTTCAAATTCCAAATTTCATACACCCAATGGTAGCGCATATAATTCCTGAACTTTCTAATTTACTTTTGACAGTGATGCGAGAAGTATAAAGTAGGAACAGTTCAAATATTCAGGGAAATTATGCTCCTAGAAATATCTGAATCCCAACAACTTCTACCAGAGGACAAAACAGAGGGAGACCTTTCAAGTTCGCCAGAACTCCATAAGGATGGGTGTTCATTTTTAAAAAGACAGAAAAAAAAAGAGTTGGGAAGACAAAAAATTTAGGGCACTCCAGAGATGCTCCAAGCCTGCATCTTGCAGAGTTCCAAAGTGCATAGAATATGTAGCCTTTTTCAGATGTGTGTAGCTTTGATACACATGAATATGCCTCAGATTTCTTTAAGGGAACATATTCATACATATTCATTCATACATGCTGGTTATTACCTTTAAAGCCCTATATGGCCAAGGACCTGCCAACCTGAGGGACCGTCTCTCCCCATACGAACCCCAGAGAGCACTGAGGTCAGCAGGGAAGAGCCAGCTGACTATCCCTGGACCAAAGGAGGCCAAACTTCAAAACACCCGTACACGGGCCTTCTCCATCGCAGCTCCACGCCTATGGAACCAGCTCCCGGAAGAAGTGCGAGCCCTGCGGTGCCTTGACCAGTTCCGCAGGGCCTGCAAGACCACCCTTTTCAGGATGGCCTTTGCTGGCTGAGAGACTGCTGTGGGTGACTTCGCTATTATGATTTATAAATGGAATTAGCACCTGGAAATGTGTTAATTGGAATGTTTTTAAGTTAATGTGATTTTAAACCCTGTATAATTTTATGAAATGTTGTTAGCCGCCCTGAGCCCGCCTCGGCGGGGAGGGCAGGATATAAATAATTTTTATTATTATTATTATTATTATTATTATTATTATTATTATTATTATTATTATTATTATTATTATTATTATTATTATTATTATAATAATATCTAAGCTGTACATGTATGGGATATAGGTGTTTCCCCGTTCACACAAAATGGCAACCATGTTGATCAGGAGTAGCATGCTCTCCTGTTTATGCCTAGTGAAAGCATCAAAACTGAACATCTTAAAAGAGCCTGTATTGCACACTTAATTGGTTAGGAGGTGCTGCTGAGTGCAAAACAGGTTTTTCATCATCAAATTGCTCACAGAAATGAACACTCTAAAGCCAGTCAAACAATTTATACATCAAAGATGATGGAAAGTATAAAGATTACAATTCTGGGTCACTGCAATCTGTTAATAAATATGGGAAGGTAGTACCAGCAGATACTTACTTCACAAATCTTTTCCAATGAAGGGACAAAGAAATCATCACAAACGATCGCCAAAGCATAGAACATGTAGACAGCCTGGAAAAAAACAGAACATACTCTATGTAGAAGGGCCAGTTTAAATAGGATACTATCCCAATTCCATTATTTCAAATTATTTAATCTTCAAAGGACTCAGGACTCAACTGCCTGTTGGTTTTGAAAGACACCAGAGGAATATCTACACTGCAGACTGAGTTAACAGCAATCCCTGCTTCCCAGGGAACCATGGGAACTGTAGTTTTGCAATGGCTGCTAGAGAAACCTCTCATAATCCTCACTCTCCATGTTTCCATTCCTACTATTATTTGAAGGAAGCCATGGCAATTTGCTATAAAATGAATAAGTGCGTATAATGTAGAAACATCCTAAAGTGAATTTCAAGGGAATTGAAAACAAATCAGCCAGTATCATAATGCCTCTGTATAAATCGATGGTGCGGTCTCATTTTGAATACTGTGTACAATTTCTGGTCACCGCACCTCAAAAAGGATATTATAGCATTGGAAAAAGTCCAGAAAAGGACAACTAGAATGATTAAAGGGTTGGAACACTTTCCCTATGAAGAAAGGTTGAAACGCTTGGGGCTCTTTAGCTTGGAGAAATGTCGACTGCGGGGTGACATGATAGAGGTTTACAAGATTATGCATGGGATGGAGAAAGTAGAGAAAGAAGTACCGTATTTTTTGCACCATAAGACTCACTTTCCCCCCCAAAAAAAGGGGAGGGAAAAGTGTGTGCGTCTTAAGGAGCGAATACTGCAAAAAATTCACACAAATGCCTCTAAATTCACACAAACAGCTCTAAAAACTAGGTGCGTCTTATGCTCAGATGCGTCTTATGGAGCGAAAAATACGGTACTTTTCTCCCTTTCTCACAATACAAGAACTCGTGGGCATTCAATGAAATTGCTGAGCAGTCAGGTTAAAATGGATAAAAGGAAGTACTTCTTCACCCAAAGGGTGATTAACATGTGGAATTCACTGCCACAGGAGGTGTTGGTGGCTACAAGCATAGCCAGCTTCAAGAGGGGGTTAGATAAAAATATGGAGCAGAGGTCCATCAGTGGCTATTAGCCACAGTGTGTATATATATATATATATATGTGTGTGTGTGTGTGTGTGTGTGTGTGTGTGTGTGTGTATATATATATATATATATATATATATATATATATATATATATATATATATATATGTGTGTGTGTGTGTGTGTATAAATTTTTTGGCCACTGTGTGACACAGAGTGTTGGGCTGGATGGGCCATTGGCCTGATCCCACATAGCTTCTCTTATGTTCTTATGTGACACAGAGTGTTGGACCGGATGGGCCATTGGCCTGATCCAACATGGCTTCTCTTATGTTCTTAAAGTGCATTTGATGCATTTCCAAAAACCTGCAGTACAATATGCATGGAGGTATCACTAGTGCTCCACTGATAACCTACGTTCATCCAGCACTCCACACCACAGAAAGGCATCAGCCCACAGACAGGCTCAGCCATCTGCCTTATCAGCTATGCAGGAACAACAATAACTGCATCTTTTAGTGTCAGGACTCAAGTCCACCAGCAGCTCTTGAACCAATGCGGCACAGAAACACCACCCAGGTCTGGTTAAATGAAAGAACAACTGGAAGATCAGTCACACCAAACCAGCAAGTCTTCCTATCCCCATATGCTAACCTAGGGGAGATGATACATCCTGCCCCCTATAAAAGGTTTCCAGTTGAGCTAGTTTGTTGATCAGAGCAATTAGGATACCTATCTGACCTTGGTCATCCTCCATCTCCACAATAACCCCTCTCTACAGGAATTGGGTCTGACATCTAGAGTCTCTTCACATGGGCTTCCCATATGTTTGGTTTAGCACCTCATTAAGGAAAACAGCCATGTCGACAGGTCCTTCATTCACCAGGTATGTCCCTGAGGAATATAGGAATCCTGATGAAGCTACACAACACTGGGTATTCTGAGCAAGGATTCTCTAGAAGCAGTTGAATAGGATGGGGTCCCGATTCCCCTTGGCTCCAAGAGGTATTTAAGGACCTCTGACACCATCCACAAATTAATTAACCACCAGGACAGCAGTACACAGTTAAATGAGATGCCATTAACTGAGGCATCTGCAAAAATGAGCGTCACTAATGAACAAAAAACAAGGCTGCAGACATTACTATGTGGGATGGCAAGTGAAATGGCGTCATTATTTAGTGTGGGGGCCTAGTTGATAGCAGAGTAACCCCCATTGTTAGACACCTCCCATTTGTTCCTCTGTCTATCTGGATTAATCCAGTTCCTCTTCACAGTAGAAATGCATCAGTGTCTCCCTTTGGCTTCTTTGCAGTTCAAATCCGAAAAATATTAAGAGAAGCCCTACGAGAGTGAAGAAGCTGAGCTGGAGAGGCAGCCGAGCGTTTGGGAACTCAAGAGCAATTATTCAGATGAGGCTCAGAGTCTGCTCGAGAGCAAGCCCAGATCACAGGGCCAGTTGGAAGGCAGAGCCAATTGCCAGGCAGGTAATCGAAAAGAAAAGCAGGTGAACAGGCAGGGAAGCTGATGGGTAGAAAAGAGAGAAGACAGGCAAGGGCACTAGAAGCAAAGTTGAGTGAACCTCATGGGCAAGACCAGAGTTTGGCTGTGGTTCGGCGTTCAGTCAAAAAACAGAAATGTGGAGAGCTCTGCTCAACAAGTGCAACTGGATGCCTATTCTGTGGAGGGGGTGGCAGGTCAGACCCCGCCCCTCCAGCAAGTTCTCATGGGAGACTAGCTACTGCACTTCCAAGGGGGCTGGACTGGGTCTTGGACAATACTCCCTCTAAAGCTGTAGAGTCTTGTGAGCAAAAATTCACCTTTGTGAGCTACTGGAATTAAAGTTGTGAGCCACTGCATAGATTAGTTTGCTCTGGGGCCATTTCTCCTGAGGGAAGACAAAAGTGTACCGGAGGCTAAAAAACTGTGAGCTAGCTCACACTAACTCAGCTTAGAGGGAACAGTGGTCTTGGGGTGAAGAAAAGGCTGTCCAGGGCAAGCAGAGCTTTGCTGGGAGCTGAACACCAACACTGGCTCTCCTTTCTCTAGAGAGCCAGTTTGGTGTAGTGGTGAAGTGTGCGGACTCTTATCTGGGAGAACCGGGTTTGATTCCCCACTCCTCCACTTGCAGCTGCTGGAATGGCCTTGGGTCAGCCATAGCCCTGGCAGAGGTTGTCCTTGAAAGGGCAGCTGCTGTGAGAGCCCTCTCAGCCCCACCCACCTCACATGGTGTCTTTTGTGGGGGAGGAAGGTAAAGGAGATTGTGAGCCGCTCTGAGACTCTTCGGAGTGGAGGGCGGGATATAAATCCAATATCTTCATCTACCTCACAGGGTGTCTGTTGTGGGGGAGGAAGGGAAAGGAGATTGTGAGCCGCTGAGACTCTTTGGAGTGGAGGGCAGGATATAAATCCAATATCTTCATCTATCTCACAGGGTGTCTGTTGTGGGGGAGGAAGGGACAGGAGATTGTGAGCCGCTCTGAGACTCTTCGGAGTGGAGGGCGGGATATAAATCCAATATCTTCATCTATCTCACAGGGTGTCTGTTGTGGGGGAGGAAGGGAAAGGAGATTGTGAGCCGCTCTGAGACTCTTCGGAGTGGAGGACGGGATATAAATCCAATATCTTCATCTACCTCACAGGGTGTCTGTTGTGGGGGAGGAAGGGAAAGGAGATTGTGAGCCGCTCTGAGACTCTTTGGAGTGGAGGGTGGGATATAAATGCAATATCTTCATCTATCTCACAGGGTGTCTGTTGTGGGGGAGGAAGGGAAAGGAGATTGTGAGCCGCTCTGAGACTCTTCGGAGTGGAGGGCGGGATATAAATCCAATATCTTCATCTACCTCACAGGGTGTCTGTTGTGGGGGAGGAAGGGAAAGGATATTGTGAGCCGCTGAGACTCTTTGGAGTGGAGGGCGGGATATAAATCCAATATCTTCATCTATCTCACAGGGTGTCTGTTGTGGGGGAGGAAGGGAAAGGAGATTGTGAGCCGCTCTGAGACTCTTTGGAGTGGAGGGCGGGATATAAATCCAATATCTTCATCTATCTCACAGGGTGTCTGTTGTGGGGGAGGAAGGGAAAGGAGATTGTGAGCCGCTGAGACTCTTTGGAGTGGAGGGCGGGATATAAATCCAATATCTTCATCTATCTCACAGGGTGTCTGTTGTGGGGGAGGAAGGTAAAGGAGATTGGGAGCCGCTCTGAGACTCTTTGGAGTGGAGGGCGGGATATAAATCCAATATCTTCATCTACCACACAGGGTGTCTGTTGTGGGGGAGGAAGGGAAAGGAGATTGTGAGCCGCTCTGAGACTCTTCAGAGTGGAGGACGGGATATAAATCCAATTTCTTCATCTACCACACAGGGTGTCTGTTGTGGGGGAGGAAGGGAAAGGAGATTGTGAGCCGCTCTGAGACTCTTCGGAGTGGAGGACGGGATATAAATCCAATATCTTCATCTACCACACAGGGTGTCTGTTGTGGGGGAGGAAGGGAAAGGAGATTGTGAGCCGCTCTGAGACTCTTCGGAGTGGAGGACGGGATATAAATCCAATATCTTCATCTACCACACAGGGTGTCTGTTGTGGGGGAGGAAGGGAAAGGAGATTGTGAGCCGCTCTGAGACTCTTCGGAGTGGAGGGCGGGATATAAATCCAATATCTTCATCTACCACACAGGGTGTCTGTTGTGGGGGAGGAAGGTAAAGGAGATTGTGAGCCGCTCTGAGACTCTTTGGGGTGGAGGGCGGGATATAAATCCAATATCATCTTCTTCTAGTCTGTGGCCTCGAGCTTCTCACTACAGAGGGAGCCTGTATACAGAGGGGCCAGCCACCTTCCCCTTCCCGTTCAAATCCCAGCCAATCCTGACAGAGGCCTCGTGGAAAAAACCTGGTTCTCTAAAATTTATTGTCTGTTTAAAAATTTGGTTCAGACTTCGGATGTGGCCTGTTTGGTCAATACAATTCAGAAACGGCCTTGCTAAAGCTGGAGCACCCTGGCCTTGTGAAACCACAGATAACACCCAGCGGGAGGGAGGAGGAAGATATGTGGTCCCAGCTTCCAATTGGCCGCATTCCATTCAGTTAAGGTCTAGGATTCGCACCTGTGAGAAAGAGGGAACCAAGCTGCAGATAGTTTTGCTTCTTCTCCCCCTGGTCAGATCACTGTTTAGGTCATCAGCTTTGCTACTGGCCTGACAAATTCATCTGGGGTCCCTATTGATCTTTAGGCCTGAGACCATAAGGGTCTTCATTTACGGACAGACTGCATCTTATTCAATCTTTCGTATTTCCCAAATGGTTATTTTTTTTTCACTCCATCCTGACCACTTTATCTTCTGAGCTCATCAATTCATGGCAAAAAAGTTTGAACTCTGTTTTGCAGCAGCACAAGAAACCCAGATGCACAAGGGTGGCCTAAATTTTCCTGACCTACGCACTTACTAACAAACATAATGAAAATGATACAGAAAGGTGATCTAGCCAACTGGCTGAAACCTCTATTCATACTCCATTCACCTTTGACCAGTTTGGAGAGAGCCAGTTTGGTGTAGTGGTTAAGTGTGTGGACTCTTATCTGGGAGAACCAGGTTTGATTCCCCACTCCTCCACTTGCACCTGCTGGCATGGCCTTGGGTCAGCCATAGCTCTGGCAGAGGTTGTCCTTGAAAGGGCAGCTGCTGTGAGAGTCCTCTCAGCCCCACCCACCTCACAGGGTGTCTGTTGTGGGGGAGGGAGATAAAGGAGATTGTGAGCCGCTCTGAGACTCATGAGTGGAGGGCAGAATATAAATCCAATGTCTTCTTCTTCTTCTTCTTCATTCAAGAAGTAATTTGAACAGACTCTCACTCCCATCCTGCCTCAATTTAACATCTATTTAACATCTATGCTTCGCTTATGGGACACAGACAAATTATTTCCAGGTACCTCTAGATACTCATCTTTTCTGTTTCAGAGACGGTTTCTTCCTGGCAATGATTCCAAAATAGCCAAGATCTGGAGACCAGCTGATTTGACACAATTAGTGGATATAGCCTCCGAATCTGGACTTTTACCCAAAACAACGCTGGAACACAAGCTACACAACTCTGTTCCTTGGTTTTTCTATCTGCAACAATCAGTATGCAACAACAACTCTTAATCTTCCAAAAATCATGACTTCTCATTCCTTCTTTGAAACTTTTCTCAACAATTCGGAAAATACTTCAAAAGGACTGATACCATGTTTTGTTTTGTTTTGTAAAAGTTTTTCTCAGTGTCTATCTGGAATTTAATTTTCTTTTGAAAAGACCCTAATTAAGAATTAGAACTCTTGGACTGGATTCCATAGTTTAATGACTGGAAGTAGATGACTAAGTACTAAAAAAAAAATCATTTATTGTTCCATATGTTCCAGCTCATCTCCCTCTCTGGCTGCATTTCTAGCACTGATGCACTATCACTGATTTTACTCAGTCTGAAATCAACACATTATTTCACTTGGAGAGACCCCTCTCTACAGTTTAAACAGATGAAAAGGAGGGTGGGGGTGGGGAGGAGAGAAACCTAACAGTGCAGCATGCAATCTTTATTCGTGGAAAGGAACAAGAGTCCAGTAGCACCTAAGAAAATTTGTGGCAGGGCATGAGCTTTTGTGGGTCACTCCTCATTTTTCAGATAAAGCTAGAATGTGAGTCCACTGGTCCTTATATCTTGGAGAGTGGAGAGATTTCAGATGACAAAAGACAATAGCAGGCACTGGTAATGAGACCAGAAACCTAGGTCTCAATTTAATCCTGGAGGATGCATTGAGCTTCCTCAATTGCAATTCAGTAGTCTCTCTATTTCTAATCTCCTTTTGAAATTCCTTTGTAAGAGAATGGTTACTCTTAGGTCAGCAACTGTATGTCCTGGAAGGTTAAATGTTCCCCCAATGGTTTTTGAATGTTTTGTTTTCTAATGTCAGACTTATGCCCATTTATTCTTTGCATCCTCCTGGATTGAATCCTCCTGGACCAAACTGAGACCTAGGTTTCCTGTCTCAGTGTTTGGGTGTGACAGGATCAGACAAACCAGTTCACAACGAACCACGAATTGGCCATTTTAAACTCAAATCATGATTCATGTTTTGGTTCATTCCCATCCCTACTCATAAGGCTTCTTTTCCTTACCCAATACTTAGGCTCATAATAACACAAAACATTTACAAATCAAAACACCACACTCACCAAGTCCTGACTGCTATTATTTAACAGCAGCTACCTCATGAAAGCTGAGTAGTGGTTAGAGATTCCTAACTAGGATCTAGGAGACTCAGGTTTGAACCCCCATTCTGCTGTGGAAGCTCACTGGAATGACTCTGGGCCAGTCATCTACATTCAGGCTGCAATCACACACAAAGATGCACTTTCAGTCCACTTCCAATGCCCTTTCCAACTGGATTTTGCCAGTTTACACAGCAAAATCCAGTTGGAAAGTGCACTGAAAGTGGATTGAGAGGGCATTATTTAGTGTGTGTAATCACAGATTAATTTACCTCACAGACTGCTGAGAGGATAAAATGGAGGAAAAGAGAATGCTGCTCTTGGTCCCCATGTAGGAGAAACACTGGATATAAATGAAGTAAATATATAATAAGTATAGTTGAAAGGGAAAGGCAGATAAAAGATAGGGTTAGTGGGTGAGAAAGAGAGAAGGAGAGAAGAAAACAGGAAAAGGTGAGGATATGGCAGGCTATAGGAGGGAAAAGAAGAAGTACCGCATGTGGAAAGAGAAACAGGGGAAAGTGAGGTGCTCCTCCCAAGTCCTTGAGTGTTCTCCAGGACCTCACTGCACAACTAGACCTGGCAGACTGAGCCAAACTGCCAGGGTAGGGAAGAAGGGAAAGCTGAAGACACTGAAGCAGATAAAGGTAGATGAAGATGTTGGATTTAAACCCCGCTCTATACCCTGAATTTCAGAGTCTCAGATCGGCTCACAACCTTCTTTCCCTTCCTCCCCCACAACAGACACCTTGTGAGGTGGGTGGGGCTGAAAGAGCTCTCACAGAAACTGCACTTTCAAGGACAACTCTGTGAGAACTATGACTGACCAAAGGCCATTCCAGCAGCTGTAAGTGGAGGAGTGGGGAATCAAATCCGGTTCTCCCAGATAGACCACTACACCAAACTGGCTCTCAAGCAGGTTGGCTGGTCTTACAGGTGGGGAGAAGAGAAGAAAGCAGGAAAACAGAGATGCCAAGGGGGCTGCCGGAGAAGGTAAAGATGGTTAAATGAGATGGCCCCTTAGCGTTGTCATGTTCCAGAGATCAATTTCCTTGGAGAAAATGGCTGTGCTGAAAGGTGGAGTGTATGAAATTATCCTCTGCTAAGGTCCCTCCCCTCCCCAAACACCACCATCCCAGGCTCCACCCCCAAAATCTCCAGATATTTCCCAACCCAGGTCTGGCAAACCTATGGCCTCCCTGCAAGTCCTTGCAGGCCCTCCACTTGTCTATATGTAATCTGCATGAGGGATGTCTCTGTGAAGGTGAGAATTCCGCCTTCTGTGGCTCAGGCACTGGAATGGAGCTCGGTAGGTAAGGGGTGCATGGTAGAAAAGGGGCAGGATGCAATGGTGCCTGGGTAGGGGATGCTACAATGAATGTTGCCTGGCAGGTCATCGGAACAGCATGGAAAGGGCTGTGGCTTAGGGGGAGAGCATCTTTGCATGCAAAGGGTTCCGGCTTCAATCCTTAGCATCTCCAGCTAAAACAATCAGGGAGCAGGTGATGTGAAAGTCCTCTGTCTGAGGCTCAGGAAAGCCACTGTCAGTTAGAAGAGACAAGATCAATTTTGATAGATCAAGGGTCTGACTCAGTAGAAGGCAGCTTCATACGAGCTAACGGCAAAATCCCCAGTTAAGCCAAACAGACAATATCCTTGGTTTTGGCCTCATGCCTCCAGGTGTCACTCCTTCCCTTCGATGCCGAAAAGGTGCTGAAGTCCTGAAACCTCAGGTCCAAATGAGACCCTGACGTCCCTCTGTTTGCCTTTATTTGAGAGCAGAGAAACTGTGATATCTGAGCACAGCAAATAAACGTCTTTTCTCTGTATAGCAAGCCAAACAATAATGCCTGGTTGCCTCGTTACAGCTTAGAATGTTCCATTACAAAATCTAGCACCTAATAACCAGCAAACTTGATCAGGTTTGCAGCCCATTAGATGACTTGCCAGTTCTCTCGTACCAGGGCAGTCATCCGCTTGGAATTCTTCTCTCACTACAAGAGAGTCTGCAATGGAGAGGAAATGCTGATCACTCAAGAGACATAAACCTTGGGCCAATATAAACATGCAAAAAATAGTATGCGGTACAGTCCTTCCTTGACAGTGTCACTTCAGACTGCAGCTGAGAGACGGCTGAACATTTACTTTTGATTTATTCAGATCATTTCTTATCCTGCTTTTATCCCCAGTGCTGACCCAAAGTGAAGTTTGAAAAATGTAAATACAATTTAAACAAACAAAACAGAGTATTAAACAAGCAGAAAAAACAAGTGGCAAGCCCTGTTTCCCTATAGCAAGAAAGCTCCCTATATGTGGAAAGGACCATTCCAGAGAAAATATTAATCTACAACCTGAATATTTCAAAGTTTTGGCAACTTTTGATTTACTCATTTTCCTTTCCCCCACTATATGTTGTATGCATTTATTCTGTAATAGTCTGTCTCGTGTTACTGTCAGAAACAGTGCTTGTCAGTTAACTGACTATAATATTTTTAATTTCATTTGGTAACATTAAATCATAGAATCATAACAGTTGGAAGAGACCTCCAGGGTCATCTAGACCAACCCCCTGCACAATGTAGGAAACTCACAAACACCTCCCCCTAAATTCACAGATCTTCATTGCTGTCAAATGGCCATGTAGCCTCTGTTGAAAAACCTCCAAGGAAGGAGAGAAGAGCTCACCACCTCCCGAGGAAGCCTGTTCCACTTAGGAACCGCTATAACAGTTAGGAAGTTCTTCCTAACGTTGAGCCGGAAACTATTTTGATTTAATTTCAACCCATTGGTTCTGGTCCTACCTTCTGGGGCAACGGAAAACAATTGCACACCATTCTCTAGATCAGGGGCTCTAGATCATCTAGAGCAGGGATGGCCAATGGTAGCTCCCCAGATGTTTTTTGCCTACAACTCCCATCACCCCCAGCCATTGGCCATGCTTGCTGGGGCTGATGGGAGTTGTAGGCAAAAAACAACTGGAGCGCTACTATTGCCATCCCTGCTCTAGATGACAGCCCTTCAAGTACTTGAAGATGGTGATCACATCACCTCTCAGCCGCCTCCTCTCTAGGCTAAACATGCCCAGCTCCTTCAACCTTTCTTCATAGGACTTGGTCTCCAGACCCCTCACCATCTTCATCGCCCTCCTCTGGACCCATTCCAGCTTGTCTATATCCTTCTTAAAATGTGGTGCGCAAAACTGAGCACAATACTCCAGGTGAGGTCTTACCAGAGCAGAGTAAAGCGATACCATCACTTCATGTGATCTGGACACTATACTTCTGTTGATACAGCCCAAAATTGCATTTTGTCTTTTTAGCCACCACATCAAATCTCACAAAAGCTGCGGTGATGCTAGAATAACTGGGGCTGAAATGCCCTGAATATTTATTATTTGAATATGCAGGGGGGAGGGGTTGGGGGGGGGGGTTGGAAGAGAAGCAATGTGCTTATGTCCTCATGTGCGTGTTTTTATATTAATTGGCACAAGTTACAAGATGATTCTGCTTGTCACTCAGAGATTTAACCTCTAGAGGCTCAAAGGATGGAAGATGCAAACAACATGCTTGCAACCTTGTAAAAGATATCTCTGTAAGGGCAATTTGGACAGTTTTTCTTTTATAACCAGGGACAGGCACCTGGAAATAGGAACAATCCCCAATGAATGGGAACAGCTGGAGTGCGTAGACGTCACCGCCTGGAGGAAAAACATCTCTGACGAAGGGGCCAGGCATTCTGTGCCTCAGTGGTAGCCCTGAGAGTGGAGGAGCAGCGCAGAGCTCTCTTGCGGTGAAGTGTCACTCTGGGACATGAAGACTTCCTGAGCCATCTCAGCAGAGCTTTTTAAATAGGCGTGTTAATATTTAATTTTGTTTTCTGTTTTTAACATAGTGGAGGATTGCTAACACAAGCAGCAAAGCGAGGAAACGGCAAGCAAGGACGTGCCCAAACGTGACCTCGTACTGCAGAAAACCAAAAGGGTACATGACATAAACTGGGGAGGGATGAATTAATGGCCTGTTGGTTGGGACAGAATCCTCATGATTGCAGCTACATAAGCTGCATATAAAAGTTGGGGGTGGAATCCCCCTCACTGAATAAGCAGTCCACAAAAACTCAAGTCTATTTTCTTCAGCCAAGCAAAAAAGAAGCACTAATGGCAAGAAAGCACACAACTCCCCCTCTTATTTGAAAATTGATTTTAATTATAATGGAATTGAACATAAGACTATGAAACACTCAGCCACGTGGATCAGTTTCCTAACAAGCCTGCTCAAGGTGACCACGGCCCCCACGTGGCTCTTCCTACCTCACAGCCACCTCCACAAGTGACGCCAGATGCCTTCATGAAATCTCCAGCATGCTGTGAAAATGATGTACGCCAACCATTTCCTTTTCAAGCGATAATCTCTCAAAGTGGCTATTAATTAAATTAATGGGGTTTATTCGGTTATAATAATCCGACGGATATAACTTTTCAATTCCCATGAACAGATGTGGATTTAAAAGTTACATGTTATTAGTCCTCAGCTGCTATTATTACTGTAAAGAAACACAGCATACAGGTTCCCTGTTTAAAAATATGCTTTCCGAAGAAAGAAGAGGGGAAGTTTTATGAGGGCGGGTGTAAACTCCCTAGTGAATCAAATCAAAGGAAATTCTCCAAGAATGAATCATTCTTTCCATGCTTTGTGATGTGTAAGAGCTCCGAATCCTCTGATGATCTTTGCTAGATAGATCATAGATCTTTGCTAGATAGATTTAGATCTGATCTATACAAGAAACACAAGTTTTGAAATCCACAGAGCAGGTTATGTGGGGGAAAGAAACGTTAGGGATGCTTTGAGGAAGAAAAGGGCAGTTGGGGGAAAGGTTAAACACCCCTCCCCATCTCTCTGCTTCAATTCACCCCCTCCTGATGCTTCTTTATGGCAAAGAATGAGCTGTTGAAGATTTCTTACATGCATTCGTGTGCACCATGGGGTCTCTCCCACATTTGAGTAAGGACAGAACTATATATTACAAGACAAAAAGGGGTTTCTCGCAGTATGATTGCCTTACAATGCAAATGCAAAAATGGGGGGAGGCATCTGCTGCACAGGGGTACTTAACCCCTTCCCCACCCCGTCTCCCTTGTAAATGCCTCCCCAATGTTTTAAATTTGGGTCCCCCCCCCAGTCAGAGCATCGGGATCCAAACCAAACAAATTTGGGGAAAAACAGCTGGGAAGAAAAAGTGAGTCCCTATAGGATGAAGTACTTCTAACCGAAACTCCCTCTAAGCTGTGGAGTCTTGTGAGCAAGAATTCTACTTTGTGAGCTACTGGCAATAAAAATGTGAGCTGCTGCATGCATTCGTTTGCTCTGGGGCCATCCTTCCTGAGCTGAGACAAAAATTTGTGAGCCGGAGGCTAAATAAACTGTGAGATTGCTCACACTAACTCAGCTTAGAGGGAACACTCCTTCCAACCATCCAAAAAAACCTCATCCACAAGCGCCTGCCTCTACATTTTGTTTGTGTTTAAGTTCACTAGTTTCCTATTATCTAACTGTACCGCTATATATTCTTGTTTTTATTCCTTCTGTATCATGTTTCTCTTAATATGCCAATAAAGACAGACTGATTGATTGACGGATAATTCCATGCATTCCCATCATCAGGTTTGATTGACGGATAATTCCATGCATTCCCATCATCAACCCACACAGGTTTCAGAATAGGCATTTGTTGAGGTATTTAATCATTCTGCTTTTAGACTGTTCATCTGAGCAGGGCCTTCTTCAGGTGCCAACATACAAATGGGCAAAATCAACAACTGTTCATGCGTGTCCCTTGTGTTGTGGCTCCCACCTTGTGGAATGGTCTGCCTTAGAAGGTCAGGAAAACTCCCAATTTTCTGGCTGTCTGCAAACTATGCAAAGTGGATGATTATTTGTCAGAGATGCTGTAGGCTGATCCTGCATGGAGCAGGGGGTTGGACTAGATGGTCTGTATGGCCCCTTCCAACTCTATGATTCAAGAGGGCCTTTTTGCACACGAAAAGGGGACTATATTAGAATGAAATGGTTCAAAAGTTGCATTGGTAAAGGGATAGGCACTGTGGCCTATTCTGCTATTTTGCTACACCGTTTTAAATTTCTGCTTGTTTCCAGATTTCTGTAGTCCAAATCCTATCGCACTCTTCATTGGAGGTCCCATTCCATTGATTGTACTTGATGTACACCATGTAATCCATCCTGAGTTTCAGAGAGAAAGGTGGACAATAACTAACCTAAATAAATAAATGCCCTTAATAGTAAAGGAAAGGCTATGTGCCACATTTAAAAATGAAAGAAAAAGGCAGCCAAATACCTAAAGCATGGGGTGGGGGAGACTGATGGCTGTGCCAGCATTTGCTTTGTTAATAGGCAGGTCTCTCATTTCAGTTACAAGCCAAGAGGCAGTTGGGCTCAACTGTGGCTGAGACCAAAAGAGAGTCTGTCTTAAGAAGGCTGAGACCAAAAGGATAGCTATGATGTCTCCAATCCAAAACGCTATGCAAATTCTGTGTCTTTGCAAAGGAGATTTGACCCCTCTTCCTTCTGTTTGTGAGCTTAGTTATGGTAATACAGTCCTTAATTCCTACCCTTAGAAGTGTATTTGTGCAAGCTATTTAAAAACCTTCAACGTGCCAAAACTTTTACATGGGCACATCCTTTCAAAAGGTCTATTTTGTCCTTGTGGTACAGAGGCGATAGAGATGGTGTCCTCTGTGCTGTTGTTGTGTAACTACTGCAATGGAGTGAGAGCTGATGTAATTGCTCCATTCTTGACTACAGTACCAGCTGATTACCCTTTTTTTCCCCCTTGCTGAAGAGAATGTAACGTATCACTGAAAAAGTGCCTCTCTTTCTCAGTGTATCCACTGAGTCTAGATTCTGAATGCTGAATGAAGTCTGTTAATCAAACACGTACAATTGCTTTATTTTGTTTTAATGATTATGTTATTGAATGGCATATGGACTGTATAAAACTATCATGTCTTTTTGAGTAGTTGGCAGTCTCTGAGAGGGCATAGTGCTTCATAGGGAATTCAGGCAAAACAGGAGAGCACTTCAGAAGGAAGAAACAGATTCCAGCAAGAGGGATGTCAGTGTGGTGACTCTTTAGTGACCATGGCTAGCAGCCACTGATAGACCTGTCCTTCCTGAATCTGTCTAATGTCCTTTTAAAGCTGCCTTTATCTGTGGCCATCATTGCATCCTCTGGCAGCAAAATCCACATCTTAATCACTCACTGTATAAAGAAATATTTCCTTCCTTATTAGTCAGTCTAATACGAACATAAGGATCATGTGGAAGCCACTGTATCTGCTAAAGGGAGGAACACTTGAACATGAGGTACTGACAGATCCTTCCATAAAAGAAGAGCTCTCCTTTATGAGGAAGAGGCACCTGACACTCCAAGAGAACATCCAGATGGCCAGTGTTGTGCTGGAGATGAGGGTAATGTATTATGTATTGTAACGTCACTGGCGGAAGTGGAGTGCAGCTTCTTAAGTCTTGGAAGCCACACCTAGGTTAATGGATAAAAACCTGGCCGAATGTTCTGTGCCTTTCCCCGCCTGGACTAAAGAGGAGCACAGCTGTGCTCAAGAATCCCTTGGCAAATTATCCCCTGGGAAGATGGATGATCATCAACTGGGAAGTGAGAACACAATAGGAATATGCAAGAAGGGGAGATGACAAGCAGCTACCAAACCAAGGAATGAATGGGTAGTATAGAGTAAGGTGGCAAAACCACACTGGGACATTGGAGAAGAACTTCTTACTCCTCCAGGCAGCTTAGAATCTAGGCACTAAAGCAAAGAGGTTCCTGGTTCAGTGCTCAGATTAGACTAACAGATATCCAGGAACCTCCTGCATACAAATAAATACAGTGCATATCTGTTCATCTGTTACTTTCTCCCTATGGGGAGGAGAAGAGTGCATATGCGACTTGCGAATTCTCCCGGGCATTTAAATGCTGAACTGGCCCAGTTGCCTGGAAAATATGCCTGTTAAATCAGCCTCAGTGTAGCTCTGACTCAAGATCAATTCAAAATGGATTCAAACCCCTCAAAGGAGACTTAGTGTTTCTGCAAAAGCTTTTAATGTACTGGCATGAGAACTGATAAGAATAAGCACAACAGAAGACAGTAACAACTTGCTGTAAGAACCCTTGCAAACACGCTGGTTCCAATGAGCACCCCTGAATCAAAAACAGCCCGCTAAAGGAAGTGAGAGATTCCTTTCTGCCGAAAAACTAAAATGTTACTTTTAAAAATGCTGGTGGTATTTCAGGCACAAGGCTTACTGCCGATTCATGTTCTGGATTTGCTGACTGCTTTTTAAACCTTCTGATTAATTTTACAGACTGCTTCACATTTTCCCTTCTACAGTGTCTCCCCCACCCGCCCCGAGATCTTTTGAAGGAAAACGATTAAAACCATCCTTAATAATCCAAGCAGTAAATATATACATTTGTATATAGGAAAATGGGGACTCACACAGAAAGCGTGCAAGAATACTGCTCCGTGCCGTCGATCCTCATTTGTGAAGATGTCGCTTGGGAATTCATTGAGAGCTGAGAAGGAATAGAAAAAGAGTCAAGCTACTGGAGACAGTGCATTCATCGTAAAAACACTTTAGCGAAATGAGTCAAGTGCCACTATAGGTTGGTGAACCTTGTGTGGTCCCCTGCCATGGAAACCATTCAACTCTTTCATGTTACTTTTAATTTATTTCATCTGTCCCCAGGCCATTTAAAGCTTTCAGTGTTCTATTCCATGATCCTGGGCAGCATGGGGAAATTGTACCCCCATATAACAACAAAAGAAGTCCTGTGGCACCTTTGAAGCCTAACCAAATTTATTGCGTCAAAAGCTTCTGTGAACCAAAGACCTCCTTGGGGAGGGACGGTGGCTCAGTGGTAGAGCATCTGCTTGGGAAGCAGACGGTCCCAGGTTCAATCCCAAAAAAGGGTCCAGGCAAAAAGGCATGAAAAACCTCAGCTTGAGACCTGGAGAGCCGCTGCCAGTCTGAGAAGACAATACTGACTTTGATGGACTGAGGGTCTGATTCAGTATAAGGCAGCTTCATATGTTCGTTTGATGAGAGGCAGAGTGTAAACGTACTGGCCAAGGGGCGCTGTTTACACACAACAGCATATATCACATTAGAAAGTGTCCCACAATGAGCTCAATGAAATTAGAAAGTGTACTGGCCAAGGGGCATTGTTTACAAACAACGGCATATATCACATTAGAAAGTACTGGCCAAGGGGCATTAGAATGTACTGGACATTAGAATGTACTGGCCAGGGGGCATTGTTTACACACAACAGCATATATCACATCAGAAAGTCGCAAAATGAGCACAATGAAAGCGTCTCAGCAAATGAGCTCATGCTGGGATCACTGATGTTGCTGGACCAGCCTGGGTTAGTGTGCCAGCGAGACCCACCATTCTGCAGAAATCAGAGTGTCAGTTCAGAACCTGGGAGCTCCAGAGGACAGAGCCGGCAATAGGGGGTTGCTGCAGGCACTAGTCCCTGGAATTGTATTTTCATTGGATGGTCTACTGTCTGTAAATAAGGGTTGGCATACCACTAATAGCTAGGGTTGCCAACCTCCAGGTGGGATCTGGGTCTCTCCTGGAATTCCAACTGACATTCACATGACAGCAATCAGTTCTGCTGGAGAAAATGGAAATAACAGAAAAACCACCGGAAGCAATTAAATTTACACAGAAACGTGTGTAAATACGTTTTAAAAAGGTAAAGGTAGTCCCCTATGCAAGCACCAGTCGTTTCCAACTCTGGGGTGACGTTGCTTTCACAACGTTTTCACGGCAGACTTTTTACGGGGTGGTTTGCCATTGCCTTCCCCAGTCATCTACACTTTCCCCTCAACAAGCTGGGTACTCATTTTACCAACCTTGGAAGGATGGAAGGCTGAGTCAACCTGAGCCGGCTACCTGAACCCAGCTTCCGCCGGGATCGAACTTGTGAGCAGAGGTTAGGACTGCAGTGCTGCAGCGTTACCACTCTGCGCCACGGGGCTCTTATAAATATGTTTTAGTGTAAGCTTAAATGAAACTTAAACAAAACAAAACTAAGGAACACTGAACTTTCAACATATGAATTTTCCCACAGTCTTTCAGTAGCCCTGTAAATTGGCTTCCTTTGAGTAGACTTAGTTGTGGGTGAACACTTTTTTCCTCAGTGCCCGACTCCTAACGATGCGGAGAGAGTAAGGAAGGAATCTAGGAGAGCCGGCAGCAACTGATGAGAGCATGCGTAGATCCATGTTGAAAAAAATTGAACTGAAGCTCCGTGTAATGTCAGGAGAAGGAGGCTGACAAAGTGATTGAAATCGTGAGGAGTCCTTTCATAAGCGGTTCCTTCCTTACTCTCTCTGCATCGTTATGAGTCGGGCACTGAGGAAAAAAGCGTTCACCCACAACAGAGACTACTCGAAGGAAGCCGATTTACAGGGCTACTGAAAGACTGTGTGGGAAAATTCATATGCTGAAAGCTCAATGTTCCTTAGTTTTGTTTTGTTTAAGTTTCATTTAAGCTTGCACTAAAACGTATTTATACACGTTTCCATGTACATTTCATTGCTTCTGGTGGTTTTCCTGTTATTTCCATTGATTCCACCGGTTCCAGTTGTTTTGATCATCACTGCTGGAGAAAATGGCTGCCCTCCCCAGGCTCCACCTCCAAAATCTCCGGAAACTTTCTCAACATGGAGTTGGCCATGCTAGGCCCGGAAAGAGGGAACCTGGAGATCCCTGATGATCTGCCGGAGAGCTTTTGGCTAGAAACAGTAGGTGATACGTGGGGATATTTTGCTGTTTTCCCTGCTGATTATGTCTTGAAGAAGGCAACTTTGGGTACCTGTCTAATCTTGCCTAACTGCCCCTACATTTTAGGAATCCTTGTAGTAAATCCTGCAGATGCCCCACTCTGAAAGACTGCTGAAAATGGGTTGTATGATACATCAGTTCTTAGTAGGGTGACCATAATGTCTGATGGCCAGCCAGGGACACCTTTGGGGGGGGGGGAGGTAGGGGTGTGCGCGCGCAAAGCGCGCGCGCCGCCGGAAACAGGAAGTGACGTCATGCCACCGCCGGAAACAGGAAGTGGCGTCACTTCCTGTGACATCACTTCCCCCAAATGACATCATTTCCCCCAAATGCCACTGCCGGAAACAGGAAGTGACTTCACAGCACTTCCTGTGACGTCCCCAAAAATCCCCCAAATATCACCGCCGGAAACAATTTTGTTCTCAAATCCTGTATATACTTCATCAGTATATGGGATAAGGCACTTTCTCAACTGTGCTGCATAATGCAGCCTATTTATTTTGTCCTGTTTGCTCTGTTGGCTCTATCTGCGCCACCTTCATCACTTTCGGGGTGTGGATCCCCCAGTGGGGTGGTCTCCCGACTCCCTCCGCCGGCTGTTTCTGATAGCCCTGCGCCCCCTCTTTCATTTGATATGTGTCCCGTGCGGGTGCCACCCTCCCGCCGGGAGATGCCGCAAAATGAGCCCCCTTGAGGCTTATGGCGGCAGGGCTCGGGGGAAGCGAGCTAGACTGCTGTTCTTTTGAGGGGTTATAGAGTGTTTCGAGCCCGTCCCTGTGGCATCGGTCCCATCGTTGTGGGACCCAGGGGGCCGGCGCAGCAGCACGCCAAAGCAGCCTGTCACTAATAACACAGGTCGAGATGCAGGACTGGAACCCGGAAGTGACCGACAGGCTGCTTCAGCATGCCGCTGCGCCGGCCCCCTGGGCCCCACAACGATGGGACCGATGCCACAGGGACGGGCTCAAAACACTCTATAACCCCTCAAAAGAACAGCAGTCTAGCTCGCTTCCCCCGAGCCCTGCCGCCATAAGCCTCAAGGGGGCTCATTTTGCGGCATCTCCCAGCAGGAGGGTGGCACCCGCACGGGACACATATCAAATGAAAAAGGGGGCGCAGGGCTATCAGAAACAGCCGGCGGAGGGAGTCGGGAGCCCACCCCAATGGGGGATCCACACCCCGAAAGTGATGAAGGTGGTGCAAAAACACAGTGGCCCAAAAACTAGGGGCTATCAGGAGGTCCAGTAGTGGGGCCAGGACAAGAAGCCCTCCCACTGTTGCCCCCCACCAAGCACCAAAAAAAGAAAGGAAGGAGGGAGGGAGGGAAGGAAGGAAGGAAGGGAGGAAGGAGGGAGGGAGGGAAGGGAGGCAGGAAGGAGGGAGGGAGGGGAGGAAGAAAGAAAGGAAGGAAGGAAGGAAGGAAGGAAGGAAGGAAGGAAGGAAGGAAGGAAGGAAGGAAGGAAGGAAGGAAGGAAGGAAGGAAGGAAGGAAGGAGGGAAGGAGGGAGGGAAGGGAGGAAGGAAGGAGGGAGGGAACTTCCTCATGGCATTCACACAGCCACAATGTGCCGCAGAGAACACTGTAAACTCCCACCATAGACTGGTTTTGGAAACCTTCGGCAGCCATCATGTGAATAAGGGGAGGTAACAATCTCAGATGGCAAACTGAGGGAACAAAAGAACAGGGGGGAGAAAGACTGATTTGTTATGAACAGTCATAAAGCCTCTTTTGCAAAAAAAAAATCAATGAGAACTGTGTGAAATGGATACTTGTGTAGGAAAACTACTTGGTGGATTGCGGGAGAGTGGGTGCCATGTTTCCATCTACTGGGCTGGCACTCTTGGAAACAGCAGCATAAAGCAGTGGGAGGGAGTCTCAGAGTGGTCACAATCTCCTTTACATTCCCCCCCCCCCAAAAAAAACAGACAGCCTGTGAGGTAGGTGGGGCTGAGAGAGCTCTCACAGAAGCTGCCCTTTCAAGGACAACTCCTACGAGAGCTATGGCTGACCCAAGGCCATTCCAGCAGCTGCAAATGGAGGAATGGGGAATCAAAACTCGTTCTCCCAGATAAGAGTTTACACACTTAACCACTACACCAAACTGGCTCTCAACATTGTTATACTGAAGATAATTAAAAGCTGACAGCATTTAAAATAAATGTATATGTGTCATTTGGAGTCCTGTTTAGCCAAAGGCAAGCCATTGGGGGGAGGGGGGGAGAGAATACAGCTCATACATAGTGTTACCAACCTCCAGGTGGGGCCTGGAGTTCTGGAATTACAAATGGTCTCTGAACTAGAGAGACCAGTTCCCCTGAAGGGAATGGGGATTTCAAAGGGCAGACTCCAGGGCATCATATCTCTGCTGCCTCCCTCCTCTCCTCTCCCCAAAACCTGCCTTCCCCAGGTACTGCCCCCAAATCTCCAAGAATTTGGCAACCCTAAGGGCAGGCCAGCCAAGGAGCGATGGGCGGGCGGGCACAGGGACTCCGCCGCGGCGCCGGCCGGCCCAGCCACCCAGCTGGCGAACGGGTGGTGGGAAGAGGCCGGCTGCGGTGGCGGGGGAAGGCGCGCCGCCATGGCCCACTGGCTCCGCGACCGCCTGCTCTTCCCCTGCCAGGGCCGGTGACGTCACATCCCCTCGACCCTCCAATCACCTCGGGGTCCCATTTGATTGGGAGGCGGCAACGGCTTTAATTTCCCCACGAAGGCAGCGGCTTTTGAAGTGCACGGCTCCGCAAGATCCCGGCCGGCCAGGGCAGCCAGCGCCTCGCAAGCACCGGCAGCGGCGGCAGGAAGAGGAGGAAGGCATCTCGCCCGGCCAGCCAGCAGGGGCGGCGGCTGCGGCCGAGAGAGGCCCGGGCAAGCGGGGTCCGGCACCTCTTCTTTTGGGGGTGGAGGGGGGCTTGAATGGTTAAAGCATCCACACGGAGATCATGGGCACAAAACACGGCCGTTAAAAAAAAAGCCACCGGGAGAAATAAAGCTGGTTAATAAGATTTTTGGAAGGGGGAAAGCTTTGTGTTCCTCAAGTGAAAAAACTGGCGGGCGGGCGGGCGAGGGGGGGGGGGGAGAACAGCTGAAGCTGACAGTTCATGCTTAATAGGATCAGGGCTGCCCGCCTGGGGCTGCACGCTTCTGCTGGTGAAAGGCTCGGCACCAAAGGAGGACTGAATAGGGGGGCATTTCAAACGCTGGGCGTTTTAACACATCTGTTAGGCTCTGCAACAAACAGGCCCCCAAGCCTTTGCAACGGGCCTGCTGCTTTCATCGGGGACTTGAACCGACTCCTCCGTCCCTCGCTCGACCCCCCCCCCCCAATCTGAGTTTTTGAGCCACGAAGAGAATACTCCTCCGCTTAGGCACCACTAACCCCCCCCCCTCCCAAAAATGGGGTGGGGTTTTTTGTTTTGCCTTGCTTTGAGAGTTAAGAGGAAACGGTGGTCTCGGGAACTCCCTGCAAAGATGGACTTTCTCGGCAAACTGACCCGCCCGGCCTCCCGCTCACCTTCTTGCAGTGCTTGGCGAGCTGGGCGTCAATGTGGGTGCGGCTCCAGGCTGGCCAGGGCCCAAGCCAAGGCCAGCGTCAGCTCCGACCACCAGCGCCCCATGGACGGAAGGCAGAGCGGGGCCCTCTCTGGGCCTGGCAGGGGCTGGTGGCGGCCGGCGGCGGGGCCTCCTCGTCATGCCTGAGGGCGCCGAGTCCTCCCTCTCCGGCACGAAGGCTCCCCGTCAAAAAGCGAAGGGGCCGTGGCGAGGAGAGCTGCGAAGCGGCGTCGGAGGGAAGAGGGGCCGGGAGGCAGTCGGGCGGCCTGCTGGGCCTGCGGGGCTGGGGGAGGAAGGCGGGCAGGACGGCGGCGGTGCGGGCCTGCCCGCGAGAGGCCGCACTGGAGGGAAGAGGGGCCGGGAGGCAGTCAGGCGGCCTGCTGGGCCTGCGGGGCTGAGGGAGGAAGGCGGGCAGGACGAGGCGGCGGTGCGGGCCTGGCCAATCCGGGACTCTGAATGAGTCCCGAGCTTGGCCAATCGGGACGCGGGATTCAGGCAGCGCGGGCGGGACTTTCCCGGGAGGGCGGGACGTTCTGGCCACCCTAGTTCTTAGCTATAGACCATGGTCTGTGGATGTCCCTCTTCCCTTCATGCTGGCCATACTGCACAGTCCCTATGAAAGAGAATACATGGCCACCGATGAGATATTAAGAACGGAAACAAGAAGAAACTAGTGCTGAAGCATTTTAATTTCCCTGGACATTCGGTAATAGACTTATAGTACCTCAGCAGGGAACTTTCAGAGGGAGATTCCAGGGGGAAGCTGATTATCTGGAGTTTATTTGATGTGATGCTCCCAGTCATAGACTTAAGAGGGACTTGGGATAGCTGGTTCTCTACGGTCCCCCCCCTCCTTCTAATAGGTTTATATGATGCATTCTTCTTTGCCAATTCATCAACAACTAGGAACAATCCGCATACATTTAGAGTGAATCTTTTACTCTTGACTGGATCTTGTTGTCATTTGCGTTCTTAACAATCCTAAGCATGCCTACATGAAAGTAAGTCCTATTTTAGTCAAACGCTTACTCTCAGGGAAGTGTTCTTAGGACTGCAGCCATAATGTCTCATACTTTCTTATCTGTTTTTGTGATAGCTCATCTTTCCGTTCTGCTGTCTGTAGTTCTGCCAACTGAATATAACATGCGATCCAGATACTGGAGCCGTAAACAGACAAAACAGGTATTTCTACAAACCTCAGAAATGCCCCAGGTTTGCAGAAAAACCTGAAATAAAAAAACAAACACACTGGGGGTTAAAAACCCCAAATGATAAAAGGTATGTCTGTAGCTTTAAGAAAGGATGCTCTCAGTGGCCTGGCTTGGCAACCACAGCAGTTTTGCAAGTATTCCTGACTTGGTTTCTGTCAGTAAAAGGTAAGGGGAGGGCCCTTCTCAGAGCAACTTTGGTCTTGGAGGGAATGCTCATTGGGGTCAGGCCTGGCAGAAACCTTCAGGCAGCTTGCGATTACCCAACCTGCGTGACTCACCCTGGCCTAGCTTCTTGCCACCCTATGAAAGCCAGTGTGGTATTGTGATTAGAACTTAAGACCAGGGCCTAGGAGATCCAGGTTCAAATCACCAATCTGCCATGGAAGCTCACTGTGACCTAGGCCCAGTCACATACTTTCAGTCTTATCTATCTCACATGATTGCCGCAAGGAGAAAAGGGAGGAGAGGCTAATGATGTAAACTACTTTGTCCTCACTGTGGAGAAAGGCAACGTATAAATAGAATAAATAAATAACAAAAATATAGATAAAGATGAGATGTAGATAAAAGTTATGAGACAGGGAAAGAGAAGATCTGGGGACTCCCAAGAAGAAGGAAAGATGGACTAGTATAGGGAGAGGAATACAGGGAAAAAGTGCCCCCAGCAAGTCCTTGAGGGTTCTCTGCCATGCAAGTGGCCCTGGTCACAGTTTTCCCAGGTAGAGGCTGCTGGGTGGGGGGAGGGAAAGTTGAAGATGGGAAAGCTGAAAATAAAGGAAGGTTGGCTGTTGGTTGGGAAAGAGAGAAAGAAGCAGGAAAAGAAGAGAAGAAGAGATTGGAATTATACCCTGTCCTTCATTACCCAAAGGAGTCTCAGAGCGGTTTACAATCTCTTTTTTCTTTCCCTCCCCACAACAGACACCCTGTGAGGTAGGTGGAGCTGAGAGAGCTCTGACAGAAATTGCTCTTGAGAGGAACAGTTCTGTGAGAACTTGTGACTAACTCAAGGAAGATCACATCAGTAGATGCATGTGAAAGAGTGGGGAATCAAACTCAGTTCTCCCAGTCCGCACACTTAACTACTACACCAAACTGGCTCTGGGGGCTTTTAGAAAGGAAAAAAAAAACCATGCAGGAGGGGAAGATGAGATGTCCACTGCGAGTCCATGTGGGCTCGCTACTTGTCAATATATCTAATTCTCATTCTAATTCTTATTCTGATCATATATCTAATTCTCAACCTAAGAATATGTAAATCTGAAGATCAGAGTCACAAATGGACAAAACAGATCTTTCAACAAATCTGAAGAAAACCAATAGTCTAAAACAAACAAACAAACAAACAAACAAAAACCAAAGTTGAGGAGCTTTGAAAAAACCCCAAATGATAAAAGGAGCACATGTAGCTTTAAGAAACAACTACCCTCAGTAGGCATGACTAGGCAACCACAACTGTTTTGCCATCATTCCAGGCTTGGCAGGGGAAGGGACCAGGGCCCTTTCCCAAGGCTTGTTTTGGCCTTTGAG
Source organism: Heteronotia binoei (assembly GCF_032191835.1). Classification (NCBI taxonomy): domain Eukaryota; kingdom Metazoa; phylum Chordata; class Lepidosauria; order Squamata; family Gekkonidae; genus Heteronotia; species Heteronotia binoei. The sequence goes on from NC_083236.1 coordinate 11,880,279, forward strand.
GAAGGACTCATTGGGGCCAGGCCCGGCAGCAACCAACTTGCTACCACTAGACTTGCATGACTGACCCAGGCCCATATGCTTAATACTGTCCAGCAGAAGCCACCTCACCAAAGCCAGCATCATGAAATGGTTAGAGCTTCAGACTAGAATCTGGAAGACCCATCTGAATCCCCAATCTGACATGGAAGTTCATTCAGTGATCTCGGCTAGCTATATAGTCACATACTAATCTACCTCACTGGGTTGTTGTAAGGATAAAACAAAGGAGAAAAGAATGATGTAAGCTGCTTTGGGTCCCCACTGCGGAGAAAGGTGGGGTAGAAATGAAGTAAATAAACACATGAAGCTGCCTTCTACTGAATCAGACCTTTGGTCCATCAAAGTCAGTACTACCTACTCAGACTGGCAGCAGTTCTCCAGGGTCATAGGCTAATGTCTTTCATATCACCTCCTACCAGATCTTTTAACTGGAGATACCAGGAGTTGAAGCTAGGACTTTCTGCATGCCAAGCAGATGCTCTACCTCTGAGCCACAGCCCCCCTAAATAATAATATATATAAATAGCAAATATAGCTGAAGATGGGGGCAGATAAAAGGAAGGTTGCTGGGTGGGTCAGAAGGAGAAAAGAAAGCAAGGCCAGGTGAGGTTATGGGGCTGATAGGAAGAAGGACAAGAGGGAATAGTGTGGGGAAATGGATACAAGGGAAATAAGGTGCCCCTCACAAGTCCTTCTGGGTTTTCTATTGCACAACTGGGCCTGACCCAGCGACCGGCAGCATGCAACCGGGCCACTCTTTTCCCAGGTAGAGGCTGACAGGGAAGGAAGGAAAATTTAAGAGGGGGAGGAGAAAAAGGCAGGTTGGCTGGTGTGTGATAAGGAGAGACATACATAAGTGTCATCAAGTTGCAACCAACATGGCACTTCCAGCATGGGGCTTTCCATTTGAGTGAGAAGCATAGGTAGTTTGCCAGTGCCTTCCTCTGCAGTGTCTTCCAAGTACCAACTCAGCTTAACTTCTGAGACCTGATAAGATAGGGCTATACCATGCCACCATGACATGGAAGGAGGCAGGAAAAGAGAGAGGCCAAGGAGGCTTTCAGGGAAGTGGAAAAGGGATAGTGAGGAAAGGAGAAATGAAATCCCCCTCCTCCACAAATCCTTGCAGGTTCCCATTTGTTACATTATATTATCAAAGCTAATCTCTACAATTAAACATCTGTCAATCATAAATCAACAATTATACTTTTACAGCTCAAATATTTAAAGCATATATAAAATAAAAAAACAATAAAATGGATTATTATTATTATTATTATTATTTTAAAGGGTTTTTTCTTTCAAAAGGTAGAAGGTAGGGGTACAAAAATATTCAGTCCAAAGTGAAGCTATAGTTTTGATCAGAGAGCCAGGCAATAAGATCTATAGTACCCTGCCTCTTTTTCTCCAAGTACAACTAAAGGATTTCTGTCCCCCGTGGTGTAAAGGGACCTGAGTGTTAGAAAGGAAGCAACAGCATTTTTGATCCTAAGGCAACAACAGCCTTTTGATCACAAGCGTTTTGATCCTGAGATAACAGACTCCTCACTTTAAAAAAAGAAGAAGAGATCAAAGGCTTATGCTATCTATCATCCTCTTTCCAGCAGCAGCCAGCTAGGCCTCTCTGGGATGCTTTGAAGCAGAAGGGTCAAAGACCATGCCATGGGTCCTCTGCATCTATGGGGTTCACAGCCCCTCCACACTAGTTGGGGGACGGTGGCTCAGTGGTAGAGCATCTGCTTGGTAAGCAGAAGGTCCCAGGTTCAATCCCCGGCATCTCCAACTAAAAAGGGTCCAGGCAAATAGGTATGAAAAACCTTAGCTTGAGACCCTGGAGAGCCGCTGCCAGTCTGAGTAGACAATACTGACTTTGATGGACCGAGGGTCTGATTCAGTATAAGGCAGCTTCATATGTTCATAGTTATCAATCACTGAATTTTATTTATTTATTTATACCCTGCCTTTCTCTGTTGTTGCCCCTGAGGACTTGATCTGCCCCTGAGGACTCTGATCAGGGCTTTGAAGGCCATTGCTGGTTGGTTGCAGCAGAACCAGTTGAAACTAAATCCAACGAAGGCGGAAGTCCTGTTCCTGAGTGAAGGTGAGGAGCTTGGGGGTGATCCTGGATGCCTCATTTTCTAGGGAGGCCCAGGTCACCACAGTTGCTAGGTCTGCCTTCTTCCATTTCCAACAGATTAGGCAATTGGTCCCCTAACTCTTCCCCCAGGACTTGGCTACAGTGACCCATGCAGTGGCTCATGATAGCCACAAGGTATAGATGGAACACTCTGTCTGGGGCAGTGAAGCTCTGTCTCCTTGGTGCTTGGAGGGGGGGCAACAGTGGGAGAACTTCTGGGGTTCTGGCCTTACTAGTGGAGCTCCTGATGGCCCCTGGGTTTTGGCCACTGTTGGACTGGATGGGTCACTGGTCTGGTCCAGCAAGCTTCTCTTATGTTCTTAACTGGAGAACCCACTGTAGAAGAAGAAGAAGATATTGGATTTATATCCCGCCCTCCACTCCGAAGAGTCTCAGAGTGGCTCACAATCTCCTTTACCTTCCTCCCCCACAACAGACACCCTGTGAGGTGGGTGGGGCTGGAGAGGGCTCTCACAGCAGTTGCCCTTTCAAGGACAACCTCTGCCAGAGCTCTGGCTGACCCAAGGCTATTCCAGCAGGTGCAAGTGGAGGAGTGGAGAATCAAACCCGGTTCTCTCAGATAAGAGTCCGCACACTTAACCACTACACCAAATTGTACTATCCTAACCAGAATAACTCCTTTCCTTGCCCACTGATTTCAGTGGTCTTGGAATGGTGTAACGAGCAGGAGAGAACAAAATGACCTCTGCTTTCTCATTGATAAAGATGTATCATATCCCTCCTGTACTGTTGTCATTTTAATACATTAAGGAAGAAAAGCGAACTCTTTTGCCCTTTCTCATAGGGAAGGTGCTCCAGATCTTTACTATTTGGGTTGACTTTGCCCATTTTCATAGCAAAGAAAGTGCACTCTGTTTGGTAGGAAGTACAATATAATTTCCCCCTCCGATCAAAGGAGCTGCAGGCTTATACTATAGTAAACTACTAATTAGTAAAATTACGAACACTACTCAGAGGGCGTTTGCACAAGGCTACATACGCAGCGTGCCAACAGACTGCAATCTATATGGTGGGAAAACACATCAGGCAGGTTTCCTAGGTTGCTCAATGACAGGCAGGAGATAAAGCTGTTTGTTAATCAAAAGACATCTGACGGCATCCATTCAATCAAACTCTGCTACACTGATGTGTTAAGTGGGTTCATGAGCACATCAAGGTTGACAGCTGTTTATGTGGTAAGCAAGTCACACAGGCATGCACTGCAAATTGACTCCAAAACCGGGCAACCTGAGAAGCCAGTTCTCCTACGATAACACAAGGCTGGATTCTGCTGAGCTTCAAAACGTCAGGTTCCCTGACAATGTGTTATCTTTTTCATGTATTCACAAATCTATCCAACAGGTGTTGTAGTGTCTGCCTTGCATGCTTGCTTGTAACTATATTTTCCCAAGCTGTGCAGCAGGGTGGTTATCACCGGGAGCTGGCTTAGCTGGTAGTTATAACAATGAGTTAGAATAGTGGAGGGGAGAACACATTGTAACCTTGATGTCTTGCATTTACACCAAAGTCCGAGAACTAGGGTTGCCAAGTCCTCTTCATCCCCCAGTGGGGGACATTTGTGTGCGCAACGTGCACGCACAACTAAGTTACGTCACCCGGAAGTGACGTCATCAAAATGGCGGTACCTATTGTACCATAGAGTTTTACCTCCCAAATGGCTAGAGCATCTGGGAAAACCAGAGTTTTCCCAGAAACACCTAGAACGGCCCCACACACGCGGCACCATTTTGATGACGTCACTTCCAGGTGAAGTCATTGCGCCAGCAACGCAGGGGGAGGTACCTGGAGATTCCCCGCCCGAACCGGGGGCTTGGCAGCCCTACTGAGAACTATAACGCATGGGGGGGGGGGACTTAGCTTTTGTGCACTATTTGTTTCCTATAATAATCGTCATTGTTTGTATTCAAACCATTCTCAGTAATGGCCCTTCGGCAGAAGGTCATTGCTATGTATCTGATTTCCAATAAACCTTGACCCTGTTTATATGTGCTTGGATACTTTGGGTCAGCAACTGGCAAAACCTTACGCAAAGCAAGCTTCAGGTCTAGCTGGCCCTAGATCAAGATGGGTAGCCGTGTTAGTGTGTCTACAGTGGCAGAAAAGGGCCAGAGTTCAGTAGCACCTTCAAGACTAGTTTTTAAGGTGCTTCTGGACTCTTCCTCTGCATTACTAGAAAGTTCTCTGCTGCTGATCTCAGCAAGAGGGAAAGTACCAGCTCCTAGAACTTTCTTTGGAAACTTACTGGCAACCAAGAGAACGGGTTTCATGTGCAGCTCATGCCAAGAAATGCTTGGGCTGCCACATTCTGGACTAACTGTAGTTTTTGTTCCCAATTTAAAAGTTTTATTGAATTTCAAATACAGGAAAAGGGGGGAGGAAAGAGTCATACAGGGCAGTGGCGTCACTGGGGTGGGTTGCACCCTGGGGCCAAGTGCGTGGGTTGCACCCTGGGGCCAAGTCGGTTGCACCCTGGGGCCAAGTGTGCCGGACTCGGAGGGAAGAGCAGCAGTCCTCGTGCGCTGCCCAGAGGTGCTAAATCCCTCGCGTTCGAACAAAGGAAGCCTCCGCCTGGAGAAGCCGAAAGATTTGGGGACGGTAACCGTCCCGAAACTTGAGGAGAGGCGCTGCTCGTCCTGCAAACTACTTCTTCCATCAGTCCGTCCCTCCCAAGGCGCTGGCGGCGGCGCGGGCTTGTGCAAGACCAGTTGCTAGCCGAGAGCGGCGGCTGGGGGAGCTCAGCGCACCTGGCGAGAACCAGCGAGAAAGAAGCCCGCTTCGGGTCCTCGTCGCCTGCCCCCTCCTCCCCCGCCGCCAGCAGCAGCGCCTGCGGTGCGGAGTCTTCAGCACTGGCGCTCATGCGCACTGCCGGCAATGCTCCTGCGCTACCCCTCACCCGCTCCTCCTCTTGCTGCTGCGAGCGCGGCCGATGCCGCCTGTTTTCCTCCTGCGTGAGGGACTCCCTCGCTCTCTGCCTGCCTGCCCCCTTCCCTTCCCTCCTGCGCCCCGCGCGTCTAAAGCCTCCTTTCCCTCGCTGGTTGGCTCGCAACGTCCTCCCTTCCCTGGTTTGCCTGCTCGCCCTCTGATGCCTGCCTGCGGAGAGCTGCGCTTTCCTCTTCCCTCCCGGCCTTCTCTCGCTTCGCCACTGCCTTGAAAGAGCCTCCCCGCGTCTCCCGCCAATAAAGACTGTGATTGCTTGCCGCCTGCTGCCTTCAAAGAGCCCTAGGGGGCCAATGAGAATGCTCTAGGGGGGGGGGCAATGCCCCCCTTGGCCCTGCCCTAGTGACGCCTCTGATACAGGGAGATATGAGAAAATCAGGGTTGGAGGGGGAGAAAAATGTCTCTCTTGCTTACATTTTCTTTCTTATTACAAACATGTCTAAACCTATTAATTCTCAGTCTGTATATCATTTACAGTTTATATCTTCCATTTTATTTCTTATAACATTCTATCTTTTTATAACTCTATCTTTGGCTTACAAATACACATTTCTGTATAATATGCAGTACTCATTCCTTATCTTATATTCTTATATACAAATATGTTGCCATTTAGTTGCCTCAAATTCCAAATTCATACTACACCCAACCAATCCTACAGCGGCTGCCAGATCTTATTGTCTTGTATATTTCCTTCTCATAATTACTAATTGTAGTTTTTGAACTGCCTTTAAAACAGGTCCATATAGCTCACTTTGTGGTAATCTAACCAGGAGTATCAAGGTCATGGAAGACAGTGATCAAACATCTCCATTTTTCTCCCTTTCTCACAGTGCAAGAACTTATGGGCACTCAGTGAAACGGATGAGCCGATCAAAAGAACTCACCCAAAGAGTAATTAACATGCAGAATTCACCACTACAAGAAGCGGTGGTAGCTACAAGCATCGATCAGTTAGAGATCAACTGTAATTTTAGGAGAATGCCAGACCCTACCGGGAGTACAGCAAACACTCCCACTATAGCAGAACACCACCCAGTCTGGGACCCCAGTTCCCCGCTGCTACGTGAAAGGCCAGCAGGGGAGAAATGAGGGGCTCTTCAGCATTGTGTGTCCTTTCCAGCTCAGAACTATAAGTGATGTCATCACATTATGTCAGTGCTCTAGCGTTCACCCCCAACTCTATGGTTTAATCACAGAATTTTGGGTAAATCCTAGAATACTGCCCCCAACATGATAATGTTGGTTTCTGTTTTGCGCTGGAAGTGATATTGTGTGTTGGGCACAACACTGAAAAAATTGTCCCTGCCCCCAAATGTTCCCATAGCTGGCAACCCTAATTTGGAGGTTGGTGACCATATTCATGAATGTATTTACTTATTTGATCCAATTTATACCCTACCACTGCCTCAACGAGCGAGGCTCAGGGTGGCATACAACAAAGTAAAATGCAGTTCTCTCAGCTGAGAGTATTCTGTGTTTTAGTCTTGACCCCCCCCCCCCCAAAGCTTCCTGTGGGACAAAGGGGCTTTGATGTTGAGTGAGGCACCAATAGGTGACCAAGCAGGGTCTTGAGGGGATTTTTTTGACCAGTACCATAATGAAGAAGAACAAAAAGAAGGTATTGGATTTATGTCCCGCCCTCCACTCCGAAGAATCTCAGAGCGGCTCACAATCTCCTTTCCCTTCCTCCCCCACAACAGACAACCTGTGAGGTAGATGAAGATACTGGATTTATATCCCGTCCTCCACTCCAAAGAGTCTCAGAGCGGCTCACAATCTCCTTTCCCTTCCTCCCCCACAACAGACACCCTGTGAGGTAGATGAAGATATTGGATTTATATCCTGCCCTCCACTCCGAAGAGTCTCAGAGCGGCTCACAATCTCCTTTACCTTTCTCCCCCACAACAGACATCCTGTGAGGTAGATGAAGATATTGGATTTATATCCCACCCTCCACTCCGAAGAGTCTCAGAGCGGCTCACAATCTCCTTTACCTTCCTCCCCCACAACAGACACCCTGTGAGGTAGATGAAGATGTTGGATTTATATCCCGCCCTCCACTCCGAAGAGTCTCAGAGTGGCTCACGATCTCCTTTACCTTCCTCCCCCACAACAGACACCCTGTGAGGTAGATGAAGATATTGGATTTATATCCCGCCCTCCACTCCGAAGAGTCTCAGAGCGGCTCACAACCTCCTCTACCTTCCTCCCCCACAACAGACACCCTGTGAGGTAGATGAAGATATTGGATTTATATCCCGCCCTCCACTCCGAAGAGTCTCAGAGCGGCTCACAATCTCCTTTACCTTCCTCCCCCACAACAGACACCCTATGAGGTAGATGAAGATATTGGATTTATATCCCGCCCTCCACTCCAAAGAGTCTCAGAGCAGCTCACCATCTCCTTTACCTTCCTCCCCCACAACAGACACCCTGTGAGGCAGATGAAGATATTGGATTTATATCCTGCCCTCCACTCCAAAGAGTCTCAGAGCGGCTCACAATCTCCTTTACCTTCCTCCCCCACAACAGACACACTGTGAGGTAGATGAAGATGTTGGATTTATATCCCGCCCTCCATTCCGAAGAGTCTCAGAGTGGCTCACGATCTCCTTTACCTTCCTCCCCCACAACAGACACCCTGTGAGGTAGATGAAGATATTGGATTTATATCCCGCCCTCCACTCCGAAGAGTCTCAGAGCGGCTCACGATCTCCTTTACCTTCCTCCCGCACAACAGACACCCTGTGAGGTAGATGAAGATATTGGATTTATATCCCGCCCTCCACTCCGAAGAGTCTCAGAGCGGCTCACAACCTCCTCTACCTTCCTCCCCCACAACAGACGCCCTGTGAGGTGGGAGGGGAAGAGAGGGCTCTCACAGCAGCTGCCTTTTCAAGGACAACCTCTGCCAGAGCTATGGCTGACCCAAGGCCATGCTAGCAGGTGCAAGTGGAGGAGTGGGGAATCAAACCCGGTTCTCCCAGATAAGAGTCCGCACACTTAACCACTACACCAAACTGGCTCTCCTTTTGCAGACTCCTGATGTAATAGTTTGTTTTACAGAAGGGTGTGAGAATGTTCAACTTCGCAGGCAGCAGCTTCGTGGCCACTGAGGTAACTCTGGAATTAGCCCTTAGTATTCCTCACAAAAATGCCCTCCGCCAGGCTGGTCTCAATTTCCTATCCCTCTTCTGAAGTGCTAAGAGCACACTTATTCTGATACACTAAATAGCTTTTCTGTAGGAGGAGCTCTAGATTCAAGCTGTACATTAAAGCCTGATTAATAAGGAAGGCCACTTAATCCCTTTGTATAAATCCAACTGAATGGAAGGTTTTCATCCCAGTTGATTAAAAAGGAGATATCTTGTTTTTAATCCTAAAAGTAGGGCTCGCAGAATGGTAAAGTTTGTTTTTTTTATTTTTAAAAAATTCGGAAGAGACACGGCTGAAACAAATTTAATAACTGAAAAATTAAAAGGTGGTGATGTAAGATGTTTAATGTAATTGATAATACTGTTCAATGTAATAAAATTCAGCACCCGTAACTATATGCCGTGGGGCAAGCAATCTTGGCTGGAAGAAAAACGAAGCAGCCTAGCAAAATATCAGTAAAAACAGAGGGCGTGCTCTCTGGCGGGTTTTTCACTGTCTCTGGAGTAACATTTCTAAGTATTCTAATCCCTGCGTGAAAGCTCAATAATACTTATTTTAGCCAGTTTTCCTTACCCCAGCCATGGTTTCCATCCCCCAGTGCCTGCCTACAATCCACTTATTTATTTTTATATATTTATCTTAGTATATTTCTATTCCGCCCATTCCCCATAGGGCTCAGAGCGGAGTACAACGTATAATAAAACAATAAAATACAATACAATATTTTATAAACAGACAACTCAGCAGCACTCAGAAAATTTTACCATAATCACATATTACCCAGCCTGGCCGTCTCACATCATGATATCCCATAGAGATGACAGATATTATTCTGTTTTATAGCACAGGTGACAATGCTGGCAGGGGAAGGCAACCAGATCAAGAATAGACGCCCGCAGCCTCAGCTAAAAGCCTGGTGGAACAGCTCGGTTTTACAGTCCCTACGGAAGGCTAATAAGCCGGGTAGGGCCCGGATCTCTGTAGGGAGCTGATTCCACCAGGTCGGGGCCAGGACTGAAAAAGCCCTGGCCCTAGTTGAGGCAAGGCGGGCGTCTCTTGGGCCGCGGACGGCCAACAGATGTTTGGAGGCCGAACGTAACAATCTCCCGGGCATATATGGAAGGAGACGGTCCCGCAGGTATGTTGGTCCCAGGCCACGTAAGGACTTCTTGTCCCAAAAAAAATCTGAACTCCAGCAGTCCTCAAAGTTACAGGACTGTTCTTTATAATTCTGGAGGGCTTGGACTCCGTTGAACAATTTAAATTCTCAGATCAATTTCAGAGGAAGGTCTGCTGCTGCCAGGGCTGGTTCCATTTTGGAAGACCCCTGGGAAGATGCTGCCCAGCAGGCACTATCCCAGGACCTCAGGGGAGGGATGGTGGCTCAGTGGTAGAGCATCTGCTTGGGAAGCAGAAGGTCCCAGGTTCAATCCCTGGCATCTCCAAAAAAGGGTCCAGGCAAATAGGTGTGAAAAACCTCAGCTTGAGACCCTGGAGAGCCGCTGCCACAGAAGACAATACTGACTTTGATGGACCCAGGGTCTGATTCAGTATAAGGCAGCTTCATATGTTCATATGATATGACCGACCAAGACCCAGAGGTGAGGCACATGGATGGCAGATCTGTTTGATTTATTTGCTTCATTTATACCCTGCCTTTCTGCCAAATGGGGAACCAAAGCGGTTTATACTGTTCTCTCATTCTCAACAGCTGGCCATCAGTTCCACGCAGAGAGGTCTCTTCCAGTGGAATCGTAACCCAGGCCTTAAACAGAAACTCAGTCTCCTCCACCGGAAGAGACCAAGGCAACATGAAAGTGAACATTTAATGCTGTTTATTAAAGGCCTAAGTAATGCAAAGGATCTTGCCTCTGCAGAGCAGTCAACAAATGGTGTGTTTTTGCTAGGAGGGTGTTCCATGGGTCAGTGCCACAACTAAAAAGACTCGGCCAGGCACCCTTGGAAGAGTTAAATTAACACAAGGAAAGAATTCAGGCCAGAGAATCCCCTAGGGATGGGGGTGTCAACTGGGCTGGAAGTTATTTGCTTTATTCAATTATTTGCTTTAAAAACTGTTTTAACAATTATACATTTACTGACCTGACTGCCCAATCTGCCCTGTGGGCTGTCTGACACCGCAGGCATGGGATACACAGCTGTAGGTGCGCTCTCAACCTGTGTTTGCCTACCAAGAGGGTCTCCCACAGGGATGGGTTAGAGGATACCATGGCTGCTTTGGCAGTGGCTGCTGCATCCCCCGATTCCAAATCATCCCAGTGAGCTCAGGAACCTACAGCGCCCCTCTGAATAGCTGGTGTGTGTGTGTGTGTCACAAGAGCTGTTTATTCTCTGTGTTCCCACAACTGCCCCCTCAAAACACAGGGGAATTATAGGGGAATGGGAGGGGAGCTCAGAAACAATGTATTCATATCAATCAGACCTTAGATTCTGGTCTCTCTGGCTGCCTTCTGTCCCATTTTTAATTCTGTGTGAACCACTGCAACTGTATTCAGCTATTTTTTTAAAGCACTCCCAAGTTATGCAGCTTTATGAAGGTCCAAAAGGTCAAGATCATAGGCAGGATGGCACTTAACTAATCAGAACTTTGAGGAATCAAACAGCCTGCCTCTATTTCTTTGACAGGCAGAGTAGGTCTCTCTCCCCAATCCCCAAGCAGAGCGGTAGCCTGTATGGTGAGTATTTCCATGAGGTCGCCTTGCCCTGATCCATTCAGGCAGTCCACTGGTATTAGGAATACAGGCAGACAATGAGTTGATGCAGGTTTGGGCTCCAAAGGAAAGAGCATGGGATGGCTTCCGCTTACTGAGCTGCAGACCTTCAAACACTACTTTGGCATCATGGAACATAAAAACATAAGAAAAGCCATGTTGGATCAGGCCAATGGCCCATCCACTCCAACACTCTGTATCACACAGTGGCCAAAATACACACACACACACACACACACTGTGGCTAATAACCACTGATGGACTTCTGCTCCATATTTTTATCCAATGCCCTCTTGAAGCTGGCTATGCTTGCAGCCGCCACCACCTCCTGTGGCAGTGAATTCCACATGTTAATCACCCTTTGGATGAAGAAGTACTTCCTTTTATCCGTTCTAACCTGACTGCTCAGCGCTTTCATTGAATGCCCACGAGTTCTTGTATTGTGAGAAAGGGAGAAAAAGGACTTCTTTCTTTACTTTCTCCATCCCATGTATAATCTTGTAAACCTCTATCATGTCACCCTGCAGTCAACGTTTCTCCAAGCTAAAGGGCCCCAAGCGTTTTAACCTTTCTTCATAGAGAAAGTATTCCAAACCTTTAATCATTCTAGTTGCCCTTTTCTGCACTTTTTCTAATGCTATAATATCCTTTTTGAAGTGCGGTGACCAGGATTGCATGCAGTACTCCAAATGAGACCGCACCATCGATTTATACAGGGGCATTATGATACTGGCTGATTTGTTTTCAATTTCCTTCCTAATAATTCCCAGCATGGCGTTGGCCTTTTTTATTGCAATCGCACACTGTCTTGACATTTTCAGTGAGTTATCTACCATGACCCCAAGATCTCTCTCTTGGTCAGTCTCTGCCAGTTCACAACCCATAAACTTGTATTTGTAGCTGGGATTCTTGGCCCCAATGTGCATTACTTTGCACTTGGCCACACTGAACCTCATCTGTCACGTTGACTCCCATTCACCCAGCCTCAACAGATTCCTTTGGAGTGCCTCACAATCTTCTCTGGTTCTCACCACCCTGAACAATTTAGTGTCATCTGCAAACTTGGCCACTTCACTGCTTACTCCCAACTCCAGATCATTAATGAACAAGTTAAAGAGCATGGGACCCAGTACTGAGCCCTGCAGCACCCCACTGCTTACCGTCTTCCACTGCGAAAACTGCCCATTTATACTCACTCTTCCTATTAATTAGTCAGTTTTTGATCCACAAGAGGACCTGTCCTTTTACTCCATGACTCTCAAGCTTACTAAGGAGCCTTTGATGAGGAACTTTATCAAAAGCTTTCTGGAAGTCAAGGTAAACAACATCTATTGGGTCCCCTTTGTCCACATGTTTGTTCACCCCCTCAAAGAACTGTAACAGGTTAGTGAGGCAAGATCTTCCCTTACAGAACCCATGCTGAGTCTTCCTCAATAACTTGTGTTCATCAATGTGCCTACTCATTCTGCCCTTGATAATGGTTTCTACCAACTTTCCTGGTATTGAAGTCAGACTGATGGGCCTGTAATTTCCCGGATCTCCTATGGAACTCTTTTTAAAAATGGGGGTGACATTTGCTACCTTCCAGTCCTCAGGAACAGAGGCAGATTTCAATGAAAGATTACATATTTTTGTCAGGAGATCCATAAGTTCAACTTTGAGTTCTTTCAGAACTCTTGGATGTATGCCATCCAGACCCGGTGACTTATTAGTTTTTAATTTGTCAATCAGTTGTAGGACCTCCTCTCTTGTCACCTCAATCTGACTCAGGTCTTTCAACACCCCTTCCAAAATTAGTGGTTCTGGAGCGGGCAAACACTTCTTGTCTTCTACAGTGGAGGCAAAAAATGCATTCAGCTTCTCAGCCATTTCCCTATCCTCCTTCAGTAATCCTTTGACCCCTTGGTCATCCAAGGGCCCCACTGCCTCCCTGGCAGGTTTCCTGCTTCTAATATATTTGAAGAAATTTTTATTGTTGGTCTTTATGTTTTTTGCAATATGCTCCTCATAGTCCCTTTTTGCCTGCCTGATCACAGTCTTGCATTTGATTTGCCACAGCCTGTGTTCCCTTTTATTAATCTCACTTGGACTAGCTTTCCACCGCTTAAAGGAGTCCTTCTTACCTTTTACAGCTTCCATTACTTTGTTTGTTAACCATGCAGGCCTTCTCTTATACCTGTTTGTGCCTTTCCTAACTTGTGGTATATATTTTATATGAGCTTCTAGGATTGTAGCTTTAAATAGCCTCCAAGCTTCCCCAAGGGTTTTGACTGTATTTACCTTTCCTTTCCGTTTCCTCTCCACATGCTTCCTCATCTCAGAGAATTTACCCCTTTTAAAGTTAAACCTGGTTGTGCTGGTCTTTTGGAGCAACTCCCTATTTATACAAATGGTGAAATCAATAACATTATGGTCACTGCTCCCAAGCGGTGCGATCACTTTTACATCTCTCACCAAGTCTTGGGCGTTACTTAGGACCAAATCCAGGATCACCCCACTCCTGGTAGGTTCTGTGACCATCTGTTCCATAGCACAGTCACTGAGAGCATCTAGAAACTCAATCTTTCTCTCGACCTGAACACATATTGACTCAATCAATCTGCGGGTAGTTAAAATCACCTATTACGACACAGTTTTTACATTCAGCTGTTTTTACATTCAGCTATCTTTAATTCTTCCATCATATTATAATTGTCCTCTATCTTTTGATTTGGTGGGCGATAACAAACTCCCATAGTTAAATTTCCTTTTGGGCCCTCTATTTCAACCAAAAGCATTTCTAGAAGGGAATCTAATTCTCTGACCTCAGTCTTACTGGACTGTATACCCTCTCTGACATACAGAGCCACCCCACCTCCTACCCTTCCCTCCCTATCCTTCCGATATAACTTATAACCAGGAATCACCATGTCCCACTGATTTTCCTTTTTCCACCAAGTTTCTGAAATTCCCACAATGTCTATATTTTCCCCCAACACTAAACATTCCAAGTCACCAATTTTACTTCAAACCCTTCTAGCATTTGTATACAAACATCTATCATTTCCCAGGCAAGTTAGACCCGCAACCTTCCTCGTGCTGCCTTGAGACTTTGGCAGGCAGCCCATACTGTTTGTCACCATCTCAGTGGACAACTCTGATCCATTACCTGGTAGAAAAGTAACAGCTAACCCTCCATCTCTTTGAGATGAGTCCTCCCAGACCAGAGACATTTCATCTCCTGTCGGCTTTCCCCCAAGATTAGTTTAAAAACTGCACTGCCACCTTTTTGATTTTAAGCGCCAGCAGCCTGGTTCCATCTGGGGACAAGTGGAGACCGTCTCTTTTGTACAGCTGCCGCTTGTTCCAGAAAGCATCCCAGTGCCTAACAAACTTAAACCCTTCCTCCCTACACCATCGTCTCATCCACACATCGAGGATTCTAATTTTGTGCCTGGAAGAAACCTCCGACAGAAGCCTCTCCCATCATGCTACACTACTGCAATGTGGAAAGGGTCCCTGTACCCACACAGGAAGAATGGATGACTTTGATGTGCTCACTAGAAGAAATCTGTCTGCAAATACATTGTAATGCTCCTCCTGTATAGATTACAGGACTGACTAGAGATGGCTGTGGGACCATACATAATTCGACTTTGCTTCTCTCATCCATCTGGTGGTGCTGGTGGGGAAATGTCTGGCTAACCCACTCTGACAGCAATGTTTGCTGCCACTGCCCAGAGAGCTGCCCAAAGATGGCTGCCTTCTGAGAGGCCCCAGATGGAGCCCAAAAGCTCTCTGAGAAGTCTCTACTCTCCAGGGAGCCTGCAACCACCACCTTCATGGGAGTACAGCATCAGGGTCATCTGGAGGCATGGTGGCAGCAGAAGTCTCTTTATTTGTCATCGTCCCCTCCCCAGGGCCTCATGTGGCCGCCAAGTGCAAGGAGTTCAGAGAGCTGCCTCCTCTGAAGCCTCACTCACTTGAAAACTTCAAGCATCTTTCGCTGAGCAGGAGGCCAGCAGCTAATTTGGGTTTTTCTCCAGGGCCTGTTACGGCTGGTGAAGGCGCCACCACCTCTAACCCTGCATAGCCTTTTTAACTGATTCTGTTGAGGCAGTGGCTATTTCAAACTAGATGATGGGAATCGGGAATAAAGCGAGAAAAACTGAAACTCAGTCCAGCCAAGACTGATGGGCTATTGGTGAATAGTACCGACAATCAGAAACAGAGGAAAATATGCTCAAGATGAGTTAGTGCTCCTCCTGGGGTACAAGTGAGCAGCTAGGATATTAGTATTGGATCAGTGCTTCCAGAGGGTTTCATCTGTGCCATGCAAAACGTTTAACCAAGTCTGCTTGGTTCCCCAGCTGTGTTCCTTCCTGGAAAAACAACAAGATCTGACTACAGTTACGGCTGTGCCTGCTGTGATCACATCCAGTTTAAGTTACTTCAGTGTGTGGGGCTAATTTTAAAGACTATTCCGAAACTTCAGTTGGTTCAGAATGCAGCTGCGAGACTGCTGGATTGCTGAGCAAGTCATACCCCTGGGAACGTATCTCATCAGTTTAGAAAGAACTTCACCAGCTGCCCAATCATTTGAGGTCAAAATTGTGCCTTCTGGGCATTCAGAAGTTTGGAATGAGGGTGGCAAAAGAATTTCCAGGTCTGAGATGAGCAGACCGAGCCATCCAGACTGTTGCAGAGGCCATGCCCCCTCCATACGCCCCTTCTCCTGAGTTCAGCTGCTTGGCTGCTAGGACCAGGACCTTTTCTGCCTTGGCCTGTCTTCTGTGAAGCCCCCCCCCCCCAACCTCCAATCTGCCTGGTGCCAACCCGGGCGAGTTTAACATACCAATGGATGACATTTTTATTTGCCCAGACCTTTGGTACTAGATAACTGTTCTTTGGGTTTTTATCCTCTGAATGACCACAGCTGGTAAGATCTGTGAATATGAACATATGAAGTTGCCTTATACTGAATCAGACCCTCGGTCCATCAAAGTCAGTATTGTCTACTCAGACTGGCAGCGGCTCTCCAAGGGTCTCAAGCTGAGGTTTTTCAAGCCTGTTTGCCTGGACCCTTTTTAGTTGGAGATGCCAGGGATTGAACCTGGGACCTTCTGCTTACTGAGCAGATGCTCTACCACTGAGCCACCGTCCCTCCCATGCTCTCCAGGGTCTCAAGCTGAGGTTTTTCAAGCCTGTTTGCCTGGACCCTTTTTAGTTGGAGATGCCAGGGATTGAACCTGGGACCTCCTGTTTACCAAGCAGATGCTCTACCACTGAGCCACCGTCCCTCCCATGCTCTCCAGGGTCTCAAGCTGAGGTTTTTCAAGCCTGTTTGCCTGGACCCTTTTTAGTTGAAGATGCCAGCGATTGAACCTGGGACCTCCTGTTTACCAAGCAGATGCTCTACCACTGAGCCACCGTCCCTCCCTTATTAAAATGGAACTTCCTGTTCAGAGTTGATACTTCTGATTATCAGGCCAAATCATTTTGTTTAACAGATCTTTGAACATATGAACATATGAAGCTGCCTTATACTGAATCAGATCCTCGGTCCATCAAAGTCAGTTTTGTCTACTCAGACTGGCAGAGGCTCTCCAGGGTCTCAAGCTGAGTTTTTTCACACCTCTTTGCCTGGACCCTTTTTAGTTGGAGATGCCAGTGATTGAACCTGGGACCTTCTGCTTACCAAGCAGATGCTCTACCACTGAGCCACCGTCCCTCCCTTATTAAAATGGAGCTTCCTGTTCAGAGTTGATACTTCTGATTATCAGGCCAAATCATTTTGTTTAACAGATCTTTGAACATATGAACATATGAAGCTGCCTTATACTGAATCAGACCTTCGGTCCATCAAAGTCAGTTTTGTCTACTCAGACTGGCAGTGGCTCTCCAGGGTCTCAAGCTGAGTTTTTTTCACACCTCTTTGCCTGGACCCTTTTTAGTTGGAGATGCCAGGGATTGAACCTGGGACCTTCTGCTTACCAAGCAGATGCTCTACCACTGAGCCACCGTCCCTCCCCAACGGCTGTATCTATTGTTACTAATGCTGCACTGTTTAGCACAGGCTCTTTGTTGTAGCTTTAATATTGATACATCTCTTTTATTATTATTGATTTCTTGAGCTTTACTGTATTTTTATGGAACTTTTGTGAGGCACCCTTAGTGACTCTGTTGGGAAATAAGACTTAGAAAGGTGTAACTCTGCTTAAGACAGCTATATTCACAATTTCATAAGAGAGTTAACAATTTATAGCAAAGACTTTCTGATTCAGCTTTTTTGATTGTACACTGGCTCTTGTCAGGAACCTAAGAAACAACGGCACAGGGAAAAAAGGGAGCCCGGTCCACATTTCCCCCCCCCTCCCCCATACTATTTTCCTCTCATGTTTCAGGATCTGCTTAGGCATATGATCACAGCAAATATCCCACAGTTTCTTTTATGAAAGAGATAAATAAATAAAATGCAAATTTCACGCTTCAAGGATTGCTAATTAGGCGCCCAGGAGACAAAACCCAGTTGGTTAACATTAATACATTTATTCAGGTAGATCATAAAAAAAATAAAGAGTGATTAGAACACAGTTCCTTAGAAGACAATAAGGAGATTCTGTGCATATTCTTCAGTCAGTTCCAGCTCCAGCTGTACCACTCCCCCCCCCCCAAAAAAAAGGATCACCAAACATTCCTAAAGGAGATGGTCCCTAGCACGAGCAGCTTTTTGAGATTAAAGTAACAGAAAATACACACTAAAACAGAAGAAGGGCCAAAGGAGGCAAAATTACAGAGTACACGGGCACGGGCCTTCTCTGTTATAGCCCCGTGCCTTTGGAATCAACTTCCGGAGGAGGTACGGGCCCTGCGGAATTTGGACCAATTCCGCAGGGCCTGTAAGGCCATCCTTTTCAAGCAGGCTTTTGTAGACGTTGATAGGATGGCTGTTTAATCCACCAATGATTTATCTAGTGACCCCTGCCATAATATAAGTGTACAGAATAACATCAGGAAGATCACCGCCGTTTAAATTATGGAATGACCCAGACATTCGAACTGGTTTTAGATTGTTGTTTTAAATTAATGTATAATTTCAATGTTTGTTTTAAATCACCTTATATTGTATATTCTATATTGTATAATTTTATTGAACTGTTGTTAGCCGTCCTGAGCCTGCCTAGGCGGGGAGGGCGGGATATAAATAAAATTTATTATTATTATTATTATTATTATTATTATTATTATAAGTGATTTAGTAATTAAAACAGACACAAACTGATGAGAAGAGTTTAGAAAGTAAACATGTTTGCAAGAAGCACAGCTCAAGCGTCATGAATATTGTGCGCTATTCTCCGCATTCTGCTCTGTTTGGTTCCTTTTTCCTTTGAAGTAACTTGAATCCAGCCCTTTTTCTGATGCACATAAAATGGGTAAATTGGCGGAGTAAATATTGCAACACATTCCAACATGCCTATATTTGCTTGCATTTATGTTGGCTAGCTAGAGACTTGGCCCGGGATGACTACGCTGGCTCTGAGACAAGAAAGGGAATCCAGAAACATGATCCAAGGTTTCCATGCTCCCTGCCAACCAATCCAAATTCAAGATATATAAAAAGACTTGTCTGAACAAAAAGAGCTAAATAAATATTACCTCCCCACCACTGGAACGGATCAAAGCGTGTCATTCTTCCTCGTTATTAGGGAGGTCAGAGAGGGAACAACTTTTAACATAAATCTGGAGTCGCTCAGCACATTTAAAAGGGATCACTTCACAGTGAAGAGAGACGCCTTTTACAACTCATGGCTAGCATTGGAATCTATGAGGTTTGCAAAGGCAACCCTTTACCATTTGGGGGGCAAATTATGCCGCTCTTTTAATAACTTTTGTGGTCATATGGACTTATAAACTCCAGTTAGATCCAAACTGCTCTGCTCACCATACCCAGAATGCATGCATCAATAACACAACTGGCTCTCACTGTTCTTTCGCTCCCCTCTGCTCTGCTCTTATTCCAATACTGTCCCATATTCGGGGCCAAACTATACACGGTGGCAAACTATACACACTGCCACCATTTAAAAGTGGTTTCAAAATGACATGAGGTCCTGATCCTGAGTGCTCTTGCTTCTCCCCAGCCTCCACCACGGTGGATTTGGCACTGTGATGGTGCAGGGGGAGGGGAGACCAGAGCGCCTCAGCACACCACACCCCAGGCTCAATCAAGGCCACCATGTCATTTGTAACTCACTTTAAAATGATGTTGACATCTGCACAGCAGACAAGAGGATTTGCCGCATCTAGTTTGGCCTTCAGTCCCTATTCTTTGTGTGTAAAACAATTTTATTTTGCAATATATTGTTATAATACTTTTAAAAATTAATATAAAATCGACACCAACACATTACATTTTTTTTCCCTTCCCTTCCCTCCTCTCCTCCCATCTTTTCAAGACCCCCGCCAGTGTTTACTTAATTACTAAAAAAACCCCAAGGTAATTCTAATCCTAGAATCTTCAAATTAAAAGCCTTATAACCAACATAAAAGAAATAGAAACTAAAGAAAAAACTAAACCCTATAAATTCATTATAGTCTATCCTTACTCTTATCATTTAACCCTTATCAAAGAAGATAAAAAAAATACAAATCACACAGTAAAAAGAAAAAACCCAAAGAAAATTATTCCTTTGTATTTTTAGTCCATTAGTCCACAGGATTTCAACTGTTGTCAAAAATCACTAAATGTCCCTTTACCTTCCAGTATTTTTCCACATATTTTTGAAATTTCTCCCATTCACGTTTAAATTTCTCCAAATCATAGTCATTTAAGATTCTTGTAAGTTGTCCATTTCACTCCAAGACAAAACTTTCAAAATCCAGTCCCATTTTTCTGGTATAACCTTCAGTCCCTATTCTATGCCACTGAAGGCAGACAAGGATCTCTAACTTCATGGTTCTTAACCTTGAATCTGCTACTTCCTACCAAACATGTAATAGGATCATGGAACGTCCACCAAACTGCAGGAAAAACTGAGCACATGAAAACAGCTCCCTTGACAAGGCACCTTTGTTAATGGAGGTACGCTACATGCATACAATGCACAGATCTTAGGCATACATTCAATGAGGCCCTTGTGCCAGGAGGAAAAGGAAAGGAAAGGTCCCCTGTGCAAGCACCAGTCATTTCTGACTCTGGCGTGACGTTGCTTCCACAACGTTTTAATGGCAGACTTTTAACAGGGTGGTTTGCCACTGCCTTCCCCAGTCATCTACACTTTCCGCTCAGCAAGCTGGGTACTCATTTTACCAACCTCGGAAGGATGGAAGGCTGAGTCAACCTCGGGCCGGCTATCTGAAAACCCAGCTTCTACCAGGAATCGAACTCAGGTTGTGAGGGGGGAAGCAATCTAGGCTCTCAAATTTTATCCTCAGGGTGAGGTGAGCAGTATATACCTGCTCTTCCCCACAGGCCATCCATTGCAGGTGGGGATAAGGAGCTGCCTAGCACCTAACCGCCCGCCTCCAATTGCTACTAAAAGCTCTCAATGCCTCACTCCCAATTTGAAGATAGTTCTCTAGGAGTATCTATAGTCTACCTCCACATCCCACATTCTTCAGCCAATACAGAAGGATCTCATCGTTGACAGTGTCCAAGCTGCTGAGAGCAGAGATGCCATGAGACTCACCACAGCCACGACTATCTGCCAACAGAGCTGTGCATCTCCTTGCCTCAAGAAGCTGCCAAACAAGAAGCAGTGCTGGGTGGAGGCACAGGCAGGATTGCTGAGCATCCCCCTCTCACTCACCAGACCCTTTGCTCCTTCCTCCACCCTGGCTGCCACGTCCCCCCCCCGCCACTGCTGCCACGCAGAAGGCTCCCCTACCTCTCCTCCTCCCTTGGCACTGTGTTGTACACGTGATGGATGGCCCAACAAATAGGGTGGGGGCTGCAGGAAGCCGCCCACCCACTGAGAGGTCAGCTCCTTGCTTGTGCCAGACAGACAGGGAATTAACAGAGCCAGTTGGAGTTTAAGCCTCCCTAATTGACTGGTCCACGAGAACCGCACATCTTCTGCATCACACATCTCCTGCATAGCTCCTGGCACTGATTATCAATCAGGTTGACCGAAGTAGGGTCAGAAGTGTAGTTCATCTAGGTAATCTTTCCCACTCAGGAGCATCTAAAGTTCATTTGGAGTACTGTGTACAATTCTGGTCACCACATCTCAAAAAAGATATAATAGCATTGGGAAAAGTGAAGAAAAGGGCAATTAGAATGATTAAAGGGTTGGAACACTTTCCCTATGAAGAAAGGTTAAAATGCTTGGGGCTCTCTAGCTTGGAGAAACGTCAACTGAGGAGCGACATGATAAAGTTTTACAAGACTACACATGGGACAGAGAAGGTAGAGAAAGAAGTACTTTTCTCCCTTTCTCACTATACAAGAACTCGTGGGTTCTCAATGAAATTGCTGAACAGTCAGGTTAGAACGGATAAGGAAGTACTTCTTCACCCAAAGGGTGATTAACACATGGAATTCACTGCCACAGGAAGTGGTGGTGGCTACAAGCATAGTCAGTTTCAAGAGGGGATTGAATAAACAAATGGAGCAGAGGTCCATCAGCGTACTGTTGGAACTCTCTGTCTGTGGAGAGTGATGTTCTGCATTCTTGGTGCTTGGGAGGGGCAACAGTGGGAGGGCTTCTAGTGTCCTGGCCCCACTGATGGACCTCCTGATGGCACCTGGTTTTTTTGGTCACTGTGTGACACAGAGTGTTGGAGTGGATGGGCCATTGGCCTGATCCAACATAGAATCATAGAGTTGGAAGGGATCTCTAGGGTCATCTAGTCCAACCCCCTGCTTAATGCAGGAAACTAACAAACACCTCCCCCTAAATTCACGGGATCTTCATTGCTGTCAGATGGCCATCTAGCCTCTGTTTAAAAACCTCCATGGCTTCTCTTATGTTCTTAGCCACAACCTGTTCAACCTCTTCTAAAATCAGGAGACTGTAAAAAATAGTTCAGAAGAGATCATAAAGATGTTCAGAAAAATGGCAAAAAGGTAGTAATTATAGGTAAGATCCAGACCAATCAAACACCAGCACTTGTAGAATCATAGAACCATAGAGTTGGAAGGGACCTCCAGGGTCAGTCAGGCCGACCCCCTGCATAATTCAAGAAATTCAAAAATACCTCCCCAACACACACTCCATTACCTTGCTTCATGCCCAGAAAATTCTTCTTGTGAAGAAGAATTGTGAAGAATTAGAAGAAAGCTTAAGTCTAGTGGCACCTTTAAGACCAACAAATTTTGATTCTGGGTATAAGCTTTCATGATGAGGGCAGAAAAGTGGGCTATAGAGCGAGAGAGACAGGGAGGGAGGGAGGGAGGAAGCAGTGCCGGATTAAACCCTGTGGAGACCCCTAGGAAGTCAAAATCTCAGGGGACCTCTCACAAATTATCTCAGAATCGGTGCACCCGTCCCACTGCCCACAGCCCTGTTGCAGCCTGCAGGCACCTTCTCAAAATCCCCTTTGACAAAACTGTGGGGGAGAGGCAGAGAGAGAGGCAAACTTGGTGATGACGCCAGCAGCAGCCACACCAGGCAAGATGAGCAAAGTTGCTGACTGCTCATGCAGGCTGGGAGGGCTGCAAGCAGGGTGAAACCAGGGGGGAAAGCCAGCCCGGAGCCCCTAAGAGCATGGGGTCCTGGGCTAGTGCCTACTTGGACTAATTGTTAATCCGGTCCAGGGAGGGAGGGAGGGAGGGAGGGAGGAAGGAAGGAAGGAAGGAAGGAAGGAAGGAAGGAAGGAAGGAAGGAAGGAAGGAAGGAAGGAAGGAAGGAAGGAAGGAAGGAAGGAAGGAAGGAAGGAAGGAAGGAAGGAAGGAAGGAAGTTTCACCTGTCTTGGGGAAAAGTTGTAGATATCTGTCTTTTCTGTTCCCAAAAAACAAACCAAGAACTCCGTGTGTAGAATGGGTCCAGCCTCAATTATGCTGGTCATGAAGAAACATTACAGAGAGCTGCAATAAAATAGGCAGCAGACAGTTTCCCTCCCACTCACGGTAAAGTCTACACTGCAAAAGTAGTTCAGATTTCAATTAATGCTTCAAAACCTAGCAGCAGTTTATGGCTGTACGAGAGAGAGAGAGAGAGAGTGTCTCAGTGCAGACCATCAAGCCAAACCAGGGTGATCTGAACTTCCAAATGAACAAGGGATTCAGCATTCCTATTTATAATCCTTTGGGGTTTCTTTCAGACTATCAGTTCTGTACTATTATTCTGAACTTTTAGGTTTGGCATATTTCCTTACTCCCTTAAACAATGTGTGCTACAGGCACCCTCTTTGTTCCTGCTCTGTAGTGCTATGATGCCATCTGGATTATGCCAGGTGAGATGCCAAAGCCATCGTTGGGGCAGACCTGACGGACATCTGATGCTTCTGAAGGTTACGATCCTTTGCTTTTAACCAGTCAAATAAAGCAAAATAGGCAATGGAATGGATGGCTACATCAGTGACGGCCCCAAATTGAAAAATTAGCATTCAAGCCTCCTAGGCAGCCGTGTTGGTCTGAAGTAGTAGAACAAAATAGGAGTCAACTGCACCTTTAAGGCCAACTTAGTTTTATTCAGAATGGAAGCTTTCGTCTGAAGTTGGTCTTAAAGGTGCAACTGACTCCTATTTCATTCAAGCCTCCGTCAGGTCAGCTCTGGCGAGTACTTGGATGGGAGACCACCAAGGGTTGCCACACAGAGGCAGGCAATGGGAAACCGCTTCTGAACGTCTCTTGCATTGAAAACCCTACAGGGTTGCCACCAGTTGGCTGCGACTTGATGACCCTTTCCAACACCATGTGCCTTATGACAACATCGCTTGATGTCCCTCAGTGACTGTCTAGATCCTGATCAATTTTCTCAAGCACACTGTAGCATGGATTCAGGGGAATTGTACCCTCCCACATCTGCAAAAAAAAGTGTGATAAGCCTGGAGAAGCATCATTTTTAGAAAAAGGTGTGGTGTTTTGTTTTTTTTTAATTTTTACTAAAAATGATGCTTCTCCAGGCTTATCACACTGCACTAATCTAGAACATGCATTATGCACAATGAAAGTTAAAAGAAAAGGCAACCTAAGTATCCTCACCAGGGATAAATTCACACTCAAGGAGACTCAGCCAATAGAAGGAAGAGAGGCTTGTCTCAGTAGCTCTGTTGTGTAATTGAGAGTCTGGCAAAGTAAGCTCTCCCTCCCCCCCTCCTCCCCAAAGGAGGAGCCCCAGTCAATGGAGAAAATAGAGGCTTTGCTTTATAGCTCCTGTGCAACTGAGCAAGCCTGGCAAAGCAAGCTGTGATGCAGAAGAAAGCAAGAAAGAGGGAGAAGGAAGCAGATGACAGCCATTTGCTCAGGGGTCTGATAAGAGCCCTCCGGGGGCCTGATTTGGCCCCTGGGCCACACGTTTCACACCCCTGATACATATTTACTTTTCTGATGTGTGCTGGGAGACAAACTCTGCAAAGCGTCCACAGTCATGCATGTTCCTGACCTGTCCGATCAATACCTTCCTTCATCAAATCGGGCTCGGCCGCCCTGAGCCACTTGTGGAAAGGGCGGGATATAAGTTACTGAATGAATGAACGAACGAATAAATAAATAAATAAATACTCAATTTAATATTGACCAACTCGACTTAATATTGACC
This sequence comes from Heteronotia binoei, assembly GCF_032191835.1. Classification (NCBI taxonomy): domain Eukaryota; kingdom Metazoa; phylum Chordata; class Lepidosauria; order Squamata; family Gekkonidae; genus Heteronotia; species Heteronotia binoei. The sequence goes on from NC_083236.1 coordinate 11,904,984, forward strand.
AACTCGACTTAATATTGACCAACTTGACTTAATATTGACCAATTTGACTAAATATTGACCAACAGGCAAGAGATGGTAGATGGAGTGGAGGTGGTGGGGACCTTAGAGGGAAGTGACCATGTCCTGTTAGAATTTGGCTGTGTGGGACCAAAGAAAGTTCATAGCCATACATGTATGTTAGGTGTATGCTTGAAGAGATTTGTATAAACTGAATCGAAAACACAGCTGCAAGTTATATGAATTGCACAATTAACTTTAATCCTACAACACTTAATAGGGCCAGTGTAGTTCATCTACTAGATTTCAGTGGGTCAGACTTTTATAAATACAGAGGCATGAGAAGAATTGTTACATGGGCAAGGAGCAAGTGAGGGGGTGGGCTCCCTTCAAACAAGAGTTCTCACTATTCCAACAAGAAGGAAACATGGTAGGGGATCCAAAAAGCCAATGTGGATCAGCAGAGAACTCTGTGATATGCTGAAGGAGAAAAAGGAAATGTCTAAGAAATAGAGGCAAGGACATACCTCTAAAGAAGAGTATATTCAGGATGCTAGGCACTGCAGGTCAGTTGTCAGAGAAGTCAAAGTTCACAGTGAGCTAAAGCAGGCCATGGAGGCTCACTACAACAAGAAAATCTTCTTCTGATATATGAAGAGCAAACACAAGATAAAAGAAGCGATGGGCCCACTCTTGGGTGAAAATGGAGCAACTTTGACAGAAAGAAAGCAGAAAGGCTTAATGTCTATTTTGCCTCAGTTTTTTCCTTGAAGATGAGAACAAACTCATCTAGAAATGGTAATAGGCAAGGCATGGCATCCAGGCTGCTGGCTAACATGGACAGAAACATAGCTGAGAAGCATCTGGCTACAATGAATGAGTACAAATCCCCTGGGTCACATGGTATTCACCCAAGAGTGCTCAAAGAACTTTCTCAGAGAACTTACAGAACCTTTGTCCATCATCTTCCAGACCTCTTGGAGGATAGGAGATGTACCACAAGACTGGAGGAGGGCAGATGTTATCTCTGTTTTCATAAAAGGGAGAAGGGATGACCCAGGAAATTACAGGCCAGTCAGTCTGATCTCTGTCCCAGAGAAGATATTGAAGCAAATTTTAAAGGGATCAACCTGTGAGCACCTAAAGGACAACTTGGTGATCTGGGGAAGTCAGCACGGATTTGCCCCCAGCAGGCCCTGACAGACCAGCCTCATTTCCTTCTTTGATGGAGCGATGCACTTACTAGATCAAAGGAATGCTGTTGATGTTGTTTACCTGAATTTCAGTAAAGCTTCTGACAGGATTCCGCATGATGTTCTGATGGGTGAACTAGAGGACTGTGGACTGGACTGGTGGATAGGGAACTGGTTGGAGAACTGCACTCAAAGAGTAGTTGTCAGTGGCATTTCATCTGGATGAAGGGAGGTGTCCAGTGGGGCTCAGTTCTGGACCCAGTACTTTTTAAATATTTTTATCAGTGATCTGGATGAGGGTGTGGATGGGCTACTCATTAAAATATGAGCAGCCAGTGTGATGCAGGAACAAAAAAGATTAATGTGATCTTGGGGTGTATCAATAGAGGCATAACATCCAAATTGCAAGATGTCCTACTCCCACTGTACACTGGAGTGTTATGTGCAGTTCTGGCGGCCTCTATTCAAAAAGGATGTGGACAGAATATAGAGTGGGTGCAAAGGAGAGCGATGAGGTTGATCAGGGGCTTGGAGACCAAGCCCTATGAGGAAAGGCTGAGGGGATTTGGTATAAGGTTTTGCCAGTTATCTATCCAAACGACTCGTTCTCATAATAAAATGGTAAAGAGTTTATTGAAATCATATACAGAGCATGACCTTGTGCTTTGGACAGCCAAAGTCAGTAGGCAAAAATAAACTGAATATCCCTGGGCCGAAAGAAGTAAAACTGCAAAGCACCCGCACTCGGGCCTTTTCCGCCGCAGCCCCACAACTCTGGAACCAGCTCCCAGAGGAGGTGCGGGCCCTGCGGAACTTAGATCAGTTCTGCAGGGCCTGCAAGACCGCCCTCTTCAAACAGGCGTTCATTAATGATGGTACCAATGTTTACTGCTAAATTAATAATGCTTACCGCCACTGTTAGTCTAGGAATGTTTTAATCACTGATTGGTTTTAATGTGTTCTTAATGTTTTATTATTGTATTGTTCATTTTAAATGTTGTAAGCCGCCCTGAGCCTGCTCTGGCGGGGGAGGGCGGGGTATAAATAAAATTTTACATTACATTACATTTACATTACAAAGTCAGGAATGACGAAAGCAATTCAGTTACTTAGAATTATAGTCCAAAAACCCAATGCAAAAAGTCTCCACCCATGTCTGCTGGTTCTCAGGAAAGGTGATACTCAGAAATATTTAGCATTAAGGTCAGAGACGATTCCCTACGTCCCCATTGTCAGGACAACATGATAAGTGAGCAAGCCATTTCTAAAATACATACAACTAGAAAGCATTCTCTTCCCCCATCCATCCTGCACATGTCTTGGAAGTTAGATACAGGTTTCTTTAGGCAGCTACAAGAAATGAAAGTTAACACAGTTCAGAGCAAACAGAAACCAGCAATTAATGTCGTTACAAAACCATGGCAGGCTCATCCTAACACTTGGGAATGTTCAATTTGGAGAAAAGGAGTTTGAAAGGGGATATGATTGCTCTCTTTAAGTATTTGTCACTTAAAGGGCAGGGAGCTTTTCCTGTTGGCAGCAGAGGATAGGACTTGCAATAATGGGTCTAAATTAAGGGTGCCACTGTAAACCTGTAGATGGGAGACAACCTACTAGATTGAGATTTCTTGCATGGGGCCAAAGACCCTTACAAATCTGGTACACAATCAGGATATCAAAACAAGTCAAACAACAAACACCACCAGCAAAAAACATTACTAAAATATGACTACTAAGATGTTTGGCTATATTCTTAATAGTCCTTTAATTTACACAACCACACCTATTGCTTTACAATTTTGGAATGGCGCTATTAAGTCCTAACAGGCAGGAGACAGAGCCAGTGCAGTTCAGATCTTATTCTCGCAGTTGTACCACATTCACTGGAACTCCCCGGATCAAATCTTGCACCATCCAAAGAATTCCCTCCACACAGGTAACTGCATCAGAGAGAAGGGTTCTAGCCTAGTCTTCTCCCTAACGAGCTGGTTTTCATTGTGGAGGGAATTCCTGAACAGAAGAGCATTCGAATACAAGGGCCCCTCAAGTTCCACAGCCACCTTTGGAAGAAGGAAGCTGCAAACCAACCCGTAAAACGTCTGCTGTGAAAACGTTGTGATGCAATGTCACCTCAGAGTTGGAAACAGAGTTGGATGGGGTTGTCATATGACATCTCAGAAGTGGACAGCCCCGGAATAACATGAGGCCCATTGATAGGAAAGGAAACATTTCAAGGGGAGATCTCCACATTTAGAGGCCCTAATCCTCTGAATCCCAGAGCCAGAAGGCAACATTCATATAATCACAGAATCACAGAGTTGGAAGGGACCTCCAGGGTCATCTAGTCCAACCCCCTGCACAATGCAGGAAATTCACAAATACCGTCCCCCCTAAATTCATTAGAGGAAGGCCTTGGCTATGCCCTGTTGTTGGCTTTCCAGAGGAACTGGGGCCACTATGTGAGACAGGAGGCTGGAGCTAGATGAACCCTCACTGGTCTGATTCAGCAGGGCTCCTTCTTATGTTCTTATTTTGCTGCCAGAGGATGTAGTGCTGAGCACAACACGTCACTGGTGGTGGATTTGCTCAACGGGGACAAAAGAGTTCAGGATGCTTTGAAAAGATACAAGATAGAAAAACCAGATTGGATCCCATCCTATATGCCTTTGGACATATAGACATATGAAGCTGCCTTATACTGAATCAGACCCTCGGTCCATCAAAATCAGTATTGTCTCCTCAGACTGACGTATGTGACCATATGTCTCCAACAAGGAAGGGGGGGGAGCCCCTTGTGTAATCAATCTTATCCAAGAGAAGTCTACTTTCCACTAGGCTCTAATTGAACTTTCCTTCTCTCTTTTAAGAAGCTATTACTGAGATTGGAGCCCGTGGACCTGCAAAGGAAGGCTTACTTAATTGAGCTGCAAAGAAAGATGGGCAGGCAGAATCACAAAACCCCCTTCCCCATGGCTTACGGCAGCCTTAGCCAAGTCTATTAATTAGAAAGAAAAAGCAGTGGGATGAAGCAGATCAAGTTATTGCTGATATGCTGCCATTATTTAGCCCAAATGAGTGTTTGCAGCTGGTCTTGAAAGAAAAGCAAATCATGATGCACACTACATCTGTACACTTCTCCCAAAGATATCATTATAGTTCACCCCATCTTGAGTTTAATCTTCAAAAGAAGTCCATAAGAAGTGAACAGTCCACAAATGTTTTTAATAACTGCTGTTTCCACAGCATAAAAGAAGATTAAAAGAATCAACCACATCTTTCTTGCTCTCCCCAGGAAAAGGTGCAGAAAAGGACAAGTAAAATGATTAAGGGAATGGAACACCTTCCCTATGAAGAAAGATCAAAGAGTTTTGACCTCTTTAGCTTGGAGAAACGACAATTGAGAGGTGACATAACAGAGGTTTACAAAATTATGCATGGGATAGAGAAAGCAGAGAAATACCTTTCTCCCATTCCCACATTACAAGAACTCATGGGTACTCAATGAAATTAATGAACAGTAGGTTTAAAACAGATCAAAGGAAGTTCTTCTCCACTCAAAGAATAATTAACATGCAGAATTCATTGTGGTAGGAGGTGGCGGCGGCTATAAGTATGGAAGGTTTCAAGAAGGGATTGGAAAAGCGTATGGAGCAGAGATTCATCAGTGGCTATTAGCCACAAGGTATAGTCCCATGGCGCAGAGTGATAAAGCTGCAGTACTGCAGTCCAAACTCTCCGCTCATGACCTGAGTTCGATCCCGGCAGAAGCTGAGTTCAGGTAGCCGACTCAAGGTTGACTCAGAATTCCATCCTTCCGAGGTCGGTAAAATGAGTACACAGCTAGCTGGGGGGAAAGTGTAGATGAATGGGGAAGGCAATGGCAAACCACCCCGTAAAAAGTCTGCTGTGAAAACATTGTGATGCAATGTCACCTCAGAGTTGGAAACAACTGGTGCTTGCACAGGGGACTACCTTTACCTTTATAGCTAGAACACTCTGTCTGGGGGCAGTGATGCTCTGTATTCTTGGTGCTTGGGTGGGGGGCTCAACAGCGCAAGGGTTCGTGGAGTCCTGGTCCCTCTGGTGGACCACCTGATGGCACCTGGGTTTGGGCCACTGTGTGACGCAGAGTGTTTGACTGGATGGGCCATTGGCCTGATCCAGCATGTCTTACGTTCTTCCAACCTTCAGAGGCAATGAATTTTTCCTCACGGGCTATTTGGTTCCAGATCTGATGCTGCTGAGAAGCAATTTTTTCCCCACTTGCCCACACCCTTGTGGCATATTTGTGCATCTCCTGAATCTTCACAGCTTTCATGAAACCTTTTCCAAACTTGGTTGGCTGCAAAGTTCTAGGAAAAAATAATGCAAAGCTTGGGTGGTCGCTGTGGGGGCAGGAACATCTAGATTTCCCCAGTGCTGCAAACATGGCAGTTACCTTCCTTTCCCCGCTGCCATCTCTCTCCCATGCCAAGCATATATCGCTATGGTAATTACAGGTTTTAAAAATCCCCCAAAGGCCTCTGGTGGCAAATGGGGGGCTGGGAGGGGGAATGAAAAACACAGAGACACCTGCCACCTGGAAGCCCTGTTGCTGCTGTGTTACTTTGGTGTCAGGCAATAAGGGGGCTCCCAGAGAGAAGGGTCACCACGTGGGTCAGCCCAAAAAGTTGCCAAGGATAAGCCCAGATAGACAACTGACAGGAGGGAGGCGGCTATTAGCACTACTGTTTCTTGGAATTTCCTTCACCGTTCTCAAGAGTCAGCCTGGCTTACATGTGACTACGTTTTACAGAGAATGAGTAGCCAGGGTTTAGCACAGAAAGCTGAAATAACAGCAGAGCTTCTTTGCTTAACAAGAGCCTCCAAGAACTAAATTCCTGTGTTAAGATTGGCAACTGGGGAGGGGGCAGCAGATCAGCAAAGGTGGAAGTAAACATTTCTCGCTCTCTCAGGGGGCGGGGGATAAAAGATGATAAGTACCACTTTTGGTTGTTTTCTTACTAGCACTCTGCGATTCCATCGTGGCTTCCTTTCACCCCTGCGATTCTGGGAGCTTCCTCACAGATATGCCAGAACTGCAAACTGGCAACTGGGCTTTCTGCTTCTGCCTTGTGCTTACAGGCGGCTTGTGAGGTAAGTACTGAGGTAAGAAGCTGCTGACTGGGGAGGTTTCTCCACTGCATCGAGAAAGCCCCTTCTCCTCTGGTGTGCCATTATCCACAGGGCTTTTTTTGTAGAAAAAGCCCCGCACAGACTCATTTGCATATTAGGCCACACCCCTTGATGCCAAGCCAGCCGGAACTGCATTCCTGCTTTAAAAAACCCCCAAAACCCTGATTATCCATATGGGGGATTCTGAGCTCCAGGCTGAGGAGATGCCACCCAGCTTTCTTTCCTCTTCTCAGCTTCCTACTATCCAGTTGCAACTCCAGGGATCTTCCTTGGTTCAGCTGCTTCTAGCCATTATATACCACCTCCTGACAAATTTTCCAGTTTCTTCTTACACAACGGCTATGTCTTGCAAGATGAGGGAATAGTTACACCGCAAGGGGGCAGGGGGGCTCCTTGAAGGCCATCCACTGTGAATAAGTGGGGCCATGTTAGACTTCAACTTCAGGGTTGCCGCTGCATTTTTTAAAAATATCCTGCAGCCTTTATTACTCATTTCACCAACCAATTTATCCTCATCAACTAACAATGAGCTTACAATGAGATTCTCTGTCTATTTTTATGTGGTGGCTTAAAAATAGCTTTCACATTCTGCTAATCAGCTTTTTTATGTCTTGTTGGAACAGCGGGCCTCAAGTGAGCAGTTATTATCATAGGTGTCAAAGGTACACAATGCATCATATTAAAATGCAGAGGCCCTTTCTTATTGGACTCTCCCTCTGAGCTATGCAAAGCCAAGAAAGGGAAAAAATCTGCATTGAAAGAATGGCAAGGCAATGTGGGAGGAAGTGTTAATTGGAGCTCTTGTGGAACAAAATGGTTTTGATGAGGGATTAGGGTGGAGTTTAATGATGAATAATGGCAGCCATTCCAAGGAGGTGGAGGGAGAGGAGGGGGAGCAGAAGGAGCAAGAGGAGGAGTTGGCTTTATGCCCTGCCCTTCACTACCCAAAAGAGTCTCTGAGCGGTTTACAATCTCCTTCCCTTCCTCTCCTCACAACAGATACCTTGTGAGGTAGGTGGGACTGAGAAAATGCTAGGAGAACTTGTGACTCATCCAAGGTCATCCCACTGGCTGCATGTAGAGAAGTGGGGAATCAAACCCAGATCTCCAGATTAGATTCTGCCATTCTTAACCAGTACACTAAAATGGCTCTCGAAATACACCACAGCAAGCACAGTATAAGGTACAAAAAAACAGGTTACTCACCTGTAATTGATGATCTTCGAGTGGTCATCTGTGCAGTCACACACATGGGTTTTCCCGTCAGGACGAACCCTACCTCGGAGATTTTAAAAGCTAGCCTAGGCGTTATTTTTGGCGCGCACTCCCTTTCGCTCTGGGGAGCAGGCATCCACTGCGCATGCCTGGAGCGAGAGGGAGGCGCCCCACCCACTCAGTTTCTTTCCCCGCCGCTGACATAGTAGGTGAGCGGTTGTATAGGACCAGTAGCCAGCAGCGGGGACGGCTGGGCGGGCGTGTGTGACTGCACAGATGACCACTCGAAGATCATCAATTACAGGTGAGTAACCTGTTTATCTTCTTCGTGGTCTCTGTGCAGTCCCACACATGGGTGACTGATAAGCTGACCTGCAAGGTGGTGGGTGCTGGCACTAGAGTTGGAGAAAGGAAAAATGCAAAGGTTAGTGCAACACAGTCAGCACATAACAGGCTACAAGGCAAGCAATTACTCACCAAGCCGAGACCGACTCCTTAGTCAAAGATGGAGCGGAGCACTGCCTGTCCGAAGGATGCATCCCGCCTAGCACGAACGTCCAAAGCGTAGTGCGTGGCGAAGGTCGAAGGGGAAGACCAAGCGGCAGCGGCGCAAATGTCCTCCATGGATACACCCCTGGCAAGGGCAGATGACGTTGACAAAGCTCTTGTGGAATGAGCTCGTATGGCAGATGGGACTGGTTGCTTTGCGAGTCTGTAGCACAGCTCTATAGCAGCAACCAACCATTTTGACAGTCTCTGTGTAGATATCTTTTTTCCTTTATTAAGGCGGCCGTAGGCCACAAAAAGTCTGGAGTCCGTATGGAACGATGCTGTTCTATCTATATAGTAAGCGAGTGCTCTTCTAACATCTAGACAGTGTAGAGCTTCTTGCCCCTTGTCCGTCGGACGTTGGAAAAAGGCAGGTAAGGTTGTGATTCTGTGTAAATGAAATGCGGAAACTACCTTGGGTAAGAAGGCAGGGTCTGGCCGCAACACCACCCTATCGTGGTGAAAAATGGTGTAAGGCGAGTCTGCTCTGAACGCGCAAATATCACTTGCTCTCTTAGCAGAGGTGAGTGCGACTAATAGAGCCGTTTTCCATGAGAGAAGGTGAAGCGGTATTGTAGCCATAGGTTCGAAAGGCGGTTTTACTAGTTGGCTTAGCACTAGCGATAAACTCCAGCTAGGATACATTTGCCGCAATGGTGGGTGCAAATGTAGGATTCCTTTTAAGAAGGATTTCGCTGCAGGGTGTGAAAAGACAGTCCGACCCTGTACATGCGGGTGAAAAGCTGAGATTGCTGCAAGGTGCACCTTTAAGGATGAGTACGTGAGGCCCTTTTCTGACAAATGCAGTGTATATGCCAAGATTTGAGGTATGGAAGCCGAGAAAGGTCTGAAATTATGCTTGGTAGCGTAGATGGAAAATCTTTTCCATTTCATGGAGTATGACTTTCTCGTTGACGGTTTCCTCGCATTTAAGAGAACGTGTCTTACTCCTTCAGGAAAGTCTGAGAACATATCCTCCAAGCCGTTAGGCGAAGCCTGTTCGGGTCGTGATGGAGAACCCTGCCGTTCTGCTGGGACAGGAGGTTCTGTGCCAGAGGGAAGTGATGGTAAGTATTTTTCGACAGAAAGAGGAGGGTTGTGAACCATGGCTGGCGTGGCCACCATGGCGTCACTAGAATGCAATCTGTGTTGTCCAGTTGAATTTTCTGTATGCACCATGTTATCAGCGGGAAAGGAGGGAAGAGGAAGTGCAGTGGACCGGTCCATGTCTGTATGAAGGCATCCCCTGCAGACTGTTGTGAGGGCGGACCTCTCATAAAAAAGATAACACACTGTGCATTGTCTGGTGCAGCAAACGCATCTATTGAGGGGGTTCCGAATTTCCGGAATACTGGCAGAAGGTACGACCTGTGGAGTGACCACTCGTGGTCGTTGATGAGATATCTGCTCAGCCTGTCCGCTTGAACATTCTGTACGCCAGGAAGATGTACCGCAGTGAGATGGATCTGGTGAACAATACTCCAGTGCCAAAGGTGCATTGCTCTTTTGCAAAGGCGGGTGGATGCAGTTCCTCCTTGCCTGTTTATATAAAAGACCGTCGCCACATTGTCTGAGGCGATTTGCACATGTCGGCCTTGAAGAGATGGAAGAAACGATTTTAAAGCTCTGTGAACAGCTAGAAGCTCTAAACAATTGATGTGGAGCGACTGTTCGTACGGTGTCCATTGCCCCTGGACAGTGAGTATGTCGAGATGGGCTCCCCAGCCCCACCTCGAGGCGTCCGTTGTAACTACTGCTGATGGGCTTGGCCGTAAAAATGGCATTCCTGCAAGCAGGTGAGCTCGTACTGTCCACCATTCGAGTGAGGGGAGGATGTGGTTTGGAACAGTGAGGACTGTTCCTTGAGATTGGCGTTGGGGTCGAAATGCACGGACGAACCAGATTTGTAGGGTTCTCATGCGTAGTCTTGCGTGTGTTAGAACTGCTGTCGTGGCTGCCATGAGTCCTAACATGCGCTGAATGTTGAAGGCCGTCTGTTTGGGTTGTTGTATTATTTGTGCAGCCAGCGTCTGAATGGAAGATATCCTGTCCACAGGAAGATACGCCTTGTGGTCCGTGGTGCACAAGCGAGCCCCTATAAAATGGATGTCTTGAGTCGGGGTAAGGTGAGACTTTTGTTGATTGACCTGGAGGCCCAGTTCTGCTAGGAGCGCAAGTGTCATTGAAATGTCTTTCATCAACTGTGCCCTTGAAGCTCCCACGAGGAGCCAATCGTCTATGTATGGGTAGGTTGCAATTCCGCGTTGTCTGAGGTGTGCTGCAATTACCGCCATACATTTCGTGAATGTCCGTGGTGCCATGGAGAGTCCGAAGGGTAGGGCTCGGAACTGGTAGTGGTTGCTGCCGACGGCGAAACGCAGAAACTTTCTGTGGCATTGGTGTATTGTCAGGTGGAAGTATGCGTCCTGTAAATCTACCAGTGCCATCCAAGAGTTTTTGGGAATTAAGGGCAGAATCGATTGTAAGGTGATCATTCTGAATTTTCTGTGACGGATAAATTTGTTTAGGGCTCTTAGATCCAGAATCGGGCGCTGTCCCCCATCCCTTTTCGGGACTAGAAAGTACCGGGAATAAAATCCTGTCCGATGGTATTGGCCTGGGACAGGCTCTATAGCCGCTTTGGCTGTTAAGGTGTCTATTTCTTCCTGAAGGGAAGGGGATGGGGGAGTGGAAACAAAATGATGTTTTGTTGGTGGTGCTTGAAACTCTATGGAGTAACCTCTCAAAATGATGTTCAAAACCCATTTGTCCGTGGTTATTTGTCGCCAATTGTCGTGAAATGGAAGAAGTCTGGAAACGTGTTGAATTGGTAGAGGTAGAAAGTCAAAGAGACTGCTTTGACGAAGACGCAGCCTTTTTAGGTGGTTGTGGTCTCTGCTGTCTCTGGTTAAAGGGTTGCTTTGGAGGAGGAGCCTTACGTTTCCAGTATTCAGATTGTCGAGGAGATCTGGAACGTTTGAAGGGCGCTGGTTTCCATGGCCTGGGTTTATAGCTCTGCTGTTGTTGTTGTTGTTGCGCTACTCCGAGCCTCTTTGCTCGTTTGCGGCTGTCGTCCACGGTGGACAGTATATCGTCCGTTGTGGCATTAAAGAGACCTTGGCCATCGAAGGGAAGGTCTTCGATTTTGAATTTAAGATCAGGTTGCAACGAAGAGGATCGAAGCCAAGCGTGTCGTCTTAGGGCAATTGAGGCAGCCATCGCCTTTGAAGTGCACCCCACAGAGTGACGGATGGTATTTATCTGCTGTTTTGAAATCCTGTTGAGCCCCTGAAGCAGCTTGCAGGCTTGTTTCTGGGAGGGTTCTGGTAGGGCAGAGACGAGTGTATTCAGTTGTGAGGAGATATTGTGGGAATACGCGGCGAAGTATGCTAAGTAATTGTTAATTTTGGCATTTGCCGTAGATATTGAATACATTTTTCTTCCTAGGGTGTCTAATTTCCTGCCTTCCTTCTCAGGAGGTACTGGGTGACGGGTCTGTTTAGATTTAGAGGAAGAATGAACTATCAGGGAGTTCGGTGCTGGATGGCTAAATAAAAACTTCGAATCCGGTGCTTGGATCCTGTAAAGGGATTCAATTCGTTTTGAAGTTGGGGGAATGGAGGCTGGGTTGTCCCAAGCTTCTTTGATGGCTTCTAGGTGTACCGGTAACATAGGCAGAAAGGAACCAGCAGGTAAATCTGAGTGCACCAAGTCGTGTACCACGTCTGTTACCTTGGGTGCATCTGAGGTAAGGGTAACGTTAAGCGCAGAGGCCATATTGGCAATCAAGTCCAGGTATGTCTTTGCCCCTTCGGAAGGTGACAAATCCGCTGGTTTGGCGATATCCGAGGCGGGAGATCCAGGGGACATCGACTGTATCGAGTCCGATGATTGAGCGTCGGATTCGGCATCAGAGTCAGGTTCGGGTTCAGGCGGGTCCGGTCTGGTTGGAGTCGTGCTTTTAGGTCTCGTTGGAGTCGTGCCCTTAAGCTTAGAAGTCGAAGTGGAAGGAGTCGGAGATGGCTGTTTTGTTAGTTGCTTACTCCGTTGGACAGGAGTCGCTTCTTTGGATTGGTTCCTGTGGCAATCGGTACGGTACCGAGAGCGGTGGTAGCCGCAACATGCATGGGAATCCATAGAAGGAGACCTCGAAGCATAATGGCGTCGTCTCGGGGACATGGATGGAGACCGAGATCTCGGGTTGTAGCGATAGCGGTCCCTCCCTCTACTAGGGGATCTGTCCGGGAAACGCGTATGATGGTACCGATGTCTCTCGATGCTGGGAGATCTGGCTGGGAACCGATGTGTATCAAAGTACCTGTAAGCGTCATGTTTGTATTGGATGGGATTCGACATATCGCGGAACGATCTAGGGTTGATATGCTGTCGAGTCCACTGCAGCGGGTCTCGGATCGGCTCCAGCGAGGGGTCTGGTATGGATCCTTGCAGAGAAGGGGATCGGGACGGAATCGGAATAACTTCTTCCGTCTGCTGGTGCGGTGACTCCGTAAGCGGGGTGGCCACTTCCTGGGTATCGGATCCGGGAGTGGAGGTCTCACATTGCCTGTCAGGCTCGTTCTGTTGTTCCGAAGATTTTCTCGAGTCCCTCGGGATTTTCGGGTCCTTCGGATCGGTCGGTTTTCGCGGGACCTTCGGGTCGGATGGTTTTCTCGAATCCTTCGGGGCCTTCGGGTCGGAGTGCTTGCGTTTCTTAGTGTGCTTCCCACTTTTCGGTTTAGTCGCCGCGGCCGTTTGTTCTGACGTTCTCGCGCCGTCGCCGGCTTTCGCGGCATCGCCGGACTTATGCTTGCTGGGAACAATGGCCACTGAAGCTGCCGACCGTGCGCCGTCCCCTTGGGGAGTCAGTAGGGGAGGCGACTTACTTACTGAAGAAGATTGCGACATTTCAGGGTGAAGCACAGACTCCATCAGGTGGCTTCTTAGTCTAGCGGCTCTGTTTTTGCGCGCCTGTTTGCCGAATTGAAGGCAATGCGCACAGGCGTCTACTTTATGGGTTTCTCCCAAACAAAATAGGCAAAGCGAATGCCCGTCCGATGTAGGGATTTTCGCCCTACAACGCGAACACCTTTTAAAGGTTATTTTACTGTCTCTTCCTTCCATACGCCCGGGGGGGGGGGGTAGGGGAAGGGAGGTCTGAGGTAAAAGCGGGGAAGATATTTATACTCTTTTTTTTTTTTTTTTTTTTAGAGAAGATAGGAATATAAGAAAAAGAGCGAAGGAAGTGAAATAAAGAGGAGACTTGAAGAAACGGAGGCTAGATATTTGAGGTAAAAGAGGAGCGCAGCGAGGTAAGACTATCCCGGGCGGCGGTTGGAAAGAAACTGAGTGGGTGGGGCGCCTCCCTCTCGCTCCAGGCATGCGCAGTGGATGCCTGCTCCCCAGAGCGAAAGGGAGTGCGCGCCAAAAATAACGCCTAGGCTAGCTTTTAAAATCTCCGAGGTAGGGTTCGTCCTGACGGGAAAACCCATGTGTGGGACTGCACAGAGACCACGAAGAAGATCTAGAGTTGCCAAGTCTTCAGCTATGTCAGGAGATTTCCCGCTGGCAATTCCTGCTGCCAGCCTGTGCTCCATTGGCTAGTGGTAGAAATTTCTTTTTTAAAAAAACCTTACCTTTGGTGCAATGGCATTACGTAACTTCCTGGGGAAAACAGGGGATGCTGTCATGCTTCTCTAGGTTCTATGGTTTTACTATTGAGTTTCCAGAAATCCCTAGAGCAGCATGACATAAATTCTGGGTTTCCCCCTAGAAGTAATGAGACACTGTCATCCTTATGAAGAGCCAGTTTGGTGTAGTGGTTAAGTGTGCGGACTCTTATCTGGGAGAACCGGGTTTGATTCCCCCCTCCTCCACTTGCACCTGCTAGCATGGCCTTGGGTCAGCCAGAGCTCTGGCAGAGGTTGTCCTTGAAAGGGCAGCCCTCTCCAGCCCCACCCACCTCACAGGGTGTCTGTTGTGGGGGGATGAAGGTAAAGGAGATTGTGAGCCGCTCTGAGACTCTTCGGAGTGGGGCAGGATATAAATCCAATATCTTCATCTACCTCACAGGGTGTCTGTTGCGGGGGAGGAAGGGAAAGGAGATTGTGAGCCGCTCTGAGACTCTTCGGAGTGGAGGGCGGGATATAAATCCAATATCTTCATCTACCTCACAGGGTGTCTGTTGTGGGGGAGGAAGGTAAAGGAGATTGTGAGCCGCTCTGAGACTCTTCGGAGTGGAGGGCGGGATATAAATCCAATATCTTCATCTACCTCACAGGGTGTCTGTTGCGGGGGAGGAAGGGAAAGGAGATTGTGAGCCGCTCTGAGACTCTTCGGAGTGGAGGGCGGGATATAAATCCAATATCTTCATCTACCTCACAGGGTGTCTGTTGTGGGGGAGGAAGGTAAAGGAGATTGTGAGCCGCTCTGAGACTCTTCGGAGTGGAGGGCGGGATATAAATCCAATATCTTCATCTACCTCACAGGGTGTCTGTTGTGGGGGGGGGGAGGTGAAGGAGATTGTGAGCCTCTCTGAGACTCTTCGGAGTGGAGGGCGGGATATAAATCCAATATCTTCATCTACCTTACAGGGTGTCTGTTGCGGGGGGGGGGGGAGGTAAAGGAGATTTTGAGCCGCTCTGAGACTCTTCGGAGTGGAGGGCAGGATATAAATCCAATATCTTCATCTACCTCACAGGGTGTCTGTTGAGGGTGGGGGGGGGAAGGTAAAGGAGATTTTGAGCCGCTCTGAGACTCTTCGGAGTGGAGGGCGGGATATAAATCCAATATCTTCTTCTTCTTCTTATGTCCCCCACCCCCAAACCAGGTCTCTGCCCTCTCAGCTCCTGCCAGTTGCCAGCCACTGATAGTAACCCTAAGTAAACCCCTAGTAACCCAAAGCAAAGTGAAAAACAGAAAAGGGGACTTCTTTTTCCACTGGGCCAGCCTTTTCACGCACCACTTCTAAAATACTTCCTTAATACTGGCTTATTTGAATAAGGCAATTGCCTTATAAGGTTGGAGATTTGAAGGTCCAGGGAAGAAATGGAAAATAGTGGGAAACAGTCATAGGCAACACAATAGTCACCATGCATAGGGCTAATCCTGATTTGAATGGGAAGCACCCATGCAAGGACAGAAAGACCTCATCTCCACTTCAGTATTGATCTTCCCTCAATTAGCCAAAAATCACCCTAATGTAGGGCTTGATTTCAGCAGCTTTAAGGCTGGGAATAGATACATTCATCAGGCTGGCACATTTCTAAGATCATAATATGTGTGCTGCTGCTGGTGGAAAGTGCCATCTAGTCACAGCTAACCTAAGGCGACCCTGTACAGTCTTCAAGGCAATGGACATTCACAGGTGGTTTTGCCATTACCTGCCTCCATGCCACAGGCCTGGTAGTCCTTAGAGATCCCCATCCAATACTTCCCAGGGTTAACTTTCAAAATCTGATGATATCAAGCTAGCCTGGCTGATCAACTTCAGGGTAATCTACATATTCAGAACATGGAAAATCACAGAACTGGAAGGGGCCTCTAGGGTCATCTAGTCCAACTCCTTGCACAATGCAGGAAATTCACAAATACCTCCCCCCACACCCCCAGTGACCTCTGCTCCACACCCAGAGGATGGCAAAAAAACCCCACTCCCTCCAGGATCTCTGTCCAATCCGGCCTGGAGAAAATTGCTTCCAGATCCCAAAGGTCATGGCACAGAGATAGTGTTGGTCACCCTTACAGATGATCTCCTCGGCCTTGTATGGCCGAGGACCAGCCTACCTGAGGGACCGTCTCTCCCCATAGGAACCCCAGAGGGCACTGAGGTCAGCTGGAAAAAATAAAATGACTATCCTTGGGCCGAAAGAGATCAAGTTTCAGAATACCAGAGCACGGGCCTTTTCAATCGCGGCCCCTGCCCTATGGAATCAGCTCTCTGAGGAGGTGCAGCCCCTGCGGATCCTTGATCAGTTCCGCAGGGCCTGCAAGACTGCCCTCTTTAAACGAGCATATATCGACTGCTGAATTGTTGTTAACTAAGGACCCGCCAACACGGTCCTGTTTTAAGGACCTATGTCATCATGGAATTTGTTTAAACTGGCAGAAACTAGCGTCAGAATGCCATCATTGCTGCCAGAGCAATTCAAATTATGAATTTTTAAATACATCAACTGGTTTTTAAATGTTTAAAGTTCTACTGTTAAATCTAATGTTTTTATTTATTATTGTATATGTACGAAATGTTGTTAGCCGCCCTGAGCCTGCCTAGGCAGGGAGGGCGGGATACGAATAAAATTTTACTTACTTTTACTTACTTACTTACAGTGTCAGCTGGATTGAGGTGGGTGGGGGATGCTGCTGCTGTTAAATCTCATAGCAGTATTTGACACAGCTGACTATGATCTTCTGACTCACTGCCTCACCAATGTGGGAGTTTGTGCGGTGGCCTTACAGTGGTTTACCTCGTGGTCAGGAACAGAAGGTGGGACTAGGGGATATAGAGTGTCGCCTGGGTACCTTCTGATGTGTGCGGCAGGTTCCCCAAGGAGCAATCCAATGTTATTTAACATCTACATGCACCCCCTTGCCCAGCTGGTGTAGACTTCAGGCTGCAGTGTCCCTAGTACGTTGACAACACCCACCCATATCTGTCATTGGATGGCCACCCAGATACCACCCCCAATAATCTGTCCAAGGATGTGGAGACAGTGTTGGGGCAGCTAAAAAAGAGCAGGCTGAGATTGCATCCAGTAAAGATGGAGGTTCTGCGGCTGGGAGAGAGCTTCAGGGGTGGAGTGCAGACTTCCCACTCTCAATGGGATGCCACTGATACTGGTGCCATCCGTCGGGAGTTTGGGCATGATTCAGGATGCCTCCTTGCCTATAGAGGCCCAGGTCACGAATATTGCTAGACCGGTGTTTTTCCATCTACCTCAAGCTAGCAGGGCCAGATCTAGGGGGGAGCAGAGGGTGCGCTTGCCCTGGGTGCCACTGGAGAGGGGTGCATCAAATTGGGTGTGGAGTCCATTCTATTCTGTGGGTCCATAAGATAGAATGGGCCCATAAGGGGGTGTCATATTTTGATTCCCCCTCAAAAAACCTGTAGATCCGGTCCTGCAAGCTTGGCAACTGGCCCCTTTCCTGTTGTACCCTGACCTAGCCACTGTAATCCGTACAACGATTACCTTCAGGCTACACTACTGTAACTCACTCATGTGACTGGCCTGCCCTTAAGACTGGCCTAGAAGCTCCAGCTGGTACAGAATCCTGATGGGAACTCCATGGACAGCACATACATAACCTGCGCTGTGCCAGCTACACTGGCTCTCAGTGAAATAAACTGAACAAATTAATAGAGAGTAGTTGGTAAATTTGAGATGAATTTGTAGAGAAGATTATGAGATATAGCCAGTTCAGCTTTCTTAACGAGCCTGGAAAAATAACAGATCACCCAGATCTGATTCGTTCAGTCAATTGGCTTTTAACTTAATGCTGTCTAAAGATCCAGAGCGTCTTAGCTTCCTCAACAACTTACTTGTAAAATATTCCATTCCTGATGACCTTCTCGCTGTCTCAGTAGACAAGCGGCATCTTAGAGATTGGGTATTTAAGTGCGATGCCTTGTTAGACCGACAAATAATTTTAAAATGTCAGTCAGCACTTTGGTTTAAACTATTTAAGAATGATCATTCTAGGTCTCCCTACTTGGCTAGTATAGCTAACCATAAACTCAGAGTTGCCTTCACATCCTTGCGCTTTGAAACAATGCCTACGGCAGTGCTTGCTAGCCGCTATAGTAAAATCCCTAAGGAACAGCGACTTTGCATCTGTGGCATTTCTGTGAGTGAGGATTTACCTCATTACATTCTTAACTGTCCACTGTATGCTCAACCCAGGGTAAAAATTCTCTCTGGGACATTAATTAATCTACATGCCTATTCAGATCCTGAGAAGATTGTACTTCTGTTAGCTGACGTTGATGCCAATATATCTCACAGAATGGCATTGTATGCCCTTGCAGTGAAGAAACTACGGGCCAAAGCTATTTGTACAGGTGCTAATTAATTACTGATTTTGTGGCTATTTTATGATTGTAATTTTTGTTCTTATTTTGTGGTGTATTTTGCTCGGTTGTTTTATCTGTGGTCTTCAGTACAATTTGTTTCACGGTTATATGATATTTCACTTATATTGTATCCCATTTGTATATTTTATCTTTACGGATTTTTTTGATATTTTTGTTTGTGATAGCCTATGGCTTAATAGCTGTAGAGACTAAACAGGCCAAGCCACCTTTTAGGCAGCCTTTAGCTCCCTTTATAGCATGACAAGAGAAGACAATGTATCCAGGGAAAGAAATGTCCTCCAAAAGCCCATGCTTCTTGAACTAAAATTAGCATAGCGGATAACCCCAAGATGGGAGAACACTTCGTGGAGAAATGGTTTCCTTTTTTGAACTTTGTTAATAATAGTGTTACTAAGAAATGTAAAATGCCAAAGAGATATTTGAATTTTATTTTATATTGACAGGCATTCACATGAACTGCGAATGAGTATAATTGGCAGTCCATCCAGGTGTAAGGGAAGGGTTAGGCGCCCCCCCTTTTAAAAAATATATTATTATTATTATTATTATTAGTGTGTATATGTATTGTGATTATTGTTATTTATTGTCTGTTCAAGCAGTATATATATGTAATCAGATCCATGCCTATGATACATGACTATAATGTATACAATAATTGTTGTTATTATAAAATAATAAACTTTAAGTTAAAAAAAAAATTATGTCAAAGGCACACCCCAAAAAGTTTGATATTCCTTGCATCTTGATTTTACAGACTAACCCACGACATTCCAAGAGGCAATTTTAAAATAGGGAGATAATCCACTGTAGAGAGATTTGAATTTGGGAGAAGCAAAGAAGTTGAAAAGTTAGAGGAGAAAGAATGATCACTTTGAGATCTAAAAGTACAGAAGGAATACTTTTCCGTCAGATGCCAACCTGACGGGCCAACAACATAGAGGGCATACAGGCTGACACCTTCCCCTGATGTTGCCTCCTGGCTCTGGGATTCAGAGGTTGACGCCTCCGAATATGGAGGTTCCCTTGAGTCACCATTGCTAGTTGCCACTGATAGACCTGCCCTCTGTGAATCTGTCTCATTCCCTTTTAAAGCTGTCTACACCTGTGACTATTACTCGGGCAGCAAATTCCACATTTTTTTTTTTGCTTGTTGTATGAAGAAGTATTTCCTTTTGTCTGTCCTGAACCTACTGCCCGTCAGCTTCATTGGATGCCCTCGAGCCCTAATATTTGGGGAGAGGGAGGAAAAGTTCTCTTTGTCCGCTCTCTCTGTCCTGTGCATAATTTTATAAACCTTTATCATGTCCCCCTTTGGTCATCTCTAAAAGTCCCTGTCTCATTAGCCTCTCCATAAAGGATAGGTGCTTCAGTCCCTTAATCTGAGCCAGTTTGGTGTAGTGGTTAAGTGTGCGGACTCTTATCTGAGAGAACCGGGTTTGATTCCCCACTTCTCCACTTGCAGCTACTAGCATGGCCTTGGGTCAGCCATAGCTCTGGCAGAGGTTGTCCTTGAAAGGGCAGCTGCTGTGAGAGCCCTCTCCAGCCCCACCCACCTCACAGGGTGTCTGTTGTGGGGGAGGAAGGGAAAGGAGATTGTGAGCCGCTCTGAGACTCTCTGGAGTGGAGGGCGGGATATAAATCCAATATCTTCATCTACCTCACAGGGTGTCTGTTGTGGGGGGGGGGGAGGGAAAGGAGATTGTGAGCTGCTCTGAGACTCTCTGGAGTGGAGGGCGGGATATAAATCCAATATCTTCATCTACCTCACAGGGTGTCTGTTGTGGGGGAGGAAGGTAAAGGAGATTGTGAGCCGCTCTGAGACTCTTTGGAGTGGAGGGAGGGATATAAATCCAATATTATCATCTTCTTCTTCTTCTTGTTTCTCTCTTCTGTACTGTGCTCTGCAATGGTGACCAGACAGCACACAGTATTCCAAGTGTGGCCACACCATAGCTCTAGGTCCTGTGTTAGGCTTACCCCAACCTACTTTTCATCCTTTTCCCTGTACTTCTTCTGCCCCTTTGCCCTTGCGTTAGTACTTTGTTTCCAGTCCTTGGGTCCCTTCCTCAGACCACAGTCTCTTCTGTACCTCCCCTTCAGCCACCTTGCTCTTTGCCAGCATTCTCCCATCGAGAGTTTCAGCTGTCTGTCTCTCTGCCTACTACTCCAGCTACTACAGATATACTAGATTTTATACCTGAGGAAGAATAAGCAAATGGGGAAATTTCTGCATAGCAGCACAGAAAAAAATACCATAGATTGGGGAGGAGGGATTAACTGTGATGAGGACTGGAAGAGAATGCCCAAGGGCCTGACGGAATCTGGTGGTCTTTTAGAGAAGGTTAGATGATCATTTCATGGAGATAACTTAAATGGATTATACCTCTGGGGCAGGAGGCTTGACCAGAAACCTTTTAAGGTCACTTCCAGTCACATATCCTTGGGTTTGGTAAGAATAGCTTTAGACAGGATGTCTGCTTCTGGCAAGGAGTTGAACTTGATGACATGTGAGTTCCTATCCAAGTCAATGTTTCTTCAACTCTTCCTTCCAATGAAACAACTCTAGTCCTTAGGAACTGTGTAAGGTTATATACATCCAGAACAACCTTTGACTTCCCTCGCAGGAGCTGCATATGTTGCCAATGTTCCATTGTCTGCTGTTAAACTAAGATGTTCTCTACCATTCTGATAACAGCATTGTTGCTTGCCTGATGCACCTTACTCTGAAGACTGTGGTATAAATTTCAGGTCCAGTGGCACCTTGATAGGGGTCACAGTCTTATATCACTCACCAGTTCTACCCCCAAAACTGTTTTCCATTCTTGCTCCTTGACAATAACCTCCACACACACTGCTCCATGGAGATTTTAGTGTTCATGATGTTCCCTTTGACTAAGGCCCTTTTCACACTTACCAGTGGAAACCGGAAGGGAGTCGGTATCGTGCCGCTTGCAGTAATCCGAGACAGGGATGGGAGTTTTCAGACACGTGTTTTTTTTTTCCGGTAGGGTTCTGTGATTGAACCGAGCCATTTCACACTGTTCCGCTCTTATCTCGCTTCCACCAGCGCCAGCCGTTTTTGCCTGCCGGCTCGCGATCTCCAGCTTATTTTTTTTTTTTGGAACGTCGGCTAAGATCGCTATAGCAATGTATCACAACAGCAACACCATAGAGATGGCTAGGCTCTATTGAGATAAGTTACCAGGTTTCAGCAGTGGCGATATCT